>NW_027514360.1:0-1284883 GCF_048772815.1 Callospermophilus lateralis
AACCATTTCAATAAGTCTAAAAGTTCATAAATATCAATATGGTACTTTCAAATTTTTGATGTTTAAGTTACATTGTAGACACATGATCTCATAATCTTGGTTTTTGAATATTTAAATATATGACTATGGTTAGTGGAATAGAGACTATAACAGTTTTGTAGAATACAGTTTATAAATAGGATGATTTCAAGGGCATTTTATGTTGTGATATTTTCAAGGGCAGAAAAAGCTATTTGGACTTATAGGCAAAGAATATGACTTCACCTAATATATTTACATGAGAGCAACTAATTTTTCCTTTACCTGACTTAATTTAATTCTCCAATTTGGTGAATTTATATAGAGCAACAGCTAATTATTAAATTTTGCCAAAAAATGCTTTTGTCAGCCACCCATCAGACCAAAAATGCTTTGTCAGCATATCAGACCAACCTCCTGAGCCATGTGAGGCCCATAGGCTCTATGGTTCATTCTATATTTTATAAAAATTATAATCCCCAACTTGAATATACAGTAAAGGTTTCTTCCATTTTTGTACAACTTCCTTCATCATATCAATATTCACTGTTAAGAGAATTAGGGAATAAGATGTGAAAGATGTGACCTACTTTTTTTCTAATTCTATGTGTTTGTGGAAAGTAAAATACAATCACTCCAGTCATATAGTCATAAATATAACACTATCCCTATAATAAAACTTGCCTTAAATTATAATATTTCACTTTTTAAGGATTTTAAGGATAGTGTATCTTGTCATCAGTTGTTATAACATTTTTGAAAAGCTATTTGATCTGTGTAATTAGGAGCCACAAAACTTTGCATTTTTGTGAACCATGTTTCTGTGTTGTGTATGTGCCTAACCTGAAAAACTTATGCCCTATATGAGAGCAAAGCATACCTGCTTAAATATATTTATTATAGTACTAGTTACATTATCAAAACTTGGAAAACAATGGAATTCCCAAGGATAGAGTGGGTTTTTTTTTTGGTTGTTGTTTTTTTTGTTTTTCGTGGAGTACCAGAGATTAAACTCAGGGGCACTTGACCACTGAGCCACATCCCCAGCCCTATTTTTTATTTTATTTAGAGACAGGGTCTCACTGAGTTTCTTAGCTCCCCACTGTTGCTGCTGCTGGCTTTGAATTCATGATCCTCCTGCCTCTGCATCTCCTGCCTCAGCATTTCCAGCTGCTGAGATTACAGGCGTGTGCCACAGGCCCAGCAGATAGAGTGTTTTATGTGGTGCAGTTTTCTTCAGTTTGATTAACAATAAAAAGACATTAAAAATGATGGTCATACAAATTATTATAATACTCAAAACTATGTCAGTATCTATGATGATGTGTCTTTCCAGAATCAAACTGGCACTTACCCATATTCACAGTTATGATACTCTTCATATATACAGTATAAGGTGAAAACTGAAGATAGTTACTTGATTTAAGGAAAGGTTACAGGTAACTTTTTCCTTCCTTCCTTCCTTCCTTCCTTCATTCCTTCTCTTCTTTGTTACTCCCTCTAATGTTATTAAGTACTATTTGTAGAATAAATCATATTTATTAAAAATTAGGATAAAAATGAATCCATGACATTTTCCCTCTTTGAAATGTCTTTAACAAGAACTTTCTATTATGTTTATATGTAAAATGGAAGATTGATTAGCCGAATAATACCATACCTTAAAAAAATCTTTCACCTGAAATACTATTAGAGAGATGTGGTGGCACATGCCTATAATCCCTGTGACTTTGGAAGCTAAAACAGAAGGAAAACAAGTTCAAGGCCAGGCTTGGCAACTTAGCAAAACCTGTCTTAAAATAAAAAGTGTTGGTGATGTTTCTCACGGTATAGTGTCCCTGGGTTTAATCTCAAGAAAAAAAAAAGCAGAAAGAAAAGAAAAGAAACAAACATAACAAAATCCTAAATATTGAGATAAATATGCAAATATGTTTAATTTTAATTAGTCATATAGTTGTTTTCATTTTTCATACCAGGATCTCTAGGATCTCTGGATTAACAAAAGGAAGACATCCAAAAACTCTCCACACACTATGGAGCAGCAATCAATGAGACAAATTGTTCCCAAATTCACTGTTTCAAAGAGTACATAATATAAAATTAAATTAAATAATACAATAAATCCAGTTAACAAAAAGGAGTTTACAGAATAATTATACTTAAGATTGATACATATTTTCCAGGCCATCCAAAATGTTTTCAGTCTAAGAACTATTGGAAAAAATATTTTGAAGGCCAAATTCCAAACATCTGTTAACATGCTGTGTATCAAAATTTCCTAATTTTCTGTGGTTATTTTGTATTTTATTAGAAATTCCCAATTTAAAATCAGGAATGGCACAAAATATTTACTTCGCAAGACAGCAAAGTCCTGGGTTCAAAACCCAGTCTGGTGCAGCCTATCTTATTGCCCATGGCTCACATCACATATCTCTCTGCAACTTGTATTCTGTGACAAGAAATCAAACAGAATACAATCTCCTTTTAGGCATTTGGATTTCCAGTATTCACTAAGAGAACTTAAAAAATAAAAACCTTATTTGTGTTGGTCCTTCCCATGGATGAAGCAGATAATTATATACTTAGTTCACAGAAAGGACCAAAAATTATTTTTTTAAAATAGTTTTAGTACTTCACAGAATTGTGGCATGTTATTTTCTGAGAGAAATCAACTAAATTGTATTAGATATATGGTTGCTGATTATGTTATTTATTCTTTTATTTTTTCTTTCAGGATTTTAGGGCCCTAAGGTCCCCAGTATAAATATAGACTATCAGTAGAAAAATTATAGTTCTGTGGCATTTGGGGAAATAGAATTTAATAAGAAATGTGATTAGAAAGAAATGGATGCAGCAGGACAACACAAATATTTCCAAATGTTGCATTTACTAACCTTTTTCCAGTCTTCAAGCAAAGTAAAAACAGAAGTCTGATGGTTTTGAGGGATAGTCTCTGAGCAAAAAAAGTGAATTAGAAATTTTGTAAACATTAAAGTCATTCAAGGGCCTACAAAACCAGAAAGATACACTGAATTAGGTAAATTACCTCCAACATAAAATCACATTATTCTGTCCCTTACTAAAGTTTTCCCAAATATATTTTTCTTCCCAATTGCATGAAATTGTGTTGTAGAGACATTACCACAGCTTGCTTTTTTCCAACTTGGCTTCCTGATAAAGCAAACATCCCATTTCACCTTAAATGACTGTATAGTAAATGCTTCATTGGCTTTGAAAAATGGTCTGGTGTTTATGAAAATTCAGCAATTATTCTCCATCTGAAAGGGGTCTTATTGTTTTCTTTTTCTAATTCTCTATAGATAAAATTCTCTAGAACTCCAATAGAAATAATAACTTGCTATAAAATTTTATTTCTCGAATATCCTTACATAAAAGATTTAGCTGGGCACAAAAGAATCAAAGAACTCATTAAATTTTTAAAGTTTCTCCCCTTTGTGCTTCAAATTCCTGTTTATTATATAACTCCAATTTTAAATTCAGCTAAAAACCAAACCAGAAAGTGAACTGAAAACTCTAGTTCTGTTCACTAGAAAAGTTTCCATAAAACACGTAAATGTCCTTAATTGCTCCAGCACTGCTATTAACTTGTATTGGGAAAAAAAAGATTTAGTAAGGTGAAATCTCATTACTCATCAATACTTCTGTTTAAACAGATGCATAGAAGTCAATTTGGATTGCTTATCACTTATTGGTTTACCTTCTGGTTGGCTTAAATAATTCAGGAAGAATTTTTCTTTCTAAATGACGCTATGTGAAAATTCTAAAATTTACCAAACAGTTATATTGTTTTCTAAGTTTCCAACTCCATGTATAACAGTTCAGTTAATAATTTGCACTGAAGAAAATAAACAGCAAGAGATTATTATAGTTAAGAAACATATACAGTTTTTTAAAGACTTAAATTTTATTGAAAACTATTTATATCAAATTCGCATTACAAAAAGCAGATTTTAAATTCATATTATACAGCATGGAAATGGAAGGAGACCCTCATTGTTATACAAAATTACATATAAGAGGTTGTGAGGGGAATTGGAAAATAAACAAGGAGAGAAATGAATTACAGTAGATGGGGTAGAGAGAGAAGATGGGAGGGGAGGGGAGGGGGATAGTTGAGGATAGGAAAGGTAGCAGAATACAACAGTCACTAATATGGCATTATGTAAAAATGTGGATGTGTAACCGATGTGATTCTGCAATCTGTATGTGGGGTAAAAATGGGAGTTCATAACCCACTTGAATCTAATGTATGAAATATGATATGTCAAGAGCTCTGTAATGTTTTGAACAACCAATAATAAAAATAAAAATAAAAATAAATTCATATTATACAATAATTCTATTTTTGTGCAAATAGATATTCATACAAAGTATTTAAGGGATAGCATTATGAGTGGTTTTTTGTTTGTTTGTTTTTGTTTTTATTTTGGTTTTTTTTTGAATTTTAACAATTCTGACAATTGAAGTGGTTTTTAAACTCTTGGCCTTGGGGCCTGTCATGAACTTCCCAAGATTAAGCATTCATTGTAATACCAGGTAAACAAAGACTAAATGTGATATAGTAATTGGACTTCCTAATTGTGTCTATAGCCTGTGTATTTTAGAAAGATAGCCCATGGTCTCTGTGCTTTGAGGTTGTTTTCATCTATGTACTAGGTTATGGGAGTTGATTTTGGATATTGTAGCAGCACACCTTAGCTAGCACAGAGGTTCTTTGGCAGTGGTCCATGGCACAGAATGGTAAGCTTGTCTGCTCAACAGGTTTTCTCATTTACTCTTTCTCTGATTTATAGCTTCAGTATGGAAATATCTGTCTGAACAGGCTTTGGGGTCACTGTAGGCACAGATGTCAGGTCTTTTGGGGTCTCAGTTTCATGGCTATAATGTGAGCTTCTGTCGATGTCATTTTGTATATGTTTAAATGTGAGCACTTGTTCTTTCTCTTGCCTGCATTTACTCTGCATTTTCCTTTGTCAAGTCCCTTAAAGTGGCAAGAACCACATTACCATATCAAAACAGTTCATGCATACAAAAGGAGTTTGTTATCCCTCTGGTGGGAAGTTCAGGCTGGTCTGGTCCCTAGACCACCAGGTCTTTTTCTTTCTCTCTTTTGCATAACTTATCTTTGTCTGTGCTGGCATCTTTGGAGGGCAACTTTTCTCCATGAGTTGAAAAACACAGCCTTGGGAAATTCCAGGCCCACATCTTGCTCAAAAGGAGCAATTTCAGAGGAAAGAGCAATGCTTGGACCTGCAGCAGGGCAATCTTTTTAACAAAATCCACTTGGTTCTGCTTAGTTACCTGCCCATTCCAGTTCTGTCCCTAGCTCCAGGGGCAGGAGGAAACAAAATGGACCAGATGAGTCAAAGCTCATATGGTAGACATAGAAAAGTAGCTATGGACAGATCTGGGGCTTGACTGCCTGGACTCAAATCTGTACTCAGATCCTTAATAGTTCTACAAATTTCAGTAGATTCCTGAAATATAATAACAATAATACATGGCAGGCAGGATTGTTTTGAGAATTTAGTAAGCTATGTCTGCAAAAGATTTGGAATAATCCTAGCATGTATTAAGCATAACATGGCTTTGGGGTCACTGTCAGCACAGATGGTTCTTCTTTGGTGAATATGAACTTTGTGGCACCAGCAGAATCAGTGGGACTCCCAGTAACAGATAAGCCACTTCTTTTCTATAGCCCAAAGCTAGGATATGGAGAGGGGTTATGTTGTAAGAAACATGAATTCCATGGGAAATCTACAACAAATCATGATGTCACAAAATTTTCACTTTGGAATAAATGTTTTAAGCTCATTTTCCAGGCAGAGCTATGGGCTTGAGGTGAAAATTGACTCATATTGTGGGAAATACACCTAAGATCTACACATTCTATACATTATTCAACAGCAAATGCAATAGAAAAAAAATCTAGTTCCCTAAATCTGTTTCTTTACAAAGTTGTATGTGTCACTTATTTGAGAATGAAAATGTACACACGAAAATAGGGGAAAGATGCCTGAACTCTTACCTCCATGAGACTTGAGTCTGTCTTTGTACAAGTTGGCATAGTTTCTAGAAATTGCTGAAAACAGTTTGCTGAGAAATTATTCTTTCTTTTCTTGAAGGCCAAGGGTCAAAGACAAACCAACCAATGGTTTCCCAATAATTAGTGGTGTCCTGGATATTCTGTATTTTAGCCATTTTCTGCCCTGTAGCTAGACATTTGTTATTGGACTATAAATTTTATTTTGTGGAGGCTGAGCTTAGGAGGATATCTATTAACATCTCTCAGAGGCCCCAGGAGCATTGGCTGCAACCTGATTCACCTCTAACCAGCTCCTGAAATATGCAGTTGTAGTGGAAACATCTGTCAATCTGAATTAAAAAAAAAACATTCTAACAAATACATGACAGAGAGTCATTGCTATTATTATCCACTTTCCTTCTCCAACATCCACATTTTCACCACCCATAGCCAACAGAGCAAGGATGGAGATCTATATACATGAGTCTTGGTTTCATTATTAATTATGTTCTATGCTTTGGCCTGGAGTCTGGGGAAACAGTGCACCATAGTCCAGACATCTTCTACTTGCTCATGCCTTATTTTTTTTTCTTTTTCCCCAACTCTCAGCAACCCTAAAACTCTTGCCTTCAAGAAACTGAGGAAGATGGTGCCATCTTAGTGGCAGGAAGTGTGTGCATTTGCATAGGCCTTCACCTCCTAGAGAAGGGCTTGAATTTTTCTCTTTAATTAAAACAAAGGATTAGATGAATTCTAGATAGCAGAAGGGGTGGAAGGGAAAGGAGGCAGGAGATTAGCAAGAATGGTGTAATATGGTGTACATCATTATTCAGAGTACATGTATGAAGATTTGAATTGGGTGTCAACATACTTTATATACAAACAGAGATAGGAAGAATTGTGGCATATATGTGTAATAAGAATTGTAATACAAAAAAGTTCATGTATAAAGGCATGAATTGGTGTGAACATACTTTATATACAAAAATATTTTAAAAAATTGTGCTCTATATGGGTAATAAGAATTGTAATGTATTCCGCTGTTGTGTATTTAAAACATACATACAAACAAACAAACAAACAAATAAATGAAACAAAGATAATATGGCAAGCGCCTAAGTCAAATGATAAGCACACATATGAGGGTCCTGGTATGGCACTTATTTGGGAATAAACTTGTCTTTCCATGGCAGGTTGAGGCAGACTCAGCTAAGAACAACCACACATGGCCCTGTAATCCTGGTCGCCTAGACCTTGAACAGGCAGTGCCAGTTCCCTGGGCCTTACTGTCTCCAATACAAGAGGGGTGGCATACTGCCCCTGCCTATGTGGGAGGTGCTGTGGGATGGGGCTGATGGCCCCTGACATTGTTTGACCTTGAGATCTTCTCCAGGGCACCTTCTCCAGGTCTGGGGCTCTCCTTCAACATCTTCAAGTCAGATATTTTGCTAGTAATAGGAAGAGCTTGGCTTCCCAGGGAATTTTGCCTGCCTTTATTAATCTACTACCTCCTATACTTCATCAAAGTGTTGGTTGGAAAATCTGGATTCCAACACTCACATCACTGTCAACTCGCTGTGTAATTATGGTTTCCTAACTGCTTACCTTGGAAGTTTTCACAAGGAATTATAAATATATTTTATCTTGTGTGGGAATAGATAATCAATTTTTGTTCATTCAAGTCTCTGGAAGAAAGCATTAGTTTATTTATTAAGAGATTATTGTTTGAGGGAGTTATAAAAAGTAAAAAGTTTAGTATAGTCCCAAGGATGGGTTTCTCTAATATTCTGTTTTTGAACAAAGAAAAAAAGTGAAGTTGATATCCCACCTAAGGCAATGCCTGGCTTAGATGGTGACCTCTCCTGCTCCTGAGTTTCCACTTCTGGTTCTTCAGACTGTGACCTGCATGGGAAATAAGAGTCATTGCAGGTAGAGCTGATTATGATTAAATAATCCTGGAGCAGGCTGGGCACCTAATCCAACATGACTAGGGGACTGTATCAGAAGAGAAAAATGAACACAGATTCAGAGAAGCATATGGGAAGGGTGCCATGTGGACTCTGAACCCCACTGCCTCATCCAAAAAACTATCAGGCACTGGAGAGGAGCGAGGGCAGACCCTTCTCGGAAGCTTCCGGAGGAATTAGGACCCTGCTGAGGCATTATCTAACACCTCCGGATTCCAGACTTTTCAGACAATATTTGCTGCTCCAGCCACCCCATGCTGGTACTTCCTGGTGGCTCCCAGAAACCCTAACACCTCCTTGGGGCATAAAAACTTCTTCTTACTTTGCCCATCTGTTTTGCTTGGTGACCAGAATTTCTTCCCCAACATGTCTTTAAGGACCAATTGGAGTTGCCCTCAGAGGCCAACCTGTCACACTCCCTGTTGTGAGGAGGCACTTGTGTGCTCAAGGCCTTTGATCCAAACACTGGGAATTTACAATTATAGTGTGACTTAGAGAACATGATGTGAGCTAATCCTCAGTGTTAGTTTTGCTACAGCTTGCTTCTCAAAAAAGCAAACAAACTGCACACACACACACACACACACACACACACACACACACACACACATATATACAGCATCTTTAATTTGAATATAATGAATTTATGATACATATCATATTCATAATTTTGACCAGTCATTCGTTTAGAATTCTAAATCTGAAAGAAAGAACAATAAAATGACTTTAAGATTTTCAAGAAGAAAGAGTCAGGCCCCAGAGTAAGCATTGAGGGTAATAGTATTTTATGACTCCAGCTTGAATGTGCCCTTGTCAAACTGATCTGTCAATCAAGCCCCATGACTGGGAAGACAAAAGACAACCTGTGGCTCTCACTGTAATTGCACTAATGGGGTGAAAGGCCTGGAATGGTGGCAGAGGGGGTCTTGGTGTCCCTTGACAGATTTACTGATTGACCTCCTGCTTTGGTTGTTGATTATATCAGGTGTCTGGGTGCACATGATGTGTGAGAAGACCCTACATTAGAGGTGACTGACATACTTGCTCTGTGCTGCTTATAAAACTAAAACTGAGTCCCTTCTCACTTTGTGGATATAAGTTTGCATGCTCATTCCACATCACCACTTCCCTTCAGCTTTTCTGCATCGTGTACATATAGCATGGCTGTGTGTGTCAACATTTTCCTGTAGCTGGATTCCATTTTGGTGATGAGGCCATTAGTGGTTGGGACTTCATCTCAGCTCCTGTTGCAACCACCTGCATCTGGGAGCTTTGTGCTCAAGCACATGAGGAAGACCAACATACAGCAGATCCATGGTGATGGCAAGTTAACTTATATGAAGATGCAGCAATTTGTTCCTATGACCCGAATTACCACTGATATTGAACAAATAGCAAAGATGGGTGGAAATTTCTTGGCTTCTGTAGGATGCTGAGTGGCTAAAGTGCAGCATGTAGATACCACTGTCTTCTCGGACCACAGAGAATATATATATTTATTCTCAAGGGAAAGCACTGTGGTCCGAGAGGACACATCTCTTGCATATATATATATATATATATATATATATATATATATATATATATATATATATATATATATATCCTTTTTTTGGTTGTCTATCTCCCTGGTGTTCCTAGCACACTCTTTCCTAATAGCACTCTACTTCTTTACCTAAATTAGAAATACTCTTCCACACTAGACATGGTCTATTCTGTTGATGGTAAAAGGCACACTGGGCCAGTTAACTTTTCCCTTTTTAATGGAGGAACAAATCACTGGAACGAACTTATGTTGTGCTTCATGCACAAGATCCTTGTTCTCATCCCTATGTGTCATGGCAGTGCTCCTGAGTGAGGCCCATTCCTGTCTTGCTGGCTGCCTGGAGTGCCAATCCTGGGCAAAAACAGAGCTTCCCACTCCTGCTTTGATCTCTATCTAATCACATCTTGCTCAGATTAACCTTAGTTTCTTCTGGCTTGCAAAGAGATAATTACCACCCATATTTCTACCTATTTAAACATTTCTGACTCAATATTGTATCTGTTGAGTCCCAATTAAATGCTCAGAGTTGGTCTGAGGGCTCAGCAAGGCCTATGGAATCCCTGCTCTTGAAATAATAGAAAACTTTCAGATGGCTGTATTTGTGGGTTCAGGCACTGTCCAGTTTCCTGAGGGCACATTCATTTGGATCACAGCACCAGCTAAGGGTTCTGGTTTCAAGGGAAGTATATAGATTGAGCATATTTTACTTCCTTAGCATTGTAATAAGGTGGCTTTGCATCCCACACACATGACAGGCATTAAAACTGAGTCATTTTCTTTTGGATCCATCCCTGTATTCTATGGAGGGCCTGGAGAACTTGGCAACCACCGCTTGATTCACACCAGTGAGTGGCCAGCAAGATTGGGACTTGGCAACCACCTCTTGATTCACACCAGTGAGTGGCCAACATGCTTGGCACATGAAACCTTCTCACCAATACCTGAACTGCTCCGGCCTTCTGTGCTTCAGTCACTAACTACTTAGCAGTTGCCACTGCATCAAGATGTGGCTTTGAATCTATGGCATTTGAGCAGTGATGGCTCATAAGCTGGTGGGTCAGGAGTCCTGTCTCTCTTCTTGGAATCTCTTACCAAGTGTCCCAGGAAGATCTTCAGAGGCATTTTCAAGCTTCCCCACTCTGTTTGTACCCATGACCAGCAATTTCTCTAAAATGTGCCCAAATATGCTTTCTCCTCTCTAGTCCAGGACAACAGACTTCTGGGATTGCCTCTAGCCACAAATAACAGCTGCTTTAAAAGAGACCTGACTGCATCCATCACAACCCCACTATCAAGATAATCTAGAAGAAAACATGCAGGTGATTCCTATCAGTGCAGCCTCTCAGAACAAAGGTGTCCCTTTGCAGAATGCAGAGTGGTTCCACCCACTCCCAAAGAACTAGCCTTTAAGGTCTCCTGGGTCACCTGGGCCTTGGGCAATGAGCTATGAGAGAGAAAGCTGATTCTGATACCAGTGGGTAGAGTAAGTGAGAAAAGTGAGTGGCTGGCACTCAGATAGATTTCAGTCTCCCTCAAAAAGTAACTACTACCTCAGGGAGGGAGATCCTACCCTGCACCTAGCAAAATATCTAGATTTGGACGCCATTTAAACTCTCTGCATCTCAGATACTGGAGGTGCTGCCATGAAGTTGATTAGAATAGTAAGAGGAAAGGGATCCCCCAAGAATTCAAGCTCTGTCCCACTTCTGATTTTTATCCCCACCACTAAAAGTCTGCAAAGTGGTGATCTGCTAGGCAGGAACTTAGGAACACCTGTAATTGCAGGAAGAGAGCTGCTCACCACTAACAGCACTTGAAATTGTTTCTTTGTTTTAGAAATAGTTCTTTAGAAAAGACCTGGAAGAACCAGCTTAAACCAGCCAAAGATACATAGCTCCTCTTCTAAGTGACCCAGGGTAAACTTTGCTCACTATAATTCATTATAATGCTAAATTCTCTGCCCTAAATGAAGTGCATCTGATATTTGCTTAGTTTGGTATGGGAATAGAAGCTAGGGGTGTTTTACCACTGGGATACATTTTGTGCTAGAGATTTCTCAGAACAAACAAAAGAGAACATGATGCCATCTGTATCATTGTGAGACCTCCAGAAACCAGCTTTGAACATTCTTGCTACTTTGTAGTATAGAAATAGAATGCCAAACAGGAATGTGTATTACCTTATATGAATAAAAAGGCTACTATATAAAAGGAAACTAACCAGAATATATAAGGGATCACTCCCTACACTAAATGTTCAGCCTTTGGATATGAGTCCACTGAGGCTGGATGGACACAAATAAACACTGCTTCCTATCGAATACCCTGGTGTCCCCTGTCTCTGTGTGAGAATCCCATGAAAAATTTAATTTTGTTTTGTTTGAGAAAGGATCTCACTTATCTTTTTCTTTGCTATATATTTATAATGACCAACTTGCTGATTATGAATGAATAATAACTTAATATTATGACTCTATAGAATGGCAAATAATAAGTCCTGCCTTGGCCTTGGCTAAACCAAACCAATGAGTGGGTGACCTGGAGAGGACTTCTCTATGGCTTGATTGGTACAGGCTTGAACCTGCACTGGTTCAGGATTCACAGCATAGGGAAGGGGCCAAGACTTCTTTGATAGTCAGCATGAGTGTTCTAGGCCCCTGGGAGCCCATGATTGGGGCTCCACATGCCCATGTCTGTAGGCACCCCTACCTGCTAGTTCACAATGGTTTGCTTCACTGCCTGGTGCAGGCTTGTTCCTGAACAAGGCCTGAGTGTTCACAGCCTGTTTTGGCATGGCTGGACACGGTTGGGTTGTGGAGGAAATAGCTAAAGTAGCCTTATTATGATGGAGGAGCAACAGCTGCCCCTCAGTCATACTTGAGGAAGAAGTAAGCAGGATTGTGGTCTGCATTGTCTGAGGACATGGAAACACATTCTAGTCCTTATGGCTGTCCGTGGGAGTTGGTGATATGTACAGCTTGCCGCAGTCTGGCTGGGCACAAAATCATGAGCCACCCAAGCAGGAACAAACTTTATTTCCAAAACTCCGGCAAATGCCACGCATGCAGCCTTCTCCAGGACACAATTCACCAACAGGAACTCCCTCCTCCGAAATTCCCTCCTACTGCACTTCCCCAACCAATGGGAACTCTCCAGAGCTCCAAAGTAACAGGCCTAGGCAGACAGCAGGGGTCTAATCTCCAATTGAATGTGCATCTTACCATAATCATTATCATCTCAATGGCTTGCTGGGGTCACCTTTCAACCAAAAATCCCATGCATCATTCCTACTTGGCTATGGCTCTCAGCACAGCTATTGGATTTTTTGTTCTTCTCTTATTTTTGCGGAGAAGTTATCAATTTGTGAGAAGCAGGTGCTCCACTAGAAGAGAAAAAAAGCTTGCTCTAAAACTTTCCGGATGAATTGAAGAGAAGTGTGAACTACTTAAAAAAGTTAGCCATGTTAAAAAGAGTATGAAGGCTTAGAGTCATCTTTAAAGGATGCCATTTTGGAGAAAGAGTATAGAATAGAAGCAGAAAACTTGGAGGCAATATATGAAAACCTGGATAGGTCTGTATCTAAACATGAGGATAAAATACTCTTTCTAGAAAAAGAGCTACAAGAAGAGAAAACTAAACATTCTCAACAGGATGAATTGATAGATAGAATTAAGTCCTTAGTAGATGAATCAAAATTCCTCAAATCACAAACACCTGAAAGTAAAACAACCTTGAGAGTATGTCAAATAAATAAAGAACGAGTTATAGTAAAAATAAAAGAGGCTTTGAATGAAAATTCCCAACTTCAAGAAAATCAGGAATAGCTTTTACAGAAAGTTGAAGTATGAAAAGAAAAAGTGAATGGACGTAATAAGCAGAAAATGACATTTGAACACTCTAAAGTACATGCAGAACAAGTTCTAAGAGATAAAGAAAATCACATTATGTCTCTAACTGAACACTTGCTGCAGATAAAAGATTGGGCTCCTGTGCTTGGAGAAGTCCTAACCGATGGTGGTAACTTGGAATTGGAAATGGAAAGTGAATCAGACGTTTGTGTTCACTTAGATCAGTCAAAAGGAGCTTTGAAGAACTGGTTTATGATGCTAAGGTAAAGCCCTCTTTTAAAAGCTTAGAAATAGAAAGAAATAAAATTATTATTTATTATCTGAAATAGATAAAGGAAGACCTTATAAAATATATTAGAGATCTTAAGACAGAACAAGCATCTTTGCAAGAAGAAAATACAGTTTGAAAGTGAGAATCAGAATCTTTAGCATACACTTAAAGTCATGATGTAAGTATATCAAGAAAATGTAATGAAACGCCAAAAATAATTAATAAGGGGAAAATTACCAGGTAGTGTAAGAGGGGAAATGTTTCAAAGTGAAAGAAAGATCAGCCATATAACTAAACCACTGGAAACCTATAAAAAGCAAGCCAAAAATCTTGAAGAATTGGAAAGAACAATTTGTCCTTATCAGGGGCACTTTATTTACTATGATAAAAAAGCACATGATAATGAGTTGGTGCCCTGAGTGCTGAAACATACCTCAATGATTTAAGGAAAGAAAATGCTTACAATAGACAAAAATAAATTGAAATGGATTTCAAATTTAAACTTGTAGAAAAAGATCCTTTTGTTCTTGATATTTCAAACACAGCCTTTGGCAGACAGAATTGCCCAGAATTGCCCAGAATTGACAGAATTTGCTACAATTGAAGCTTAATGAAATTATAATTCTTAGGATAGAATTTTATAAATAAAGATGGTTTCTGAATCTTATGAGTGAATTATTTTTATTTTATCTTATTCGAGATAGTATAACATTTAATTTGAGTAATCCACTATTATATGAGCAACAAACAGAGTTTTAAATATGTAATCTTGCAGTGGGGATATTTAAAATTCCAAAGACTGTCCCTTTATACAAAGAAATATATTTACTGTAATTGTAGCAAATGTGAAAGTAACTTTATCCCTAATGAAAGATTTTAATTGATTTAAAGTCTTGTTTGGCATTGATAATGATAATAAATTCTGCTATCCAACTTTACTAAATTTATTAGTCATAACAAATTTTTTGAATGGCACATTGAGGATCTTCTATACATAAGAACATGTCATTTGTCAAGAGAGACTGCTTTAGTTCTTTCTATCCAATTTGGATGTCTTTTTTTTTCTTTTACTAATCTCCTTGGCTGGTAAGGGTGGGTGTTGAGAACAGGTATTCTTGCCTTATTCTGGAACTTAGGGAAAAACTTTGTTCTCCACAGTAAGTGTGTTTGCTTGGAATTTTCCTCTGAAAGTCTCATTATGTTCAGGTAAATATACATATTATTTTGTGGGGGCGTACCAGAGATTGACCTCAGGGCCATTCAACCACTGAGCCATCTCCCCAGCCCTTTTTTGTGTTTTATTTAGAGACAGGGTCTCACTTTTATTGAGACTGTCTTTGAACTTCCAATCCTCTTGCCTCAGCCTCCTGAGCCACTGGGATTAAAGGCATGTGCCACTTCGCCCAGCAATATATATTTTGCTAAAAGTTTTGTTTTATTTTCATGAAATGTGTTCATTTTTGTCAAATATATTTCCTGCCTTTTTGAGGTGATTGTGTGAGGTTCACCCTCATTGTTAACGTGGCTTAACAAATTACCTGATAGGTCAAATGTGTTTTCAACTGAGGGGTGGCCTCATTAAAAAAAAATCTGTAAGAGTTGCCTCTTTGATTCTTTGAAAGCATTTGAGAAGTACCATGTTAATTCATATGAACATATCTGTAGTTACCAGTGGAGCCCTTTGGTCCTAAGATTGTATTTGTTGAGAAATTTTTTATTACTAACACAATTTTCTTACTCTCTATTGGTCTGTTCAGAATTTTAGAAACCCCTTGGCCCCCATGTTCTTATTTTCTGCCAATAACCAGTCCACCCCAGCATAGGAAGTGCAGGGCATTACCAAGGGGTCCTGTGGGCCATGCAGTTGGCCAGCAATTCCCTCCACCCCCAGAGGCTGATCTTGTTACTCCTCAACTGCTGTTTCATTCCACCAACCCAACAGGGAGAGCATTGTTACCAACTTTGTGCAATGCACCCTCAGGTGCCAGATGGATATTTATTTATTTAAAAGAGAGAGCTGGACTGGTGTGACAGACAATAAGTGTCTTCCCATGGTGCCTTTGCACAAAGCCCCAAGTAGTGACAGATTGGAGCCTCTCATGGTACACATCTTGGAGAGTCACCAGGATGTGGGCTGACTGAAGAGTCAGGGTGAAGGAGCCACAATGAATAGTGTTTGCAGTTCTTTCCTCATCTTGATTAATTATATGTCTGCTGTTCTGTGGTACACAGATAAAGGTGTCCTGATGTGTCCACATTCTGGCTCTGGAACCCAGTGAATGCTGCCTCACACCATGGAAGGGGCTTTGCTGATGTGGCTAAGCAAGACTATTGAGACGGGGTCACCATGCATTAGCTGCATGGCCCAGGGTCATCAAAAGAAGCCTACAAATGGAAGCATCAGAGGCAGAGCAATGTTTGACAAAGGGGAGGGAGAGTTGGTAGCTGCTGAGATCCTGGCTTTAAGGTGGGAGTAAGAGGAATGGCCAGGAACCAAGGAAGGCAGCCATGCCTTAAGAGCTGCCAGGGCAAGAAACACTCTTGTCCCACAGACTCTGGAAGGAATATAGCCTCACCAATGATTAGGTTCAGGCTTCTAGCCCCAGGGCCAGAGAGAGGGGACATGTTAACAAAAGGCTTCTCATCATGGGGCAGGAGGGAGGTTATGCTGTAGGTCTGTGAGGTGGCTTTCAGTTCCTCTGGTCCCCACATGGCATAAAAGGGGGTGGGCAAGCTTTGATTGTATAGTATTTGTCTCCTAAATGACCAATCACATCCCAAGGTCCCTGCCACCTGGAACCATTACACTAGGGTCAAGATTTTTACCTACACATTTGGGGGAGGAAACACACATTCAGTCTGTAATCTCCAGCAAGCCCTATTTCAGACTCAGTCCTCTAGAACTATAAAATAGTAACTTTATTTTTTTTAAGCCAGTAAGTCAGTAGCTATTTTGACAGTAGCAATAGGAAACCAACACACTTGATCATCAGCCCTTCTAAATCCCATGGATAGATGATGACACATTGGTAGTGACAGTGATAACTGCACTCACTGCTCTTCCTGCATATTCTCTGTGACTCTAGGCATTTACATATATTATCACATATATTTCACACAAAATGACCAGGAAGTCAGCTCTACTTTTCCCATCCAGTTTTACACTGAGACTCACAAAAGGGATTTGCTCAGGGTAGCTATCCACATTTGGCTAGGCAACCTTCCCTATGACCACTCTCACTCAAAGGAAACTGCTACCAGAATTCTTAACTGAGGTCCTAATCCTGAGTTTGGGAACCATGCTTAGTCAGCTCTTAGACACAGTCCACAATCTCAGGTGTGGAGGAACTATTTCCTTTACTTCTTTCCTGATCCCCTTCTTCAACCAATGGCAGTAACTTACTCTTTGCAAACTCAGGAGAAGCTTCTCAGGTTCTATGTAAATTCTGGAGAGAGATGTAAAACCCAATCTTTGGGAGGGGCATCTGTCTAAATACCTGCAGTGTACAGGCAGAGCCTGGGTTGAGACACTTCAAATACTTCAGGGTCCAGAATCTACCTACAAGCAAGGATTTCTCAGCTGGTGCCAGAATGAAGGTGTCCTCACTATCTATATCTATATCTATATAATCAATCTATATCTATATCTATATTACAAGCCTAGTTCCCCAGGCTTCTCACTCCCACCCAGGGATGAATGACAGGCTCTCTGTTTATGTTGAGTGGAGCCCAGAAGCTGCTGCTGACTTGGTGAATGGACGGATGAGGTCTTTGGAGATACAAATCACCATTGCACTCTCTATTTTTTCTGCTGTTGGATTCTTCTACTCCTCCACACTAAGAGATCTGACATGGGATTCCCTTGGTCCTCTGATGCTTCCATCCCCTCAGGTCTTGGCACTAGGTGACACTGCTTGTTGCTGCACATGTTTCCTAGCAACTGAATTCAGCTCTTCTTAGCACAGAGTAGATTCTCAGTCAACATTTTGTATTGGAGCCTAAGGCTCTTGGGGTTTTGAGGAATAAGTAGAAAATAATGATGTTAGTTTTTTTGTGGTCCTGAAGACTGGACCTTAATGCCATATTCTCTCACCAAGATCAGCCACCAGCCCTAATATTTGTTTAATTTTATTATTAGATTTAACATCTTTTGTTCAGGAGATGTTGTGAATTGTTGAGGGCCACAACCAAGTCAAGATGGTGCCTGGCAGTTTGCCAGGAGAAGTAGTTTGTGAAGCAACGGCACAGAGCCATTAAGATGATGGAGATTCCTTATTGGCTGATTGCTGTATCTAGATGATGCTAATTGAGTCAAGCTGTGTGTAATCAGTTAGGTATATACACCTCTGCTGTCCCACAATAAAAGGGCTTTTGCTACCTTGAGTGCCCGCTCAGTTCCCACTGAGTTTCCCTGAAATAAAGCAGTTCCCGCTTCAACCTTCAAGTTGCTTTTCACCTCCCGGTAATTTTGCCCAGCCGGACTGCAGCAGTGAATAGATATGGCAGGAAAATAATAAATGCTTGTCATCTTGTCTTAAAGTCACCAAAAATGGGTATTTTCATACACATCAAATTATTTCAATTTCTGAGTGTAAGGGAAGCATAATAACTATCAACCCAGCAAATCTTCTATTGCCCCTTTCCTTGAGGAATATTTGAAAAATAAGTACACATTCCTAAAATTTATGACTTGCCCCATCCCTTCTGTGCATGACACAATCTCTAGATGACTGGCTGGCAGCCAGGCTGGGGATAAACCATCTTGTCAAGTTTCTGGCTAGGGTTCAAGTGACTGAACCAACATGGATTGATGTAGAGCTTCACTGGCCACAATCATGACTCATGCTCATCAGGGGTTTCATGATACCCTTCCACAGGTAGAAACATTGAGGTGCTGTGGTAATTGTGCTGCTCTATTTTGGGGGTGGGAAGATATTGGTAAGTTAACCCTGGAGTGTATTCAGTCTTTTAGTGAAATGTTGATTCTGCTTCACTGCATTTGAGTTTGAAGGACCCCAGCTTTATTTTTCCATAAAAAAAATAGAGGAGACAATTATATAAACATTTCAGTTAAATTTAATCAACTGAAATGCTTGGAGAACAGCATGTTCTAGTGAACTGAAAATTAACTAGGCATAAAAGCCTTCAATTATTAGTTTTTAATGAATCAAAGTTGAAGTTAGATGAGTCCATTTATTGTAGAAGGCAATTTATCACAATTTGCACTTTGCCTGACACCATGTTTAAGGCTCACTTATCACCTCACAGACTGGCAGAGGGATGAAGGAGAGCAGAGGTGAAATTGCTATGTTCTGACCTCTGTGTTCCTCAAGCCTCCTTCTCTCCAAGTCACCTTGTCATATTCTGTAGCTTCATATGTCTCCTTCTCTCAAAGTGAATTCCTGGTTCTGGTTGCTCAAAGCACCCTCTATTTGCTTGTGAGGCTCCTGGCTATACCATGCTGGGTCTGTCCACACTCAGCATGAAGTGAGTTGTGTAGGGGTCTGCCTTGCACTCAAGCCTGCCTGTCACATGAGGAGCAGAGAAACAAGATTTAAAAATAAA
This sequence comes from Callospermophilus lateralis, assembly GCF_048772815.1. Taxonomy (NCBI): domain Eukaryota; kingdom Metazoa; phylum Chordata; class Mammalia; order Rodentia; family Sciuridae; genus Callospermophilus; species Callospermophilus lateralis. Next base: position 19,261 of record NW_027514360.1, read on the forward strand.
AATTCCATATTCTTTGATCTCCATCATGCGCTGGAAAATGCTGGACGATCTTATCCTCATCCAGTATTTTCCAGTGCATGATGGAGAATGCACTAAGGGATATGCTGCTGGAGATGAGGAGCTTGAGGTCTGATGAGTAAGTGTGCAGGAGTCAGTCAGGCCTGATAGCAGGAGGAAGAGGTTCAGAATTCGGCACCATTTTCATTGAAACACTTGGACAATGCTGCCTTGTCCCACAGTGTGATCTCTGGTTTGTGAATCAGATGTTTTCCTGTTTTGCACTTGGAGAATCTCAGAGCCAATGGAGAGGAGGACCTGGCGATCATCCTCACATTGGGAGCCCTATGAATTTAGCTGGTGGAAAGCCAGGCTGCCTCAGTATTCTCACTGCATGGGGGGTCAACTTGTGTACACCTCCTCTAGCCATTGATGCGCTCACCCAGCCTCTACTTGGGAACCCTCAGGCTCTGAAGCTGGGTTTTTGGCTTAGTGGGAGCCAGCCCCCTGCAGCAGCCCAGAAGGTGGCCTCGACCTTAGAGCCCTCAGGCAGAGATGCATAGTGCCCAAGGTCCAGTGCACCTGAGCCTGTGTGCACCTAGCAGCCCCTGGGAGTGCGGAGCGCAGTGGTCATTGGACTATTCCCCACCAGGAATGCCTGATGATCACAGTGGGCTTCCAGGTTCCTGGTGGTGACACCACTCATGCTTGGCCTAGTTGAGCCCACAATGCTGCCCGTGGGTTCATATGGGTCCACACAGTTCCCAGCATCGGCGACCCACGTGCGTCTGTGTGTGTCCTTTAGTGTCCACCTGCCCCATCCTAGGGGCTCAAGCCTGGGAGTGCAGACGTCCTTCCCCTGTCTCTCTGGAGATGTGCTGGGTCTCCTGAGGGCCTGGTGCTGCCTGGGCATGGCGTCTGTGGCCAGGACAATAAGGGCACCATCCAGTTGAGGCCTCCTTAGCTCATGTCAGAGGCTGTGTTCACAATGAGAGGGCACCAAGGGCGTGGTGGAGCCTGGTGTGCCCCCTGCACAGGAGCAGTAATGGGCTAGGGGCCGGTCAACAGACCACCTTGTAAGCAGGGCAGACTGTGGGGTGGCGGGACAAGGAGCCCTTTGGTAGAGTCCAGAAAGTGTCATTAATGTATTTGAACCTTCCTTGAGATTTCCCTTTGAGAGTGAATTGTTACCATCTTCCCTGATAGCAGCCACTGCTGCTGAGCTAAGCATCCTAGTTGGGCTGCAAACTTGGAGAGGGAATTGCAGATAACAGGATAAATTTTTTTAAGAATTTGTTTTTGTTTGTTTTTTTCAAAGTTATTCTTGACTTATCCTCCTCCCTCATTCTTGTTCCCTTATGGTGATTTTTAACAAGTAAGCCACACAGAGTGTTTCCAGTTTTGAGAGGAGCATTGGAATAGAATTAAAAACCAAGTTTTCTTAAGCCAATAACCTCACAATAAAGGCTGTAGAAAGCATTTGTATTATTTAATATGTGCTCAGCCACTGGGGATGTGCCATGCAGGCAACACGTGAGGGCACTGCAAAGACAGATCCCTGGATAGCGGGAGAGACTAAGTGCTCTGCAAATGTGCACTAGATACCTGGTCCCCAAGTGAGAGGTCACAAGGATGCCTGCCATCTGTTGTCCATAGTTCATCCTGAGTTCACCAGGTGTTGGGGGACAAGTGACATCTCTGTTGCAGGCTTGGCTTTATCTACAGAAGCAGATTACTGATTGATATCTTTGTCACAGAGGATGGCTTTGCATATTAAAGAGATGCACTTGAGGGAGCTAAGCTGTCTGTCCTACAGAAATGGAGTGGCTTAGCATTATCCTTCCAAGTCTACTTTCTAAAGAGGTGGCTCCCAGGACCTTAAGGGAGACATTCCCAAGTCATAAAGATGACGAGGATCCCATTGAGTCTTCAGAAGGTGTATGTGCATTTTAGAGACAGGAGGAAATACTTTAAATCCCCAATTTTTCTAGCATAAATGCTTTGAGAGTTAAGGGAGGTAAATCTCTTCCCTTATATTTGACATGGAGCACTAAGCCTCTTATTTTTAGTTTGTATTTATCTTTTCCAGGGACAGTGAGCTGGAAGAGCCCCCTCCCCTGCATTACAAATCCATCTCAAATCCAACCACATATGGTTTAATTTTTAACTTGAATAGAGACACCCAAGGTAAAGTTTTGTCCAATTCTAGTTGTAGAAAACTGTTTTATATTTAAGTGTTTGGGGGCTGATGTTCTTAGCAAGTGTCTTTCAAGTGCAGAATGTGCTGTAGGAGCTGAGGGTAAGATTAATAAGGGGGAGAGGGCTGTAGAGGCCTAGTGGAGCTCTCAGTCTCCACAGCACTGAGCTCGGGAGCCACATGTGTAGTTTGTTACACATTAAAAGCAGAACAGAAACTAGTTTTAGTAAAGAATTTTATTTGGCCCATTTATCTAAACCATTTTTATTTCTATGTGTGTTACCATAAAATTGACTAATAAGGGCTGGGGCAGTGGATCAGCAATAGCACATTTGCCTGGTATATATGTGAGGCACTGAGTTTGATTCTTAGCACCACATATAAATAAATAATAAATAAATAACGTCTATTAACAACTTAAAATATTTTTTAAGAATGACTAATAATATATTTAAATTATTATTTTTCTCTTTTTTACTAAATCTCAGAGATCCAGTGAATGTCTTTACACATGCTCCCCTCTCAGTTTGAACTAGATCCATTTCAAATGCTTAGTAACCCCTGTGGCTGATGGTGACCTTACTGTGTGATGACAGCATGGACCTACAGGGTGAGACAGATGAAAAATAGAAAACAAGAAATCCTAGATCAATTTTAGATGAGGGTCAGTGCTCTCCAACACACGATAAAGCAAGAAGTGTTGTATTAAAAACAGTACTGAGAAAACACCTTGGATGGTTGTATTTGGACAGAACTCTGAGTGAAAAATCACCAGCTCCAGACGGCTCTCCTTACATAGGCCAAAGACCTTCTCCACAATTGTGTGAGTTGTAAAACAGCCACACAAAGAGATGGAGTCCTTCTCCAGTTCCTTGTCACTGTGAAGTCCTGTCAACATTTTTTCAGAGTTTAAAATTTGCAATGTAAAGAAATGAAAGGATGTCTCATCTACTGGTATGTCCTTATGGTACATCCTCATAAGAAAACAGCTTGGAATGACTTAATGGAGGAAAATATTCATGCATGAACCACTACTTAAACTCCTTGGTCTTCTACCCCTGGTATATCCTGGAGAAACACTTGCTGGTGTAGAGCAAGGACCATGTATCAGGAAGCTGATAACAAGTTCACTGTATAAAAGGTCATAGTTGCTTTGACAGGAGAGTGGGTAGTTGTATTAAGTGGCACAGCACAGTTGCAAAAAGAAAGCAATTGAGCGTGTACTGCTTAGCTTGGGTGAGTCTTTTGTTCTTAATTTCAAAAACAAAAATTGATCCACATAAGACCAAACTGTGTATGCATATATACGTCTGTGTGTATGTATGTCATAGGGATAAGCAACTGAAGAAAAGGAAAGGACTTCCAAGTGTTGATGAGTGCAATATGGTTATACATAGTAGTGGGTTTATTTTGACACACACAGCAATGCATGATGGTGATCTCCCTTGCTCCATTTTATTCTCCTGCAGTACTTCTTTCCCCTCACTTCTCCACCCCCAAACATGGTCCTTAAAAGCAAAAAATTGTTTTAAAAATAATTAATGATCATGGCTACTGCTGGGAGACAGATGAGGAGATGTGATCCACGGGTCCTCATCTGGGCAGAAATGTTCTGGTTTTCACTTGGTGTTGAATTTAGGGTGAGGGAGCCTGTGTTCCCTCTTCTCTCTGTGAGGGATATATTTCACCACTTCAAAAAAATTCTGTTAGCCCAATAAGAAGAGGAATTTCACATTTTAGTGAAGAGGGGGGAAAGTTTTTGTGGCAAATGAATATAGCTGGGTGCTGGGCACATTTCTAAATCTGTGGTCTGAGAGTCCCACCTGCTGTGTGAATCATGCATGGAAATAGCCACAAATGACAGCAAAACTAACCAGCTCCTTCACTGCAGCCCAGTATCCAAACAATGCCTGGGGTTTGTCCCATGCTGGAGGGTCACTCTTTAATTTCACTACGTGGCTGATGCTTACTAAACCGCATTCCCATCCAAGCTCATGTTGATGACATCTCAGTGGGTTAGTTTCAGAGACATGTATGAGGATCAAGAAAAAATGATTTAAGGGTGGGGAGACCATTGAGGCTGAGTGGGAGGCAGAGATTCTTGAAGACTCTGGTGAGACAGAAATACAGGCAGCATGAAGTGCATAGAGCCAAGGAACAGGACTGTAGGGCAGGGAGCGTTGAGTGGCTGTGTTGAGTGGGAAAGAGGGAGAGAGGACAAGATGCCAACTAATTCTCCTCAGTTCCATCCTTTCACATGGACTTTGCTGAGTGGACCAGCATCTCCATGTACCTGTTCATTAATGCTGGTTAAAAATTGACATGATGGCAGCTACTGCATTTTGAGTGTGTAACTGGAAAGACAAAGAGGAAATTGGCCATTTGTCCAGAGAAACACCTGAGGTTCATAATGGGCCTGTGAACACAAGGAAAAGCTGGTTCTGGTAATGAGTCCTCACCTGGTGCCAGATGCTTTGGATCACCCATGTTTAGGTTTTTGCTCTTAAGCATTTTGGGTAGATACTGTAGGCACCCCATTTACAGACAAGGACACGGGTTTAGTTACCTGCCTGATTTTCATAGGTGGGAATGAGAGCACCAGGGTCCATCTCCAGCTCTGCAGTCTATTTTTTCTATCACATTGCTACATGGGGCCCAGAAGGGTCAGTGCAATGCTGCCTCACTCTGGTAGCCCTGGAAGGGAGACACCCTAAGTCTGTGTCACAAAAGAAGTAGCCATGCCATCATCAGTCCCTGGTCACTGTCTTTTAATCCCTCTGCTTCCAGCAGCAGGTCCACAAATGATTTCAGAAACCCCAGGGCTGAAGTCTGTAGGAGGGGTTCCACCTGGTTGCCAGGGTAATCATTATACATGGGGTGATCCAGGCTTAGCATCATGTATCCTTTCACCTTCCATGGATGGTAAAATCGAGGTCTGGTGTGAGGATGTGGTCTGAATGTATGGCTCCCATAGACATATGTTGAAATCTTGCCCCCCCAGTGTGATGGTTTCAAGAGATGTGGCCTTTGGCGGTAATTGTGACATAAGGGAGATGTCTGAGTGGTTGAGATTAGTGCTTTTTTAAAATGACACCCTGGAGATTTTCCTTGCCCCTTCCATCATGTGAGGATACAGCAGAAAGACACCTAGGAATCAGAAAGTGGGTCCCCACTAAACTCCAGTCTTCCAGGTCCTCCATGTCAGACTTCATGTCCTACAGAACTGTTATTTTGTTCTAACAACCTGAATGGACTAAGATAGTTGACCACTGCCAAGAATGTTCAGGCTTATAATTAAGCCTGTTATAAAGGTCCCACTCTCCTGACCTTATCTAAACCTAATTACCTTGAGTGGCTTTTGCTCTCTGGTAGGAGCAGGAGAGGATAAAGATGTTAGGTCACAGATTTCTACAAGATCTGGCTGGGATTTCCAGGTCTGCCATGGATCAGCTTTGTGATGTTGTGTGCTAACTTAATTTCTTTGAGTCTTCATTTCTTGTTCTGCAAAATGAGGGTACTAAAAATTCCTGCCACACAGGGCAGCTGTGGAAACTAACTGGGCTGGTACTGATGGCCAGGGCACTTCAAAGCCCAGGGCCATCCCTGAGTTATGTGCCTGCATGCCTTCACTGGGGAATTGGAAGTATTAACATTCCAAACTCACTGCATCTGTCTTAAGAAATCTTGAAGGCTTAAGATTTCCATTGCTCATCATGTCATATTTGATATTTGCAAAGGAAATATATGTAAATTATTTGAATTATATAATATAATGGACTGGGGGCTTTTTTTGCCTGCCTTCACTCCAGGTCCCAGGCTGAGGATGAACTGTCAATGGGCATATAGCTGAACAGTGCTGCTGGGAGGAGACAGATCTGCAGAGCAACCACTGATTCTGGATACTTTTTGCCACAAGCATTGTGTTCCTTCTGCTCACCTTTTACAAGCACCAAGCAGGTCATGGGCCATGCTAACCTTTGAGCTGGTGGGCAACTTATCCAGCTCAGGCTTCAGTGAGGAGACACTATAGACCAAGTAGGTCAAACAGCAGACATTTATTTCTCACAGTTCTGGACACTGGAGTTCCAGGATCAAGGTGATGGCTGCTTGATTCCCAGTGAGGGCCCTCTTCCTGGGTTTCAGATGGCCACCTTTCTGCTGTCCTCACATTGGGGGAGAGAGAAAGCCAGCTCCCTGCTGTCTCTTCTTGTGTGGGAACTAAGCCTTTTATAAAGGCCCCACTCTCCTAACCTCATCTATACCTAATTACCTCCATAAAGAGTCCAACCTCCAACGCCACCTCACTGGGGTTAGGTGTCAATGCATGAATTTTGGGGAGACACAAGCATTGGAAAGCCTTTGTATCTGACACCTGCTACATCTTGGAAGGTGAACTTGATGACTGTGGAGGGACTAAGTGCTATGGGAAGAGCATCACCAAGATTGATTCTCAGAGTTTCAGGACCCTGTTCCCATTCAGCTGCCACTGATACACAGTCATGTCAACAAGTATTGAGTAGAGGATGCTGAAAATATCTTCCAGAGGGTTAGTTCATAAAGCCAGCAGCTGGAAAGGTCAGGAGAAATGACCACCATGGAGCATGGGTTGGGGCTGAGATTTAGGCCTTCATGTTGGAGAATGGTTGCATTTGTTTGGGGACTATCACCATGGAGCTTGAAATACTAAACAGGGAAAATATCTGGCATCTGTGCATTACAGAGACAAAACTTAGAGCTGCACTTGATGAGGAAAGAAATGAATCATACCATCAGTGAAACAGAGGCATTGCCCACGTGCAAGGGTGAATGCAAAACTCCCCCCTCTGTCATCATTTGGTGTCTTACTAGCCAGTAATAAATAAGATCCTGATAAATCAGGCCTGATATTCTGCTCTAAAATCAAATGGAACAATAAATAGTTGAGAGCATGACAATTTCTTCTGTGGCAACTTAGCAATAATGGAACATGTCCTATTGTATCCAGATCACATATTTTCTATCTTACCATTTCCACGCATTACAGCTGTCCCCAGAGAGCTCCAAGTGGTGGCTGCTGTGTGGATTGTTGATTTAAAGGTCCAGTGTATTTCTGCATTGTCAAGTATGGCCAGGTCAGGTGACTTACCATTGATTTACTATTGAAGACCTCATAGTTATTAAAGAACATATGTTTATCATAGAAAAAAATTGAAACTTAGTTTTAAAAGAAAAGAAAATTTATCTTGATTCCCAATAAAGATACTACCACAGTTTATAGGTTATTTATGTATGACTATTTTAGGCACAAAAGAAGCACACACACACATACATACACACACATTTGTAGATAATATTCATGGTTTTTTTGTTGTTGTTTTGGGTTTTTTGTTTGTTTTTTGTACTAGGGATTGAACTCAGGGGCACTCGACCACTGAGCTACATCCCTAGCCATATTTTCTATTTCATTAGACACAGGGTCTTGCTGCATTGCTTAGGACCTCACTTTTGCTGAGGCTGGCTTTGAACTCATTATCCTCCTGCCCCAACTTCCCGAGCCAATGGGATTACAGATATATGCCACTGTGCCCAGACAATTTATGTTTTTTTTTCAAAACAGTTTCACTGCTTTTTTAAAGAAGAACTCATTAACTTCTGAACCTCAGCATACTTTAAGCATTTCTCTGTCATTAAATGCATATTTTTAGAAAATCTGATATTTTCAAATGATCTCAATTACACAACTTGTTTGTCTTCTGCTTTTGGTATGTTTTAATTATTGCTGTCTGGCAGATCTGCCACTAACCCTGTACTCATTACACTAAGGACCAATGTGACATCTCGTGGGCCCCCGCATAGGGTAAGACCTCAGATGCGATTGTGTTTGATATCTGCTTAGCACCCAAGACAGAGGTGGGTTAAGAAACTTCACAATAGCAGAGACTAGCCTTTACTGTGAGCAAGCCCAGGTCTCAGTGCTGTCCTCATCACAGGCAGATCTATGAACTCTAAATATTGCCAGTACAAGTAATATTCAAATTATTCTAAAATTAATTGAACCTTAAGCAAATACCCACTGTTACAAAGCTAACTGAGACAAGAAGACAGGCAGGAAGCTGTCTATCCTGATTTCAGGAGTCACTGTCCTTAATACCCCTTAACTTGTGTGTAGTCTCTGGCAGGGAGTCACCATGGAGACATGGTTAACCATGCATAGGGGCCCTTGATTTTTTCAGGGAAGCACCTGTGTGGCCATAGGTGCATAGAGTCACATTGGGTTCTATCTGGAAAATATGGGGACATGCCTGTAAACCATGAGGAGCACCACCAGCACCAGGGCACTCAATTCCCATCCCGACTCCCAAACCCGGACTGGAGCTCATATGGTTAAAGGCCACATAATCTTTCCTATCTTCTTGCAGGAGCCTGGTGCACACACATGTTCACATTTACTCCACAGTTTTTACAAGCAACATGTGGGCCGGGGCAGGGGAGAGCCCTCACAATGGAGCCCCGAAGACCCCATGTGTCCACACAATCATGCAGACAGAGCATAGCCCACAACCAAGCTATCTTGGCAGACATGCTTCTGACCCTCCTGTTCAGTCCATCTCCTGAGTAGCTCCCAACTGCCCTGAAGGGAGATGTGCCCATGCTCTCCTGGCTTCTGTCAGGGAAGAGCATTCCAGGCCTAACCAACTCAGGATGAATGGAGGGGACTATACACCATTCAGTGACATTCACATCTGGCTCCTGGGCACTGTTGCATGCTGAGATTGGCATTGCATGTGCAGTGACGTTCTTTTGGAGAGTGGAATGAGACCATGGAAAGCAGGCTCCTGGGGCTGCTTTTTGTGATGTGAGAAGTGCACTGTCCACACCTAACAGAGCTACTGTGCATATTTGCCAGCTGTTCCAATCACGCCTGTATTGTGTGTGCCAATGCCTTTGCTTTGGCATGTGTAGAACCAACACACTGAGCATAGAAGACATGGTGGATCTTCTGCTCAGCTGTTATGGGTGTGTGCATGATGTGTGCATGGGTGATTACAAATCATACTATAACTAGATTCTGTGCAATAGAAAACTTGATATGAAGACTTCTGAGAGCTGTCTGGAGCTGAGAGGAGGTAGGAGGTGGGGCAGTCAGCTTTATTCTTGCCGGGTGCTTCTCATGTAAGCCCCTCTCACACCAAGTGTGGGGAACCCCAATGCCCTTCTTCCCAGGACTTGGAGTGTGCAGCCCTCACTTTGTGGCTGGAGTGCCCATCACAGGAGAAGCAAGGCTCCCTGGAGATGCCCAAGGTCTGGACTGAGCAGCCCAGCTCCTCCAGGAGGTAATTGTTTGGGTCTGGAAAAGATTGCACTCCCTCATAAACTACACCACTGATCTGTGCAGAGCAGAGTTCACCTTCCCTCTCCCACAGGATGGCAGAAGAACCCATAGGGTTGAGGAGAGCCCAAGGGCATGAGTGAGATACTAATTGTTGGATAAGACAGGACAAAGTAAGCTCAGGGTGGCCCATGACTCCATCAACTTTTCTCTAAATGTGTTTGGACACCCCAGAGCTTGGTCTTCAGTAGAACAGCTGCTACAGGCTTATTGAGAAGAGTTTCAGATGCTACAATGCTAATGTATCATGACCTCTGAAGCCTTTCTCTAACCTGGGCCTTCTTGCTTTTAATCTTGAGTAGAAAGATTTAAAAAGGCCTTCCCCAGACCTTATTCCTGTTCCCAGGGGCTGCTTGAATGCATTTGATAAGACCAAAAATATTGAGGGGTACACAGCACAGGGAATGGGTACTCTTCAAATGTCTCATGTCACTTTCTAAATTTCGTGGTTTTCTTTGCAGTTGTTAAAGGTCATATGATTAGTCCTGACCAGTGAACTATCAATGCAAGAGATGTGTGTCACTTCTAGATTGGGGTGGCTAAGAGCTGCTTGCCTCCTCCTGATGTCCCCTGTCCCCTTCAATGATCCTGGAGGCCATAGACTGCAAATGGTGCCTCTATAAGATCCAAGGGAACATCATGCTTACCTAAATTAAAAAAAAAAAGTTGAGGCTTTTGTATTTGTCTCTGTTATAAGGTATCCTAAAAAATATAGACTGCCCATCCCCAAGCCTGTCTCCAAACCTTTTCCAACCAGTGCAAGTAAGACAGTGTATTGGGAGAAGCATTCTAGGACAGAAGTTTTGTGCTCAGTGACATGGTACTGTGCTACAGGAGGACTGTAAGTTTCCCAACTCAGAATGGTTTCTGCACCTTAAGTAGCATTAGCCTCAGCTACAGAGAAAGTGGAACTCCCTGGGTTAGTGGTGATGATGAGATATAGAGGAAGACTCTTCCAACAGGGGATGGGCTTTGAATTGAGCTGGTCCCAGAAGTCTGATATTTCATGCAAAATGAGATACTAAGTCTGTTCATTTATAGAGTAAGTTAAGTCATATATTAAAACTGAAGGAGATTTCAGAAACAATCTGTTGAAACTGTTAAATCTAGTTCACACATGGAATGAGATCCACTGGGATCTCAGCCTCTGCAGTTCCCTGGCAATATAGAGATAGATGTGCCCCACCCATTACCACTGTATCCTTCCTGAGAGTTCTGGGATGGGGATCAGAAGTGGATCTGATTGTCCTGGTGGCTTGCAGGAGTGCATCTGGATTGATGGAAACCATAGCAGCATCTACCTCCATGGCTGTGCCTGATGCTCAGAGCTTCTGAGGCCAAACCTGCCCTTGGGGAGGATGCAGGAATGGGAGAGGTTCATTTTGAGGCTTGTGATGCTTAGGCTGGGGGCAGTCTTAGAAAGGAGACATGTTTTTTGTCATATAACCAGGTCTGCCTACATTAAGGTGAGAAATGCTATCTGTCCTCCTGGTTGAGGGCAGCTTGTTTTCTTTCCTGCTGTTCTTTCTCTTTCCACCCTTAAGGGCCCCCATCTTTCTTCTTTGGCTTCATTATTTGTCTTTCCTATTGAATGTTAATGCTATGTTTCTCACTGAATACAGAAAATTATAAAAACAAAGAAGGGACTGAAAGGCAGGTTGACCATGAAGGGCTTTTGTGGACACAGAAGGCCAGGTGGTCTTTCCATGGTAACATCTTCTTTAGGGGAGAGAAAGTTTTTGGTGTGGCTGAGTGAGTTAAATAAAGGAGGATAGTGTGCATTCAAAATTCAGTTTAGATTAGATTTGTCTTTCTCAATATGTGTTCCAGACTAGAATTGTTATTAGATGAGCCTTTCCAAGAAATTACTAATGAAATACTTTAGTTACAGACAATCTTTTGTAAATTATTGATTGGTTATAAAGGAGATTGCAGCCAGACCTGAATGTCCACTCTGAAGTTCACAGCTAGGCTCTGCCTTCAGTTGAGATTTGTAGCAGCACAGCACAGAAAAAATATATCCCAAGGTATGTGAACTGTGCTCAAGGTTAGAAGCATGCTCAGTCAGAACTTCCTCACAAATCTGTGGGATAAAGGCAAGCCATGGGTCTTATGAGTCATATAGCTATGTACCTATATAATCTTTATAGTTATATGATACAGTGCTAAAGAGCTACCTAGCCTTTGGGATGAAACTTTAATTTTTGGTCTGGTTTTGCAAATTTGTATTTTGGTGATCTGGGGAATATCTTAATGCCTCTCAGCCTCAGTCGGATCTTTACAAAATGGGGATGAAAAATGGGCCCTTGCCTTTGAGTTCTATGGGGAGTTAAATATGAAGTTTAAAGAGAAGAAAATATGGCCTCTGAGCGAGATCTGAGATGCTTCATTCAAAGAGCACATCCCTGTGACAGGGACTCCTTGGATAGTGGCTCCTGAACATGTGCCCCCTTTTCCCTGGACACAGAGCTTGGTGACATTACTCAGCCTCTGTGACAGTTGGAGGTGGCTATGTGTCTGAGTATTAGCTAATGAGATAAGAGTAGAATCAAGGTGAGCCACATCTATCCCTGTCCCTCAAAATCCCACCCAAAATCTGTTGCTTCTCTGAACTGTGTTTCTCGGCTGAGCAAGCAGGCATGTAGCTGCTTGAAGGTGGTGAGGCTGTGACCTGAAAGAAGACTGCATAAGTGATATGGAAGAGAGACCCAGTAAGACTAAAGCATCAATTCTAACTCTGCAAGAATGAGAACTACATCTTATCTTGCTTTAGCCAGGACACCTGTCTCCATGCATTTGGAACAACACCTCACTTTATAATACAGCACCTCATTGCTCTGACAAGGAGGGCAGGTGAATGATCTTTTCACTGCCAGGTGGGGACTTCCCCACATGACCAGTTGTGCCTGTTGATGATGAGGCCTGTGTTCTGTAAGTTTGCTGGCTCCAACTCAAAATGCAATATCAACACCTCAGGGCAAGTCTAAGCCACATCCCCAGTAGATGTTTAGAAGGCAAAGCACCAGCCATATGACTGAACTTTGAACAGAGACAGCGATGTGATCTACCTTAGATACACCTCTTGTAAATAATCATCACTGTGGTGAGCCACTTCTGCAGATTATGGTTGCCATTACAACATGGTGCTGGCTCCGCTGTGGTCTGTGACAAACAACTCCTTACTTGGGAGGGTTGGCACATGGTTTTTCAACACCCTATGAGAAAGTTCCACGTGGCAGCTTCGCATTGGGGCTTGAGATGCTTTATTAAGGCTGGGAGGGGCATCCGAGAGGAGAAGAAGAAAATATCAAGGGCCTGAATAAACTGCTGAAAGAAGATTCCTGAGTTGCGTCTTCCTTGCGGGCAAGGGGTCGCGACAAGTGGTGCCGAAACCCGGGAACCAGAACTTTCAGTAGTCAGGGGTGGTGCACCGGTTAGTCCCAGGTAAGTGGGATCCGCGATCAAAGCGGGGGTTAGTCCCAGGTAAGTGGGATCCGCGATCAAAGCGGGGCAGCTCCTCTGTAAAGCAAGAGAGAGCGTTACATTTTATTGCAGCTGCACTGTGTACTTTCACTTTTGTTTTTTGTGCCTCTTTTGTTGTGTCATGGGTGCCGCATCTTCAAGTCCGCTTCTCCTGGCCCTAGATGGCCTGTTACGTTCCAAGGGCCTAGAAGTGAAACGTAGTACTTTACAGAGATTTTTACAGAAGACAGATATTGCTGCACCGTGGTTTGCATTTTTGGACAGCCTTACTATACCTAGCTGGGATAAGTTAGGCAAAGATCTTGACTTTGCTTCTGAGCAGGGCATATTAGAGGGTGGGGTGATACCCCTATGGAAGATGGTTCGTAGTTGCCTCACAGATGGCAGATGTCAGGAAGCACTTACTAAAGGACAGGAAGTTCTAGAGCAATTACATGAAGAAAAATCGGAGACGGCAGGAAGTGAGGTATTTCAGGAGGATGGGAGTGTGCAGAGCGTGAAACAGGGGAGGAGACGATTGTATCCAGATCTCAGTACGCTGCGCACACCCCCATACGAAAGTGGGTCAGAGGAAGAGGAGGATGAGGAGGAAGAGCTTGGGAGGCTGTCTCGTCAGCTAGGGAGTTTAGCTATAGGAGAAGGGAACAAAAATAAACAGGGGCTCAAGAAAAATGATCCTCCGGATCCACCGCCGTACGGTGGGGGTGTTTCAGGGAGAGCTTTCCATGCCCAAACATGGAGGGCTGTTAACGCTGAGATGGGTCTTGCTTATCCAGTTTTCCAGGATGACAATAGGGGAAGATTCCATGAGCCCTTAGATTTCAAAATTGTGAAGACCCTGGCGGAGTCTGTGCGCACTTATGGGGTGGATGCCGCCTTCACACTAACTCAGGTGGAGAGTCTGTCTAGATACTGTATGACTCCCTCTGATTGGGCTAGCCTTGTTCGGGCTTGTGTTTCTCCAGGTAAATATTTGGACTGGAGAGCCTTTGTGCTAGAGGGCGAGGTAGAGCAGGCCGCCCAAAACCATGCGGCGGGACACCCCCATTGGGACAAGGATATGCTTTTGGGACAAGGTAGATTTGCTAATCAACAGACAAGATTCCCTCTTGAGGCATATGATCAAATTAACAACATTTGCATTTGGGCATGGAAATCACTTCCAAATAGAAGAGAGGTGTCTGGTAATTTGACCAAGATTCTACAAGGCCCTACAGAACCCTTTTCAGATTTTGTAGCAAGGATGGTGGATGCCGCTGGAAAGATTTTTGGGGATCCTGATAGAGCCATGCCCCTTATCAAGCAATTGGTCTTTGAGCAATGCACCAAGGAATGTAAAGCAGCAATCACTCCTTATAAAAACAAGGGCATAGAAGCATGGATGAAAGTGTGTAGAGAGATTGGAGGACCTTTAACTAATGCAGGTCTTGCAGCTGCTGTCCTTCGGATTGCAAAAGGGGGCGGTCCTGGTGCCTGAACATGCTTCCATTGTGGTCAATCCGGCCATTTCAAACATGACTGTCCCAAAAAAGACAATTTTACTGGACCTCCTCACGGTGGCCCTTCCAATGACCCTCGTCAACCGGGGCTGTGTCCAAAATGCGAAAAGGGGAAGCATTGGGCAAAAGAGTGTAGATCAGTGAGGGACATCTATGGACAGCCTATTTCAGCTGGGCCAAAAAACGACCAAAGGGGCCCTGGACCCCAGGGCCCACAAATATATGGGGCAGTGGAGAATGTCACACCTGAACCCGAGACATGGCCTTCTCTGCGCCATCCCACGAGACGCAGAGAGCCACTACAGGTGCCGCAGGATTGGACCTCTGTTCCACCTCCAGACTCGTATTAACACCTAAGATGGGAGTCCAATTGGTGGAAACTGAGTTCAAAGGGCCTTTACCACCTGGCACTGTAGGTTTGCTAATTGGACGTGCATCCTCTATCCTACAAGGTCTTCATATTTTCCCCGGAGTCATAAGCCCTGATACTGTAGGGGCAGTAAAAGTTATGGTGGAAGCTCCAAGGGGCATTGTGCCTATCTCCCCAGGGGATCGGATTGCTCAATTGCTAATTTTGCCTAGCTTGCATAACTACTTCCCTGCTGACTCAAGGTCACAGACGGGAAATGAGATTGGTACCACGAGAGGGAATTGTGCCTATTTGTCACTGGATATGAGCAATCTCCCCACTTTGGAATTAAGCGTAGAAGGTAAATCTATTGTGGGATTGTTGGATACAGGAGCAGATCGTAGTATCATAGCCCTTAAGGACTGGTCTAAGGGATGGCCAGTGCAGACTTCTGATCAATCCCTAAGAGGACTTGGATATGCCCAAGCCCCTCAAATCAGCTGTAGACATCTATCTTGGAAGGACCCGGAAGGACACAATGGTACCTTTCAGCCTTATGTACTTGATTTACCTATTTCTTTATGGGGCCGTGATCTGATGAAAGACATGGGGTTCACTCTTAGTAATGACTATTCCCCAGTGTCTCAACAAATCATGCAAAATATGGGGTATAGGCCAGGTCTAGGACTAGGAAAACGCCTACAGGGGTGTAGGCATCCTGTGCAAGGTCATCAAAATCTTAACAGGTTTGGTCTGGGTTTTTCCTAGGTGCCACTGGGGCTCAAATACCCATAACATGGCTCACCGAGGAGCCTGTTTGGGTGCCTCAGTGGCCTCTTCCCTCGGCTAAATTGGCAGCAGCCCATGATCTAGTCAAGGAACAACTTGACTTGGGTCACATCCAACCTTCTACTTCTCCATGGAATACTCCCATATTTGTCATTAAGAAAAAATCAGGGAAATGGCGCCTACTGCATGATCTACGAGCAGTTAATGCTCAAATGCAACTTATGGGGCCCATTCAAAGAGGGCTGCCTCTGCTCTCTTCTGTTCCTCAAGGCTGGCATATTATTGTTATTGACATTAAAGACTGTTTCTTTTCTATTCCTTTGCATCCTAAAGATTCACAAGGTTTTGCCTTTACCCTTCCCTCGTGTAACCACGAGGAACCAGATCAAAGGTTTGAGTGGGTAGTGTTGCCGCAGGGAATGGCTAATAGTCCCACGATGTGCCAGATGTATGTGGGGAAGGCACTCGCACCTCTCAGACATAAGTATTCCTCCACCAAGATCATTCATTATATGGATGATGTGTTATTGGCCGCAAAATTAGAACAGACAGTTAATGAGGCTTATAAAGAACTAGTGATGCTATTAGCTCAATATGGACTGCACATTGCACCTGAAAAGGTTCAAACGGGGGATTCTATTAAGTATTTGGGAGCAACAATTGGGTATGAAAAACTAAAACCGCAAAAAATCACCATCAGGACTCAAGATCTCCAAACTCTAAATGATTTTCAGAAACTGCTGGGAGATATTAATTGGATAAGAGGATATTTACATATTCCTAATATTGTGCTACAGCCTTTGTATGCTACTCTTAAGGGTGATCCAGCTCTTGTTTCCCCTTGTAGCCTCACCAAAGAGGCTAGAGCGGCCCTTATAACAGTAGAAGAAGCTATACAGCATGCTACTCTATGCAGGCTCCAGAGTGATAAACCTTTCCAGTTATGTGTGCTTGCCACTATGTGGCAGCCTACTGGAGTACTGTGGCAAGATGGGCCTTTACTATGGATCCACCCACATGTATCCCCAGGAAAATCCTTAGAATATTATCCTGATGCTGTTGCAGCATTGGCACTTAAAGGGATTCAACAAAGCATTCAATTTTTCGGACAATCACCTTCTTCTCTTATCATACCCTACACTAAAGCTCAACTTAATGTTTTATGTGCTACTCTAGACAACTGGGCTATTCTGTGTTGCTCGTTTCAAGGAGGTATTGATAATCACTACCCTTCTCATCCATTACTCCATTTTGTTAAAGAACATCCCATCATTTTCCCTAAGGTAACTTCATCCAGTCCAATTCCGGGGGCTGTTAACATTTTTACTGATGGTTCCAAGTCTGGAATGGGAGCCTATGTAATTAATGACTCTCCCCCTATCCAGCATCAATTTGCTCCTGGAAATCCACAATGGGTAGAACTACAAATTGTTATTGAAGTCTTTAAACAGTGTTCTTTTCCTTTTAATCTCATTTTGGACTCCATCTATGTGGTACAAGCACTAAAAGTCTTGGAGGCCGTGGGAGCTATTAGTGATGCCCATAATGTATCTGCTTACTTTAATCAGCTTCAACAGCTTATCTGTAGCCGCACTGCTTCTTTTTATCCAATGCACATCTGGGCTCACACCTCTCTTCCTGGTCCGCTATCCCAGGAACCTCAAGTATGAGCATGTTTCCGTTGATATGTGCTCTGGAATTATCCATGCTTCTGCTTTATCGAGAGAAAAGGCACGTAATGTCATTACTCACTGCTTAGAGGCATGGGCAGCATGGGGTGCACCTGCATCCCTTAAGACTGATAATGGACCTGCTTATACTGGCAGACAATTTACATCTTTTTGTTCTACTATGGGAGTGCAACTTACTCATGGTCTGCCTTACAATCCTCAAGGACAAGGCATTGTTGAGCGTGCTCATCGCACCTTAAAGGAAACTTTACAAAAACAAAAAGGGGGAATAGGAGCTGAACACACTCCTAAAGGACGCCTGTCCTTAGCTCTCTTTACCATTAATTTTTTGAATTTGGATATTCATGGTCGCTCTGCGGCTGATAGACATGTGTCCCTTCAGCCCTCTGAGATTGGCTATGTTAAGTGGAAGGATGTTCTTACAGGCCAATGGAATGGCCCCAACCCCGTGCTGACATGGGCGCGAGGATCTGTATGTTTTTCCCCAGGATCACATGGAACCGTTGTGGGTCCCTGAATGCCTGACAAGAAGAGTATTGACATCAAGTGACCAGCAACAAGAGATACCACAGCAATCCCGTGATGAGGATCTTCATTCTGCTAAGTGCTCTGGCTCTGGTGCTGGTGCCGATGGCACAGGCGACACCAATGCAGTGGTGGGCAGTGGCACGGGCATGGCCAATGCCGATGCCGGTTCATGGTAATTCTAGTGTCCTCCCCACTCTTTTTTCTACCTCATGTGAGATGTCTGCTCCCTGTGCCTCTCCTAGAGGGGACATGGAGAGCATTTTTAATCAATCTCAAGTTAATCTCACAGGAGTTTTTTGTTTCAGCCTTAGAAACGCTAATTGCATTAGCCTTAAGACCAAAAATTTGACTAATTGGGAGGACCCATTGCGGTCCAGTCAGGTCTCAGGGAGCATTATCAGTGCTGTATTGAGCAAGGTAGTTTCGGGGAAGCAATCAGGCTCAGGGACCCCCGCAAACAGCAGCTCTGCTCTTAACATAACTACCTTGGCTATTATCTCCGAGGTACTAATCCCAGTGCCTCCTTCTTCTAGTAGTATTTATAATGCCACTCATTTCAAGGCCTCTCCTTACTGTTCCCCTAATCTTGGTTTCCCCCCAACATTTATGCCTTGTCAGGATCATTCTTGGGAGAAATATCAAGTTGCTAAAGGATTCTCCCTTTCCCCCTCTCTTAAGAGGTATGTTTATAACTTTAACAACAGTGCCAACTCCTCTCCAGGAGTAGGTTGGTCCTGGTTTCAATGGCTGATTTCCAATGAAAAGGGGGCTTCAGCCGATATTTCTGCACTGGCTCAGTTGCTAGGAGCCAAAAGTTGGCTGGCTAATGTTTCTGGTACTGTTAGGAAAAGTGAACGAGGTAATAGACTTACATCTGTTTCATTCAACTCTCTGTTGTATAATGCCACATTGCCCCCTGCAATGGTCTGTGTCCAATCCCCGTTCTTATTCCTTTGGGCTAATGCCACCTCGTCGGGGATGCTGGATTGTTCTCATACTACCTGTCTCTTATCTGAGTGTTGGAATGGTTCCTGGACTGTAGCAGTGGTTATGAAAATTCCAACTTTTGTCCCAATCCCGGTCACTGCAGATCCTGATAAATTCCCTATTGTTGAGCTACTTAGAGTCCGCAGAGATTTTGGAATCACAGCAGCTATAGTGACAGCTGTGGTGGTATCTTCTGCTGCAGCGGTTACGGCCGGAGTGGCTATGGCCAATCAAGTACAAACTGCTGCCACCATTAATCAAGTTGTCCAACAAACTTCCACTATACTTGAATCCCAAAATACAATTAATCAACATATTTTGTCAGGGATTTTAGCTGCCAACCAAAGAATAGATTTACTCCAAGCTCAGGTAGAAGAATTGGCTGACTTGGTGCTTTTGGGTTGTGTTGACCAACATGCACATTTATGCATAACCTCTGTCAGATTTAATGATTCCAGGAATGCTTCCCGCATCGTTGGTGAATATTTGGCCGGAAATTGGTCCATGGAAGCGGAAGACATGATCCAGTCTCAACTAACCCAGATAGCTGTCTTGAATAGTACCCGTGTTGATCCCATGACTTTGGGTCAATTCGCCGATTGGATATCTTCTGCCTTTTCCTTTTTTAAAGAGTGGGTGGGGGTAGGCATTTTTGGTGCAATGTGTTGCTTCGGTATGTTTCTCTGCTTGTGGTTTCTCTGTCACCTCAAGGCCCGCAGTGCTCACGATAAGGCTATGATCATCCAAGCTCTTGCAGCTTTAGAAAATGGCAATTCACCTCAAGTCTGGCTTGCGCATCTTAAACAGTAAATCTTTGACATGGTCTTTGCACCCCAAGTTATTATAACATTGCACTGGGATCGGCATGTCTTTCCTCGTTATTCTCTTAGTGTTGGAAAGCCCTTGCACTCTGCCAGTCTTGCTGCCATTGCACGCAGATGGGTTTCCACACTAGTGCTTCTCTATCGCCTTGAAGTCCGTGCCTTTCTTTCAGGGTGTTGTCAACTTGTTTGTCGTTGAAAACAGCCACAGTTCAGCCTCAGCTATCTCCCTTCGTACACCATCGTCACGATACAGGATGCGAGGCAAGGCACTGCACTTGAGTGATCCTTGAAGTGGACCTCAAGGAGAGCATGTCCTATTGCATGCAGGTTTGATGTCCACGCCCGGCCCCATGAAAAAAGGCGTTGGCTGATATGGCCTCAGATCTGGGGAAGGGCCCTCCTTAGGACTGAGCCATACTATGCAGCCACTTCTGCACAGTGGGATAGGACCTCTACTCTCACCTGTATTGTTTTCAGAAAACAGAAAGGGGGAACTGTGGTGAGCCGCTTCTGCAGATTATGGTCACCATTACAAGATGGCGCTGGCTCCGCTGTGGTCTGTGACAAACAACTCCTTATTTGGGAGGGTTGGCGCATGGTTTTTCAACACCCTATGAGAAAGTTCCACGTGGCAGCTTCGCATTGGGGCTTGAGATGCTTTATTAAGGCTGGGAGGGGCATCCGAGAGGAGAAGAAGAAAATATCAAGGGCCTGAATAAACTGCTGAAAGAAGATTCCTGAGTTGCGTCTTCCTTGCGGGCAAGGGGTCGTGATACATCACCATCATCATCACCATCATGTCATTGTCATGTCACATTCATCTTCCTCATAATCACCACCACCACCACCATCATCATCACCATCATTACCAGCAGCAGCAGCAGCAGCAGCAGCAGCAGCAGCAGCAGCATGATTAAATCTATACACCTGTGTGCTCACTCACTAAACAGATTTTGAACAGCTACCAGGCACAAGGACATGGTTTATGCTCTGGGGGAACCTATATTAGGGAAGGCAAATATCGATAAACAGATAATCCAGGGAAAGTGGGATGGAGGTTTTTGTTGTAATAAGTGCTATAAATAAATAAAGCAGAATAAGGATACTATGGAGGATCCTGTTATTTTAAATAGGGTGGTAGAAAAATATCTCTGAGAAAAGACCTGGAGTTGAGGTGAAGTGCAGCTCTAGCATGATGCACAAGTATTTTGACATCTGTACTGTCAAGATGTGGGCCATATTCATCCCCAATACTGGCAGTGATCCTGTTTTGGGTTTTTTAAATGTATTATTTCTTTTTTTGTGATTCTGGGGACTGAACCTGGGGTACTCTACCACTGAGCTATATCCCTAGTTTCTTTTTATTTTTGTTTGGAGACAGGGTCTTGCTATGTTGCTGTGGTTACAGTGAGGCTCCATTTCTGATTGACAACGTTCACTTAGTAATATGCATTGAAGTTTTCCACATGTCTGTTCATGACTTGGTGACCCATTAACTCATATCTATTTTATATTGAATAACATTCTATTTTCTGGATACAACACCACTTATTTATCATCTACTGGAGGACATTTGGTTGCTTCTAAACCTTGGTAACTATGGATGATGTTTCTGCAAACAACTGTGTGTAGGTTTTGTGAAAACACAAGTGTTCAACCAATGTGCATAAATACCAATGAGCAAAACAGCTGGCTTTTGTGGTTAGAGCATAGTTATTTGCATAAAAAGTCATCAAACTGTCTTCCAAAGTGATTGCACATTTGGCTCTCCCACCAGGATTGGCTGAGCGCTCCCACCACTCCACCTTCTCACCAGCTTCTGCTCTTACTGGTGCTGTGAATCTAGGCTGTTCCAATTGGTGTGCAGTGCTTCTTGATGGTGCTGTGCCTTGAGATTCCCTGTTGCCATGGGACATGGAATATCCATTTACATGCTCATTGGCTATCTGCTACACTCTTCATTTTTAAAACAGGCTGTTTCTTTTCTTATTGTTGATTTTAAGAGTTCTTCTCATATTTTGATAACAGGTCTCTATGAAGTATATCTTTTGCAATTACTTCCACCCAGTCCATGGCCTGTATTCATATTTTATTGGCAATGTTTTCCAAAAGGCAGGTTAATTTTAATGAAATCCAACTCACCAGTTGTGTATTTTATTGGTCATTCTTGGGTGTTAAATCCAAAACATTATCACCACATCCAAAAGCCATCTAGAATTTTCTCCTATGTTATCTTCTAGGAGTTTCAAGTTCACATTTAGGTCTACATTGTCTTGATTTAATGTGCTTGAAGAGTGCAAAGTGTGTGTTTAGATTCTTTTCTATTTTTTATTTGTATGTGGAAGTCTAGATGTGCCCACACTATTTGGTGAAAAGATGAATCTCTTCTCCCCATTGCATTGCCTTTGCTTCCTTATCAAAGATCAATTGATCATATTTAAATGAGCCCCCCAAACTTTTTTTTCTTCATATGTAGTTGGCTTCAGGCATAATGTTATAGTTATGAAAAATGGACTAATGTACCCAGTTAATGAGTGGTAGTGGTAGAAGAAACATCTGGATGCGTGTGATATTTTATTCTCCACAGAAGCATTGAGCTTTCCTTGAAACTCATTCACACACTATTCCCACTCATAACTTCTGCTTAATGTTAACAGTTACCAATCACATCTGCTCCACATAATGTAGAAAGCCTTCCCAGCTTTGCTCATCCTACCCCACCCCACCCCAAAGAAGGGTGAGTTCTGACCATGATTTGTTGGTGATTTTCTCATTCTCTTAGTTCCTTTAGGGAAGGATCTAGTTGATTTGCCCCAGAGGTCAGCACAAGGCTCCACCCAGAGATGATGATGAGGAGGTAGCAAGTACTACCTCCTGAACTACCTACTGGAACATATCACCCATGGAGGGTGTTTTCATGGTTCAAGGTGGGAGGGCTCTGAAAGGGCTGGTGCTTGGTGCTGAGTCATGCCTCAGGTGGTCTGCATGTATGACCTTCAAAGGGCTTCAGGGGTACTGTGGTCTCTTTCAAGGAAATCTCAAGCACACAGGCTCTTCCTGTACTACATTTTTCCTTGAGGAAATGGAGATGGAGCCTGTGAAGGCAGGCAATGGGGTACCTGAGTGGTGAGTGTGTTTGCATGGACATGGGGGAGAGTGCCCAAGAGCTTCTTAGACTTAAATACACTGAACTATAAAAGATGGCTGAGCAGGGAGAATAGTTAGAAGGGACAAAGTCAGTAGAAATTCAACGATTTTTGATTTACTAACACTCCCTTTTTATTTAAATTAACATCCATTCTAAATCCCCTCTATTTTTCTACTAAATTAAATAAAACCCAATCTGGACTCTAATATAGAAAGCACACCCTAAAGTAAGATCAGGAACACAGTTATCTGCCTCTGAAACCTTGTCTGCTTTCCATCCTGATGGCTAAGCAAGAAGGCTTGTCAAAGCCATGGAGATGGTGAGTCAATGGAGATGTTAGAATTTTCAGTTTGATGGATGTTTTCTCCAACTTCTATCAGGAAGCAGTGAAATCATCACTGACCCTAACCACCATATAGGAGACATTCCCACAATCCATGAGGAATTGGGGGTAAGCAAGTTAGGTTCCTCCGGAAGGGCTTGAGCTGGGAGAGCCTCCAGGTGATGTGAGATCAGGCACAGGTGAGGGGGGCAGAGACAGGAGTTGTGAGTTGACAGGATAGCCCCCCAGCCCACCTCTCCAAAGCCAGCACTCTCTCCACAACCCTGATGGGTTTCCTGCTGGGGCAGCTCACAGTGAGACACCAGAACACAGTCTGCCTTTAAATATGGGAATTATTTCTAAAGTGCCTTTTTGGGCAGCTAGTGAGGCACAAAATAAACACAGGTCTATCTGCAAGGAAGCAGGAATTAGCATAATTGGTAGCTGCAGCATCACCCATGAACACAGAATGCCAGAGAACCTCCTTCCTTCTGCAACAGAATCAGGGCCGGGACCTGCATGGCATGATGAGTTACTTGCCCCCGCTAGTGTCCGGCAGACCCCCCTAGCTTCTGGCATGTGCATCCTCCAAGGCCTTCCAATTAAAACAGAAAATAGCTCAAAGACATAATGCAGCATGACAGTGGTTAAAAAAATTTCCCTTGTGCAGAATAAATTTTTTAAAGTGTTTTTACTTTCCACTGTCAAAATTGTAACAAGTAATTTTTAGTCATCTATGAAAAAGGTTTGTTAACAATCTCCTCTATTTTGTCAATCAGGAGAAAAATGTAAGTACAAACAAAGGGGCACCTGGGAAACAAGAACTTAATATTTTCCTCTGGGGGAAGACCAGCCAGTGGGCAACACAGACCACATTTTTCAAGTCCGGGAAAGGTAGTCTTGGTGCCCAATATTAGAACAGGACATCACACTGGGTGACCATGAGAGTTTTCTGTGCAGTCCTAGCTTCTACCTTTTGGTGCTGGAGTAGCTAAAAATGAGATTATTTGTACATTCAAGACAAATACATACTCACCTCAGCAGAGGTGAGAGCAATGCTTAAAGCAGTTTTTATTGATCAAAAATCTGTGATAGCAAATGGTATACGAACGGCAGACAGCACTGTAAACAATCAGTGAGCTGTTCTCTCTCTCTCTCTCTCTCTCTCTCTCTCTCTCTCTCTCTCTCTCTCTCTCTCTGCCCTCAACCCCCACCTCCTTCCCAAACTCCATTACTTAACCTACAGATTGGTAAATATTTTTTGGCTGCAAATTTCTGAGTTTGGGAGATTGTCATAAAGATGCTTTATTCACAACAATTTTTTTGCAAAAAATCCAATTACTGTATCAGATTCCATCAAAATAAAGGAGCTTTTCTAAAGGTCTCTCTCAGCTCATTTTCACTGGAACAGTGCTCTGATCTCCCTGGTCATGTCCCACAGGCTGCTGCTGGGCTTCACCTTGCTGCACTTCACCAGCTTTCAGAATCACCAGTGCCATCAGGTCACTGACCTCTCCTTGTGTTCTCCCTGAGTCAGCAAAGGCAGCCTGCCTCTGTCCATTCTTGCCTGCTTTAGGTATGGAAAGTAGATCAAATTTAAAAATAAACACAAGCAAGTTTCCCCAGTCCCAGGAAATGCCAGCTTTCCAGAGAAGGCCTGATTGCAGCTCTGGAGCAAAGGGCTGGCAAAGCCAACAGATGGTAATGTCACCTATGTGTCCAAAAAATGTACATAAGCCCAAGGTACTTTGGAAGGATATTCTAACAGGACAATTGAAAGGCTCTGACCCAGTAATTATCTAGAGTTGGGGGTCTGTTTGTGTGTTTCCACAGGGAGAACAGCGGCCAATTTGGATTCCAGAGAGATTAACTATGGTCCTGACCCAGTGATTGCCTGGAGTCAGGGGTCTTATTTGTGTGTTTCCACAGGGAGAACAGCAGCCAATTTGGATTCCAGAAAGATTAACTAAAGTGATTTCTACAGACCAAAAAGAAGTGATTTGGCTCAAATCCATAACAGCTGATATCCAGAACTCCAGTTTGGCTACCCTTACATCTGCGACAGAACCAGGATGCTTTTTTCAATATCTATTTTATTATTGACCTTTCCCATATCATGAAGTTCTATTTTGTTTTTTGAGCTCATACAGACCTAGGTTAATGTTTTGCTGATCAGTTCTATTTTTTTGACTATAGAGTTTTTAAACATTGCAATGGAGATTTCACCTGTAAAAAGTTATAAGGCCTTTACTATTATGCTATGTGTTGTATTATATTATGTGTGCACACTTGTGTTTTGTGTCATATGTTTGAATGTACATATGTCCATATATCATATATGATGAGTGCTCATGAAAAAATGGATCCAAATTTTTTTTTTAGATTTGCTAGTATTTTTAATTATGTCACTTTCTCCTTGGGATATTACTTCAATTTTATAAACATCTTCAAATTAAATGACCTTTCCATTATAATTCCTAAATATAATTCTTAAATACAAATAAAACTTAACATGCATAAAATATACTGCCATAAAATTGAAAAGAAAATTATTATTACTACATTAGGAATATCCTAAATTAACAAAGAATTTTCCAAAGAACATCGAATGAGGCAAAGTACATTAATGCTTTATAAATCTACAATATTTTTTACTTGCTTTCTTTGTACAGTTTAAAATACCATAGCACTGAATGAATAAGAAAGGGCCATTTTTAAAATAAAGAAATGGCAATACATGTCACTTAAGGATAAAAGAAAGATGGATTATTATTTTGATTTGCAAATAATATTCTTTTATTCAAATAGTCCTGTTTCCATTTTCCTTAGATGACAAGATTCTTTCCTGTTATGAAAAAAGAACATCTTCTTATTGATGGAAGGCTTCTAATCTCAATCTGGTTGGATCTTCTGGATGTCTCAAAGCAATTCCATTATGCAGCTCAATATAAGGTAGCCAAAAGGAATCACTGATTTTGACATATGGATCATGTAGAACATCAAGTAATCTATTTATAAAAATTTCTAGTATTTCATGTGGTGTTATCAGCTGTTTGGTTGATTCTTGAATGTTTTTCTTTTTCTTTTTAACATTCCCATCAGGCAGAGGAAAATGGTCTTCTAGAAATTCACCCAAGGTACTCAAGAGTTTCTCCTTGAATGCTTTTATATTGAGCATTTTAGTTTTCAGCTCACTAAAGATTCTTGTTTCAGAAAATGTCACAAACTGATTTTTCAATTCATTGTAAAGTGCATTAAGAGATTCCATTATTTGTTGCTGTTCATCCAACTATTGTTGCTCCCTTTCTAAGTCTTCCTTTAATTTTTCATTCTTTGACTGAATAGTAGATAGTACCATTTCTTGAAGCAAAGAAGGCCATTTTTTCAGCATAAATTGCTGATCTTCTTCAAGGGTCTCAGGAATTTTCATTCTAGCAAGATGAGACAGTAAAAGAACTCTGGCCTTCAGGCTATATGGGCAGGTAAGTTGAGGCTCATTCTTCTTTAAATTAATGCTGACAATCTCTCTGATCAGCTGAGGTATTAGAATATTATCTGTTGGTCTGCTTGTAGCATCTTTATTATACTGGGGATCAAATTCAGAAGCTCCAGCCAATCCACTGGCTTGATTTCCAAGGTTATTGCTCTTTATATATGCAAGAGGAGAGAAAAAAAAGAAAAAAAGCTTTGAAATTTGTTATTATTCTGTTTTCCAAGGGAAAATTTATCAGACCTTGCACACATTCAGGGTTTCAGGCTTCACTAGTTTTGGGAGCTCAAATTATATAAACAGGATTCTGTCACCTGCTGGGGTCTTTTTCCCCTCCTTATTATACAAGTTCATTTCCCATAAAATATCTGGAAAATACTGATGTCTACAAAGAAGAGAGAAAATGGATACATCATTTTGATAGTCAGAATAAACTGTGGTTAAAATTTTGGTGCAATTTTTTTAGTCATTTGTTCTTAGCAAAAAAAAATGCATTTAGCACTGTTGGGACCACTAACCTTCTAAGTTGGCCTGGAAGAACCTTACTCCTTGGAAGATAAGCTCATTTGCTTGTGAGTGAGATCTACAGATATGTTTACCTATATGACAAAGATAAAGGAATTTTGCAGGCATAATTAAAGTCTCTAATCAATTGACTTTGAGGCAATCAAATGCGAGGCATCCATGGTGTCCTTCCCTAATCAGGTAAGCCCTTACAAGGAGACTAAGGACTTTCCTGTGCTCAGAGGGTAGACACAGCAATGGACACTTCCTTGCTTGCCTTGATGTAACAACTCAGCATGAGTTCTTCATCCACAAAAAGGGATTCCACCTACAGACATGAAATTGGAAGAGCTCCAGTCTTAAATGAGACTCCAGACCTGGCTGACACCTATTGTCTTTGAGACCTTGAGCAGAGAGCCCTGTTATCCTGTGCCTGTGTGAGAGAATGATCTTGTGTCACAGATGATCATTTGTGATGCAGCATAAAAATCTAATGCAGAGATATGCAGTGAAGGAATCACATTTGCAGTGACATGGGGCCCTCTTTTCATCTGGTTAATGGGTGACTAGCATTCCACTGCATGAGGTGCTGTTGTCTTTTAATCCCAGGCTCATAGTGTAAGTACTAATGGGATTCAGACAGGTAAAGTAAAATTATAAAAAATGGACATAGTGGAATGAATGATGGGGGCACCCCAGAGACCTGGAAAGTGGTGGCCAGTCTGAAGGGAACAATATACCAGCTGCAACTGGATTTATGATTTTACTAATTATGATGACTATTTATTTTTGATGAATTTTTATTATAATTACTATTATTGTTGTTTGATTCTGGAATAGAGAATTCCAGATATTCCCTGTTCTTTGAAAAGAAACCCTCATTCTGAAATTTTATATGTGAAATATTTTTTGTAAGTATTGACACTGAAATTACAGTTTATTTACCTCACTGAGTGAGACCAGCAGAATTTAATGGTCCTTTTGTTTGGTTTTGTTTTTGTGGTGCTGGGGATTGGACCCAGGGCCTTGTGTATGCAAGGCACTCTACCAACTGAGCTACATCCCCAGCCAACTGTTGGCTTTTGATATTTACCTCACAGGTTTCTCATTTACAAGTTACAATGGAACCAATCCTGTGTTATTATATTCAGTCTGCTCAGCATTTCATTATCTTAAACAGTGGATGAGTGAACATATTTGAACTAAAACATTGTTTGCAATTCATGATAAATTCTGCAGTGTACACATTAAGATGTGAGAAAGATGGGTCAAGGTTGAAATGCCAGTTTTAACATTCTTAACGCACAACACTGTGAATGTGGCCTTGCAAATGGCTCTGATATTTCCTGGCATCTAGCACAATTTTCTGTCTTCTCATAACTATTACTATATTAGATAATATCATACATTAGCTGTATACCTACAGAAATACATGTTTAGACATTTTTGTCAATGTAGTTGATATCTTGTTGTGTACACTTGGCCCTCTGTATCCATGAATTCTACATCTGAGAATTCAGATGACCTTAGTTTACAAGTATTTCTAAAAACTCCATCTGTGCTGAGCATGTACAGACCTTCATTTCTCTCACTGTTCCCTGAACAACAGCCATTTACACAGTATTTGCATTGTATCAGGCAATGATCTAGAGATGATTTAAGTAACAGTAGGACACACACAGGTTCTAGGCAAATGTCACACTTCTTTGTATATGGGACTTGAGCACCCTTGATTTTGGTGTCTGCAGGTCCCTGGGGAGACAGAGGGAGGACCACACTGTACATGCAATTTTTACTGGTGAAGTTGAGACATTTTTGCTCAATATTGCATATTGGTACTTGTTCCTTGATGAATCATCTTTTCATAATCTTTGTTATTTTTTTCATATGATTCTTAAGGCTCTTTATATGTAAGAAATCTCACATAGAGTCTCAGCTCTATATCTTTTGAAGATGTGGACATCTCAAATCTTGGAATAAAGTAATATCTCACCAAAGGGTATTATATATCTTAGGTGATGTTTTTAAATTGATATATTTACAAATTTAAAGCTCAGTATTTTGGGCTCAAGTGCCTACTTGGCAATTGTCATCTTTCTGGGGTCAGTCTCATGCTTATGTACATGCCCAAGTCTTGCCATTAGAACCGGGTGACATATCTGGTTTCAGTGATAAGAGGAACCCAGAATAGAAAAATAGAAATGTGAAGAATTGGGGGAAAATGCTAAGAATGAGCCTTTCCCTCTACTTAGGATTTAGGCATGGGCTAAGAACACCTCACTTAATACCAGGAAAGGCCAGGTCATCTACAAAATCAGAAAAGTTTTAGTATCCATCAGAGAGCTGAGGTTTTGAAGCCACTTAGTAAACTGATTCCCAAGAAAGAATGGGAACCTTCACAGAGAGACAGGACAACCAGATGCTTTTACCTGTGTCAGAATGTGGGATAAAGAGGTGGCTGTCCTGCAGGTGGCCAGGGGTAGACAGTAAAGGTGTTCAGGAGCAGCCAAGGACTATGTGTGAGTGGGCAGGCCAGTCTGGAGAAGCTGCAGTCTCCAGACACAGAGGGGACCAGATGCACATGGAAGTCCTTCACTGAACCTTGGACAGGTGCTTGGGGGAAAGACTGAAGCCAGAGAAGTTCTCACTAGGGTGGCCTGGCATACATATTGGTACCTGTGGTTTCTTGGGATGGGACACAATGCCTTCCCTGCTCCCCAGAAGTTCATCCAACTAAACCAAAGCATGACATCATCAGGGGAGCAGAAATAAGCCCTCCACCCTCAGGATATGGACAAGCCCATTGCTCCTGCAGGAGCAGTAGAAGCACAATCTTCTGATATTTTTAAGAGAGAGGGGGCGTCTCTTGGATTCCCAGGACACATGCAATGATTCTTTGCTGCTGGTTGGAGCACAGAATAAAAAATTTCCTCAGGAGATCTAGGAAATCACAGGGGTGAGACTCCACATAAAATGAGACAGAGTCTGGGCACCACCAGAAGAGAATGGAACTCTGTAGCTCCCTTCCTAGGTTCCCAGACCCTGCCTAAGGCTCAGGCTGAATTAGGACAACAGAGACACCCACATACCAGTAACAAGTCCATAATAAGTGACAACTTGTATACATAGATATTAAAAATGAAACAAACATATAACAGAATGATATCACTCCACCACAGGAAGAGGCTAATAATAAATGTGGCAATAATCATTCCATGGACAGAAAGAAGTCAAACACAAAATAATCCATGTTCTACAATTCCATTTATTTTAATTTTCTTGAAATGGAAGACTGATGCATTGTGTCAGAAAGAATAATACTAGCAGCTCAGGGCCAGGAGCTGCTGGAGAGACAGGCAGAGAGTGACAGGAGGTTTGGGGGAGATGAAAGTGTTGTATATCTTAATTGTGGTAGTTTCACCTGCATCTATGTCAAAGCTCATGGGGTCTAAGGCTTTGCATAGATGTAGTTGGAGTGTTTTTTAAATACATAAATTATACCTTATTAGAATTGATCAAAACAATGAGGTTGCCTCTCCTAAAACTGGATGGAGTATAGCATCAAATGCTCAGGCAGATAGTTCTAGTGATATAGAAAACTGCATTTGTTTCCAACTCCATCTCTGTCATTTTCTCCAAGGGTGCCATGTGCACTCCACATCCGTGCTCTGCCTCTGTTTCCATGGTTGCATGGTGGGAATTCAGGTAAGATCAAGGGCAAGCCATTGACCTAAAGGGCCAGTCTTTCTCCCCTTCATAGGTACCAGAGAGCAGTGTCAAATGGGACATACAGCCCTGCTTAGCAGGATCGTTTGGTCCAGCAATAAGACCAAGATGACAGCCCAGATAACAACCAGGAAATGCCCTGCTTGTGTGTTCTGTGAAGAAGGCATAACTGAGCGGTTTCAGGGACTACAGCCAGGGTGCCACTGCAGACAGGTTTTTAGGAAAGACAGCTATGAACATGAGTTTTGAACAGAGACCTGAATGACAGGGAGAAACCAGACATGCAAAGAGCATAAGTGGAGGTTCCCAGGCCAGGGAGAAAATTTCTGTAAGACCTAAGGCAGAAAAGAAGGAGATGCACTGTGGAAGGGGACAAGTTTTATGACAAACAAAGAGAAGAGGGAGGTTAGGCATGGAAGGCTGGTAGGGCCCAGGGACATGTGAGCACAGGGTACACTCAGTGATGCAGACAAGTTTGTTCCTACCATCATGCCAAAATATGGATGGCAAGCTGGTAGCCCTGACCAGAAGTCAAAGCCATCAGAGGCCATCACCAGTGCATTGCCCTCCTGCATCCTTGGTGATATGGTTTGGATATGAAGTGCCCCCCATTAGCTCACGTGTGAGAAAATGCAAGATGGTTCAAGGGGGAAATGACTTGGTTGTAAGAGTCTTAACCCAATCAGTGAATTAATCCCCTGATAGGAATTAATTGAGTGGCAACTGAAGTGGGGGTGTGTGGCTGGGGGAGGTGAGCATTAGGGTGTGACTTTGGATATATATTTGTATCTGGCAAGTGAAGTCTCTCTCTCTCTACTTCCTGGTTACCATGATGTGTCTTCTTCCCTTTGCTACCCTCTCCTGCCATGATTTTTATCCTCACCTTGATCCTTAAGGAATGGAGCCAACCTTCTCTGAACTAAGACCTCTGAAACTCTAAGCATCAGAAAACTAACTAAAACACTTGGCTCATCTCTTGTCTCCTGGGGCCAAGGTGCTTCCTTTTTATTGAGTTGCTCTCCCCTGTGGAAGTGTGCAGTAGCTGGGCCCTTCTGAAGATATTTACTGATGGCCATGGTCAAGGTCACTGTTTCCCACCGAGTATGCAGAAGGATGGGACATGGACCTGCATCCTGAGAAAACTCTGTTGTCTGGGTATTCTGAACTCCCACCAGAATTGCCCATCAAGCTCTGCAGACAACAGCCTCAGACTCCCCCAGTCTTTAGCTCCTGGCTCTCCAACTACTCCCACAAAACAACTCCAAAGGCTTCTGAACCACATGGTCAGGTTAGTCACCACAGCAAACCCATTTCTTGTATCAATTTCTATGTTAGTTAAGCTTTGATTTCTTTGACCAAAATCCCTGACCAGAACAACTCAGAGGAGAAATTTTTAATCTTGCATTTTCTTTTAAAGAGGTTCAGTCCACAGTTGAGTGGCTGCATTGCTCCAGGCCCCAGGTGGATGGAGCATCATGGCAGAGGGTTGGGCAGAGGAAAACTGATAAGTTCATGGCAGCCAGGAAAGAGAGAAAGGGAAAGAGAAGAGATACAATCTCCAGGGGCATGCCCCCAGTGACTCAATTTCTGTGGTCCCATGGTACCTGTCTACAGTTACAACCCAGTTAGTTCATTCAAATTATTAATCCCTCAAATGACTTTAATCCACTGATTAGTTTACAACTCTCAGAATTTAATTATTTTATTTCTTGCATTAACACAGAAACTTTTAGGGGACACCTTATATCTAAAACATGACAATGCTTATTTAAGCAGTGACTGTAGTTTAAATATGAGCCAGAACACTGGATGCTGTTTTTCAATGACCTTTACACTCATCGCCTAGAGTTTTTGTTTGCTTAGCATTTATTCTACCTTCTCCTCACTTTTTCTTTGAGGAAACCTCTATTTTATTATCTGTAGTTTTGGGGTTCACATTGATGTCAATCCACACCATCATATTGACCTTGATAACCAAGTATCCTTTTCCTGATGGGTATGTGACCAAACACAAGTCATTGAAAGCTATCCCAGGATTTTGCTTGGAACCACTGGAAAATAGTGTTTCTTTTGAGTGTGCGCACTGTGAGGTCTGAGCAGATATTACCCACCTGCTGCATGGTATGACTGGAGAAGCTGGGTGAACAAATTTCCCATGACATATGCAAAGTCCACCTGTAAATTTATAAATCCAACACAGAAACAAGGACTTATATGGACTTAGATTGGATGCCTACAGCAAGTTATACCTGAAACCAATATTTGAATTTTTCCCTTTAGGATCCAATAAATTCCATTTCTTTCAGAGACTAAGTTGAATTTAAGACACTTGCAACTCTTCTTCCTTTCTTTGGTTAGCAAGCACCAAGTTCTCCAATGGAAGTTGGTCCCAGATTCTTCAGTTGTACCATGCAGCTTCTGGTAACTCTCTGGATGTTAGGAGGAGGCAGCTACCAGCTTTTGGGTTGAGCCATAATCAAGACAGTGTCCCTCAAATTGCTATAATCTCATGGTTTGCTGCCAGCCTGTTTCTTTGCTTTGCTTGGCCTGCCTGCCCCCCTCCTCACTGCCTTGTTCCCTCCCTTCTTTTTCCCCTTTCTCTTCCCCTTTCTCTCTCCTCTCCCACCTCCATCTCTCTCTTGTTTCATCTCTCCTTTCTTGTCTCTCAATCCCTCTCTTACTCTTTCTTGTCCTTTCAAAGACTGTGAAAGAGAAGATGGGAGGTTTGATTCTTAATGTGTTAAGTTCTCATTACAATGTTTTGCTTTTCCTTTTCCATCAACAAATATAAAAAAAATACAAAATTAGATATCCCCAAGAATTCTCCAGAAAGGAGGTGTTTTCTGGTGAATCTGAGGCCCTGGTTCTCCAGGGGAGCCCAGTCCTAGCACCTGCAAAAAGCTCAGATGCAAAACCTCATTTAGCTGATGAGTGACGGTCCTTCTCATCTCCTCTCCTTAAGTGCCTGCCCTTTCTCTCAGGGGACATTGATCTCTGCAACTTTTCTGAAGCTTCTTCTTCATAGGGGATCATCTGACAGTGTCGGAATAAGTGGATCATTTAAATTTATCTTCAGTACTTTGGCCAGCCTTTGGTCACCTAGAAGTACTTAGGGGTCCAGCTGATGTTTTTATGTACTTTAGAAAATGTCTTTTGATTCTATAAGTGGTAAAGTCTTCCTCTAGAATCTCTTTGAAGTTTTTTTTTATTTTTATTTTTTACATTTTCCTATTGGATTTCAGATGGTATTTTGAATTCTGCTGAAGTTTTCAAATTTCATTTTCTTATTGTACATTTTCTGATGGCATAAATGTGGGCTCAATTTGAAAATTTTAATTTGATCTCACATTGCTTTGATGATGTGTTTCTCTTCAGATGTTTTCTTGTGCATCTTCTTTCCTTCTTATTATGGGGCATTTACAGAAGTGGGCAGGTTAGCAGCAGCAATCAGTGAATACAAAATGCCTTACATCATTGGTTGGGTCTCTCTACATTGCAACTTGCTCTGTACCTATTTTCCAGTCACCATCCCACCCTCTGGAAGGACAGTGTGACACATGCTATTTTCTGCTTGTTTCCATCAGAGGATTAAATAAACTCACCTTTATCATTTGGGACTTGGACTGTGCCTTTGTTGGAGACACCAAGGATGGTTTTGCTGTTCATTCATGTCCCTTTCTCTTTCCTTCCACCCTTCAGCTTCTCAGGAGAGCAGAATATTGTCAGACCTTCCCTGGTTATGAGCATTTTCATCCATATTATGCATTAGCTTTGCTAAGTTGCTCTTTCCTCTTCTGAAGAGGAATTTAAGCATTTTTGTTTAAGCACTTGATGTCTGAGGGCTTTGAACTTGTCTTCTGGTTTTGACATTCATCTTTAAAGGTGAACCTATACCATGTTCCAAAAGAAAGCTCAGGCCCCTCTTTCTGGTTGTTCTTTGAGATGGCCTCTTCTAGCCTCACATAAAGAGAGGGGCCTAGCCAGATGTTAAGTCCTGCTGCTGAACTTACAGCATAGAACACATTCAAAGAGCTGGCTTCTGCGGAAGGTGGCCTGTGAGGCCTGTGGACTTTGGGAATCAGGCTGAGCTTGTCATGAGTTTGATCATTTTCTTTCACTCAAGTAGAAAATCTCTGGCCAGTGCTCTTCCTGGCCTCTGCTGGGTGGACCATGTACTGACCAAGTCATTGCTTGCCTTCCTCCCCCAGGACAAAAACAGTGGCCTGGGCATTTGCTGCTGTCTTCAGGAAAGGTCACCAAAGACCTGCTCAGTTTCTCAAGACAGGTTGGAAGGGGTGAGATTGGAGGTCAGCATTTAGGGGCCCTGCAGCTTGGCCTCTGGATGCTGGTTGTTTGCTGGGGCCTCCACAGGTCATAGATAACCTAGCAGAGGGTTCTGCCTGGGACCAAAGAAGGACTTGACAGCCAGGGATGGCTGTCGCTGGAGGTGGAGGAACCCTGGCCAGAAGAACAAGTTCTGCCTGGTCTTCTGTGGTCAAGGTACATGTAGTTGGTGGGGACATACAGCATGTAGACAGGAATGGATGAGGACACTGAAGTGAGGGGTGGCCCAGCCAGGAGTCCAGCTGACCCAGTTTTCCCCTGGGAAGTTGAGAGGACCCAAGCCATTCCTTCCCTGCTGCCCGTTCTCAGCTCTCACCTGTGCCAAGCCCAGTTGGGTGCTCTCCAACAGGGGGCACATGCCCACATCAGGGGAACTTTGTTCTCCTCTCCTGGCCCACATTCTCATTCCTACAGCCCTGAGGCCCTCCTCTGCCTGCAAAGGCTGTGTAAGTAACTGTTCCTCCCCCAAGAGCTTCCCCTGTATTTATTAGGGAGGAAGGGCAGGAGGGAAGTCTGGTCACAGTCAAGGATTTTTACCAAGGGTGTTTATTGTTTGTTTGTTTGTATTTTTGTTGATGACTGTTTTCCCACTCAACCTACACCCATGTACCCCATGATCTACACCCAGGCACACAATATCCTGATCGAGATGGTGAACACTTCTGGAAGTGCATCCCCTAGCAAGGCACTCATGTGCTG
This sequence comes from Callospermophilus lateralis, assembly GCF_048772815.1. Classification (NCBI taxonomy): domain Eukaryota; kingdom Metazoa; phylum Chordata; class Mammalia; order Rodentia; family Sciuridae; genus Callospermophilus; species Callospermophilus lateralis. The sequence continues at coordinate 55,207 of NW_027514360.1, forward strand.
GGTGTGGGCCTGTGCCTTCACCTCTGGCTTTGGTGGCTCAGCCAACTGAACCCTCTTGGGACAACAGTAGAACCAACTCTAGGGCCACAGAGGTGTGGATACAAATTGGTGAAAACTGAATGAATTCCAAGTCTCTTGAAGAAATTATTAGAAAAATGTTTTATATTTTGACTTTATAGATGGGAAGGTAGAGATGATAAAGGCCTGGGCCATGGTGGGAGCTATATTTGCCAAGGGCAGAGACACAGATGATGTCAATGGCTCACTTGGGCCCCTGAATTGCAGATATATATTTTTTTGCATCTAATTATATTGAGCTGAGTTTGGATGAATCTGGTTTGTGTGGGTTCTCTGGTACCTGCAAGTGGCAGAACTGTTGGAATGAAGGTTCTAAAAGAGGCCACCATCCTTGAGAGCATTAGAAGACAGTAGACCTTCAAGGAGATGAGCCTGCATCTCTGGGGAGCCTGTGGATGGGGAGCAGCCATGGTCATCTCTGACATAAAACAGGGGCCAGTGGAGTGTGCATAGTCTTTTCCTGGACAGGGCAGCCTGAGGCAGAAATGAGGAGGGCCATGAGTCTGTTAAATATGGAGACACAGTCAGGAATGCAGATACAGCAGCTGGAGTTTTCTGCAGCAGAACTCCACAAGCATGTGTAGAACATGGCACAGGCAACAAGCTCCTCCCAGGATCATCTGGAACCTGGGATTCTTTTCTATCTCCCAGATACTGGGCTCCTGGACAATTATCCCAGCCATCACTTACCAAGGGAGTTGAGGATCAAGAAAATTCAAGAGATCCATAGGTACTTAGCATCAACCTTGAGGGAAGTGTAAGGGCTGCACATGGTCATATATGGTCCTACTACTTGCTTTTTCAAGATTGTGTGGCATTGTACATGGGCATGCACACAATGTAGCTTATAGAAATTCATCTGATGAATTGTGAAGGATCCAGCTTTGATAGATGGAGGGAAGCATCTTTCATTGACAAAAAATCAACAACATCAACAACAAAAACAGACATCAATTTCAGACAGCCACCTCCTCAGTGTCCACATATGAGGCTGTCCTGGTGGACACGGTGAGGGCATAATCATTATTCTTGCTGAAGCAGCTTTCCAGATAAGCCATAAATACTGTCTTTGGCTGTCCTCATATCAGAGAAACTGAACAATCTAATTTCAGGGACTCAGGAGGAGGAGACAGTCACTGGTATCATGCCAGATGTCCACGCCTGTGATTCCCCACTTTAAGTCAAGTGGAAGGGAAAGGCTGTGCTGGCTAAAAAGGACAGACATGGCTGACCCTCCTTCCCAGGAGCATTGCTGCCATTGGGTGTGTCCTCTCCACACTCTGCAGGTGTGATCATGGCTTGCAGGTGAACAGAATCTGAGCCCTCTGAAAAAAAGCCAGGTACCCTGACTCCAGGCTGCCCATCTGGAAGGAATATGAATCTGATGCTGAGCCTTGCCTCATGGCCAAATGGTTCTGAAGTCACTCAGACAACTTCCCCCCATGTTTGCACCTTTTATTCTAGAGAAGTAACTACTAGAAGAAATATTTAGGTAAGCTATATTTAGCAGAGTTTATTTGAGCAAGGGTGGTCAGGCTGCTAATGCTCTTTCTCATTCTGACCAGCAGCTCCTGGAACACACCAGCTCCTGCTGTTGCAATTGGGTGAGATGCCAGTGTTTGAAGAGTAAAGCTCTAGGGAAGCTTCAGCTGGTTGTCCTGCCAAGTCAGGTTGCAGTTTTTCTTTAAAGACTTGAGTGTGAAAGCATCCTCAGGCCAAATTTAGTTTAATACACAGAAAACAGAGTCTTAAAACTGAGTCAGTTCTCTGCCTTACATCATGCCCTGACCTGTCACAATGGTGGTGAGGATACAGTCATTTATTAATGACTCCATAGAGATTTTGCAGATCAAAGCAAGCATCACAGGGGGCCCACACCAGAGTCGTGCAGCTGATGAGGTCAAAATCAGACCCTTTTTAGAGAAATGAGGTGTTTTTTTGTTGTTGTTTCTTCTTGGTGCTGGGACTGAACCCAGGACCTTGCACATGATAGGCAAGTGCTCAGTCACAGAGGCACATCCCTAGCTCCCTTTATACTATAATAATATTGTTCATATTAATATATATATATATATATATATATATATATATATATATATATATATATATATATATAACATTTACAAATGTATTTCACAAAATAATGTAAAAACCACACTACATTATAACACACACATCCATAGTACCCATGCTCACAAATGTGGCACAGAATAGCAAGTGTTGTGTGGTAAGCTTCTGGCCTCCAGCTGGAGTTTCCTCCTTCTGGCCAAGGGTGCCCTCACCTATTTTATTATCATTATCATTTCTTTTTCTGCTCTTCCATCCCTGGTACAGAGCTCCCTGGTAATTACTAACCTGTCTGTCATATTTTTCTCTCCATACAAATGCGAACCTCATCCAATTGCTTTGATGTTCAATTTTAATTTAGATGCAAACTACTCCCACAGTATCCATGACGTAAATGAAACCTGGGCAGGCTGTAACTAGAGAGGGCTGGGGTTTTCCATCCGATTAGAATGTCATTGTCTTTCCTCCTACAGACAGCACATGGAGCCCCATGGACGCTGACATTTCCATCTCTTCCTCCTTTTTGGCTGTGAAAACACCTGTAAATCACATAGGATTCCTCACATTTCTTTGTGTTTGTTTTATATTTAAATATTGGTGAGCAACAATGCCCAAACAAAGCCAATGCATTTAAAGACATACTTAGAGAAATAAATAGATATGCATATGTGTTTATGCATATCTATAATTGTGTGTGTGTGAGTGTGTGTGTGTGTGTGTGTGTGTATGTGTATGTGTTTAAATCCCAAGACAACCTACTCTTTCATAAGGGACTTGGTGACTGGAACTTTCTCAGTTCTGTAGAAATCTAGGTGGGCAGTGCTGGGCTTGCCATTGATGCTGACAGGAAACAGGTATTTAATTTAATTGAAAAGGATTTGGAACAGACTTGCTCAAGCAGGAATTAACACTTTTTCCTTTTTTTGTGTGAGTCAAGTGGGTAGTTCTTCTTGGAGTATTCATTGTAGCCAAGAACTTGTCTCAGGGCAGAATTTTTTATGCAGGCCAACACTGCCAAGGGGCTCTCCAAGGCCCCTACCCTGAGACCCCTGGCCACTGGGGAGAGACCCTTCCCTTTTGAAGCTCAGAGTTTTTAGTTTATGTATGATGGATTTAATGACTGTAATTGAGATCTGGGCTCAGAAAAAATGTCAAGGGACCCGAAGGCAATACCCCAGAACCCAAGCTGGGTCAGAGTCCAGGATTCCATATATTGACTAGGAAAACAATTTTCAAATACTAATATACATTTTAAAAAATTACCAAATGTGTAAAAAGGGGGGGTCTTCTGACACTGCCTGAGATTCCTATTGGGTGGGTGTGGTGGGCACATAATGATTATCCAGGTGGTTCTAAATTCTGTAACCTGCAAGTGCATTATATTGTATGGCAGGTGACTTCAAGATGCCAATGAAGATCTCGAGATGGAGTTATTGTATCAAGGGTCTGGATAGGCCCAAGGCACTGCAGGATCCTTGTAAGGGTAGGAGGCTTGCCTCACTAGTAGGACACTTGACATCAGGGGTGGAAGGTAGCAGCCACACAGGAGCCAAGCAACAGCTTTTCAGGGTTGCAGTGGACTCATCCATTGCTGAAAGGAAGAACACTGTGTTTGATTCTCAGACCAGTAGGGCCAGCAATGCACAGTGCTCAGAGCGGGCCTTGCTCTCCACACATGCCCAGGGAACGCGCTTGTTAAAATCCACATGTGCATTAAAACAGTGCTCTCTGGCAGGGCCTGAGGCCTGGTCACCTGTGGGTGCTTCTCACTGAGACCAATGGCCCAGAATCACCTGGATTACACATGGGATGTCTAGCAAACACAGGGATGAGCCACAAACCACAGAAATACTTCATTCTAATGGAAATTCAAGATTTGAGGAAAAAATGATCTCCTGGGCTGAAAATCAAGTTGAGAGCCAACAAGTGTTAACCTCTTTTTCAGAGCCCTTGGGAGAGGGTGGTTAGCAGAGCCATGTGACATAGATGATTTCTGTCTTAGGGGCTTGTTTCAAGTGGATTCCCTTGAGACACAGGTGCCCAAGGATTCCTTTAGGTTCTGAGCTGTTCCTTTGTTTCTGGCCCTTGCATCTGAGACGTCCTGAGACATGGCACAGGATTCCATCAACACCTCAGTGATGGCAGTTTTCAGGGCAGCATCAAAACCAGATTTGACAAAGAGGGTGGGCAGAAGCCTTTGAGCCCTGGCTCCTCCTGAAGAGTTCCTGCCTCCCCAGCGGTTTTCTGACCCCTCCTAGGACATGCACTGGGGGAAGCCCTCAACAGCTAATGACAGACAGAAAGGACATTCAGGGGCTTTCCTCCAGCCCCACATGGCTTCCAAGCCAGATGCTTTAAGAAAACACTAAAGGGAGCTGGATATTGGAGCTGGGGAAGAGTTGCAAGGAGTGCACAGCTGGCATTCCCATGCAACCCACAAATCTCCAGGAAAGGGTTCCCCATGTTCAGCCTCCAGGAGAAGATTTGTATTCAAAGGAAAAAAATCAAAAATAATAAGTGAGAGCATTTGGGCACCACTTTGCACTGTAAAATAAGGGTGTGAGTCAGCAGAGACTCTATTTCCTCCATGGAGCCGAATCAGCTCTCACTCAGATAGAAAGCCCTTCTGAAAGGAGGAAGTATGAGGAAAAAACACGTGGAATGGACTCCATGAGAACATCTGGGGAATGCAGTCAGAATGCACTCAGGGGGTGCCCTGCCGTCTCCTATGTGCTGCAACTTTACTAGCTTAGTACTTGCCACCCCATGATTGCTGAAACAAAGCCTTACCAGGTCCTGCCAAAATTAAAACACCCTGTTGGTCCAGGCTGTGAGACTTGTATACACAGGAGCATTAACTCTGACCTTTGGCTTCTCTCTCTGCACTTCCCCAGCCCTGGGCTTCCCAGATGGGGCTGCCAGGGCGGTGGGAAGGAATGACAAGTCAGGGTGTGGTCACTGCCCTCCACTCAGGTTGGCTTCCCTTCCTGGATGAGTTTCCTTCCTTTGCCTATGGGCCCTGCGCAGTTTCCAGCTCCCATTTCTCCCATTTCTCCAGCAAGCTGGAAAATTGACTAATGAGACCTGCTCAGACCAATGAGTTTACCTTGGGATCTGACTTGGGACTAGGAGGAAACAAAGGCCTGTGTGTAGGGAGGTCCCAAGACTCTGTGAGTGCAGAGGGCTGGATGTTTGCAACCCTGGGTTTCCATGTTGAAGGCCCCACCCCAGGGATGGAGCCTTTGTGGAGGTGCCAGAACCACAGAAGTGGGATGGGTACCCTTCTGAAAGGGTCCTCAGAGAACTCTCTCACCTTCTTCCTACAGTGTGGGGACTCAGAAGAGGGCCCTCATCAGACCCCAACCATGCTGGCACCTGACCTCAGACCTTCAGCCTCCAGGATTATGAGAGATAAACTAATGTCTTTTGTTTTTTAAGACACATAGTCTACCAAACTTTGTCCTGGCCACCCAAATGACTATGATAGTGAGTTTCCTGAATATTCGGGGCTTATGTCCATATCTTATTTAATAATATTGCCACCATGCCCTAGCTTGAGACTACTCTATATATTTTCTTCATAGAATCACATGAATTCTGAATCTTCATTTACTGGCTTATGTAAAGAGGATAATGATAGTAAAACATGTCTTTGGATTTCAGTTTCAAGTAGGCTCCCTTTCTAGCCAATGGATGTTGGATGGGACCAGGGTGTTTCACAATTCTATTAAAGTCTTTTCACACATGTTTTCATGCAAGTCATGAGTGTGGGGATGAGCTGGCAGGTTTCTTTCTTTGTTTCTGAGAAAATAGACTCACTGGCTGTGAGTGAGAGTCTGGAGAACAGGAAGGGTGTCCTGGAATCCTTTCTGTGGAGACCAGATGTCACACTCCACTATGTCAGCTGGCACACTTGGATTCATTGAGGCTCCACCTATATCGGGGCCTGCTGTGATGGCTTCTGAAGGGCAGGTGAGATGATCTATGAAACCAGGAGACTTGGATAAAGCCTGCCCACCCACCTCATCTCCGAGCTTCCTGTACTCCCTGCTCACTCCTGTGCGTCTCCTGCCACTCATCCCTTCTCTCTAGAGGAAATGTGGGTGGCATTTTAAAGCATAAGTCTTATCCTAAGAGGTCCCCACCAAGCTGCTCATCACCAGTCCCTGCATGATGGCATGAACTCACTCAGGAAGTGTGCAGGTCTCAGAGGGGCCTGGCTGCCTCCCCTGGTGGCAGAGCTGATGGGGTCCTCTATGAGCCAGGTCCAAAATGCCCGTTGTGTATAGAAGATAAGGCAGCTTTGTGTCCCTGTGACCAGGTGTGGGCAGACTCAGGGCAACCAGGTAGCTTACTTTTCAACAGGGACACTTTCATGGTGTCCCTGTTGAATTGATAGGTCAAGACTGCCCTGGGCAGATGGGCATATGACCAACCTTCCCACATAGGACATAGCACCAGCCTGAGCCTTTGTGAGGACAGTACAGAGGAGCCCCTGAAGCACAACAGGATCCCAACAGTAAAAGTCTATCATGGGTGGCTGACAGATGCAAGGAAATGGACAGGGCTTCAGAGGGGGACAGAAGTGAAATAAACTTCTTCAGATCTGTGCAGGTCTTGTTAACTTTAATGTGGTAGCTTTTGAAGATTTTTGGTGATAAAAACATGAGCCCTTGGCCTTTATGTGTAGGTCAAGGGGGGGTGGAGGGAGGGAGAAAAGAGGGGGAGGGAAAGAGAGAGATAGGGAGAGGGAGACAGGGAGAGAGGGAGGGAGAGAGAGAGAGAGAGAGAGAGAGAGAGAGAGAGAGAGAGAGAGAGAGAGAGAGAGACTGCAACCCTACATCTATTCTGGTGTTAAACCTGCCTGGCATTTCATGTTACAATCTCCTGCTAGTATTTCATTAGAGGTGTTCTTCTAGGTGTACCTTGTCACCTACATAAATAGTTCAAATGCAGCCTGCATAATATGCATAATTTTGAAAGAGGCTCAGTGTCAAGCCCTGCAGCTGGCTGTGTTCGCTGTGGAATGATGTGAGCTCAAGGCTTACCTACAGGAATTGCCGGGACTTGCTGTCCAATAAAATACCTAAGCAGTCTTCTAAATTAACCCCGTGGACAAATCCCCTAGAGCCTAAGATGTTTCTTAATGGAGGAAATGAGGTTATTGGATGGGAGGGATTACCTGGGTTAGCTGGCAGCTCAGAGGATCTGGAGGCCCATCTCTTGCACCAAAGCAGGTACCAGGTGGGCATCTGAAGATGAAGAGGGCTGGGATCTGACTTGGAGATGGTCTACAGCAGATGGATTAATGAGGATCTTAGTTGAGATCTGTGTGGCTGATTCAATGCCTCTTACTAGAAGGGCCCTATTGATTGCTGACCTTTCATTTTTCCTGTGTGATAACAATGTCACATGGCTAAGCATTGTGTATGGATATAAATTGTGTGTGATATATTTCCTGCAATGACTTTGTGACCTCAGATGACAACTGTTATAAATTTTAGCCTGTTTTTACTCACTACTATTCACTATTGCTCTTTCAGTTTAGAGTAAAACTTAAAGTAAATCAAAGCTCTCATCTAGCAGTCATTTAATTTCTTCACAGACCCAAATCCCAAGCATTCCAATTGGAAAGGTAAATCTCACACAAGCACCTTTGCTCATTAGCTTATTCTTTCATTGTAGTGAGATGACTTCACCCCTGATCTACCCATCTAACACCACTTTAAGGGCACCACACATATTACTAACTGCAGTCATAGTGTCAAACTTGTCCCCAGCTTGCTCATCTTGTGTAACTGAAACTTTACACCTGCTGGACAGCAACTGTCTGTCCACCCCACCCCAGTCCTGTTGATTTGGGAATGGCACAAAGCCTCTCCACCCTCATTTTCTCAGCCACACAGTGGGAGCACTGCAGGCTGTCCCTGTCAGGTGGTGACTGACATCTGTTTCTGGCAGGCCAGAGGAGACATTCTCCCTCCCAAACTGAAGTGGAGGCCACTGGCACCATTGGTTATACCTTACTTATCTAGGAACCTGACCACTTGAGATGTCCCATGTGAGAGGACAGTATTAGCCCCCTCTGTTACTGGCTTATCAGCATAGTGACCTCTAGATACATTCATGGTGTTGCCTATGGAGGGATTTCTTTCTTTCTTAGGTTGAATAACATTCAATTGTATATATTAGAATTTTTTCAGGGTGGAAAATGTCATTATCATAAGAGACAATCTTTCCTTCAACATGTTTTCATTTTTAATTGACCCACAATAATTGCATATACTGTGAGGCTCATGTACCTATACCATATGCCCAGTTTATAATGGTCAGATCAGGGTTTTCAGCATATCCATCTCCTCAAAATTTATCATTTCTTTCTGTTGGCAAGCTTTGACCTCTCCCTCTCTATTCCTCTACCCTCTAGTACTGGCCTCCACATTGTCCCTTGCAGAGCATGGTAACATTTCTCAGCCTTGGCAAGAAGGCCATACATCTTTCTGCATTTACTTAGAAAATTCTGTTGGCAGTCTTTACTCAATAATTTCAAATATCTGCAGAAATCCTGCTCTATCTGATATTTTATCTACTTAACTTCCTCATGTTCAAGGCCTAAAAACCTAGGACACAGGAAAGACTTGGAAAGATGGAATAGCAGAGTTCACAGAGGGGCTTCTGCCCACTCCTTCCTCTCCTGGGAGCAGCTTGGGGAACTTCTCTCTCAAATCTGCACAATGTTTGAAGGTGTCAGTCATTGTGGATCCAGAAAACCAAGACAGCAAACTCTCAACTGAAATATCAAATGCTTTACTTAGTCAAAGAACAAGATAGAACATTCCAGAAGATGTGGCATCTGGGGTCATTTTAGTCTCCCTTCCCCATACTATATAAAAATGTTAGTTTTCATAGACTGAGGGAGGGAGTGGGGCCATTACAGAGAGCATGAGCTTTTATTTTGGGGAGTGCTCCAAGCTCTGTCCAGATGGGGACCACCCACCATTAGATGGAGAAAAAGCTGGAACTTACTTGGCACCTGACAGCCATTTTTCATTCCAGGAGCACCATGGATCACCTGCACCAGTGTCTTCCCTCACCTGTGTGTCCTCCTGCCACCCAGGAGGACTGTTTATCACAGAATGCTACACAGACCTCAGTAAGTCTCAAATACAGAGGGCTCTGCATCCCAGGGAGTACTTGTAAATGTGTGGGGACACTTCTAATTGTCACAACAAATAGAAGGTGTCCTGGCATTCAGTTTCTGGGAACCAAGGGATGTTGAAGAGCCTGGGAGAGGTTGGGCATTTCCATAAATTAGAGATCCTTCCCTCCACCACATCAGGGGTGCCCAGGGTAAGCCCATAGACCTGAGCCTCTCTGTGTCCCAGGATTGATCCCACCAACATCTGACAGTCACTTGCAGATCATGCACTCATCATGGCCCCGCATGTGAAGCCTTTTTTTGTTTTGTTTTGCCATGGAGAGGAAAGGCTTGCTCAGGGCATTTGAGTGACCAATCAAGGCTTCACAATGGCATGATTCTATATCTTTCAGGCTCAACCTTTTCCTGTCACTCATTTTACTTCCATAATTCAGAGCTTACTTTCTTCAGTGGCCAATTCTGTGCTTTTCACCAAATGCATTTAATTAGCGTGCTGCCTTGGGTATGGAACTTGAATTAGATTAACACAATGATCAGTTTAATTTTGCTCATTTTACTTTGGCTAGTTGTGATGCATGTGACTGAGAATGTCTCTTCTTATCCCCTGCAAGGGATCTGAAGGGCTTCTCCTGTCTTGTGCTGTACCACATGGGATCCAATAGCAGTCAGGTAAGCCTGGCATGCATCTGCCACAGGGCCGTTGTGGGGACATTTATAATCAATATCAGTCAGCCTCATTATTGCTGTTAGTTCTATCCAGTAATTACTCCTCATTATTTCTGTGGTTGGTGGATAAAGCCTTGGTTGGAAGTGAAGAGACCTGGCAGAATGTCACCCTCTAAAACTGTGCTGACTTGGGAATGGCACAAAACCTCTCTGCCCTCATTTTTCCCAGCCACACAGTGGGAGCACTACAGCTTGTCCCAGCCAGGTGGTGACTGATATCCATTTCTCGGAGGCCAGAGGGGACGTACTCCCTCCCAAACTGAAGTGGAGGCCACTGGCATCCTCTTGATCACTCCCTGAAATAGCAATGGGGTCTCCTGGGGAGCCCTGACCTAGCATCTTCAGAACCTTGCCTGGATGGCTGGGACTCCTCTGATTTCCAGATTATGAAGTGGACAGGATGGTGCAAATGCCAGATCCCTGGGACCTGAGCTGCAAGTTGCCCACCCCTCAGGGAGTAGGGCTCATGCAGTCTTCTGATGCCAGCAGAATTGGCTCCCATGCTTGGGTGTCCAGCAGGTGAAGGTCAAGGCCAGGATGGCAGTCATGTTTCAGTGTTTCAGTATGGCAAAGATATAAACTCTTTATGTATTTATTTATTTCGTATAGGGGGTTCAACTCAGGGACACATGGCCACTGAGCCACATGCCCAGGCCTATTTTGTAGTTTTTAGAGACAGGGTATCACTGAGTTGCTTAACACCTCTCTGTTGCTGAGGCTGGCTTTAAGCTTGAGATCCTCCTGTCTCAGCCTTCTGAGCCACTGGGATTACAAGTGTGAGCCACTGCATCCAGTCTTCATGTTTGAAGATAGCAAGACTCTTTGTTCCCAAAGCTGTGGCCACCCTTGCTACAGCACAGTCTTCTGATAGGGCTGGATTTCACTGTAACACTGTTGGCTTTTAATACCATAGTGAATGAGACTTGAAATAGGATAGCCATCACACACTGTAATAGGCTACTATCCTTAAAGAGTGACACCAAAGGCTTCTAGACACATACATCAGCCCTGAGTGAGGAGACTGGTTCTTATTTCATCACTAGCCTGAAAGTGCTACAATTAAAGTGAGTGCACTACTCTTATCCACTGCCCAACCCACTTGTTTTCTGATCTCACAAATGTTCCTGGAAATGATCTACTGGAGGTGGTGAGATCTTCACATGAGATCAATGCAGCTCCTGAAAAACACATAGCAACATTTTATCTCTGCTGTGTTTCTACTGCATATATATATTAATGTATCAAGACAGGAAATTCAGAGGTCCTTTTTTTTCACTTGGAAATTTTCTGATTATTGGAGAGAAATTTAGACAATGTACTTTGTTTTATTTTGGAGGGACCAGTTCAAGTCATCTCTAATTTTTTCCACCAGTGCTTTTCTATGTGGTAAGGAGGTGTTGGTGTTTATATATATATTTTTAATTTTTTTTGCTGTGTACAAACTGTGTTGACATAATCTGGGTTCTAGACAAGTTCAGGTGTATAGATGTTTTCAGTGACTTTCTAGATTCCTGGGGTTGCATGCAGCGAAAGCCAGCTGGACCTGTGGAGGAGGGAGGACCTGGTGCTGGAGCCCCAGGATGTGGCTTGAAGAACCCACTGTCATTTGTAGACAAGATAAAGAGCTTCAGGGCTCAAACTCTCTTGCAAAACATTGTGCAGAGTGAGTAACAAGCCCACAGTGCCCTTCCAGTCTCCCTTGGTTCCTGCCGGGTCTTTCCGGTCTATAAAAGCATGGTCTCATGCTTGTTCTAGTCCAAAAACTGCCTGATTGCCTTCCTCCCAGGGTACCCCTCCATCACCCTGGGGCTCTAAGTAGGAGGCTCAGTTATTATGCCACTTACAGGGGAGAGAACTGAGGCAGAAGCAGAGCCACTGGCCTCCAAGCCCTTGCAGTTAGCGGGAGGCAGATATGGGTGCTAACTTGGATAGGGCGCCTGGTGTCATGGATGATACCACCTCTGGTGCAGCCTCTGAATATAGCTGCCAGATCCCAAAACAGATTTGTGTGGCCCCTTGGAGTCACAGGCTCTGGCTTAAAGCTCCATCAGGAAATCTCTGACTGTGCCCATTGCATAGGTTTATGTCCCAAGGGAGGGACATGCAAGAGTTTTCAGTGACTTTCTAAATTCCTGGGGTTGCATGCAGGCAGAGCCAGAGCTCCCACTGGGAGGACCCATGATCTCCAGGGGTTAGTTTGCAAAGTATTCAACCTGGCCACAGACGACTCCCTGAACTCACTGAATTTTGCTTCTTCCAAAAGTTGGAAAATGATAACAGTAATAGATACATCATAGAAAATAGATACAATGTTCCAGACATACTTGTACAGCGCACACACACACACACACACTAAAAAACTTAGATGTATTTCCCATGTAACATGAATGTAGTGTACTCCCATACAAATGAAATATGTGTAATTCATATCTTGCAGACATCTAGAGACCCGTGCAGACATGAAGAGACCTTCGTGCATCCCTGTGTGTGTTGCTCTCATCCCCCTCTCAGAGGTCACTTAGACACAGAGGGTGGAACAACTTGCAGGTCACAAGTAATTTTTGCAGGTGGAGGCAAATTAAAATCCAGGACCTCCAGCTACAGAGCTGGGCTCATGTGTGACTACCTGCAGCACTGCCTCCCTTTCCAGGCTCTGAACTTCTTTGTCATTCAGAGGTGCTCAGAGAGTAAAATCTCACCATTAGCCTCTTGGATACGCTGCCTCCCATGTCATCCCCCCCTACTTTTTAAAATTTCTGGTGAGTACATTCAAAAATATCCTTTAAATTACTCTGCCAGTGAGAATTAATATTCTCCATTTTGCAGCACCCACTCTGTTCCAGGGACTAAATAATGTCTCAGGAGAACAGTGCATGAGGTTGACATAGTTAGTACCCTTGTTCTCTCAGTAGCTCTGAGTAAATAAGCACAGAGAGGTTAAGTAACTTTCCCAGGTTCTCACAGCATGTAAGGGGCAAATTAAAACTGGGAGACCAAGGCCTGCATCCCTAACTTTCCCAACCTTGCTGCCACCTCTGGGATGGTTACCATATGTATACCTGTGCCTTGGATGTGGCCCCTGTCAGTACTATTCCTTCATGATACTTCAGCTTCTGGTGGAAGCCCATGCAGGTGCATCAATATAGAGCTAGGTAGAATGAAAGGAGTAACCTTGAGGCCCCAAACATGCAGCCTCAGAGGCTGGGTTTTATCCACTGTACCATGGAGAGGCTCCCCACTTCCCCATGACCTTCCCTTGCCTTGAGGGAAACCCCTGGCCCCTTCCATATACAAACCAAAAGGGCAATTTTTTATTTAAGCTTTATATTTGCTGTTTACAGGAGTTTTCTTTGATTTACTGTGTCAAGATATTATTAACATCATCAATTGAAGATGGGGAGGCATCATGTCCCTAGCCAGAAAGAATCACATCATTGCCATTAAAAATTCCCTAATGAAGTTTATCAGTACTTTTACATATTCATACCCAGTATAAAAATGCATCATAAATTCAACAAAAGTGGTGAGGAATAGATTACATTAACAGGAAAAGTCAGATTAAACTGAAGGCTAGGAAGTAAATGGGCTTAGAGCATCAGCTAAACCAAAACCCATGTTGTAAGGGGTGTTTGACATAAGCCTTCATGTGGATTCAGGGCCCCTGGATCCCCTCATTCCCTGCACTTCCCATGGCCATAGATCATCAGATTCTGTGCTCTTCCCTGTGGCTACACACTTCCACTTTGTAGCTGTCTTAGAGTTGTCCATCTTCTGTCCCCCATAACCTGTGACAATGTGGGAGCTCACAGGTGATAGCAAGTGAAGGGCTGTGAGATGGAAGAGATGGCCCCAGAGTTTACAGGTAGGAACATAACCACAGAGAGACTCCTGTCAAGAGAGATCAGGTGAGAGAACACTGGGATAACCCAGAAAGAGGTTGACTGATTTGCCCATCAGCCAAGGGATGAAGCTACACCCAAAACCTGCACAAAGCAAGGGAGTTAATTCTCACTCCAGAGGGAAATAGCCTGTCTACACCCTGATCTGTTTCAATGCTGACTCCCAGAGCTAAATAATAAATCCATGTTGTAAGCCATTGCACTTCCATTAATTTGTTATAGCACCTACGAAACACTCATACATTCCTCTTGATTCTAAGTTCCCTAAGGGCTGGCTTGGGCCTTTATCATTAATTTCTGCAAACTGATGGCCACAGACAGTGTTTGGACCCACATAGGCATCATACATATGAATTGAATGAATGAACAAAGGACAAAATGAATCCATTTTGGCTGAAAATGTGTTAAGAAGCCATAACTCTAGGTCTTATTAACCAAACAACAAAAAAGACCTGTTCCTGCTATGTAACACTGATGCTGAGAGCAGAGACTGCATCCAACCAGCTCTGGGGGTGCTTCCCTCTGCCTATAGTTCTGGAAGATTCCCCTGTGGTTTTCCACTAAAGCAGAGAGCATGCATGATTGGTCACATATAACATGTACATGGAAACTATAAAGATTCAGAATTTACCCTGTGCAGATAAATCAATTGACCAGAATCTATATGGCAGCTAGAGATGATTTGCCTATGGTCTAGAGCATGAGAGGCATAACTGAATCACTGGAAAGGTGAGCATTAGGCATCTAAGGAGAAGAGAAAAGGCCCTCAAGCCTTGATACATGCTGTAGATGTCAGCAGGTGAGGAATTTCCACAATGGCAGTTCTTATGCATCCAAACAACTTGGCATGTATAGATGGAACCACATCCCTCAAGTCTAATGTGTGAGTGGCAGAAGATGCCCATAGATATCCATCACAGGTTTCCCTCACCCCACAGAGCAAAGTACCTTTTCTTATCCCCCTAGATTACTACTGTATTAATTCAGACAGAAACCAATTCAGAAAATAAGCATCCCCTTTACATTAAAAATTAGAATGATGTACTTGTAGAGTAAGCCAGGCATTGAAATGTAGCATGTTGATCAAGGCAATCAAAAATGCAAAATAGGAAATAAATATGCAGGAGGAGCTGTGAGGAGCACAAATTCCCAGGCAGTAGAGGTCATAAGGCAGCTGAAACCAGGAGACCCTGAACAGAGTGCATCAAGCTCAAGGCAGACAATGGCCCAGCAGACAATGGCCCAGCAGGTGAGGCACACCCGCTTTGCCTGGGATAATTCTGCCAAATCAACTTTTGGAAAAAGTACCTTTATAAATCATCCTCAAAGCAGAAGCTTCTTTTTTTTTACATAAATACAAAATTTTATTTGCACTTCATTAGTGTAGAAAGACCACAATGCTTCTCATACCACAATACTCAGGACACGCCAAGTTATTCAAATACATACTTACTTATTTACCTTGACTAAACACAACAGTGCAGTTTAATAAAAGATATACCAAAGATAGAGTTCACAAATTCATTATCAGACAAAGAAAAAAAAAAACAAAAAACAAACAAACAACAACAACAAAAAAAAAAACAAATATTGAACACAGTCTATGCTTAATAGGAATAGGCTTCACCATAAAGGGGAAAAGTTTTATCATCACAAAGATACAGGATGTTTAGCCTAATACATGTATGTTCTTTGATATAATAAAATGAATCTCTTTAAAATTCCTTTAAACAGGATTTGTTTAGGACAGCAGCGTTGTTTTAAAATCTTTTTTTCTATAGTTTCAAAACACTTCTTTATTGAATTTTTGTCTTTCTTAAAAGCATAGGATACATCTATCAGGAAACCATGAGAGATTCTGTGGCCTCAGGACCAAGTCAAATCCAACCCTCTAGCTAGGAATATCCTATCATTAGAGAACACTAATAAATAACCTTCAACAGCTATGAGTGGAGCTTTGCTTTGTGGCAGAAACACTCCAAAGATGCTACAGCTGGGGAAACGTCTTGTAAATAAAGAAAAAAGCACTTAACGTAGCTTTTTTTTTTTTCCACATAAGTCTTTAGTTTTACAAATTTTCTTTAAAACAGTAAGCAAAGCACCACATTCTCTCTTCTTATCAGAATATCTTCTGTCCTCATAGTATAATTAACAAGGACAATTATATTATTTAAGAAACATTATACTTTTCTTCTCTCCCATTCTTCATATTAGAAGTACTATGTTTCCCAGTGTATGTACACTAGACACTGGGGCTATGAATGAAATATAATTTGGAGGGAAATATGTAATTTATAACCCAAACTTACCCAGGATTGCATATTTGCATATTTACAAGTTAGTGTATAGCTCTGACTTGGATTACAAAGTGCGAAAGGAAATTGTCAAAATGATTGTAGTGCAGAATAGAATGTTTTTTCCCCTTTTCAGGAATCATTTCCACCTTGTTTCAAAGTAGCAAATCAACAACATCGGACATGCGGTCTTGGTGGAGGCAATTCTGGCGGGATTTCAGGTTCTGGTTGTAATGAGAGAATGCCATTGGACAACTCATTCCTTAAAATATCCAGAGGCATCTTTTTCAGAATATTGTCAACAAGTTTCAGAAATATCTCGTCCACATTGAAGTTGTCCTTGGCACTTGCTTCACAGAACCGCATCCCAGTTATCTGCTGTCTGGTGATTTCTCTGTCCGATTCACAGTCCATCTTATTTCCAACTAAGAGAAGTTCAGCATCTTCTGAAGCATACTTATCAATCATCTTCATCCATTTTGGCAAATCATCAAACGTCTCCTTCTTAGTGATATCATATACTAATATGATCCCCTTGGCACTTCTGTAATAAGCTGAGGTAATGCTGTTGAATCTCTCCTGACCTGCTGTGTCCCTCAGATACTTGGAAGGCGACCAGTGCTGGCTCAGCTCCAGCAGTGCCCCAGACAGGGACATGGATGAAGGATGGAGACATGGCACTAACATTCAAGCGTTAGATGACCGGCGATGCCACAGATGAAGCAGCGATTAACGAAGATGAAAGCAAACACACACAGATGGTGGACAGACAGTCAGAACTGAGGGTAACCAGATTTGCAATAGAATTTTCTTTCCTCTTAGTTCTACAGTTTTGATTTTAAAGTCAACACCCACGGTGGACTTGCAGGCCTCGCAGAAGGTGTCGTCGGTGAAACGCTCCATCAGGCTGGTCTTTCCCACCCCGTGGGAGCCGATGATGATGACCTGCAGCTTGAAGTCCGCCGGCCTGGGGGCCTGTTTCCTCCGACGCGCTTGGCCGCTGGTCAGCACCGCGAAGTCCGCGCCCAGGCCGCCACCGCCGCCGCCGCCGCGCCCCCCCCACCCCGCCCGCTTCTGCAGCGCAGCACCCGGATCCATGCAAGCATACGGCTCCCGCTCGGCCAGCCGCCCGCCCGCCTCGCAGCTGCGGGCCCCAAGCCCCGGTGCCCCCTCGGCCTCCGCCGCGCGGGGCCTCGGCCCCGAATTCGGCGTCCGCCCACTCGAGCGGCCCCAGCGGCCCACGGGTTCCCCGCTGTAGCTGCGCCGCCCGCCGGATTCCCGTGCCCCGCTACCCGCCGCCGCCACCGCCGCTGCCGCCGGGAGAGGAGGAAGGCAAAGCAGAAGCTTCTTAGGAATACATCTGGTAAGACTAAGTGTCTTGTTTGTCATTTTCTTTTTATTTTTTTTCTAAAAACTAAATAAAGTTTAGTTTTTAGTTTTTAGTTTCTAAAACTAAATGAAGACAGCAGAATTCTGGCCTGATCAAGGGTAAGAGCCTTTGATCCTCAAAGTTCTTTAGAAGGAAACGGACCTTGAGTGTGACCTGCAATCTGAGCCACAGGAGGGAGAGGCAGGGTGTGGACTCCTCAGGCTGAGTCCAGCAAGCCAAGCTCAGGAAAGCCATGACCTTGACTGTAGATTAAACCCCTGCTCCCACAATATGCTAAACTTTATTGATTTTCCCATTGTTTGTGCAGTTAATCTTTTGTTTGTAACCAGGGTTTCAGCTGAGGACAAACAGATGGATTGAAACCCAATCTTCAGGAGCTAATGACCCCTTCTTTCATTTCAGTGGTCCCTGCTGGAACACAAAGGATCGAATCCCAGTTCAATCATGTTTATCTCTGCCTGGTCCTGAGCCCATGGTAGCCTTCAAGTTAGTTTACTATTCACTTTTCTGTTTTCTTTTTTGAGAATTCAGTGATATCAAAAATAGTAGTTTAAATTTATTTTCTCATATTCTTCCTTAAAATATGGATTTTGCTCTGGGGATAGATGATCATCTTGTAACCACTCACCAACGTTGTATTACAGTGAACTTCAGGAAGAAAGGCCCCTGCTGGTTGAAACATGGAGAATTTGCTCCTGTGTTCTGTCTGGCTCAGGGTGTCCCAGGGGCCTCATCACCCACCATTAACACCAGGTCTCCAGGCTTCAGCTGGGGGTGAGGCCCACTTCTGGTGAGTGCCCACAGGGGCCAGAGAGGCTCCTTCTCTAAGTTCATCCTGATTTGGGGATTTCAGCCTGTGGATTTTCAGTTGCTGTTCAGCTACAAGCAGGAGGCACCTGGGGAGGGAAACTTCTGTTGGGGCTGTTCTGGGCCAAGAGGAGGAGCTGACCAATAAATGCTCCTGGAGAGGAAACCCTACAGCCACCGGCGAGGAAAATGGTAAATATCCACCAGAAATTATATGCATTGGGCAAAGTTTTGAGCCAGAAATTCTGCTTCTAGGGAATTATCCTGAACAATAATTAGAAAAGTCATCAATCTTCATATCCCAAAGGAGGCTTATCCCAGTAGTATGGACAGGAATGCAGATGAGACAGCTGAATGTCTAGTGACAGGGTAGGAGAGAAGTCAGTGTACCAGTATAGGGGAAAACAGAGAGTACTTTAAGGAATAACACAGAAATGTGTGTAGTTACATGGGAAAATGACAGTTGCAGAGCTAATATTAAGGCATGCTGCACAGTGTGCCTTAAAAATCTACAGCCACATTCATGTTTCTGAGTAATATAGAGATGGCCCTTCAAACACCACATTCTTACCTTGACCTTAAGGTTCTACTTGAGCAGCATGATGGTTTTAGAAAAAGTGATTCCTAAAAGCAGGTGCTGTGTCTTACCAGAGCAAGGGTACTTTCTTTTTAAAATATATTTTAAAGTCATTATAGGTGCATTAAAAATTGCAAAGAAGCATGGAGGGGGTCCATAATTCTTCAGTCCATTTATCCTGATAAGTAGACCTTGCATAACTCAAGAGAGCATCAAAATCAGGAAAATGACACTGTGCATCTTATATGCATGTTGTGCCATGCCCCATGTGTGTCTCTGTGTGTTTGCAGGTGTCTGCACACTTATCATATGTGTTCTTTGGAGTAGCCACAGGCACAGTCCAGGCAGGAAACTGTACCTAGCCCAAATCTCCTCACCCTCTCTTCCTCTCTCCATTCATGACGTCTTCCAGCTATAGTTGCCATCTTCATCTTTATTACCTTTCCATATCTTTGCAATGTTACCTCACAAATGCTGTATCATATGCAGTCTGGAACATCTGAAGATTGGCTTTTCTACTCAGGATAATTTTTTTGATAGTTAAATAACTGTTGAATGTGTTAAGAATTTATTTCTTTTTATGACTGACTAGTATTCTAGCCTGTGCCTACAAAACAGTTTAACTATTCACCCAATAAAATTTGTGTGGGTAGTTTTCAGTTTAGGGCCATTAGGACTAAAGCTGCCAACATTAATGGACAAGGTTTTTCAGATAAATCAGCTTGCATTTATATGGAATTAATGCCCAAGAATTCAATGGCTATGTTGTATGATAAGTTTATTTTTTGTTTTTAAAGGGACTACCTAACATTTTTCCAGAGTGGTTGTACCATTTGAAGTTGCCATGTTTGAATGATCCAGGTTCTTAGCACCTTCATCAGCATTTGCATTCAGTGATAGGGTGAGGGAGAGAAAGAGAGAAGCTAGAACAACATACATTGAAATATGCAGTCTTGAACAATAATATCCATGCTGATAACATCACAATACCTGATCTCAAATTTTATTACAGAGCTACAGAAACAAGGCCTGCATACTGGGCATCAAAACAGACAAAAGACACATGGAATAGCAGAGAAGACACAGAGGCAAACCCATACGGAGTCTTCTTATCATTGACAAAAATGCCAAAAACATACACTGGATGGGGAAAAATAGCCTTTTAACAAATGGTGCTGGAAAAACTGAGTATCCATTTGTAGAAGAAAGAAACTAGTTCTTTATCTCTCACCCTGCCCAAAAGTCAATTCAGATTGCATCAAAGACCAGGGAATTAGGCTGGAAACTTTACAACTTCTAGAAACTCAACACTCCAACATCTTGAGGCAGACACTGGCTTCCTTCATAAGACTCCTAAAACTCAAGAGAAAAAAACAATAATAAATAAGCAGGACAGCATCAAATTAAAGAGCTTCTGCACATCAAAGCAAACAAAAATGTGAAGAGAGAGCCTACAGAATGGGAGATCTCTGCCACCTGCTCCTCTGACAGGGGATTAATATCCAGACTATATAAAGAACTCAAACTTAACACCAGAGGGGAAAAAACAAGGAACCCAATGAATAAGTAGGCAAATGAGATAAACAGACATTTCTCAAAAGAAGAAATGCAAATGGCCTATAGATACACAAAGAAAATATTCAATGTCCTTTGCAATCAAGGACAATCAAATCAAAATTGCATTGAGATTTCATCTCACTCTACTTAGATTGCCAGCATTGAGAATACAAACAGAATTAAGTGTTGGAGAGGATGTAGGAATAAAGGTGCACTCATCCATTGTGGCTGGGACTGCAAATTAATAACCTCTCTGGAAAGCAATATGGAGATTGCTCAATGATCTAGGAATGGAACCACCATATGACCCAGCTATCCCACTCCTCCTTATTAATCTAAAGAACTAAAATCACTATACTGTAGTGATACAGCTACACCAATGTTTATAGCAGTGCAATTCACAATAGCCAAGTGATGGAACTAGCCCAGATATTTGTCAACAGATGAATGGATAAAGAAAATGCGGTAGATATACACAACAGAGTTTTACTCAGCCATAAAGAAGAATGAAATTGTGTCATTTGATCGGAAATGCATGAAACTGGAGAACATTTTCTTAACATTTTCAAGCCAGACCCAGAAAATCAAGGATTGAGTGATTTATCTTATATGCAAAAGCTAAAGACAAAAATGAATTAATATAAAAAAGATCTCATGAAAATAGAAGGGAGAACAATGGAGCGAAAATGGAGGGAATTGGAAGAAAGGAGGAATGGGAAAGAGGAGGAACTGCAGAATGAGACTGTCTGATTATGCTATGTTCATGAGCAGATATATCACAATAAATTCTACTTTTATGTATAGCTATAGTTCACAATTAGAAACAATGAGTAAAGAGAAGGAAGACCAGTAGGTTAGAGGAAGGAGGTCTGGAGAAGAAGGAGGGGAGGGAAGAAAAAGTCCTGGGGAAATAGAGTGAATTATGCACTAATAAAAACACATTAATCGATCAATAAATCTTTCTTAGAAATGGTTACCCACATTTTTACCATGCACATCAGAGCACTAATCTCCAGAATATATAAAGAGCTCATAAAGCTAAACACTCAAAAAACAAATAACCCAATCAATAAATGGGCTAAAGAAGTGAACAGACACTTCAAAGAATAAGAAATATAATCATGAAATACAATAACTATACTATAGTGCTACAGCTACATCAATGTTTATAGCATAAATATATGAAAAAGTTTTCATTTCTAGCAATTAGAGAAATGAGAATCAAAACTACTCTAAGATTTCATTTCACTCTTGTCAGAATGACAGCTATTAAGAATAAAAGCAACAATAAATGTTGGCGAGAATGTAGGGGAAAATGCACACCCTTACATTGCTATTGAAATTGCAAATTGGTGCAACCACTCTGGAAATCAGTATGGACACTCCTTAGAAAACTTGGAATGGAACCATTATTTGATCCAGTTATCGTACTCCTCAGTCTATACCCAAAGGACTTAAAAACAGCATACTATGGGGACATAGCCACATCATTATTTATAGCAGCACAATTCACAATAGCTAAATTGTGGAACCAACCTAGATGTCTTTCAAAAGATAAATGGATAAAGAAATTGTGGTATATATACATGATGGAATATTACTCAGCATTAAAAGGTAAAAAAATCATGGCATTTGCAGGTAAATGGACGGAGTTGGAGAAAATCATGATAAGTGAAGTAAACCAACCCCCAAAACCAAAGGCTAAATGTTTTCTCTGATAAGGGGATGCTTATCCATAATGGAGGGAGGCATGAGAGAAATGGAGGAACTATGGATAGGGAAAATTGAGGACAGGACATGGGGTAGAAAAAATGGTGGAATGAAATGGAATCCTTACCCTAGGTACATGAATGAAGACATGAATTGTGTGACTCTACTTTGTGTACAAACAGAGAAATAGAAAATTGTGCTCCATTTGTGTACTATGAATCCAAATCCATTCTGCTCTCATGGATAGTGAATTAATACAAATAAATAAATATATAAATAAATAAACAGGAAAAAATCATTTGCCACAGTTGGTGGTAGGGTGACTGAAAATAATTTTTCTATTTCCCCTTCCTCTACTGTAAATATATACTGCTTTTATTTGGGCAAAACATTAAAAAGTATGCTATTATTTAAGAAAGTATTGGCCTTGGCAATGAAAGAGCTTTATGGATTGAAACAAGATGATTCTATGGGTTTATGCAGCAGGAATTCTTCCCCACTTCATCTACTTGAAAAAATAATCTTCAGTTTGTTTTCTACTATTTTATATCCACATTGTGGAGGACAAAAGTGATGCTAACTTCACTAGTATTTAAGTTAAACACAGTACAGTTTACCTACTGGCATTCCTCAGCAGGTAAAATTAAGTAAAATTAAGAGGTGCTTTGAAAACCACAATTTTTGGCTGGTAGATGAAGGAAAAGTCATTAGTTGGTCACATTTCTTCCTTAGGAATATCCTCATTTTCATCCTGGCATTCAGGGACTTATCTGGATGGATTGTTCCTTCTGAAAGGGACAGGTACAGAGAGTAGGTTTGTTGTTGTTTGGCTAGGCAAGCCTGGGGATGAATCTGCTTTATCCAGAAACAAGGGCTACAAATGGCAGATTATTCTGTTTTATTGCACCCCACAGAAGTCTTTTGAAATGAAGTCATTTACTTCTTGTTTTTTAGGCTAAAATTCATTGGAGTGGTAGATAGATTGTATTGTTAATGTTTGTTTCTGGAACCCTTGAGAAGCTCATTGTTACTGGATATGGCTTTAAACAGCCAACTCCACTGTGAGCACATTTCTGGGGCCCTTGTCCATTGTCTGCAAAGAAAAGGGTCTAGCATCAGCATTGCTTGTGAGTTTTGGGTTTTCCTCCCCTTTTTTTCTGAGTCACTTTCCTTATTTTGGAATCTCAGAGAAACCACCTGGACCAGGTGCTTCAGGCTGGACCTTCTGACTGGCACAGCAGGGCTGGTGCAAGATGAATGAGCAGGAAACCCCCATTTCCCACCTCTGTCATCAGAAGGTGGTGGCAGGGGGTGGGGGAAGTGCCAAGCATCTAATTGCACTTTGAAATTTTCTTCCCAAAGTTCAGCTGGTCTGTCCTCTCTCTGCAGAGCAATTTGAATGAAAGATGCATGAACATTTCAGCCACTTTGGATTTCTCTGCAAAAGATCATGCCATCCGTGGGAGCCAGGGAGAGAGACAGGCAATCCCTCTGCTCCTGGTGCTGATTAAGACTGAATCACCTTTTTTCCATTGTGAAATTCAAGCCCCAGAACACCAAAGAGAAAATGTATCCCTACAGCTGTGGATGATTCTCCCTCCTTTGGCCTCCAACCTGTTTTGCTGCATGGATAGAAATAGAATGGTGAATGGCTATTTGTTCTAAGAAAAGCTAAGCCCTTGACTGGTCAAAGAGTCAGCAATAGAGGTATCTGGAATGTTCTTTTGTTGAGTCAGGGAAAAATCCCATGAGAAGAGTGGGGCCAGGGCTTCCTGGGTCACAACCTACCATGAATCTGGCTGGCTTTCCTCAAACATAATAGGAATAAATCTAAAGAGGGTGAAGATGCACACAAAGAGGCCTTCTTTCCTCTTTGTTTCCAGCAAAAACAGTCAATTATGTGTATTTCCCATTGTTAATCAAGAATATTGAGGAACCCAAGGCCTTGTCTCCAGTGTCTTGGGATGTGGGAGGATGCCTGTGCCTGGGGCTGAGGGCAGGGACTGATCTCAGGGCACTTCATCTCTGAACCTGCTCCTGTCTTTGCCTGTGGAAAGGTGATGGTTTCAGTAGCCACTGCACCAGCTCAGGGAGGATTAAAGAAAATAATACATGCAATGTTCAGCATGGGGGTGGGGATCCATGAGAGAGCACTAGTAGTACTCTCAAATACTTACCAGGTAGTGCCATTGTAAGTAAATCCTAGACTTCAATGTCATTCTTGTGGCAACACCTCTCTCTAATACAGTAGAAATGGAAATAATCCACTTTTATTTTCACTTGTTTACACTTACCTTCTGTGTTAAAGACATGTCAGTATATGCTCCCATGGGTGCAGGATGTCACTGTTGAATACTTCTAGTGCAGTCTAATCTCCTAGGAAACCTCCAGAGGAGCCCCTGTGCCCCCCAGGACAGTGGATACCCAGGCACATGGTGGCCTCTCAACCAGTGCTTGTGGATGATTGAATAAGTCTTCAATATGCATCTGCTTTCCCCCTCCTGTCAACCTACCAAAATCTTCCAGGCAACAGAGACATTACAAAAAAACTGCCTGTAGTTTTACATTTTGAAGATGAAGAACAGGGCCATTGAATATTAAAAAGAATAAGAAATTTTAGAGAATGGGATCAATCCAGAAAGGGAGGTTCACACTGACTTATGATGACCTTTCTCATAAACAGAGCTACCTGAAACATCAGTGGATCCTGTATAATCTTTATATCCTTTGAATCATGTGTGAGCTGTTTGTGGAAGCTATAGTGTATTAGTGTTCAGGTGTGTGTTTGTGTGTTGTTGGGCTGGGGAAAGGAGTACAGAGCAGAGAAGGCAGAGGACTTTATATGAGCTCACTATGGTCATAGTGCACTCTTTCCTGTGACCTGTCCCAGTCCCTGAGAAGTTCCCTATCTTCCAGCAGTAGCTGCTGGTTGTGAGACCCTGAGAGCGAGCACCTGCTGCTTCCAGTCACCACTGAGTCCACAGTTCCCAGAATAGCACCAGGATGCATTATGTGCCAAATAAACATTTGTGGATCTAATATTTGTTGATTTGTTGAAGAAACAGACCCATTACTTCAACTATTTTCTCAATTCCTTCATATTGATGAATTCCACATTGAACTTTATTATGTATGCCCATCAATTTCACATGACTGTGGCCCTATCTTTCATGGTCAATCCTACTCTACAGCAGCTGCTATGGACTTAGAGAGGTGCTGAAGTGGTGTGTCTGGGTCAGGGAGCAATACTTGCATTGTGAAAGGCAGGCCAGCCCTAGAACACTTAATAGGTACTGTACAGGGATGGTGGAGGGGCACCACAGAGAAATGTCTCCTGAGAAGTCTATGAAGAGGTGAGAGGCTTCCCAGGCCTGCAGTGAGCCAAGATACTATCTTGAGAATAACAAGAGTGAATAGCAAGTTCTTTCTTGAAAAATACACTTAAGATTTTTTTTTCTTTAGAGCGTAAAATTTGAATACAAGAGGTAGGGATTATCTACTCCCACTTACTAGTGTATGGTGGATTAAAGTTCCTAAGGATCTAAAGTTAATATTCTTTTCCTTCCTCTTTAATCTCCAGCTTATTTCCCTTGGCATTTCTAATATGATGGAAAAGGGCCACACACTTTGGTGTTGATGGGCGTGAGCTGAAAGAATGTAGAGACTATGGTTGCAATACTAATTGTGTGTGCTTAGGTTCAGTGATACTCAAATGGCTGGTGTAACACTCTCCCTGGTGGGTATCTGATGAGACCAGCATTTGACCATAGGCCACATAAAAATGTTTTTGCTTTATTGATTTCCCCAATACAGTGAAAAGGAGACAGAAGGGTAAATTCTCTTCCTTTCTCCATTTCTCTCTGTCCACCCGCCTTCTTGAGCTGGGATGTGCATAGTATCCTGCCCTTGTACATTGGAGCTCCTAGTTTTTGGATCTTTGAACTCCAGGACTAACATGGGTGACCCTTTCATCTGCCCCTAGAATCTGCCCAGCTCCAACCCTGTTCTCAGAATTTTGGACTCAGACTGAATTACACCACAGGCCTCCTTGGTTATGTAGCTTGTAGATGGCATCCTGTGGGACTTCTTAGCCACCATGTGAGCCAATTCCCATAATAAATACCTTACCTATCTTCTTATTTATCTCCTCTTGGTTCTGTTTCTCTGGAGAACCTTGACTAATATGCTATTGAGATAGAATGGACACTGCTCTGAGTGTTGCCATTGTAAACATTTATGGAGTCTACTTTGCCATAATATTTTTTCCATAGTATGAGGATTATGCCAGCTCACATTTTATCCTAATAGGCTATATGGTGTTTATGCTGCATAATCTATAGCAAATATTAATTTTGGCATCGTGCTATGGCTTTTTTTATACATCCTTAGCACAGATTTTCATTGGCAGTTTGAAGAGCAACAAAGAAACAGGTAGGAGTTATTTCATCCATTTGCAAAGAATAACACTTGTGTTAAGAGAGAATCTGAATGAAGTGCACTTTTATAGACTAACAGGCTTGCTTTATGCAGGGGGTGGAATGCAGGAGAGATTACTCATGTGGACTTTGCAGCCAGAAAGATCTGCATTCAAATCCCACCACTGCTACTGGACATTTGAGTGACCACGGACAACTTGGGTAACCCCTTCAGACCCCAGTTTTGCCATATGTGAGTGGGAAAATGTCTGTATAAGCCATTTTTTAAGGTTCCTCAAGGGCTTTGAAAGCTCATAGCAATGATGACTGGCCTATTTTTATACACACTATTGATAATGTTAATTATTGCATTTGTTGGTACCAAGGGCTCTGGTGTAGGGATACTTTGCTTGTGTTTTGAGGCAGATGGCACTTCCATATGAAGAAGTTATCCATGAGAGTTTCCATCAAGAATACTTTCTGAGGGGCTGGAGTTGTGGCTCAGTGGTAGAATGCTTGCCTAGCACATTTGAGGCATTGAGTTTGATCCTCAGCACCACATTAAAAAAATAAATAAAATAAAGGTATTATGTCCATCTATAACTGAAAGAGTAAAGTCTCATACTTGCATCAAAAATAGACTACTACATGCTAGTACTTGTTAACAATATTTGCTAATTTGGTGAAGTCCATAATGAGTTTCTAATCACACTTCCATCTTGGTGGTTGAATTTACAATGTACAATTGAGTGATTGAGTTTCATTTTGGTGCATGTTTTCAATGAGGCTTCTGTGGGAGTGTTGCATTTGAAGTTCTTTGGAAGTGAAAATCTCTGCAACACACGAGGGGATTCTCAAAAAACATATATAGTAAATGTCTTGCTTTTATAAAAAGATGGAGTTACAGAGGTCAGTTTTAGCCTCCTTCCTGAAACAATAATAATGACAAAAACATCCTGAAGTAAATGAAAATATATAAAATGACCACTTGTAAGACACACACACACACACATACTCACAAAATCAACAAAGGATGAAAAGGTAGGATAATGAGGGTAGCCCTACTCCCACTCTGGCTCACTACCTGAAGATTCCCAACTGTAGAGTCTAGCAGGGGCCTGGTGGATGCCTGCATTGGGGAGACAGAGCTGAGAGTGAAAAAGATCAGAGCAATGGAAGTGTGGGGGTCCAAGGATCAGTCAGAGAGAGCTGTGCCGACAGAGCTCCAGGGTTGGTCAAGGATACTCAGTGTTCAGCTGAGTATCCATTAATTCACACTGTGAGAAAACTACCCAGACCTGGAGAAGAACCCCACAAAGCATGAAGCAGGACAGCTAGGTGCACACACAGACTGGTAATAGTGCCTGCTTCTGTCATCCGCATCTGCTACCGTGAGAGGCGTGGGGCACCAGGCAAGATCCTCAGAAATGCCGCTCCTTGTCAGCAGGGAATAATGAATTCTAATCTGAGTGCTGTTCCTGTGCAGCCTAACAAATCTTAAAAGCATCATTTCAAAGGGTCCAATTGCAGCCAGGCAGAGTGGCACACACCTGGAATCCCAGCAGCTCTGGAGGCTGAGGCAGTAGGATCTAGGGTTCAAATCTGGTCTCAGCAAGTTATCAAGGCCCTAAGCAACTCAGTGAGACCCTGTCTGTAAGATATATACATATATATAAAAGTGCTGAGGATGCGGCTCAGTGGCTACATGCCCCTGGGTTCAATTCCTGGTACCAAAAATAAAACCACAAAGAGCAACCCAAAATACAGGGATCCAACTGCATCTAAGCAACTTAATTGAATCCAGTAACAAAGCTTGAGTATTTTTACAATACACAAAGTTCTACGAGTTAACAAGGTGAAATTCACAGTGCCTCACATCCAATTAGGAACGATTAGCTATGCAAAAAAAAACAGGTCTCCTGAGACTTGCATGAAACAATTAATCATCCATCAATTAAATCAAACAAGAATAGACATAGCTATTGTCATTAGCAAATTAAGACAGTAGGAGTTAATATAATTGTAATTTCTGTGCTAAAAGATAAAGTAATTTTTATTTTATTTTTGCAACCAACATTAATTAGGACTTTGAACCCATCCATTTAAAAATATTACTTTTCAGAAATCCTGGGAGGTTTGTGTTGTGTGGTGTGGCTTTAGGGATTAAGCTGAGCTATTAAGCTATGGCTCTGAGGTGCTCTGTACCACTGCTCCTGCCCCACAGCCCAGGAGGATGGTGTTCACTTCTTCCTAGGTATTTTGACATTTCTTAAATTGCAGCTCTCCAAAATGCTGTCCTGCTAATATGAAGTCAGCATCCTGCTCCAGAGAAATTACATTTCACTGGAAATCACACCTGAAACTATTGCTTTCAATCACTGCATCATATGAAACTCAAAGGAGATCCAGGATAGAAGCAACCAGCAGAGAAAAAGTATTTGTATTTTAAAATCACAGGGCAGTTAATTACCCAGGTATTCCTGAGGGTCAAAACCAGGAGCAAATAGTGTCAGACAGCAGAGAATGCAAGAGAAAATATTTCTGTGATTTCTGTCACATTCCACAGGACACCGTGATGAGTGTTTACCTAGGTCCAGTCTCTGACCAGAATGAATGTGCTCTGTTACCTATTACCTTGCTGGTTTGTTTAGTAATCTTTATTGATTTTCTTTATTGATAATATTATTGTTGATATTTCAGGACTGCATTGAATTAAATTAAGAGAAATCATAAAATGTAAAACTTGACTAATATTTTATTATAATGTTAAGACTTATACTACACCACCATAGGATAGATGCATAGTACTTATTGTTTTGGGTACATGTGTTTGCATTCAACAAAAGAGAGTGTTAAATCAAATATAATTATTTGGAGGTAATCTCTATTTCAAACTACAATAAAAATTCTCTGAAAACAAGAAATAGGGTATGGTTTAATTTACATTCTCTTTTCTCTTTGAACGTTAAGCCCTGGCCTAATCCCTGATAATTCCTTAATTTAATTGATTCAATATATTTGTCTTGGAAATGGACACAGAGAAGTGAAAGTGGCAACATGACTCATCAATTTATTTCAACAATAGAGAGTATAGCTGTCCTATTTGGGGATATTAACAGCACAAACATGAGATTCTGCATTTGTCCACAATAAATTGACCCTTGGCTGATAAATATGAGAACAAACATGAAGAAATGTTTTAGAAACATTTTTAGAAGAAAGGTTTTAGAGATCAATAGGTCAGTATTACATGTAGTTGGTTCTTATGCCTATTTCCTACTCATAGCATTTTAGATATTCACCATGGGCTGATAGATTCCCAAAGAAAATTCATGGCATGTTAAAAACTGTCCTATTTTATTGTGGATGAAACAAGCAAATATATCAAGGAAGTGAGCAGGACTTGAGAAATGAATTACATTTCATTCTGTGTTTTCAGAAAATTTCAGACGGCTTTCTCACTCCATCTAAATGTGGTTACCTGCATCCTCCAAGGATGCTCATTTACCAAGGGCCTGACATGTTTGGGATTTGTTGTGGTGGTAATTTAAAATTATACCCTGTGACTTTCTCCTCCTCTTTGAGTGAAGCCAGCTGGGCTGACACCACCTTTCTGTCTTCCCTTTGTTTGTCTTTCCGCACTTTCCAGGTCCTGAGTCACTAGGAATGGAAGGAAAAGAGCATTTCCTTCCCCAGCAAAAGTTACACAGTGCCAGAGGACGGCTGTTGAGGTCAATGTCAGCTAAATAGAGCACACAGACTCTGTGAGGGAAGGCTTTAGCCTACAGCTCCTCATTGCTAACTTAGGGCTCACACAAGAACCCCCAAGCACCTTCCACATGCCATTTTTGAAGAGCTGATCCCAACTGTCCTGAAACCCAAATTCACAGTGCTGCTTAGTGGCATCACTGGAAACCTTCCTGGGTGATGCTCATTTGCTAAAGGAACCAACTTTCATCTCCATGGAAGAAACTGCAAATCTTTCAGGTACTCTGTTCAGGGTGTTCGGGGAGCTTTGTGAGAACACTGTTTGCTCCTGCCCCTTGTCATGACCCCTGGATGGAGAAATGTTTTAGTTCATAGTGAACTAAAAAATGATTGATCTTAAAAATGTGTTTATTTTTTTTACAGTAGTTTTGAATTTACCGAAAAGTTGCTCAGGTGATTCAGAATTTTCCTGGACCCCAGACTTCATCTCCTTTTATCCACAGCTACTATTTCTATGGTACATTGTTCTCACTAATGAATTATTGCTAATATTTAAGGACTGTATTGAATTAAATTCAGAGAAATCATCAAATGCAAAACTTGACTAATGTTTTACTATAATATTAAGACTTATTCTACACCACCACAAGATAGATGTGTAGTACTTACTGTTGTCCATACTTTGCTCAGACTTCCTTGGCTTTATCCAAGGTCCCTTTTCTGTCCAGAGGCTCAGGAAACCACACTGCATGTGTTTGACCTGTCTCTTGACACACTTCTTACCTGGGACTGACTCTCAAGTTTTCTATCAAGCTATATCCATTATTGAACTCCTGATTCTGACAGTTCTGAGGAATACTAGTCAGATATTTTACAGAATCCTCTCTGATTTGGGTCTGTTTGTTGTTGTTTTTTAGGGCTAGCCAGGAATAATTTTCTCTGTGTGTATATATGTGTGTGTGTGTCACAGTGTTCTCATCCAGGTAGGCTCCTGGTGCCATGTCAAGCTCCATGTGTGTCGTTTGTCTGTTTACCACCCATCTTCGACCATCCCCATTGTTCTTGCCTTCCCCAGTTTCTCTCAGCCATTCATTGTCTAATTTAAGTAAAGAAACATTATATATATATATATATATATATATATATATATATCACAAAATAAATATATGGTTACTTGTGTATGGAGATTTTACTCCATATAATTTCTTGGAGATTCCAAGCTGTATGCATCAACATTCCAGGTCTTTTTAATTTCCAGGTGCATTACATGGTATGAAAATATTACCATCTGTTTAACCATCCACCTGTTGGAAGATACTCAGACAAGTTTCCGTTTGGGACAAATAAGTTGCTATGACCATGAATTTATAATTTGTGAGTTTTTCTTGGGTGATTTTTTTCTTTAAAAAGTTCCAAATTGAACAAAACTCCTTTCTATGATGGATTCTTGTCTTTTCTATTTTCAGGAAATGAATAATTTTATGATGAACATCATCTTCATTAAAAGCTCATGTCTCCTTCAAATCTTTCCATAGACACAGTTTGTTAGATATGTTAAATAACTGGGTTTTGGGGATTTGGAATTTAACACCTACTTCCATTTTTTTTTTCCCTGAGACCTGCTTATTATTTACTACATCACAAGCACAGTACTGTGAAAGATGAGGATCCTGTTCCTCACAAAGCTGTGGAGAGCTCAGAGAGGAAGAAAGGGGTTTGATATACATGGCTCCCAACCTTTGATCTCTGTGATAGGGCTGCTGGGCCCATCAATCTCATCTGCTGATGGGAAGTGGATCCTAAGTGTGGGGGCAGAGAGAATGCTTGAGAGGGTGCCTGGCTGCCTTCACAGCTGGGTAATGGAGACTGCATGCTTCCAGTTTCAGGGCCTAGGGCAGTTCAAAGCTTTAATCTCACATTTGTTTTTCTGAGTATTGAATTGATTTTAAAATGTCTTAATTTTCATTGAAACAACACTCTGTTCCCTTTCCCAACTTTTGGCCTCCTGGAGCTAAACATTCCCCACCCTGCCATGCAGCTTGAAGTTGGCACATGGTTAGGGGTGTTCAGGGAGCCCCTTTCCTGTATACAAAGCTTAAAGAGCCCAGTGGGTACCTGCGACTCTGTCTTGCCCCACACTCTCAACCTGTAGCTGAGAAGCGAGTTACTCCCCCGGTTTCATTGTTAAGTCTAACAGACCAGCCTTGGGGACAACCTAAAGAACTGAAATTAGGAGCAGCATGGGGGACAACAGATCTATACTAGCACAGGAACAAATAATGTGTCCAGGTTGGTGGGGCACCCAGGAGTGACAGCCATAATGAGCATGTCTGACCCACACTCTGTGGCTTCACCATGTACACAGCTCTGGGGCAGGTGTGTTGGATATCAGGAAAGCAATCTTGGAAAATCCACTAATGGCCCTCTGGAGAATCTGCAGGTTGGTTGAGAAGATAAAACTTCACTTGCAGAAGGTGCAGACAGGACACAAGGCATGCCATCCACTGTGCGGTCATCCACTGTGCCAGTGTAGCTTCGAGCCAGTGGGTGCACAGGCATGGTGGAATCTGCTGGCCCTATGGAAAAGGGCACTGCAGGTGGAAGGACATCAGGATGAGGAGTTGCCTGCACAGGGTGATGGTGGAGGGGCAGTGGAGGAGGCACCTCTGACTTGGCAGTGAGTTACAGATGGAGTGTGTTACAGATGCTCTGACAGGCACATCTCTGTGGAGAGAGAGACGCACAGACAGCTGGAGTGGCAGGTATGGGCAGAGACAGGGAGACGTGAGCCAATGGCTGGCCTCTGGGAATGCACAGCTTCACCCTTATAGACTGATCTGGATGCCCACAAGTTGTCTTACTTAATGTAGGAGCACCACGATGTCCAGAATAAAGTTGACTCCCCCAGTCACCTGGGAACTAGACAACAATCAGGACCCTGAGCAGAGCTCAGGATGAGCTCAGCTCCACAGCCAGAGATCGGGTCTGAGCCCCGAGTGCTGGCCCTCACTAGAATGGGGTGTCAGCAGCCCCCAGCCCTCTGTGCCTCAGTTTTCTGCTCTGTGAAAGAGGGTGGTGTTAGCTCCTAAAGTAGTGAGTTTTCTATAGAAAACCTTAAATTTTGCCCTTAAAATAATTGCAAACTTCTGAATGAAGTGTGTTACAGATACTCACAGATACTAATTAGCTGTTTTTTCTGCAGAGATATTTAATAATTACCACAGATGATGCCTAGTAAGGCCATCATACACACACACACACACACAAACACACACACACACACACACACACACACACAGCCTTTTATCTCTGGCTTTTCAGGTAATGTGATTTCCACTGTCTGTCCTTGGTTAATGTCTCCTATTAAGTTGGGTGGGACATTCTCAGAATGAGGTTTGAATCTTTCTGTGGCTGCAGGTGTGCCTGATTAAATAAAGCTCCTGTCAGGCCCACAAACCTCGGAGATGCTGCTTCCATGAAGAAAACACACAAGGGAAATCCCAAGTGGTTTCATCATTGGGCACAAACAGAGTGCCAATGTGCACTCGGGTTGAAGAGACTCTTGTATTCCCTGAAGGGGAAACTCAGCCCCTGATATTCATGTAATGATCATATGCTGGGGATTAATCAGTGTGATCAGTGCAAAGTTTATTAATTCATGCATTAGCATCTGTGCTGGGTGGAGGCTCGTGTAGAGTGGGGCAGTGCTCATCTCAACCTGGCCTCAAACAGTGAGTCAAGGCCAGAACAACCAAGCTTTTGGGGCTGGGATCATCTTACACGTGTAAGACTGCTACAAAGCATCTGTGACCTTGTTTATCAGACCAGGATCGATCCCTGGCAACAGAGGCCCTGGGTTCCCAGGAGACTCGGCATCTCGGGTCCTGTGGTCAGTCATATCCACCCAAGGTGGCTGAAGGTGGCTGCTTTTGCTGCAGCACCAGCCTAGATCCTGCAGGTGCAGAGGAGCCCAGGAGGAGAGATGGTGTACCAGGTGCTATCACACCAGTGTCACAGGACCTCCAGATAAATTAGTGGCCACAGGCACATCTCTGCATCCAGTGAAATCCAGCCCTCTTTCTGGTCCTGTCCCGGCTCTGGGTCAGCTCTGCCAGGACAGGGAGCTAGATTCAGGGCTGAGTGCTGGGCATACCACCTCCTTACAGCAGGGGCAGGTTACGAGTTCTGTCTCCAGACATGGTACAGAGGATGTGTCTGTGTGTACCTGGGGAGAATGACACCTGTGCCCCGTGCAGTGATGTGAGTGGCCCTTGGTGACAGTGAGATGAAGTACGGTGAAGGTAATAGATGGAGTAATGAGATGGAGAGATGTGGTGGGTGACAGGGCTGCCTGAGACAGTAGGGGCAGGGCAGGCTCCCCTGGGACGGCATGGGCACACTTTCCTCTGATGAGTAAAGTTGCCTGGGAGCCCAGCCAGGCAGATGCCAAGAGGGGGCCCTGAGTCAGGACTGAGTGTGGCTGGCTTCAGGAATAGAGGCACCCAGGGTCACCAACAGAGTGCTGACCAGCTTGTCGTGTGCCAGCAGGACCCCATGATGTGGCTTTGCAGCAACTATCTAAACCAGCTGAGTGGCAGCAATGTAATTTGTACTCATTTATGATAAGTCGCTCATTGTGGCTCCAGTTTTCATCTCCTTTATTAGCAAGCTCATCTGCTTCTATGATAGAGGCCCCCTTTGTGTGCGTGTGTCTATTTGCCTGTGGAGATGACCAGGAGTGTGACTGGTGATGAAAAGTGGTTTTGATGGGGGGCAGACAGCAGGGCATGAGGCTGAGTGGTACCCCAGGATATTGACACACCAGCCAGAGAAGTAGGTGTGAATTGTGTGAAGTCTTCCAAATCTTTGATTTGAACATGTGCATTTTGTCTGCTTGGAAGGCAGGGAATTCTTATATTAGAGGCCTCAGGAAGCTAAGACACCCAGCATAATGGAATTCCTTGATCTGTGGTTTTGTTGGGAGAATTAGATGAGCAGTAAATGTAATGCCCAGTGGTGGGCACAGGGTGAGGAGTGAATGGAGTGCCTCACCTGTGGATAAATCTTCCTTCATGGAGAAGGTATGTTTGCCAAGGGCTGTTGGGTATGAGCAAACAAGGAGAGAGAGATAGATAGATAGATAGATAGAGAGAGAGAGAGAGAGAGAGAGAGAGAGAGAGAGAGAGCAGACTGAGGTGGGGTGGGTGGGTGGGGATAAAATGCATGACTTTTTTGCTACTTGTTCAGGAATGTTGTGCATATTCCCACCCTCCTGCTGCCAGGTTCCTACCTCCTTGTCAATCACACTGGAGCCATTGACCCTGGACAACCCTTTTACCTGCACTGCTATTAAACATGCTGGCTAAAGATGGGTCTTCTGAAAGTCCACTGTGGAATTCAGGGCCGATGAGCATCGGTTCCTCACCATGTGGCATTGGGTCTCTCACAAACAAGAGGCTGCATCCTTCACTGTCCTGCATTTTGCTTGATGGTGTTTTCTTTATGGCTGGATTTGCCAGTCCTCAAACCAGTCCAGGTAACAAGCTTCCTGGAATCTTGGTGGTTGTTACACAGTGCTAACTAATTAGCCTGCACTAAATGGCAAAAACAACAAAACAATAGCCAAGTTCATTGCTTGTGCTAAATAAAATACTGTATTAAGTGACAATATAGACAAAGCTTAAAGATAACAGAAATATAGTGAATAAACATAGATTTTTTTTTCCTGGGATGTGGAAATAATACCAGTGTTATTCCTCACTGCTGAGTGGGATTTTCCTAAGACCTGTGTTGGGAAAAAAAGCTTTGAGCCCAGTTCCTCGTGCCAATGGAGGGTTTAGTAGTGATTGATAGAAGGCACCATTACCTGTAGTGCAGTTTTCCCATCTTGATTCTGGAGGTTGGTTAATAACATAGCTCCCAGAATCCTGTGGGGTCTTTCAGGTTGGTCTCTTGTGCTCTACATATGGCAGTGTGGAGGACTCCTGCTACAATGTCCAGGGACTGGGAAGCTCCCACGGCTGGCAAGTGTCTGGGAGCTTCCCCTCCTGCTGGCCCTGTGGGCAGAGGGGGAACATGGGCCTACTACAACTTCACCCCACAAAACTTAGACTGTAAGAAAAGGGACTAGATCTCCCTGATAAGTCTGCTCAGCTCTATCAGTTCAAACACAGAGAACTAATTTTTGAAATGTAGCTTCTAATTGGGCCAGCCCATGCAGAATGGTTATTATTAGATTTTGACATAAAAGCCATATTTCACAAAAGGTCTAAACATGTCTTTTAAGAGCTTTAGATTTAGATGACCTTGATTATAACCTGATTTTGAATGCTGTACCATTATTAAATGACTATATTAAGGTTCAGATTTTCTGTTTGTGAAACTGGGTGGTCTTTTCCAAGTCATATGGCTGCATTCCTGGTACAAGTCCAATCCCCAGCACTGCACTCACCTGCCACACCCAGGAGCTTGAAACCAACAGCTCTGATTCTCCTGTTCCACAGCATCAGCCAGAGCTTGCCTTCCAGCTCCAGAGATTACAGGGCCTTCTGGGAGACAGAAGCAGCATGATGGCCCCCCTTCAAACCCTGATTCTCATTATCAAGTCAGAAAGATTGCAGATATGTTTCTCAGAGTAAAACTCAAGAGTTCATTAGATGGAACAGGAAAAGGAAAAAAGGGACACTCTCAAGGGGGACAATGAGTCCCCTCCAAGAGAAGAGGGACATCATGCTTCTCCTGCCCTCTATCTTTACTGGGGGCCAGGGAAATTTGCAGAGGGTCTTACTCAGGTTTAGCTCTTGACTTTTGACTGACAGCAGGATGACATTCGATTTTCAAGTCTCCACTGCTATAACAGGAAATTATCCTTATCTTCCCGAGTTCCAGGATCTGAGTGGTATAAGGGTCCCAAAAGTTGCTGCCTTTCAGGGTAACTAGTATTCTCCATATTAGCATTTCAGAGCCTACATTTATTCTGCAGATAACAGGTAGTTTGCTGAGGAATGGGACACAGTCTGTGGACTAAGGCAGGCAGGTAAATTGCTTTTCAACAGTGAAAGCATGTGGAGGTCAGCAGGGTGGGCCAGGTGGATTAAATAATTTCCCATTTTAATGTTTCCACCACCCATGTGTCTTTCCTCTATCCCAGGGATGGCCTTGTTTATCTGAGATAGCACTGCCAATACATCTACTCTTGGTGAACATGATCTCATTCTTTGCTCAGAAGTGTAACCTCCAGCATTAAGTAGTCACAAATCCAACTGGTCTGGGTTTTCATGTATGTGTGATCAACATTGCTTCTCCATTCCCTGAAGGAAGGTGTTTCCTACAGGTTTACAGGGATCTCCTTGTTTGTAACTCAAATTGAAATTACTACTGTGGTCTGTGGACTTGTGGCCTCTGTTTCTGCTAAGGGGCAAGAGACACTCCTAGTTTGCTTCTCTAAACTGAGGGCTGGGACTCTGTCCTCTGCTCTTTCTCCATTAATCTTGCTGATTGGAGCCAAGATATCAGTCAGGCCTCTTCAGTGCCGAAGAGGATGAGGGGTAATTCTTTATATATATTTGTCAGTAGATGCATAATACTCATTTTCTTTTTCTGTTTAAAAATGCTTCCTGCAAATGATTTTTGCAATGGCTTCTATCTAAAGCCCTCTTATTTTTATAATGGTGTTATCAAGGTACATTTATGTAGATATCTTGTCCTTGGTTCTTCAGAGTGACCTTGGGGTGACATTGGGCTTGCACCTGAAATGCTTATTCTTCAGCCTGAGGCTAGGGTTGTGCATATGGCCCCTTTGCACTAATGACTTTCTCACACTCTTGGGAAAATTCTAAAAGGCCACAATGCCCTCCCCCATGTGATCTGTACTCTTCATCATGTAGATATGGCTAGAAACTACACTATTTTTTTCCTTTTCAAAATATAAATTACCTTCATCAATATAAAATGATACTAATCATAGGAACTTTACCCAAAGTGAAGAAAACAACATACAGCAAAATAAAGGAAAATATCCAAATAAAAGTGAAGCTTATGAATATGTGAGACTAGTTTTTTTTCTCTTTTTTTCTGTACATTCTTATATTTTCTCTTGAATATATTTTATGTACAATTTTGTATTCTGTTTTTTCACCCAACTATAAACATAAATATTTAACATATTAGTCCAAATTCTTCTTAAACATCATCTAATGCCTGCAAAATATTTACTTTTTATGTGTGGCTTTGATTTAATTAATGCCCTATTTTGCAAATTCGCAAAGCACTGAATGTGCTTTTTGTAGTATTTATAGCAGAACTAGCTGTGATGGCTAGCCTGATGGAGCAATCACCTGGGCCAGAGCTGGGCTAAGTGTGGTACAGTCTTTATTTCTAGAAACCTCACAAGTATGGGAGGGAGGGTCTATCATGGTCACCCCCAGACTCAGAAGCTCACAGAGACTAACCAGACTTAGTCCTGCTGGAGCGCATTTCAGGGCCACTGTGACCATGGAAGGGAGTCCAGGATGTGCTCTGTGTTTGGATTCACCCCTGGAGGAAAAAAGTAGCATCCCTTTGTGCTCCAGTGCCACCATCAGGAACCCCTCTGGGTAGTGCACACTGGTGACTGCAGCTCAATGATGGCCCACTAGCCTCTGAGGACAAGGGCCC
Source organism: Callospermophilus lateralis (assembly GCF_048772815.1). Taxonomy (NCBI): domain Eukaryota; kingdom Metazoa; phylum Chordata; class Mammalia; order Rodentia; family Sciuridae; genus Callospermophilus; species Callospermophilus lateralis. The sequence goes on from NW_027514360.1 coordinate 94,249, forward strand.
AAGCCCCCCTGACTTCTCTGCTGCCACCTGTGGTCCTGTGGTGCTTCATTATTACCTTCCCTGAGTGCTTCCACTTTGTCCTTTACCTCTGGGAACCCTGGGGCCACTGGTTGCTCTGCATCTATTCTTAGACCTTTCAGAATCTGTTGAAGGGAGGTCTTTGGCTCATGGTGGAGTTTGGTTTAACTCTCTGGATTCCTTGATTTTGGCACAACAATTCTGGGAGTAGCTCTGTCTTATTAATCCTTTGTCACCCACCACTCACTCTGTGACTCACATCATATCAGAGTCCTCCTTGGCCCCACAACATCAAGGCCTCCATGCTCCCCTGATCCTCTGGGGAAAGTGAGGCTTGCAGATGTTAAGTAAGAAGCTGTTGGTTACACAACCAGCAAGGGGCAGAGCTGGGTTCAAGCCCAGATCCATCTGAACCCACAGCCAGGACTCTGGATCCTTTGTTATGTTGTTTGTTTATCTACTTCCTTGTTCACTTGGCTATTTCTGGGGCAGTTTGAAGTTCTGAATTCTTAGTATTTAAGCTATTATGCATGTTACTGTGGGGTAAATAGCTCCATTTTAAATTCATTTTTCAGTTGAAACTGACTTTGCAATGTGAGCTTTCATAAGAAACACAATAGTACGAAAGAAAAGGGTGTGCAGAGTGCATGTTCTAGGAAAGCAGAGAAAAGCACAGGTTTGGGTATTGGATGGCTGCTGATGCCCCTCTCAGTGCTACCTCTTTCTGGTTTGTTACCACTGGTAATTTATTAAGATCCATAAGCTCTTGCTCTTTGTCTAATAGGGACAATCTATTCACAAGATGGACATGGAAAGTATAGAAAACAATGGATGCAGACCCTGAGCCCCATGTTGGTGTGGGTGAGTGGCTGGGCACACAAATGTATGGTGATAGTTGCAGAACATCCCTTTTCAACCCAGGGATATTTCTTCTATGTGGGATCTAGTGGGTTTCCCAAAAGTGATGGTCAGGACATACAAATGAATGAAAAGTGCATCACTGACAACTCAGGAGTGAGAACAAATGACAGCTTTGGGAACACAAGTCAGGAGGGGAAACAAGGGAGGACACACAAACACATCATCTGCACAAAGTCATTCACTGCATGAGCAAAGATGCCAGAACCAGTGGGTGGGTGGCCCAGGATGTCTCACTCTGAAATGTGTAATATTGTAGGGAAGCTTGTCTTGGAGGTTTCATGGACTCACCAACGCAGGGAGATGATAGTATGTCCTACTGACCTGATCTAAGGACCTAGATTCAAGCTCCAGAATTTCTACAGAATTCCAGCCAATGATTCTCTTTTATAGCTTTAAAAAGAGATAAACTTAAAACTTTAAACTCCTCACACTGACACAAGACCCACAGGGAAAGACTGTCATACCTCCAACATATACCCAGCATTTGAAAAAAGCCTACTACATGGTCAACACCCAAGAATATGTATCAAGTAGACTGCTGGGAAGTAGGAGACTGAGCTTAGTCTGAGTTCTCTGAGAATATGGGAGAGTTGGGCTGAGGATAAATAAACACCAAGTCCTGACTTTGACAAAGCTGCAAACATTTATGAACCCAATAATTTAAATTTTCTTTAAAGAGCACAAATTTGTGATTTCTCTGACTCTCCTCCTCCAGTGTCCCTTTTCTCTTGTCTTCCTTAGAGTCGTGTTCAGCAATCATCACCTCCTGGCCACACTGAATCTAGAACTCCAGTGTTCTCAGAATGTGGCTGTCTTAGTGGGGCTCCCTAGAAGCAGGGCATGGACTGGGGTGCACATGTTAATCTGGTTGAAGGATAGACCCATCAGAGAGCAGACTCATGGAACAAGAAGAGAAAGGGAGGCAGACAAACCACTGACCATCTCAGACCTGGGGCTTAGACCCACTGTAAATCAGACATGAGGAAGCTGAGCCCACAGTCCACAAGTCTGGAAGCCATGGACTGTGACTCCCTTTCATCAATCCCCTAGCATTTGATCCCCAACATGCCCTGCCAGACAGACAGACAGAGCAATGTAAGTGGGCAGCTCTCAGGTGAAGTGTAGAGGCGGCAGGTGCTGGGGGTTACCAGGACCCTGAGAGGGTGGACATGGGGCAGCAGAGCAGGGTTGACAGCACTGTCCATGGAACTGGCACTTTGAAATTGGGTTTTGGTTCCTGGTTCAGAGCAGAATGGTCAACAGTGCTCCCTTTCTTTCACAGAGCAAAGCTCTCAAACATACCCCAGAGATCTGGGGCAGGTCAAGTCACCCTGGAATTCTCTAAAGGACACCTTCTGTAATCTGACCCAAGATAACCACAACCCAATGAAAATGGCTTTACTCACAATTCATGAGGACATGTTATACATCTCATTCTTCATAGAATGAGAAACCAAGGTCCAGACTAATCAAAGATAGTACTAATTTTACTAGCAATAGACAGAGAAAGTTGTGTTATATCCATCAGGACACATGAGAAAGTAATTAAATTATGGCCATAGAGCTGTCCTGATTGCATAATAACTCATTATATCAATTAATAATCACATAAAGTATTGTAGTGATGTGTTCAGTTCCCATTTTCCCTAGCTCTCCATCTCTCTCTTTGACCTTCTCTCTTTCTCTGTGTTCCTCTTTCCACCTAAATTGTACACCATCTCCTGCTGTTTATCTGGCTTGCAGCACATGGTCCAGGATACACGGCTGGTGGTGGACTTTTGAGCTGTTGATTCCTGTCCCTTAGGAATGGGATCCATTTTGTTAATTGGTGTGTCTTTGAGCATCTAGGTTCTCCTGCTGTGGTGCACACTGTTGTTGTTTGTTCAGATACAATGGTAAATAGTAGGTGCCCTTAGATTGCTGGACCCCCTTGTTTATATATCCTAGTAAAGCAACGTGTTCCTGATCCTGAGAAGTGCACTATGCTTAGCAACTCTGGGAGGAAAAAGAGCAGCTTGTGAACCCAAAATACCCAGCACCTTCAATTGCCAAATATACATCCTTTCTGTTGCTGCTGTGACCCATTCTGGCAAGTTCTCAGAGCCTACAAAATTGTGGAGCCCTGCTATATAAATCCTTTGGATTGCTACATGTTACAGCTGGGATAAGTCACCAGGGGTCTCTGTAATTCCATTATTTCTGCCAACTACCCAGACCTCCAACTAATCTAGTGCACTGAGCATGGAATAAACATAACAGACAGGAGGACTTGAGCTCTAATCTGTTGCAGAAAACTGTCTCATGTTCTGGCTATGCTGGCTGGAAAATGAGAAGAAGCATTTTCCCATTTATGTGGCTAGAGGCATAAAGTGAGAAGTGAGGGAGAGTCTCAGAGAGTTGGGGCCAGCTCCCTACATCACTTTGTTCAACCCAATTACTTCTATTACATCAGCTCAGGATGTCTACTTTCCTTGATAGCCATGGATTTTAGAAGTTGATGTAACGGGGTGAATTAAGCCACTACAGTGGCTTGGGGCATGGTGACAGAAGACTCCAGGTGGCCCACACTCCAGGTGCAGCTCAATGTGACTTTCAGAGTTACTTATAGACATTTACACACCTCCTGTGCCCAGACAAGAACCTTGAGCCATGCCCATGTCTGTAATGTGTGGCCCATTGTTAAAGCTGCAAGAGGGAATGAGAATGCTAATATGCTGATGGTTAAATATCATGCCCTTCAAGCTTAACCACCGAGGGCTTGTGGACCATGTTCTCAAAGGCAGAAGATAGCATTTTAACCAGTAGCTCAATTGTTCCATTGAATGAAGACTCTCAAATCTCCATCCCCAAATGGGAAGACCCCTTTGTAATTCCATTTGCAATCACTTTCTTCCTTCTTTTCCTTCCTTCTTTCCTTCCTTTGTTTTTGCTGAGGTCTATTATTTACAACTTCTCCCTTTCTCTAATTTATAAATTAGAGGTTTGAGTTATAATTAAAATTATTTTAGTCACTTATAACTATAAAGAGTGAGTACATTAAAAGGAGATAGACAACTTCCACTTGAGAGTGATAGAATAGATGTACTTCCTTATTGCTCTTACTTAAACATACTGGAAAGTTAGAAAAGTGAATGTAGAAAAACACAAAGAGAAGAAAACAGAAGATAAGGGAGACAAGCTAAGGATTGGGAGACCAAGGAATAGCATGAGGTGAGTTTCTGGGTTTTCTCTTTGCCTTCTGTATGTTTAATTGCGTGCTGGAGAAACTAGCAGCATGGAAATACTAACAGACATAAAGAAAGAAAACTCCCTATAGCCCACTCCATCCCACCAAAGAACAGGAAGAGGAGGCTTAACAAGACAAAACTTTTCAACTCTGGTCACTATAAAGTAAACTGTGGCCCTACCAGAAAAATATGAGCAGGGAGCCTAGACTTCTGCTCTCATGATTCCATGGTGAAGTAGCCCAATTGTGTTGTCCATGGCTAAGTCATAGAAGACCAGCAGGGAAACTAGGGCTTTCATCCTATTTAGTGGTAACAAGACCCTGAAATCCCAGTGTCAACAGAGACCACCTGGGTGTCTGGACTTTCCCCCTGTCTGGAGGTAACAAGGCACTTTTCCCTTTCCAGTGAGTTGCTGCCAGACACAGCTAGTGGGGCAGGAACAATATATCCCCACTCAGAAATAACAATACCATCCCACTGCACAGCACCACTGGGGACGTGTGAAGCTAAAATGAGGCACTTCGGCCCCTCAGTTGAGGGTGTTTCTAGTGGAAATGCAGTGTGCAGCTTGAATTCCACCCAAGTTTATCAGTGATGAGCTTGCAATGAGAGAGCTAGACTTCCTCCTCCATTGGGTGAAAATGGAATGTGCCTCTCATCTCCCAAAGGAGTGATACCAATGCAACCAATGGAAATAGAGGAAGTTGGTGCCTGCATCTTCATGATGGAGTGTTAACCCTCTGTTTTCTTCTAGAAGTTGCAAGGTTTCTATTCTAATTCCCAAGTTTTGGTTTATTTAGACTTGACTTTTCTCCAGGGTGAGAGACAGGGGCCTAGTTTCATTCTTCTACATATGCACATCCAGTTTTCCCAGCACCATTTATTCACGTGGACACAGAGGAATGGGCATGAGGGCTCACTGAAAGTGGAGTCCTCAGGGAATGAGGCCCAGAGACAGCCCAGCCTCTGGAAGCACAGGCTGTACCTATAGCTTCAGGTGGGCACTGTACAGTGAGCCAGGAAGGATGGAAAGAGCAAACCTGTCACTGAGGGGCTTTCATGGATCCTTATCCTGAAGAGCAAATCATGTATGAAATTTTGCAGAAAACCCTTATGTATATGGTCAATATTATTATGTGCTGAGGCATGGCCAAGAATGAATGGGCATGTGAGAACAGAAAAGAATGGAGTCAGACTGCCTACATCACTTCATATGCACACACACACACACACACACACATACATACACACACACACACACACACATACACCTTCAAAATATTTCACAGAACTCAATACAAAATTAAAGTTACAGACTCCTAAAAAAAATAGGAATACATTAGTTTGGCCTTACATTTAGAAGTGGTTACTTATTTAAGGCACCAGCTAAGCAACAAAAGAAGTAATAAGTAAATTAAATTTATTGAAAATAATAACTTTTGAGCAACAAAGAATGCACTAAAAAATGAATTGACATCTCACAGAATGGAAGAAAATATTTGCAAATCATAGATTATAACTCCGAAGTGATTGTTATCCCAAATATAGAAAGAACTGTTAAAACTAAACAACAAAGAAAATCCAATAAAAAAGTATCCAAAATCTTGAATATGCACTTCTGTAAAGATCATTATGTTTGAAAAGCAGTCATCATTTATCATTTATCATTAAGGAATTGCAAATCAAAGTCAAAACAAGAGACCACTTTATGAGTAGAAGGATGGCTACAATCAATGACATGGACAATAGCATACGTTCTCAGGGACAAGGATACACTGTGACCTGGTGAAGAAATGTAAAGGATGTGCCTGCTTTCTAGCACAGTCTGGCAACTCATCCCATGTTAGACACAGACTTACTAAATGACCCAGCAATACCACTCCTAGATGTACATCCAAGAGAAACAAAGTTATATGAGTGTTCACAGCAGCATTATTCAAATAGCCAAAAAGTACAAGTGACTAAGTCAACTAACAAAATAGTTTAATAAATAAGACATATTCATATAATGGAATGTTGTTCTGCAATAGAAAGGAATGGAGTACTGATGACATACTATGACATGAATGAACCTTGAAAATATTATGCCAACTCAAAGAAGCCAGTCACAAAAGACAGGGTCTCACTAAGTTGCTTAAGGCACTGATTTTATCCTTGATGAAGGAAGGGTCACTTGGCACTGTGTCTCCCATGCAGACAGCCACACACCTCTTCTGGCACAGTTAGAAACTTGCTTACTGAAATGTTCCTAGGAGAAGCCAGGTTTCACAGCATGCTTTGCATGGATTCTGTCCCAAGTTCCTTGATGCCACAATTTCTTTTAACACTTGTTTATCTACTAGGACCTCCAGACAGAAGGCAGCATCTCCTGGAATATTCCTTATCATGCTATGCCATTACCCTGCCCAGACTTCTCCATTCCTGCCTTCCTCTTGACCTCACCAGAGAGCCACTTTCAAGGTTCCTCAGGGCAGAGTGCACTACTCTCAGGGAGCATGCCCTGCAGCCTCAGAAGATGCTCTCCCTAGAGGCATGGAAGAAAGGGGACAGGAAAAAGTGCATCATGTAATTTATATAACAGAATTTTCCTATGGATATGTATATTATATTCATATTTTGAACAGAGGTTCACATGTTCCAAAGGAAATTGTCATTTCTTATTTCCAGGAATCTGTCACTTTAAAACTCTAACAATAAGAGGCCACGTTTGTCATATTTTTGACCTTCATAAAGTTGTATGTTGAAAAAAAAAGTTGTATGTTGTCCTTTGACCCAATATTAATATACCAGTGCAATAATGACCCATTCAACCAAAAATTCAGGCAAGGATTTATGAACAGCATTCCATCACCAACCAAGCCTTCCCAAATGAATCCTCAAATGGACACCTCACCAGGCTGGATATCCACGGATGTGTAACCATATAAAACACCTAGTTTCATTCCCTTGCACTATATTTTTCCACATAAGTCATATAAAAAGACTATTTCTTTAATTATGACAGCTCAAATATCAAGAAGAGGATTCTTCTTAGTTGTGGGAATTTTGATTTTTATAATAACAGCCCAATTATTTAGGTAAAGTACATATAAGTATGTATTGTATATATTTTTGAGATGCTCCATAAGTGTTTCCTGGAGGACGTGGAGGAAGAAAAGGTCCTCTTCTCATGAACGGACTTCGTGGATCCACAGAAAACAATGGACCTCTGATTGAAGGGTAAGAAAAGCCAGAGCCAGTTGTTTGGTTTTCAGCAGGGAGAGATGAATCAGGTATATTGGAATCACGTTGATCAATTTTGGTATCATTTCTACTAGATTCCATTTCTGAATATGTAGGCCCATCCATTTTATCTAAAGACAGCATAGTTAAATTTCTGAGTACTGCTGATCCAGACAATCTACCATATTTAGAATTACATCCATCTTGCCTTTGTAGAGGAAGATGTGGATCTGAATATGGTTGGCCTGGTGAAGGGATCATTATCCTATGGGCCTGTTCCCATGGATGTTCCAGGTGCCCTATGTCAGGAGGTGCTCTCTGTGGATAAGTTGACCTATCACATTTTGATTCTCTTCTTTCATTGCTAGTTGGATGGTCCAGAGGATTCTCTGGGCCCCTTAAACCTCTTTCTCCTCCTACTTGCACCAAAGATGAGAGTATAAATGTACCCTTTTTCCAAATGAGAAGGTCTTATTCCACATGAAGGTTGACCCAATGGTGAGGGACCATTTGGAGAATTCTCTTTGCCAAAGGCTGTATTTGAAGCATCAAGCACAGAAGGATCTTTTTCTACAAGCTTAAATTGTGACTCTATTTCAGTTAATTTTTGTCTAGTGTGAGCATTTTTTTCCTTAAATTATTGAGGTATCTTTCAGCACTCCAAACTGCCAATTCATTACCATGAGCTTTTTTCTCATAGTAAATAATGTGCTCCTGATAAAAAAACAAATGGTTCTCTCCAATTCTTCTTCATGATCTTTGGCTCAGGGGCTGGGGATGTGGCTCAAGCAGTAGCGTGCTCGCTTGGCATGCGTGCGACCCGGGTTCGATCCTCAGCACCACATACAAGCAAGGATGTTTTATCCATCGATAACTAAAAAATAAATATTAAAAATTCTCTCTCTCTCTCTCTCTCTCTCTCTCTCTCTCTCTCTCTCTCTCTCTCCCCTCCCCTCTCACTCTCTCTTTTAAAAAAAAAAATCTTTGGCTCACTTTCTTTTGGTCTCCAGCAGTTTAGTTGTACAGCTGATCTTTTCTTCCTCTTTGTAAAGTTTTTCTTATTGCTCTACCTGGTAATTTTCCTCTCCTATTAATTTTCTTTGGAGTTTCATTACATTTTCTTGATATAATTCCATCATAAATTTAAGTTTCTGCTGAAGATTCTGATTCTTACTTTCAAACTGTGTATTTTCTGCTTGCAAAGATGCTTGTTTTGTCTTAAGATTTTAATATGTTCTATCAGGTCTTCCTTTGTTTCAATTACTTCAGATAATAAAGTATAAATTTGATTTTTATCTCTTTCTAAGATTTTTAAAGAGGCCTTTAACTTAGTATCATAAACCAGTTTCTTCCAAGACCCTTTTGGCTGATATTCTCAGTGAGCACCAATTTCTGATTCACTTTTCAATTCCAATTCCAAGTAACCATCATCTCTTAGGACTTTTTCAAGCACAGGAGCCCAATCTTTTATTGGCAGTAAGTGTTCAGTCAGAGACATAATGAGATTTTTTTGTCTCTTAGAACTTGTTCTGCATGTACTTTGGAGTGTTCAAATGTAATTTTCTGTTTAGTAAGGCCATTCACTTTTTCTTTCCATACTTCAACTTCTTGTAAAAGCTTTTTATGACTTTCCTGAAGTCATTCAAAGCCTCTTTTATTGCTACTGTAATTCTTTCTTTATTCATTTGAAATATTCTCAAGGTTGTTTTAGCTTCAGGTATTTGTGATTTAAGGGATTTTGATTCATCTTCTAGGGACTTAATCCTTTTTGATATACCCACCATCAATTCATCCTGTTGAGGATATTTAGTTTTTCCTTCTTTTAGCTTTTTTTCTAGAAAGAGTATTTCATCCTCAAGTTTAGATATGAACCTCTCCAGGATTTCATATATTGCCTCCAAGTTTTCTGCTTTTCCTTACTCCTTCACCAAAATGACATCCTTTAAAGGTGACTCTAAGCCTTCATACTCTTTTTGAACAAAACTAACATTTTCAAGTAGTTGACATTTTTCTTGAATTAGTCCAAAAAAGTTTAGAGCAAGTTTTTTTTCTCTCTTCTCAGGTAATGCCTGCTTCTCACAGACTGATAACTTCTCCACAAAAATAAGAGAACAAAAATCTAATAGCTGTACATAACACCAATTCCCATGGACATCCATAAGGACTAGGGTGTGTTTCCACGTCTTCAGGCAAGGTAGACCACAACCCTACTTACTTCTTCCAGGACCACCCCCAAGTATGTCTGAGATACAGCTCTTGCCCCTCCATCATGCTAAGGCTACTTTGGCTATTCCCTCCACAACCATACCATGCCCAGCCATGAAAAAACAGGGTGTGAACACTCAGGCCTTTGGTCAGAAAAAAACCTGCACCAGGCAATGGAGCAGACCATTTTGAACCAGTGAGTGGTGGAGAGGAGCTGTGGGAATGGGCATGGGCAGCCCTGGTTGTGGTATCTCAGGGGCCTAGCACACTACACTGCCTGCCAGGGAAGTCTTGGTCCCTTCACTATGCTATAAATTCTGAACCAGGAAAGGTTCAAGATTGTCTCAATCAAACCAGAGAGAAATCCTCTCCAGGTCATCCACCAATTGATTTGGTTTAGGCCAGGCTAAGGCAGAACCTATTATGTGCCATTCTATACAAGTCATAATATCACCCAGTTAGATGTAACTAAAATTCTACAGCTCGGTAAATTTTCAAAGAGCTAGTACACCATATATTTATATTTGTACCACTTGCCCTTTTGTTTTAATGACTCATTCCTTTCTCTCCCCTTCTCTCCCCTCTCTTTTTCCTTCCTTCCTTTCTTCTTTCTCCTTTTCCTTTTCTTTCAGTGTTGGGGGTTAAACTTCAGAGCCTTGTACATGCTGGGCAAGCTCTCTACCACTGAGCTACATCTTCAGCCAGGTTGACACTTTCTATAGAAGTCATCTGAATTATTTCCATAGAAAACCTCTTGTGTTAGACATTTGAAAAATAATTTGAGAAGAGTTGCGAACATGGGCATAAATCAGTTTTGATAAGTTATTTTTAAATAGCATACAATATGTAATGTTTCTAAAAAGAAGTTGAGTTGGTTTTCATGTCAGTTTTTGTAGACAACTATTTATTTAAGAGTTCTTTGAAATCTTTTTGCAGATATTCTTTTCACTTCTCATAGGATATAAACACTTCTAAGCAAGCTGGTCATTAAAAATATATAGCAAAGAGAAGGATAAGATAAGAGAAGGATAAGATAAGAGAAGGAAAAAACAAAATTAAATGTTGCATGGGATTCTCACACAGACAGGAAACACCAGGGTATTTAACAGGAAGCAGTGTTTATTTGTGTGCATCTAGCCTCAGTGCATTCTTATCTGAAGGCTGAACATTTAGTGTAGAAAGTGATCTCTTATATATTCTAGTTAGTTTCCTTTTACATACTAGTCTTTTTCTTCATATGAGGTAATACACATTCCTGATGGACATTCTATTTCTATACTACAAAGTAGCAAGAATGTTCAAGATTGATTTCTGGAGGGCTCACAATGATACAGATGGCATCGTGTTCTTTTTCTTCTGAGATATCTCTACCATAAAATGTAGCTCAGTGGTAAAGAATCCCTGGCTTCTATTCCCAGTACCAAACCAAAGAAAACCAAATAAATGGCAGATGCACTTCATTTAGGGCAGAGAATTTAGCATTATAGTGAGTTATAGTGAGCAAAGTTTACCCTAGGACACTTAGAAGAGCAGCTGTGTATCTTTGACTGGTTTAAGGCCTTTTCTAAAGAGCAGTTTCTGAAACAAAGAAATAACTTCAAGTAAAGTTAGCCGTGAGCAACTCTCTGCCTGCAATCACAAGTGTTCCTAAGTTCCTGCCTGGCAGCTGAACACTTTGTAGGCCATTTCCTAGTGGGGAGAAAAGTCTGAAGGGGGAGAAAACTTGAATTCTTGGGTGATTCCTTTCTTCTTTGGCTATTCTAATCAACTTTCTGTCAGTATCTCCAGTATCTAAGATGCATAGAAGTTGAATGGCCTCCAAATCTGGATCTTTGAGACCTGATCCTGACCCTCACCTCACTCCACATTCCTTGGTTGATTTCTCAAACACCTCAATGCCCGGGTTTTGGAGGATTTCACTTCCTTGCACCTCTATTGCCTCCAGTTCACTGAGGGCTTTGATTTCAGTACATGAAATTGGGAAGGAGTTTCTCCAGGCAGGAGATTCAGCCATCCTAGCAGGCTGTCTTGACCTTGAACCTACATAAGGCAGTCCCCTTAGGGCTACCCAGTAGACCACATTTGGGCTATTACTTATGGGGTTGAGTGTTAGCAATTGTTGCCAGAAAGGCATTTCTCCCTTGTTCCCAGGATCTCCCTCCCTGAGATAGTACTTACTCTTTGATGGAGGATGAAGGCTATCTAGGTGCCAGACACTCACTTTTCTCACCTCCTTTGCCCACTGGTATCAGAATCAGCTTTCTCTCACACAGCCCATTGCGCAAGGCCCAGAAGACCCAGGAGGCTTTAAAGGCTAGTTCTGTAGGAGTGGGTGAAGCCACTCTGCATTCTGTAAAGAGACACCTTTGTTCTGAGAGGCTGTAGTGATAGGAATCACCTGCATGTTTTCTTCTAGAACACCTTGACAGTGGGGTTGTGATGGATGCAGTCAGGTCTCCTTTAAAGCAGCAGTTATTTATGGCTAGAGACATACCCAGAAGTCTGTAGTCCTGGACTAGAGAGGAGAAAGCATATTGGTTTCTTCTATACAATTTCAGTACAAATTTTCATTTCTCTGGTTGTACCTGATGTAACAATACACTATATGTGAATTCATATATGTACCTAGGTTAATGATGTCCATCTCTTTCCACCATCTTTTCTCTCCGCATGCTTCCTTTCATCCCTTCCTTCCCTTTTCCCCATCAAAGTTGCTCCATTTTTTCCACTCCCCTATTATCGATCAGCATTCTGTTATCAGAGAGAACACTCAGCCTTTGTTGTTGTTGTTGTTGTTGTTGTTTGAATTGGCTTACTTCACTTAGCATAATATTCTCCAGACCATTCATTTACCTACAAATGCCATAATTTTATTCTCTTTTAAGGCTGAGTAATATTCCATTGTGTATATATACCAAAGTTTCATTATCAATTCATCTATTGAAGGGCATATACGATGCTTCCACAGCTTAGCCATGGTAAATTGAGCTGCTATAAACATTGGCTGCATTACTAAGCCATGATCCCAGCCCATATTTACCATTTTTAAGTGCACATAGAATTCAGAAGTGCTCAGTTCATTCACTATCACCACCATCTATTGCTAGACTTCATCTTCATAACAGAAACTCTGCACTCATGAAATATTGCCAACCCATTGCCCATCATCCAGTCCCCTGCTTTCTGTTTCTGTGAGTTTGATGTCTCTATATACATCATCTAAGCAGAACTACATAGTAAGTGTCCTTTTGTGATTGTGTGACTACACTTAACATAATGTGGGATGAATTATGTCCCATTGTGTGGATGTACAACATGTTTATCCATTTCTCATCAACGGATACTTACATTGCTTCCATTCTTCAGTTTTGGGGAACTTCTACTTGGCATTTCTGGAAGCTTGAGCACTAGAGGAGATGGGGACTCTACAGGAAATGAGCTGTGGTTGGGATCTCATGGGTCCATGATTTCCACCTTGATGTAATTTGTAGGCAAGAGGAGACATGAGCTGATCCAGGTGAGGGCACCTGCAATAAGCACAGATGCTACAGGTAAGGCCAGAACAACCTCTTGTCTCCAAAGAAAGAGAGGAAATTATGAAACTCAAAGACAGACTTGACAAGAGGGCCTACACCAAAAAAAAAAGGTGAAGTGGTGCCACACAAAGAACACTAAGAAGAAATGAATGTGAGTAAAGGATGAGCAAATCCCAGGTACACCCTTATTCCCAAAATCACAGGTTGCACTTGCCATCCTTTGTTGTTCAGTTGGTAAGCAGAAGGCTTAGTATCTACTAGGTTTAAGCTTTCCAATTCCAATATCACTGTTACCTGCACCATTTAACATAAGGATGCCTTTTTAGACTTTCCTTTTAAGGACTGAGTACAAGAGCTAAGTCTAATCTTTGAATGTTCCAAGGTGCCTCATGCATAGTCAGCACTGGGCCTTTCTGCAGTGTCAGACTGAGGGCAGGAGTCAGGCCCAAGAATAAAAATTTAGGAATCCATCAGTTGAAAGAAGATGCAAGGCACTGGGAATATTGGTCATTCTTTATTCAGAGGTGGCAATAGCCCCTAACAAGCCCCCAGGGGCATTTTCATATTTCTGTTTAATATAAAGGCCAAACAAAGAAGCCACATTGCCAACAAGGTGGTGCATCCCCACAACCACAAGTTTATGACCTTGATTATGAAGTTGCACCCCCTTTCTCCACAGAAAAGCCTTAACTGGTCTTCTCCAGAAATCTTTACCATGGCTATTTTTAGGACTGCCAGCAAAAGAGTTCAGTGTAGATAAACTTTCTATTTTTGTGTCACCCTGTTTACTTGGCCACTGGCCAATAATATACCAGCACTTCAAGTGCTGGACACCCCCTTACTAGTTTTTCACAAACATATCCAATATAGTAGTTTGTAAAAATTCATAAACAAAGCCTCTGTCCTTGAGCTGGGCTTCACAGATATTTCTACATTTTTAAGATAAGAGAAATTACCAATTGGGCTCTATTGTTTCAGATGACAGGGGGAGGAAAGAAAGGGGAGATAAAGAATCTCTCCACTGTTCAGGTGTTTTACTTGAAGGGATAACTTGCCCAAAACACTGAGAGAAAATGCTGCTTTTATGTGAACTTCTGTAGACTGTAAATTTGTAAGCCTCTCCCCTTACATGCTGGGTATAAAACTTTGAAACTACCTGAACTCAGGGTTCAGGGAATTGATTGATTACAGAAAAGCTGTTTTTTATTTGATTTGCCAGAATTTATTGAGAATTTTTGCATCTATGTTCATTAGAGATATTGGTCTGAAGTTTTTTTTTTTCTTTTTTTCTTTTTTTTAATGCGTCTTGGCCTAGCATTGAAATAAGGATGATATTGGCCTCATAGAATGAGTTTGAAAGTTCTGCCTCTTTTTCTAATTCCTGAAATAAACCGAACAGTATTGAGACTAGTTCTTATTTAAAGGTCTTTTAGAAGTTGGCTGTGTATCCATTTGGTCCTGGGCTTTTCTTGGTTGGTAGACTTTTGATGGCATCTGCTATTTTTTCACTTGAAACTGATCTATTTAAATTGTTTATATCATCCTGATTCAGTTTGGGCAAATTATATGATTCTAGAAATTTTTTGATGCCTTCAATATTTTCTATTTTTGGAGTAGAAGTTTTTAAAATATTTTTTTAATTATCTTCTGTATTTCAATAATGCCTGTTGTGATATTTTTATTTTCATCACATATGTTAGTGATTTGGGTATTCTCTCTTCTTCTTTTCATGAGCATGACTAAAGGTCTGCCAATTTTATTTATTTTTTCAAACAACCAATTTTTTGTTTTGCCAATTTTTTCAATTATTTCTTTTGTTTCAAATTTATTAATTTCAGCTTTAATTTTAAATAGTTTCTGCCTTCTGCAGCTCTTGGTGTTAATTTGCTCTTGTTTTCCTAGGGCTTTGAGATGTAATGTTAAATCATTTAATTCTTGACTTTTTTTTCTTTTAAGGATTAAACTCCATGCAATGAACTTTCCTCTTAGGATTGCTTTCATAGTGCCCCAGAAATTTAGATATATTGTGTCCGTATTCTCATTTACCTCTATTTTTTAAAAAATTATCTCCTTGATGTCTTTGGCAACCCTTTGTACATTTATTAGAGTGTTATTTAGTCTCCAGGTGTTGGAATGGATTTTTTTTTGTAATTTTATCATTGATTTCTAATTTCATTCCATTATGATATGATATAATGCAGGGTAGTATATCTACTTTTTTATATTTACTAAGGATTGCTTTGTGGCATAGTGTATGGTCTATTTTAGAGAAGGATCCATGTGCTGTTGAAATGAAAGTATATTCTATCATTGAAGGATAAATTATTCTATATGTGTCAGTTAAGTCTAAATTATTTATTATATTATTGAGTTCTATAGTTTCTTTGCTTGGCTTCTGTTTGGAAGGTCTGTCTAGTGAAGAAAGAGGTGTGTCAAAGTAACCCAAAATTATTGTGTTGTGGTCTATTTGACTCTTGAACTTGAGAAGAGTTTGTTTGATGAATGTAGATGCTTCATTGTTTTGGGTATATATATTTATAATTGTTTAGTCTTAATTATTGGTCTATAGTTCCCTTGAGTAGAAGGTAGTGTCCTTCTTTATCCTTTTTGATTGACTTTAGTTTGAAGTCTAGTTTATTTGATATGAAGATGGAAACTTCTGCTTGCTTCCACAGTCCATGTGAAGGGTACGATTTCCCCCCCACTCTTCACCTTCAGTCTGTGGATATCTTTTTCTATGAGATGAGTCTTTTGGAGGCTGCAGATTGTTGGTCTTTTTTTCTTAATCCAATCTGCTAGTCTATGTCTTTTGATTAGTGAGTTTAGGCCATTAACATTCAGGATTATTATTGAGACATGATTTGTGTTTCCAGCCATTTTTGTTTACTTTTGATATTTAATGTGACTTGGTTTCTCCTCTGATTAGATTTTTCTTTGGTGTAATCCCTCCCTCTGATAATTTTCATCATTGTTTTTCATTTCCTCTTCTTGGAATATTTTTCTGAGGATGTTGTGTAGTACAGGCTTTCTAACTGTAAATTCTTTTACCTTTTGTTTGCATGGAAGGTTTTTATTTCATCATCAAACTTAAAGCTTAGTTTTGGGGGATATAAGATTCTTCATTGGCATTCATTTTCTTTCAGAGTTTGGTATATGTTGATCTACAGTTTCCTAGTTTTGAGGGCTTGGGTTGGAAAATCTGCTGAGATATGAATTCAACTCCCCCTATATGTGATCTGATTTATCTCTTTTATGACTTTAAAAATTATATTTTTATTTGGTATGCTGGGCATTTTTATTATAATGTGACTTGATGTAGATCTGTTGTAATTTTATACATTTGGTATCCTGGAAGCCTCTCATATTTGGTTTTCCAATTCATTCTTCATGCTTGAAAAATTACCTAATATTGTCTCATTGAAGATATTGTGCATTCCATTGGTTTGAAACTCTGTGCCTTCCTCTATTCCTATAACTCTTAAATCTGGTCGTTTGATGCTGTCCCATTATTCTTGGATGTTCTGTTCATGATGTCTAACTATCTTCGCTGTGTGATCAAATTTATGCTCTAGATTGTATACTTTGTCCTCATTGTCTGACATTCTTTCTTCCAAGTGATATAGTCTATTGGTTATGCTCTCTGTTGAAATTTTTATTTGCTTTATTGTATCCTTCATTTCAAGGATTTCTGACTTTTTTTTCTAGAGTCTCTATCTCTCTCTTAAAGTAATCTTGTGCTACCTGTATTTTCTCTCTTATCTTATTGTTGAAGTGATCAATTTCTGCCTGTGTTTGCTTCTTCAGGTAATTTATAAATTTACAGATCATTTTAATTATAACATTTTGAACTACTTCTCTGACATTTCATCAACTTCACTGCCCATGGGTTCTGCTATTATAGCGTCCTTGTTTGTTTGGGACACTTTCTTCCATTATTTTTTTCAAGTTGTGTTTGTGTCTTTCTTTATTGCAGTCTGGATCTGAGATATTACATTTTTTCCCTATATTCTTGTAGTGCCTGTGCATATTGTTTGTACCTTGACTCGATGTTGGGCTCCCAGACTCCACTGGTGTCCTTCAATGAATGCTTCTGCATACTGAATCTGGGTCCTGCATAAGTTGGTGTGGGTAAATGTGGGCAGCCAATTTGAATGTTTCACATTCTCCTCCCTGGAGCAGAGAGGTTCTCACCATCACTACATTATGATGTGACCTGGACATTGCCCCAGTCCTGGAGGTTGAGGATGCATCTTCAGAGGTAGGAATGTTACTCAATGGATTGAGCTATGCTCACCTGTTCTTTTGTGATATTACCCCTTTGCTCTATTAGGGATAGAAGTTCCATGGAAATGCCCTTTGTGTGTCCATTTCTCTTGCCCTGGTTTTGGGTATGGCCTTCTTAGATGTCAGCCAACCTGCTGACAGCAGAGTTCAGAAAGATAGTCTCAATCCCTGAAACCAGATCTCTTGCCTCATTTGAATGTCTTCTTCTCAACAAAAAGGTTCAGTATGCACTCACTCTCTCTCTCTCTCTCTCTCTCTCTCTCTCTCTCTCTCTCTCTCTCTCAAGACACTTAAAGTCAGAGGAGGCATCACAGGAACACCCCCCCCCAAAAAAAAAAGGTATCTCTGTCTCTTGTGTGGTTATTTCATGCAGCCTGGTTGTTCTGGAGTTACCCTTAGTGTGTTTATCATGAGAAACATGACAGGTGAATCTGGGTCACTGGGCTTGACCTCTCTTTGCAGTCAGGTGGCTGTGGGTGGTCTGGGCTGAAATTTGGCTTCCACAGTACTCTGCTGGGCAGAAGGGGTGGTCCTGCACCAGAAGCTAGGCTCTGCTGGGTGTATGCCCCACCAGGGTAGGGTGGAATGGGACTGCTGTGAGCCTGGAACCACCAGGCCAGTGTTGATTTGTTCTTCTTGAAGGTTATTTTGTTGCAGGAGAACCAAGATAGCAGCATGTAATTTTTTATTGATTCTTTTTGAATCTCAAAAGCAGTTCTTATTTGTTGTGTTATGTTGTTATCAGCAAAAAGTAAATAAAAATAAAGAGCTATCTCTCACCATGGGCCAAACTTAACTCAAAATGTAACAAGGACCCAGGAATTAAACCAGAGACTCTGTGTCTAATAAAAGAAAAAGTAGGTTCTGATCTTCTTCATGTGGGATTAGTCCACAACTTTCTTATAGCTCAAGAATTTAAACCAAGAATTAATAAATGGGATGAAATCAAACTAAAAAATTTCTTCTCAGCAAAAGAAATAATCTGTGAAGTGAACAGAAAGCCTACACCTTTTTACCCCTCACACATCAGATAGAGCACTAATCTCTAGGGTTTATAAAGAAATCAAAATGCTGAGCACCAAAAATCAAATAACCCAATCAACACATGGGCTAAGGCCTGGAACAGGTACATATAAGAAGAGGATATACAATCAATCAACAAATATATGAAAAAATGCTCATCATCTCTAGCAATTCAAGAAATGCAAATCAAAACTACTCTAAGATATCATCTCACTTTAGTCAGATGGCAACTATTATGGAGACAAACAACAATAAGTGTTGATGAGAATGTGGGTGGAAAAGGTACACTCATCCATTCCTGGTAGGACTGCAAATTGGTGCGGCCAATATGGCAAATAGTATGGAGATTCCTTGGGAAGGTGGGAATGAAACCACCATTTTACCCTCCTCTCCCTCTCCTCGGTCTATATCCAAAGGACTTAAAATCAGTATACTACAGGGACACAGCCACATTGATGTTTATAGCAGCACAATTCACAATAGCTAAACTGTGGAGCCAACCTAGATGTCCATCAGTGGATGAATGGATAAAAACAACGTGGCATATATACACAATGGAATTTTACTCAGCAATAAAAGTCAATGAAATCATGGCATTGGCAGGTAAATGGATGGCATTGGAGAAGATAATGCTAAGTGAATTTAGCCAATCCCCAAAAAACAAATGGTGAATGTTTTCTCTGATATAAGGAGGCTGACTCATAGTGGGGTAGGGAGGGGGAGCATGGGAGGAACAGATGAATTCTAAATAGGGCTGACGGGTGAGAGGGAAGGGGAGAGGACAGGGAATTAGCAAGGATGATGGAATGTGATAGACATCATTATCCAAAATACATGTATGAAGACACAATTTTGTTTTCACCATACTATATGTAAGAACAGAGATATGAAAAATTGTGGTATGTATGTGTAATAAGAATTGTAATGCATTCTGCTGTCATCTTTTATTTTAAATCAATTTAAACAAACAAACAACAACAACAAGAACAGCAACAAAAGGAGCTCTGTATGGCAAGGGAATGGAGAAGTTCAAGGGTACTTTGGAGAAACCTATTGGATGAGCAATATCTTCAAACAGTTGAGAACTATTGCTAAAAATTTGAGGAAATTGTCCATCCCTTTCTATACCTATAAGGAAAGGAGCATGAGCCATGAAGGTCCACAAAGAAATAGTCTGTGTACTATTAATGATTAAAGTAGTTAAAGAACATATTAAGAATATAGAAGCCTGGGAGACATTTTGATGTGAATTTCTCCCATCTGTTCAGATTGTTTGACCAACACTTTGACACGACCACAGGTTTTTGAAAGTTGTGGTTCATTGTCATTGATGATGCTTTCTCATCTTGAGAGTCAGTTGTTGCATCCAGGGAATCAGCCATCAAGTGTTGCACAAGTCTTGCTGGGATCCAGATTTGTCCACATATTCTGGAAAAACACAAGCAAAAGCTTTCACTAGGGTTAGTAAAGGGGCTGATGGTTGCCATTGTTGTTTCTGAGGATATTTCCAGACCACTTATGGAAACTTGAGGGGCTTGTTAATGGCTAATATTTCTGTATTGGGTTATGGATAATATCATTAAATTTCAAAAAAAATAAGGTAAATAAACCTATTTTGGTTAACATATGAGGAATTGCATCAGTTAGCAAGGGATTCCATCTCTAATTTTTGTGATTTGAGCCATAAAATTTTGATGCACTGTCTCAACTATGGCTTGTCCTTGGGAGTTATAAGGAATTCCGGGAAAATATTTGTTGTTCCATTGTACAAAGAATAGAGCAAACATTTTGAAAGTATAAGCTGAACCATTCTGTGTTGTGACATTATGTGGAAAATATTTTTTCACAATGCATTTGAGCATATGTTGAATGACATTGTTAGTTTTTTCTCCAGCAACAGGAGTAGCTGTAAGTATTCCAGAATATGTGTCAATTGTGCTTAATTTATCAAACAAGGGTATGCCTTTAAACCCCATAAAATGACTCCTTGAAGTTGTAAGGGTCCCCCCCCAAAAAAAAAGAAGCATAACTTTTACAAGTTTTCACTATCTGTTTAGTTTGTAGAATACTGAGTGTAGAAAACAACTGCTTGAGGGAGTGAACTGAATGATGGAATTGAGCATGTAACTCTTGCAGATTCCCAATCAGTGCCATATGCATTTCACATAGCTTGATCTGTTAAATTATTAAACTTTGAGAGAAATCCAGGAAAAACAGTATGTGATGAATCCAGCCTAATTCCATCTTAAGATTGGCAGCCATTTGTCACAAGGTCATGAAAATTTCATTAATGTTTTAAAGTAAAATACTAATATTTCTATTTGGCCTGATCACACTTTGGTGTTTTAAACTTGCTTGGAACCCCTGCCAAAGCTTTAAACTTACTTATGCCTGGGCTCTCCCTGACCAGATAACAACCCTTCCTAAAAATCTCAGCTGCTTCTCGTTAATTATGATGGTGGAATCTGAGTTTACACCTTACATTGAGATGTTAAAACATGTAGATCATTAACCTGCTATCTGCCTTTGTATTATGCTTCCCAGGACGCTGTCAGCTGTAAGCTGCCAATACATTTACCTTTGTAAGTTTTTATGTTATAAAAACTTCCCTGATCTTAGACCAGGCACTGTACTCTGATCCTTACCTTAGGTGAGGCAGTTCACTGATCATCTCTCTTGTGAACACAATATAAGCTTGCTTTAATTTGGTTTAAAATTGAAGTCAGTGGTCTTTGCTTTGCATTCTGGGTTCAACATATAAGCTCTGATATGAGTGATGAACAGTGAGTTAGTACATTTTTGGAGCACTCTTTGAGAAGAATAAAGGAGTATATCTAAAGCTGATTTTGCTTTTCCTTTAATAAAGGAACAGAGAAACCTGGCTATAAGTTGGGCACAATAAACACTATCAGTAAAGATACATATAGATTGTGGCTTAGCTTTAGTGGCCCAAGTGGTGGCCTGTAACTCTAATAATTAGGGTGAGGCAGGTAGCTCCTTATAAGTTCAGGTTATATATTCATCCCTGGTAAGATTATAAACAAGAATTAATAGGCCACCAGAATACCTGGCATCAGTAAAGATAAGGTCAGCTCCAGGAATTTGTTCATCACAAATTATCTTTAAAAATAAACTGTTTTATCAATTAAATCTTGGATAGATTTACAATGAGGTAAATGATTAACCAATGGAAAAGTCATAATTGAATCCTGAAACAGGATATTATTATTAAATTGAGGTTTACTTCCTGTTTAATTAATGGCAAGACAAATTTATCAGGTTTTAGCCCAAATAATTGAAGAGTCCTAGTTTGTAGTTGTAATACCATTGGACAAAACATACTAATTTGGGAGTAATTTTGGAAGAAAAAGCAGCAGAAAGATGCACTGATTCTAAATTCTACTTTATTCCTGGAAAAGAAGACCAGTGGAAATAGGTGAGGTGTCTAAACTATAGTAATAATGTTCTTGTCAGGATCCCATTGGCTATGATGCAAATCAGCAAGCTGATTATTAACCTCTTATAAGTCTTTATAAGCTTCAGGAGGTAATCTTCTTAAAGACAAAGGGTATGGATCATTCTCCAAACATTGGAACAGGGGAGGTAGAGCCCTTCAAAGAACCTGTTGAAATGATGTAAGCCAATTTCTGTTTCCTAAAATCTTTTGTAACTCATTTAATGTAATGGGAGATTTTATGTAAATGTTGGGAGCCTGTATTAAGATCTCTGCAAGAGTTAATAAATGATTCACAAAAGGTGAAAATGGGCTAATTTTTGAACATTTCCTGGAGCTCTATTTAAATCAATTTCTTTAAGTGTTAATAAGGTCTTGGGCAGAGGGGTGGGCTAAAATAATGTCATCCATATAATGTATAATCATGAGGTCTGGTACCTTGAAGAAAGGCTCCAAGGCTTGGAATATATAATATTGAGAAATAATAGAACTGGTTTTCATGCCTTATGTTAAGCCTAACATTGCCATCTCTGACATGGTACAGCTTGATTTAATGTATGCAGAAGGAGTTGACTCTTCTAGATGGCACTGTTGCAACATCTGTGAAAAAGAAGGATATAGGAGCTTATAGCCAAAGAGGAGACTCCTTGCTCTTTCTACATTCTTTCTCCTCTTCTTTCTCCATTTCTACTTAAATCTCAACAACTCACATCATATACCCATGTTCTTCTATATCTGTGTTACCCTCCTCTTGCTCAATATCTTTTCTTCTTGTTAGCTTCCCCCGTTTTCCTTCTGATCTTCTCTTGCGATAGCTGTCTCTCCAAAACAACAGTGGGCAATCTCTTCTCCACCCAGGAGTGAGCCAATAAGAGCTAGCAAAAATAGCATAAAAGAAGTTTGAGGCTTGTTTACGTATTTGCCACTCCTGCTGAAGAGCATTTTTCAGAGCCAGTTGGTTGCCAGACATGGTATTGAATATTCTTTCAAAAGGAAACCATAGATTTGTAGCTAAAAATTTTTGCCAAAAAGTCTCTAATTCCTCATAGTTCACTTTTATACCCTGGAGGTTTAAAACCTGTTTTGTAATTAGTAGATGAGTATGTTTATGTGAACCAGGTAAATTACTCATTGCCCTGACTGCTTATGTTTTGAGCTTTGAGTTTCCTTATGGCCAGGAATCCCTCAAGCAAAATCACCTGATAATCCAATGTTTGAGCACCAGAATGCTGAAGGGCCTGCCCTTCCAACATCTACTGTGGGAGCTTGAGGGCATGGAGAAACCTTTCCAGAGATTGTTTCATAGAAGAGCATATGCTTTATTTCACAGCAAAAATAGCTTTAACAGTGAGTATGTGCCAATTTACATATAACAGTCATGATATGCCAGAGGTGATTCACAACATATGGGTATGCAGACATCAAGAGTCCAGAAACTGACATGTAGGCTGACCTTGCCCCAACAGGGGAATAACTCCTTGTCAAAGGAGCAAGGAAATTGCACTTGGCAGTGTTCTGACAGAACTTTGTCCCCGAATATAGTGTTCTATGTTAGGACTTCCCTGTTGAACAATGAGTAAGATAAGCATTCCTCCATGTAGTTCCAAGGTAAGGCCCTGCAACAAAAACTGAAACTAAAAATCTATAAAGACTTCCTTAGAACTAAGGCCTGTTTATCTGAACCTTTATGCTAGTGTCTCTTGAGTACCTGGAATTGTTTCTTGTAACAAAATCAGTAATGCATGTTTATTTGCCATGGCATACACTACCTTCAAATAGTTAAAAGGAAAATACAATTTGTAAAGGGCGAAAAGTACTCTAGTGAATGAAAAAACTATACTAACCTCCTATCTTGACCTTCACTATACACATATTCTGCATAATTTCAGTGCAAAGGCCTTTACTATATGCTGCAATACTTGCTCTTGACCTCTCTTGGCCTCCTACTTCTCTGTAATGACTTTTAAATGAATGCCCTACTGCTCTGTTCTGTCTAGTAAAACCTTATGCATCCCTTGTAGACCTGGAGTAGATTTTCAGGCTTAACCCATTAAATTCCCAAGAACTCAATTCTATGACTATTTCAATGAAATCAATACAGGTGCATTAAAATAGGTTTGAACTTATCATTGAGAACTTATATATTATCACATTGCTATTAATCAATATTATATTTATTTTAATGTACTTATAGTCTTATAACCATTACATATCACAGAATTATATGTCATATACCATATTTAGGCTTTCATATGTGTTCCACATCTGGGACAATGGGACACAGTTTCTCTTCCCATGGCTGCATCTCACACAAAGAAAAAGGGCTAACATCAGCTTTTTGAGTACATATGCATAAGACACCTCTTGGGATGCAAATAACATTCAGAAGTCGGTTCTGCACAGATCCACCTTGGCTAGAATAAAGGCATGGGACATGAGATTTCAGAGATGGCAATGGCCAGAGGTTCTGGAACATTGTGCTGGGTGAGAGGCAATGTCTGCTCAGTATCAGTGGCATCAGAAACTTCCCTAAGCAATATGCAGTATAACTTTATGGTTTCTCCCAACCGTATAATTTCCAACCCAGATTCTCAGACCCCTTTAGAAAATCTGTAAGCTACCTAATGCCCTTCAATAAATGTTTAATTCCTGCAACTAAGTATTCTGGCAGATACATAAAGTACAAATTTTGCATCTTATTCAAAGATATTTTAAGACCATTAGTGGATCATTCATAACTTCATTCTTTTTGAATACACAGGAAACTTAAACATTATAGTGATAGTTGAAGACATCAAAGTGTAATGAAGAGTGGAGTCACAGGGCTTTTTGTCCTGGTAAAACAACTTTGAGCAGAGTGAGCAGTCTGTTTGACCACTTCTTACCTGCCCACTAAGAATTAGGTAGTGTGTTTTCTGTATTGAATATGGGCAGAACCATGACCAATTGCATCAGTGTTAAAGAAGCTTTGTGACTTCCAAGAATAAATCAAATGAGACAATAGACACACCTCTGCCTTCTATCCTGAGATACCCCAAGCCATCATAAAAAAGTCTGGCTACCCAAATACCACATGCTGAAGGTAGCTGAGACCATATTAATGAGTTATATTAGGTGATCTCATTGATAGACCCAGCTGAGGAATCAGTTGTGAGACACAGTCTGATGTTTTTTTGTTTTTTTTTTTTAATTTGACACTTGTATTGTCTGGTCTTGACTTTCTTGCCATGATTTGATTATTAGGGGAAAGCTAACTCTTGCCTGGTCTTGCCTTATCTGGCCTTGCCTTGCTTCTTCGTGGCATGACTGCTGAGAAGTTAAGACTTGCTTGGCCTTGCCTTGCATGACCTTGACTTGTCTTTCCAGCCTTGTCATGGCTTGTTCATCAGGGGAAGTCAAAGCTTGCCCTAACTTGAATTGATGGCTTGCTTCATTGACCGACCATGGTTTAGCAATGAAGGGGAAAACCAGAAGAATAAATATTTCAAAAACAATATTTCTTTGTAGACACAAATTAGCTTATTCCAGGATATTTTGTACTATTCAAATATACAAATTGGTCATATGGATTAATTGAATTCAAAAACAGAAATAAAATAGGAGAAAAATTTTAAGTAATGTCATTTAGAAATCTGAATTTTTGAAAATTTTACATAGTCACATAAAAAATATTGTGCGACAGAAGTTGAGATATGCTTACAAAGCAGCAAGAGAGTTACATAAAGTACCTTTAAAGTGATTTGCTACATTAGCAGAAAGTTGGATATTGCATGAAGATCAACAAATTCATGCCTGTAGAACAATCCACAGCATGGTCATATGTGTAAATAAAGGCATCTTCTCGATTATTTTCTGTTATTTTATAGCTGCTAGGCATCAATCTCAGGGACTTTCATGCACACTCATAGTAGGCAATCACCCTGCCACTATTCCAGTAATAAACAGATTTGGAATGAGTCCATTCCCATTCATTTATTGTCTATTACAGATTTCAGACAATAGCAACAGAAATTTATTGTGTCCCAATTCCTAACATAAATAAAATTATTATTTTCCAAATTTATCTCTTATTCATATCTCATTGTGATTTTAAGATATTGAGGATTTTTTTTACAATATATCAGGTTTTCTAATTGAAACATTATAAGATTAATAATGAAGAACTTTTAATCTTTCTTGTGTATATGTCATTTATTTCCTTTCTTTCCTTAAATGTTTCTATTTTCTATTTAAGTATATAAACAGAATTAGCTGGAATGCCTCAGGTTCAAGATTTTAATTGAAAAAATTAAGTGTTTTGCCATCTAAAAATGGTACTGTCTCCTGATTTGCAGAAGTGGTGCTCATTTCTTTTTCACTTTCAGTGCTGTTTTAATTAGAAGTACTCACAAAGATGCACCTTTATCTGTACTCCTCATTAAACTGTTGATTAGACATGAGAATAATCTCTTTAACTTATGGATTTCTATATCTGGAATGTATTTTTCTTGTTTTATAGATTCTCTTTACAGATGTTCTAATTAAATTTTTCCACTTCCATTCATTTGTACAACTTTTATGCCATTAAGTTTATATTCATGTTTTTTTATATTAATAAAACAAGACTTCCATGATAAAATTCTGCAGTCCAGAACATATTGAAACACCTTAGAATATAATGATCTGATTCTTCAATTTACCTAGAACTCAATTATTAACCTATACTGTGTGCTTGCCTACTTAATGGTAGCTTATAGTCCCCTTTCTGATATAATTTATCCATTCATATTTGTTACTGAGTTATTTTTGTTTGAAATTGATTTTAAAAATAGTCCTCCTTCTTGGTTCTCAAGAGAATTTCTATTAATTACCTGCCATATTCTTTTGTGATTTTGATTAATTTATTCATTGGTATAGGAGATTGAACTCAGTGGTAGTCTTTCACCAAGATCCATCCCAAACTTTTTCATATACTAATCTGACACAGAGTCTCAATGTTGCTTAGGTCCTTGCTAAATTGTTGCAACTGGCCCTGAATTTGTGCTCTGATTCAGCCTCCCAAGTAAAATCATTTGGAAAAATGTACATGTCAATCTCCTGAACTTTCTGTTTGTTAAATTATCTTTACTGGACTGTGGTTACTATTCTTTCTCAACACTAGTATTAAAGTTTCACTTGCCTTATTTTTTTCCCTTTATTTAAGTTTGAGAAGCTTGGCACAGTGCCTCATGCCCTTAATCCCAGCATGGTAGAGGTGGAAGGAAGCAGAGAACCCTAAGTTGGAAGCCAGCCTGGGCACTTAGTGTCTCAAAATTAAAAGTGGTCATTTAAAAAGGATGGTGTGTACAGCTCAGTGGTGGAGTACCCCGGGTTCCATCCCCAGTACTGGGGGTCAGGGAGATTGAGAACCACAAATTTAATGATCATTTGTATTTTCAATTATATATTTCATAGATTTATTCCTAATATTTAATTTATTGTCATTTATTTTTCATTGTTTAGTATTTCTTAATACTTTAATAACTGAAATTTTTGACATTCTTGTTTCTTAACAGAAACACTAAGAAACCTCATTTTCTAGGCCCCACAGATTTAACAGGATAGCATGGCTCTGTGTTGTGGCTTTTCTTGGGGTGCTCCTTGAACTAGTTTGCCTTTGGTTGAGAATTTTAGTTTCAAACTTCTCTCTCCTGGTGGCTGCACACAGGGGAAGATCTTCACCAGCAAGCCCAGTTAAGTATTTAAGGGCTTTGTCACCCTTTCTGTGGACACACTCTCTTCAGACACTTAGCTTTCCAGGAAGAAAGCTGTGGAATTCTATCAAAAGTATATAAACTTTTCTTCCACCTGGTGTCTGCACTGTAGGTTCTTTGATGTTCAATGTTTTTCCCCTTTCTCAGTGTGACTAATTATCAAAATATGCCACCAGTTCTGTGTCACAATAGACAGAAAACAGTTCCCTAAAAATCCAGAATATTGGAGCTACGTTCTCCTTTCTCTGATGCCAAAAAAGGAAAACTGAGAATTGGGCAGTTTCTCCTGATCATACTGGGGTGTCAACTTGGGGGAAAAGCTGATCTGTGAGAAAGGCAAAAGTTTTCCTTTACCATTTAGTGAGGCTGTTCTTGGTTTTGGCTGTTCTTGGTTTTGCCCTCTATCTCCAGTTCTTATTAGTTTTACTACAACTATTTGGCTGGGTATTGAGGCTGTTTATATATATTTATGTGTGGTTGTGGGAAAGAGAAATCACTTGTATAGCTGTTTTTGTGGAGTCTAAACTCCCTTCAGCCACTTGGGAGTTCTTTTTATTAGAAATGGAAATGTTCCATTGATGAATGAGTAATTGTAAATTTAAGTGCATGAAATTAAGTAGAGACGTGTTAAAAGTAAAATTCAATGGTAACTTTGGGAAAAGTAATTCTTAGTTATGCAGGAAGAGAAAAACACAAGAGTGAGATTCACAAATGAATGGAAGACTTGGGATATGGCTCAGGGTAGAGCATATTCTGGATTAGATTGGAATATCTTCAATCAATCAATCAATAAAATAAAATAAAATAATTAAAAACTGATTTTAGTGTTTGCAGACCCTCCTTTTGAAAGACATTGTATCTAAGTGGAATAATGGAGAATAATCTTTTTTCTTTAACTGTATTTTTCAATCTTTACATAATGATCATATGTAAAACTCTGAACATTTTAAAAATTACATATGTAACACGAAAAATGCTAAAAATGTATTAAATAATAAATTCATAAAAATTTAATCTACAGTCACCTTGAAAATTTCTTCCTGATTTATTAGATAAACTGAGTATTAATTTTCTTATTTTTAATGATAACATAGGACTGCGGTTGTTTTTCAGTGTTAGAGAATTTTTCTAGCATGGTTGAGGCACTGTTTTTGATACTCAACACCACATATAAATAAATAAATAAAATAAAAGTTTATCAACAATTAATAATAATATTTTTAAAAAGATAACAGAATAAGTTTCAAGGGCAGATATGCAAAGTACTTATTAATATTGAAATGGTGAATTCAATAACAAAACCTGAGAGCAAATTCAGAAAATATTCTTATTTCATAAACTGAATTGTACAGAAAGTCTGTAGAAGAATGATGTGGTGCATATGAAGTGTGTCCTGCATACAAAAGAAAAGACATGCACGCAGGTCACCACTGAAGTTTCACAGCATTAGAGGAACATTGGGCCACCAAATCAAGACTAAATCCAGAATGTAGCTTGTTTTGGCAAATAAAGTGTTTCTGTTGTTGTTTTCTTTTGCCATGCTGAGATTTGTCCTCAGGCTTCATATGTGCTATACACGTACTCTACCACTGAGCCTCACCCACTTACCCTGAAAATATAGTTTTACTGGAATGCCATCAGGCATTCAATTATTATATATTGCAGATTTTAGGCTATGACCAGAGAACTTCTGGTCCACAAAGCCTAAAGTCTTCATCATGTGCTCCTCTAAAGAAATATTTTGCAAATTCCATTGGTATTAATTTTAATATCACCAAATATAGTGACATATTGGTGGAACAGGGATCCCTGTGTGCAATCTACCAGCAGCATTCAGGTTAATTTGAGAGTCAAATATTTTGAGCATTTATCCACTGGTTATGAAAATTAAAATTTAAATATAAACTGAAGAAACATCTATAGAACTACTACTGAAATACACCATTCAAAAATCAAAATCAAAGATATGATGAATAGCCCAGAAATGCCCAGAAATCATCCCAGATTAAAAAAACATAACAAAGAACAACACAAAAAAAAGAAGAAACAAGACACAGTGAATAATTGATATTAAAATTTCCCAAAATTGGATTTATTTTGGTTCAAAGACAATTGTTAAAATGACTGTCAAATTTTGAATAAGATTTGTAGAGTAGATATTCACAATATAGTTTACCTATTTTGATCATTGCACCATAGTTACAGAGATAATTTCTCATTTTTAGAAAATGTGAGTTTTTTGATTTACAAATAAAAAGACATTGTGTGCATCTTGCAAATGGTTCAGAGATAAAAACTGTTATGTACCTAGACTTATGTAGAAATGAAGAATAACATTTGGGGAATGTTTCTTATGAATTCCTTCACTACTGTTTTAAATCTTCTATAAATCTGAGATTATCAAAATAGAACATTTCTGAAAGAAAAATAATTTTTTTAAATATTAGCAAGTAACAGCAAACACAATACAATAAACCATGAATCTGTATAGGTATAATAAATGAACAAATTTAGTGGTGAATGATACACAATTATATTTATAGTCTCAAACTATCTTCACACAAATAATAATTACAAAGTAAAATCCTGCAAATACCCCATTAATGACCAATATTAACATCAGCAGTAATGAGGATATTATAGGTCACATGATGTGATTCAAAGTGAAAATCATAGAATTGATTTCTGTGGTACTCTTGCCAAAAACATGTAATCTAGCTCCAATCATAAAGAAACAAGAGAATCCATTTTAAGCACATTCTACAAGCTTTCCCCCTGAAAAATTCAAGGTCATGAAGGTTAAAAAAAGACTAAGGAATATTTAAATCAGAAGGCATCTATAAAATAAAACAATTAAGTTCATTTCATGCCTATGAATGAAATATTTTTTTTATAAAGAACAATATTAGGCTACTAGAAAAACATGAAAATAATCTGAGAATTAAGTGGTCGAAGGCATAATGATAGAATGTATAAGTGTTGATTTGAGAAACAGCATTTGCTTAATGTGTTTTTTTTGTTTTTTTTTTTTTTTTTTGCTTTTTTTTCTCTATACAATCTTGGAAAATACTAGTGAAGTTGCAGGTTCTAATGCAAAGTACTTTTTCCCACCGAAGCACTTTAAAATGAATTGTTAACATATGCCATCTTTCATGATAGGTTTAGTATTTCCTAAAAGTCAGAACATGCTAGATAACAATAACCTTCATAATGAAACTGATATAATTAACAACTATGCTGTTACCTGTTAATATTTGAAAAA
The DNA here is from genome assembly GCF_048772815.1 of Callospermophilus lateralis. NCBI lineage: Eukaryota > Metazoa > Chordata > Mammalia > Rodentia > Sciuridae > Callospermophilus > Callospermophilus lateralis. Next base: position 125,133 of record NW_027514360.1, read on the forward strand.
TATATTCATAATGAATGAATGTTGAATTGTAGTTATCTAGCATGTTCTGACTTGTACAAAATACTAAAAATATCATAAATGATAGCATATGTAAGCAATTCAATTTAAAATGCTTCAGCAGACAAAAGTACTTTATATTAGAACCTGTAAATTTACTATTATTTCCCAAGATTGTATAAACAGAAAAGGAAAAAAAATATATAGATAAACCACTAAGCAAATATTCTTCAGTGCCTCAAATATAAATTTAAAGATGGCAGTATAATAATTGCAATACATTAATCCATTAGTGAATATAGTAACCAGCATGTAAAAATAATGTTGCCTAATTCTCTGGACCCATATTCAGTGATATAATATAAATAATCCATCATTAATGTGATATTTAGATCTACCAAATTAGTGTTGACTTGGTTGCTGAATTGAGCTTAAATGCTAACATTTAGATAGTCTGAAAACACATCTCCATAAAAACTGGTTTGCACTTGCACTTCAAATTTTCTTACAGATATAAATAATTTTCATATTTTGATAATTTCATCATATATGTTACACACATCCATTTCAATAAAGTATTTACATCACATTTCATAAATAATTTAAATATTATATTAACAGTCTGAAAAACACAATATTAGCTTTCATTTTTTTTTCTTAAAATCTCTGTATATCCTTATGATGTTTCCAAAAGAAGATCTTGTCTTGTCTTATTAGTAATTCTTAAGGCAGAAGCTCCCATGGTCAGGATTCAAATTCTGCAGCAAGTGAAGAGAAAAAAAAATTATATTTTTTCTCAAACATTTTATAAGTATAAATCAGTGAAGAAGTTTAGAACTTTTCATTGTTTATAAGAAGAAAAATAGATATGTCCACAATACAAAATCACTATGGAATGCAGTCTGCCCATATTTTCATACACAGTTGTCATTATGACTGAGTATCAGAGCTTTGGGTTTTCCACCCCTTATGCATAAATTTGACAACCATATGCTAGGGTATTCTGGCAAGAACTGGGATGACAACATGGAGATGATAATGGACACGTCTCAACAGCCATATACCATAGCTTCAAAAGCAGACAATCAGGAAATTTCCATACAGAGTCATTGGCATTAGGACAAGGATAAAACAGGATACTACTGGAACACTTAGAAGGGACTTCGGTCCCAAATTTGTGTCAGTGTTTGAGGTCCTTCAAAGGAAGTGATACATGAGTTAACACCTGAAGTAAAAGGAGAAATTGTGAGAGAAAGGGAAGAGGTGCATGCAGACACCGAGATGAGAAAGAACACTTGTGGAATCACAGTAGTCCAGTGTCACTAGAATCTAGAGCAAAGTGGCAGTAAAGCAAGTGAGATGAAATAGGCTGAGTAACCTGACAAAAATCCAGTTGATTTGGATATTTTAATTTTTGGCTAAGAAATTTCATACTTTTCTTGAGGCAAATGTAAACTAATGACAGAGTCATGACAGGGTTTTTTAAATGTGTGACTGTTACTAAGTCAGTCTGGGCTTTTGGCTGTAAACCACAGAAAATTGGTGATGCCATTTTTTTCCCACTAAAGAATGTCAGTGTACAGGGTGAGACTTTCATAGTGGGGCAGAAGTGGGAAAAAAGCAGTTTCACACTTAAGGTCTTTAATTTGTTGATATTCAGAATTGAAAAAAATACATATCTCTTTAATTGTAATTGATTTCAGAAGTTATGACCAGCAGTTTTTAAACATTTGGCTCAATATAGATGTGCACTTGATGAGATATGTGGTAAACACTTCCAAATCTTATATAAATATCACCATGTAGAGTGTTCTTTGTATAAAATTCTCTTACTAATTCCCCAAATAGGGTCTAAAATATATTACTGAACATAGTAAGTATGTTGTAGTGATAACAATAAGGTGGTGTCTAATGCCTTTACACATTTGATGTGAAAACAAATGATTTTGACTGACAGAATTCCCATTCCTGTCTTTATGTTCTATTTTTAAAGAAAATTATTTTAAACAAAAATTTTTACTGGTGAATTAGACTATATATAATAGAGGAAGTAGTTATGACATATTCACAGATGCACATAAAATAACTTGATCACTTTTCCTCTCTAGTAGTTTTTTCCTCTCCTTCTCCCTTCACCTTTGAAGGCATTCTACAGTGATTATGGAGACATATCTTTGTATCGTGATGAGAGAGTTTAAAAAACACTCTTCTATTCAGTCTAACATGATATGGAAAACTAATGTTCCACAAGGAAATGTAGAACCATTACATTAAGTTTTAAATAAACTAGCTTATGCATAAGTAAAAAAGAAACATCACTTTCTCCCAGAAATACATTGGAAAAACAGTTGCCTCCCAAATCCCCTTTGCATTGTGTCTACATTCATACACAATTTATCATTGTTTTGTAAATGGTAAATTATCTCATTTTTTCTGGTAAGAACTAATAAGAACAACTTATACTTGCATCATGCATAACAACTAACTTTCATTCTCTTTTTGTATATAGTCATCCAATTTCATGACTCTGAAGCACTTCAAAACCGATTCTCTCATTTTTTCAGAAAGATATTCATGTAAGCTAAGAAACTGAAAAAAACATATATCAGCTATTAAATTAAATTGTAATTTATGTACTAAAATTATTTCTTTCTGTCATAACTATTTAACTTCAGCATTGTTTTATAAAGCTTAGATTTGTTCTCCTGTGATTTTTTAGGTCAAAATGCCAAATAAAAGAATAAAGTTGAGGTCACATTTAACATAGATATGCATGGCTTTACTATGTGATAAGAAGTTCATCAAAACACATTGAAGCAGGGTGTTATGGCACATGCCTGTAATCACAGTGGTTTAAGAGGCTGAGACAGGACAGTCTTGAGTTCAAAGCTAGCCTCAGCAACCATGAGGCCTAAGCAACTCACTGAGACCCTGTCTCTAAATAAAACATGAATAGTTTGGGGATGTGGCTCAGTGGTCAAGTGTCCCTGAGTACAATCCCTGGTACAAAGAAACAAAAAACCAGGAAAAAAAAAACATGGAAGCTCTAAACCAAGCTGCAATGAAAGCAAGGTAGTATCTTTTATTTGTTCATTTTCAAGCAGATATTTCATTATTGTAATAATACCCCTCATAAAAAATTGTCAAATATTATAGAAATATCTTCAAATGGGTTCAAAATAGCTGGACATTGTTTTTCTTTTCAGATCTTAAAAATATAACTCATCATTATTGGACTAATATTTGACTCACTCAAATGAAGTCTTAGTATGAAGGAAATCACCTGGTTGTACTGAAGGGCTCCTGTTCCAGAATGCAACTCTAACCCTATCCCTAACCCAACCCAAGCCAGGGAGTTGGGGAAAGCACTCAGTGTGGAATAGTGAAATGAATCTGATCAAGTTTTTTGTGAATCCATATGAAAATATCACAGTGAATTTCACCTTCATGTATATTCATAATGCATAATTAAAAAAAAAACTTAAAAACTACAAATAAGTATAAGATAAGTAGAGCAGAAGAAAGAGAACACAGGGAGGAAGAAGGGGGGATAAAGTGGAAGTACTGGTTACTGAATTAGAGCACATTACATTTCATGTTGTTAAATTATGTCAAAATTAACCTCAATATTATTTATGTTAAAATGCACTTTCAAAATTTTCATCAAATAAAAGAATAATTTAAATTTTCCATAAGAGTAAGTGGAGGGATTTTTGCTCAGTGGTAGAGTACTTGCCTACACATGTGAGGCACTTGGTTCAATCCTCAGCACCACACAAAATAAAGAAAATAAAAGTACTGTTCATCTATAACTAAAAAAAATATTTTAAAAAGAGAGTAGGTAGAAACTCTCCATATGTTGGCACAACACTGAAAAGAATCAGAACAGAGACAGTGTATGCAATTATGGGTTTGTAATTTCTCTAAAGAAGTGTACATATTTCTAGGGGGCTTCAAACTTCCAATTAAAGCAATGTTGGTGGAAGAGAGACAGAAATCAGCGATGTATGACTTTGCAAGTAACAATGCTGCCTTCTTGAAAGACTCTCCTTGGAAGATTCTTGAGGATGCCATTAGAAATATTGGTATTTTAAAGATAAATATAGCAGATGATGTATACCTTAGTTTATTTGACTACCAAAGTCATTTTACTATGTTGAAGTATATTAAATCATTATGGTTTCCTTAAACATATGCAACTAGAAAATTTTAGTAAAGCTAGAAAGATTCATATTTAGTGAACCAGTTCAAGCACTTAAAGAATGTTCCTTGAAGATATTGTCAAGCATTTATTACCATCATATGTATATTCTACCTATTACCTAGATAAATTAAGCATTTGACACTGAGACAATTCAGAGCAATAGCCACTGGTTCAGAACAAGATAGATTAAAGCTGCTGCCTAGAAAGTTGGCCCATAAATTTGTTACCAGGGCTTCAGGAGACTGCCCATTCATTCCGTCATTCACAGGCCCCAACACGGATCATCAGAATATTTTTAACCACTTTTGCAGGTTATACTTCCCATCATCACAAGTATGACAATGTAGAGAGAAAAAATTATATAGAACATTTTGTCTCTAGATACCATGTAAGGATAATATTAAAAAATTAAAATAAAAATCAGTTAATCTGTCAGGTGTCAGAATGTGCTCAGAGTGTAGTTACAGCAACACTGGACACTTAAGGTTTCAGATATAATCTTTCAAAAATTGTGAAACTTGTTCATGTTTCCAAGTAGAAGCAGTCACAATATTAATATGTGAATCACAAAACTTCAAAAATACTTAACTAAAAGTCTAATAGACCAGATTACATATAGGAGAACACTAAGGGAAGAAAGCTTAATAGTTTACCTTCAGATGTAAAATGCAAAGGTGAGTGAAAGATAAACTTCCTAGACTAATATTTCAAGAGTACATTCATTTCCTAACATTACTTACACAAATTATAGGGTCTAGTTAGCTTTTGCATGCTACCGATCTCATCAACCTGTCTCAAAGTTATGCAGTAGACACAAATTAAGGAGACTAAGTTGCTCTCTTTCAGTCTAGGTTTTGACATACTTGTGGAATCTGGATTGTTCTATATGGAAGTGTCTATATTCTCTCAGTTGCATTTCTTAGAATTTTCAGTTCAGATTCCAGATGGCTAATTCTGAGTTCCATCTGACTTCTTATTGAAGTAAAATTAGTCTTTCTGAACTGCTCTGTAATTTCCGGAGCTGCTTCTTGTGTCTAAAGAACATAAAAAAGAATATATTTTAAAAATAATTAGAACCCAAATAATTATTATGTAGTTATTTTATTTAGTTCTGTGTAAAAAATTCAGACAGCAATTTTAAATGTGAAGAAAAAAAATATTAGACTGTAAACTTCTGTCATCAGTATCAATTACATTAAATCTGAAACAATAATAATTGGGTTCTTCCTCTCCCCCTTTCCCTCCTCATTCCCTGCCCTCCTCCTCCTGCTTTCTACTGCGAATGGAACCCAGGATGTTGCACAGGCTAGGCTATCTACTATTGATCTGTGCTCAAAGTAATGAATCATTCTCATATTAGCACTCAGATCATCTGACAATTTAAAGAATAATAGAATCAATTCAAAATATGAAAGTTGAAAATTTTAACTTAACAATTCAAAAGTATATTTCTGCATCACATTTTTTTTCTCCTCATACTCTTACTATGCCTACTATTATCAAATATCCAAACGTTATCTGATGAAAATTATTACTCAGATCAAATTAGCTGAAAGGATGATGTAAATTGTGGTATTTGAAGGGGCATCAAATGTCTTCCTTCTCTTTGAAATCTACACAACATCTTTCCTCAAGAGATATAGAATACACCTATAATATGTATATCCAAAATACAGTTTACAATGAAAAGAATTAAAGCAAATTGCAGATAAGTAATATAGCTTGTAAAATCAGAAATACTTGTTTTTGCTTCTCCTCTAAATCCCATCTTGCTCGATGTTCAATGTCACATTCCCACCATACTCCTTGGCCTCGTTCTACTCGAGTGCTCCGTGTGTGCCTTGGAAAGTTTACTACATTTTCTTCCAACTTCTTTTGATTCCTTTCTATTTTTTCAAATGTATCTTGCATACTTTTTATAAAAAACAAGTTCTGCATAAAACAGTCATAGTTTGTTCTCAAATGTAAATGCTTTGAAGATGCATTTTTCATCTTTGTAGTAAGATCACCCATCTGCATGAATAAAAAAGTATGAAAAACCCAATATGAAAATAAGATACTGAAAATATTCGACACAAACTCAAACAACAAAATTTACATAATTTCAATTGCAACAAAACATAATCTATACCAGCATTTTGAAAAGTAGATTAAGTTCCTATAATAAGGTATATTAGCTTTTCAGTTGGTAAGGATTACACATCTATAAATCCCAATTCTGGCTACATAATTATAATGAAAATATAAACAAAGCTGTTCATTGAAATTAGTATCCCAGAATAACTTTTATTACTTAAGCAGGTGTTGATTTACAGATGACATGTTCAATTTTCTACATACTTGACTTGTCATTTGTCTTAGTTTCTTCATTAAATCCTGTCTTTATATTTTAAATTTATGTGAAAATATGCTAAATCTTCTAGAGAAGACTCTGATACACATTGTAGTTTCAGGGTACCAGGTGGCTGTTTTTCAAGATGTCTCACAACTACCTGATATTTCTGTTAATGATTTTGTTACTCAGTTCACTTTAAAAATTTATTATTATTATTGTTATTGTTATTATTATTACTATTGTTATTATTATTATTATTATTATTATTATATAATGATGTTTACTCTGAAAAAAAATATCACTACATACAACAGTAAGCTGCTGTTTATTTCTGAATTCCCTTAAGAAAATAGAAGACTGTGTACTCCTGCTGAGTCACTATCACATTCCTTACACAACAGGGAGAGCCCTGTATCTCTACATACTGCCCTTGATAAAGTTGCAATGTTTAACAAACTACTGAAATCTCAATCAAAAATGGTTACACAGGTCTCATTGGTAGTGGTGAATTCTACAGAGGTTATTATCCCTCTCTTATTAGAGACTCAAATTAATACCCCACACCTCACATCTCTAAAGCTTTGCTAAAATAATTCCAATATACTTTCACAAAGAATAAAGGAGATGCTAGGTAACCTGGTCTCCACCTCACTGCCTGTCCACATCTCCTAGATTTCTCACTGATCCTCAGACCACTCCTGCTTTACATAAACCCTGCCACCCTCATTAGTGTGGACATGGGGGTTCAATGCCAAATTAATGGATTTTAGATGGCTACAATTATCTTTGTACTGAAAGTCACTATATAATAGGAATTAGGCCATGAAATGAAGAAAACTATTAGCAAGTTATCATGAATATATGCATCAAATTACAGATGAAATCAACTGTGGCTTTGCTGCAATTCATCACATTAGTCCCAGTTTATGATAATGACAAATAGATGCTTTTAAAGAGGTGGACAAGACATGAATAAAAACAAAATTATCAGGACAGTTATTTTCAGATTTATGTTAAACTTAAATGACTTATTAATTTACCAACAAGAAATATACAAAAATATACTGAAGAAAGTCTATTACAAAACACAGCATCTACATTTCAGTTCAACTGGAAAATCTGGAACAAACTGTAAGAGTAACTAATTTATTTGAAACTAGGTATGAGCATTTCCATTATTTGTTTCATTGTGATCTTCAAGTACAGCAACAAGACATTAAAATTGTTATTCAGTAATGGGATGTAGCTCATTGGTAGAACATGTGTTGAGCATGTGCAAACTTTGGGTTGAATTAATGGCACCAAAATTAGATATTGTTTCAGCATTATTGAGACCATATTACTAATGGCAGCATATAAACCTACAAAAAAATCTTAACCTCTTAAATCTTTATAAGAAACAATTTCTTAAATTGAAGGGTCAGGCCCAAGTTTCAAAAATTTCCTCTTTTTTAAATATTAAAATCCATTTTAACTAAGTCTTTTGTGTTTAGTTGACATATGAGTACCTATAGTTATTTTAAAATATGTACACAGTGTGTAAGAATCAGAGCAGGGAAATTGGAATACTTAGCACTTCAAACACAGATTGGTTGTGCTGCAAATGATGTCTAAGTTATTTTTGCTAGACAATAGATTGTAGTTCTGTGTTGATACAGAAACACATTCATAATATCTACATTTTTATATTCATCAAGAATCAACATTTAGCCATAAGCAGATATCACTTTGAGTATTCCTTTGAAGACTCTTTATACAGATATCTTGCTTGATACTTACTTCTTCTGCTTTCTCCTTTCCATATTGATCCAGTTGTTCTTTTAAATGATTAGTTTCATTGATTAACTCCAAATATTTGTTTTCCAGCATGAGACGATACCTGTCATTCCGAGCTTGAAGTTTTTTTATAACATCATAAAATTGAGTTTGGACATTAATAACTCCATCTATTCTATTGTCACCTTTGTTCCGATAGTCATGCAATTGGTCGTCATGCAATTGTTCTTCATGCAATATAGTTTCTCTTTGTAGTTTAGATACCTTCTCTTTAGAAACTTCCTGCTTTCTGAGGTGTTCATTCCTTTTTCTTTGTTCATTTTGATACCTGTGTTCCATTTCCTTCCGTTGGCACTGTCTTTGTATTAGGTGTCTGTTTACCTGATCTGTAGCCAAAGTCATTACTCTTGACTGATAAAACTTGTTTTCTTGGTTACTTACTTTTACTTCAGACTTTGAAACCTGTTGGGAAGGAATCTCACTACTAACGTTTAGGTTAGATACATCAATATTCTTTTCTTCCTGTGAACTAAAGTCTTTATCTCTGCCTCTCTGGAAAGCAAGTTCTAGATTTCCTTTTGGTGTTGGACTTTCACTTTGATGGGGTGGCGCAGGACCAGATCTGGCAGGGTGAGATTTGACATCTGTTTCTGGTCTTTCTGTGCTTTGTTTTTCACTCTCAGGTGTGAAATTTTGCAATGTACTCTCAACTTTCCAAATATCCAACTGTTCATTGTCCTGGAATATTTCCATAAGTGTTTCCTCATTCAATTTTTGTGTCCATGGAAGGCTGGTATTCTTTTCTCTTAAAATTTCAGTATTCTCAAAGCACTTCTTTTCCTGGTTCTGATATTTTACTGTGTCCATTCCCAGTCTCTTCACAGAGACCTCATCCTTCTTCTTGTGATATTTATGCAATAGCTTGTTCTCTGTCCCATCACTAGGAGAAACCTAAATAAAACCAAGGATACATTTAGCTAGCACTCAATAAAATGATGTTTCATAATTTTCACTGAAATTAAAGAAAAACCTGTATATTTATATGGTGAAAGGGTTTCAATAAATAGATACCCACTGCAGAAAAAGTAGATGTAAACTTCTGAGCTTATAAAAATATAAATTCCCAAGAGTTCAAAAGTTAATTCAAGAAGATGGATCTATGAGAGTAAAAGAAAATTACAATTTAAAGAATGTAAGAACTGCCAGGTTCAGGGGCTCATGCTTGTAATAAGAGTGTCTCAGGAGACTGAGGCAGGAGGATCACAGGTTCAAAGCCAGTCTTCAGCAATTCAGTGAGACCCTGACTCATTCATAAATAAATAAATAAATAAATGGCTGAGGATGCATCTCAGTGGTTGAGCACCCTGGTTCAATTCCTGGTTATAAAAAAAGAAAAAAATTAAGGATTGAAAAAATCTGCATTATACCAGAATGAAAGAATAGATTAAGTGATTAGTTAGTTTGCCAATGTAAGAAAAAAAAAATAACTTTGCAGAACAGAAGAGAAGCGACAGAGAAAACCCCACACATATAGTTATCTAATACTAGACAAACACACTATAAAACATGCACTGGGGAAAGGAGAGGTTCATCAACCAATTGTGCTGGGAAAACTGAAAACCCATATGTCATAGGAGAAATTTAACCCCTATTTCTCAAAAACAAAGTGGATCAAGGACCTAGATAATAGATAAAAGACTCTAGACCTATTACAAGACTAGACAGGCCCAGTGCTCCATCTTGAATTTCTCAAAAAGACACTTAAAGTACAAGAAATAAAATAAAGAATCAATAAATGGGGTGGTATCTTTACAGCAAAGGAAACCATCAAGAATGTGAGTAGACACCCTATAGAATGGGAGAAAATCTTTGTCACTGACATGTCAGATAGAGCATTAATCTCCAGAATATATAAACAACTCGAAAAATAACTCACAAAAAATAACCCAATCAATAAATGAACAAAAAACTGAGCAAGCACTTCAAAGAAAAATATGTACAAACAGTTAACAAGTATATGAAAAAAATGTTCAACATCTCTAGCAATTAGAAAAATGAAAATTAAAACTACACTGAGATATAGAGAATACAAGTAACAATAAATGTTGGTGAGAATGTGGGGAAAAGATTCACTCATACATTGCACCAAGAAATTTTTCAGGAAATCAGTATATAGATTTCTCACAAAACCTGGAGTGGAACGACCATTTGACCCAGTTACTCTGCTCTTCAGTGTATACTAGAATGATACTATAATGACACAGACACATAAATATTTATAGCAGCTCTTCACAAAAGTTAAGCTGTGGAACCAACCTAGGTGCCTTTAAACACATGGAAGGATAAAGACAATGTGTCATATATACACAATGGATTCAGCCATGAAGAATGAAATTATGGCATTTGCTGGCAAATGAATGGAACTGAACACTATCATGACAAGTGAAATAATCCAGTTCTCCAAATCCAAAGTCTGAATATTCTCCTTAACATGTAGTTGCTAACACACATAAGGGTGGAGAATAAAAGAATAGAAGTTTGTTGGTTAGACAAAAGTAAATAAAGGGCTGAGAGGGGAGGGGAATATAGTAGAATGAATCTGACATTACATTCCTATGTTCACATATGAGTACATGACCAGAAAAACTCTACAATAGAAGAAGTTATATACTATGTATGTGTAATACATCAAAAGAACTCTATTGTAATGTATACCTAAAAACAATAAATAAAAATTAGAATTCACTATTTCTCATGTTGATCCACTTTTAGGATCATATGATCTACCCTTTAAACAGTTAAAAGTCCCAAATATTTTATTATGTACCTATCTGTTGGGATGGCTTCAGTGGCAAATAAAAGAACATTTAACTTTAAGAAGAATAAGTTTGCAATACACCTCATGTATTCAACCAGACCATAGTAAGAGCCTTAGCTCTACATCTACTGAGACATACAAAAGTTCTCCAAGGTCTTTTCCTAAAAATATTCCTAGCATATTCTGTTTTCTAACATTTTGTAGCTGGGAATGAGAATTGCACCTATTGATAAATGATAAATGCAGAAACAGCATTAAACACAAGATCTATATCAATGAACAATGTATCACAATTCTGAAAAGGAGCACAAGGCTAAAAGCATAGGCAAATTGCATGATTTTTCTCCAAGTCTTTTGCCTCTGCTTCTAGTGCACACCCACAAAGCCAGTTACATCTGTCCTATGAATGGATAAACACCAAAGAAGGCCTGTGTTTCAAAATACAAATGACAAATAAGGCAAAACGTGTAAGACTCTACTCAGAAAATCCTGAGATTTCTACTCAGTAGCATTTGTTTCATTTCAGTGAAGATTGAAACATGAGTCAATATAAAATAAAGGAAATAAACAGATCTTATGTATTAGGAACAAATACTTACCAGTGATTTATTTCTAAGAACATATTATGGTATGCTATTTTTTCCAAAGGTGTTTTGTACTGAAGTAGGAGATTACTTGAAGCAAAGTGTTTGTTTCTCTTCTCAAAAGTGAGAGAATGATTTACAAAACCAGAGTATTTGCTGGCCCCACTTTTCCTTCTTACATAACAGTGGGAGTAATAATGCATATTAATACAACAAGAGAGCAAAGTAACTTCCCCAAACTAGAAGATCTACTATTAGAAGCAAGGGTTTTGAGATCATAGAAAAATCATCAATTCCTCTGGAAAATATTAAAAGTCTTTTCTCTTTATAAGGCTACTCTGAAAGTCTTCATGGGACTGCTGCGGAGAAATACAGTTGAATTAAGAACATTACTTAATTCAATGGGACAAAAATTGCACCCCTAACCTCCAAAATATGTACATTATGGTTATAAATATATGGATTTAAAACCCTCTATACTTTCCCATGAATAATAGATTTACTGTTTAACTATGTTACACACACACACACACACACGCACACGCACACACACACTCTCACTCACTCATTTGAAAACAGAAGAAAATAATTCAGGAAACATTTCCTTTCTGCACATGTCTATCTCTTTTTGTTTGCAAAGATGTGTTACTCAAATTTCATATAGTAAATTCTGGCATTATGGTCTCATGAAAATTGTCTGTAGGTTTCATTTTGTTCTGCTAAAATCTACAAATTTATTTCAGCAAGGTTTTGGTTGTATATCAGAAGGGGACAGAAGTCTAAAAGCTTAATTTAAGAGTGGGACTTTCAAGATTAAAAAATAATTCCAAAAGGTAGATTTATTCTTTATGAGTAAATGTCTTACATTTCAATTGCACAAATGACAGATAAATTTGGGTGAGTTAAAACATTTCTTAAATGCAGACAGAAATGTAATTGTGAAACACCTTTAAAAAAATGTTTTAAATAGTTGCATAGCTATTTAGTTTGTATTTTAACATAAAACACCTAAATTTGTATTTATGTCAGCGATTAAACTAAACTTCTTCATTTAGAAAACCAATGATTAACAACTACCAGATGCTAAGTTTTGCTGTAACTAGTTTTGTCATAAATATCATCATTTAATTTTAGAGTCATATAACATTGTGGGTTTTTTTTTTCTGGTTTGTCAGATCTTTTTTATTTATTTTTTTATTGCCAAATAATGAACATTGTGTTTTAAATCAAAATAATATACCCATGCTTTGGGAAACAGCAGACTGCATCTAAATGGAGGTGATATAAGTCTGTGTTTCTGGCATTGTGGGAGATGTCTGAAGTGTGTGGAAGTACACACACATGATGACTGCATGTTGGTGAAATTGCCAAACAGCACATTCCTCAGACCACATTGCCATCATTAAGTGAAACATGGCCACATACAATAAGTTAAAGGGATTTTATAAATAATTCAAATAAAATACAGTAAAAATTTGAAACTTTACTGAATGTTCATTTACCTGATTTAAATGATTTCTTGCAGTCTCCAATTCTTTATCTATTGTACAAACAGAGATTTCAGCTTGCTTTCTCACTTGATCCTCTTTGTTATATTCTGTTTCTTTTTCTTTTAATGGGTTCTTATTTTTTTCATGTAACATATCATCATTTTTTCTCTTCACCTCATCTTCTTTTAAGGTATATCTGAAGTTAATATGGATGTCTTTTAATTGATTTTTGCCAAAAACCAAAAATGTATTTTTATGTTCTGGCTCTTTGTATGCTGATTTAGTATCTTAATAAAAATTCTATGTTCTCTGAAGCTTTTCTAGTTTAACATTTTAAATTTCTCCTTTAATCTTATGTAAAACATACATAATTGAAAGTCAATAATAAAAGATTGTTTTGTTATTTGATAAGTTTCTGTTACTAGCAAATTTTTTAGATACCACAGAAAAGGAATTTAGAAATGATTTGGTAAATTGACAAGATCAAGGTAAATTTTTTTTGCACAATCATAGATCCTCCCCAGTTAAAAAGATAATTTCATGTCAAACAAGTTTTAAAGACATTGTTCATATACAAATTTATGAATTCAGTAGTAATATCATTTATCTTCATAAAATATGTCAGGTATACCTATAATTGGCTTACAGTGTAACAGCATATTCAGATATCCTTTTTTCAATATGTGTCTTTTGGGGTTGGGGCTGTAGCAGAGTGGTAGAGTGTTTGCCTAGCAAGGGTAAGGTGCTAGATTCAATCCTTAGCACCACATATAAATAAAATAAAGATATAAAAAATATGTATCTTTCATATTACTATAACCCCGAATTGGGATAAATAATCTAATACCTGTTGTTTTACTTTTTATGTTTCTTTTATGGTAACACTCTTAACTTACCTTTTTGATCATTATGTATTTTACAAAAAACTCAAAATCCATTTTTGAACAAGTTGGGAACTAATATTTAATCCAATAATGAAGAATAATGTTCTTCAACAGAAGAGTGGATAAAAAAATATGATGTGTGTGTGTGCACACACATAATGGAATATAAGACACAACAAAAATAGATTTATGTCAACATATAGTCTACTGTCATGTATACCTAAAAAACATAAAAAGTATATGTCCTTTCAATATAGAAATATGAACAAATTTATGAATGAGAATGAATTTGAATAAAAATACTCTGTTTTCATTTCATTTTTTAATGAATGTTAATGTTAGAAGTGTAGTCAAGGGTCTAGCTCATCACTAGCACATCACACTAGTAACACAAAACCCAGAGTTTGATCCTGAAAATCAGCCTAAAAACTATAAATGTATAATAACATGTTTCAGGGCAGTGAAAAATACCTCACTGGTGGAATACAAACTTTCTTGAGAGAAATTTATAAATCCTGCAATCTTTTTAAAGTTTCACAACTTTAACCAAATAACTCTATATTGAATTTTTTTTTCAAAAGTAAACAGAAATATAGAAAGTTATTTTTTTTCTTTTCTTCTCATCCCCAACTTTGGTACCAGGGATTGAACCCACAAAAGCTAAATCCCTTAGCTACATCACAAGGTCTTTTTCATTTTTTTTTTTTTTTTTGAGACAGGGTCTCATTAATTTGCTTAGGACATTGCTGCTATGTTGATGAGGATTATTTTGAACTTTTGATCCTCCTATCTCAGTTTCCCAAGCTGCTGGAATTATAGGCACATGCCATGGTATCTGAGTAGGAAATGATTTTTTTATAAATGATATTTCTTGAAATATTAATTGTAATAAACAGTTAAAAAATATAAACAAATAACAATCCCAAATTATGTTTGTTAAATAAATAGGTTACTAGCAGATGGGGTTCCATAGAGCCATTAAAATTGTGATGGGGAAAAATATGAACTTATTTTTTAGAAGTAATCACATTTAATAATATGCTATCATATTTGTAAGAATTTTATAATTTATTCACGTTTTCTCCCTTGCAAAGTGCTAACAGATGAGGCAGTAGTTAAAAAAAAAAATTGCCCTTCTTATTTTACTGGATTAAAGGAAAAGATTCCACTCCTTCTTTCAATCTAGGATATAATACCTCAAATTGTGGAGTTGTTGTTTGAATTCTATATTTTCTTGCTTAAACTCTGATACCCTCTGTTTTAGATCATGAATCTCATTTTCCAGTTGTGCATTTTTTTTAACATGTAGTGAACACTGTGTGCAGTGACTTTTTTTGCTCTTTATTATTCTTTGAAGTAATAGAACTGCTTTCTGGGTTTTCGACAGGCTAACAGAATCTGTCAGAAAAAAGAAGATAGAAATAAAATATGTGACTAATTTAAATATATGAATGCTGTATATTTCACATGCATTATTTATACACTAAAGCAATGAGTGCATAAAACACGTGACACAATATGAGGAACTCTGAAGATATAGCAGATGAGATTAGACCCCTATTTTTCTTTAGCTTAAAGTCTAATGGAGAAGACAGACACACAAAAAAGTTCATTATAATTTTAGACAGATGATATTAGAAAAGAGGTTTGTGATCTAATACATAAATCTGATCTATAGAAAAGGTTCCCTGAGGAAAATAAAAATACACTAAGAAATGAACAGAAAGCAGGTAGACTGTGAAGAACATTATTCTTTCCAACATAAAAATTGAAGTTTTCCAACTCCCCTGTGGTCTATACTTGTCTTGTACAGAAACTAAGAGAGACACTCCCACTATAACCTGCTGCTGAACTTCGGTCTTGAGAGAGACAACTCTTTATCTTTCTTTCTTTTTCTTTATTCCCTGTTTACTAGGTTCATTTCTCCCAGTACTAGAATATATCAGCACTCATGTTATAAATCAATATTCTATCCAAAGAACTGTGTAGAATATGTTCTCTTACCATGAACATGTCCATCTTCTTTCTCTTTTGCTTTATGATGTTTCTCTCCAGATGAGTGAGAAACAAACATCGGTGGATGATCCTCAGAAAATACCTGCAAAATAAAGGACCCCAATGAGCTGCATGAAGACTTCACTATCACTCTTTTAGACATCACCCAAATTTTGGTCTTGAAAGCAGCTAACTAACATGTAGATAACTACAGACTGAGCAGTCATACCTTCCACAGGGTGTCTTAGCATTGTGCTCCAGATGAAGCTGAACACTTATCTTCCAATGGCTCCTGATTTGGTAAAAGCATGGTGGATTTCATAGAAAAGGCATTCCTTGACAACATGCTAACAAAGGTGTATACACCCCAAAGGACAGGAGGAATGATATTCATTGTAACTCATCCGACTTTGCATTCACCATCATCTGTGAGAAGGCTTTCAAGTCTTATTTTAAGGAATTTTGGGGAGTATGTTTCATATTAAATAGGATTACACTTTTTAAACAATGAACTAAGTTTTTGTTTGAAAATATGAGACTTAGGTGTTCAGTTGGGGATTTGACACTGAGATATGGCCCCTGCCCAGGATACACCCCAAAGGGAAAGCTGTAAACCCAAGGACCTACATGTCAGCCAAATAAAATAAATCTAGATGTGTGCTAAATCTCACACCAGGAATGTTGGCAATGTGAGAAAAAAGATGAGACAGCATCTCTAAATTCCATCATTGCCCCATTAATGCACACAAATACATTTCTTTAATATACTAAGACATTTTGATAAAATTATTCAACATATTGACTGAATTTTCTGCAAGGATGAGAAACAAAATGAAAAGGTCACTACAGAAAAAAATTGTTTAATACACGTAAAAAGACAAAAATTGGGTCAACATACTTTATACACAACCAGAGGTATAAAAAATTGTGTTATATATGTGTAATAAGAATTATAATGCATTCTGCTGTCATTTATTTTTTTTTAAAAAATCAATAAAAAATTAAAAAAAAATAACAAATAAACATTAACCAGGATGTAAAGTTAAATTATATATATATATATATATATATATATATATATATATATATATATATATATATATATATATATTTTTTTTTCCCAACTTGTAGCAAATAACTACTAATTTTCACTAGAATTTTGAGCCTTTGCCAACATCACCCTTTCACATGAATGCAGTCTGTGACCATTACCATTCATAACCCAGGTGGTTATTCGTCAGTCTCAAATTTAGTCTCAACATTTCATTTTTCAAAATGTTTATGCAAGTGGAAGCACAAGCAACATTTAGAATTGTTTTGCCTCCATTACATAGTAAATTTAGCTATGGGTTGACAGGAATACTAATACTATTTTCAGATTCTAACCAGTTCAGAGTGGTTTTAGATGTTATTAGTAATATATAATTCCTGGATTCCAAAAGACTATTTAAATGGTATTTTCATTTGGCCTCCTTTACTTTCTTCAAGGAAGAAAAACAAGAGGAAACAGGAAGAAATGCTTTATATGTTGACATACCTGAGACTGGGTACACTGACCGTCATCAAAACTTTTGTGCTCTTCCTCTGAAGTCATGTCAAAATGGGTCTCTGCTGATAAATGAATACATTTACTCACATTCCTTAGAACTGCATTAGAAAGAGTGAACATCAATCCAAATAGAAAAGTATAATTGTAACACCAAAACAACTTAATATTCCCAAATATGATTTTCAATTAAGTTTAATATTTGGTGAATAATTACTGGTTTCAACTTTCCACAGTTTTTCTTTTTTCTTTTTCTTTCTCTGTGTATACACCTTGGGAGTGGACCCACAAACTTATGATTTTTGTCAAATACTCTACCACTTAGTTCTATCCCATGGCCACTTTAATTGGCAACTGGAGTCCTCTGAGTGGACTGAATACAGCCATCCTTCAAGGCTTGGACTTCCAAGTAGTTGTGAATAAAGATGTACCCATTTGCACCCAACAAACATTGATTTCTCAGGGAGTAGTTTTTCTTGATCCAAATCCTCAAAACACACCTTATAGAGACATGACAGGATACAAGGTTCAGTGCAAACCATATTGCCAAGATTTGACTACTCAAGATCAATGAAATTTGCTCAGAAACAAGCTTGAAAATCCACATTGAAAGAAGGGCTGATTCTGGGAAAATGTTGGTATAGAGTAAGCTGCATTCTAAGCTACACTATTGCATGGAGACCAAAGAGTTGGTGAAGAGCTTCTCAGCGAAGTGAGTGAAAGAGGGATTTTATTCAAATCCCTAAAAATTCTGAACACTGAAAAGGTCCAGAGATTCAGTAATCTGTGTAACATAAACAAAAAAAGCCTACAACCTGCATGCAAATATCAGAGCAGATCTGCCTCAGACAAATGGGGAGACAGAAGAGGAAGTTGCATTCTGAGTTGTACCATGATGTGCCCTGCTAAAGAGAAACCTGAGATCAAAAATATTGCTTAAACTGATCTGACCAAAAGGTGCACTATGCACTGGTGCTTAAAAAGCATGCTCTTCTCTCAATGGGTGATGAGAGTGCTGAAGCCGTAGCCATCCTCGGAAAGAGTGCAACAGTGGTTTCTTTGATTCAGTTCCTCTAAACAACACACACACACACACACACACACACACACACACACACACACACACGAGGATCCTGGAAGTGCCTATCAAGGGACCTAGGTTGTGCCTGATGGAAGGTAGAAAAAACTGGTGCAGGCTAGACTAAACCTGTGTGACTCCAGTGAGAAGGGCAAAGGGGAACCTATGTGTCTGGAAGCTAATGTGACCAGCTGAAGTGTCAGAGAAAATGAACTAAGAAAGCAGAGAAAATGTGCCCCCAGGGATGGTGTTTTTTCTGGCTACTCACCCCACAAAAAGACAGGTGAGAGGTGAGTAGCCAGAGAGCAGAAGATGGTGAGAGCATGAATTGCTGTAGGCCCACACAGAGAAAAGTATCAAATAGGTCAGGATTTGTCTCAGAATAAAGGGATAGGTGAGGCCTAATGCCAGAGGACAGTTGAGGCAGAGGAAAGGTATAAAGATATGGAATGAGGCTTGCTCATGTCAGGAAATATTTCTAAGAAATTTCAGAAGGTTGACCTTTCACATTCTAAAGAGGTGCTTATGGTGACATTTGCATGGTAGCTAGTTCACTCCAAAGGCTGGAAATAGGGAGAATTTAAAAGTATGATAGGGAGGGGAAACAATTCAGAATTGAGGGGATATTCCCAGAAACACAGAGGCGAGATCATTTTCTGTGACTACTGATGACATTGTGAGGAAAATCCTCCCACCTCTTTGGGAAAACCACCTTACATGTGAGAACACTGGTAGCATTTCAAGTGTTTTAACATTGTGTTCCCTGGATTGTTGTAAAGCAAAACTTACCCAATTTGACTGTCTTTTCTTTCACCTTGCCTAATCCTGTCCTTGGAAGGGCCTCTTTTATTGTGATGGGATCGGTGCACTTAGAAAGAAGACAGTAAATAAAGAGTGTATTTTTCAATGACTACAAAGTTAATAATTTAGAATAAATATAGAAATTTAATTACCTTTCTGAAATCAGATGAATCCCTAGAGGCTGAAAAACAAAAGGGGTATATAATCAAGCAAAGGTGAAGAGGACAAAACAACTCATACATTACAGATGCCTCCACATACAGCTGAGGTCCATGGTTCAGCTGTGCTAAAAATTATGCTATCTCCTGGGTTTCTGTGCTGGCTGGTTTGGCTGACAACAATCATGTGACTAAAATATGCCAAAGGAATTTTGTGAATAAGTTTTGTGAAACATGCTGTTCATTTCACAAACCTGAGAGTATTTGTCCAATGACCATAAATAAAAGAGAAAAGGGAACATATACCAATGCAAAGATTGATGGAGAATCCAACAATCCTCTAGTGGAGAAGCAAAGAAGGTTCCTAAGAGAGTCAATGGCAAAGGTGAAGTCAAAACAAAAACAAGCCATAGAACCTATCTTATGGAAATACTATTGAAAAGATTTAATCTTTATAATTTTAAGTATGTATATATTTACTGCATTTGTCCTTTCATTTTTGTTTAGGAAGGCCAAAGCTGTGTTCAGATCCCAGGGAAATGTTAGGTTCATTTCTCAATAAAGATATCTGAAGGAGTCAGTTGAAATACATACTTTGACTCTGAAAGCTATGACACCTATTGTTTGTTTCTTATATTCAGGTGGGATGCTGGTTCCTCTTGTGCATCCTCTATTCCTGTATTCTCTGGTTTAAATGAATTAGATTTTCATGATCCCCTTGTGTGAGAACAGATAGTTTCCACATCTAAGAAATAAGGTTTGATTGGTTTAAACTTTTGAGACATAAAAATTTAAAGGGAAAGTTGAAATGGAAGAGCATAGCTTTATCTGATAACAATAATATATTATTACACACACAAACACATGCATATATGACAAAGATTTTGGGTATTCAAAGAGTAAACTGTATAAAGATTTCTGTTTACAAATGAGTTTGGTTTGGTTGACTTGCCAGTGTTTTAAGTGTATTCATAAAAGGCCAGGCCAATCAAAAAATTATAATTAGCTTTTGACAGATGAGGATGTAGCTCAGTAATGAAGTGAATTTCTAGAATGCCCATGGTCAAAATTTTATTTTCAGGCAAATAGGAAAGAAATACAGAAAGTAATTATGTAAGGAAAAAAGACAGGGAGGGAGGGAAGGGAGTAGGAAGGAAGGAAGGAAGGAAGGAAGAAAGGAAAAAGGAGAAAGAGCAGAGCTATCATTAAAAACCATAAATGATTCTGAAATGTAATTTTGCTCCTCAGAATGACTCAATTTAAACCACAGGAAGCAGTATGTCTGATAGGTATGGAGAAAAGATGATCATGGCTGGAATCTTTCCCCAACTTACAAGACCCTCATGATTCAAATGATGGACAAGTTACAATCTCTCACATATTGTAAAAGATAGATATACTGATAGCCCCTGAATTGCATGCTCTCAGTTTCTCCATCATTCCCTCCAAGATTACCCAGCTAACTTATTTTGTTTCTTCCACATTTCTCCTTCCCAGGAACTTTTCAAAAGCAACATCGTGATCTCTGGTCTTGATTCTTTATATTTTCCATTTTGTCTATGAATTATCCCCACTCTTTCTTTTTCTTTTCTTTTTTTCAGTTGTAGAGGGACACATCATCTTTTCTTTCTTTCTTTCTTTCTCTCTCTCTCTCTCTCTCTCTCTCTCTCTCTCTCTCTCTTTCTTTCTTTCTTTCTTTCATTTATGTATTTATTTATATGTGTTGCTGAGGATAGAACCCAGTGCCTCACGCATGCAAGGCAAGCACTCTACCACTGAGCTACAACCCCAGTTCACCACTCTTTCTTAATTCCCAATTTAAGGATTAGACCTAAGAAATATAAATTCTATACTTTGAGTTCTTATCACTTGCCAAGAGACAAGATCAGAAGAAAAACAAGATGTATGCAATAACTTTATTACATTTGATGTTCCAGTGGCTCTGCATTTAGTTTGGCTAAAAGGAAATCCTTTGCTGATGTCTTTACATGGTGGCCGGCAGATAGTGATTATTGGAATTACCTTACATGGAAGAAAACATAGATGTGCAGGCCAGGTAAGTCAGAGTATGCATTTTGAATTGGGTTCCCCACAGATGATCTATTAGAGTCTGACAGTCTGGGTCTGCACTTAGTCTGCTTCTCATTTCCCTGCCTTCAAATGCCTTACAATAATAGAGCCAGGTTTCCACCCAATGATATTCCCAAACCTGAAGGATGAGAAGAAGTCCTTTCTCCTTCATTTGCTCACTGTATTCTCTCTGCTTTTCTCAATGTCTATTCTCCCTTCTCCTTTCCAAATTGTCCAAAGAATATTTTAAAAACCTATGAATTTAGGTATCAGTCCATAACAATTTGCACATTTTTCCACTTCCCATACTGCTGTGTCTGCCATCTGTGCTTCATCCCAGGTAGTGGCAAGAATGTCTATGATATAGGTATTTTTATTTTTTATTTGATTTAATTACAATATTGTTTTATATAAATTTATGACCAGACACATGGATTTATGAACATTTCACTTAAAAAGAAAAAAAAAACTTCCTTTCTTCATGATCAGTTCTTCACATTTCAATTCCTTTCTAATGACAACTCAGAAATGAGTGGTGAGAAAAAATATTAATACCTTGAGTCATTTGCACAACTGGAAACTCCCATTTTCTTTCCACATGTTGAACAGGTGGTCTTTTTATTCTGGTAAATGACTGAAATTTACCTGCCTTCATTGTTTCTTATTCCTTCATTTACTTGCTGCACTCACTCTCTCTGCCTTTCCCAATGTGTATTCACCATTATCTTCTCTATTTCACAATTTCCAACTCCCCTATGATCTATGCATGTCTTGTATAGAAACTAAGAGGGACACTCCCACTATAACCTGCTGCTGGACTTGGTCTTAAGAGAGACAACTCATTATCTTTCTCACTTTTTCATTATTACCTGTTTACTAGGTTCATTTTTCCAAGTATTAGAATAAATCAGCACTCATGTTAGAAATCAATATTCTGTCCAAAGAACTGTGTAGAGTATGTAGTTCTTACCATGGACGTGTCCATCTGCTTTCTCTTTTGCTATATAATGTTTCTCTCCAGATGAGTGAGAAATGCACATCTGTGGACCACCCTCAGAAAATACCTGCTAAATAAAGGACCCCAATGAGCTGCATGAAAACTTCACTATCACTATTTCAGACATCACCCAAATTTTGGTCTTGAAAGCAGCTAACTAAAATGTAGATAAGTACAGTCATTTTTCCACAGGGCAACCTAGAATTTGTGCTTCAGATGAAGCTAACTCTTGTCTTCCAATGGCTCCTGATTTGGTAAAAGCAGGATGGATATCATAGAAAAGGTATTCCCTGAAAATTTAATAACATGAATGCATGTATTCTAAGAGTGTAAACAAACATATATCACAACCCCACAAGATGAGAATGCATTAAATACTTAATTAAACATTCTTGAGAAATATAATTAATATGATGTTGCATTACATGTTTTAAATAACAGACTTATGAGACTCAGTGTGATAAGAGTTCTGGAATTATGTGATGTTGAGCTGGAATAAGACTTTGTTGGACTTGCCTCATTTTGGTCATCACAGTCTCGCAGGATCTAAGGAGCTTATAGTAAGTGTTTCACTGAGAGAAAATCCAGTTTAATAAAATGACAAAGTAGGGTGAAGAAATATTTCTATTGTACTGTTAGAAAGCAACACACAGGATCTGGGTAGAGTAAACAACAAGTTCCTCTGAGAGAGAACTAAAAAGTACATCAATGAAGAAAAATGACAGCACAAAAATGTACAGCACTTCCTGACCATTTTTCAGAGCTTGAGTCATATTGGCTCCTGTGTGCATTCTGGATGAAAAAAGAGCAGCTATGGAAAAAAAGAAAACCTGGAGAGACACTGTAGAGAGCCTCAGACCAAATGAAACTTGGAACTTTGGCTTTTAGAATAGTAAATGAATTCAAGGATTTCACCAGCTGTCCATGGGCTGGGTGTGTGAGCTATGCACATTTGAGTGTATGAGAAAAACTGGTCTGAAATTGCTGTCTGATTAGGATCTGCATGTATGTGTGTCTTTTCACTCACTCTGCCTATGATACCCAAAGAGCACCTGAGATGGGTGTGATTTTCCATGTTTATATGTAACTAAAACTGAGCCACTGGGAAGGACCATCTTTTACCATAAATGTACTCAATGACCATCACAACTATATATGTTCATTAATTAAATGGTTATTTGCAAAACCACTAATTTTAACTTCTTCATCATTTTCAGGGATTAAAAAAAATGGAAACCCAAATAATATTCAGAAAAACTTCTGCCCGAATCACAAGAATAATATTTATCTATATATTATCCTGAATTTTAATGCTATTTTCAGATTCATAACCAGTTAAATTCTATTAGGTTTGAATATTAAATTATCACCTTTAGATTTCAAACCACTGTTAGGAAAGGGAATCAAATTTGCCCGTATTGACTTTCTTAAAATAAGGAATACAGTAAGAAATGAGAAGTTTTAAAAATATATATGAGTGAACACACCTGTGGCTGCTTACTTTTGGTGTCATCAAGACCTTCCTCCTCTTCTTCAGATGATGAGAACCAAAGTGGTTCAGCTGAAAAATGTATGTAGATTTACGTAAACTACTTAGAACATTTAGAGAGAATGACAGTCTGCCAAAAAATAAAAAGTAATAATAAGCTTGAATTTTAGGTGATATTACCTCTTTAACTGTTTATTGGTGGGGGTATACTTGTGTGTACTCAGTGATTTAACCCTAGAACATTGCAACATTGGCAAGAGCTCTGCCAGAGTTGTATATTTGTTTATTTTTGGAAACTGGGTCTCTCTAAAGTGTTTGTTCTGGCCTGAGACTTGCCATGCTCTTGTCTCAATCTCCCAATAGCTGTGTTTAGAGGTGATCCACTGTACCCAGCAAAGAATTTTTTTCAGGGAATGTTTTTAGTGGAATAAAACTTCAACAGTCTACCTGAGGAGACACTATGTATCACCAGGTTTAAGAAAACAAGAATATCTCAAAGGTATATCCACTCAAGATGAATGAAAATTTGCCAGAATTAAATTTTAAAAACACTATAGAAATGTGGGGATACACATAATTTGCTATTCTCTTCCCCATAACATTAACTTTTAAAACAACTATTCATTAGCAGTCATTTCCACAGTGACTTAGACTCTTTCTACTGTTATCAATGAATATCTTGCATATGCAATGTTTTTCTATAATACTCTAAAAAATGTGTTCTTCTGTAAGACTTAGTCTGCTCAGTCCTGCATGATTACCAATCTCCTTGTCATAAACTGTTTTTACCCCCTTGAGGTATCTCAGCATTTCAGCCACTGTTCAACTGGATATCAACCAGTTGACTTGTAAATTACTCCTTCTCCTGTCTAGTCCTTTGGCTCCTGAACTTGAAAAGACCTCTTTTACATCACCTTAGCATCAACAGTTTATTTGAACCAAGAATTAATATGTTCCCTATGAGAATAGAGTAAAAAGGTGCCAGGAATAGTGGCTTTCCTAGAGCTAGAATTCAGCAGAGACTAAAGGAATGAGGTTACCAGTCAGAGGTAGAAAATGGGGAAAGCTTAAAAAGCTGTAGCTACACACAGACTGAAGCATTAAATGGGTCAGTATTTGTCTAAAAATATAGGGATTGGTGAGGAGCCATCCAGATGACAGTAAAATTAAGAAAAAGGATAAAGTGTTAGGCTTAACTCATGAAAGATTTCTGGGTAATTTTAAAAGCTGGCCTTTTATCTTCTAAAGAGGTTCATAATCACATTTGCATTTTAGCTAGATGGCTCCTAATGCTGAAGATAGGATGAGTATGGAGAGCATATGCATGAGCAGAAATGAATAAGAAGATGGCAGGAGTGACAAATGGAAGGAAGCAGGCCAGAATGGAAAAAATTTTCCATGAAAAATAGAGGATATATCATTTCCTGGGACCAGTGTAGAATGAAGTTTCATTAAGTAATAAAGGACAAAGCTGGATGTCTGGAATAAGAGCTCTGTACTGTTACACAAGGTTTCAAATGACATGTAGAATAAAACACACCAGCTGTTTAAGTTCTTTGGGTTTACCATGTAATATTTGCATTTCTCATTTTTAAAATTCTCCCAATTTGTACTCTAATTTGTAGATGTATTAGAAGTCATAATCTTTCCAAGGAATGTTTTAAATCAGGCCATCATCAATGTGCATCTGCTTATTTTTTCTTTTTCTTTTTCTTTTTGGTTGTTGTTGTCTATAGTCTTTTCTCATTCTTCATTTCTGAATTCTTCTCTCCCCTTTTCTTATGTCCCAACTTTCCTCTAATTTAAGCAGGTCTGGAAATGGACCTAATAACTCAGCTCCTCTAGGACAACTCCAACTTACCCTGTGGTTGCAACTTGATAAGATACACTATTTCAACTCCCATACTATTTATTATTTTCATTTCTTCCACTATTAAATCACACTAGTGCTCATGTTTTAAACATGCATTATATCCAATGATTTTATAATGAGTGGTTCTTACCTTCTGTATGTCCATTTATACCATCTTTTTCTCTTTGATGTGCATCACCAAATGAATGACAAACACTATTCTGAGGAAGAATCTGAGAGAGAGTCATCTGGTAAAATTATATCACCAATGAATTATATGAAGATTGCCTAATCAGTATTCTAAGGAGACACCTAATTTTCCATATTTGAAATAAATTAGATTTAAAAACTAGAGAAGTACACATTAAAAATTGAAATACTTTATATCACAGTGGTATATATACTCTGCAAATCAGCCAAATATTATATTGATTTGTCTACTAACTCTATAAAACCAGGATAGAAGGACAATAGAGAACTATCAACACGAGGGCTAGGGTTGTGGATCAGTGGCAGAGTGCTTCCATGCATGTGTGAGGAACTGGGTTCAAGTCTCAGCACTGCATATAAATGAATAAAACAAAAGTCCATTGACAGCTAAAAGAAGAGAGGGGGGAGGGAGGGAGGGGGGGAGGGAGGGAGAGAGAGGGAGAGAGAGAGAGAGAGAGAGAGAGAGAGAGAGAGAGAGAGAGAGAGAACTACCAATAGTACACTAACTGATGTGCATATTTCTATCAGGAAGTAACTTCATTACACCGACCACTACTCATAAATTACTACTAAAAATAAGAGGACCTTCTACCCATATATAACATATATATTATATAACATGTATAAAGTTTAAGTTGTTTACACACACACATATATATATATGTATATACACATTTGCTACACATCATTAAACATTTAAAACATTCTAATTATAAGCTTTTCCTGTTGAGACTGAATTATGTCACATCAAGTAGAAAAGAAGTCTTGTTCCCACTGTTTTATTCTGGGAAGCAAGGGCTTACAGAAATCTAAATTTCTTTTGGTGAAACTTTTACTGATAGGAAAACTAGTTTAATAAAACGATAAACTGGTTTTAAAAAAAGTTTTCTTTCTTTTCCAATACAGTTTCCACACAAGAAAAAATTACAAAATATTATACTATGGTAAAAAACATATATGTAGATGCGTACAGTGGTTACTGACTGCACCCTGAATTTGAGTCAAATCAACTAGTGTATGTTTGGCAAACCTGAGTAAGGGCATGCAGTGGAGTGCAATTACAGAGAGCCAATGAACAGATTAGACCAAAAAATATGTTTTTTAGAGTAATAAAATAGTTAATAAAATAATTTAACTACAGCAGTTTTCAGGGAAAAACTGGCTAGGTGAAAGCTCTTCTCTGGTAGGCTCACACCCTCTATAATCTTAAAAAAAATTGTATTTTAACTTCCAGTAATGAGTTTCATCAAGTTGGATTCTGCCTGAGATGTCAATGGAGGACAGGTGCACTGCAGATTCTTCTCAGCAGATTCAGAGTGCTTACTGAAGAAACTTCTTTCCTGGGGGTCCTTTTTCTAGACTTTCTTGATGGTTGATCAGAAACCCTGGCCTTTATGTTCTTATATTTCCAGGACCCAACAAGGACATGAATTTGGCAGGTCAAGAGTCATCAACAACACAAGTCAGGCTCTATCAACAAAAGAAACTGAGACACAGATCTCTAAGGAGCTCTGGAAAGCTGTAGTCATGGTTACATGGTCATCCAAGGGATAGAAACTGAGGTGAGTTTCAATTAAATGTGCCTGTAGGAATTATGTAAAAGAAGACAGTCAGAATTGGTTCTGGTAAAAAAAAAACAACAACAACAACTTGCTGCTACCATCGACAGAGAGGAGAGCCGATCTCCAGAGTCTGGCTATCTCACTGTGCTTAGAGGCATGTGAAGGAAGAACCCCCACTTCTTCAACTGAAGCAATTATAGTCATTTCCTTGGTGATTCACCAAGGGGGTTCCCTCTTTAGAAAGGTCCCATTGCTGGAACTCTGTCTTTGAGATATCAGGGTCTCCTGTATGTTTTATCTCCAAGATCCAGGGACTGCCTCTATTTACTGGAATTGTGGATACCCACCCTTTTGGTCCAGATTAACAGAGATATGTTGAAAACTCTGATCAGCAGGAAGTATGGTGTGCTGGTTGGCTGCATTATAGAATGGAGGGCAGTGGGGACATCTCCCTTTCAAAACTGGTGTTTTGAGATTAGTAAAAGAAAAGAAGATGAGTTGCATGTGATTTTGTGGGGCATAACATTTTTGGAATGCTTTGAAAAGCTTGTTTCCTGCATCTCCCCCAACCAAGCACAGACCTTCATTTAGTTCATCTCTACCATGCTTAGAGGAAGTGAAACCAACCACAGAGACTTGAAGTCTTGCATGACCTTGAGCTCACTGAAAGAAGTGTGGAATTGGGATTTTCAGCACAGACTGACCCACAGGCTCCATGTCTTAGAATTTTGTTCATAGCTCCTACTCTAACCAGAGCCCTATACTCAGGTACATAAAAAACCAATACTGTGATTGATTTACCTCTTCATATAAAAATGATTCTACAGAACTTCCTGGTAGGCACAAAGAAAACTTTTCAACATTCAAGACTCCACAACTAGTACTGACTTGTTGAGGCTAGAATTGAGAAGAAACAAGTAGAACTATAGTTGCTCCCCAGAAACACCCCCAGAATGGTTAATCTTAAAAGTAGAAGTTGGGGAAGAAACTGTCTATATTTGAATTACATCAGATGAGGAAATCATACTTTTCTTGTCACTGAATCTTTAAATGACATTTTTTTAATCATTCGTTTTTCACTTTCTAACATACATGATCTTTTGTTTAATTTTCTTTGTACTTGTTTTCTTATTTTTCATTTGTATTTGCATTAATTTTCTTTTTTCAATTTTTCTTCTTCTTTTTTCTGGGTATTTTAGTATTAATTTTAGAATCACTCACAACTGAATGTTGGATATTGTTTACTCTTACCACTTCTTCATTGGTTACCTGAGTTGTAGAGATCATTTTTAAAAGTTTTTGCTTTGGTCTTAAGTCAACATGTTGCTTAGCTTCTAACTTTTAGATATTACTGGTGGCTATTCTTTCCTCTTAAATTACTTTGGATTAGTGGTCCCAGCACGTTTGTCAATGAGTTGGGGCTTTGAAAATAGAACATACACTCAGTTTGGGGAATATCTGAAGGGAAATCTGCTGAAGAAAATGGCCCACATATAAGAGAATAGAAATCTATTTGAATATCTGCACAAACCTCTGTATATTAAAAAAAGAAAATGAGAGTGCAAGGCACTAACACATTGCCCAAAGTGTTTAAATCCCTAATAACTTACTACACATACATTGATGTGTAGGACAGCAAAGAATTCAAACAATTTATTATGAAAACAATTTCAGAAATTAAAGGACTAAAACAAGAATTAATGAAGGAAATCCAAGTTTTGAAAGAATATCCTCAAAATGAGGAAAAAAGGTCAGAAAATTTGGAAATAATAAGTTTATTAAATCAAATAAAAGTCAAAATAAGAAGTACTGAAAATATACTACAACAGGTAGATGGAAAAATGTTAAGTCTTGAAGACAAGGTGGATGATGTAGAACTTTCCTAATGTAATAAAAATGAGAGACTTTAAAAAGAGAAAAAAAGTGTGTAACATTCGATTGGATAGAGAGAAATGATGGGAGGGGAGGGAAAGGAAAGGGGGGATACGAAAGGCAGCAGAATAGAATAGACATTATGATTGCTGTATGTATATAGGTGACTCTATGACCAGTGTGATTCTGCAATCTCTACCATCAGAAAAATGAGAAATTATACCCCAATTGATTCAAACGTTTGAATTACCAAGATCATTGTAATGTCATATGTATCTAATAAAATGTAATAATAAAAATAAATAAATAAATATCATGTATTTTGTCTGAGGAAAAAAAAGAATATCCAAGTATTCTAGAGCACCTTTAAAAGACCAATTGAGATTAAGGTCTTGAAGGAAGGAATGTATAGACAGACTAATGGCATAGAAACATATTCAATGAACTTGTACCAGAAAAAAAAAATATTTAATTGTGGAAACAAGAACAT
Source organism: Callospermophilus lateralis (assembly GCF_048772815.1). NCBI lineage: Eukaryota > Metazoa > Chordata > Mammalia > Rodentia > Sciuridae > Callospermophilus > Callospermophilus lateralis. Next base: position 155,341 of record NW_027514360.1, read on the forward strand.
CAGAAAGCATTTAGAAGGCCAAATAGACAAGGCCAAAAAGAAACTGTCTACATTATATTTTGGTTAAAATGCCAAAATTCAGAACAAAGAAAGATTTTTATAAATTCAAGAGAGAAGCACCAAGTTATTGGTAAATGGCAATGCATCTGGATAACTCTAAGGGCCAGCAGGACATGTAATAATATATTTCAAGCATTAAAATAGAAATATTACAGTGGCACCCCCTCCTCCACAAAACCATCTTCATTAAGCTTCCCCAGAGACCCTCACCACAATTGTTCTTGTTTACAATGTATTAGCTAAGATCTCTACAAAATGACTCAAATGTTGTTATATACCCTATTTTCTGTTGATCTGCTCTGTCTTGAAAAAACTGAATTTATCCCTGGACCAAATGAATGTACTCTGCTTTTGTGGTATAATCTGTAAAATCCCTGACAGTTCTAAGAAATGAGACAATAGGTAACTTCTGAGAACTCACAGAAAAAAAAAAAAACTTTCATGTAGACCCCTGCAAAATGGATACTTCCAGGCTCCCATTTCCACACCACCGGGTATAAAGCTCAACAAATGTCTAGACTCAGCATTCATAGAGAGAATTTGTTTCAGGTGAAAGCCCCCTCTGGACAAGCTGCAGACAATAAACCTGCATTTTGCTAATTCTTCTGGTGTCCAGTCTTATCTGTCTTACTTCAGTACTGCCAGCCTACATTGTTATCTACATCAAAGTTATTCTTCAGAAATAAACACCTTTCAAGACAAGAATAAACTAAAATAAACTATGACAACTAACCTGCCAGTGTAGAAGATTCACTATGGAATTCTATATACACAAGAAGATTAAAATAAATCATGGGAGAATATAAAAGAATAAATGTAACTAGAAGAGTGGATAAGCAAATAGGAAAAAAGAGTGAACCCTATATTATAAAGAAACACACTTCATTAACATTGGATTCATATCGAGTTAATTATCAACTCAAAAGACATAGATTAAAATACTCAATTAACAAACAAGACCCAAATGTATGTTGTCTACAAGAAACACAGCCTGACATGCAACAATGTTCACAGAATAAAACTGAAAGAATAGAGAGATATTCCATGTAAATGGAAGCCAAAAAAAGTAGTAGCTATTTGCAAATTTGATAAAGGTGACTTTCAACAACAATTACTCAAAGTTAGCAAAGAAGGTCACAACCTACAGCTAAAGGGAAAAATCCAACAACAAGGAAAATGGCTGTAAATATTTACACGTGAGTGGTAGTGCAACCAATTTTATAAAATAATCACTATTCATCCTAAAGGGACAGAAGGACCCAATAAAAACAGAAGTGTGGGTGACATTAATACTAATCACCAGTGACTGGTTAGGTGGACAAACTTTCCTATATATTCAATATAGGAAACTTTCAATAACTTTCCTATATATCACTTTTACTTTTTTATCATGACAATATAATATTTGTCTACGCACTATTTCATCTGACAAGAACAGAACTCATAATTTGTTAGCAATAAAAAAACTTTCTTTATAATAGATCATATATTAGAATACAATGCATGTCTTAGTAAATACAAAAACAAATAATTCCATTTATCCCTTATCATATCACAATGGATTGCTATTAGAAAACAACACATGCAGCCTTTTTAACAAGTGGGTCTGGGATAAAAATACCCAAACTCATGAAGAGGAAAATCAACTCAAGAGTGGATCAAAGATTTAGGAATTACCCAAGATACTCTACAGCTACTAGATAAAATTTTAAGCTGAACTTTTCAACATATTATCACAATCATCAATTGTCCTAATAAAACTCCTAAAGCATAAGACATAAAACCAAGAATCAATAAGTAAGATGGCAAAAGATTAAAAACTTCTGAATACTAAAGGAAACAAATAAGAGCATGAAGACAGAGGCTGCAGAAAAGGAGATCTTTGCCACCTGATCCACAAATGTGGGTTAATATTCAAAATATATAAAGAACTCAAAAAACTTATCACAAACAATTAATAACTCACAGAATAAATTGAAAAACACTAAAGGTATCTTTCTAAAAAGAATTACAATTGAACAATAAATATATTTTAAAAAGTTCAACATATCCAGCAGTTTGGAAATACAAATAAAAACTACATTGAGATTTTATCTCATTCTCTTCAAAATGGCAATTATCAAAAACACAAATAATAGTAAATGTTGCTGAGGATGCAGAAGAAAGGTACACCCAACTCTTCCATTGCTTGGTATAGATACAAAAGATTTAAAATCAGCATATTTTAGGGATGTAGCCACATCAGAGTTTATGGCAGCACAATTCAAAATAGAAAGGCTATCAAATGAAGCCTAGTTGCCAATCAACAGACTAATGTATAAAAAAAAATGTGGCATATGTGTGTGTGTGTGTGTGTGTGTGTGTGTGTGTGTGTATATATATATATATATATATATATATATATATATATATATATATATATATATATATATATATAAATAAAATGAAGCTCTACTCAGTAAGTCATCAATTGAAAGAAATAATGGCATTGGTTAGTAAATGAATGGAACTGGAAAATGTCCCACTAAGAGAAAGTAAATATCCTGCTCAGACTCAAAAAGTCAAAGGCTGAATATTTTCCCTTCCATTAAGAAGGTAGATAAAAATAAAGGGAAAATGGGGGGTTCCCTAAAAACAGAAGAGAGGTCAGTGGAGTCGAGGAGGAGATTAGGAGGTATGGAGGGACTGCTAGAGGAAGTGTGGTGAAATGAATCTGAAAAAATTTTCCTTTGTACACTTAAGAATATATCACACTGAATTTGACCTTTATATCAATGATGCACTAATTAAAACAACTACAAGTAAATACAAGAAAGAACAGTGGAGTAGAATTGGAAAATTGTATACCATGCTTGTATGATTATTTAAAAATGAACCTCAATATTATATGTGAAATGATGATCTAATTAATAAAAAGAAGCAAACAGTGAGTAAAACTATAGAAATTGCATGGACACTTGAAAAATGAATAATACAGTTGGGTCACTAATAAAATTAGGGGAGGGAAGTTTTAAATAAACCTGAGAACCACATGAGAATAAAAACACAACATCTATACATTTATGGGTTAAAGTAAAAGCAGATCATTTTTGTTATTTGTTTTTTTTCTTTTATTGAGACATTATATATGTGTGTGTGTGTGTGTGTTTATATATATATATATATATATATATATATATATATATATATATATATATATGATAGTGGGGTTCATTATAACGTATACAGAAATGCATATAACATATTTAGACAAATCTCACTGCCCAGTACATTTTCTATCCCTTCTGATATCCCTCCACTAATCCACCAAAAGCAGTTGTATGAGGGCAGTTTATACTAAGGGCTACCTCCATTTAAAAATCTAAGATATTTCAATTTAAAAACCTCATGATGCATCCCAAGTTCTAAGAAAAACTTCAGTAAATGAGTTCTAAAACCAATACAAGAAAAGAATTAATTAAAGTCAGAGCCAAAATTATAAAATAGATAATTTTTTTAAAACACATAGTAATAATGAAACAAATAGTTCGCTGTTTTTTTTTTTTTTTAAGAGAGAGAGAATTTTAATATTTATTTTTTAGTTTTCGGCGGACACAACATCTTTGTTTATATGTGGTGCTGAGAATCGAACCCGGGCCGCACGCATGCCAGGCGAGTGCGCTACCACTTGAGCCACATCCCCAGCCCCTAGTTTGTTGTTAAAATGGTAATTTGGCCTTGGAAGATACAGATGAATAAAGCTAGAAACAAAAAGTGAAATATTAAAACAGATATCACTGAAATCCAGAAGTTCTCTAGAGACTATTAGAAAATTTATATTTCAATGAATGGGAAAAATTTAGACTATTTTAAAGAATAAAATTGAAAGATAAATAAATCTAAGTGATATTAATGAAATATGTCATAAAATGTTGAATCAAATAGATAGAGAAAAACATAGCTCAATAATAAGCAAGAAGGTTGAAGCAATAATAAAAAGCCTTATGGACCAGAAGTTCAGAGGTGAATACACGGCTAAATTTTATCAGATATTTAAAGAAGAACTGATATTAATCCCCCATTACATTTAAGAGCAAAGGAAAGATGCTTCCAAAGCAATTCTGCAAAGTATTACCCTGACTGGAAAAGTGAATATTGGACAGAACAAGGAAAAAACTAGATATCAACAGACTTGAGAAACATAGTATAAAAATTCTCATAAAATTTTTGCAAACCACATTCAACAACACATTACAAAATAACATACATATCAGGCATCGTGGTATAGGTGTATACTCTCAGAAAAGCATCAGGTTGTTTGAGGAACACTGTAATTTCAAAGGCAGCCTGGGAAACTTAGTGAGATCTGTTATCAAAGTGAATAATAAAAGGTGCTGGTGATGTGGCTCCTTCGTACCATGCTCCTGGTTTGAGACTCTAGTCACATGACAAAGCCCTGAGAGATTAGAAATAGGAGAATTTTATTAAAAGATAAAAAAGACCAAGTATATCAAATCCAAAGCCAATAGTAAAATGAAGAACATTTTCTCTAGAATCAAGAAACACACAAGAATGTTCATTGCCACCAATCTCACTAATTACAGTACTTAAAATTTAGAAAAAAAGAAAGAAAAAGGATTCAAATAGGAAAGTTAAAATGTTAAATTATTTCTATATGCAAATGATGTAGTCCTATTCTTAGAAACCATAAATAATATATTATGAAAATTCTACTTTGATGAATGAATTAATCAGAGTAACAGGATACAAAATAAACATATAAAAATAAACTGTCTATATACCATAGGAAACCTAGAGAGAATAAAGCAAGAGTAATAGTTCATTCAAATAACTTTAAAAATAGGTAGGAAAAACCCTAAACAAGAAAGTGAATGACCCCTTCAAGTAATATTACACATTGATGAAAAGGAAAATAAGAAAAAAATAGGAAGTAAAAAGATCTGCTATGTTCATAGATAAGCAGAATTAATATTGTGAAAATGGGCATAGTACCATAAATGAGTTATAGATTCCATGTATTCCCATTCAAATTCAAATGGTATTGTTCGCAGAAATGGGGGGAAAATAACTACTTCTAAATTTGTATGGAAGAAAAACAAACAAACAAAAAAATACTTAGACAAAGTGATACTGATCATAAGATAAACAATGGATAAACTACAATGCCCAATTTCAAAATATAAAGCAGAGCCATAGTAATAAAAACCATCGTCCTGGTGTAAAGAAAGACCCATAGACCAATGGATAGAAGAGAAGTCAGACAGCAAACCCACACAGGTACAGTCATGTGATACCAGGCAAAGACACCAAAAACATATTTTGGAGAAAATGTGACAGTTTAGAAATAGTGTTGGAAAAACTAGATAACCGTATGTAAAAGAAGAAACCTAGATGCCTATTTTTTAACACTATACAAGAGTTTATTCAGAAAGAACTAAAGACATATGTACCAGACTAGAAGGTTTACAAATGCTAGAAGAAAATATAATGAAAACACTTCAGTATGTAGGCAATAACTTCCTGAATAGAGCCCCCTACAGCTCAGAAAATAAGAGCAACAATGGATAAGAGAGGGTGCATCAAACTGAAAAATTCCTGCATAGTAAGTGAAACACAAAACAGTAAGAAGTGGTAGCCTCCAGAAATGGAGAAAAGCTTTGCCAACTCTCTTCTGACAGAGGATTAATATCCTAAAAATATTAATGCAAATATCTTAACACCAGAAAAACAAAAACCTTTTCATTAAAGAGCAAATGCACAACTAGTTCTCAAAATAAGAGATACAAATGGCCAACACTTCAGGGAAAAAAAAAAACCCATAATACCTTTATCAATCGGGAATATGCAAATCAAAACAATATCAAGCTCCCATTTCCACTATTCAAAAAAGCAATCATCAAGAAGGCAAATAATACTGGGAAGATGAGGAGAAAAATCTCCTATATGTGAATGGCAGGAACATAAATTACTATATCCCTATGGAAATTCATATGAAGGCTACTCAAAAACTAAACACAGAACTACTTTGTTATTCAAATATACTACTCAGTACTTACCAGAAAATATTAAAGTCAGCTTATTTTAGAGATACACATATGCCCATCTTTGCCATGACACTATTAATAATAGGCAAGTTATAGAATCAGGCTAGATGCTAGTTAATAAAAGAATGGATAAAGAAAATGTGGTATATATACACAAAGAAGATTTCTATGCATAGAGAACAACAAAACTAATTTTAGGAAAATGTATAAAACAGGGAAGCATAATGTTAAATAATATAAGCCAGTCTCAGGAAACAAGTATCATATATTTCTCTCACATGGAAAACTAGAGGTGGAAATGTTCAACATAAAAATAGATGAATAATAAATTTTATCCATTAGCATACATAAAATTGGGGGTATGGAGGAAGGAATGTTAAAGATAGCATTAGGGGAGTATATTTGATCTATATGTATGTAAAAATATGCCACTGTGAAAATTCTGTATAATTAATGTGTATCAATTTTTAAAACCTGATCATCTTTTTTAAATTTTTACAAGTTCATTTATTTTTCAGTTATCATGTTCACTACCACTATTACTCATTTGTTTGGATTTGTATTTTTTAATAGCAGTACTATTTATATATGCATATATATTTATTTTATTGATTTCTTTTTAGTTATATGTGACAATAGAGTCCATTTTGATATAATCCAACAAGCACTGACCATCAACATATTAAGTCTATATTAATTGTTACTAAATATAAATTACTTGAAGCTTTAATAGGAACAGAAGCAAAGAAAAGAATGATTTCTTAAGCATCTAAAATATGCCACATTTGTTTATTTTTCTATTCATTATAATAACAAATGATTGTGATTGTAATCCCAAACCCTGCCTCCTAGTCATTCAAGGATGTCAAGAGTAAATAATAGACAAATATAACACATTATTCTATTAACATTCCTATGTTTGGCCTAATATTGAATTGCTGCTCTTTTTAATTTCAATATTTCTTATTTTAAGTATCAGCCATCTTGACTCTCTTATTCAATCTGGACACTTGACTTTCCCTTCATAAATGAATTCTTTGTATGCATCCACTTTTCTCAACTTCATATTCATAAAGCAGTTCTTTTTCCTTCTTTTCTATTTCTTTCCTTCTATAAGGGCACACTGAAGAACTGTTTAACCCACCACTTTCTGGCAATGTTAATTCTGTACATATACCTCACCTGTTGCTCTCCTTGTTTTCTACTATAACCTTGTAGCCATATTTCTTTCTAGCATGTTTTTCTTCCTGGAAGATGATATGTTAAAAACATGGAAAGATTTTTTTTAACACATTACCTTTGATTCAGGTGATGGAATTGAAGGACAATCATTCTTTATTCTGATTGCCTGCACAAGTGTGGTTTCAAGTATTTCCTTCTTTCGACTCGAAGGTTTACTCTTGTCAGGTAAATTTCCACTCTTTTGGTTCCCAGTGTCATATTTTACTTCTGACAATAAAAACAAAATAAAGAGTATATAAAAATTCTGTAATTTAAAGTCAATAAGCAGCACAATTTCAGGCAGTCTTCACATTGCTTACCATCCTTCATGGATTGTCTGGAAGCTTCAATAAATTCTCCTCCTTTTTCTGGGATGTTCTAGGAAGGAAAAAAATTAAGGGATAATAAGAACCAAAGATGACAAAATAATTATTATTCTCCACTACTATAGGATACAACAGAATAAGCATTCTGATGTATACTTATTCCAAACTAAAGGCACCAGGGAAATTCCAAATTCTATAAAAATTAATTTAGGCTTGAGTATTGTAAGTCATTTAAGAATGATTTAAAAACCACAGTTTTTAAATGAAAACTGATACAAAAAATCCTTCAATAAATATATTTCCTGTACAGTTAGAAAGCTGTTTCTAATGCAATTTGTCTTTCACTATGTATTTCACAGCCCATTGTTACTTCCAGCCCCCATGATCCTCAAGTACTTGAGAGAATAGTGATACAAAAAAGCATTTTTTTAAAAAAAAATCAACATAATTCTTTGAAATGGATTCTTAGCAAATATTCATATAAAATATAAGAAAAAATATAGCTTAATTTTCAGCAGTAACATCTTAAAACACAAAATTCAGAGCAAGAACATGAGGTTTTTTACAAAAGATCACTTTACCTTAATATGAGCTTCATAGCTGCCCCCAACCATTGCAAACAAGGAATCATCTGAGTGTGATTTTTTGATAGATCTTTAAAGCAAAAATGGTTAACAAAAATGGTGAATAGTTTTCTGTTTAAAATAAACTCTGTTTAATTTAAGGTATAACTTATTAAATGGTATTTCCTGATTGATATAATTAAAATATAACCTCCAATTAAAAAAATAGCTTGTATTCACCTCTTTGTGACTCTACTGCTGTGAATCTATAAAATATTCAATATAGATATTAAGGCACTCTTAGTTCCAATTCAGAGCAATAGTCAATACGTGAGCAGAAACAGATAATAATTTGTTCTTGCAAATTGCCTGTCTTGAAGGCTGAATTTAAAACCCAAGTAATGGCTGATATTTTTTTTTTCACCTGAACTGAAACAAACCTCTGGTAACACAAGACAAGATAACAAGAGGCACAGTTCTCTCCCATGGATATCCAGGAGTCAAATACTAAGCAATGTTGTTTTACAGGATGGAAATCACCAATAATAATACACTATTTATTCCCTCTACCCACAAATAATGCACAGAGTTCTCTGGAACTTTAAAAATTATTGAAAGTTAAAAAGTGAATATATATGTTATTTAGAATACCTTTGTCAGAAACATTGAAATAAATTATAAAATTGATTTTTCCTGTATAGTTCTCACTTTATTCAGGTCCTCATAAACTAGCAAGCCCTTTAAGACCTTTCCAGGAACTCAGACACTCAGGGGGAAAGACTTCCAGAAAAGCAGAATCTTGGTATTTGTACCTCTGTTTCCCTAGCTATTATGTAAATATCCTCCTTCCTCTGGGAATCCATTTCCCAGTCACTCATCTGCAAAACTCAGTGGCAGTCTCTAAACTTGAAATCTACATCCCTTGAATATTCAGATTCTTGACACAGGTTAAACTAACTGGAGTCTCAATCATTGGCCTGTCTGAATACCTTTCCAAATACTGAACTGAAGCTTTTTAATAACTTTCCCTGTCAATCACTCCTTTGCCCAGCACTACATGTACATTTTAAGGACATCAGCAATTTGGAAAGAAAGAAAAGGTGAATGAAAACCTGTTTTGTGCCACAGATCCATGTATTCTAACAATTTCCACAGTCTGTTTCACTAGTCTCTAATCCATTCTTGTATCACAGAGATGAAAACAGGCAAAATACAAGCTATTAAGACTTCCTCTAAATTTTGTGTTAATATGCCATTATAGAGAGCTTTTAATATACTGTGTCCTTCATTCCTGTTTTGTGCTCATCAAACTAATCATAAACCCTAAGATTTTGGTCTCTTTTTAAAAATGCTTATTCCTACCCAACACAGTGTTGTTACTCTTGGTGAATACTAATATAGCCCTTTCCTTCACTAGTTAAATTTTGATTCTCCACCAGTATGTTCACTTAAAACTTCTAGTCTTGTCCTCTTTAGTTGGGTTCTTATAGTCAATCTTCAATCTATTATTTTAAAAAAATCACCTTAAAAATGATAAGCAGAAAATGTACTGAGTTCAGAATTAAGAAACTGGAGTTTAAATCTCATTGTTGTCATTGTTTGTACCCAGAAAACTCCCTTTAATATATTTAAGTTTAAGGATCATCCTCAAAACTATCATTTGGCTGGCATGTAGAACACATGCTGAAAGACTAGAAGGTTTCTAAAATTCCTTAAAATTCTGAAATTTCTAAACTTTTGATCTGTCAAAAGAAAAAAAAAATATTCAATTGACAAAACAGAAACACAAAGAGAACAAAACAGAAAATACAAATAGAAATTAAATAAAAGGTTATAGTCATAAAAAAGAAAAAAAAAGTAAAAGTCTTCATAAAATTGTTAGGGGTAGTAATTGAAGAGAAACTAACTGGAAAATCAGGAAGTAGAGAAATAAGAATGTCCTCTAAGGATTAATATAAGTAATACAACATTGTCTAAAAAGTGTTATTCTTAACTTCCAGTAAAATAATTTCTCTACAGCACTTGCCTGATATTCTTGTTTATTAGAAAACATGAGGCATAGCTCTGTGAGATTTTCCACAAAAGCTTTTGATATATTAAAAAAAAAACCTGATTACTAGTTTGAACTGTCAATATCAGGACAAAATCTTGGACTATAACCTGGCTTATCAGGTAAAATATAAATCAGAATTAACACACAACTGCCTTTGACTTTCTAAATTGATGATACGCAATTTGAAAGTTAAAATGTGAATATATATGTTATTTAGAATACATTTGTCAGAGAAATTGAAATAAATTATAAAATTGATTTTTCCTGTATAGGTCCCACTTGGTATTAACCTGTACAATGAAACAACACAATGGAGTTGTCATCTAGGTAATACTACAGCCTAAACACAGGCCTGAAACTTATTAATTACACAAATATGAAACAAATAGTCAACCTCTATGAATGACAGCTCTTTATTAGTAATTAACAGATTACAATAGTACAGATACTTTCAAAGTGCTTATAAAACAACTTCAGGAAACAAGTGTTAACTGAATGTGGTGTCTGTCCCACACTAGAATACTCAACAAATCCTTCTACCTTCACTCTCCACTTAGTTAATAGACATTTTTTATTTAAAATCTATAAATTCATACCTTCTTAATGAGTCATCTTTAGGACTTTCTTTCACTATTAAATAAAACAGTAAAATATACAATTAATCAAAAACAGAAATATAAAATATAAAATTTTACGACTCTGACGTTTTGTTGTAAAATGTTCTTCCAGACAAAGACTCGGAGAAATTTTTAGAATTAATATTAATTGTATTTCTGACAGGTAAGTAATGAATGCATTAACAACACCTATGACTCCTACTTTGTACTTATCAAATGCAAGGAAGAAACAACAGGAACTATAAAAGTTTGATACTTAAAAGTAAATCATTGGTCCCATAATCATAATCCTTAATAAAAGTTGCAAAAATGAAAAAAAAAAACATTATTGTTGTCAAATAAAGTAGCATAAATATGTAAGTGTCAAACAAGGAGAGACATGATGGTGAATTAGCAGGAAGTGGATTTCCTCACAGATCCACCATATGGGACTCAGAGAGTGAGAAAACTGCTTCTCTGTGAGGTGGGAGATAAAAGCATGCCACTGATACTCAATACTCAATATTGAACAGAGAGACCTTGAAAACTGGGGAATTTGGGGTATATCAGAAAAAGATGAGAAACAGAGCTAGAGCTTAGGATCTTGATGTGAGTGGGGGAAATCAGTACATTAAGACAAAAAAAGACTGAAAAGTGATGTAGACAAGGGACTAGGGTTGTGGCTCAGTGGTAGAGTATTTGCCTAGCATGCAAGAGGCACTGGTTTCAATCCATGTAAAATAAAATAAAGATACTGTGTCTACCTAAAACTAATTATATATATATATATATGAATGAAAAGTGCTGCAGACAGTCTTGGAATGCAGAATGTGGGACCAGAAGGTCAAGCTATTCTACTCATTAAACTGTGGCATGAAAGTCATTACCGGTCTGCCTGGAATGTACAGAGAGTTGAAGTTGGAGACATATTTAAACATCTGCACCAACTCAGACTGAGAATTTAGATCCATGTGTTGGGGCTCAGTCCGATATATAAATCTGACAGACACCATCCACAAGACATAAACTGAGCCTAGCAAATCAGGAGAATTTCTGGCATGGACAGTATTTCTCCTGGGGGTAATATTAGACAGATAGGCCAAAGAGAGCCTGTCCTCCTCTCTTCCCTTGACATAGCTGTGCCCAAGACCAGTGGCAGTTGCTTCAAAATCTCAGTGAGCAGAAGTGATGGACCTTGGTGCTTGAGGGCAGACCTAAGGAGGTAAGAAAGAACAGTACCCTGAAAAAACAGTACTGGTAAAGCCTGGCTTCCCTGTACCATGAATGTAGCCCTGGGGAGAAAAGTAGAGTAAAGTCCTAGGTGTGCATTGATTTATTTATGCCCAGTAACTACCCATGAAGTGAAACACATGGGGGCAAAGACAGGAACTCACTGCCTCCCCTGAGAACATATTGTAGAACCTAGCATGACCTATACCCTGGGCATGGAGCTGACAGCACCTTTCACAGCTCCCCATACCATACCATGGAGAACGGAAACTGAGAGATGGAAAGACACTTTGGAAGAGACAGCAAGCACATACTTTCAGTAACAATCCTGTTTTTTTTTTTTTTAACTTTTTAGTTTTAGTATGTGTACTGATGGATACATGAAGGACATTCAAACACTTGTACATATTTGTTCATGCTTTCTCATTTGTACTATCCTGAAACATATTTATTTTTCCTTACTCTGTTGTTAAGGGTTAAAGTTTTCAATTAGCCTGTTTTGGATTGAGTTTGTGTTCTGTTTCAAACCTTTTATTTCTTTTTGTTTCTATTTCTTTTCTCTTACAAACAGTCAAATTCCGTTATTCTCACTTTACTCTTTATTTCTTTTACTTGTTTTTCCTTCTTCCTCATAAACAATACATCGTATATCAATTTGCTTCTGCCCTACTCACATCCTGAAACTGCTAATTCTTTTCTATCACCATTGCTTTTTTCTTCATAATGAACTCTATTTTTAATTTCTCCCAGAACTCTTGGTTTATAAAACTCCACACACCACCACTAATGCTAAAGCAACAATTAATACAATTGAAGCTATAGAAAACACCTACTCTTTTATTTTATGAAAGACATGTCATGATTACTTACTGTCGTTACTGATATAAATTGATACAGTTCTGTTTATTATGCCAATTAACTTTGTGTGAATATAAAAATTAAGTATGCAATTTAGTTCTATATTTTTTATGCACAGCTGGTTGCAATTATTTGGATCCCCCCCCAACCTGTGAGCCACAAGATATCTACAGGATCACTAGAATTGCACAGAATAGAAGTTTTGTTGCTAGAGATCCATTTTGATACTTGAATAGACATACAAACAATATGAACAAGAAAGGGAACAAAGCATCACAAAAAAACCAGAATGACTCAAAATCAGATTCCACAAAAACTACAGTGAAGAAAATATCAGAGAAGGAATTTTGAAAGTTTATATTACAACTGATCTATGAGATAAAAGATAATGTAAAAAGTAAAATCACAGAGAAGACACAAGAAGTAAAATATCAATAAGGAAATAAAAGTTCTAAAGAAAAATCATTCAGAAATTTTCAAAATTCAGAAATCAATAAACCAAATTATAAATGCAATGCAAAGCATCACCAATACACTAGATGACTTATAGGACAAATATTCAGGTAATAAAGAAGTAGTGCATAATCTTGAAAATAAAGTTCATCATGGAGAAAAGATGTTACCAAACCATGAACAGAATTTAAAAATATATATATGGGATAATAAGAAAAGGCCAAATTTAAGATTCACTGTGATAGATGAAGGTATTGAATTTCAAAACAAAAAATGAAAAATCTTTTCAATGAAATAACTGAACATTTCCAAAATCTTAAGAATGAAATGAAAAATCAAACACAGAAGGTATATACAACTCCAAATGTATAGAATTACAACACTCCTAGCCACAATAGTATGAAAATGCCTAACACACAGAATAAGTATAGAATTTTACTTATAATAGAATTTTAAAACCTGATAGTGAAAAATGATTGGTCATATTCAGAGGCAAACTGATCCAGATCTCAGCTGATTTTTCAAAGACCCTAAAAGCTAGGAGGTCTGGAAATAATATATACTAAGCTCTGAAAGAAAACAGATTCTGCATAGAATACTAAATTATATCAGATTTTAATATGAGATAAAAACTTCCTATTATGGAAGTTTTTGTTTATTTGTCTATTTTGTTTATTATAACAAAAGTTAAAAAAAATCACAACTAGAAAGCTGGCATTATAAAACCCAATAAATATTTTAATAAGAAAAAATAAAATACACAAATAAAAAACATACAGAAACTAAAACTAACAGAATAGTTAATCAAAGTAGAATCTATTTCAACTTGATAACTAGAAATGAACCACAATAACAGGAAACATAAATCATCTCTCAATAATAACACTGAATGTTAATGGACTCAACTCATCAACAGACATACACTGGCAGATTGAATTGAAAAAAAAAAAGAACCCAACAATAGCCTGTCTCCATGAGACTCACCTCTTAGAAAAATATATACACAGACTAACTGTGAAAGGATGGGGAAAACATATCATTCACATGGATGTTATAAACAAGGTGTATCTATTTTCACATCTGACATAATGGACTTTGAGAAAAAGTTCATCAGAACAGATAAAAAATTCCATTTTCATACTGCTTAATAGAGTAATACAACAGAAAGAAATAATAGTGGTAAACATATATGCTCCAAACTATGAAGCATCTAAGTAATCAAAGAGCTCCTTCTCAATATCAATAATCAAACAGATCACAACACAATAATATTGGGAACTTTAAGATGTGTCTCTCATCACTAGAAAGACCATACCAACAAAAATTAAATATAGAACTAAAATTACAATAAATAATTTAGACTTAACAGAAATGCACAGAATATTTTACTCATCAATGACTGAATACATTTTCTTCTTAGGTGCACAGGGAACATTTTCCAAAATAGACCATATTTTAGTACATAAAGAAACATTTCACAAATACCAAAAATAGCGCTAATGCCTTGAACTCTGTCAGACCATAATGGAATAAAACTAGAAATCAACAAGATGAAAATTTTTAAAAAAACTAACACTAGGAGACTAAATTCACTATTGAATAATGAACAGATAGATGAACAAATCAGAGTTTAAATAAAAAAATTAAATGTAAATGAGAATAGTGATACAATATATAAAAACCCTTGGGACACTATGAAGGCAGTTCTAAGAGAAATTTTTATAGCATTGAGCCATACATTAAAAGAATAGAAAGTTACTGAGTACAATAATCTAATATTATATCTTAAGGACCTAAAGAAAAACACAAAAATCAGCAAAATAAAGGAAATAATAATAATCAAGGAAATTGATAAAATCAAGATGTAAAAACTGAAAAAGAAATGAATCAAAAATTTTTTAAATGAACAAAATTGATAAATATTAACAAAGCTATCAGAGAAAAATGAAAAGTACCAAAAACTCTGATGAAAATGGAAAGATCAGCACAGATACCACTCAAACAGAGTATAAATAGAAGCTATTTTTCAAAATCTATTCCCCAATAAGCTAGAAATTCTAAAAGACATCAGTAAATTCCAGGAGACATGAGCTACCCAAATTTAACCAGAAGTATATAGAAAATTTAAAGATATCAATTTCAAATAATGAGAATAAAAAAGTCATCAAGACCCTATCAACAAAGAAAAGCCTAGGACTAGATGGATGCTCAGCCAATTTCTACCAAACCTTTAAAGAAGAAACAATACCAATCCTTCTCAAATTATTTCTT
The DNA here is from genome assembly GCF_048772815.1 of Callospermophilus lateralis. Taxonomy (NCBI): domain Eukaryota; kingdom Metazoa; phylum Chordata; class Mammalia; order Rodentia; family Sciuridae; genus Callospermophilus; species Callospermophilus lateralis. Next base: position 171,016 of record NW_027514360.1, read on the forward strand.
GAAATTGAAAAAGAGGGAATTCTTCAAATTCATTAAATGAAGCCTATCTCACACTGATATTAAGTTCAGACAAAGATTCATGAAAAAAAAGAAAAATTCAGATTAATATCCTTTATGAACATAGATGCAAAAATCCTCAATAAAATACTGCTAAATCTTATACAAAAATAGATTTCAAAAAATAGTGCACATGACCAAGTAAGTTTCATGCCAGGAATGCAACACTGATTCAACAAATGGAAATCAATAAATGTAATTCATCACACAAATAGATACAGAGATGAGAACGCTTGATTATCAAAATAGATGCAGCATCTATTTTTACATAATACCCCATCCATTCATGCTTTAAACACTAGAAAAAACAGGAATGAAGGAATCATACCTCAACATTGTAAAAGCTATACATGACACACTGAAAGACAACATAATTATAGATGGAGAACAACTACAGAATTTCTTCTAAAAACTGCAATGTGACAAGGATGCCCACTTTCACTACTTCTATTAGTACACAATGCAAGTCTTAGCAAATACAAAATGTAGAGATAATACTCTGCCATCTATTGGATCATAAATGAATAAAACTACAGAAGACCAAATTCATGACTGAATGATAAATAGAGAGCTGAACAAATCAGGTCCTTTAATCTCTTGCCAGAGAATTTGGCAAAGGAATGTAATTAAAAGGATATGAATAGGAAAGGAAGGGCTAAAACGAGCACTGTTTGAAGAAAACATGATTCTATATTAAGAAAATCCCCTCAAAAAATACTCACTAGAAAGCTTCTAGAACATAAATGAATTCATCAAATTGCAGGATACAAAAGTACCTGTTTCTATACTCCAATAAAAGATGAGCTAAACAAGAAATTAGGAAAATTATCCTATTCAAAATAGCATAAAAAACACTTGGGAAACAATCTAACAAAAAAGGTAAAATACCTCTACAATGAAAATTACAGAACACTCAAGAAATAAATTGAGGAAGGTCCTAGGGTATGGAAAGACTTCCCATGTTCTTGGATAGGCAGAATTAATATTGTCAAAATTACCATACTACCAAAAGTGCTATAAAATTTCAATGCAACTCCCTTCCAGAGCCCAGAGATGTTCTTCACAGAAACAGGAAAAGCAATAATGAAATTTACTTAGATAAACAAGAGAGGCAGAATACCCAAAACAATACCTAGCAAGAAAAATGAAGCAGGAGGTATCAAAATATCAGACTTCAAATTACACTACAGAGCTATAAAGACAAAAACCAGTATGGCATTGGCAACAAAACAGGTAAGACCACCAATGAAACAGAAGATAGAGACAAACACACATAAATATAATTACCTCATACTAGACAAAGGCATAAATATCATATACTGGTGCAAAGATAGCCTCTTCTACAAATGGTGCTGAGAAAATTTGAAATCCATATGTAGGAGAATTAAATTGAACACTAATCCTCCCAAAATGCACAAAAACTCAACTCAAAGTGGATCAATTACTTAGGTATTAGACCAGAATCCCTGCACCATATAGAAGAATACGTAGGCCCAAAACTCCAACATATCAGCTCAGGAATTGACTTATTAATAAAATCTCTAAAACACAAGAAGTTGTTAGTGGGCCTGACCTTGGATCTACATGGAGGAATGCTCATCTTTCTCATTGTGCAGCAGGGATGTCCTAACATACAACACTATGTTTTGGAACAGAGTATTGTCAGAACACTGGCAAGCACCATTTACCTGCTCCTTTGACAAGAAATTACTCCCCAGTTGGTACAAGGCAGTTGCTAGACTCTTGGTGGCAGGACTCCCATAATATTATGTTTTGTATCCCCTGTGGCCTATCATGACTGCTATACGTAAATTGGAACATAGACACTATGAAAGCTAGTTTTGCTGCATAATATAGCAGAAACAATTATCTGCAACTGTCTTTGGAGGGATTTCTGTATGCCCTCAAGCTCCCAAGAGTAGATGCTGAAAGGGCAGGCCCCTGAACAAAAAGTAAAATCAATTTTCAATGAATGGTGCTCCATCAAACTAAAAAGCTACTTCACGGCAAAGAGAAAAACCCAGAACATGAAAAGAGAGCCAACACAATAGGAAAAAATACCTTTGCCACCTGCACCTCAGAAAACACATTAAATTCCAGGATAGATAAAGAAATAATAATAATAATAACAACAACAACAAAACAGCTTAAAACTAATAATAACACCATCACCAACCACCACCCATTTAATAAATGAGCAAAGAAATTCAACAGGCACTTCACAGAAGAAATACAGATGGTCAACAAATGTATGAAAAAACACATCTACAGAAATTAGAGAAAAGCAGTAAACAGATCAGAGACAGAAAGCTTACAAAGACATTCCAGTGTAGGAGACGGCAAATATGCTCATCTCTTACTTCCAGCTACTTTTTCTATCTTATGTGTGGTACAACCAAAACTTTACTTCCCCTAGGGACAAAAGTGTTGAAAGATGACAACCTTCAGAGTTTATACACTCTTATCCATGCCACATGGTGATAGGGAAATATAGAAAGAAGCACTAGGGAGGTAGCAGCAAGTTGTTATGTAGAAATAGCTGATATGATAAAATATTTAAATAGGCTATGAACTCACTCATGCTTTCAGAATGAGCCAAACATTGTCTCTCCATATAGAAGAAATTCTTTCCCACTTCATTAGAACTATAAAGCAAAACAAAACAATACAACAACAACAAACAAGGCATTTACTCTGAGAGAATCTCCTGGTAGGGCAGAGGAAAGAGCTAAGTGGTAATGTATTGCATAGAATGAAGGAGCTCTGGCTTCAATCCCAACAGTGAAATAAATAATGATGATGCTGCTGACAATGATGGTGATGATGATGATGATGTGGAGGAGGAGGAGTACAAAAGACTTGTACTGTTAAAATTATATAGACTGAGTTTATATTCACCATTCAAAATAAGAGGAGTATTTCAATTCATGCATTCTATTCACATTCTAGTCTTATTTCACATGCCAAGGTAGATGTAAAAGATCTTTTGATGACATTTTTATAAACTATGACTTTGTTAAAAAGTATTTTTTAGTTGTAGTTGGACACAATTTCTTTATTTTATTTATTTTTATGTGGTGCTAAGGAACAAATCCAGTGTTATCATGCGCTAAGTGAGCACTATACTACTGAACCACAACCCCAGCCCAAACTATTATATATTGAGACTTTTAAATTCCATAAAGAAGAGTTTATCTGATCCCAGGAGACCAGGATGGTCCATTTAGTACTGTGTTATACAATATGATGTCAATTTTCTCAATCCTACTCATAAGTGGAAGATGTTTATAGACTCCACACTTCTTCAGCATGCAATCTATATGCCCTCATGTCCTATACTGATGTAAAAAAGTAGTAAAAGTGGAAGACAACAGCTTTAAATGTAGCCCACTCACAGAGAATGTGCCTCAATTTCATGATGTTATGGGTTCAATCACTGGCACCACAAAAGCACTGAGATCTATTTTTTTCAAATATATTTTCCCTTTCCTATTTAATTGTTACCTGAATGATTCATGAACATTTATACATATTCATAATTCTTTTTCTCATTTGTAGTTTTTTTTGGAACTGGGGATTGACCTTGGGGATATTCAACAACTGAGCCACATCCCATCCCTGCTTTGTATTTTATTGAGAGAAAGGGTCTCACTGTGTTGCTTAGCACCTAGCCATTGCTGAGGCTAGCTTTGAACTCACAATTCTCCTGTCTCAGCCTCCAAAGCTGCTGGGATTATAGGTTTATACCACTGAACCCAGAGATTTCTAGCATTATTGAAGCAACTTATTTTTCATAGGTCAATATTTTGACCTACCAATAAAGAAAAGTCCACAACTAGATAAATTCTCTGGCAATTCCTACCAAACCCTTAAAGAAAAACTAACACCAATACTCCTCAAATTATTCCATGAAATAGAAAAGGATGAAACACTTCCAAACTCAGTCTATGAAGGAAGAATAACCCTGATACCAAAACCAGACAGAGATACATCAAAGAAATAAATTGGACAAATATGCCCGATGAACATACATGCATCAACTCTTAATGAAATACTGAAAAAAAATACATTCAAAAACATAGTGCACCATGATCAAGTGGGGTTCATCTCAGGGACACAAGGTTGGTTCAACCTATGGAAATCAAAACAGAATTCATTAATATACTTAAAAAACATAATTATCTCAATAGTTGAAGAAAGAGCATTTGACAGAATACAGCATTCATTCATGTTCAAAATGGTAAAAAAAAAACTGGGGATAATACAAAGGTCACTGAACATCTTATTTCATTTTATTTTATTTTTAAAGAAAGAGTGAGAGATAGCAAGAAAGAGGGAGAGAGAAAGAATTTTAATATTTTATTTTTTCAGTATTTGGCGGACACAACATTTTTGTCTGTATGTGGTGCTGAGGATCGAACCAGGGCCGCACGCATGCCAGGCGAGCGCGCTACCGCTTGAGCCACGTCCCCAGCCTGTCACTGAACATTTTAAAAGCTCTACACCAAAAAACCCAAGACTAACATGATTCCAAATGGAAAAAATGAAACGTTCTTTCTAAAAACTAGAAAAAGACAAGGGGGCCCTCTTTCCCCACTTCTAGTCAACATATGAATATTGAAATTCTAACCAGGGCAGTTTGGAAAAAGAGATTAAAGGGATATGAATATGAAAAGAAGAGCTCAAAATATCCCTATTTGCTGACAACAATATTTTATATGTACAAGACACAAAACTACAAAACAAAATTTTTAAAACTCATAACCACACTCAGCATAGTACAAGGATATAGAATTAACACTCATAAATCAATTATGATCCTGTAACCAAATTATGCATCAGCTGATGAATCACAATGGATTCAAAAAAATTTAAAAAATAAAATAATCAGGAAACAATCTAACAAGTGAAAGACCTCTATTATGCAAATTACCAAACACTAAAGAAAGAAATTGAGGAAGACCGTAGAAGATGGAATATTTCAAATGTTCATGGATTGGCAGAATTAATGTTACCAAAATTGACATACTACAAAAATGCTATAATTTTAATGCAACTCCTATTAAAATGTCAATGATATTTCACAAAGAAATAGAAAAAGCAGTCATAAAATTCACTTGGAAAAACAAGAGGCACAGAATATTCAGAACAATCCTTAGTGAAAAAAAAGTGAAGGAGACAGCAGATATCACAAGATCCGATCTGAAATTATACTATAGTGCTACAAAAATGGCATGTGGCAGAATGTGGCAGAATCAAATTGAACCCCTATCCCTATCCCTACACAAAACTCAAACCTACAAAATGAGAGAAAATCTTTACCACCTGCACCTCAGAACATTAGTCTTCTGGATATATAAAGAATTCAAAACAAACCAGCACAGGAGGTTGAGGATCAAATGTTCAAATCCAGCTTCAACAATGGTGAGGCACTGAGCAACTCTATGTCTAAATAAAATGCAAAACAGAGCTGGGTATGGGGCTCAGTGTTAGAGAACTAGCCTTGCAGGTGTAAGACCATGGGTTTAACCTTCAGCAATACGTCAAAATAAATAAATAAATAATAAACAAGTAAATAAGTAAACTGTGTCCATCTACAACAAAAATAATAAAAATAAAATAAAAATAAAAATAAAACACAGGGCTGGGGATGTGGCTCAATGGTTGACTGCCCCTGAGTTGAATCCCCACTACTTGCCCCCATGAAAAAAAAATCAAAAAACTTAACACACACACAACCCAATATAGTTAATATTCTCTTATAGTGGTCATAAGATGTCAATAAATGTGCAAAGGAACTGAAACCGGTAGTTCACAGAACAAGAATACAATTGGTGAGCAAATATATTTTTTAAATGCTCAATATCCAACCAGCAGTGTATGAGGGTACCCTTTTCCCGCATCCTCACCAGCACTTGTTGTTTGTCTTCATCATGGCTGCCATTCTTACTGGAGTGTGATAGTATCTTAGGGTAGTTTTAATTTGCATTTCTCTGATTGCTAGAGATGGTGAGCATTTTTTCATATATTTGTTGACTGATTGTATATCCTCTTCTGAGAAGTGTCTGTTCAGGTCCTAGGCCCATTTGTTGATTGGCTTATTTGTGTGTGTGTGTGTGTGTGTGTGTGTGTGTGTGTGTGTGTGTGTGTGTGTGTGTTTAGCTTTTTGAGTTCTTTGTATACCCTAGAGATTAGAGCTCTATCTGATGTGTGAGGGGTAAAAATTTGTTCCCAGGATGTAGGCTCCCTATTCACCTCACATATTATTTCTCTTGCTGAGAAAAAAACATTTTAATTTGAATTCATCCCATTTGTTAATTCTTGGTTTTAACTCTTGTGCTATAGGCATCTTATTAAGGAAGTTGGGGCCTAGCCCCACATGAGGAAGATTAGAGCCTACATTTTCTTCCATTAGATGCAGAATCCCTGGTTTAATTCCTAGACCCTTGATCCATTTTGAGTTAACTTTTGTGCATGGTGAGAGATAGGGATTCAATTTCATTTTGTTGCATATGGATTTCCAGTTTTACCAACACCATTTGTTGAGGATGCTCTCTTTTCTCCAGTGCATGCTTTTAGCACCTTTGTCTAATATAAGGTAGTTGTAGTTTTGTGGGTTAGTCTCTGTGTCCTCTATCCTGTACCATTGGTCCACCAGCCTGTTTTGGTGCCAGTACCATGCTGTTTTTGTTACTATTGCTCAGTATTATAGTTTAAGATCTGGTATAGTGATACCATCTGTTTCACTCTTCCTGCTTAGAAGAGCTTTTGCTATTCTGGGTCTCTTATATTTCCAGATGAATTTCATAATTGCTTTTTCTATTTCTGTGAGAAATGTCATTGGGATTTTGATCAGAATTGCACTGCTGGTGGGATTATAAATTGGTGCAGCCAATTTGGAAAGTAGTATAGAGATTCCTTGGAAAACTGGGAATGTAATTACCATTTGAACCAGCTATTCTTCTTCTAGGACTATACTTAAAAGACCTAAAAACAGCATACTACAGGGAGTCAGCCACATCAATGTTTATAGTAGCACAATTCACAATAACTAGACTGTAGAGCCAACCTAGATGCTCTTCAATGGATGAATGGATAAAAATATGTAGCATATATACATAATGGAATATTACTCAGCACTAAAAAATAATAAGATCACGGCATTTGCAGGGAAAAGAATGGCATTAGAGCAGATTATGCTAAGTGAATTTAGCCAGTCCCCAAAAAACAAATACCAAATGTCTTCTCTGATATAAGGGGGGTGACTCAAAATGGGGAAGAGAGGAAGAGCATGGGAAGAAGATTACCTATACAAAGGGAAGAGGGGTGGGAGGGAAAAGGAGGGAGAAAGGGAATTGCAGGGATGGTGGAATGAGAGCCTCTCATTGTTATACAAAATACATGTATGAAGATGTGAGAAAAAAAAAAGAATAGTGCTACCTTAGATTAAGAAGAGAGAAGTGATGGGAGGGGAGAGGAGACGTTGGAAAGATAGGAAGGATAGTAGAATGAAATAGACATTATTATTATTGGTGTATATATGTGAATGCATGATCAATGTGAATCTACAATCTGTATACTCACAAAAATGAGATATTGTATCTCATGTGGTTCAAATGTATGATATGTCAAGGTCATTGTACTGTCATATGTAACTTAAAAAAAATAAAAATTAAAAAGAAATTGTAGTGCAAAAAAAGTACATGTAAAATGGCATAAATTGACATAAACATACTTTATAGTCAGAGATAAAATTGTGCTTTATATGTGTAATAAGGATTATAGTACATTCCACTATTGTCATGCACTTAAAAAATCATAAAATCAATAAAAAGTAGGAAAAAAAACACAAAAATGCTCAATTTCTCTAGAAATTAGAAAATGCAAATTAAAACCTCATTGATATTCCATTCTTGCTCCAGTCAAAATAGCAACTATCAAGAATACAAGTAACAATAAATGCTGGAGAGAATGTGAGAAAAAAAGTTACACTCATACTTTGTTAGTGAGACTGCAAATTGGTGCAAGGACTCTGGAAAACAGTATGGAGATTCCTCTGAAAATTTGGAATGGAAACACCATTCAACTAGTTATCACCCCAGTTGAATCTTGATTTTATTTGTTGCAATTCAGAAGTCTTGTTGAGGAAATGAGTTCCTAAGTTGAAATGATGGAGAGTTGGGCATATATATATATATATATATATATATATATATATATATATATACACACACACACACACACATACACATACACACATACACATACACACACACACACACACACACACACACACACATATACATACATACCTATATATATCCAAATGACTTTAAATCAATATACTACAGCCACATCAATGTCTACAGCAGCCCAATTCACAATAGTTAACTAAGGAAACAACCTAGGTGAGCTTCAGCAAATGAAAGGTTAAAGAAAATGTGCTACATATACACAATGGAGTATTTCTTATCCATAAAGAAGAATGAAATTTATGGCATTTGCTGGTAAATGGATGGAACTTGAGAATATTATACTTAGTGAAATAAGCCAATACCAAAAAAACCAAAGGCCAAAAGTTCTCTCTGATCCTAAATAGAATCAGATGTAGCCCATGTATGTAAAAAATACACTGTACTGTCATACATATCTGAAAAAATAAAATAAAACCTGGTGCTGAAATAAAATTAACAATAAGAACAGAGATAAAAAGTTTTAACCTAACACACACATTTAGTAATGGAAAGAGATGACTAAAATTCAGTGGTCTGGACACACTAAAGCAAGACTAGAAATAAATGAAGAAACTCTTACAGAATTATGCGAGTTTGAGATCTTCATTTATGCAGGTTCTCAGCCTAGGTATCTCCCATATATTTGCAGACACTATATTATTGACAAGTATGGAGGAACCACCACAGAAAATGCATTTCAGATACTCTACTGCCTATATCACTATTTCACTAACATGACTCCACTCTCACAACACTGACAAAGAAAGTTGTTACTTAACAGTGCAAGCTGTCACCACTCAGGAGTCACAGAGAAGACACAGAAAACTACAATAGAGACACCATTAGGAAAATAATTCAACATCACACATTTAACCAATAACATAAGACACATCATCCAGGGAAAACAGTTTCCTAAGCAGACACTCAAATAAATGTGGAAAAGATATATATCCCTGAAGACGTACAAATTTCAATATAGAAATATAAGAAAGATAAAAAGCAAGGTAGCATGACTGTTTCATAGTTAATAACCCTAGAAACTATTTCCAAACATAATGCAATATACAAAAATGCCAGAATAAAATTCAAAAAAATGCTAAAATAGTGAATTAATTCAAAGATGAAGCAAAGAAAAACTGAGTAGATTAAGGAAAACAATGCAGGGTATGAAAGAACAATTCAATACAGATTCTGAAAAAGAATCAATTAGAAATCTTGGAAATAAAGAGCTCAATACTTCAAAGAAATATATCCAGATAAAGTTAGACCCATAGACTAGATCAAGTGAAAGAAAAAAATACCAGAGCTTGAAGTTGATGATGAAATATCACATTCAGACAATATCAACAACAATCAAAATAATATTAAACAAATTTCAAAACCACTAGACACAATTCATAGACTATTTTATGAATCACTGGTACACATAATGGAGAAGAGGTACAGGCTACAGGCAATGAAAGCTTTCTCAGTGAATAAAAGAAACTAATTCTTATATCTTGTGAAAGTTATGGACAGCCAGGTATAAGATTTTAGAATACCAAATGGACATGGCCTGAAAAGAACTTCTCCAAATCAAAGCCTATAAAATTACCAAAGGTACACTGAAATCTATAATAAGGGCCAAAGCAATTATAAACACATGAGAAAAATATTAGATTTCTGAGTAGAAATTTTAAGGCCCAGGAAATGGTATATTTCAAACCCCAAATAAAAATGTTAAAAAGAGAAACAAAGACAATAATTGTAAAATGGATGGAAAGGGTTGTCAACATGTTAAGGTGAAAAAATCAGGAACAAACCCCAATTATCACATTCTCTCTGTAACATGTAGAATCTGGGAAGAAAATAAGAATGACTAGAAAATGATGGAGGGAAACATTAAGGAAGAGGGTAGGTAACTGGGGATGAAAAAGGGAGTAGAGGGGAAAATGGAAGTAAGGAGAGTGGTCAGGATTCAAGTATTGTATATGTGTGTATAGAAATATCACTGTGAAATTCATAATGTAGGAACTCAATAGGAGCTGATATTAAAAGTTGACAAGAACACCTGGTTTTATAACAAGTCCAATCTGCTATCATGTGACCATATACAAAACAGAATGTATAATTTAAAAATATTCTTACTTCTGCAAAGACATAAAATTTCAGGGTCAAAATTAATGTAAAATTTCTTCAGACAATATCATTTAGATGATAAATTTCTAATAGTTAATTATTAAGATATCCTGAATTCTGTATGAGCAAGAAAGATATAAAAAATATGAATGGAATTTGATCATTATTTTTTTCCACTTTTCTTTTGTTGATCAAACTTTCTTACTCTTATTTATACAGGGCATGAACACCAAGAGTAACTCATTTTTTTAAGTCTTACCTGGATTGAAATTTACTGATGTTCTAGATTTTCCTTTCATGTATTGAAGAATTAAATTCCTGTTTCTATATTTGAAAAAAGTAATAAAATTGGTATTTTAATACTCATATGAAAACACTAACCAAATATAATTCAATACTTAATAATATTTTAGATCTAGTATCAGAAATTTTTCATATGCTCTCCTAATCTGTATGCCCTATAAACATTTTGTTAACTTGAAAATTATTTATACAATGTTCTTTTCTGTTTTTTGAGATGGTATTTCATGATGATGATCAGGCTGATCTTAAATACCCTGGCTCAAGCAATTGTCCTGCCTCAGGCTCTTAAGTAGCTGGAGTAAATGCATGTGTCACTGCACACATAATTAAAGAAAAAAAAAAAGATGAGACGATCATGAATTGAGAACAAGACAGGTAAATATATTAACTAGTGTAGCTTGAACTCAGAAAATGTCCTGTCTCTGTAAAAAATAGTTTTTTTGTTCTTGCACAACTTCTTTCTCTTAGGCTTAAGGCCTTCTAAAAAATAAGGGTTGTATCACTTTAGTTCACCAGGTTGTTATGGAGATTTACTAAGATAATATTGAAACATGTTAAACAAAATAGTAAAATAATGGCATACTTAACTACTTACAATCTCAACTAGAACTAATGTGTATTTTTCAAGGTTCTAATATTCAAAAGTTAAAATTATTTTAAAAAATGCCTGAGTCCTAATTTTCATGATCAATTGGGCTCTTCTTTGTGCTTTATAACTCAGAGAAAATCAACAATTAATTTATAACTCTATTTATAAATATCTTCTTTAATTAGAGAATATAATCATCCCCTTCTGTGAGACTAATCAATAATAACAAAGGCAAGAAATTAACAAATGCCAAAAACTTGGACTACTACTATTTCTTCTCTACCTAGTTGAACAGAATCAGCAGACAAGTGTAGCTACATTTCCATGTTGATCTCCAACTGACTTGGAACACAAAATTTTCTTCAACACAATGGATACTGAGGAGTCATGATGGGGCTTAGCTCTCCTAGATTCAATGAATCTGCTTAATCTATTCCTTTTGAGGCAGACCTTAATAAATGCTGAAAACTTTAGACAGCGATTCCAACAGATTGGAAATTGGCCATTACTTGGGAAAATTACTAGAAGTGCCAATCTAAAGTTGGCAGTCACCATGGAAAACAGTGAGGTGGAACCCCCTGCAGTCAAAGGAAATCTATTTCAAGGGATGGAAGGTTTAGGGCACAGATCTGTTAGCCAAGATGACAGAAAACTCTGATCTCTTCCAGAGATTACTTGAAGCTTTACTTGAAGCTTTCTAATGGATTTGAATGATTTTATTTTTATGACAGAAAAGACAAAGTCCTAAAAGGATAATGCACCACACAAAGGGTAAGGCTAATATGGGGATTCCACATAAGGTTCCTAAAGGGGGGACAGGGTCAGAGTGCTTAGTATTTGTTGGCCAAAGCTAGAGGCCAAGCTGTCAAAGCAGAGTGCTTCTGCTTGGAAACAACTGTTGAATAAAAAAGCATGAGTGCATGAGAACCAAAAAGATTGTTGTAACTATTGAGTCTAAGTGTAGGGTTACCATGAAGACAGGGATTGGATCAGTCAGGGTATTTTGAAATAAAAGCTATTCACTACCAGACTGCAGAGCCAGGTCTGGCAGAAACACCACAGCAACAGAACTGACAGAGACAAAGGAACAATTTAAAAATCTATTTATTTTCCTCCATCTGACTACAGAATTATCTTCCTTACACTTCAAGGAGATCAATAGGTCCTTGATAAATTAAAGGGGGATGGTAGAATAGCTAACTTCAGCTAAACAGGGAATTTCAAGACCCAAATTGCAAATTATAAAATCATAGGTGTGATACTATCTGTACCTATGAGAAGGGGATATGCTTGAAATGAATTGGATAATGCTGGAAACCCTAAGAATAAAGGTTTACAAAGTCCTAAGATATTAGCTAGTGGTGTATCTCAGTGGTAGGAAAATTTCCCAGGATGCACGAGAAGAAAAAGAAAAAAGAAGGGGAAGAGAGAGGAGAGAACAAACCTTGAAGGTGACTCATGCTCACATCACTACTAATTTTTTTTAAATAACTAATCCATTTTAATTATGTATATATGACAGTAGAGTGCAATTTGATTCATTTGACACAACTGCAACAACTTTCATTTCTGATTTCACAAGATGTACCATTGCACCATATATGCAGTCATACCTGTACCAAGGTAATAATGTCTATCTCACTCCACCATCTTTCTTGCCTCCATTACCCCTCCCCTTCCTTCTCTTGGCCCAATCAAAGTATCATCACTGTTTCTTGCCTAGACTTCGAAGGGTTTCCGACTAATGAACTGTCCTAACTCACTACGGTTCCATACATAGTTATGCTATGAAATAAGATGCATATATAAGATGCAACAGGTGTAACTATTGTGGATATACATCTAATGTTGATTGGTATTGTAATATAAATACTTACGCAGTATTTCCTCTAGCAATGGCATAAGACAAGGCAATCTCTCCACAATTATCTGAAGCAGACACATTAACACCACAATGAAGAAGCAGCTCAGCTATTTGTGTTGATTTATGTTCTACAGCCAACATAAGGGCTGTTCTAAAATAAGAGAGATAACTTCAAATTTAGGTATTTTAATAAATTTAGTTAAAAAGCCATTGTAATACATTTTACCAATTTGACATTTATCTTTACATACACTAACAGACACATACATCTTGGAAGATCAAATCTTTATCTTTCTAAATCATTTGTAAGTCTAAAAGGAAAACAAACACATAAAAAATAAATCACGTGTCCCAAAAGGGGAGAGTTACAAACTTAAAATCCTTCAATGAACAATAATTATGATGAGGTCATTCATCTGAAGTTGGCAAAGATTTCAATGAATAAAGCTCCATTTCTTTCTTAGGGTGATGTAATATATTGTAACTCACAGTCAGCCAAAGGTCAAGGAGTAAAAAAGGTATTTGCAGGTATAACATAATAACAGTAGCACTGGTGATAATAATAATAATTGTTGCTTCAGTCCTTCACTCTGAGAAGCATTTGCCAGGCATTGAAATCAATGCTACATGTATAATCTTGCAAACAGATTTCAAGCATATGTTACACTCTTTTTCATTATAAATGTTCAAAATTTGTTAAGACTAATTAGACGTCATTTAGGAAAAATCTGAAATCAATATTCTACAAATTAAGTAATTTAAATCAAATAGTCATATAAAGGAAAAAATAATTTTCAATATTTATTTATACTCAACACAGCATTTCCAAAAGAAAACTATACCAGGAGAAGATGAAATATTTCAGAAAATTTAAAAAGTTCAATACTGAATAAAAGCACAAACTAAAAGTCTATATTTTACAAAACATGAAAACTCTAGCTAACATAATGTGATCAACAAAATCAAATAGTAATCATCAGCCAATAATTATAAGCGCATATGAATCATACTACAAACTCTTATTTATGTTGCTCAGTTTGAATAATTGCTTTTCTCCTTAATTTTAGTTTATGTTCAAAAATTTCACTCTATTCCAATAATTATGTCATTCCCATTAATTTAATATTTTTAACTTGAGTGATTTTACTACAATATTAACATTTTTCCAAAAAAATATAAAGTACTATACCTTCCGTTATCATCAACTGCATGAACGTTTGCTTTATTCTTAATAAAAAATTCTACCATCATCTGTCTGTTTTTCTTTATGGCGAGTAAAAGTGGTGTTTGGCCACTCTGAAAAACAACAAATATAGTTTATTCACAAAATTACTACTTTTCAACTGAAGTTAACCTTACAAAATACTGTATGAACATAAGCATATAATAATAATGTAAATTACGAGTAGCCACTCTCTTCTCTTCCCATTCTGCTTCCATACATGCTGCTCTTTCATTTTGAGATGCCTCTCCTCTGCCTAGAGTGGCCACATGAACTCCAGCATTTCTAAAACTGCTTCATACATTTACTGTTTCCATGGATCTTTGCCGCTGTCAAGCATTCATCACGGCATCTTGGAGTTATGTAACATGCACCCTCCTCAACCAAGAGCATCTTGAGGACATAAACTGTATTTTATATCCCAATATCCCCATTCTCTAATACATATTAGTAAAGGATATAAGTATTATATTTCATTAACAAGCCAAATTCTCAATTCACTAGTAGGGTGTATCAATCATATTCTGAAGAACGTCTACTTTTCCAGAAATACCAAACTGCATAGAAAAGATTCCTTGTTTTACTGTTAGAGAAAATTTACACAACTGTGCATGGTATGTCCAGTAGTACAGAAATAGCCTTACCATTGCTTAACACCTACTTGACATCGATTTTTCATTGTAGATATAAACATGTGGACAATTGAAGTTACAGGAATATATTTCTGAGAGCTTTCCAGCAACATGGAAGTTTTCTCCATGTTATACAAGTCCACTTGATTCTTTTTTATTTATGAAATCAGAATCCCAGATTCCAATGTAAGGAATTTCTGCTTAAAATTGATAGTCTGAGTAAACTATGTTGCTTTTTCATAATTGTTCCTGTGTCTTCTCTTATTATAAGATGAGATATTTATCTTACATGTCAGAAAGTTCAATACAAAAATATATTATTTTTATGCAACTGGAAAAAATTTTGCCAACTAATCCACTGAGATGGGATTAACAAAGAGAAATAACCAACTCAAAAAAAAAAAAAAACTAACACAGAGCTGGGATTATGGCTCAGTGGTAGAGCACTCACATAGCACATGTGAAGCCCTGGGTTTAATTCTCAGCAGCACATAAAATAAATAAAATCAATGTATTGTGTTCAATAATAATTAAAATATAAATATTTTTAAAAACTCCAAATAAACAAAAAAACCACCCAGTCAATAACTGAGCAAAAGAACTAAACAGAAATTTCTCAAAAGAAACACAAATGTCCAAACTATATATGAAAAAGTCTTCTACATCTCTAGCAATTATGTTAATGCAAATAAAAACTACACTAAGACTTTATCTTACTCCAGCCACAATGGTAATTATCAAGAACACGAACAGTAATATATACTGGTAAGAATGTGGGGCTGGGGATGTTACTCAAGTGGTAGCACACTCGCCAGGCATGCATGTGGCCCGGGTTCCTGTTGGTGGGACAACATACTAGTAAAACCACCCTGGAAAACAGTTTGGAGATTCCCCAAAATCTAAGAAGGGAATCACAACATGAAACAGCTATCCCATGCCTCAGTATTTTCCCAAAATTAGTAAAACAAAATTTTACATGTAACTGTATATTAATGCAGTCACATGTGTGTTTACAGTAACACAATTCACAACAGGTAAATTATGAAATTAACCCAAGTGCCTGTGAATGGATGAGAGGATTAAGAAATTGTGGTGCACATACATACAATGGAGTATTACTCAGCCATAAAAATGCATAATGTCATTTGTTGGTAAATGAGTTGGTATCCAAGAATATCATGCTAAGTGAAATAAGTCAAATAAGAAACTCAAAGGTCAAATGTTTCATATGTGGAAGCTGGAGTTAATTAAAGAAAAGGAAATGAAGAACAGAATATCAAAAGATGTAAAGAAGATCATTAGTGAAGAAAAAGAAGATTGAGAGGCACAGAGAATGAAAAAGGGAAGGCAATGAAGAAGGAAATCTTTAAAATTCATGTTATATGCAAACATAAATATACCACAGGGAATTGCACCCTTATGTATATGTAAAAAGAATCAACCAAATATAAATAAATAGGTGAAAGGAGATCCAGGAGAATAGGAGGGGGAGAACGGAGGAGAAGGGGTAGACAGATGGAAAAGAGGGAATCAAGGACTCAACTGGAATTCCATGCATTAAGATTTTGGGGGAATGAATTCAACTACTATGTAAAACTATAAACTCTTAATAAAAATAACATTGAAAATGTATTCTCACTTGTAATGACAATCCTGGTAACATAATGCTTGCTTATTTTCCAAAATTCTTTTTACTCTCATCCACTTTAATTGCTACTTAAAGTTACTTATAATTTTAGGCAAAATTTAATTCAGAAATTTTGTGTATCATCAAGATTTATGTTGATCTACACAGATTACTTGTAGCATCATGAAAGATACTAAATACTGGCATTTTTAAGGAACAAAGCTGAAGACTGATACATAGTACAGCTGGCGAAATCCATGAGTTATCTACTTCTAGCAATAATTTATCTATTCTAGCAATGAGTGACCTAATCAGCCTTTCAAAAATTCCAGTGGGAACATGATTTTTATAGTATATATATAGAAAACTATTTAACTGCCAATCTCTAATTTCAAAAATTTAATCCCATTTGAAAGAGATTCATAATATATTATGTAGTCCATATTCTTATATAGCAGTAGAAACCACCATGAAAGCTTTATCACACTATATTAAAAAAGAGGAGTTATAACCTCATTTATAGAGGTAAAGTAGGTGATTGGAGTAAGTGGTGCAGTTGCCAGTAGCAAACTGAAGAACATGTGTGCCCAGCATGTGGGAGCAAACCATGCACACCACACCACACAGTACTATGGCTCAAGGGGACCGCATCAGGTTCTTTCACAGAAGCTTGAAGTTCAGAATTCTGCATCAACTGAGGGAGACAAACTAAATACACACATGAGCTACAAAATAAGGAGGAAGAATACGAGGAGAACTTCCAACATTTGCTAGTATTTTAATAAAAAGAAAATTTGCCTATAATCAGTATTTTTTAACATGCATTACTGTTAATTTTAAGAAACATTTTAAATATTTTTAAAATAATGGTGATTGATGTATATACCGTGTTTTTGGCTTCAATATCTGCATTGGATGAAAGCAGTTTTTTTGCTATTAATGTGTTCCTATAAAATATAACATAGTGGAGCGGAGTTTCACCCTTGTTGTTGTGAACATTTGGATTGGCACCATGTTCTAGAAGAATAATTGCACATTCCTCTTCCTCATATTGTAGGGCCTGTTGGTTTTAACCAAGAAATAGATTGTAAATTTTGGAAATCCAAGAAAAATATTTCACGTTTTACTCATTAGTTATAGCTAAATGGCATTAACCAATTTTTCTTCTAAGCATTTCATCAAATTCATTTCCTGCAAAACCACTGGCTATATCTACCTTCATCAATGGTGTGTTGCCATCACTGTCACACAAGTCGATGCTACATTTCCTCTTCACTAGAAGAGCCACCACTGCTGGATTGCCATAGGCACAGGCATAATGTAGAGGGGTTCTGTGCAAGTAAGAAGCTTTATTAGGAATTCATAAGGTACCTTTTGAAATATACTACTATTTATGCAATTATAAACATTAAAAAGCTCATAATTCCTCTATTTTCTTATGAAGAAGGTACACTATTTAGTAGCTGTCATTACTTATTTTATTAATGAATGATCAGCCTACGCCACTGACATTTTCTTCTTATTTCTTGTTTCTGATACTGCTGGGGATTGCACCCTGGGTTACTGAACTACTGAGTCATATCCTAAGCACATTTTTATTATATAAACAATTTTGATGCAGGGTCTCACTAAGTTGCCCACTGTGGTCTTAAACTTCCAATGCTCTTGCTTCAGCATCTTAAGTAACTGGAATCATGGGTATGTGCGACTGTGACTGGTTCCATTGATTTTACTTATTTTTGTTTGCTTTGTTTTCATATTGCTGGGGATGGAACCCAGGCCTGAAACATTCTAGGTAAGGAAGGGCTCTACCACAGAACCACATCCCCAGAGCAGAGTAGCCCACTTGCCTAGAAAGAAGATGGACTTGAGATTTAGCTCATCTTCAGTTTGAATTCTACTTTAGGCTCTGTGATGTACTAGTTATCCCACAGTCTTACTCTCCCTCAATTTCCTAAAAAGTAAGGATTAAAATTTTGAGTATCTCCCTGGATACTACCAGGATGCTTAATGGAGAATCTATGTAAAACATCTGAAGAGTTTGTAGCACAAGCAACAGCTCCATAATTGGTAGCTATTGTAATCAATATTATTGCTTTTTATCAACTAAGAGTATTTCAATTAATAAGTTAGTAGTATTGTAGTGATTTTTAAAAATATATTTTAAAAACTATGTATTTCAATGAGTCTAAGATGATTTTTTTTCTTATCATTTTAACAACACTGACAATGGAATCCCACCAATAATTCGGGCTGCATTACAACTATAATTGGCAGCATTTAATTTTTTCTTCATAAACAAAATAAAGAACCATCATAATTCATGGTGCCTTACCTTAAGTGAAATGTGAGACAAACAATAGATTTATGGCAGTTCTCATGACATGGATGGCATTTAAATTCAGTTTTAAAAGTATGAAAGGTAAAGTAGGCTAAATAACAACAATAAAAGGCCAAACCGAAAGCAAACTTAATGCCAAAGGAAAAAGAACCTAAATGAATTAGTATGGTTAAATTAATTCAGTATTTATATATATGGGATTTATATATGAATCAGGTATTTTCAATGTTCAGTATTTAATACTGTCTTAATTTTTCACAAGGGACGTTTACAATTTCTTACCTCCATGAATGCATGATTGAAAAGGAGGAAGAACTGTTTCATTTGAAATTGAGTCCTATCACTTCAGTTTTAATTAACTAGTAACACCTAGAAAGTTTTTATGTAAGAGTTCTCTGAGATAGTAGAATATGTCAAATACAAAATAAGTAGCTGTGCATTTCTTGCGCATTAAAAACATACTCATTTTATGAGTACAAATGAATAGAATTAAAGAATAATTCTTTAATACTTTACTTTATAAAAGTTTCACTTAAAAATACTAAAGTTGAGAAGTTTAGTATTTTTATGTGAAACTTTTATAAAGTAAAGCACTACTTTTTCAGTAGTAATAATCTTTTATACTTGCTCTCTTCTATTCTCACCAAAACAAAATTAATAACTTATAATTGCATATTTAAAGTAAAATATACATATGAGAAATGTATGTGTAGTAATATCTACAACAGATGAAATGCACTATAGGATATCTATATAGAAATGTAATAGAAGAAAATATAAATGCTTTCTTCATGTTGGCAAAGGTGTTCTAAGAAATAATGAATTTGAAAGAAGACTTCTTTTTTTCCTACCTCTCTTTTTAAAATTTATTATGTTGTTGATGATGACAATGTTATTGTTGTTGTTTTGCTGGGGATTGCACCCTTACCCTTTGCTTTGCCATGCAAAATGTGCTCTAACACTGAGCTACATTTCCAACCTTGGAATTCTAATTTAAATCAGATAAAATACTCTAATTTTACAGATGCTCAAGTGATAGTGACATATGAACATAGAAAAAATATTTATGTCCTTGGCAATAGAAGGAATTTAAGTCTAACAAATGAAATAAATTTCTCAGCTACAATATTTTGAAGATGAAGAGTAAGTGGTATTGGGCTGTTGATTATGGCTTGAGCTGTTTATTGCTCCTCAAATAGATGATTTAATGATAATTTCTGTGCCACATTTAAAACTGTGCATGCCACTACCTACCAATTCCATTTTACTCTTCTTCCAGATATTTGAGTATTCTTTTTATCCTGTTCCAGTCACTTATCATTTGGTCATTGGCAAACAAGTAATTTGTGAAAGTTAATAATGTATTCTGATACACAGAATGGCAAGTCTTTGTTCATTGCAAACATTTTCTTAGTTTCATCATGACCCTAAATGACTGTGTGTGGAACTAAAAAAAGGTACTGATATTTTGTTTTTTGTGAAACTGATAACCACAGAGAGCGCTCACATTTGGGGTCAAAGAGTATTCTATTGCACAAACCACAAGCAGGGCCTACCTTTGATACTCTTATTCCCTTCAGAACAGAGTAGGGCAAGCTACATTAGAGCAGCAGCAGGCAGCTCTGTACAGACTAGGCATCCTTTGTGTGCTACTCCCTTGGCCCTGGTGACTGAGAGCCTGCACTGCCTAGATGCTCTCAACCAATGCTCTACTCTCCATGCTTGAACAGATACACAGTAATGGATAACTACAGGAAAGGATACTGGAACAGTGGAATTAGCAATTTTGGAATTTTGTGCGAGAATCTTTTGGCAAATGCTTTTTTACTTTAGTCTAAAGTGATAACAAAATTGAAATAGCATGCTGTGTTTGTTGTTTTGGAAAATGTGAAAGCTGCCAGTGAACTCAAGTGTCCTCTGTGGAAAGGTAGTTAAAGGTAGTTAACTTCACTAACTGAAGTTAATGAAGTATTTGCAGAAAATTCAGGGCTTGTCAAGACTGTTGTTATGAAAATGGTTTGATGATCAAGATGACACCGAGTTATCCTAAGAATTTGATAAATTAGTGAGTGAAGCATGTGAGAAATAAGTAAAATCTTATTTTAGTGTACCCTTAAATAAACTAGTGTGAAGGAATTTTAAAAATTAAAAAAGAAGAAAGAACATGGAGCCATCTTCCCAATTCAGAGTTCTTGTGAGGCTCTCAGGACACAACATTTTTCAATGCTTTTGAAAATGTGTACTTTAAAAGATGTTGTGTGTATTTTTTTTTTTTTAAATCAGTGACCTTATAGGGAAATTTTAAGTGTCTGGGAAACCAGTTAAAAATTTGGTTTTGTTTAGCTGCCCATTAGATGTCCTGGGTACGGAACTTCCAAGGTGTGCAGGTCCTGGATATTGAGGACTCCACAGGATATTAAAGTCAAATATTCTGGTGAAAGGAGAACTGCTATCCTTTCTGCTCTGCTCCTATTGGCACAGCCTGGATGGTGCAGGCTTCAATTCCATCAGCCCATTGGTCCCTTACCCCTCATTCCCTGGCCTCCCAGACCCTATTACCTATTTTTATGATCGGTGCTATCAATATGACATCCACGTCCCAGATAACGTTTAATTCTTCCCAATTCACAATTTTTGGCAGCCTGGTGGATCTTCCCAAGAGGGTTATATCCGAAAAACTTGACTCCCAGGCTTATATAAACAAACTTTCTCCAGGCTCTATCCATCCTAAAGACAATTAGGTAACAACCTCTACCAAGTGGCCTACAAAAGCACCTCTTCCATTAGCTATCTGCCAACCAACTGGCAAAATAGTCGTTGCCAGGTGACAATGATAAACACAAGTGCACATTCCACAATCTGCATGGCCCTAGGTGATTGGCTCCTGGATGGCCCGCCCCCTGTACTGTGATCAGCGCCTGGCTATTCTGTAAAGACCCCATCAAGAACCGGATGGGACTCCCCTGAGACCACCCAATACCCACACAGTGAGTGAGATGACCCACCAGGATCAGGTGGGCCTCAATGGCGGGCAGGTGAGAACCCCCCACACCCAGACCTGGGTGGGCAGGACTCATCCTCTCTGCCATTGCACAGCTGCCTATGTCCACAGCAGGAAACAAATACTGCACTCTTCCTATTACTTTATTCAGTAAATGGCAGAAAAGGAGATCCCTGACTTAAGATGTCCATTAAAAAAAATCTGGAAAAATTCAGGAATGCATTTAATTTAAAGAAACAGATTAGAAGAAAACAACAGAATAACTGCACCAAAAGCAATTTTATTGTCACTCTTCTGCGTCATCCAGTCCCTGACATAGCTCTGCTCAACACAAAGAGGGAGTAAGCAGCCCACCAGTTCCACTCAAAAGCAAAAGGAGAATAGTGTGACAACCATCACCCTAGGCTTTCCAGTGTAGTACCAAAATGTCCTGATTCAGTTTCTCCCAACCCAGATTACTGAGAAGAACAGATGAGCTATTTGGAGATGACCTGAAACAAAGAAGAAGTGGTGCAACACATGGATCAACTTGCAGCAGAAGAAATCATGGTCCCCAGTGGCTACTCTGCCCAGAACCCCCACAACCTCTGCACTGTCTCCTCCTGTAAACAACTCTAGCCTTCATTTCTGGCGTTCCCTCAGGGTTTGCCATTACATACCTCAGGTGCTAGATCCAAACAGACTGCCACTGAGGAAACCAACAGCCACAGAGGAACCCTGCATCTTTCCCTACTACAAAAAGCCTCAAAGGTGTTTGCATTCACAGTCTCCAAGCACCTGTACCACTACCTCTAGATTCTGCCTACCCAAGATAACCTCAGCTATAGTTGCCACAAATCCAGACCCAAGGTCCCCAAACAGCCTTTTCCTGTGCAAGAGAACATGAAGGCTGCAGCCCATACTGGAGGCACAATCCCATGTGATGGGTGTACACCTGCAGCCATATCCATGCACCCTGCCAGATGTTGGACTGACAGTTGCACATGCACAATACCACTTTCAACACCTGTCATGAGCCACTGCGCGCCATATTTAGCAGCCTCTGAAGTTACATACACATGTGTCACCAGCCTGTTTCATGGTGATATTAACATATGTAAGCACCCAGAGTCCCATTAACCATCACCACCACCATGTAGCTTTGCCTGAAGAGAGTTGTTCTGTGCCACTGCACACGTTTCTCCTCAGCTCCACTCACAAAAAAATAGTGCATGTTTACAGCCATCCTCTACACCTCCATGTCCCTTCCACCATACTTGAATTCACAGGTGAGGTTTCTAGCTTAATGCATCCATGATTAGGCCCCAGAGCTGTAGATACACAGCAGGCAGGCAAAGCTCTGCTTTTGGTCCTTCCCTGAAGCCCTATGTGTCTACAATCAGATCTGATCCTACCGTCCTGTGCTTTAACAAACTAGGTCCCACCTCATAGGCACTCTTTGCCAGCCCTGGCTTCTGTCCTTGGTCCTAGCTTTTCCTTACTACTTCTCTGCCCACATGTAGCCTTTCTACATTGCAAATGCCTGCAGCTGACACTGCACCAAAGTGTGCACACTGCCTGGTCCATATGTCTTTCACCTTTTCTAATCTTCTCTGTATGGATCTAGAGGCACTATCTAGGACCCAGGTAGTCCTCATAGCAACTCTAGATTTCCCATAGCTCTAGCCACCAATGACCATGAAGATTCTCATGTTACCAAAAGTTGTGCCTGCTAAAAGAGAAGCAATGCATCCTTCAACCTTAGATAACAACGATGTTGCTCCATGCCACTAGACCAGTGCTATACTAGGTCAGCATGCCCTCCCATACTGTTCTGAAGGAAAAAGCTTTCCCATCCTGAAATAAGTCCTTAAGTCTGGAAGAAGCAATGGTTTCTTCAAATGTGCATGCACCTTTTCAAGCTACTAGGGTCAAGAAGAACCAGAGAAACTTGGTAAAAAAAAGGATCACAAAAAGTCTTCATTAAATGAATGGTCCAACAAAATTAGAGACCTTGATATAATGAAAATGGGAGAATAACATAACAGTTGGGTTAAAACAAAATCAGTTCAATGAAGAAAGTTTATACCAGGAGCCAATCCATGACACCCACCCTGATTCAGGCACAGATGACTTCCTATTCCTCTTAGAATAAAGTTCAAAATACTCACCATGGTCCACACTCCCCATGGCCAGGCACTGATCTTCGTAATTCTTTGTACCTCCCTTGATCTTGCTCCCTCCCCTCAGGGCCTGTGGCATTATTTCATATCCCTGCACTTAATCCAATGCCTCTGGTAGCAACTTGCTTCCATTTTTCCTGCCATCACAGGATAATGAAGCCCTCACTCAGAAGCAAGCCAGCCTTGGAACCGTGAACACTGAATGCCTAGTTTGTATCCTTTACTGGGCCTTCTTTATTGTATTTATTGTGCTTAATTTGTTTTACCCCTAAATATTAACTGAAACGAAGGAGACCAGACATACTATCTTGGACACTGTTCTAGCCTACATAACTGACTTGCACTTTAGCCTCCAGGACTCAGTCAAATTTGCAAAATGAGTGAATAGATGCTTGGAGACACTCATGGACTCTCTGCTTCTCTAGGCTTTCAGGTCAGGACCTCCACATATGGCCCACATCAACCAGTATCCCTCAATCTCCCTTGATAAGTTTTTTCATTGGCAAGAATAATTTTGGTAAGTCATTTTTTAAAGAGATAAGCACCATACTCAGGATCTCATACATGCTAAAGCACTCTACCACTAAGCCATATACCCAACACCTCGGTCAATGCTTTTAAACAAAACAAGATTACCATAAAATGGTCTGGTGTTGGGGGGGGGGGTAATGAGGTGACAATTGGAGGGAGCCACATATGGAACACAGAGTTTTTGTGGCAGATGAAAGGCCTTGTGAGGACCACACTGCATACTCTTTGCACTGCTGAGGTTTGGGGAAACCTTTCTGTACCATGCCCACCCAAAAAAGAAAAACTTGCCAGCCTAGCTTCTTCAGAACTAAATAGAAAACATTAATCAGATAGACTGAATAGACATCTATGGACTATTTAATCTATCAACAATAAATTCATTTGCTTCTCCATCAAACAATGACCATTGTTTGAAATAGTTCTTATTGCCAGGCGTGGTGGAGTACACCTGTAATCCCAGCCGCTCAGGAATCTAAGACAGAAGGATTGCAAGTTCCAAGCCAGCCTCAGCAAACAAATGGTGCTAAGCAATTCAGTGAGATCCTGTATCTAAATAAAGCTGAGTATGTGGCTCAATTGTCAAGTGCCTCTGAGTTCAATTCCTTGAACCAAAAAAAAATCATATTTTTGAGTACAAGGTAAATGCAAGAAATAGAGATAACTTCTTGCGCCCTATCGGATCATAAATGAAAGAAATAACAAGTTAATGACAAGAAACAAACTTTTTAATGTATGGAGGTTAAAATATACAACTCTGGATTAGGACTGGATCACAGATACAATCAGGGGAGCAAAAATTTCAGAAATAAATGTGAACAGGGATACAATACAACAAAATTCATTGGGTTATTAACACCCATAAATAATTTATGTACCTATACATCAATGGCAAAGGAACTGAAAGAGAATTAGAAAAATATCCCATTCACAATAGCCTCAGAAAACAATAGAATACTTCGGAATATATATAAGAAAAGGTATGAAATAGTTCTACAATGAAAACTACAGAATACTGAAGAAAGAAATTAAAGACCTTTGAAGATGGACAGATCCCCCATGCCCTAATTCTGCCTATGTTAGGCAGAATTAATATTGTCAAATTAACCATACTACCCAAAGTGCTATACAGATTCAATGCAATTCCTATAAAAATACCAATGAGTTCCTTTGTAGAAATAGAAAAATCACCTATAAAACTCATTTGGAAATATTAGAGAATCAGAATAGGCAAAGCAGTCATTAGCAAAAAAAGTGATACAGGAGGCATCACAATCAGTACTAGAATCATGGTAAAAAAAAAGAAGACACAGGAAAAAACCCACATAAGTACAGTTATCTAATATTATAAAACAGCACCAAAAACAAACACTGGAGAAAAGATAGCATCTTCAACAAATGGTGCTGGGAAAACTTGAAATACATGTAGCAAAATGAAATTAAACCCCTACTTCTCACCCTGCACACAACTCAAAGTGGATCAGGGACTTAGAAATTAGAACATAGAGACCCTGCAACTAACTGAAGAAAAAGTAGGAATGTAAGCTTAGGAACTTACTTTCTTAACAACACCTGTAAAGCACAAGAAGTATAATCAAGAATCAATAAATGGGATGGAATCAAAGAAGCAGCCTTTAAACTTCTTCTCAGTTCAAGAAACAATAATATGAAGAGAAAGCCTACTGAACAGGAGAAAAATCTTTACCACCTGCACCTCAGTTACAGCATTAATCTCCAGGATATATGAAGAACTCAAAAACTTTATACTACTACTACTAATAATAATAACAACAACAATAACAATAACAACCACCCAATCAATAAATGGACTAAGGATCTGAACAGACACTGCACAGAAGAAAAAAATACAATCAACAAATATATGAAAAATGTTCATCTTTAGTAATTATAAAAATGCAAGTCAAATCTACATTGAGATTTCATCTCCCTTCAGTCAGAATGGCAATTATCAGGAATTCAAGCAACAATAAATCTTGGGGGGAAGTAGGAAAAAAGGTTCACTCATACCTTGCTGGTGGGAAGGCAAATTTTCAATTTATCATTAGAGAAAGCAGCATGGAGATTCCTCAGAAAACTTGGAATTGACCCAGTTATCCCACTTCTCAGTTCATACCCAAAGGATTTAAAGTCAGAATACTACAGTGATGCAGCCACAACAATGTTATAGCTAAACTATGAAACCTGTCTAAGTGCCTTTCAACAGATGAATGAATAAAGAAAATGTGGTATACATACACAACCAGATATTACTCAGCCTTAAATAAGAATGAAATTATGGAATTTGGTGGTAAATGAATGGAGCTGGAGAATACCATGCTTAACAAAATTAACTAATCCCAAAGAACCAAAGGCTGAATGTTTTCACTGAATTTCAGATGCTAATTGACAATAAGGGTTGGGGTTCCTAGGGATGAACAGAGGTACTGTGGAGAAGGCAGAGGGGAGTGAAGGGAGGGGAAAAGGAATGGAGGTAGGAAGAATAGCAGAATGGATCTGACATAATTACCCTATGTGCATATATGACTACATGACCAGTGTGAGTCTACGTCATGTACAACCAGAAAAATGAGAAGTTATACTCCATTTATGTATGATGTGTCAAAGAGCATTCCACTGCCATGTACAACTAAATAGAATGAATAAAAAATGTTTTT
This sequence comes from Callospermophilus lateralis, assembly GCF_048772815.1. NCBI lineage: Eukaryota > Metazoa > Chordata > Mammalia > Rodentia > Sciuridae > Callospermophilus > Callospermophilus lateralis. The sequence continues at coordinate 198,369 of NW_027514360.1, forward strand.
AGGTGCTCAGGAAAAAAAAACACATATCAAGTAACTGTAAAAGATTAAAAGGTGTATCAAAGATGAAAGCAGAATTAGAAATCACCTGATCCAATCCACCTATTTCATTAATGAAAAACCTTATTACAATACTAACATATCCCCAACCAGAAAAAATGAGAAAGTCAAATAATTATCAAAATTACACTACATACAGAATTATAGTTCACGTGTGAAAAATACTGTGATACAGACAAGAAGAATAAAATTTTATAAGATGAAGGGAATCCTCATACTGCAGACATTTTATGGCTTAAAATTGGCACCCATGCTTCTCAAGGAAAAAAGATGATGGGCATGGAGTCAAACTAATGGAGTTCCCTCCACAGCCATCTGTTTCCTTCTCTGGCTTAGTATCCTTCATCCTTACAGCAAGTTATACTATTCCACCACAAGGATGAAAGATCACCCACAAGGATCATGGCAAGCACACGAGGAACACCAAAATTGGAGGCAAACGAGAAAGGAGGGCTATGCTATTACTATCATCAATATGATGGACTAACACTAGCTTCCCTGTGTGCCTAATGCTAAGAATTCAAAAAGAAGTGAGATAATATGAAACTTTATTCAGCCATAAAATAAATGAAATTTTGTCATCTGCAGGAAAATGGGTGGAGACCATAATATTAAACAAAATAAGTCAAACTTAGAAGATCAAGGATCATATGCTTTCTCTCATATGTGCAAGCTAGAATGGAAAAAGAAATAGAAAGGTGTGGGGGATAATCTCAGGAAAATCAAAGGGAGATAATTAAAGAAAAAGACCAAGGGTTTAAAGGTATACAGGGAGGGAAGAAGTGCTGGGAAGCAATATTGGCCAAATTATATTGTTAAATTTTGTCCATGTATAAATATATAACACAAATCCTTGTTATGTACAATTATAATGCACAAATTTTAAAAATATTGAAAAAAATAATAGCCAGTGGGAACTGATTATGTTTCAGCTTAAAAATCTACAAATATCTATAATCATTTTATGATGCTCTGTCTCTTGGAAGCCCTATTGCATACATAAACATGTACGTGTAAGTGTTTCTGCATATATATATTACTGTACTAAACATAGAAATAGATAGATAGATAGATAGATAGATAGATTACGACACTCAAGACTCACAAAAGAACTCAACCTATTCATAAGCAGGGTGAGCCCCTGGCCTTCTAAATGTGGACCCACTTAACTAAAGACAGCATGATTTATGCTCTTTATATAATGCCTGTGGCTTTCTAACTTAAGTGCTTTTTGTTTGGGTCCTTTATTTATTTTAACCCCAATTTGATATCCCTACAGATATATTCATGTTCTAAAACAGAAAGGGATAGACAACCTGTCCAATATTAAAAGTAAAAAATATTAAATACCAAATAAAAATGCTATTATATATTTTCCAGCATCCAAAATAGTGCTAAATGCAAAAAATAGGTTTTCCATACAAATCCACAAGATATTTGCTTACTGTATCCTGTCAGAAAAATAGATTTAGAGGTAAAAGTATCTGTTATCTAAAAACTGTGTAGTGAATATGGCTACAAAATATCAGTGGAAAACATACTTATGATTTGTCTTGAGAAAGATATCACTTAATATTAAAACAACAGTTGCAAGATAATAATAGGAACAGCTCAGTGAAATTTCCCACAGGTGGTTAACAAGTCACAATATATAAACACCAATATAGCTGAGAAGGATATGAGTTGATTCCAAAATGCATTTATAACTTGAAGCTTTTAATTTAAATTTTCCTTCTCTTCAAAGCAAGTGGCCCAGCCTGAAGAACTCTCCAAATCACTTGAGATAAGCTTATGCATATTAAATAAGAATATTTCCTGGAGGATCTAATGGATCAAATTTATAGTCTCAATCAATTTTTTCCAATTTGACTTTGAAGAGAAACTTAACATTGAAGCAAAACCGGTATAAATGAAAATGTAAATCTTAATATATAAAATTGAGATACATTAAGTTCCACTTCAAAATAGCCCTAAAACCTGGAAAAGAATAAACTGAAAAAAAACAAAAGCTCAAAATTTGATTAAAAAGTATCTCCTTCCCTGTTAATAATTATCTATTAATATGACTAATATACCATACAACAATTTTAAGAAGGAAAGTTTATTTTTGCTTACATTTTCAAAACTTTCAGTACATGGTTGGCAAACATCACTGCTTTGGGCTCAAGGTCAAATAGAAAATCTTGGCCAAAGGTGGAGAAGAACATAGAGATTCAGGCTAATGGTGTTAACCTTTTTGATAAAATAACACTAAAAGAAAATTCAAACATTAAAAATAAGATAGACATATACATACACTATACATACAGAATCCCAAAGAAAAAATATCAAGATAAAAAGCAGCTCTGAAAGACATATAATAACCAAAGGACCTAACAATGGAAATAAAGAAAAATAGTAAAACATACACACAAAAAACATTAGGTCACATTTATATAAAATTATATTTGTTTGTATAAATTTAATTTACGTTTATAAGCTTCACTTCAAACTTCTCACTTCAGACTCTAAAATCAAGGGGGTTTGGAATAAAGTATTCCAAAGTTTGAAAGTATATACTTACCAACCAAGACTGCTATGTCCAGCAAAGTTATAAACGGAACAAGGAATGACATGATCAGTGATATAATCAGACACAGAATGCAAAAGGTTGAATGTTTCATACCCTATGAAAAAGCTAGAGAGAAAAATGAAGAACAAACAGGGATCACATAAAAATAGAAAGAAGATCACACAGTGATGAGCCACCTGACTGGTTACAAAGATGGAAGAGGGTAAAGCAGTAGCTACAGGAAGAAATGTACTTTGGAATATATAAAAATGCCCTGAAGTTTCTGAGAATTCTCTCACAATGAGGAATAAGTTAAAAACAATATTTATGCCCTAAAAAACATCAGATGATTTAAGTGCCAGAGGAAAGAAACATTGCACATGTATCAACTGAGGCTATGGAGAGAGTTCATTCATAAGTCGCCAGAAGGCAGTACAGAGTGCAGTGAGTGAGTGGAGGGCTACTGGCACTCTCTCAGAAGAATCCCAGAACTCCTCACTTTCTTCACGTCAGTCATGGTTTTCACATCTATTAGTAGATTATTGGGTTTTGAAATATCTATCCCAAGTACAATATCAATAACCATTTTGCCATCTTTGTTTTTGCTCAAATTCTGCTGTATGTCACAGCTTCCTTCCTCAAATATCCTCAAGTCCATGTTCAAAGGCTGGTTCTCCAATACAGATGCAAGTACACAGTCTGCTCTGATCAGCTACTGATGCACCAGGACCAACAACATCATGTCTTGACTAGCAAACAGTACTGCAGGAACTTCCACATCTCCAAACAGATCTACCAAAGAGGCACACATTGATAATGGCTCATGAGCAGAATGCTGATGTCACGAGCAGCAGAGATGATGTCACGATATGCAATACTCACACACACAGTGATCACCTACCAGGGTCATCATCATAAGGCCTGTTCTTGGAAAATGGGGTGCATGGTGTTAGCCAAAGACCAATCACCAGAAAATTCTAATTTTTCAAAAACACGAAGACCCTATCCATTCACAGCTTGTACTTCCTTGGTCAGAACAACTTCCTGTTCTCTCAACCCCAAACCTCAGTATATGAGTAAGTCAGACTAGCACTAAGCATCTGTTTCTTTCTTTTTTAAAAAAAAATTATTTTTTACTTGTAGTTGCACACAATAACTTTATTTCACTTAATTATTTTTATGTGGTGCTGAGGATCGAACCCAGGGTCTCAAATGTGCAAGCCGCGTGCTCTACTGCTGAGCCACAACCCCAGCCCCTATACATCTGTTTCTTAACAATACTGATCTTAGATATTGGTCTTTCCTTTTTCTCTTTCTACGTGTGATTTTTAGAAGGTCCACTTCACGGTACTGATCAATCTCACTTGCTTCAGGCATACACCTGAGCTCCTAAAGAATCAACCTGTGAAATTTGAGGGAGGGGCCTACACTGCAGGGTCTCTTAGAAGATCCAGACACTATTCTAGCTCCTGTGATATCTTGCTTCTCAATTGCTGTGCCTCCCTGATCCAAGCCACCTGCCAGCATTCTTCAAGCACAAAAAGGGAAGAAGCTTTGCTCCTGGAGCTGTAGGTCTAACCAAGATAGGATCCTCCATCTTGGCATGCTGTGGTTGTCGGGGTTGAGGGTACAAAGTGCAAAATACTGGCATATACACCAGAACACCTGGATATTCAGCTTTTCAGTGGCAAGGTAGTTTTTAAGATGGATGAGCTTAAAACATTGAATGGGACAGAAAGCAAAGTTACTGAGTACTCAGCTTGCACAACTTGATGACAAATGTCAGTGGAAAGACACTGTTTATTGGCAAAGGTAAAATAAAATTCAAAGTACCAGAAGAGATACAAAAAGAGCTTTGGGCAAGGTAAGCTTGTTTTAAATTATAGGAGTCACTGGTATACAAAACAATAAAACCCTACCAACCAGCTATGACCTATTGACTACAATGAAAAAGTCACAAGTTTGCAGGAAACTCCTCATTGAGGAAAAAAAGTGCTAAATGATTTTCAGAACCCGGATTTCATATTTGCTATTTCAATATGCTTAATAACAAAAGGAAGTTTCTCTCTAACCAATGTCCACAATCCGTCACCATAAAACACTTCCTCCTCCATGTAATAATCCTACCTCACCCTCAGGTACAGGCCCTACATCCTTGAGGACACACATCCCTACAGGTGTGTGTCCCCAGGCTTGGCATACTCTAACCTCTTCAAAGATCAATCCGCCAATGTCCAGACTCAAACTGCTACTCCTCAGCCAGTAGCCCCTGCACTGCCTCCCACTGCTTCCCCTCCCAGCACTCCCAGCCTAATCCCCACAAGAACCCTGTCCTGACAGGGCCCTGCATTTTACCAATTCCCCTTTCTGGAAGCTCCCACTGCCTCCCACTTTCCTGCTGCTCACTAATACCTAAACACACATCCCAGGGCTTCCAGGCATCCAAAGCCCTGTGGTGCATGTAGAAGGCAGGTGGTCCTCCCAGTAGCAATATTCAGGAGCACACTTCCCCATCATGTAGGCCACAACTAACCTCCAATTTGTGTCATTCCCCTGGAGTCAAGCAGAATCCAGATCGGGGGGCTCTCCTTCATCCTTAAGCACTGGTGATGGTGTCTGCTAAGTGGATGTTGAACCAGAGCCCACACTGCCTTTCTGCTCAACTGCAAACCAGTGCCTCCTAGCTTGCAGCAGGGTCTCCAAGTGTCTCCAATCCACTGATTCATGGTCAGCCTCAGATTCTCTCTCCAGCACCTACAAGATCACACTTTGTTTGAGTGTGAGAACTGATGTTTCTAGGAGTCATTCCCTTAGCATTGGAGCAGCATTCTTCCCATTATACTTGGTCCCATCCCATCAACACAACCTGTCATACACAGAAATGGAATTTAGAGTGCAACCCTATCAGGAAATACTCTTCACAAGAAACCAGTTCACTGACTTGAGGCTCGTAAAACTCCTACTCAGCAAGCAAGCCCTGAAAACTACAAGGCCAACGATCAGAGGCAAGGGTGCTGCTATTTCCATACACTTCTAATACCAACCACAATGTGTTACTAAGCATTCAGACAACAGGGATACATTTATCAAAACTGAGCACAAACAGAATGAGCTAAAATAACCACGTTAATATATTTAACTACCACAAATATGTACAATTCTGGTACATCTAAGTTTCTCCTGGTCAAAATATAAACATCATTTACAAAAGAAGGAGAGAGAAAATAAGAACTACACTCAATCTCGACTTTTTTTTTTTTAAGTTTATATACAGAAGGAAACTGGAAGCAAGAAAGATAAGGAAAGGCAAGGCAATGTCCTCACCATTATTACAGTACTGTCAGATCAAGGCTAAACTAAAACAATTCTAGATTCTTCTACCTAGAAAAGATACACACAAATCTCAATACATAGCTAATTTTTTTCTCAACATATAATGCTTTTCTGTTCAGAGATATCTTGAAGACTCATGCTGCAGCATCCTTTTTCTTTCCTACTTGAGAATGTCATGGTCCCCCTCAGGCTCAAAATACTTTTGAGTACTTAATTGCACATGCGTGAATTCTATTTGGACTCAAAGTCATCTCATCACGCACTTCAAAAAGGATCTACAGTTGTCTAAATGTCTGTATAGACACTGGGGACCATGTTAATAAACAACATTGGACAGCTACTCTGCTTATTAGGAAAGACCAAATAAAAGTCAAGAAAGAAGGACACAAAATGTTTCTGGCAACATTAAGTTGTGCATGGATGTGGAGATCTTTAGCATACAAAAGAGTGGACCACTACCATTCAGTTGAACTGGGATGATCGATCAGTGAAAAAGAAAATAACCACTCCTGAGACTAATCAGGTGAAGTACAGACCTTCACTAAAAACCTGCAAGTTCTTCTTCTGAGGAAACACAACCACTGACAGCTCACGTTCTGAACCTTGACTTCAAATGACACCGCTTCCGGACCTTATTTATGTAAGAAATCTCTCCTTTATTCAAGTCCAAGTGTGCTTCCCACACCCTGAAGCCCTCCCAGTTCCCAAGCTTGGCATGCTATCACCTCTGAAAAGCTGCTGCCCCCACCAAACACCCAGACTCCACTTACTCTGCTCTGCACAAAACCCTGAACAGGCTTCAATGGTCTCCCCTCCCCCATTTCCTTCTCACCCTAACCTTCCTCAGCAACACTGTGCTGGTCCCCTGGAACTTCTTTTGACAAAGAATGAAACACCTCCCACTACCCCTGGTCACCCTAGAGCCTTCCCTACCTGCTGCTGGATGCCCTTCCAGGATGGGTTTGGGCTAGCAGGTGATGTCATCCAGGATGGTACAGAAGACTTCAGGTACCACAGTCCAGCCTCTTGGGAATGTAACCCTGCTTTCATGAAGCAGAAAGTTTTTAATTCTTACTGAATTGAGATTAAATGTTATTTGTATTTACCTTGGCTCTCCATCCAGAATCTGCTAAAAGTTCACCTCCTGTTTTTCCATGAGCTCTTCTTGTCATTTACATCGTTCCTCTTCTATCCATAATAAAGTACATATGAAAAAAGGTTCATTTTCAGAAAAATTCAAAAGCTTGTACATTTCTTTAAATTAAAAGTTTTTTTTTTTAATCCATACTGTACATTTCATCATATGCTGGCCTGGTCAAGAGTTATCCTTCCATATTTAGTACTTTAGAGCTAAGTTTTTAAACAGTGTGATAACAGAAAAGGGTGGGATGGTATTCCATGTACTTGTATTTTTGTGAGTGTTTAAACATTTTAATAACAATATATTAAAAAATAAAAATGAGGACTGCTTCTGTGTAACAGTTGCCACCCTTATCCAGGTGCAGTGGTGTATACTTGTCACCTCATCTATTCATTAGGCCGTGACAGAATATCTCAACTTTGAGGCAAGTTTCAATAACTTACTGAGAGACTGGAACAAAAACGTTTTTAAAATTAAAAATATATAAGTTCAGTTGCATGGTAAAGTGCCTCTGAATTCATTAATAAAAATCAGTGAAAAAGGTGGGGAGGGGCTGGGGATGTGGCTCAAGCGGTAGCGTGCTAGCCTGGCATGTGTGAGGCCTGGGTTCGATCCTCAGCACCACATACAAAGATGCTGTGTCCACCGAGAACTAAAAAATAAATATTAAAAAAATTCTATTTAAAAAAAAAGAAAAAGGTGGGGAGGACATCAACACTGGGAGCTGTCCTAGGTAGTTACTTCAGCTTTCCTCCCTGTGCACCCCCACAGAGTTACACCCTCTCTTCCACCCAGGTTTCTAAATTTTGGAAAGAAGCTGTGGCTAACTGCTGTATAATGTTCCTTTAGATTTACAAAACCCAGAACATCTGGTGATTCTCAGATAAAATCATAATGTGTCATGCCTCTTCTTAGTCTTTAGCTATATACCAACACAAAACAAGCAAATTTCTGTGAAATTTACCATGCAGAAAGAAATATGTCGATTCAAAAAAAGTATAGGTACTAGCCCCAGAAAGTCAAGCTCCATTGTGATGGTCCATTCAGAAAGAAAGAAAAGGAAACGCACCCTCAATGACAAAAGTTATGCTTAGAGAAACCTCTCCCACTGCCTCACAATCCCATCATTCTCTCCCTATAAAAATCCTTTGTGTCCCTGAGATTCCCAAGAGGATCACTATGAGGATGACAGCCCCCTTCCTCTACCAGTGTGCTGGATCTTCAGTAAACCTGATTTATTTTCCATTAATTCACATCTCCTGACTACTCATTTTCCAGTAATGAGGAATTACTGGACCTGGATCTGGTAACACCTGGAGTCTGCCAGTCTATTCTATCACTGATGATGACTCCAAATTCCTTTTTAAAAACTCCCTTTTACATCATGTCTATAGGTTCATGTTTCAACAAATAATTCTTTTCTATTTTCAAAGTAGTCCTTTAATGCAGATAATGGTTTGTGAAGAAACACTGATTATGGAGCGCTTACACCTTGTAGCAACTCTGCAGGGTGCTAGTGATCAAAAGGTACAGCAAGTTATTGTGTTTACTTCCATAATTTCTCAACAAGCTCACAAAATGCTCACACACCATTTACAGAGTGTAAAGAATCATGAGCCCACATACCTCTTGAGGCACCACCTCTAGGGTGCAGCAGACCATCTTTATCTTCTCCCTGAAGCAACGGATCATTTTACCAACTAATCTGGAACCTCACACTTGAAAATGAACTTCCAACATTCTTATTACTCCTAGGAGGGTACTATTTTCCAGCTGTTGGACAAAGGTCAGGTGTCTCCCAGGATACTAGTTTTGTTTTCAACATGTGCTCTGAATGAAGGATGTTGAACAATTCAGATAGTGGTGTTTTAACCATCTCCTAACCTCTTATCTTTTTATATAAGAGGCACTTCATGCACCACAAACTTTTATTGAACTACCCACTGATTGATCTCTATTAAATTTAGTAACCGTTTGGAAAGTTAATCAGTGGAGAAATTCACAGAGGGAGGGGCCCTGTCTAGTTATAAACCTGTTACTCTGAAGCACAATAAAATCATTCCCAGATATAAGGTACAGGACAGAAGACCCTTTTTACTTACTCTTCCATATGCTTGTGGTCTTACAATTTTTCTTCTCTTATCTGTTCCTGTGTCTTTTTTATGCATTTTCTTCTTTATTTTTTTCTTCTGATATCAAAATGGAAAAAAAGGGGGAATAAAGCAGGCAAAACAAATGAGAGTTTGTATTAATACATATATATATATATATATATATATATATATATATATATATATAAATTGAAATGAGAATACAGGCTTACTTCTGAGTTCTTTGAGTTCTTTCACTGACTGTTCTAACATCCTTCAGCTATATCTGTCAACTTTTGAATGAGGCAATTTGTTTTTTTTTTTATTATTATTACAAGCAGAGCCTCTCTCCCTACCTTACCCACCCCAAACATCTGTTTTTAGAAAATCAATGATGAATCCTAAAAAATATTATAAATTGTCAACATCTAATACTGGCAAAGAGGACATAATGCTAAACCATCATATTATCTGGGCCACTGGGTTTTAATAAGAATGTCTTATTATCTCTATTCAAACAAACTGAATTCATTAGATTTTTGGGCCTGTTACTACAGCTTGGCTTAGGGAAAACACAAATAACAGTGCAGAACTAGGTTTCTATCTGTACTCTAGGACTTACTGAAACTGGGATTTGGCTAAAGGTCCCACATTTTATGAACCTACTTTCATGATTTTAAATAGGATTATCACTGCCTTTATCTCTTGAAGGTATTATGACTCTTTAAATGAGCATGACACACATGTAATTTATATTTTGCTTTCCATGTGTCATTTATTATTGAATTGCTTCAAGAGGGAAATGAGTTGCCCACTTACAAATCTTCTTTACAGCAAAGAAAACAATGAAGCATGTGAAGAGATCCTACAATGGGAGAAAAATTATTGCCACCTGCACATCAGGTTCAGCATTCATCTAGAGGATATATAAAGAAATCAGAAAAATTAACACAGTACAAACAAATATTCCAATCACCAAATGGGCAAAGGAACTAAACATGCACATCACAGGAGAAATGCAAATGGCCAACAAATAAATGAAATAAATGTTCAACATCACTACAAATTAGAAAAATGCAAATTAAAACAACACGGACATTTTGTCTCATTCCAGTTGGAATGACAATTATCAAGAATACAAGTAATAATAAATGTTGGAGAGGATGTGGGAAAAAGGTGCACTCATACGTTGCTGGTGGGACTGCAAATTAGTGCAACCAATACTTGAAAGCAGTCTGGAGATTCCTCAGAAAACTTGCCCGGGTTTGATCCTCAGCACCACATTTAAAAAAAACCAAAAAACAAAGATGTTGTATCCGCCGAAAACTAAAATAAATAAATAAATAAATATTTAAAAAAATTCTCTCTCTCTCTCTCAAAAAAAAAAAAAAAGAAGAAGAAGAAGACTAGGTCTTGCCAATTGACCAGAGCAATGGGGGTCCCACCCTCTGAAGGAGCCCAGTCCTCACCTGTCATGAAGCACTTGATGTCCTGAGAGTTGCTGATGGGGTTGTTGTTTTTAAACATATAGAGATTAAAAGGCATGATGTTGCTGCTGCTGAGGTGCTTCCACAGCTCATGGTCTGGGCTAGTCCAGCGTCCAGCCAGCACATCGTAATCCCATCGGCCCATGAGGACGAGCTTGGTGAGTGGATCATAAAGGCCTCCATGGTAGCCGATGATGATCTGGAAGTTGGGGTTGGTGTCCATGTAGATCTCCCCATAGGCCGTGTACAGGATCTGCTTGATCATCAAGCCTGTTCCACTGAAGACAGCAAGAGGGGTCCCGATGTTGTCACAAGCGATGTAAAACTCGTCACCACTGCTCAGCTCCATGGCAAAGAGGTGTTCTTGCAGGTCGTAGTAGAGGGATGTGATCTCAGAGCTGGAGTGGTTGTAGAGGTGGGTGACCTTGGTGGGGTTGGTCAGGTCTGCATAGAAGAACTGTAGGTGGTGACTGTGGCTGCTCTTGCTGGACACACGCCCGCCCAGGCCATCATAGAGGTACCTCATGCTCCAGCCACCAGCCCGGTTGTAGGCCTTGATGAGCAGGCCAGCTGAGTTGTACTCAAAGATGTCTCCACCCCGCTGCCTCAGGAAGCCGTCCTCATCCATCTTGTATTGCACGTCACCCAGTCTGGTGATGCGGTCGCAGAGGTCGTACCGTAGTGGGGTTAGCCGTGCACTGTTCCCAGGACTCAGCAAGTGCAGGTTCCCATTGAGGTCATAGCTGTAGCGCCAGAGTGGCTTGTCATTGATGGAGACTGTCTGCAGCTGGCCGTCGGCATCATACTCATAGGAGTAGCGGGTAGTGTTGGCATAGGGTCCCACCTTCAGCTCCTTCTTCACCACTCGCCCCATGTTGTCATACTGGACTGTCATCCAGTACATGAGCGAGCGGAAAATCTCATACTGCACTTCCTTCATCCTGCCATAGGCATCAAAATGCTTGGTGTGGGTCATGACTGCTGTGGTAATGATCTGGTTGATGTCATAGTAGATGACACCAAACTTCCCAAACTGCTCTGTCTTGCCTGACACATCATCATCGCGATAGAGATCAATGGGCAGCGGGGTCTCGTTGATCACAGCCTGCATGCTGGTCACTCGGAAACTGTTGTCATAGTTGTAATCAAAACGGGCGTTGACCATGCCCTCCTCGGTGAAGCGGAAGATCTGCCGGTCGATCAGGGGCCCGATCTGACGGTAGCGGATGGTGCAGGTGAAGCCCTCATTCTGTAGGTTGATGGTTTTCAGCATGCCAGCTGTCTCATCATAGGTGAAGCTCACTTTGGTGGTGTCATACAGTGTCTCAGCCAGCTTCCACAGCTTGCCGTACTTGTATATCACTCTACGGCCGGTGCCCAGGTAGTAGGTGTGGAGCAGGTGTCCGTCCTCCGTGAAGTTCTGAATGACCGAGGCGTTGCCTTCAGGGGGCTGGTAGATGTTTCTGTAGTAGCCCACCGAACGAATGGTCTCTAGTGTCTGCCGGGCCACATTGGGCATTGTCACGGAGGAGAGGCGGTCGTTCTTGTCGAACTCGAAGATGTACTGCCTCTGACTGTGCAGGAGCAGCACCATGGACTAGAGGGAGAAGAAAACGAAGAGATGAGGGGAGGAGAAGGAGAAGGAAGGCTACATCTGGTACCCAAGGCTCAGGAAAGTGGTGGGGTGATGCCCAACCAGAGCCTTCCAATCTGTGCGCCATAGGATGCAGCGAACAGGTTATTATGGATGTACTGTGGTGAGGTGTTCCCTGGCCATTGGCCCTGGCAGGCCTGGGCCCCAGAACACTCAGGCCATTTGCTTTCTTCTGTGAGCAGGTCCTTGGTGTGGCACAGGCCTGATCACTTCTGTGTGTGGTGGATTGTGAGGAAGGTTGGGGTGCACTGGCCTAAAGAAATTCAACAGCCCCCCTACAGGCTTCCTTGCAGCAGACTTCTCAAATTAACCTTCCTACTCAAGCAAGGTGTTCTCTAAAAGACAGTCCCATGGTGTCATCTGCTGGCTGAGCAGCTTCTGTGGACCCCCTGTGCCTACAGCATCAAGACCATGTCTGAGAAGGGTACAGAAGGCTTTGCTCAATTGCTCATATGGTACCAGGTCAGAGGCAGGCTGTGATAGGGAGAACCTGGCCTCTAGCAGTAGATCTAATGTGTGGCTCTTGGGTATGTCTCCCCCTCCCCTGGGTTTGGCTTTTCCGTTTGTTGGATGACCTTCAAGTTCTCTCCTTCGGTCTTAACACAGAACATTGCTTTCAATAGAGGCTCACCCAGCACAGGCAGGGAACACATACCACAGAGGAAACAGAGTCTGGTCCTGGACAGGTGACCAAGAGCAGGAAACAAAGTGGGGATCTGAGTACCAGAATTGGAGCATGAAGTTCAGAATCTTTTTTTTTTTTTTTTCAGGAAAAAGTCAGCAGATAACAGGCCTAGACACATCTAGTCATTAAAGCAATGGTTTTCTCTTTTTGGGACCAACTTTTGATTTTAGGTCATCTCTGATTTCTAGTCCCTGGGATGAAATGAATCCTCCTGCCTAAGCTTCAATCTCCAGGCTTCTGCCTGGTTCTCCATGATGGAATTGCACCAAGTGCTGGACCTCAGAGCAGAACCTGGCCCTATGTCAGAAACATGAGTTCTGTTCTGTAAATCCAGTTAGTGTTTGGTCCTGTTCCTACCTCCACTCTCTCAGGCAAGACCTTCATGTTTCCTTTCCTAGGACCCCCACCTGCCACATCATCACCATGATCCATCCAGATGCCTCTTGGGCCCCTGACCCTTGCTGGTTGATTTTCCTGAACATTTCTTTTTGAAAAATGATTATCTCCCATTTGGAAGACTGCCTGGGTCACACTTATTCCACTGAAGTCAGCAAGCGAGGTCCAACCATGGGTTAAACCATAATGATTGACCTTTTATATGGCAAGGACAGTGGTGGAGGGAGACAGACACTTGCCTTCTCTAAGTATGTGTAGCTCCATGTCTTCCCATCAGCAAAGATCCTGGATGTGATCCGACCCGCCTGGTCATATTCCATTCGCTCAGACATGATGCCTCTCTGGATGCCGGCAATGTGGCCCCCAGGGGAGTATGTTACATTGACGCCATTCAGCCTGCTACTGGGTGACCAGAGGCTGGGCCTCCCTGCCTGGTCATACAGAATCCGAAGGGTGAACTTGCGGTGGTCATCATAGATCTTCTCTGTGCGTGTTACACGGTCGAAGTCCAGAGACAGGAGGTTCCGGTTGTGAACCTGGGAAGGGGTAATAAAGAAAATTAGCCTGGACACTGAATTTTGTGTGATGACAATGTAGCTCTCACCGGTGCTGAGAAGCTCCTGAGTAGAGGAGGCAGCACAGGTTGTGTGTGTCAACACCCATGGGTTTGATTCCTGGCTCTGTCACTTGTCGGCGCTGTGATGTTTCATCTGAAAGATGAGAATGATAATGCCAACTGCACAGGGCATTATGGGAGGACAGACAAGGCAGATGTTGAGCACATGGCAGCTGTGACTGAAGAGGATCCGCATGATTTTCTAATGTGATTTTTCAATGAGGACATATTTAAAAAAAAAAAAAAACAGGCAGATTTCTCTTGGCTCCCTCCTTAAAACAGAGCCACCAAGTAGGCCTAGCAAAGAAAATACCTGAGACATCAATTCTGTGCTGGACACTGTGCTATGTTTGACACTGATGAAAACAAAGCCCCAAGAAGCGAAGGCATTTGCTGCAGATCTCATGGCTGGGGAACAACTGAGTCTGTACCTGACTCACCACTGTGACATTTTGATAGACACTCAGTGGTTCTCTGGGCAAAGCCTGGCCTTCTTAGGATCCTGGACTTCCCACGCCTCTGGGAACTCTCCAGCCCTTGCCCACAGCCAGAGCTTGTGATCACCTCCATCAGCTCCCAAGACATCATCATTTCCTCCCCCACCCTCCTCTTCCTCCTTCTAGAGGCCTAGGAGGCAGTGGGTGTTTGGGCCTAGGGTAGTTTCTCTGGCTTGGGCTGGTTGGGGTCCAGTCTCAGCTTCAGAATGCTTTGCTCCTGAACCCAGAATCAGGAGGCCCTTGTACAGTTTCCACTTGAGCTGCTGGGTCAGTATGCAATTTAATTTCTTTGCAGAGTCAGAAATACAGAGTTCCCTCAAAGGTAGGAGATCAGGTTTTTCGTAGTTTAGTAAAGAAATATACTTTGGGGATCTATTTCTGTACTTGGATCTGGCCCTTAGGCACTGACTGCCCCTGAAACCCTGCCAGGTACTAAAATGCTGGCTCCCTCTAATGGTCACTTGGCCTCATGGGACATTTGGGCACATATTCTGTCTTCTCCACTAGTTACCGGTTAAGTTCAACAGGTAGGAAGACTCAAGAGGAAAGCAGATAAACTATGTAATGTTTTGAACAACCTACAATAAAAATTAATTAAAAAAAAAAAGAGGAAAGCAGATAATTAGGTCACATAATGCACAATGGCACACGTGGCCTGAGGAAATGAAATCTCTCTGGGGTCCTCTGTAGTTTAAAAAAAGTGTGTGTGTGGGGGGTGGGGTGGGGGGATAGGGCACACTCAGGTCTAGGAATTAAGGCCAGAATCCAACCTCAACTTTGTGACAGGCTTTTCTGTGTGCCCTTGGGCAAGTGTCTTCCCCTCTCTGTGTCCTGGTTTCTTCCTCTGTGTAACCACAGAGTTGTTGTGAGGATCCGAGAAACTTAAGTAAATTACATAGTGGAATGCTAGAAACAGAGACGGTACTGGATAAATGATTGAGATTATTCCCATTAAATGACAGCAAATGTTCATGGTCAATCTCAGAGAAAGGAGAGATGTGTATGTCTCCCTCTCTCCCCACTCAAGTTCTAAGGCCTTGAAAATAAGGATTTATAATGACGATACTGCGACGATTTTAGCGGTGAATGGCCTGGTTATAATAAGGTTGCCTTCCCTGGGGTAATCGAACACAATTGCAGAAGCAAAAACAGTGTGGCAGACAATTCCTGTGAAAAATCAAAGGCACTGGAGGCTGACGCTTGTTCCTTGCAGAGATGGCCCACAGAGACAGGGCTGCACTACCCACAAGACAGGGGCCTTGTTAAGGCACCTTTTGGAAGGGCCTCCTATGGCTGCCCCCAGGGTGGTGCCACCCACACAGCTGCCCCGACACCCCCTGGGACCCCAGTGAAGGGGAGTTGTACCTCTGTGGCAAAAATTAATAAAATTGAATTAAGCAGCTCATTGGGGAGCACCTAATGCTTCCTGTGCTCGGCAGTGGCGGCAATGAGATTATTTTACATCTTTCTTTATTAAAAAAGTTCCCAGTCATATAAAAAATGAGCTCCATTTTGGGGAGGCACACCCGGCTAACATTCTAATTCCACATGCTTCCACTGTGGGTGGTCATTTATTTGGGGAGGAAGCCGAGATGTGGCCACCCGACTGGAGCACCATCCATCTCTCAGGCTGGGAGAGAGACCAATTAAATCCTGGGAAACTTTTGGTCCAGTTCACACAGCGGAGAGAAAAATCCTAATAGTACTAATCGCTGCCCTTTATAGAGCACCTGGGATCTATGGCACTGGGCTAGGTGCTTTCAATATGTCGTCTTGTTTCTCAGAGTAACCTGAGGCTCAGAGGATTTGCTGAGGCTACACACGTGGCCCAGCAGGAAGCCAACCTGGGTTTAACTTCCCATTTTGCACACTGCCTCAGATGTGCAGGAAGGGCTGCTTGAGAATTCTGGTGGGGTCTCAGTGAGGGCCACAGATGGTGGCGGACCCCTGAGAACAAAAGCTGTGAGGCCTTCCTGAGAGAACTAGCAGGAGGCTGTTTCCCACATCAGATGGTTACCAGAGCGTTGGGCTGAGTTGGTGGGAACAAAGGAAGCCTGGTTCTAGTTTTTGATATTGGACGTCACTTAACATTTTGGTATCTGTTATGGGCCTACTTTGTCGTCTTTACCACAGCCTAGTTATGTGACTCTGGAAAAATCACTGGCCCTCTCTGGACCTTGGTTGCCCCACATGTAAAAAAGGAACTTAGGTGGTGAGCTATCTTTGAGGAAAGGCAGGGAATGAAGGGAGCCCAAGCTGTGCAGCTATAAGGAGGCTTCTCTGGTCTTGGGGATGTTGGGAAGATCTGGCTCCACTCTGTGGTTCACTTCAGCTCAGTGAACCGAGCACCTGTGGTCTGCAAAGTGCTGGATGGAAAGCCAGGCCTAGGTCACCAGCTCTGACTCTGCCTGTTCTTTCCTTTGTGAACCTGGAGGGAAATACTGCTGGGCTGTGACCCCCAGGCCACAGCCACACTCTACTCATGGGAGGTGAGCAGACAGGCACTGAATCAGGGCATCCACACCCTGCAAGGTGCTCTGATATGCCATAGCACAAAGCCAGTTCCCTGCAGTGACAGAGGTCATTTTGGTCATTTAGGAACAGTCACTCTTTCTGGAAAGAGACCATGGCTTAGGTTCCAAAGAGATACAAAGAATTTTGGGACACATTAGCAACAGTACTGACAATTACAATAATAGCACTGACAAGAAGAGCAGCTATCCTTGACCACCTCGTCTAAATCAGACACTTCACACGTTACCTCTAATCCTTGTAGCAACTTGTAAAATCGGTTTTATCTTCCTCCTTTTATGGAGAAGGAAATTGAAGCTCTAAGACGACTGACAAACCCAAGTTCACTTGGAGCAATAAGCTGGAAATTCGCCTCCTACATAACTCCAAAGCCATAGATCCTTACATAAGTTAAAGCTGAAAAGACCACACAGGAGCCTCTCATGACACGTGGTACCTACTTTAGAACCTCCCTCTGCAGGTGAGGAATCTAAGGTCTCAGAGAGAGTTTTGAGAACAGACCCGATTCTTCAAGTCTCCTCATCCTCTCCCAGCATGCACTCTTGTGCAGTGGCCTCCAAGGCCTTGCTCACCCGCAGCCGGCGCCCGAAGACGGTAACCTGGCCTCGAGCCTGCTCCTTGCGCTGCCGCCACTCTACCAGGTTGAGGCCATTGTCGATGGGCAGCGTGTCATTCCTTTTGCCCACCGTGGGTTTGACAGTACCAGCGAGCAGGTGGGGCTCAGTCTGCAGTGCCACCTTCATGCCGTTGGCCAGCAGCAGTCACAGAGAGCCATCGGCCCCGATGTAGTAGCTGTTCCGGACTTGGTCTGAAGGAGAGGAAAACACGGGTGCTCAGGAGGGCTGGGGATGGAGATGGAGGTGAGCATTCCCCCAGCCATAGGAGTAAAATGTGATACTGAAGAAAACTGGGAAAATACATGGACAAGAATATCCATAATCTCAGTACTCAAATAACAGCATTAGAAATATTTTGCATATTTGTAGATTTCAGGGTATTTCCCAATACACTTAAAATTTTAAATAATTGTGGAATTTTGGACTCATCACTGCATTATATCATACCCATGAATATTTTTATAAACATTTTTCTTAATGACTATAAAGTATTCCATTATATGGAAGTACTATACTTTATCTAACCATGCCCCAAATAGGTATTCAGTGTGTTTCCAGTTTTTCACAATTACTGGACAGTGTAAATAAATATATTTCAAATATTATGCTAAACGAAAGAAGATACAGAAGGCCACATGTTGTATGAGACCACATATTTTTTCACTTACTTTCTAATTGGTACTAGGGATTGAACCCAGGAGTGCTCTACCACTGAGATACAACCCCAGCCCTTTCTATTTTTTATTTTGAGATAAAGTCTTGCTAAGTTGATGAAGCTGGCCTTCAATTTGGGATCCTCTTGTCTCAGCCTCCTGAGTCACTGGGATTATAGGCATGTGCCACATTGCACCCAAATGTATGAATTCATGTATAGGAAATGTCTAGAGTAGGTGAATCCAGAGAGACAGAAAGTAAGTTGATTAATGGTTGCCAGGGCAGAAGAGATTGCTAATAGGTATGAGATTTCTTTTTTGAGGTGTTAAAAATGTTCCAGAATTAGATATTGGTGATGGCAGTACAACTTTGTAAATATGATAAAAGCCATTGAATTGCTTTTATTAGCAAGAGTGAACTTTGGGGCTGGGGGCATAGCTTAGTGGTAGAACACCTGCCTAGAATGCTCAAGGCCATCTGTTTAATCCCTGTACCCCATAAAGATAAATAAATAAAAGATTGAAGGCTTCAGAATATTAATAAAAAAGGATAAATTTGAGGTATGTCATTATATTTCAATTAAAATGTTTTTCTTTGGATAAATCAGAATCCAAAATTTCCATTTTGGATTAATCAAAATAGGTTCCTAAAAGTAGGATTACTAGAACATTTTTAAGTCTTTTGATATACCCTAGGATAAAAGTGTTCTTTATAATAATGTAAAAAATAATACTAAAATCACTGACAGAATGTTGCATACATACACATTTTAAATTGTTACGACAATGGTTTTAAAATAGCTCTGATTAGAAAATTTAAATCTAATTAAAACATTTTAATTTGGCTCCTTAGCTAAAGAAACTTCTGGAGAAAAAGGTAAACTTCATCTTTAAAATGCACCATGAGTTCTCCTCTGTAAATGGAAACAGTATCTCTGGGCTTGTGTGGGAATTTCACTCCTTTGTCCTTCCTTGTGTTTCTGCTGTCTTTAGAGGAAGCTATCCCAAGTCCTTCCTGCAGGGCTCTGCTCATATGTCATTTCTTCCAAGATGCCCCCTATTCCTCTGGTCAGAGGAATGCCTTCCCCTCCTGTACACTTCTCAGCCTCTATGTGGGCCTCATCAGTGGCTCACAGCTGAGGGGTGCAGGGTTCACCATCCTGCAATGAACACATTCCCCAATGTCTAAGTGCTCACTGAGCACCATCGCCCAGAAAGAGTATAGGCTTGGGTTCCAGCTCTGTCATGTTCTTGCTGTGAGACCGTGGCCACATGCATGGCTTGGTGTGCCTCTGTTGCTTCACTGTAAGATAGGGGTAATAACTGTGCCCTTGTTTCACAGGGATGCTCTGAGAGTGAAGCGAGATGAATACAAGGAGCTAAGGACAGGACCTGGCAGGTGGTACTATGTAAATGTTGGCTATTTCTAGTTTACTGTGTGTGGCACTGAGGTGGTCACCATCACATGCATTCTGCCCCCACCATTTCACACAGCTGTAATAGTGAACTTTCTAGTGCTGTTCAATAGCTCTTCCTTAAAAACAATAAAAATAAAAACAAAAACAAAAAATAATAAAAGCTCTCTTTCTTGTCTTTAGTGGCCAAGAGAATGGGTGAAGGAGCCTATTTATCCAAGTCCAAATACTCTTTCAGGTGTGTGACTTAGGACAGGCTGCTTAACTACTCATTGACTTCATTTGGATAATGAAGATATTAATAAGACCTGCCTAATCAGCTTATTATCAGGATTAAAAAAGACTATGAATATAAAATGCTAAAAATAATACTTTTATAGTTGATAAGTGCTCCAAAAATGTTAGGTATCTTTATTGCTCTACTTTTATAATCAGCAAATATTTGCTTGATTAGGTATGATGCAGGTTATGTCAAGTCCCAAGGGTATAGTTTTCATGGGAAACCCTCACCAAATCTTCTCTGCTAGAATGGCATCAAATTGGTCCCCCTCTCTTAAACTCCCTCCCTGTTTTATCTTTCTACACTTTTCCCCTTGCACATATGAATTCTAAAATCTGCCCCAAAGTTGCTATGCATCATTCACTGGCAATCTGTATTTTACTCCCTCTGAAGAGTGAAAAAACCTGTCAATTTATCTTTTTAAAGCTGCTTCTTTCTGCATCCACATATGTCCATTACCAGGGACTTTGGATGGACCAAGCATCTGCAGAGGCCCATGTCACATGACCTCACTAAATGCAGGCTGTGACTTCCCAAGGCCACTGCTCATTAGTAGCTGCTTCTTATTACTTCCCATGGCTCAGACAGGATGAAACAGAAAGGGTTTTTCACAAGGACTCTACTGAGGCGAATGTGAAGCCGAGCATCTGAGCCTGGTGTGCAAGAAGGAAAGGGAGCTTGGCAGAGGTACAAAAGGGGGAAACAGGTACTGTATTTTCCTGGATCCCAGGATGCACTTTTCCTTTTCACATCTCAATGTTCTGAAATTGGAATGTGTCTTACAGTCCAGCTATGTATTTTAAGCAGTGTGTCCTTTTTATCCTTTGCCTGAAAAACTACTATTAAAACGATGGTACATTTTAAAATTGAGGGATATGGCACTTTTGAATTTTTAAAAGTTGCCTAAATATAAAAAGGCTGATTTAATCTTTGGGGAAGAAAATGCTCAAAGTAGGTGTAGCAAGATGCAGTGGATGGACGATACAATTCTTGGCCACTGGGAAGAAAACAGACTTGAAGGACCATGTCTGGAGTACTCATTGGCCCTGCCACTCTGGGTCAGGCATGACCCTGGCTGGTTGGGAGCTGGTACCTTCTGCTGGCAGTAACCCTGCCAGGGGATAAATTCTCAGGGTGTCTCAACCCACTATTAAAGGTGGGGAAGAAATGCCAGGGCTTGCTTTCTCTCTCTGAGTACCACTATTTTTCCTCTATCTCTTTGAAAAGTGAAGGACTACCTTTGCGAATAAAAGCTGTTATACAAATATACATTTATTCTTTTATGGTAACTCAAGCTACTTGCTAATTAATTAATTACTCAATTAACCCAACAAGTATTTACTGAGCAATACTCTGTGCCTGGCCCATGCTAGTTACTTTACAAATATCATCTAAAGAGATCATCTGAGCAGCCAATGAGGCAGGTATTATAATGCAGCCCCATTTTCCACACCCAGAAACTGAGGCTCAGAGAAGATTGACTCCTTCCAGTTCACATGGTGGGATTTGGCACAGTGGGCACAGGAGCCCCAGGTTCCCCCCAACCCCTGTCCTGCCTCACATCACTCAACACAGCTTCAACTTGCTTTCTTTTCCTGGAGAATAAAACTGAGGAATATGGTGGGTGATATAGTGGCAGAGTCAGAACTAGAACTTGGCCTGATTTTCAGCCCAAAGCTCCTTCTACTGCTTTGTGGCAAAGCCTTTGGGGGTAAGAAAGAGCTATCAGAGGGTGGGAAAGAGTCAGGCAGGGCTCTTTAGGGATTATTATTTTTTTCCTTTCATGCTTACAAAATCCAATAAAACTTCAAGCCCACCCTGGGCCACTGCATCCCATGAGAACAGTTGAGGCAAGACAACTAACAGCAGAGTCCCACCATGAGATTTGCCTGAAACTAAAAGACCAATCTGTCTCAGGGGGGATCTGACAGATGCAGAGAAGAAGCCTCTTTTCTATGGAATCCTAGCAGAGGTACAAACCTCACATGGGCTTCAGGAAGGACTTCTCCATGACTAAATCCCCTTCATAATTAGATGTAATTATTCTTGTCCTTTGTCCTAGCCTGCATCAGAGTGAGTGTAAGTCTTTTAATCTGAAAGCCATTAAGATAGCAGAATGGTGAGGTCACCTGGATTAGCAGCTAATGGATTCTCTCCCCCTTGTTCTGATGATAATGGGATGGGACAATGAAATATTACTCTGAAGCTTCTGGGAGAGAATTTACAGGACTCCGGCTTATGTGTTTTGCAAATGAGGTGGCAATAGGGAGAGAAACAAATCATAATTCTTTGCTGTTCTTGGGCGGCTCCTGAAGCAACATTTCTAGCCTCATTCTTCTGACGAAGGGATCTTCTCTCAAAGGCCCCCTGTGTCCCAAAGGCTCCCGGACTTGCTTGGCTTACCTTGCAGCAGTGTGTAAAAGGCACCTGAGGCAGACAGGTTGTTGGTTATGGTGACATCATCCTTGCTGGAGGTCTCTACCAGGACATGCACCGAGCTGTCTGTGTCACTTCGAAAACTGCTCACCTGGCCCGTAGGGAAGGTCACATTTGTCAAGCGGCCAAAGCTGTCATACCTGGAAACCAAGGGGTAGCACTGAGTAACAAAAATATGACGGTGCTATAGCTGGAATGTTCTACCTCATGCCTTGGTTTTATGTGTTCTGCTTTCCTTTTCAATCAGATACAGTCCTCTGTTTCCCTCCTCTCCTTGCTCAAGTCTTGGTCACCTGTTGACATCTAACTGGAGGAAGATGATTTACCATTTGAGTTTTCCTTTCCCAATTCACATAGTGGAGAGGATACCCCAGCCCTGCCTACCCCCTGGGAGTATTGTGAGGAGCTTTTCCTAGGATGCTTCTCTTGTGCTGGGATGCTGATGTACAAGGCATTTCCCTCTTGGGATTGTGAGTTGTCGAGGTCAGGAATGGTTTATGGAGTTCGATTACTAGGCTGGGAATCTGGTGTCACACCACTTGGATTCTGCCACCTGTCAGCACTGTGACCCAGGAGGACCTACTCCCAGTTCATCCCTGCTTCAGCAGAATTGAGTCAGGCATAGGGAAGACGGGCAGGGAATGCTGGCTGAGCAACTCAAGGAATGCAGGATTGAACATGCAAGGCCTCTCGTTCCTGCTCTGTAGGAGAGAACAGGCCATGACTTATTCACACTCTACCTGCTGTATGACATGACAGAAACTGGACACATGTAGACACCTGATAAACATCTGCTGAAGGCACACATGGAAGAAGCTGCTCTTGATAAAAGATACTATGGCCCTCTCCCTAGGTATCTCCCCAGAGTTTTAGTCTCAAGACAGAAAGAGGTTTTGTATCAAGGCAGACAACTGTAATTATTATTGAAGGTATCCTGTAATGCATAATTAAATTGAGCCCGAAGAAGATACAGCAAAAAGGCCCCATGCCTTCAAGATCTGGTTTTCATTTTATATGAGACAGCCCAAAACCCGTAATTTCCACTCCTTGCATTTTCCATTAGAAGGACTGAATGTCTTAATTAAATGAACATCAAATAGAACAACCAATTTATAAAACTTTCTCTCCTATTCATTCATTTCACTACCTTTCAAAGTTTGAGAAATGCCACTGGATCTCTCTGCTGCTTGATCAATACCTATGATTATCCCATCAGAGCAGTTTCTTCTGACTCTGCATGGGAAGAATTGGAGCTGCCCATTCTACAGACCCTGAACACCTTTGCCCTGAGGGTTGCTCTTACAGAACCCTTTCTGCTCTGCTGCAAAGCTGCTCAAACAGGTGCAGGGGCCTGGAAGGGGGAGTACACAGAACTCCAGACTCTGAGTGGTTGCCTTAAGTCCTAGTCCTATGATTGGGTGACATCTGGACAATGGCTTGTTTATGACCATCATGGCTTTAATTATGGGAACCCAAAAAGCATTGACAAGTTTTCTTTCTCTCCATGAGAAATGGAAGGAATGGCTGGCATGAAGTCTTTGGAGCCAGACAGTCTATGCCTTGAATCCTGGCTCCACACTTGCTAGCAATGTGACCCTGGAGGATGAGCGTGCAGTTCTGTTTCCCACCTGCCTCAAACCCCCACCACAAATTACCACATTTTGGGCAGGTTACATAATGCAGCATAACCTCAGTGAGCCTTTTGTTTCTTCTTCTATACATGAGGATAATAACTTCTAGCTCATAGAGACCCAGAGAAGACCAAAAGAGGTAACATATTTAAAATGCATGTAAATTCTTACCAGGGCCTTCAGGACCCCAGGGGACTGTCCTCATTGGAATGTCAACTCCCTGAAGCAGGCACTTCAATTGGTTACTATTGTAGCCAGAACTCTGAGTGCTAGACACGCATTTAACAATGTGAATGACTTGACTCCTTACAGCCTCTCCTTCTGACTTCCCCGTGACCTTTATTCTTCTGTACCTCTGTAATTCACTGCCCCTGATGCTGTTCCCCAAATATGCCAAGCTCAATCCATGCTATTGGTGCTTACACTGACTGTCACTTTGCAGGGAATGCTCTTCCACACAGGTGTGGCCAGTTCCACCATTCAAGTTTCAGTTCAAATGGGGCCTTCCCTGACTACCATTTCTGAAATAGACAGGTCCCCCATCTCTATCATGTTATCTTACTATATTGTCTTCATTGTACTTATTATCTTGTTTAGTTGATTGTTATCTGTCTCCTCCTACTGGAAGATAAGCTCCATGGGGGATAGGGACCTTGTCTATATTCTCAGTGCCTAGACAATTACCCAGCATATAGAAGGTACTCAGTAATATTTATTGAGTGGGTGAATAAATACATAGGAAGATGGTAGGTACTATTGTTGATTATTGAAGACACGAATTGAAAGCAACTAAGAGTTTACTACTCCCTCCATTCCCTGTGTGAGGAAGCGAAAGTTCACAAAGATTCAGAGTATCTTTTAGGTACCAAGCATCATGCTTGTAATCATCTCGAGGTAGGGATTATTATCACCATTTCACAAATGGTGATGATTAGACTCAGAGAAGATAAGTAACTTGCTTAAAATGACACAGCTAGTTAAAGAATATAGATTCAAAGTCAGGTCTATTTGACCTTCAAGAGTGTGTTCTTTCATCAAGCTTTCCATAATAATGATGCTGTTTCAAATCAAAACCTTTGTATTCATCACTGTGTTAAGGAAAAAATTCTGTTTGGAAGTCCCAAGTGGGTCAAGAAGACTGACAGTTTTCCCTTCAAGATGCTTCGCTTGGCTACTGCTGCAGTTGACTTTTGCAGTGATGCCAGGCCCCCTCTTGGAGGGAGGATAGAGATGGCCCAATGATTGGCTTTCCATTATTTCATTCCACTGACTTTTCTTCACTCCGTTTTCCCAAAGCATCTCTAGAGCACAGTGAAAGAAAACACATAAAAGATTCATCGAGTTGCTGTGAACTTGGCTCTCAGAAGAGGACTGCTAAAGGGTATCTTCACACACTGTAAGGCCTTCTTCTTCACACTTGATACTTCATCCCGAGCCACTTACTATGTGCAGCTAGCGAGGAAAATGCCAAATTTCCACTCTGATACTAAACTGTTGATGATTTTAACTTTTTGTTCAGAAAAAAAAGATCTGAGTATTACGACTTTCATCTGTGACTGTTCCAAACACCAGCATCAACACCAACAACGGGAACGGACACTGTGTCATCTATGAATAATTAGAGTTCACGGTCCATGCACTCCTATAGTTCCCTTGGCCTCAGTCACTGTAATGAATGGCATCACTACATCATTGTCCACTCAAAAATCAGGTCAGAGCCAGGGCACTTACTGGCTTCTGCAGTAAAAACTTGTACTCACTATTTCCTATAAAATGAAGTCCCAACAATGAATTCTAGCCTTCAGGATTCCCAAGATGTAGTTCGCTCTCCCAGTGTAGGTCTGTCTCTCACTGATGGCTTAACATGTGCTGGAAAGTATGTTGGGTTCAGGTTTACCTGGGATCCAGGATTGGCTCTGATCCTTACGTCTAACATGTTGCAGAGCCACTCAGTCTCTATGTTGGTTATTCTGCATGCTCTCCCCAATCATTCTCTGCCCTTCTCTGTGCCCAGAGAGGCTGACCCCTGCACACTGCATCACTGAGTACCTGGGCTGACTCAAGTCTGCTTAAGCTAAGTCTATGGCCAGCACTGATAAGACACTGGAGGTCAGAACCAGCTTTTCCTCATTCTCTCCTTCACTGCCATATTTCCAGGAATAGCTGCATCCATCTATGATAACAGCTTCTACCAGGTGCATTCTCCTTCCCACGGGGCTTCAGTAACAATATTCTACCTGCTCCCCCCACCACCTTGACCTTCAGCCTGAGGCTTGGTAATGGCTGTTGTGTTTTTAGTGCTTGGGTGCCTCAGCATCTTTTCTTGGTCCCCTTATCCCTGTCTGTACCTCTAAAACATATTTTCATTTGAAAGGTGTAGTCCACCCTTCCAGTGCAGGTCTGTCTCTCATCGATGTTGCATATCATATCTGAGTGGAAATTTTTTTTTTTCTTTCTGAACTCTGTCTTCTAGTGTGTGTGTTTTCTGATGAGAAGTCTGCTGTAATTTTTGTTTGTTCTTTTTTTCTGGATGCTTTCAAGAGTTTTTCTTTTGCATTCAACAGTTTGAATATGATATGTTTAGAAAAGTGTGTGTGTGTGTGTGTGTGTGTGTGTGTGTATGTGTGTATTTATTTTACTTGGTATTTTTTGAGCTTTTTGGATCTGTGGTTCATTATTAATTATGAATAATTCTTGGCCATTATTTCCTCAAATATTCCTCTGCCTGTTTTTCAACTCCTCTCCTAGAATTCTAGTTATGTGCGTACTAGATCATTTGATGTTGTCCCACAGGGTTTGAAGTATTCTTTTGCTCTCTTTTTCTCCTATGTTTTCATTTGGGTAATTTCTACTGGCCTGTCTTTCTTCCGCAGCTGTGTCATGCTGTGTCATCAGGAGCAACGAGCCGGTCAAAGGCATTCTTCATCTCTGTAGTTGTGTTTCTCATTTCTAGCATTTCCATCTGATTTTTTCTTAGGGTTTCTATCTTCTTGCTGAAATCATCCATCTGATCTTGGAAACTGTTCACCTTTTTTCACAAGAGCTTTTGATACAATTACAGTTATTTTAAATTCTGTGAACAATGGTTTCAACATCTGTGTCATATCAGAATATGGCTCTAATGATTCCCTTTTGCTTTTTCTTCTCCTACCCGTGTTCAGTTGAAAATGTGACACCTCGTGTGGCATGGTAGAGACTGAGATTGATGGCTTGTGTTTGGAAATGAGTTTACTTCTGCTAGGACTTCAGGGAGGGGTTGTGAGTTAATCTAGTTAGGATTTGGGCTGGCTTAGAAGTTCCTGGTTTCTGTGGTTGCCTCAGTGCATCATAGTCTTTAAGTTCTTTTAGCAATTTTTTGTGCTTAGGGTGAGAAACTGATCTGTCAACTGTTTTTCTCTTGGCCTCAATTTCCACTCCATCCTTAGCATTAGGTCCTTTGTGCCACAAATCAGAGGGTCTCCTTCCATGCTCTACCCGCTTTCCATCCTTTTTGCAGCAATGCTTTGCTCTGCACTGTTGCTTTCAGCTTTTTAATCAGTAGGAGGTGATGGTGGGCGAGTTCTCTATTGTCCTGAGGAGGACTCAGCCTTAGGTATGTGTGCCCCTGACCCTGGGGACTGTCTCCACCTAAGTGCTCCCACCCCTTCTCAGGCGGCAGTTTGGGGCTCTTACAGATTCCTGCTCTTCTCCTGCACTACATACTTTTTCTGCTTTTCTTCTCTCATTCAGCTGATGGGTCTCCACCTGTGTCTAAGTGGGAGAGTGACTGGCTCTCTCTTCACAGGTGAAGGTTTTTGCTCCTCAGGGGATGCAGGGTGATAGGGGTCTGGGTGGAGCAGGCAGCTATTTGTGCTCTTCTCCTCAGCGGTTGCTCCACACCTCCCCAGGTCTAGCAAAAAGGTCTCTTTCTGAGATCTTTCTTCAATCTACTGGTGGTGGGCGGGGGGGGGGTGGCGGAAAACTCCTGAAGAGGATGTGGACTCCTTCCATTTCAGTTCCCAGGGCTTGATACTCTCTTGCCCATACACACTTGGCCTTCAGAAATACGGTGGCCATCCTAGTGAGCTCCTCCTACTAGTTCCAGTTGCATCCACTCCAGGGAAGCTAAGTTCATATCCTGTCTCTCTCTGCAGGTGTCTGTCCCTCCTTGAATCTGGGCTAGTCTGTTGCTCTATTACCTCTGAGGAGTTCAAGGAAAATCCATGAATTTGCCTGTTGTCAGGCTTACTTTTGTTATAAGATTGGGAATGATGCTCTTTCTAGCTCTCATATCCCCCAAGCAAAATCAAGAAGCCCAATCTGGGGGCTGGAATTGTGGCTCAGCGGTAGAGCACTCGCCTAGCGTGGGCGGGACCTGGGTTCAGTTCTCAGCACCACATAAAAATAAAGGCATTGTGTTGTGTCCATCTACACCTAATAAATAAATATTAAAAAAAGAAGCCCAATCTGTTGATTTGAACTCTTTGAGTTGAATTCTGTGTCCTTCCAGGAATACTGATAATGTCAGAACTGGGATTTGAATCCAGCATTCTTCTCACTACAGCATATTTTCCTCCCTTTCTTTATCTCCCTTCCCTCTTGAATTTATGTTTCATTTATAAAATATTTAGTGAATCATTTTCAAGGTGGCAAGCCCTAAGCTTGACACAGAGATAAATTAGTAAGGTTCTCACAATAGCTAAAGGAAACATACCTATAACAGGAGCTGTCGTCAGGCATTGTGGGAGACCATAGTCACTTCCTGCTCTGAAATTTAGGGAAGTTGGTTTTTCATGCCCACCCAGGAAGTCAATTTTGTTTATTTACTTATTTTGTGGTGCTGGGGATTGAATCTGGAGCCTCACATAGGCTAGGAAAGCACTCTACCACTGAGCTACATCTCCAGCCCTTAATTTTGGAAGGAGCCTCATGCTACTGGACATTTTCTTACATTTTCTTGTTTTCTGACCATATGCCAAGTCTGATAGCATTGATGGCCCTCCCTAGAGATGAAGTCCCTATTGCAGACTCCTTGGAGGTTTTTACCAGCAGACCTGTGGGCTCAGGGAAGGAAAGTAACCTTGAATCTCCAGAGCTGTGAACTCCAAGTTGCTCTAAAGTGTGTGATGTTTATGTTAGATGTATTATTTAATCTGCTAGGAAGATCGATAAAGCCAACTTAAACTTGTTTCAGTAATAGCCCATGTCACAGGAAGGCCTGGATGGATTTTTTTTAAAATTTTTTAGAACATTTGAATTTGAATCCACAAAGGTGCCTCATGGAGCTAAAAGGAGAAATTTCACTAGAGCAAATGGTGCATTGGTAAAACCTGTTCAAATCCTTGTTAAGAAACACCACAACACAATATGGTGTGATGCTACATCATGTACAACCATAGAAATGTAAAGTTGTGCTGCAATTGTGTACAATGAATTGAAATGCATTCTGCTGTCAGATATACCTAATTAAAATAAATAAATAAATAGAAAAAAAAAAGAAAAAGAAACACCTCGACAATAAACAACTGTACACCTTTCCTTCTAGGAAGCTTAATAGCTTGTTAAGTATTTTTTTCCTCTCAGTATTAATTTAGTTTTTAATCCTCGGAATGGCCCATAAATGGGGTAAGGTAGGAATTTTTTTTTGTTTGTTTGGTTGAGACATGGGCCTGGAGGCCAGCTAGCCTGCCTGAGTCACATGGCTAATGTTCAGTGAAGATAGGTGCCTGGCTCCCTTGCTTTGTTTCCAGAACAGATCCACTTTACTTGGCCCACTCAGCATGCCATTTTCCAGCCCATTTAGGATATCCTCAGGGACCTGACCTCTTTCCTAGTTCACACCTTAATATGTTCTACTTGACATTTGAGTCTGCTCTTTTGATTCCTACTCCTATTAAAACTTTGATCTGTTCCTCTGATTAGTTTACTTACAAACTGCTCCTGGCTAATATGTTTCATGTCCAAATAACATTTCTATAATTACTGCTACTGCCACATATTGCTTGAAATAATAATAATAATAATAATAATAATAATAATAATGGCAGCCACTGTCATTTTATGGAGCTTTTCATATTTTATCTCACGGAAATTTTGAACCTCAGGCTGTTCTTATAGAATAGACACTATTTAGATCTCTATCATACCAATAAGTCACAAAGAACACAGGTGAACCAGGCCAGTGCAGTTGGAGGAACATGGACTTGTGTTCCAGTTGTGCTCTACACCCACTATGTGATTTTTAAGCTTGTTCCTTAATCTCTCTGTGCTTTAGCATATTCTTATGTAAAAATGTGGAAGATAATTTCCTGCTCTCTGAAAAATGATCTACCATGAGACCCAAGGTAATTAATCTGTATCAGGCTTATGGTTTACCATCTCATAGATGCTATGAAATGGGAAAGAGCCTGGCATACAGAGGGATCTCAAAAAAGTGAGTTTTCTTTTATTCTTTCTTTTTTTTTTATTTGTATGGCTTTTATCTTCCACTTCTGGTTTGTGTCAAGAAGGATCAGTGCTTTTCTTGTGTACTCCTATAAAGTGGATTCTTTGGAATTTCAAATGCTATTTTATAAAAAGCAATTGTAATAACTTTTCCTTCTTCCTAAAATATCAAACATGGCTGTAGATTTCATCAGGGAAAGAGAGGAAGGGACCCTGTCTGGTAGAGGTGTAGGAAATGGTTTTAGATTTCAGGGTGGTGAAGAGTAACAGTGGCAGTGATGTGCAGGCATTCAGTTTGGGATCTGAGGGAGTGACCTTGGGAACTAATTAAGTGTACAGACTCGCTCTGACAAAGAAATCCCTGTATTGGCTAAATAATGTATGAGATTTCCATGGGCAATGGGGAAAATTGAATTATTTAGCGTATTTCCATTTCAATGAGTTAATCAAGATAATTGCTGTTTTCCTGGATCTTTGTCTTTTCTTTGCAATTAGCAAGGTCCTTGTTTGGAGAAAGGAATTTAGTTAGTGAACTTTGTACAAACTGCTGTGACATTTTTTGGTGTAAGTTATATTTAAAATCAATTATAGGTCCTTTTCCTTTGAGTTTCAAGATTGTGAGAAACTGATGCTTGATCCACTTTGAGAAGAATGTAGGGTTCAAGGATTCAAGTGCATTTGGGATTAACAACCTTAAGGGGGGTGGAGTGGGGGAGGGCAGTAGGGCAGAAATGAAAGAGCAAGAGCTTTGGCCTCAGACAGATTTGGGCTGCAATCCCTGTTCTGTCGTGTTCTCACTATGTAAAAGCGGGCAAATGGGCTTGTCCAAGCCTCAGCTTTTACTTCCATAAAGCAGATAATATCTGCCCAAATCCCAGCTGCTGTGAAGGGAGGCTGCAATGACAATGCAGTTCCTGGCCCACTTTTGATGGTCAACAAGACTAGGTCCTTCCCCATCCCCTGCACACATGTCTAATGGTGACACTTTCAGCAGTCTCAGTTCTCTGGAACATGGCTAACATCTTGGGGAAAAACAAATAAAAGCTTAAAAAAATCTAACTAGAAAAAGAGATGTTACAAAATCCCTTCATTAAAATACCTCATAGGGAAACACTTCATAACGTCTATTTAATTTTGGCTGGGATTGTAATAAGCTGAACTTCTGCTTCTCTGACCACACCACTTAAGAAGCCCTGTATGGGGGGAAGTAGGGTTGTAGCTAGATGAGGTGAGCACTGTGACTGAAAACAAATGGGGACACAGTAACTCCCCATGGAGGGGCCAAGAAAAGAGTAGTTGAGCATTACTTTAGGCAGGGCAAAGGGTTCTGCATCCTTGTCTCCCCACAGAAGCTCTTTCCTACAACAGCATAATATGCCATTGTTGCTCTCCTCATTAACAACCCTGACTCATAAATAGAAAGGTTATGTTAGATCTGTGTCACGTGTTTCAGAAAGGAGGCAGGTAATGTACCTCATAACAAGGTCATCTAAAATGGTAAAAATTAAAAAAAAAAATTTGGTACTTAAAGATGTGAGCTCCAATTATGCAAAAAAAAATTCACCTATATGGAATTGTTCCTTCTCCCACTACCATGTTTCTGAACAGTGGTCATCTGGAGAGGCAAGGAGTTTATCAAGGACTTTTCATCTATATCATCTCCCTGTACTATGTTCACCATGAGCATTTTATAGATGTAGAACTAAAGCCCAGAAAAATGAAATCCATGGTGCAGCTAGGATGGAAGCCCAAATTCTCTGATTCCAAAGCTTGTAGCTTCTCCACTACACAAATTTCCTTCTCAGGAGAAATCATCTAGAATATGAACATGAGAGCATATTAAAGGTAATGGTTTGCATCCCAAGTCCTGAATTAAAAATGAAATACATTCAAGAATGAACACTTCATCTCTAACCTGCAATGCACCTAATAAAACAGCCATCAAATGGCAGCAGCTGGATACTTACTCATAAAAGGTTGTCCATCCATTTTCATTGCTTTTGGTCGCCAGAAGGCCAGAGTTGCCATGGTATGTCATCATGGCCAGCTCGTGTCCTTGTGTGGTCACACTTTTGAGTGCACTGTTGGTACCCATGGTCACCCAGTATACCTGGCCATCTGGGACCACCAACCAGAGAGGCATCCCAGTAGAATCTCGGCGTATGTTAACCATGTTGCCGTTGTTGTCTGTGATGAGAGTGATGTCACCATCCCCAGTGTAGGTGAAGTTGTACAGGTAGTCTCCTGTGGGCAGGCTTTGGGTATACAGATGCTTGCCACTGGTATCAAACAGGTAGAGCTCCTGGTCAATGGGGGAGGACAGCTCATACATGTTCTGGGTGTTGAGGAAAGGCTTGTTCTTCCTGATGAACCGAATTCGAATATTCCCAAGGTCAGCCACATAGAGCTCCCCATCAGCACACACAGCCAAGGAAGACGGGGTGTTCAGCTTTGCATCCTTGGCGTAACCATCGTCTCCAGAGAAGCAATCACAGTTGGCATCGTTTTTACAGTCACAGCCACTGGGGGCCCCAGCAACTAGGGAGATCTCTCCACTAGTGGTGACCTGCCTGATGTGGTTGATCTTTTTCTCATCAGTCTCAGCAATATATAGGACCCTGTTGTGTGAAACAGCCAAAGCAGTGGCTGACTCCAGGGTTGCATGGATGGCCACCTTGCTCAGCAGGAAGTGGTCGATGCCAGGAACCTGGCAGTGCATGGGCCTCCCAGCGACAATGCGTACCTGGTGATTTTCAGAGATTTGCAGGATTACATTGTTGTCAAGGACATAAAGAGAGTTGTCCATCGGGTTGATGGCTAAGTCTGTGGGCCACTCCAGGCGAACCTGACAATGGAGACATGAACACTCAAATGATTGGCAGGATGTCCCCCACTAATCATCCCACACCCCCTTAAAACCCATAACAGCATCCGAAGCACCTTTACATATAGTCTTGGCCAATCCTTACAGAGTATACCATCAAAAAAGGAGTGTTAGCCCCCTGAGCACAGGAAAACCATGTCACTGAGGCATTGATGGTCTCTGTCAGGACTGACAAAACCTGAAGAGGGGATAACAACAGAAAGTAGCCGGTGAGAAGATGGACTTTGGAGTCAGACAGGCCTGGGTTCAGATCCTAGTTCTACCACTTATGACCTTGCGCAAGTTACTGTGCCTCTCTGAGCCACAATATTCACATCTGGAAAACAGAAATAATAATTGTGCAGAGTGCTCAAACAGTGATATGGGGGTGGGAGGGGAAGTCAGATGAAGTCTGGAGGCAAAGTAGGACTTGTTCAGAGGTTTAGAAGAGACTCTTCATGAATGGATGATATGATACGTGTATAAAAGATGATTTCTCAAATAATAGACAGAATAACCATGGCACTGTCAGACACAGTTATAGACCAGTGGTTCTCAAATCTGGCCCTATATTCAAATAATCTGGGGATGTTTTAGAAAATAGTGGTATTCACATTCCACCCTGAGTCGGTTCCCTGGGTGGGGTTTGGACATTGACATTATTTCAAGCTTCCTGGGTGATTCTAATTGGGAGTTGGGAAACACAACTGGATTCCTGCCTCTTATATTGGGTGATAACCAGACAAACAGCATTGGTATCATCTGGGAGCTGGTCAGAATTGCCCCAAACCTATTGAATCAGTGTCTGCATTAAAGCAAAATCCCTGGGTGATTTCGGTGTCCACTGAAGTTTAGGAAGCCCTGCTCTACATAATGGTTTCTAATACCTTTGAGAACTGGTCCTCCTGGAAAGGATTAATGAAGTTGGCAGTAGGATTTAGGGTTCACAGGTCTGGGGCCCCACTCTGAGCTTCTTCTGAGCCTGACTGGTAAGTCTTTAAGTGGGAAACTAAGAGGCTGCAACCTTCAGGGTTTAAGGTGAGGAGAAATGGACATGGACATGGGGCATGGATTGTTGGATAGATCACACTGGGAACTACTGGCACTTCACTAGTTGGGCCTTCAAGAGGTCCAACCACACCATACAGGGTTGGAAGTGTTGATGAGTGTTTCCTTCTGCTGATTTTTGGGCCCTAACTAAAGACTATTCAACTTAGGGCTCCTGAGCCCCCTATAAACCCTTGCTCTTTGGTCCCTTATGGAGTCCACTCTAACTAATATAATAATTTAGATAAGAAGTTTCTCTCCCAGGAATTTTCTCTTGTATACCATTGTCTACAAGCATATTCATCAGACCCAGTTTTAACAAGGGTGAAAAACTGGAGTTATGCCCAACAATTGAGAATTGGCTAAATAAATTATAGCATATTTAGTTCACTCATAAATAAGAATACTATGTGTAATCATTATAAGTGACATTATAGATGGATATGTAATGACAGGGGGAAATGTTTGCTATGTGTTAAGAAGAAAGAACAGGTCACAGAATTGTAAGCACAGTGTGATTCCAATTAGGAGGAAACGTAATCATAAATTAGATCGATTATGGATAGAGAGGAGATTAAAAGCCTGATGGATATATCTCAAAACATTAACCATACTAGGATAAAAGGCCATTCTAATATTCTTGGTGATTTTAAACTTTTCAAATTTCTTGCAAGGTGCATGTGATTGCTTGCCTAGGTAGAATGAAACCCCAATAAATTATATGTCTAGGCGAGGCCACCTTCATCTGTCCCCTTAGCTCAGGGCCATTCTCAGGAAGGGCGAGACCTTTCTCGGTTCTTCAGGGCAGTCTGTCTTCGGGTCTTGTCTCCTCACCCCCGACCCCAGTGCCTGGCTATCTGCACAGAGCGAGGGCGCTGCAGACCCTGCAGAGCTGTGGCCTGGACTGCCTGCCACTCATGCTCCCCAGTGCTCTCTGGAGCACTGTTGTGCCAGCTTTCGGCTGCATCAAGAACACAGTTTGCTCTAAAGTGACAGGAGAATTTTCAATTTTCTAAAACCCATTTCTTGTCAACACTGGCTGCTAAATATTTTATGCCCTCTGGTCCTGTGGCACCTTGGGGACCTGCTTGCGAGACCTTTCTGCCTGTCATTATGATGAAAAGATGGCGTCTTGATGAGTGGGTGGGTGGGAGGGGGGAAGAGGGAATCAGTAGAGGGAAAGGAGAGAGGAAACCAGAAGAAATGAACAGCAAGCATGTTGTCGAAAGCTGCTGCATACACAGGGGCACCTGGGGGTGGAGAAGGCATGGCTCTCAGAGCTGCTCTGTCATGTAGCTGGCATGATGGTTCTGGGGCATACTGTATGTAAGCCAATCTGGTCTCACCTCTGATCAGGGATGATTCTGCCTTTGGCTTGATTTCCCACCACCAAAACAGAGGGAGCAGACCTTATGCCTTTGGAGGTCCTCCAGCTCCTAGTTTAAGGGCCATGTCAGGGAGGGGCATCCCCTCCACCCTATCTTCCTGAGTATTTTCTGCTTCACTGAGGCACTCTGAGCTGACTGCCTTGTTAAAGAGTGATGTGCTTGCAGAAATGACTGTCACATGAATGAATGAATGGCCAGCAAATGGCACAGACCCAGCAAGGGATGGAGGGCTGGACACCTCACTTCGACTCCAATTCCACGGTCACCAGAAGCGTCATCTTACTCAAGTTTCCTAGACACTGACCTTCTCACCCCATAGCAAAAGGGGTAATAAATATGCATAGGGTAGTTGTGGGGATCGGCTGAGGCAATGTACATGGAAGTTCTTTTGTGGATTTTAAAGCAACCTAATATTGACACCCTATTGGCAGCTGCCAGGCACTGTACTAGGTGTTTACTTACATGATTTTATTTAAAAAATTCATTTTGCATCTCTGATGAAATCTAGTATAGGGCTCTGCATAAATAACACCTTTTATTTCACCAGGTCTCAGTTTCCTTATCTCTAATATCTACCCTACAGGATTACTGTGATGGCTACATGAGAAAAGAGAAGCCATGCTTAGCTCTCTAATCTCACTAGAAAAGCACCCAGCACATAGAGTGTGCTCATTTGGTCCCTAGGTAGAGAGTGATGCTCTGCCTGGGGTGGCCATACCTGGCTATATTAATATCCAGCTTTCTTTCTTTCTTTTTATTTGTACCAGGAATTGAAAGCAGAGGCACTTAACCACTGATCCACACCTACAGTCCTTTTTATATTTTATTTAGAGACAGGGTCTCACTGAGTTGCTTAGGGTTTCGCTAAATTGCTGAGGCTGGCTTTGAACTCATGTTTCTCTTGCCTCAGCCTCCCAAATTGCTGGGATTACAGGCATGTAATCTGCCCCCTCTCTACTCAATGCCTCCTCCCGTCCCTTTCTCTCATCTTGGACCTGGTCTTTGTCTCCTCCTACGTTGGTCCAGGTTTCTGGGTTCTCCCCTTTGTACTCTTGCCTCCTAGCTGTGTTCTGTCTTTGGCTTCCCTTTCTATTCCCAATGGGACAGCCAAGTATCTAGGTATTGGTAACAGAGGAAGCTCTGAGAATGAAAGCCAGTACCCGCTGCCCATATGTGTATGTCAAAATATATGCCTGCTCTGGAGTTTTGTAAAAAAAAAAAAAAATCCATGCTTAGATTCAGACAAAGGTAGTAAGGGCCAGCAATAAAGAAATTTTTAGTCTAGGATTTCAGAATCTAAGTGTGGGTTTTCATTTTTTCCCCCATCCAATATATGCCAGTTGTCTTCCAAGTCTTTGCTCTGACTGCTTGGCAGTATCTCTATCTAAAGTTAAACAGTTTTTCAATGTGTGGATTGAAAATGTTCAGCACCCTATGCTGGCTGGTTGAGGGCCCGTTTTGAGAATTGAAAATACTTGTATGCACATCCTTAGGCCGTGGCTGCTTCCTGGTGGGTGATTCCAGCTTGTTCACAGACTGGAGAGGGAAACTCTCGAGCCAGCGAGGGGAAGCCTGCCAAATTGCAAAGATGAGTGGCAGAGAACAGATTCCATTCTGGAGCGCAGCAATCACAGTAGTTGGCGCAGAGGGAACCGTACTAGCATCCGACTGGCACGTGGCACAGTGCTGGGACCGCCAGCAGCAGCCATGGGGCCCTGGGGAAGCCACATGTGTCAGGAACAGGCAGGCATGACGAGTGGGGCTGGGAGCAAGCGCCACAGTCAGCCTCCCAATTTCTGGTACCTCCTAGATTCTGGTAACGTTGGCAAGATGGCACAGGCCAAGCCCAGCCCGAGGACCTAGCAATAAAGGGTCACTTGCCAAGTCACTGTAGGCTATCCTAAGGTCGTGCTGGATTGCTAGTCACATGTGTCTCTATTGAGTCTATCCTGGGATACTGGTGCCCACCTGCCAAGGTCCAAACTCTCTGGCCTGAAGTGGCAAGGTCCTTTCCTATTGGCCCCAGACCATGCTTCCTATTTCAACCCCTACCTCCTCCTTCCAAGCAGCTTGAGCTCTAGCGTTCAATTTCCCAATGGTTTTGAACATATCAGTCTCATTAACATCTTTGTGCCTTTGTGCATCCTGTCCCCTTTCTGTGAAATGTCTCCTTTTCTTTTTTTGCTACCCAGAAAGACCCCTATTCAGTCTTTAAAACCTGGAGTAAATGTTACCTCCTGTATAAGCGGACCTTAGAAATTCAGTTTATTTCACCTCTGAAGTGTTGAGCAGCACTAGGAAGTTCACGGGCATTGTTGTATGTGTTCTCGAGGTAATTCTGCCAGGCCCATGGCAGTGATTTCCATTTCTCGGATGAAAAATAGGGCTCAGAAGACTTCAAAAACCTGCCCAAAGTTACTGAGCTAGTGAGTGGCAAAGCCAGGATTTAATCACTCAATCAATCAATCAACACGT
This sequence comes from Callospermophilus lateralis, assembly GCF_048772815.1. Lineage (NCBI taxonomy): Eukaryota > Metazoa > Chordata > Mammalia > Rodentia > Sciuridae > Callospermophilus > Callospermophilus lateralis. Next base: position 236,636 of record NW_027514360.1, read on the forward strand.
ATGGGCTGTTCTTCAATGTGTACTAGCCACCTGATTAAGTAAAGAATTCCTGCTTCATGCAGTTTATGAAGTAGAAAAAGAATAGATAATATGCAAGTACCTGTATGTGTTACAAAAGAGGAAGTTCAGGAGGTTGTGGATTTAAATTAACACTGTTTAAAGCTCTATCCATCCTACTCTGCTGGCCTTGGGCAGATTTCCCAGAACCTCTGCCATGCCCACACACTTGTTACCCCTCTTGATGACCTCCCACAGCCTCTGGGAGGTGAGTGGGGCAGGGTCAGTGTCATCTCTGCATCCTTGGTGCTTATCAAAGGCCTGTACCAAGTGGGCATCCTTTAAAGGCTTGTCTGGTGCAAAGATGAAGGGCCAGCAGAGTGGCTGGGTGGCTGGGTGGTGGATGAGAGGATGAGCTCAGGGGCCCAGGGTTCTAGCAGACAAGATCTTCTCACCTGATAAATATCCATGACAGAATCACAGCTGAGGGGCCGAGCTGATGTGAGGTCATTGGAGCCCAGCAGGGTGGATATGATCCCATTCTGATCAATGCGTCTGATCATGGTGCCATCCACAAAGTAAATCAGCCCAAACTTGTCCACTGTAATGCCTGGATGGAGAAGCCAAAACAGGAATTCAGCATCAGAGCTAAAAGGACACAGAAAGCACTTTTGCAGCCTGGTCTCCTCAGATGCTCCTACGACACTCAGCCCCCTCCCTTTGGTGTGGTACTGGAGATGGAACCCAGGGCCTTGTGCATACTAGAGCCATGCCCACAGCCCTCTGGTTCTCTTCTAAAGACAAACAGATGGAGGTGCAGAAACTGTGTGCTTTGTTTGAAACTGGGATGGAACCCAGGTTCTCAGGTCCTCTTGGGCTCTAGTCCTGCTTTGCTGCCTCCAGAGATTTTTATTTATCACCTCAGTCACCCACAAAAACTGGACTCATAACTTCTAGGGGTTTTGAAGCACTAGAGGTAGTGGTAAGGGGATATTTTTCACTACACTGTGCATTATTTAAATTAACTGACTTCTCAAGTCCTGCAAATGTAATAATAAAATACACTTTTTTTTGTATTTTATTTTACTTTTTTGGTAATAAATTTTCTTTTCTTTTAAGATAGTTCTTTAAGTTTTTCTATCCTTATTATTTTAATTTCATTGGTTGTTATGGTTTGGATGTGAGGTGTCCCCTAAAAGTTCACATGTGAGACAATGCAAGGTTTGGAGGAGAAATGACTGGGTTATAGCCTTAACCTAATCAGTGAATTGATCCCTGTTGGGATTAACTGAGTGGTAACTAGAGGCAGGTTGGGTGTATCTGGAGGAAGTGGCTCACTGGGGGCATGGTTTGGGGTATATATTTGTATCTGGCAAGTGGGGTCTCTCTCTGCTTCCTGATTACCAGGTGAGCTGCTTTCTTCTGCTACACACTTTGCCATGATGTTCTGCCTCATCTTGAGCCTCCAGGAACGGAGGCTGCTATCTGTGGATGGAGACCTCTAAAACTGTGGGCCCTTGAATAAGCCTTTTCTCCTCTACAATTGTACTGATCAGGTCCTTTATCACAGCAGCGAAAAAGCTGACTGAAACATCTGTCACTGCAAAAGCATAGTCTGAAAAGAATTCTATGGGTTTGCATAGAGAATATTGTTAAATTTAATGTCTAAGGATAGCACATCGAAGAGAGGAGCCAGGATTACTCAATATCATCTGTTCCATCCCTAGATTGACACTTGGTTGACTTTCTCCCTGGCCCAGCTGGTGTGATCTTGGGCAAGTCACTGGACATCCCTGCACTTGTTTCCTCATCTGTCAAACCAAGGTATTGTTGTAAGTCTGTATTTCTTTTTTGAATGTGTGTGAGAATCCCTTGGGGGACCTGCTCCAGATCTCAAGTGTACCTGAGCACCTCTCTGATCTTGGCAAACACCTTGGTGGTCATGATACGCATTCAGTATTTTTTAGCTAGTGATGTGCATCAGAATCACCTGGAGTGTTTTCAACACACACCCTTTTGACCTCCCTCTTGGAAATACTAGTTCAGGGGGTGATTGTGCCTGTGACCAATGCACACTTTAAATTTGATCGTGGGCGATTCTGATTTTCACCCCAGGCCCAGAATGGCCTGTCAGACATTCCCCTACCACACCATTGATGCTTAGGGATGATGGGCAAGATTTGCCCCTGAGAGGGGCCTGGTCTAGACGGGGAAGCCCAGTAAATGACATGCCTGAGGAGAACTTGTCACTTCTGCTTGATTTTCCTAGAGGCAGGCGGGGGGAAAAAGGGTCAGACGAGGTTGGCTAAGGTGGAGACGCTTGCGATGTGAGACTTCCCAACTGTGTTAACCTCAGCAAACTCCATCCCTTCTAAGTCTTGGTTTCTCATTTATAAAATGAGGATACCAACATCTGACTTGCAATAGTTAGCCATCAATAATTATTAGTGGCTATCAGGATTATGAGAAACACCCAGCACTCTGTAGGTTCTGTGGCACTTGCTCTGGGTCCCTGTGTCTCTTCCTGGGCCAGCAGATGGGCTGGGATGGACCAGCTCTGAGGAAGGGCCCCTGGAGCACTGGTGTGGCTTCCATGCCCCCTGAGGCTGGGCAGCCGGAGAGGGTTTCACACAGAGGACCAGGCGGCCTCGAGGCTGGGAGCCTTTCCCGGGGGGCCCTGCCTAGAAGGCAAATTAATTTCATTCTGTAAGTACCAAGACAGGAGTTTTCTTGTCTTCCTGGCTCTGTCCTGTCTTTCTCTTCCATCTGCCAGGACTGATGAGCGCTTCATGAACAATTGGGTTTCTTGTTTACAAAGTTGGCTGCACAGGCTAATCGAAGTGATCTGTCCCCTGATTAATGACTTTATTTCCCCCTCTTTTTGTTGTGCTAAATAGATGGACATCTTTTCTCCTCCCTACTGCAAAGTGTCTGCATATTGTGGCACTCTCTGTCATTTTTATCTAGGTTAATTGCAGGCTTTTGGGCAATTGCGCTGCCACTCCATCTGTGTGAGGGGGAGGGAATGCAAGTGTGCAGGGCCGCTGAGGGACGCCTGCGCAGAACAGAAATCTCAAGAACAAACTTTGAATTCTCAGAGAGCAGAGTGTCATAGCAGAGAGAGGCTGATGGATCATTAGGCTAACCTCTCATGGACTATCGGGAAAACTGAGGTCCAGAAGAGGAGGTCCCAGAGTCAGTGAGTAGCAGAGAGGAACCGTAAGGCAGGGTCCCCAAGAGCAAGGTTGGTGCTCACTCCCCTCTTCACTGCTTGTTCATACAGCAAATCATAATTAAGAGGGAAATTAACCATTGATGACACAATATTTACCCCACAGTTACCACCTGAGCACTCTAGCCATGCGGTAGAGATAATATGCTATGAGGGTATACCATGGGAGGTGACATAATGCATTGTAATACAATATAACAATAGTTATAGGAGTCACCATTTATGCAATGTTTACTATGTGCCCGATGCTGCTATGCTAAGCATTTATCTTCCTGATGATATTTAATCTGTACTATAACTGTATTATATCCTCGTTACATAAATGAGAAAAATGAGGTTCAGAGAGATTAGACAACTTGCCCAAAGTCACACAGCTACTGGATGACAAAGCCTAGATTTGAATGCATGATTTCATGAGTTTACTGCTTTGCTTTGAACCCCAGCCTTCTAATATAATCATTCATAATGTTTTTACAGGATACCGTGTGAAATACATTGATTTTGACCCTTAGACCATTCCTAGGAAGTCTACACAGATGGTATCGTTACCCCTACTCTATTGATGAGGACCCTGCAGCTGAGACACGGAGTCATTGGCCCTGGGGCTGGCACCACAGACAAACCTCCACTGCAGGACATCTGAATGATGATGGCTTCCCTTCTAAAAAGACTCCCAGGGTCCAAGCTCTCTCCCAGCTCTGATCCCCCATGCACAGATCTTCCTCCATCTCAGGGAACACTTCTCGCTCTCTCCCACATCAGAGTGCTTCACAGCCAAGTCTTATTTATTCTGTTACAAAGAACTTATCTATGCAACCTCATAGCTCTATACACTCGTACATACTTGTTCAATAAGTGAATGACAAATACTGAAACTGAGCATTTAGAAGTTTAGCTTTTGGAAGGATTCCAAACTGAGACCTACAGTTAATTGTCCCATAGCTCATGAACATATGCCAAGATGACACACTAGTGCTTTTGGTAACAATAACATGAGAGAGCATGTGTATCCAATAGCATGATAAATACATGATGGAACGTCCACTTGGAGGAATACTATATGGCCATTAAAAATGAGGACACATAAGACTCTTTAATGACATGAAAAGAGCTCCTAATATATCATTTAGGGAGAAAAAGCAGGATACAAAAATAGTTTGTTTAATGTGACCTCATCTTGTTTACTTGATTTTGGTGAATATTATATACATACAAACATTTAGAATAAAGGCGAAAAGAACAGATAAGAAATATTAACTGGGAATATTTCTGGTAGGTAGAATTATCACAATCCTAACCTTCCTCTGTATATTTATTGGTATTTTCCGAGAATTTTTTGCAATGATAAACATGTAGGTCTCCCGGAAATGGTAGTGCCCCAATAAACATCACTGAGAGTGATTCCAATGCAAGGCCTTACCCCTGGGATTGGTGTGTGTGGCTTCTGTAGCCTTCTCTCCATCCCCACAGCGAGAGTCATCAAAGGGGAGGCACTGGTCCCCAGTCCCTGCCACCACCTCGGAGTTCTTGACAAGGTCCTTCACCACCATGGTGGACTTGATCTTGAAGACCCGCCGGCTGTTGGTATCAGAAAGGAAGACGGCCCCACTCATGGGATCTGTGGTCAGGTAGTATTTATGCGCTGGGCTGTGACTGCAAAACAAAGACACGGCCAGTGGTGAGCACTTTCTTCTCTGTCAGGTAGCTTGAGATGTGTCCCTGGCCTTTTTGAATCCAAGCCAAAAAATAGTCTTGGGGGAATGATGTCTCTACTTTGGGGGATGGTTCCTCAATTTTTCAATCTTAGGGGTTAGCCTAACTATCCATCCCACCCAGATACTAATGCAGAAACCTCTTGCTGATAAGTGCCTGTATCAGGTGCTGATACGTATTTTCTTAAAAAGGCTATCAGTGAGGCTTGTCAGAGGTGGCCTGTTAAGTCAAACTAGAAACACGAAGGTCCGTGACTTTAAAAAACAATCCAAGAGTTCAAAGATGTAGCCCTTCTCCATAGGATTTTTTTACAGCAGCTCTCACTCTCATCTTGGGATGAACAGGGGAGACCCTAGTGGACCTGACTCCTGGTTGGCGTCCACACTGTCTCCTGTCTCAGGAGCCCTGCAGTCTCCCTCCTGTAGCCACATACAAATGAGTTGCAGGATTAGTTTGTAAATCTGCAGCAAAACTCAAGGAAAAAGAAACAGAACAGGAGCAGCACTAATGAGGGCATGTTTCTAGAAATCAGTCACAAAGACTAGGCTCAGGTTACAAAGGAAAGAAAAGACTGTGTAGAAGCCTTGAGACCAGGCACCGCGCTAGCCACAGGGTGGGGAAATGCACGGGCTTTGATATCAAATCAGTCTGGGTTTTAAGTCTAGCTTTATGATGTCCAGTTTCTGAAGCTTGGGCAGGTTGCCTGGCCCGCTGAGCCTTGTTTGCTTCAACTGTTCAATGGGAATGCTATAGCCACCTTGCTGGTGTGTTGGGAAAATTACCTGAAATCACAAATGCCATGTCGTTTGCACTTGCATTGTTAAGTATTGAGCACCCAGGAGGTGCTCAGAATCATAATTGTTATTTTAATTACTAGTGATTATGTCTGTTTTTGCATTAGAGATGACTACCAGATAGGTAGCACCTGTAAAGCCTGAATTTTGTTATTCCATGGTACTGGTACTGATAACCAACTTCTTTCAAGTCTAGGGCACAATAAAGTTTGAACTCTCTACTCCTGGGAAGCTAATTTACAATTCCTGGTCATTCACCCAGCCCTCAAACTGCATCTCAATATTGGTGTCCTCTTCTGCATTTTCTGATTAAAAAGAATCTTTCTCTGTTCAGATGGGATGGCCTGGCTTTGGCCATGTTCAGTGCACATACTGAGAGAGGCCACTGCACACCCTTCAAGATGCAGTGAGGGAATGAGAAAGGTTGAATAAGGGCTATGGTACATTTATAAGCATGTAGGTTTTAGGTCCTTTCGAAAAACAAAATTTTATTTTACAGAATGGTGTTTATGAATTACATATAATGATTGGGGCACAGTAATATTTGGGGGTGAGGGTCAATGAGGGTCTTAGCTGGACCTGACTGTTCATCATAAATATCCCTTACTTTGGGTTGTGTCCTTGGGGACTGGCTACTTCTAACAGAGCCAGGCATCCAGATCCAGGGTTATTATCCATGAATTTGTCTAACATGACATGACTTTCTCCAGTGATCCTTCCTCTGAATCCCTAACCCAGCTGTCCTATCACCTCCTTCTGAAACCAGGGCAAGGTTTCTCTGCCTGTAGCCAGGCTGTGCCTCCTGATCTAGCCCAAATACCAACATGTTATTTCCACATTTTCCCTTCCAGGATCCTTCTGTCTCACAGAGGAAGTCCAGAAGCACCCCAGGCCCTTCCTGCTGGGCTGCTCCATCTCTCTGCTCTCCCTCACACATGCCCTACACCCCACAAGCCTCAGGCCTCTTTGTCCCTGTTGTTCCTGCTCTGTCCCCTTCTCTTTTCTACTCATTCTTCAGGTGTCAGCTCAGATGGTACCTTTTCTTGCAATCTTTCCCCAACCTTTTTTCTCTGTGCACTGAGATCCATGCTGGTCTGCATCTAGATTACACAACACTTAATGTAATAGTCATGGCTATTTATTTGTGGGTCCTCTCCCAGACCCAGCCATTAGTACTTACATTAGAGACTAGATTTTGTTCATTTCTGTATTTCCAATGTTCAGCTTGGTGCCTTCTAGCTCATCACAGCTGCTGCTTGATTTAATGGATGGTATCTCCACTTTCACTTATTTAGGTAGTATTTGCATTCAAATTACTTAGCTTTTCTTTTACTTCTCATTTGGGGGCAGTGGAAACAGCACAGGTGTCCTATTTATCTTGAAATGTCTCTTGTGACTTACTCTATACTGGAGCACAGATTTAATCTTCCCCGATGACACTGATTCTGGCTAAATAAAGTGCAGTGACCTTAGATCCTGCCCTGCAATGCTGGAGCAGCCTGATCTTCCAGCATGCCTGTTGACAGAACGGAGTCGGGCTGATTGTTTCATTTCTTTGTGCATCACTCGGGATAAACTGGTGCTATCTATCTTCGCAGAAGATGGACCCCAGGGGAATCTGGTGGGGGCCCTGTCCACTTAGATTAGCCCCTTGAGTTTCCAGCTTGTGTTTCCAGCTCGTGTCTCACTGCCCCAGAGAAATGTCACTTGTGTAGATTTCTCATGTGGGTGACTTCCAGAAGATGATGGCACTGGCAGGATTATCTCAGAGTCTGTAAGAGCTGTGGCCACCTCTTTTGTGGTTTGGTGGTTAGTTAAGCATGGGGGAAAGAATATTAGTTGGGAACTTAGAAAGAATAGGTTTTAATTGGGGCAAGTCCCCCAACTAGGTCAAGTTGTAGGTCCCTCAGATGTCAAATGATGAAGTCCCTGCTCCATTTTGCTCACAGGTTTGTCAGGGGATTATGTGAAATTATTAATAGTCATTTCCAGCTTGTTGTGCTCTTTGAACTTCTCGGAGTTATTTCTTCCTCATGCTACCTAGCAGAGGGAGCAACCCCTGTGTCCATGATGCCCACCTGGACTTTGTCCCTGTGTCTGTGATGCCTACCTGGACTTTCACCAGGTGGCAGGACAGAGCCACAGACATGATACCCATGGATACCAATGTACCTGACACCACCAATGGATGCTGACTCTGTCTCAGACACTGTGCTACCACTTGACCTGCATGACCTCATTTTCTCACAATTATTGTGAAAGGTAGGAACTTTTTTTTTCCTTATTTCAGAAAACTGAAGTTAGAAGAGGTGCAGTGACTTGACCAGGACCACAAACTGCTAAGGGCATTTCAACCCAGCTCTGCTTGACTCCAAAGTCTGTGTTCTTTCTGCTTCCTCACACTGCTGCCCAGGGACTACAAAGCTCCACAGCCCTCATTCACCTCATTCTTGCCCATATCCAGAGACTCAGCCCTCGCACCACCTCATCTGAAATACCATTCCTGGACCCCCACTTCTTCCCACTCCTGAAGGGGCCATTCCTCTGTGTCTCCAGAGCCTCAGCAGATTACACTTTTAGTTATCTGTAGTGCCTTAAGGCACTTCGGCTCAGTTGTCTGCCTTCTCAGTAAAATCTTGAACTCTTTCTGGGCAGAGATTGACTTTAAGTTCCCTGTGCTTCTCATTTGGCTGATGTGGAGTGAATGCTCTGGACAGTTCTGCTGAGTTCACGAGAGAATGAATGAATGAATATCTGCCTCCCTGGCTTAAGGGTATGTAGGAAACACTCACTGCTGATGATCTGAGTTCGATGATTCTAAATACAGCTTAAAAAAAAGCCTTGCCTATAGTGACTAAAGGGCCTGGCCATCTACCTTTGAGATCTTTCCAGGTGACCACAAGGCACAGGCAGACTTGGGAACCGTGGCTTTTGAGAAGTACTTTTCAAACTTCAATGTGCATATGAATTTCTTGGAGATTTTGCTACAATGTGGATTGTAGTTTAGTGATTCTGGGGTGTAGAACTTGAGAGTCTGCATTTCTGATCAGTTCTCAAAGCATACTGGTGTTGGTTGCCTGTACTTTTGAGTAGCAAGGCCTTGGAACGTTCCATAAACCACAAATGGTTTCAGGGCACGTGATGGAAGATGGCCTGGTTCTGTGGACAGAGAGCATTTCCTGGACAGGGACCATGTATGATCCATTCTGATTCCCGGTATCCTGAGCAAGGTTGGCACAGAATCATATCATAGACCTACTTCCAAAGTTTGCTGCAGGAGTCTCTAAGGACACGCATTTTTTCCTAGTTCCTCAAACATAACCTTGGCCCCTCTGGAAGTGACCTAAAAACGTAGAGGTCTTTAGGGTACCACTCTTGAAGTTAATGAGCTGAAGTCAGATCTTACTCTACCATCTTTCTGGAAGCTGCAGGAAAGTTCCTAGCAGGAGGTAAGAACTCAGGAGTGTTTTGTGACAAAAAGTAATCTAATCCCAGCTTATAAGTGAGAATTCTCTTTTTGTCTCAGAGTGAGGTCTGCATCATATACAGGAGCGCCCTTCAACCATATCAGGTGGCAAGTTGGCAGGACCTGTTGCACTGGTTCTTAGAATTAGTGGGAAGGGTTTGAGTATTAAAGCCACACAGATAAATACAGTTCCACTACCCACTTGATGAAGTGACCTTGGGCAAAGCATGTTGCTACTTTGAGCCTCAGTTTTTTCATCTGAGAAAATATAAACTTCAAAGGATGATTCTGAGGATATAAATTGCATGAAGGATATAAATTTCTGTGCATAGTTCCAGATACATTAAAAAAAGAGAAAGAGAGAGAAATGCTCAATGAATGGCAAAGCTGGTCACCTTGGCAAAGCCTCCAGAATACTTATGTTGGTGCATAATGGAAAAGCTAAGTATGGAGATGCAATATTGTCCTGCACAACCTATTTCTGGGCACTTAAAGGTTCTGTTGAGTTAATACATGCAGCTAGGTTTAAGGGAGACTTGAGTTCAAGTGTATTTCTAACAAGAGGCTTTGAGCATTCCTCAGGGACCTAGGGAAGAGATCTGAAAAGAGGCAAGGATTCTTGTTCCCTAAAGGGGTCCAAAGAGGAAGATGCCCAAAGGATTATGGGTCTTTGTCCTGGACATGCCGAGCCTGAGGCCAAACAGCCAAAGGCAGAGATAAGCCCGTCCTGGGGAGTGCACACTCGTATGCATAGCTGATGTCACCCCTATGCAGCCAAATGCTATTACTGAGAGCAGCTGAGGCAGCTACTGGAGGACAAATTTCTAGAGGACAAAATTCTAGAATTTAATCTATCTCAATATTTACTGAGGGGTACACTGAGGTCTAGAGAGCAGAAGGGATTTGCCAATCTTCAGGTATCACTATTGAAACCGGGTTTTCTGTTTCCTGATAGACTTAGGAAAACTGGAACACACAAAATGGTTCCCTTTCCCTTCCACTTTGGCTCACTTTAGAAATAGTTTTTAGCACCTAGAAAACAATGAATTGAAAGAGGGAAAGAACCCAGTTTTGAAATCATACAATGGAAATATCAAAAGGTCACTGAAGATCATAAATAAAAGAGACTCCAACCACTGCTCTTTGAATTTATAGAGGATGAGACTAGAAATCAGAAAGGCTGGGTGATCAGCCCAAGGCCATATGGCCCCCAATTTCCTAGCTTGTCACCTGTGTCTCAGTTGTTCTCCAGCCAGCTACCACCATGGACTGATGCTTCAGTGTGAAATGCTATGTTTTAATCCAAGATATTTATGGGAAATGTACTTTTGTTCTGCAAAACTGAAGTTGAGAGCAATGTGTAATTCAGTATCCTCCATTCAAATCTCATGGAATAGCTCAGATTTCAGTGTGAGGAAAAACATTTCTCCTCTGAGATGTGAACATATTTTCTGTTTCTGATAATGCAAATCCTAAATGTAGTTCTATGTTTTCCTATTTATTTGCTCTGCTGCCATGAAATCAAGTCCACTCTGAGGTACAATCAGACGTGTTTCTTCTTTTTGACTTTGGTTCCCACTTCCTGTTTAATTTTAAGACATGTGTCTTTGGGTGTAAGAGAACTCAATTCCTTTTTGGGAAACATGGAGGCATCACAATCATCACCATATAATATGATATCATTGTATCATCATAATATCATCATTTAATTATAAGTTATAATATATTAGTAATTCTAACAATGTATGTATCTTGTTATTGTTATCATCATTACTGCTATGATGACCATTTTTTGAGCACCTCCTTATGCGTGAAAATGTTCTATACTTTGTAAACATCCCTTGTGACTCTTTGTGTGTGTGTGTGTGTGTGTGTGTGTGTGTGTGTGTGTGGTGCTGGGGATTGAACCCAGGGCCTTATGCATGCAAGGCAAGCACTCTACCAACTGAGCTATGCCCCCAACCCCCATCCTTTGTGACTCTTACACCAACCCTTTGAGGGAGATTTTAATAACCTCAATTTAGAAATGAGAACTTCAAGAAATGAGGTAATTCTTTCGAGACCACCCAGTTGGGGAGCTTCAGTTTTCTCCTCTGTACATTGGATGTACTCACAGGGATCCACCTCACAGATGGTTTGGGGACAAAATGCTACTCTTTCAGCTATACAGTGAAAGCTCTATTCATGTTAATTATTATTATTTTAAAAGAATACATACAATTATTATATAAAATATCTACTTATATAGAAATGGATCCAATTATTGAACTAGGGTCTGTCTGGCTCTGTTCATCATCTCAAAGACTTCTTTTATCCCAACTTAGCACCACCCATGCACCATGTTGAACTAAACTACATGTGGTTAGCTCAGCACCACCTCTGTGGCTGTCTGAACCAGAGCTCTATCTGCTTGTGGTTAGTTTTCAAGTCACCCTAATGTGTGCAGGGCAGGGAACTCTGTTAGGGGGTAGACTAAGGCCACAATGACAGGTATCACTTTGCTTTGTGTCTGGCTAGACTCACTCCTGCTGGCTGTACTGCCACTCTGAGTCTATGACAAGCCTATTCTGTGACAAAGTTCCTATCTGGGGATTGTCCTCTGAATACATTCCCTGTGGCCTGCTCAATCTTTGCTAGATGATATCAGTGGATTGATCACAGGGATGATCCAAAAGCCATGGTACCTGGAATGTCCATAGAAGTGTAAATTTCAGATTCCTCACCTGATCAATGTGTTTTCAGAATTTTCCATCATGACCATCAGTCACTTGGCACAGTCTGAGTGATATCCTCATTTATGCTGAGAATTAAGCAGACTATGGCATTCAAATTACCATGTCATGGTTTAAATTCTTTCTCCTGTTGCTTCTATCTGTCATGTCCTCAGACTATAGGATAACCACCTCACTTTGCCATGGATTCAAAGAGTTCAGGCTCTTGCCACCCACCGCCACCATTATTAATGACTTCCTCTTATTGCCACTGATTATCCCCAATCCGTTCCAATCACCCAGGATTCCTTTGCCATTGAGCCATCTGAAATTGACATGTGTAGCTTACCATACAACATGCAACAAGGCAGGGGAGAGACAGGGAATTCTCCACTGGTTGGCTTACCTATGTCTGAAATCTTTATTTCTGACAGAAGACAGGAGAGCAGGGAATAGAAGAAAGAATGAGGTGTTAGCAGCAGGGTTAGAAGCATTATTAGCGGCCTGAAAACTTGACAGCAATGCTACTGTACAATACTGTAATAAATAAAGACTTAGCAGCTATGACACTGATATATTTTATATTGGATATTACTTGTCAGTGAGTTCACTTACAAGCAGCTACATTTCACAGAGGAGGCACGGTTCCACCTCACCCCCACTGCTGACTCCGGAAAGAGGACTAGCATGACACATTCCGCTGCCTTAACGAGCTAAGACACAGACTGGAACAGTCGCTTCCCTTCCCCGTATAGACGCATTCCCAGTGATACACAGGCTCGCTGCTCTGTCTCTACATCCTCACTTCCCTACAAAGAGTTATCAAAATGTGGGAAACCTACTCACAATAGGAAACAGAATTGGAGATATGCTATATTTAGAAGGGAGGGCATGGCATAGAGAAACAGGCCTGGGGGAAATGATTGGAGGAAAATATATCAAGACAATGATATAATGATTAACTTAGTTTTCTTTCCAAACTACATTTACTCCTCCCTACCCTACTTACTCACTGTCTCACATGATCCTCACAACAGTGGTGGGAAGGAGGCAGGGAGATGATATCACTTATTTAAAATATATAAAAGTGGAGGCCCAACGAGGTTAAGTGTTTGGTCCAAAATCGTACAGCTTCTCTGCCAAGGTGAGGCAACCCCCTGGTCCTTGGCTCTCTCCATTATAGTACATATATGTAGCTGAGTAAATCAATACATTCAGAATTTCTTCTGTCTTGACAGATATCTATGCCAGTCAACCTCATAACAGAAGAAAGGCAGAGAATACTCCATTGGAGGCCTACTTCTCATCAGCCTGATGTATGATTTCCAATGGGCCTGCACATATGAGCTTCCATCTTTTGTCTCTGTGTGTGGGGGCAGATGCTAACACTTCTCTTAGTGCCAGGAGGCTGTCAGGGAGCCAGCAAGCTTTGCCCTCCGTCTCACACATGTGCTGTAGAATGAGATTCTTTCAAGCAGAGAATATTTATAAGGCATTAAGACAAAGTAGTCCTCATTGGGTTGGATGACAATTCTTTGGTGAGGCAGAACTGGGTAATGGCCTTCTGGATTTGGGTCTGCCATTCTAGAAGCTGGACCTTGGATAGGCACTTTAAATTCCCTGGGCCTCCTCTTTCCCACTTATTAAAGGGTAATAATAATAAAAACCTCACAGAACTGTTACATGTGGCAAACAGTAGGAGCCCAACTTTCCCCTGCCTGCATTGGAGAAAGGCTTTCAAGTTCAAGGGTCTGTCCTGCTCATGTAGACCCTTGCCCAGGAGACAGATGGGTCCCATTCCCTAAAATAATTGTGAAGGAACTTGGTGTCATTTCTCCTGTAGGGTGGGTGGGACTCCTCTGTTTCTAAAGCACAGCTTCTCCATAGCCCCAGAGCCCACAGTGCTTTGGTTCTAAAGTGATCTGGCTCAGGAAACAGAGAAACAATGCAAAACACGGAGGCCTCCCTGAGCTGTAGCTGTGCTGTGCACCAGCCCTCATGGAAGGAGGGGAAAAGGGTGGCCCAGCTGGTTCTGCAGCACCTGAGGAGCAGAAAGGCCCTGCCTGGGTCAGGCCTGTGGGGCCTTGTCTCAGTACTGGCCAATCAAAGGGAACTGCTGCGAACTCTGATGAGTGCTAAGTAAATAGGGTCAAACTTGGGCACATGGCCATAGGGGCCTCATGGCATATGCCATCCATCCCTTGATTTTACAAAAGAGACTTGTGTGACTAATTTTAATCAGTTTAGTACTAGGGAGCAAAAAGGCTCAATGGCACCCAGAAGTCTGCCAGCAGCCTTCCATGTCACCTGGATGCCAAGGACATCTCCCTGTTCCCAGGGTGGTTTATCTTCACAGTGCACCGAGGGAGGCAGCACCTGGTTGATCTGGAGAGTGAAAAGTCAGATTCTGACAGACATGGATGGCACTGTCGGTCCCAGTTCTCTGGATCAGTGGATAATGTAGCTGGACCCTAGGATGGCAAGGGGATGTTATCAGGATCTTAGAGAAGGCACCGCCTTACATACCTCAGCTCCAGGATGTTGGTGACATTTCCAGAGGGGAAGATCCTATGGATGTAGTTGAAGTCACCCACATAGAGGCTTCCATCAGAGCCACAGGTGAGGGCCACGGGGGCCAGGAGCTTGTTGCCATCTGCAAGGCCATTGCAGCTGGGGCAGGAGATGCTTCTCCGGCGCCCATTGCCCATGATGCTGCCAATGACTGGTGGCTGCTGAGACACAAACTGGTTTTCCCCATTCCCTTTGTGCAGGATTCCTGGGACAAGAAGAGAAGAACAGAATCATCTGGGAGCAGGAGGTGGGTCCTTCTTCCTATGGTCAGCCACAGTCACCTGATTTTGCAAGGTCCCCAGTCTCTGTCAACCACTTCCCAACTCACCTCTCAAGGCTGTGCCTCACCCACAGTGAAACCCAGAAGGACTGAGCAGGCCACACTGTTTCACTGACTTAATTGTCATCATAACCCGTATGAAGGCACTGATAAGATCACTATTGTACAGAGGGAATAGAGCAGGCAGCTCACTCAGCCCACACAGATGAGAAGTGGACGAGCCCTAGAGTTCAGCTCCTGATTGTTCAGCTACCCTGACTCGCAAATGGGCTGCACATGGCTCCTGCGCCCTGATCACACCTCTGTGACAGTGTGGATTCTAATTGCTAGGTGTCTTTCTCCCTTTCTATCAGAACCATTTCAAGTGTGGACAGTATGTCTTTTTTTCCCTTCTGTAGCCCCAGGGCCAAGCACAAAGCCTGACATGGAGTAGACACTGGCACATATTTATAGAGATGAATGAGGTGCTCCCAGGAGACTGGAGTTTGTGCCTGGTTCTGCTCCTAACCGGCTGATCACAGATCTTTCACAGTCTCCACACTTTAACTGCCCTGCAGCCCAATGGGGAGATTGACCTCAGTGACTGGGAAGCTTCCTCCCAGCTTATGTTGTTTTCATTCCAGATCATTCTTCCCCCACCTGCTTATTGTCACAGCTTCCAAACTGGCTACCTCTTGCCTTCCAGCCTGCAGCCTGAGAGGGTTTTGGCTTTTATGGGTCACACGAATCTTCTCTCAAGCTGCCACTTGTTAGCTTTGCCAAAGCTATCAAATGGATTGCTTTAATTTTTGATGTCGTCGAATGAATTGCTTTTCCACTTTAAAGTTGGTGCTTTTTTAGGTTTCAGGAAATCCTTTCCTGAAAGGTGAACTAGAAAGGTGAGGATCGAACTCAGTGCCTCACATATGCTAGGCGAGTGCTCTACCTCTGAGCCACAACTCCAGTCCTATTTTGGCTTTTCTTTATTTTTTATTTTTATGTGGTGCTGAGGATTGAACCCAGTGCCTCACATATGCTAGGTGAGACCTCTACCACTGAGCCCTATTTTGGCTTTTCTGACACATGTGGCCAAGGCTAATTTTAATCACCACTCACAGATCAGCTAATGAATTCCTGCCTTAGCTCTGTGGGCTCCATTTACCTGTTTCTGTGCCAACACCACACAGTTTTAGATGTTACAGTTTTCTAGTTTAACTTAATACCTGGTAAACTCATTTTCTGTGTTCTTATTTTAAAGATTGCCTTAGCTATTTATAAACTTTCATTTCATTATAAATTTTATAATTAGTTTGTCAACTTCTCCTTAAAACATGCTGTGGTTTTGACAGGCATGCACTGTACTTTTCAGCAGAAGGTACGTGACATGGTTACCATGTTTAGTTGTCCTACCCTGAAAGAGTTGGATTGAGTTATTATTGGAAGTGCAGATGCGATCATGGCACTTGCCTGCTTGAAACCTCTCAGAGGCTTGACATTTGCCTCTGGATGAAGTCCAAAGTCCTAATCTACCCTGGGCTCCAGCTGCTCAGCCCCCAGCTTTGGCTTTGGCTACTCTTTCCTTCATCTCATTCTCTGCTCAAATCAGTGGACCTTCTTCTCTCCAAGTACTCTTCTTGGAGGCTTCAGCTCTTCCACAGGTACTGTGCCCTCTGCTGGAATGTTCACCTTTTTGAGACCCAGAGTTATCTTGCAGACCTCTGAGACTCAGGCCAGGGATCTTCTCCCCAGGGATGCCCTGAATCACCGAGTGCTGTGTTCTTCGTGTGCTTCCATGGTGTCCTGCACCTCCCACTGTGATGGCGTGGCCAGTGCACAGCAATGCAACTACCTGGTGAGTATTTGTCTCTGACCATGTAAAGTCTTGAAGCCTCTTATTTCTGTATCCCTGGTGCCTAGCACAGTGATAGGCTGAGAGCAGGTACCCAAGCAATATTTGTTGACTGAGCTTTCTGTTGAACTGATTGCACAGGAACCCATGTAATTCAAAGTGTGTACTTTTTTCTTTGGAGGGCCCAGGGAATAGGACGCAAGGTGACAACCTGGCCTGGCTCAAGGAATTCTATTATTCCACTCACCACTTTGGATGTTGAGGGCATGATGTTTATCCAGGCTCCATCCTCCAAGCTTGGATGCATCGATTTCATAGCCCTGCAGCACTGCTGTTCTTTTTTCCCATAGGATCAGATCTGGGCAGGATTCGTACTCATAACCCACAGAAACTGTAGGGACCAAAAAGAGCAAAATGCATGGGTGAGCAAAGTCCCTCTTTGGTCTTTAGACTTGTAGGCAAGGCCCTCTGCTTGTCTTTTGCAGAAGGAGGAGGAGGAAGAGGAGGAGGAGGAGGAGGGAGAGGAAGAGGAGGAGGAAGAGGAGGAAGAGGAGGAGGAGGGAGAGGAGGAGGAAGAAGAGGAGGAGGATAAGGAGGAGGGAGAGGAGAAGGAAGAAGAGGAGGAGGATAAGGAGGAAGGAGAAGAGGAGGAGGGGGGAGGAGGAGGAGACAACAATGACAAAAAGGATCATGTTTCTAACCTGGGAAATAGAATTATGTGAAATACTGATCCAATACTGACATAGTGATGCCAAGTTTTCAAAATCTTTTTTCCTTTTTGATGAACAGTTGAACACGACTGGGAAAAGTTAAACAAATGTACTGAATACTGTCAAAGGACCATGGTGAATCAATTCCAGGGAAGTTATTTTCAATAAGGAAAATACTTTATGCACAAATGTCTTCACTGCAGCATTATTTATAATGTTGGAAATTTGAATTAATCTAAAGGTCTGAAAGAGGTGAGGGACTGAGCAAACCTACGCATGTCCAATCCAGGAATATTACACAGCCCATGGAAACTATGCCTGTGAAGACACATGGTGACATGGGGATGCTCGTGGAGTAATGCTCGCTTAAAAAGACTGGCCTTCTTCAGTAATCTATGTGTGCCAAGAAAATAAAGATACACAAGAATAAAGAAAGCAAATTCAAATATTAAAAAGTAGTTGTATTTATTCATGGGATCACATGACTTTTTCTATCTTTGTCTATTTCCCAAATTTTTACAGGGAAGAAATCTGGACTTGTTTGTAATGAATACATGGAAAATAAGCTCAGTTGGGGAACTTTGGAAGCCAAAAGTTGCTTCAAGCTTTCCAAACTTGCAAATGCTTTGGCTTAACTTTTGTTTCATAAATCCAGGCCCCTCAGTAGGTACTTGGGATGAAGGCTAAGTACAGCAGGCTCCTTGAGTCTGGGTGTGTAAAGGCCCTGTCAGTGACCTTGTGAAGGAAACCAGCAGAGACAGAAATGTTATTTCTTCCAAGTGTCTTTCTGAATAGGCACTATTTTCCAGTGGACAATTTCCTACCTTATGTTTAAGACAGGAATTAACAACTGGGCAGCCCCTTACAGTTTCTTGTATGTACCATAAAGATGGCTGACCAACTATGGTAATGGGGAACAGGCTGGCGATGTCCCTGTCACCTCTTCCCTATGACCCCGAGTCACAGTACCTCCTACTGTTCACCTGTGACCTCAGAAAAGTGAGCCCATGCCTGAAATTTCACTGTGCAGACCCTTCTTTTTTAATTGACTGTGAGTACTAAATATGATCATTTCAACTGAAAGATGTTTTTTTTTTTTTTCCTGAAAAGACAATAGATGTGGCGTGATCTACAAACGGGACTGCGAAGAGTGAAAGATGCCATGTTTGCTCCCAGTGTTCCTTTGTGGGACAGGTGGGAATGCAAACTGTAGTGAAGACCTGGAATAAATCTAGCTCTGCTCATTACCAGCTGTGGCTCCTTGGGAAGTCACCTCACTTCTCTGGTTTCAGCCTCCTCATACAGGATTTCTGACTGGGGAGGCGGTTGTAAGGATTCACTGGATGCTAATGCACAGGGGGGCATCTTGCCCAGAGCTGGTGCTTGGGACAGTCTCTTATGTACTTCATGCTCCTGCCTTCCCTTCTGTCCTCCCTCCTTCCTACCTTCCCTTTATTCCTTTCTAAACACAACATGGCTTCTCTGTTTCCTTATCCTGCCTTGGCTAGGCAAAGGGAATGAGACTGGAGTATGGTTCAAGGTGAGAAGTTACTCCCTAAGGGCTTGGAGGATCAGCCCTGAGTGTTAGGACTGCTAATGACCCACTCTGAGCCCTTTCTGGGACCCTACACTGACCCAGAAGCTGGAAGAAGTATAGCCTGCCCCTGGAAGCCCAAGCTCTCAGTGGGGCTGCTAGGTAAGGCCAGAACCAGCTTCTGCTTTATATTGACAAACAGACAGCAATAATAATGACAGAAAAACAACTTCTCTGATTGGGAATAAAGTCATGAGGCCCAAAATGCCTTTCTGATGAAGGGACTATCTTAGTTCCTGTGCCTCAAAATGTGGAAGCAGCCCAGTTTCTTGGCTCCCCTTCTTTAAGGGTTAGGTTGAGGCAGGATGGCTGTGGGGTGGCCAGGCAAAGCCCACAGGCTGGGCCTTTGTGGCACATGGCATCTTTTAGCTCATCACAGTGCTTTTTGAGGGCTGTTTGGGTTTTGTAGCCATTTTTAATGTGGAATTTCCCACATTTAGGTCTTTCAATACATTCTTCAATGTCATGGATGGTCACTGAGAGACCTTAAAGGGCAATTAAGACTTTTTTTGATCTGAGAAGAAGAAGGGAGGAAAAATAGTCAAGAAGGTGACAAGAGTCGCTCTGGGGGGAGGCGGGGGCATTCTGCAGCAGGCGGCTTACCGAAGGCTTCTGAGAGCCCAAGCACCTTCTGGTTGTAGACGTCTGTCTTGTCCCACATGAAATAGTAGGACAGGTCGGGAGCTGCAGCAAACCACTTCCTGAAGAGGCGGCCCTCCACCGCCACCATGAGGTGGACCTTCATGAGGTTAAAGGGGATGGTGGGGTGGGTGAGGCTGATCCTCAGGACAGATTTGTAGCCTGGGGTGCGGCTGCTCAGGTAGCTCAGCCTCATCTTGCAACCAGAGATGGCGATTTCCTCTTGCAGAGCCTAGAAAGCAAGATAGATCACAGTTGGGGATGGTCACTGGATCACTCAAGGGAAGGAGGACAGCCATGGCCCATGGATTCTGGTGTTCAAGAGGCAGAGGATGAAATAGAGTGGAAGACGGTGGGCAAGGGGAGGAGGAGGAAGAAAAGAGAAGAGGGTAGAATGGAAGGTGAGAAGAGCCAGGAGGAGAAAGGGGGAAAAAAGGAAGAGAAAGGAGAAAAGAAATTGAGGGAGGAGAAAGGAAACCTGAAGACCGGTCTCTGGCCGGCCAGCTCTTATGTGGCATATCCCTGCATGAGCCACCACACCTCGATGAGCTTTGGCTCCTCCTCTGTAACATGGATGGCAACACGGCATCCCATTATTGAGAGAAACACACAAGATAATGCTTAGGAGACCCCTGGCAGCAGGCTGCCTCTCACGAGCTGTGGCATCCTAAAAGACTCATGGAGGCTCTGCAGCCCAGTTTCCTCCCTGGATTAGCACAGGGCTAAGCAAGGTCATGGATACGAAGTGGCCAGCACCTCAATGTTGGGTAGGACAATGGTGCAGTGGGTGTCAGCAGAGCTGAAAGTGGGGGATCCTAAGAAGAGAGATCTTCCTCTCAGACTAATGTGGACAGCTGCTTGAGCAAGAAGGAAAGCTTCTCAAAATTTCCTTAAAATGAGATCTGTTTCAAATGGTGTTACTTTCCAGGAAAGTGCACGGAGACTATGTGAGGCTGACCAAACAAATGACCAGGCAGAGTTGAGAGCTGAGGGTACAGCTTGGCAAGGATCAATGCCGAGGCCTCTGCTCACCCCCGGAGAGGCTGGATTGGCAGCATGGGGTCTCAGTACATATGGGATCCCCACAACGCTCCCGTGACAGATGAATGGAGTGTTGGGGAAGGCAGTGCTTTTTCTGCTGGGTGCTGTGGGCCCAGCCCAAGGTAGAAGAGTCAGTGGATGCCAGATAATCAGGTATGTGGCCAAAGTGGAGGACTTTTGTTAGCTTGTGGGCTCTCTCTCATTAAAACATTGAACACTGAATCAATCAAGGCTGGCATGTCCATTCAAGGGACAATGAGTATTTTACCTTGTGTGGACAGATAAGCTGGGCCTTTTTCTGTCCATCCCATAGACAGCTGGGAACATTTGTCCCAACCCTGCTCTCCAGGATACAGGGAATTGTAGGGGTTGGCCTTAACCCATGACAGTCTTCCGAAGTCACAGCTTGTAAGGCAAAGCAGGTGGTACACCTTGGTGAAGCATAGGCAGGAGCCAGAGCTATCCCCATGCTCTCATACACAACACCCTTCCTGAGTGTATCCTTTACATTTTGCACCTGCCAGCACTTGCAAAGGTAACCAATGACTAAACTGGCAAAACCCTGGAGTTTGTTTTCATGTTTTTTGTGAGTCTGACAATAAGCAAGGTTTGTGCCCCAACTGGCCCTGTAGGCAGCTGGCTCAGAGAGCAGTGTAAAGAGGGTGCGACCTTGAACCTCATTTGTTCCAAAGTCCCTGCTCCTGGGAAAAATGTCTAGCTGGAGCAGAGCCAGGGTTGAGTAACAAATTAGTTCTCTCCAGCAAGTTCTGTCTCCACTGACAACCATTTTATAGAAAGGTCAGCCTGGTCATTGAGACAGGAGACAGGTGCTGAATCTCTGAAAAGGAGTGAGCTTGCAACCTGTGTGTGCAATGAGACTTTTGCAATGGTTGTATTTCCCTCTTGTGGGCCGGCATTGGAAGCCACTCAACAGGGTACGCACAGAGAGATGTGTTTGCTCAGTCAGGCATGAAATACACACATAAATGTATAAACTCTCTGCTCTGCAGCACCAGGGCCATCCATTAACATGCACAGCACCAGAGTTCTCATTAGGCAGGCCAGGAGACCAGGGCTTCTCCTGGACTTCTGGTTGATATATCTCCCCTTCCTCAGGCCTTTCTTTCTGCCCCTGGAAACCAGCCTGGGGATGGTAGAGGACATTCAACTCAGGGGTTCTTTGTCAAGCCATGAATCCATCTTGATTTCTATCAGATTAAAATGCATTTTTCCCAATTACTTTCTTTTAATGATAATTAAGTAAAACACTTGCGTGTATAGATTTGAGCCAAAGCAATCCTTAATTGGTGTGAAGGCATCTAATTCATAATTAGATGTAATTATTCTTGTCCTTTGTCCTAGCCTGCATCAGAGTGAGTGTAAGTCTTTTAATCTGAAAGCCATTAAGATAGCAGAATGGTGAGGTCACCTGGATTAGCAGCTAATGGATTCTCTCCCCCTTGTTCTGATGATAATGGGATGGGACAATGAAATATTACTCTGAAGCTTCTGGGAGAGAATTTACAGGACTCCGGCTTATGTGTTTTGCAAATGAGGTGGCAATAGGGAGAGAAACAAATCATAATTCTTTGCTGTTCTTGGGCGGCTCCTGAAGCAACATTTCTAGCCTCATTCTTCTGACGAAGGGATCTTCTCTCAAAGGCCCCCTGTGTCCCAAAGGCTCCCGGACTTGCTTGGCTTACCTTGCAGCAGTGTGTAAAAGGCACCTGAGGCAGACAGGTTGTTGGTTATGGTGACATCATCCTTGCTGGAGGTCTCTACCAGGACATGCACCGAGCTGTCTGTGTCACTTCGAAAACTGCTCACCTGGCCCGTAGGGAAGGTCACATTTGTCAAGCGGCCAAAGCTGTCATACCTGGAAACCAAGGGGTAGCACTGAGTAACAAAAATATGACGGTGCTATAGCTGGAATGTTCTACCTCATGCCTTGGTTTTATGTGTTCTGCTTTCCTTTTCAATCAGATACAGTCCTCTGTTTCCCTCCTCTCCTTGCTCAAGTCTTGGTCACCTGTTGACATCTAACTGGAGGAAGATGATTTACCATTTGAGTTTTCCTTTCCCAATTCACATAGTGGAGAGGATACCCCAGCCCTGCCTACCCCCTGGGAGTATTGTGAGGAGCTTTTCCTAGGATGCTTCTCTTGTGCTGGGATGCTGATGTACAAGGCATTTCCCTCTTGGGATTGTGAGTTGTCGAGGTCAGGAATGGTTTATGGAGTTCGATTACTAGGCTGGGAATCTGGTGTCACACCACTTGGATTCTGCCACCTGTCAGCACTGTGACCCAGGAGGACCTACTCCCAGTTCATCCCTGCTTCAGCAGAATTGAGTCAGGCATAGGGAAGACGGGCAGGGAATGCTGGCTGAGCAACTCAAGGAATGCAGGATTGAACATGCAAGGCCTCTCGTTCCTGCTCTGTAGGAGAGAACAGGCCATGACTTATTCACACTCTACCTGCTGTATGACATGACAGAAACTGGACACATGTAGACACCTGATAAACATCTGCTGAAGGCACACATGGAAGAAGCTGCTCTTGATAAAAGATACTATGGCCCTCTCCCTAGGTATCTCCCCAGAGTTTTAGTCTCAAGACAGAAAGAGGTTTTGTATCAAGGCAGACAACTGTAATTATTATTGAAGGTATCCTGTAATGCATAATTAAATTGAGCCCGAAGAAGATACAGCAAAAAGGCCCCATGCCTTCAAGATCTGGTTTTCATTTTATATGAGACAGCCCAAAACCCGTAATTTCCACTCCTTGCATTTTCCATTAGAAGGACTGAATGTCTTAATTAAATGAACATCAAATAGAACAACCAATTTATAAAACTTTCTCTCCTATTCATTCATTTCACTACCTTTCAAAGTTTGAGAAATGCCACTGGATCTCTCTGCTGCTTGATCAATACCTATGATTATCCCATCAGAGCAGTTTCTTCTGACTCTGCATGGGAAGAATTGGAGCTGCCCATTCTACAGACCCTGAACACCTTTGCCCTGAGGGTTGCTCTTACAGAACCCTTTCTGCTCTGCTGCAAAGCTGCTCAAACAGGTGCAGGGGCCTGGAAGGGGGAGTACACAGAACTCCAGACTCTGAGTGGTTGCCTTAAGTCCTAGTCCTATGATTGGGTGACATCTGGACAATGGCTTGTTTATGACCATCATGGCTTTAATTATGGGAACCCAAAAAGCATTGACAAGTTTTCTTTCTCTCCATGAGAAATGGAAGGAATGGCTGGCATGAAGTCTTTGGAGCCAGACAGTCTATGCCTTGAATCCTGGCTCCACACTTGCTAGCAATGTGACCCTGGAGGATGAGCGTGCAGTTCTGTTTCCCACCTGCCTCAAACCCCCACCACAAATTACCACATTTTGGGCAGGTTACATAATGCAGCATAACCTCAGTGAGCCTTTTGTTTCTTCTTCTATACATGAGGATAATAACTTCTAGCTCATAGAGACCCAGAGAAGACCAAAAGAGGTAACATATTTAAAATGCATGTAAATTCTTACCAGGGCCTTCAGGACCCCAGGGGACTGTCCTCATTGGAATGTCAACTCCCTGAAGCAGGCACTTCAATTGGTTACTATTGTAGCCAGAACTCTGAGTGCTAGACACGCATTTAACAATGTGAATGACTTGACTCCTTACAGCCTCTCCTTCTGACTTCCCCGTGACCTTTATTCTTCTGTACCTCTGTAATTCACTGCCCCTGATGCTGTTCCCCAAATATGCCAAGCTCAATCCATGCTATTGGTGCTTACACTGACTGTCACTTTGCAGGGAATGCTCTTCCACACAGGTGTGGCCAGTTCCACCATTCAAGTTTCAGTTCAAATGGGGCCTTCCCTGACTACCATTTCTGAAATAGACAGGTCCCCCATCTCTATCATGTTATCTTACTATATTGTCTTCATTGTACTTATTATCTTGTTTAGTTGATTGTTATCTGTCTCCTCCTACTGGAAGATAAGCTCCATGGGGGATAGGGACCTTGTCTATATTCTCAGTGCCTAGACAATTACCCAGCATATAGAAGGTACTCAGTAATATTTATTGAGTGGGTGAATAAATACATAGGAAGATGGTAGGTACTATTGTTGATTATTGAAGACACGAATTGAAAGCAACTAAGAGTTTACTACTCCCTCCATTCCCTGTGTGAGGAAGCGAAAGTTCACAAAGATTCAGAGTATCTTTTAGGTACCAAGCATCATGCTTGTAATCATCTCGAGGTAGGGATTATTATCACCATTTCACAAATGGTGATGATTAGACTCAGAGAAGATAAGTAACTTGCTTAAAATGACACAGCTAGTTAAAGAATATAGATTCAAAGTCAGGTCTATTTGACCTTCAAGAGTGTGTTCTTTCATCAAGCTTTCCATAATAATGATGCTGTTTCAAATCAAAACCTTTGTATTCATCACTGTGTTAAGGAAAAAATTCTGTTTGGAAGTCCCAAGTGGGTCAAGAAGACTGACAGTTTTCCCTTCAAGATGCTTCGCTTGGCTACTGCTGCAGTTGACTTTTGCAGTGATGCCAGGCCCCCTCTTGGAGGGAGGATAGAGATGGCCCAATGATTGGCTTTCCATTATTTCATTCCACTGACTTTTCTTCACTCCGTTTTCCCAAAGCATCTCTAGAGCACAGTGAAAGAAAACACATAAAAGATTCATCGAGTTGCTGTGAACTTGGCTCTCAGAAGAGGACTGCTAAAGGGTATCTTCACACACTGTAAGGCCTTCTTCTTCACACTTGATACTTCATCCCGAGCCACTTACTATGTGCAGCTAGCGAGGAAAATGCCAAATTTCCACTCTGATACTAAACTGTTGATGATTTTAACTTTTTGTTCAGAAAAAAAAGATCTGAGTATTACGACTTTCATCTGTGACTGTTCCAAACACCAGCATCAACACCAACAACGGGAACGGACACTGTGTCATCTATGAATAATTAGAGTTCACGGTCCATGCACTCCTATAGTTCCCTTGGCCTCAGTCACTGTAATGAATGGCATCACTACATCATTGTCCACTCAAAAATCAGGTCAGAGCCAGGGCACTTACTGGCTTCTGCAGTAAAAACTTGTACTCACTATTTCCTATAAAATGAAGTCCCAACAATGAATTCTAGCCTTCAGGATTCCCAAGATGTAGTTCGCTCTCCCAGTGTAGGTCTGTCTCTCACTGATGGCTTAACATGTGCTGGAAAGTATGTTGGGTTCAGGTTTACCTGGGATCCAGGATTGGCTCTGATCCTTACGTCTAACATGTTGCAGAGCCACTCAGTCTCTATGTTGGTTATTCTGCATGCTCTCCCCAATCATTCTCTGCCCTTCTCTGTGCCCAGAGAGGCTGACCCCTGCACACTGCATCACTGAGTACCTGGGCTGACTCAAGTCTGCTTAAGCTAAGTCTATGGCCAGCACTGATAAGACACTGGAGGTCAGAACCAGCTTTTCCTCATTCTCTCCTTCACTGCCATATTTCCAGGAATAGCTGCATCCATCTATGATAACAGCTTCTACCAGGTGCATTCTCCTTCCCACGGGGCTTCAGTAACAATATTCTACCTGCTCCCCCCACCACCTTGACCTTCAGCCTGAGGCTTGGTAATGGCTGTTGTGTTTTTAGTGCTTGGGTGCCTCAGCATCTTTTCTTGGTCCCCTTATCCCTGTCTGTACCTCTAAAACATATTTTCATTTGAAAGGTGTAGTCCACCCTTCCAGTGCAGGTCTGTCTCTCATCGATGTTGCATATCATATCTGAGTGGAAATTTTTTTTTTTCTTTCTGAACTCTGTCTTCTAGTGTGTGTGTTTTCTGATGAGAAGTCTGCTGTAATTTTTGTTTGTTCTTTTTTTCTGGATGCTTTCAAGAGTTTTTCTTTTGCATTCAACAGTTTGAATATGATATGTTTAGAAAAGTGTGTGTGTGTGTGTGTGTGTGTGTGTGTGTATGTGTGTATTTATTTTACTTGGTATTTTTTGAGCTTTTTGGATCTGTGGTTCATTATTAATTATGAATAATTCTTGGCCATTATTTCCTCAAATATTCCTCTGCCTGTTTTTCAACTCCTCTCCTAGAATTCTAGTTATGTGCGTACTAGATCATTTGATGTTGTCCCACAGGGTTTGAAGTATTCTTTTGCTCTCTTTTTCTCCTATGTTTTCATTTGGGTAATTTCTACTGGCCTGTCTTTCTTCCGCAGCTGTGTCATGCTGTGTCATCAGGAGCAACGAGCCGGTCAAAGGCATTCTTCATCTCTGTAGTTGTGTTTCTCATTTCTAGCATTTCCATCTGATTTTTTCTTAGGGTTTCTATCTTCTTGCTGAAATCATCCATCTGATCTTGGAAACTGTTCACCTTTTTTCACAAGAGCTTTTGATACAATTACAGTTATTTTAAATTCTGTGAACAATGGTTTCAACATCTGTGTCATATCAGAATATGGCTCTAATGATTCCCTTTTGCTTTTTCTTCTCCTACCCGTGTTCAGTTGAAAATGTGACACCTCGTGTGGCATGGTAGAGACTGAGATTGATGGCTTGTGTTTGGAAATGAGTTTACTTCTGCTAGGACTTCAGGGAGGGGTTGTGAGTTAATCTAGTTAGGATTTGGGCTGGCTTAGAAGTTCCTGGTTTCTGTGGTTGCCTCAGTGCATCATAGTCTTTAAGTTCTTTTAGCAATTTTTTGTGCTTAGGGTGAGAAACTGATCTGTCAACTGTTTTTCTCTTGGCCTCAATTTCCACTCCATCCTTAGCATTAGGTCCTTTGTGCCACAAATCAGAGGGTCTCCTTCCATGCTCTACCCGCTTTCCATCCTTTTTGCAGCAATGCTTTGCTCTGCACTGTTGCTTTCAGCTTTTTAATCAGTAGGAGGTGATGGTGGGCGAGTTCTCTATTGTCCTGAGGAGGACTCAGCCTTAGGTATGTGTGCCCCTGACCCTGGGGACTGTCTCCACCTAAGTGCTCCCACCCCTTCTCAGGCGGCAGTTTGGGGCTCTTACAGATTCCTGCTCTTCTCCTGCACTACATACTTTTTCTGCTTTTCTTCTCTCATTCAGCTGATGGGTCTCCACCTGTGTCTAAGTGGGAGAGTGACTGGCTCTCTCTTCACAGGTGAAGGTTTTTGCTCCTCAGGGGATGCAGGGTGATAGGGGTCTGGGTGGAGCAGGCAGCTATTTGTGCTCTTCTCCTCAGCGGTTGCTCCACACCTCCCCAGGTCTAGCAAAAAGGTCTCTTTCTGAGATCTTTCTTCAATCTACTGGTGGTGGGCGGGGGGGGGGTGGCGGAAAACTCCTGAAGAGGATGTGGACTCCTTCCATTTCAGTTCCCAGGGCTTGATACTCTCTTGCCCATACACACTTGGCCTTCAGAAATACGGTGGCCATCCTAGTGAGCTCCTCCTACTAGTTCCAGTTGCATCCACTCCAGGGAAGCTAAGTTCATATCCTGTCTCTCTCTGCAGGTGTCTGTCCCTCCTTGAATCTGGGCTAGTCTGTTGCTCTATTACCTCTGAGGAGTTCAAGGAAAATCCATGAATTTGCCTGTTGTCAGGCTTACTTTTGTTATAAGATTGGGAATGATGCTCTTTCTAGCTCTCATATCCCCCAAGCAAAATCAAGAAGCCCAATCTGGGGGCTGGAATTGTGGCTCAGCGGTAGAGCACTCGCCTAGCGTGGGCGGGACCTGGGTTCAGTTCTCAGCACCACATAAAAATAAAGGCATTGTGTTGTGTCCATCTACACCTAATAAATAAATATTAAAAAAAGAAGCCCAATCTGTTGATTTGAACTCTTTGAGTTGAATTCTGTGTCCTTCCAGGAATACTGATAATGTCAGAACTGGGATTTGAATCCAGCATTCTTCTCACTACAGCATATTTTCCTCCCTTTCTTTATCTCCCTTCCCTCTTGAATTTATGTTTCATTTATAAAATATTTAGTGAATCATTTTCAAGGTGGCAAGCCCTAAGCTTGACACAGAGATAAATTAGTAAGGTTCTCACAATAGCTAAAGGAAACATACCTATAACAGGAGCTGTCGTCAGGCATTGTGGGAGACCATAGTCACTTCCTGCTCTGAAATTTAGGGAAGTTGGTTTTTCATGCCCACCCAGGAAGTCAATTTTGTTTATTTACTTATTTTGTGGTGCTGGGGATTGAATCTGGAGCCTCACATAGGCTAGGAAAGCACTCTACCACTGAGCTACATCTCCAGCCCTTAATTTTGGAAGGAGCCTCATGCTACTGGACATTTTCTTACATTTTCTTGTTTTCTGACCATATGCCAAGTCTGATAGCATTGATGGCCCTCCCTAGAGATGAAGTCCCTATTGCAGACTCCTTGGAGGTTTTTACCAGCAGACCTGTGGGCTCAGGGAAGGAAAGTAACCTTGAATCTCCAGAGCTGTGAACTCCAAGTTGCTCTAAAGTGTGTGATGTTTATGTTAGATGTATTATTTAATCTGCTAGGAAGATCGATAAAGCCAACTTAAACTTGTTTCAGTAATAGCCCATGTCACAGGAAGGCCTGGATGGATTTTTTTTAAAATTTTTTAGAACATTTGAATTTGAATCCACAAAGGTGCCTCATGGAGCTAAAAGGAGAAATTTCACTAGAGCAAATGGTGCATTGGTAAAACCTGTTCAAATCCTTGTTAAGAAACACCACAACACAATATGGTGTGATGCTACATCATGTACAACCATAGAAATGTAAAGTTGTGCTGCAATTGTGTACAATGAATTGAAATGCATTCTGCTGTCAGATATACCTAATTAAAATAAATAAATAAATAGAAAAAAAAAAGAAAAAGAAACACCTCGACAATAAACAACTGTACACCTTTCCTTCTAGGAAGCTTAATAGCTTGTTAAGTATTTTTTTCCTCTCAGTATTAATTTAGTTTTTAATCCTCGGAATGGCCCATAAATGGGGTAAGGTAGGAATTTTTTTTTGTTTGTTTGGTTGAGACATGGGCCTGGAGGCCAGCTAGCCTGCCTGAGTCACATGGCTAATGTTCAGTGAAGATAGGTGCCTGGCTCCCTTGCTTTGTTTCCAGAACAGATCCACTTTACTTGGCCCACTCAGCATGCCATTTTCCAGCCCATTTAGGATATCCTCAGGGACCTGACCTCTTTCCTAGTTCACACCTTAATATGTTCTACTTGACATTTGAGTCTGCTCTTTTGATTCCTACTCCTATTAAAACTTTGATCTGTTCCTCTGATTAGTTTACTTACAAACTGCTCCTGGCTAATATGTTTCATGTCCAAATAACATTTCTATAATTACTGCTACTGCCACATATTGCTTGAAATAATAATAATAATAATAATAATAATAATAATAATGGCAGCCACTGTCATTTTATGGAGCTTTTCATATTTTATCTCACGGAAATTTTGAACCTCAGGCTGTTCTTATAGAATAGACACTATTTAGATCTCTATCATACCAATAAGTCACAAAGAACACAGGTGAACCAGGCCAGTGCAGTTGGAGGAACATGGACTTGTGTTCCAGTTGTGCTCTACACCCACTATGTGATTTTTAAGCTTGTTCCTTAATCTCTCTGTGCTTTAGCATATTCTTATGTAAAAATGTGGAAGATAATTTCCTGCTCTCTGAAAAATGATCTACCATGAGACCCAAGGTAATTAATCTGTATCAGGCTTATGGTTTACCATCTCATAGATGCTATGAAATGGGAAAGAGCCTGGCATACAGAGGGATCTCAAAAAAGTGAGTTTTCTTTTATTCTTTCTTTTTTTTTTATTTGTATGGCTTTTATCTTCCACTTCTGGTTTGTGTCAAGAAGGATCAGTGCTTTTCTTGTGTACTCCTATAAAGTGGATTCTTTGGAATTTCAAATGCTATTTTATAAAAAGCAATTGTAATAACTTTTCCTTCTTCCTAAAATATCAAACATGGCTGTAGATTTCATCAGGGAAAGAGAGGAAGGGACCCTGTCTGGTAGAGGTGTAGGAAATGGTTTTAGATTTCAGGGTGGTGAAGAGTAACAGTGGCAGTGATGTGCAGGCATTCAGTTTGGGATCTGAGGGAGTGACCTTGGGAACTAATTAAGTGTACAGACTCGCTCTGACAAAGAAATCCCTGTATTGGCTAAATAATGTATGAGATTTCCATGGGCAATGGGGAAAATTGAATTATTTAGCGTATTTCCATTTCAATGAGTTAATCAAGATAATTGCTGTTTTCCTGGATCTTTGTCTTTTCTTTGCAATTAGCAAGGTCCTTGTTTGGAGAAAGGAATTTAGTTAGTGAACTTTGTACAAACTGCTGTGACATTTTTTGGTGTAAGTTATATTTAAAATCAATTATAGGTCCTTTTCCTTTGAGTTTCAAGATTGTGAGAAACTGATGCTTGATCCACTTTGAGAAGAATGTAGGGTTCAAGGATTCAAGTGCATTTGGGATTAACAACCTTAAGGGGGGTGGAGTGGGGGAGGGCAGTAGGGCAGAAATGAAAGAGCAAGAGCTTTGGCCTCAGACAGATTTGGGCTGCAATCCCTGTTCTGTCGTGTTCTCACTATGTAAAAGCGGGCAAATGGGCTTGTCCAAGCCTCAGCTTTTACTTCCATAAAGCAGATAATATCTGCCCAAATCCCAGCTGCTGTGAAGGGAGGCTGCAATGACAATGCAGTTCCTGGCCCACTTTTGATGGTCAACAAGACTAGGTCCTTCCCCATCCCCTGCACACATGTCTAATGGTGACACTTTCAGCAGTCTCAGTTCTCTGGAACATGGCTAACATCTTGGGGAAAAACAAATAAAAGCTTAAAAAAATCTAACTAGAAAAAGAGATGTTACAAAATCCCTTCATTAAAATACCTCATAGGGAAACACTTCATAACGTCTATTTAATTTTGGCTGGGATTGTAATAAGCTGAACTTCTGCTTCTCTGACCACACCACTTAAGAAGCCCTGTATGGGGGGAAGTAGGGTTGTAGCTAGATGAGGTGAGCACTGTGACTGAAAACAAATGGGGACACAGTAACTCCCCATGGAGGGGCCAAGAAAAGAGTAGTTGAGCATTACTTTAGGCAGGGCAAAGGGTTCTGCATCCTTGTCTCCCCACAGAAGCTCTTTCCTACAACAGCATAATATGCCATTGTTGCTCTCCTCATTAACAACCCTGACTCATAAATAGAAAGGTTATGTTAGATCTGTGTCACGTGTTTCAGAAAGGAGGCAGGTAATGTACCTCATAACAAGGTCATCTAAAATGGTAAAAATTAAAAAAAAAAATTTGGTACTTAAAGATGTGAGCTCCAATTATGCAAAAAAAAATTCACCTATATGGAATTGTTCCTTCTCCCACTACCATGTTTCTGAACAGTGGTCATCTGGAGAGGCAAGGAGTTTATCAAGGACTTTTCATCTATATCATCTCCCTGTACTATGTTCACCATGAGCATTTTATAGATGTAGAACTAAAGCCCAGAAAAATGAAATCCATGGTGCAGCTAGGATGGAAGCCCAAATTCTCTGATTCCAAAGCTTGTAGCTTCTCCACTACACAAATTTCCTTCTCAGGAGAAATCATCTAGAATATGAACATGAGAGCATATTAAAGGTAATGGTTTGCATCCCAAGTCCTGAATTAAAAATGAAATACATTCAAGAATGAACACTTCATCTCTAACCTGCAATGCACCTAATAAAACAGCCATCAAATGGCAGCAGCTGGATACTTACTCATAAAAGGTTGTCCATCCATTTTCATTGCTTTTGGTCGCCAGAAGGCCAGAGTTGCCATGGTATGTCATCATGGCCAGCTCGTGTCCTTGTGTGGTCACACTTTTGAGTGCACTGTTGGTACCCATGGTCACCCAGTATACCTGGCCATCTGGGACCACCAACCAGAGAGGCATCCCAGTAGAATCTCGGCGTATGTTAACCATGTTGCCGTTGTTGTCTGTGATGAGAGTGATGTCACCATCCCCAGTGTAGGTGAAGTTGTACAGGTAGTCTCCTGTGGGCAGGCTTTGGGTATACAGATGCTTGCCACTGGTATCAAACAGGTAGAGCTCCTGGTCAATGGGGGAGGACAGCTCATACATGTTCTGGGTGTTGAGGAAAGGCTTGTTCTTCCTGATGAACCGAATTCGAATATTCCCAAGGTCAGCCACATAGAGCTCCCCATCAGCACACACAGCCAAGGAAGACGGGGTGTTCAGCTTTGCATCCTTGGCGTAACCATCGTCTCCAGAGAAGCAATCACAGTTGGCATCGTTTTTACAGTCACAGCCACTGGGGGCCCCAGCAACTAGGGAGATCTCTCCACTAGTGGTGACCTGCCTGATGTGGTTGATCTTTTTCTCATCAGTCTCAGCAATATATAGGACCCTGTTGTGTGAAACAGCCAAAGCAGTGGCTGACTCCAGGGTTGCATGGATGGCCACCTTGCTCAGCAGGAAGTGGTCGATGCCAGGAACCTGGCAGTGCATGGGCCTCCCAGCGACAATGCGTACCTGGTGATTTTCAGAGATTTGCAGGATTACATTGTTGTCAAGGACATAAAGAGAGTTGTCCATCGGGTTGATGGCTAAGTCTGTGGGCCACTCCAGGCGAACCTGACAATGGAGACATGAACACTCAAATGATTGGCAGGATGTCCCCCACTAATCATCCCACACCCCCTTAAAACCCATAACAGCATCCGAAGCACCTTTACATATAGTCTTGGCCAATCCTTACAGAGTATACCATCAAAAAAGGAGTGTTAGCCCCCTGAGCACAGGAAAACCATGTCACTGAGGCATTGATGGTCTCTGTCAGGACTGACAAAACCTGAAGAGGGGATAACAACAGAAAGTAGCCGGTGAGAAGATGGACTTTGGAGTCAGACAGGCCTGGGTTCAGATCCTAGTTCTACCACTTATGACCTTGCGCAAGTTACTGTGCCTCTCTGAGCCACAATATTCACATCTGGAAAACAGAAATAATAATTGTGCAGAGTGCTCAAACAGTGATATGGGGGTGGGAGGGGAAGTCAGATGAAGTCTGGAGGCAAAGTAGGACTTGTTCAGAGGTTTAGAAGAGACTCTTCATGAATGGATGATATGATACGTGTATAAAAGATGATTTCTCAAATAATAGACAGAATAACCATGGCACTGTCAGACACAGTTATAGACCAGTGGTTCTCAAATCTGGCCCTATATTCAAATAATCTGGGGATGTTTTAGAAAATAGTGGTATTCACATTCCACCCTGAGTCGGTTCCCTGGGTGGGGTTTGGACATTGACATTATTTCAAGCTTCCTGGGTGATTCTAATTGGGAGTTGGGAAACACAACTGGATTCCTGCCTCTTATATTGGGTGATAACCAGACAAACAGCATTGGTATCATCTGGGAGCTGGTCAGAATTGCCCCAAACCTATTGAATCAGTGTCTGCATTAAAGCAAAATCCCTGGGTGATTTCGGTGTCCACTGAAGTTTAGGAAGCCCTGCTCTACATAATGGTTTCTAATACCTTTGAGAACTGGTCCTCCTGGAAAGGATTAATGAAGTTGGCAGTAGGATTTAGGGTTCACAGGTCTGGGGCCCCACTCTGAGCTTCTTCTGAGCCTGACTGGTAAGTCTTTAAGTGGGAAACTAAGAGGCTGCAACCTTCAGGGTTTAAGGTGAGGAGAAATGGACATGGACATGGGGCATGGATTGTTGGATAGATCACACTGGGAACTACTGGCACTTCACTAGTTGGGCCTTCAAGAGGTCCAACCACACCATACAGGGTTGGAAGTGTTGATGAGTGTTTCCTTCTGCTGATTTTTGGGCCCTAACTAAAGACTATTCAACTTAGGGCTCCTGAGCCCCCTATAAACCCTTGCTCTTTGGTCCCTTATGGAGTCCACTCTAACTAATATAATAATTTAGATAAGAAGTTTCTCTCCCAGGAATTTTCTCTTGTATACCATTGTCTACAAGCATATTCATCAGACCCAGTTTTAACAAGGGTGAAAAACTGGAGTTATGCCCAACAATTGAGAATTGGCTAAATAAATTATAGCATATTTAGTTCACTCATAAATAAGAATACTATGTGTAATCATTATAAGTGACATTATAGATGGATATGTAATGACAGGGGGAAATGTTTGCTATGTGTTAAGAAGAAAGAACAGGTCACAGAATTGTAAGCACAGTGTGATTCCAATTAGGAGGAAACGTAATCATAAATTAGATCGATTATGGATAGAGAGGAGATTAAAAGCCTGATGGATATATCTCAAAACATTAACCATACTAGGATAAAAGGCCATTCTAATATTCTTGGTGATTTTAAACTTTTCAAATTTCTTGCAAGGTGCATGTGATTGCTTGCCTAGGTAGAATGAAACCCCAATAAATTATATGTCTAGGCGAGGCCACCTTCATCTGTCCCCTTAGCTCAGGGCCATTCTCAGGAAGGGCGAGACCTTTCTCGGTTCTTCAGGGCAGTCTGTCTTCGGGTCTTGTCTCCTCACCCCCGACCCCAGTGCCTGGCTATCTGCACAGAGCGAGGGCGCTGCAGACCCTGCAGAGCTGTGGCCTGGACTGCCTGCCACTCATGCTCCCCAGTGCTCTCTGGAGCACTGTTGTGCCAGCTTTCGGCTGCATCAAGAACACAGTTTGCTCTAAAGTGACAGGAGAATTTTCAATTTTCTAAAACCCATTTCTTGTCAACACTGGCTGCTAAATATTTTATGCCCTCTGGTCCTGTGGCACCTTGGGGACCTGCTTGCGAGACCTTTCTGCCTGTCATTATGATGAAAAGATGGCGTCTTGATGAGTGGGTGGGTGGGAGGGGGGAAGAGGGAATCAGTAGAGGGAAAGGAGAGAGGAAACCAGAAGAAATGAACAGCAAGCATGTTGTCGAAAGCTGCTGCATACACAGGGGCACCTGGGGGTGGAGAAGGCATGGCTCTCAGAGCTGCTCTGTCATGTAGCTGGCATGATGGTTCTGGGGCATACTGTATGTAAGCCAATCTGGTCTCACCTCTGATCAGGGATGATTCTGCCTTTGGCTTGATTTCCCACCACCAAAACAGAGGGAGCAGACCTTATGCCTTTGGAGGTCCTCCAGCTCCTAGTTTAAGGGCCATGTCAGGGAGGGGCATCCCCTCCACCCTATCTTCCTGAGTATTTTCTGCTTCACTGAGGCACTCTGAGCTGACTGCCTTGTTAAAGAGTGATGTGCTTGCAGAAATGACTGTCACATGAATGAATGAATGGCCAGCAAATGGCACAGACCCAGCAAGGGATGGAGGGCTGGACACCTCACTTCGACTCCAATTCCACGGTCACCAGAAGCGTCATCTTACTCAAGTTTCCTAGACACTGACCTTCTCACCCCATAGCAAAAGGGGTAATAAATATGCATAGGGTAGTTGTGGGGATCGGCTGAGGCAATGTACATGGAAGTTCTTTTGTGGATTTTAAAGCAACCTAATATTGACACCCTATTGGCAGCTGCCAGGCACTGTACTAGGTGTTTACTTACATGATTTTATTTAAAAAATTCATTTTGCATCTCTGATGAAATCTAGTATAGGGCTCTGCATAAATAACACCTTTTATTTCACCAGGTCTCAGTTTCCTTATCTCTAATATCTACCCTACAGGATTACTGTGATGGCTACATGAGAAAAGAGAAGCCATGCTTAGCTCTCTAATCTCACTAGAAAAGCACCCAGCACATAGAGTGTGCTCATTTGGTCCCTAGGTAGAGAGTGATGCTCTGCCTGGGGTGGCCATACCTGGCTATATTAATATCCAGCTTTCTTTCTTTCTTTTTATTTGTACCAGGAATTGAAAGCAGAGGCACTTAACCACTGATCCACACCTACAGTCCTTTTTATATTTTATTTAGAGACAGGGTCTCACTGAGTTGCTTAGGGTTTCGCTAAATTGCTGAGGCTGGCTTTGAACTCATGTTTCTCTTGCCTCAGCCTCCCAAATTGCTGGGATTACAGGCATGTAATCTGCCCCCTCTCTACTCAATGCCTCCTCCCGTCCCTTTCTCTCATCTTGGACCTGGTCTTTGTCTCCTCCTACGTTGGTCCAGGTTTCTGGGTTCTCCCCTTTGTACTCTTGCCTCCTAGCTGTGTTCTGTCTTTGGCTTCCCTTTCTATTCCCAATGGGACAGCCAAGTATCTAGGTATTGGTAACAGAGGAAGCTCTGAGAATGAAAGCCAGTACCCGCTGCCCATATGTGTATGTCAAAATATATGCCTGCTCTGGAGTTTTGTAAAAAAAAAAAAAAATCCATGCTTAGATTCAGACAAAGGTAGTAAGGGCCAGCAATAAAGAAATTTTTAGTCTAGGATTTCAGAATCTAAGTGTGGGTTTTCATTTTTTCCCCCATCCAATATATGCCAGTTGTCTTCCAAGTCTTTGCTCTGACTGCTTGGCAGTATCTCTATCTAAAGTTAAACAGTTTTTCAATGTGTGGATTGAAAATGTTCAGCACCCTATGCTGGCTGGTTGAGGGCCCGTTTTGAGAATTGAAAATACTTGTATGCACATCCTTAGGCCGTGGCTGCTTCCTGGTGGGTGATTCCAGCTTGTTCACAGACTGGAGAGGGAAACTCTCGAGCCAGCGAGGGGAAGCCTGCCAAATTGCAAAGATGAGTGGCAGAGAACAGATTCCATTCTGGAGCGCAGCAATCACAGTAGTTGGCGCAGAGGGAACCGTACTAGCATCCGACTGGCACGTGGCACAGTGCTGGGACCGCCAGCAGCAGCCATGGGGCCCTGGGGAAGCCACATGTGTCAGGAACAGGCAGGCATGACGAGTGGGGCTGGGAGCAAGCGCCACAGTCAGCCTCCCAATTTCTGGTACCTCCTAGATTCTGGTAACGTTGGCAAGATGGCACAGGCCAAGCCCAGCCCGAGGACCTAGCAATAAAGGGTCACTTGCCAAGTCACTGTAGGCTATCCTAAGGTCGTGCTGGATTGCTAGTCACATGTGTCTCTATTGAGTCTATCCTGGGATACTGGTGCCCACCTGCCAAGGTCCAAACTCTCTGGCCTGAAGTGGCAAGGTCCTTTCCTATTGGCCCCAGACCATGCTTCCTATTTCAACCCCTACCTCCTCCTTCCAAGCAGCTTGAGCTCTAGCGTTCAATTTCCCAATGGTTTTGAACATATCAGTCTCATTAACATCTTTGTGCCTTTGTGCATCCTGTCCCCTTTCTGTGAAATGTCTCCTTTTCTTTTTTTGCTACCCAGAAAGACCCCTATTCAGTCTTTAAAACCTGGAGTAAATGTTACCTCCTGTATAAGCGGACCTTAGAAATTCAGTTTATTTCACCTCTGAAGTGTTGAGCAGCACTAGGAAGTTCACG
The DNA here is from genome assembly GCF_048772815.1 of Callospermophilus lateralis. NCBI lineage: Eukaryota > Metazoa > Chordata > Mammalia > Rodentia > Sciuridae > Callospermophilus > Callospermophilus lateralis. The sequence continues at coordinate 274,608 of NW_027514360.1, forward strand.
GGCATTGTTGTATGTGTTCTCGAGGTAATTCTGCCAGGCCCATGGCAGTGATTTCCATTTCTCGGATGAAAAATAGGGCTCAGAAGACTTCAAAAACCTGCCCAAAGTTACTGAGCTAGTGAGTGGCAAAGCCAGGATTTAATCACTCAATCAATCAATCAACACGTATGGGCTGTTCTTCAATGTGTACTAGCCACCTGATTAAGTAAAGAATTCCTGCTTCATGCAGTTTATGAAGTAGAAAAAGAATAGATAATATGCAAGTACCTGTATGTGTTACAAAAGAGGAAGTTCAGGAGGTTGTGGATTTAAATTAACACTGTTTAAAGCTCTATCCATCCTACTCTGCTGGCCTTGGGCAGATTTCCCAGAACCTCTGCCATGCCCACACACTTGTTACCCCTCTTGATGACCTCCCACAGCCTCTGGGAGGTGAGTGGGGCAGGGTCAGTGTCATCTCTGCATCCTTGGTGCTTATCAAAGGCCTGTACCAAGTGGGCATCCTTTAAAGGCTTGTCTGGTGCAAAGATGAAGGGCCAGCAGAGTGGCTGGGTGGCTGGGTGGTGGATGAGAGGATGAGCTCAGGGGCCCAGGGTTCTAGCAGACAAGATCTTCTCACCTGATAAATATCCATGACAGAATCACAGCTGAGGGGCCGAGCTGATGTGAGGTCATTGGAGCCCAGCAGGGTGGATATGATCCCATTCTGATCAATGCGTCTGATCATGGTGCCATCCACAAAGTAAATCAGCCCAAACTTGTCCACTGTAATGCCTGGATGGAGAAGCCAAAACAGGAATTCAGCATCAGAGCTAAAAGGACACAGAAAGCACTTTTGCAGCCTGGTCTCCTCAGATGCTCCTACGACACTCAGCCCCCTCCCTTTGGTGTGGTACTGGAGATGGAACCCAGGGCCTTGTGCATACTAGAGCCATGCCCACAGCCCTCTGGTTCTCTTCTAAAGACAAACAGATGGAGGTGCAGAAACTGTGTGCTTTGTTTGAAACTGGGATGGAACCCAGGTTCTCAGGTCCTCTTGGGCTCTAGTCCTGCTTTGCTGCCTCCAGAGATTTTTATTTATCACCTCAGTCACCCACAAAAACTGGACTCATAACTTCTAGGGGTTTTGAAGCACTAGAGGTAGTGGTAAGGGGATATTTTTCACTACACTGTGCATTATTTAAATTAACTGACTTCTCAAGTCCTGCAAATGTAATAATAAAATACACTTTTTTTTGTATTTTATTTTACTTTTTTGGTAATAAATTTTCTTTTCTTTTAAGATAGTTCTTTAAGTTTTTCTATCCTTATTATTTTAATTTCATTGGTTGTTATGGTTTGGATGTGAGGTGTCCCCTAAAAGTTCACATGTGAGACAATGCAAGGTTTGGAGGAGAAATGACTGGGTTATAGCCTTAACCTAATCAGTGAATTGATCCCTGTTGGGATTAACTGAGTGGTAACTAGAGGCAGGTTGGGTGTATCTGGAGGAAGTGGCTCACTGGGGGCATGGTTTGGGGTATATATTTGTATCTGGCAAGTGGGGTCTCTCTCTGCTTCCTGATTACCAGGTGAGCTGCTTTCTTCTGCTACACACTTTGCCATGATGTTCTGCCTCATCTTGAGCCTCCAGGAACGGAGGCTGCTATCTGTGGATGGAGACCTCTAAAACTGTGGGCCCTTGAATAAGCCTTTTCTCCTCTACAATTGTACTGATCAGGTCCTTTATCACAGCAGCGAAAAAGCTGACTGAAACATCTGTCACTGCAAAAGCATAGTCTGAAAAGAATTCTATGGGTTTGCATAGAGAATATTGTTAAATTTAATGTCTAAGGATAGCACATCGAAGAGAGGAGCCAGGATTACTCAATATCATCTGTTCCATCCCTAGATTGACACTTGGTTGACTTTCTCCCTGGCCCAGCTGGTGTGATCTTGGGCAAGTCACTGGACATCCCTGCACTTGTTTCCTCATCTGTCAAACCAAGGTATTGTTGTAAGTCTGTATTTCTTTTTTGAATGTGTGTGAGAATCCCTTGGGGGACCTGCTCCAGATCTCAAGTGTACCTGAGCACCTCTCTGATCTTGGCAAACACCTTGGTGGTCATGATACGCATTCAGTATTTTTTAGCTAGTGATGTGCATCAGAATCACCTGGAGTGTTTTCAACACACACCCTTTTGACCTCCCTCTTGGAAATACTAGTTCAGGGGGTGATTGTGCCTGTGACCAATGCACACTTTAAATTTGATCGTGGGCGATTCTGATTTTCACCCCAGGCCCAGAATGGCCTGTCAGACATTCCCCTACCACACCATTGATGCTTAGGGATGATGGGCAAGATTTGCCCCTGAGAGGGGCCTGGTCTAGACGGGGAAGCCCAGTAAATGACATGCCTGAGGAGAACTTGTCACTTCTGCTTGATTTTCCTAGAGGCAGGCGGGGGGAAAAAGGGTCAGACGAGGTTGGCTAAGGTGGAGACGCTTGCGATGTGAGACTTCCCAACTGTGTTAACCTCAGCAAACTCCATCCCTTCTAAGTCTTGGTTTCTCATTTATAAAATGAGGATACCAACATCTGACTTGCAATAGTTAGCCATCAATAATTATTAGTGGCTATCAGGATTATGAGAAACACCCAGCACTCTGTAGGTTCTGTGGCACTTGCTCTGGGTCCCTGTGTCTCTTCCTGGGCCAGCAGATGGGCTGGGATGGACCAGCTCTGAGGAAGGGCCCCTGGAGCACTGGTGTGGCTTCCATGCCCCCTGAGGCTGGGCAGCCGGAGAGGGTTTCACACAGAGGACCAGGCGGCCTCGAGGCTGGGAGCCTTTCCCGGGGGGCCCTGCCTAGAAGGCAAATTAATTTCATTCTGTAAGTACCAAGACAGGAGTTTTCTTGTCTTCCTGGCTCTGTCCTGTCTTTCTCTTCCATCTGCCAGGACTGATGAGCGCTTCATGAACAATTGGGTTTCTTGTTTACAAAGTTGGCTGCACAGGCTAATCGAAGTGATCTGTCCCCTGATTAATGACTTTATTTCCCCCTCTTTTTGTTGTGCTAAATAGATGGACATCTTTTCTCCTCCCTACTGCAAAGTGTCTGCATATTGTGGCACTCTCTGTCATTTTTATCTAGGTTAATTGCAGGCTTTTGGGCAATTGCGCTGCCACTCCATCTGTGTGAGGGGGAGGGAATGCAAGTGTGCAGGGCCGCTGAGGGACGCCTGCGCAGAACAGAAATCTCAAGAACAAACTTTGAATTCTCAGAGAGCAGAGTGTCATAGCAGAGAGAGGCTGATGGATCATTAGGCTAACCTCTCATGGACTATCGGGAAAACTGAGGTCCAGAAGAGGAGGTCCCAGAGTCAGTGAGTAGCAGAGAGGAACCGTAAGGCAGGGTCCCCAAGAGCAAGGTTGGTGCTCACTCCCCTCTTCACTGCTTGTTCATACAGCAAATCATAATTAAGAGGGAAATTAACCATTGATGACACAATATTTACCCCACAGTTACCACCTGAGCACTCTAGCCATGCGGTAGAGATAATATGCTATGAGGGTATACCATGGGAGGTGACATAATGCATTGTAATACAATATAACAATAGTTATAGGAGTCACCATTTATGCAATGTTTACTATGTGCCCGATGCTGCTATGCTAAGCATTTATCTTCCTGATGATATTTAATCTGTACTATAACTGTATTATATCCTCGTTACATAAATGAGAAAAATGAGGTTCAGAGAGATTAGACAACTTGCCCAAAGTCACACAGCTACTGGATGACAAAGCCTAGATTTGAATGCATGATTTCATGAGTTTACTGCTTTGCTTTGAACCCCAGCCTTCTAATATAATCATTCATAATGTTTTTACAGGATACCGTGTGAAATACATTGATTTTGACCCTTAGACCATTCCTAGGAAGTCTACACAGATGGTATCGTTACCCCTACTCTATTGATGAGGACCCTGCAGCTGAGACACGGAGTCATTGGCCCTGGGGCTGGCACCACAGACAAACCTCCACTGCAGGACATCTGAATGATGATGGCTTCCCTTCTAAAAAGACTCCCAGGGTCCAAGCTCTCTCCCAGCTCTGATCCCCCATGCACAGATCTTCCTCCATCTCAGGGAACACTTCTCGCTCTCTCCCACATCAGAGTGCTTCACAGCCAAGTCTTATTTATTCTGTTACAAAGAACTTATCTATGCAACCTCATAGCTCTATACACTCGTACATACTTGTTCAATAAGTGAATGACAAATACTGAAACTGAGCATTTAGAAGTTTAGCTTTTGGAAGGATTCCAAACTGAGACCTACAGTTAATTGTCCCATAGCTCATGAACATATGCCAAGATGACACACTAGTGCTTTTGGTAACAATAACATGAGAGAGCATGTGTATCCAATAGCATGATAAATACATGATGGAACGTCCACTTGGAGGAATACTATATGGCCATTAAAAATGAGGACACATAAGACTCTTTAATGACATGAAAAGAGCTCCTAATATATCATTTAGGGAGAAAAAGCAGGATACAAAAATAGTTTGTTTAATGTGACCTCATCTTGTTTACTTGATTTTGGTGAATATTATATACATACAAACATTTAGAATAAAGGCGAAAAGAACAGATAAGAAATATTAACTGGGAATATTTCTGGTAGGTAGAATTATCACAATCCTAACCTTCCTCTGTATATTTATTGGTATTTTCCGAGAATTTTTTGCAATGATAAACATGTAGGTCTCCCGGAAATGGTAGTGCCCCAATAAACATCACTGAGAGTGATTCCAATGCAAGGCCTTACCCCTGGGATTGGTGTGTGTGGCTTCTGTAGCCTTCTCTCCATCCCCACAGCGAGAGTCATCAAAGGGGAGGCACTGGTCCCCAGTCCCTGCCACCACCTCGGAGTTCTTGACAAGGTCCTTCACCACCATGGTGGACTTGATCTTGAAGACCCGCCGGCTGTTGGTATCAGAAAGGAAGACGGCCCCACTCATGGGATCTGTGGTCAGGTAGTATTTATGCGCTGGGCTGTGACTGCAAAACAAAGACACGGCCAGTGGTGAGCACTTTCTTCTCTGTCAGGTAGCTTGAGATGTGTCCCTGGCCTTTTTGAATCCAAGCCAAAAAATAGTCTTGGGGGAATGATGTCTCTACTTTGGGGGATGGTTCCTCAATTTTTCAATCTTAGGGGTTAGCCTAACTATCCATCCCACCCAGATACTAATGCAGAAACCTCTTGCTGATAAGTGCCTGTATCAGGTGCTGATACGTATTTTCTTAAAAAGGCTATCAGTGAGGCTTGTCAGAGGTGGCCTGTTAAGTCAAACTAGAAACACGAAGGTCCGTGACTTTAAAAAACAATCCAAGAGTTCAAAGATGTAGCCCTTCTCCATAGGATTTTTTTACAGCAGCTCTCACTCTCATCTTGGGATGAACAGGGGAGACCCTAGTGGACCTGACTCCTGGTTGGCGTCCACACTGTCTCCTGTCTCAGGAGCCCTGCAGTCTCCCTCCTGTAGCCACATACAAATGAGTTGCAGGATTAGTTTGTAAATCTGCAGCAAAACTCAAGGAAAAAGAAACAGAACAGGAGCAGCACTAATGAGGGCATGTTTCTAGAAATCAGTCACAAAGACTAGGCTCAGGTTACAAAGGAAAGAAAAGACTGTGTAGAAGCCTTGAGACCAGGCACCGCGCTAGCCACAGGGTGGGGAAATGCACGGGCTTTGATATCAAATCAGTCTGGGTTTTAAGTCTAGCTTTATGATGTCCAGTTTCTGAAGCTTGGGCAGGTTGCCTGGCCCGCTGAGCCTTGTTTGCTTCAACTGTTCAATGGGAATGCTATAGCCACCTTGCTGGTGTGTTGGGAAAATTACCTGAAATCACAAATGCCATGTCGTTTGCACTTGCATTGTTAAGTATTGAGCACCCAGGAGGTGCTCAGAATCATAATTGTTATTTTAATTACTAGTGATTATGTCTGTTTTTGCATTAGAGATGACTACCAGATAGGTAGCACCTGTAAAGCCTGAATTTTGTTATTCCATGGTACTGGTACTGATAACCAACTTCTTTCAAGTCTAGGGCACAATAAAGTTTGAACTCTCTACTCCTGGGAAGCTAATTTACAATTCCTGGTCATTCACCCAGCCCTCAAACTGCATCTCAATATTGGTGTCCTCTTCTGCATTTTCTGATTAAAAAGAATCTTTCTCTGTTCAGATGGGATGGCCTGGCTTTGGCCATGTTCAGTGCACATACTGAGAGAGGCCACTGCACACCCTTCAAGATGCAGTGAGGGAATGAGAAAGGTTGAATAAGGGCTATGGTACATTTATAAGCATGTAGGTTTTAGGTCCTTTCGAAAAACAAAATTTTATTTTACAGAATGGTGTTTATGAATTACATATAATGATTGGGGCACAGTAATATTTGGGGGTGAGGGTCAATGAGGGTCTTAGCTGGACCTGACTGTTCATCATAAATATCCCTTACTTTGGGTTGTGTCCTTGGGGACTGGCTACTTCTAACAGAGCCAGGCATCCAGATCCAGGGTTATTATCCATGAATTTGTCTAACATGACATGACTTTCTCCAGTGATCCTTCCTCTGAATCCCTAACCCAGCTGTCCTATCACCTCCTTCTGAAACCAGGGCAAGGTTTCTCTGCCTGTAGCCAGGCTGTGCCTCCTGATCTAGCCCAAATACCAACATGTTATTTCCACATTTTCCCTTCCAGGATCCTTCTGTCTCACAGAGGAAGTCCAGAAGCACCCCAGGCCCTTCCTGCTGGGCTGCTCCATCTCTCTGCTCTCCCTCACACATGCCCTACACCCCACAAGCCTCAGGCCTCTTTGTCCCTGTTGTTCCTGCTCTGTCCCCTTCTCTTTTCTACTCATTCTTCAGGTGTCAGCTCAGATGGTACCTTTTCTTGCAATCTTTCCCCAACCTTTTTTCTCTGTGCACTGAGATCCATGCTGGTCTGCATCTAGATTACACAACACTTAATGTAATAGTCATGGCTATTTATTTGTGGGTCCTCTCCCAGACCCAGCCATTAGTACTTACATTAGAGACTAGATTTTGTTCATTTCTGTATTTCCAATGTTCAGCTTGGTGCCTTCTAGCTCATCACAGCTGCTGCTTGATTTAATGGATGGTATCTCCACTTTCACTTATTTAGGTAGTATTTGCATTCAAATTACTTAGCTTTTCTTTTACTTCTCATTTGGGGGCAGTGGAAACAGCACAGGTGTCCTATTTATCTTGAAATGTCTCTTGTGACTTACTCTATACTGGAGCACAGATTTAATCTTCCCCGATGACACTGATTCTGGCTAAATAAAGTGCAGTGACCTTAGATCCTGCCCTGCAATGCTGGAGCAGCCTGATCTTCCAGCATGCCTGTTGACAGAACGGAGTCGGGCTGATTGTTTCATTTCTTTGTGCATCACTCGGGATAAACTGGTGCTATCTATCTTCGCAGAAGATGGACCCCAGGGGAATCTGGTGGGGGCCCTGTCCACTTAGATTAGCCCCTTGAGTTTCCAGCTTGTGTTTCCAGCTCGTGTCTCACTGCCCCAGAGAAATGTCACTTGTGTAGATTTCTCATGTGGGTGACTTCCAGAAGATGATGGCACTGGCAGGATTATCTCAGAGTCTGTAAGAGCTGTGGCCACCTCTTTTGTGGTTTGGTGGTTAGTTAAGCATGGGGGAAAGAATATTAGTTGGGAACTTAGAAAGAATAGGTTTTAATTGGGGCAAGTCCCCCAACTAGGTCAAGTTGTAGGTCCCTCAGATGTCAAATGATGAAGTCCCTGCTCCATTTTGCTCACAGGTTTGTCAGGGGATTATGTGAAATTATTAATAGTCATTTCCAGCTTGTTGTGCTCTTTGAACTTCTCGGAGTTATTTCTTCCTCATGCTACCTAGCAGAGGGAGCAACCCCTGTGTCCATGATGCCCACCTGGACTTTGTCCCTGTGTCTGTGATGCCTACCTGGACTTTCACCAGGTGGCAGGACAGAGCCACAGACATGATACCCATGGATACCAATGTACCTGACACCACCAATGGATGCTGACTCTGTCTCAGACACTGTGCTACCACTTGACCTGCATGACCTCATTTTCTCACAATTATTGTGAAAGGTAGGAACTTTTTTTTTCCTTATTTCAGAAAACTGAAGTTAGAAGAGGTGCAGTGACTTGACCAGGACCACAAACTGCTAAGGGCATTTCAACCCAGCTCTGCTTGACTCCAAAGTCTGTGTTCTTTCTGCTTCCTCACACTGCTGCCCAGGGACTACAAAGCTCCACAGCCCTCATTCACCTCATTCTTGCCCATATCCAGAGACTCAGCCCTCGCACCACCTCATCTGAAATACCATTCCTGGACCCCCACTTCTTCCCACTCCTGAAGGGGCCATTCCTCTGTGTCTCCAGAGCCTCAGCAGATTACACTTTTAGTTATCTGTAGTGCCTTAAGGCACTTCGGCTCAGTTGTCTGCCTTCTCAGTAAAATCTTGAACTCTTTCTGGGCAGAGATTGACTTTAAGTTCCCTGTGCTTCTCATTTGGCTGATGTGGAGTGAATGCTCTGGACAGTTCTGCTGAGTTCACGAGAGAATGAATGAATGAATATCTGCCTCCCTGGCTTAAGGGTATGTAGGAAACACTCACTGCTGATGATCTGAGTTCGATGATTCTAAATACAGCTTAAAAAAAAGCCTTGCCTATAGTGACTAAAGGGCCTGGCCATCTACCTTTGAGATCTTTCCAGGTGACCACAAGGCACAGGCAGACTTGGGAACCGTGGCTTTTGAGAAGTACTTTTCAAACTTCAATGTGCATATGAATTTCTTGGAGATTTTGCTACAATGTGGATTGTAGTTTAGTGATTCTGGGGTGTAGAACTTGAGAGTCTGCATTTCTGATCAGTTCTCAAAGCATACTGGTGTTGGTTGCCTGTACTTTTGAGTAGCAAGGCCTTGGAACGTTCCATAAACCACAAATGGTTTCAGGGCACGTGATGGAAGATGGCCTGGTTCTGTGGACAGAGAGCATTTCCTGGACAGGGACCATGTATGATCCATTCTGATTCCCGGTATCCTGAGCAAGGTTGGCACAGAATCATATCATAGACCTACTTCCAAAGTTTGCTGCAGGAGTCTCTAAGGACACGCATTTTTTCCTAGTTCCTCAAACATAACCTTGGCCCCTCTGGAAGTGACCTAAAAACGTAGAGGTCTTTAGGGTACCACTCTTGAAGTTAATGAGCTGAAGTCAGATCTTACTCTACCATCTTTCTGGAAGCTGCAGGAAAGTTCCTAGCAGGAGGTAAGAACTCAGGAGTGTTTTGTGACAAAAAGTAATCTAATCCCAGCTTATAAGTGAGAATTCTCTTTTTGTCTCAGAGTGAGGTCTGCATCATATACAGGAGCGCCCTTCAACCATATCAGGTGGCAAGTTGGCAGGACCTGTTGCACTGGTTCTTAGAATTAGTGGGAAGGGTTTGAGTATTAAAGCCACACAGATAAATACAGTTCCACTACCCACTTGATGAAGTGACCTTGGGCAAAGCATGTTGCTACTTTGAGCCTCAGTTTTTTCATCTGAGAAAATATAAACTTCAAAGGATGATTCTGAGGATATAAATTGCATGAAGGATATAAATTTCTGTGCATAGTTCCAGATACATTAAAAAAAGAGAAAGAGAGAGAAATGCTCAATGAATGGCAAAGCTGGTCACCTTGGCAAAGCCTCCAGAATACTTATGTTGGTGCATAATGGAAAAGCTAAGTATGGAGATGCAATATTGTCCTGCACAACCTATTTCTGGGCACTTAAAGGTTCTGTTGAGTTAATACATGCAGCTAGGTTTAAGGGAGACTTGAGTTCAAGTGTATTTCTAACAAGAGGCTTTGAGCATTCCTCAGGGACCTAGGGAAGAGATCTGAAAAGAGGCAAGGATTCTTGTTCCCTAAAGGGGTCCAAAGAGGAAGATGCCCAAAGGATTATGGGTCTTTGTCCTGGACATGCCGAGCCTGAGGCCAAACAGCCAAAGGCAGAGATAAGCCCGTCCTGGGGAGTGCACACTCGTATGCATAGCTGATGTCACCCCTATGCAGCCAAATGCTATTACTGAGAGCAGCTGAGGCAGCTACTGGAGGACAAATTTCTAGAGGACAAAATTCTAGAATTTAATCTATCTCAATATTTACTGAGGGGTACACTGAGGTCTAGAGAGCAGAAGGGATTTGCCAATCTTCAGGTATCACTATTGAAACCGGGTTTTCTGTTTCCTGATAGACTTAGGAAAACTGGAACACACAAAATGGTTCCCTTTCCCTTCCACTTTGGCTCACTTTAGAAATAGTTTTTAGCACCTAGAAAACAATGAATTGAAAGAGGGAAAGAACCCAGTTTTGAAATCATACAATGGAAATATCAAAAGGTCACTGAAGATCATAAATAAAAGAGACTCCAACCACTGCTCTTTGAATTTATAGAGGATGAGACTAGAAATCAGAAAGGCTGGGTGATCAGCCCAAGGCCATATGGCCCCCAATTTCCTAGCTTGTCACCTGTGTCTCAGTTGTTCTCCAGCCAGCTACCACCATGGACTGATGCTTCAGTGTGAAATGCTATGTTTTAATCCAAGATATTTATGGGAAATGTACTTTTGTTCTGCAAAACTGAAGTTGAGAGCAATGTGTAATTCAGTATCCTCCATTCAAATCTCATGGAATAGCTCAGATTTCAGTGTGAGGAAAAACATTTCTCCTCTGAGATGTGAACATATTTTCTGTTTCTGATAATGCAAATCCTAAATGTAGTTCTATGTTTTCCTATTTATTTGCTCTGCTGCCATGAAATCAAGTCCACTCTGAGGTACAATCAGACGTGTTTCTTCTTTTTGACTTTGGTTCCCACTTCCTGTTTAATTTTAAGACATGTGTCTTTGGGTGTAAGAGAACTCAATTCCTTTTTGGGAAACATGGAGGCATCACAATCATCACCATATAATATGATATCATTGTATCATCATAATATCATCATTTAATTATAAGTTATAATATATTAGTAATTCTAACAATGTATGTATCTTGTTATTGTTATCATCATTACTGCTATGATGACCATTTTTTGAGCACCTCCTTATGCGTGAAAATGTTCTATACTTTGTAAACATCCCTTGTGACTCTTTGTGTGTGTGTGTGTGTGTGTGTGTGTGTGTGTGTGTGTGGTGCTGGGGATTGAACCCAGGGCCTTATGCATGCAAGGCAAGCACTCTACCAACTGAGCTATGCCCCCAACCCCCATCCTTTGTGACTCTTACACCAACCCTTTGAGGGAGATTTTAATAACCTCAATTTAGAAATGAGAACTTCAAGAAATGAGGTAATTCTTTCGAGACCACCCAGTTGGGGAGCTTCAGTTTTCTCCTCTGTACATTGGATGTACTCACAGGGATCCACCTCACAGATGGTTTGGGGACAAAATGCTACTCTTTCAGCTATACAGTGAAAGCTCTATTCATGTTAATTATTATTATTTTAAAAGAATACATACAATTATTATATAAAATATCTACTTATATAGAAATGGATCCAATTATTGAACTAGGGTCTGTCTGGCTCTGTTCATCATCTCAAAGACTTCTTTTATCCCAACTTAGCACCACCCATGCACCATGTTGAACTAAACTACATGTGGTTAGCTCAGCACCACCTCTGTGGCTGTCTGAACCAGAGCTCTATCTGCTTGTGGTTAGTTTTCAAGTCACCCTAATGTGTGCAGGGCAGGGAACTCTGTTAGGGGGTAGACTAAGGCCACAATGACAGGTATCACTTTGCTTTGTGTCTGGCTAGACTCACTCCTGCTGGCTGTACTGCCACTCTGAGTCTATGACAAGCCTATTCTGTGACAAAGTTCCTATCTGGGGATTGTCCTCTGAATACATTCCCTGTGGCCTGCTCAATCTTTGCTAGATGATATCAGTGGATTGATCACAGGGATGATCCAAAAGCCATGGTACCTGGAATGTCCATAGAAGTGTAAATTTCAGATTCCTCACCTGATCAATGTGTTTTCAGAATTTTCCATCATGACCATCAGTCACTTGGCACAGTCTGAGTGATATCCTCATTTATGCTGAGAATTAAGCAGACTATGGCATTCAAATTACCATGTCATGGTTTAAATTCTTTCTCCTGTTGCTTCTATCTGTCATGTCCTCAGACTATAGGATAACCACCTCACTTTGCCATGGATTCAAAGAGTTCAGGCTCTTGCCACCCACCGCCACCATTATTAATGACTTCCTCTTATTGCCACTGATTATCCCCAATCCGTTCCAATCACCCAGGATTCCTTTGCCATTGAGCCATCTGAAATTGACATGTGTAGCTTACCATACAACATGCAACAAGGCAGGGGAGAGACAGGGAATTCTCCACTGGTTGGCTTACCTATGTCTGAAATCTTTATTTCTGACAGAAGACAGGAGAGCAGGGAATAGAAGAAAGAATGAGGTGTTAGCAGCAGGGTTAGAAGCATTATTAGCGGCCTGAAAACTTGACAGCAATGCTACTGTACAATACTGTAATAAATAAAGACTTAGCAGCTATGACACTGATATATTTTATATTGGATATTACTTGTCAGTGAGTTCACTTACAAGCAGCTACATTTCACAGAGGAGGCACGGTTCCACCTCACCCCCACTGCTGACTCCGGAAAGAGGACTAGCATGACACATTCCGCTGCCTTAACGAGCTAAGACACAGACTGGAACAGTCGCTTCCCTTCCCCGTATAGACGCATTCCCAGTGATACACAGGCTCGCTGCTCTGTCTCTACATCCTCACTTCCCTACAAAGAGTTATCAAAATGTGGGAAACCTACTCACAATAGGAAACAGAATTGGAGATATGCTATATTTAGAAGGGAGGGCATGGCATAGAGAAACAGGCCTGGGGGAAATGATTGGAGGAAAATATATCAAGACAATGATATAATGATTAACTTAGTTTTCTTTCCAAACTACATTTACTCCTCCCTACCCTACTTACTCACTGTCTCACATGATCCTCACAACAGTGGTGGGAAGGAGGCAGGGAGATGATATCACTTATTTAAAATATATAAAAGTGGAGGCCCAACGAGGTTAAGTGTTTGGTCCAAAATCGTACAGCTTCTCTGCCAAGGTGAGGCAACCCCCTGGTCCTTGGCTCTCTCCATTATAGTACATATATGTAGCTGAGTAAATCAATACATTCAGAATTTCTTCTGTCTTGACAGATATCTATGCCAGTCAACCTCATAACAGAAGAAAGGCAGAGAATACTCCATTGGAGGCCTACTTCTCATCAGCCTGATGTATGATTTCCAATGGGCCTGCACATATGAGCTTCCATCTTTTGTCTCTGTGTGTGGGGGCAGATGCTAACACTTCTCTTAGTGCCAGGAGGCTGTCAGGGAGCCAGCAAGCTTTGCCCTCCGTCTCACACATGTGCTGTAGAATGAGATTCTTTCAAGCAGAGAATATTTATAAGGCATTAAGACAAAGTAGTCCTCATTGGGTTGGATGACAATTCTTTGGTGAGGCAGAACTGGGTAATGGCCTTCTGGATTTGGGTCTGCCATTCTAGAAGCTGGACCTTGGATAGGCACTTTAAATTCCCTGGGCCTCCTCTTTCCCACTTATTAAAGGGTAATAATAATAAAAACCTCACAGAACTGTTACATGTGGCAAACAGTAGGAGCCCAACTTTCCCCTGCCTGCATTGGAGAAAGGCTTTCAAGTTCAAGGGTCTGTCCTGCTCATGTAGACCCTTGCCCAGGAGACAGATGGGTCCCATTCCCTAAAATAATTGTGAAGGAACTTGGTGTCATTTCTCCTGTAGGGTGGGTGGGACTCCTCTGTTTCTAAAGCACAGCTTCTCCATAGCCCCAGAGCCCACAGTGCTTTGGTTCTAAAGTGATCTGGCTCAGGAAACAGAGAAACAATGCAAAACACGGAGGCCTCCCTGAGCTGTAGCTGTGCTGTGCACCAGCCCTCATGGAAGGAGGGGAAAAGGGTGGCCCAGCTGGTTCTGCAGCACCTGAGGAGCAGAAAGGCCCTGCCTGGGTCAGGCCTGTGGGGCCTTGTCTCAGTACTGGCCAATCAAAGGGAACTGCTGCGAACTCTGATGAGTGCTAAGTAAATAGGGTCAAACTTGGGCACATGGCCATAGGGGCCTCATGGCATATGCCATCCATCCCTTGATTTTACAAAAGAGACTTGTGTGACTAATTTTAATCAGTTTAGTACTAGGGAGCAAAAAGGCTCAATGGCACCCAGAAGTCTGCCAGCAGCCTTCCATGTCACCTGGATGCCAAGGACATCTCCCTGTTCCCAGGGTGGTTTGTCTTCACAGTGCACCGAGGGAGGCAGCACCTGGTTGATCTGGAGAGTGAAAAGTCAGATTCTGACAGACATGGATGGCACTGTCGGTCCCAGTTCTCTGGATCAGTGGATAATGTAGCTGGACCCTAGGATGGCAAGGGGATGTTATCAGGATCTTAGAGAAGGCACCGCCTTACATACCTCAGCTCCAGGATGTTGGTGACATTTCCAGAGGGGAAGATCCTATGGATGTAGTTGAAGTCACCCACATAGAGGCTTCCATCAGAGCCACAGGTGAGGGCCACGGGGGCCAGGAGCTTGTTGCCATCTGCAAGGCCATTGCAGCTGGGGCAGGAGATGCTTCTCCGGCGCCCATTGCCCATGATGCTGCCAATGACTGGTGGCTGCTGAGACACAAACTGGTTTTCCCCATTCCCTTTGTGCAGGATTCCTGGGACAAGAAGAGAAGAACAGAATCATCTGGGAGCAGGAGGTGGGTCCTTCTTCCTATGGTCAGCCACAGTCACCTGATTTTGCAAGGTCCCCAGTCTCTGTCAACCACTTCCCAACTCACCTCTCAAGGCTGTGCCTCACCCACAGTGAAACCCAGAAGGACTGAGCAGGCCACACTGTTTCACTGACTTAATTGTCATCATAACCCGTATGAAGGCACTGATAAGATCACTATTGTACAGAGGGAATAGAGCAGGCAGCTCACTCAGCCCACACAGATGAGAAGTGGACGAGCCCTAGAGTTCAGCTCCTGATTGTTCAGCTACCCTGACTCGCAAATGGGCTGCACATGGCTCCTGCGCCCTGATCACACCTCTGTGACAGTGTGGATTCTAATTGCTAGGTGTCTTTCTCCCTTTCTATCAGAACCATTTCAAGTGTGGACAGTATGTCTTTTTTTCCCTTCTGTAGCCCCAGGGCCAAGCACAAAGCCTGACATGGAGTAGACACTGGCACATATTTATAGAGATGAATGAGGTGCTCCCAGGAGACTGGAGTTTGTGCCTGGTTCTGCTCCTAACCGGCTGATCACAGATCTTTCACAGTCTCCACACTTTAACTGCCCTGCAGCCCAATGGGGAGATTGACCTCAGTGACTGGGAAGCTTCCTCCCAGCTTATGTTGTTTTCATTCCAGATCATTCTTCCCCCACCTGCTTATTGTCACAGCTTCCAAACTGGCTACCTCTTGCCTTCCAGCCTGCAGCCTGAGAGGGTTTTGGCTTTTATGGGTCACACGAATCTTCTCTCAAGCTGCCACTTGTTAGCTTTGCCAAAGCTATCAAATGGATTGCTTTAATTTTTGATGTCGTCGAATGAATTGCTTTTCCACTTTAAAGTTGGTGCTTTTTTAGGTTTCAGGAAATCCTTTCCTGAAAGGTGAACTAGAAAGGTGAGGATCGAACTCAGTGCCTCACATATGCTAGGCGAGTGCTCTACCTCTGAGCCACAACTCCAGTCCTATTTTGGCTTTTCTTTATTTTTTATTTTTATGTGGTGCTGAGGATTGAACCCAGTGCCTCACATATGCTAGGTGAGACCTCTACCACTGAGCCCTATTTTGGCTTTTCTGACACATGTGGCCAAGGCTAATTTTAATCACCACTCACAGATCAGCTAATGAATTCCTGCCTTAGCTCTGTGGGCTCCATTTACCTGTTTCTGTGCCAACACCACACAGTTTTAGATGTTACAGTTTTCTAGTTTAACTTAATACCTGGTAAACTCATTTTCTGTGTTCTTATTTTAAAGATTGCCTTAGCTATTTATAAACTTTCATTTCATTATAAATTTTATAATTAGTTTGTCAACTTCTCCTTAAAACATGCTGTGGTTTTGACAGGCATGCACTGTACTTTTCAGCAGAAGGTACGTGACATGGTTACCATGTTTAGTTGTCCTACCCTGAAAGAGTTGGATTGAGTTATTATTGGAAGTGCAGATGCGATCATGGCACTTGCCTGCTTGAAACCTCTCAGAGGCTTGACATTTGCCTCTGGATGAAGTCCAAAGTCCTAATCTACCCTGGGCTCCAGCTGCTCAGCCCCCAGCTTTGGCTTTGGCTACTCTTTCCTTCATCTCATTCTCTGCTCAAATCAGTGGACCTTCTTCTCTCCAAGTACTCTTCTTGGAGGCTTCAGCTCTTCCACAGGTACTGTGCCCTCTGCTGGAATGTTCACCTTTTTGAGACCCAGAGTTATCTTGCAGACCTCTGAGACTCAGGCCAGGGATCTTCTCCCCAGGGATGCCCTGAATCACCGAGTGCTGTGTTCTTCGTGTGCTTCCATGGTGTCCTGCACCTCCCACTGTGATGGCGTGGCCAGTGCACAGCAATGCAACTACCTGGTGAGTATTTGTCTCTGACCATGTAAAGTCTTGAAGCCTCTTATTTCTGTATCCCTGGTGCCTAGCACAGTGATAGGCTGAGAGCAGGTACCCAAGCAATATTTGTTGACTGAGCTTTCTGTTGAACTGATTGCACAGGAACCCATGTAATTCAAAGTGTGTACTTTTTTCTTTGGAGGGCCCAGGGAATAGGACGCAAGGTGACAACCTGGCCTGGCTCAAGGAATTCTATTATTCCACTCACCACTTTGGATGTTGAGGGCATGATGTTTATCCAGGCTCCATCCTCCAAGCTTGGATGCATCGATTTCATAGCCCTGCAGCACTGCTGTTCTTTTTTCCCATAGGATCAGATCTGGGCAGGATTCGTACTCATAACCCACAGAAACTGTAGGGACCAAAAAGAGCAAAATGCATGGGTGAGCAAAGTCCCTCTTTGGTCTTTAGACTTGTAGGCAAGGCCCTCTGCTTGTCTTTTGCAGAAGGAGGAGGAGGAAGAGGAGGAGGAGGAGGAGGGAGAGGAAGAGGAGGAGGAAGAGGAGGAAGAGGAGGAGGAGGGAGAGGAGGAGGAAGAAGAGGAGGAGGATAAGGAGGAGGGAGAGGAGAAGGAAGAAGAGGAGGAGGATAAGGAGGAAGGAGAAGAGGAGGAGGGGGGAGGAGGAGGAGACAACAATGACAAAAAGGATCATGTTTCTAACCTGGGAAATAGAATTATGTGAAATACTGATCCAATACTGACATAGTGATGCCAAGTTTTCAAAATCTTTTTTCCTTTTTGATGAACAGTTGAACACGACTGGGAAAAGTTAAACAAATGTACTGAATACTGTCAAAGGACCATGGTGAATCAATTCCAGGGAAGTTATTTTCAATAAGGAAAATACTTTATGCACAAATGTCTTCACTGCAGCATTATTTATAATGTTGGAAATTTGAATTAATCTAAAGGTCTGAAAGAGGTGAGGGACTGAGCAAACCTACGCATGTCCAATCCAGGAATATTACACAGCCCATGGAAACTATGCCTGTGAAGACACATGGTGACATGGGGATGCTCGTGGAGTAATGCTCGCTTAAAAAGACTGGCCTTCTTCAGTAATCTATGTGTGCCAAGAAAATAAAGATACACAAGAATAAAGAAAGCAAATTCAAATATTAAAAAGTAGTTGTATTTATTCATGGGATCACATGACTTTTTCTATCTTTGTCTATTTCCCAAATTTTTACAGGGAAGAAATCTGGACTTGTTTGTAATGAATACATGGAAAATAAGCTCAGTTGGGGAACTTTGGAAGCCAAAAGTTGCTTCAAGCTTTCCAAACTTGCAAATGCTTTGGCTTAACTTTTGTTTCATAAATCCAGGCCCCTCAGTAGGTACTTGGGATGAAGGCTAAGTACAGCAGGCTCCTTGAGTCTGGGTGTGTAAAGGCCCTGTCAGTGACCTTGTGAAGGAAACCAGCAGAGACAGAAATGTTATTTCTTCCAAGTGTCTTTCTGAATAGGCACTATTTTCCAGTGGACAATTTCCTACCTTATGTTTAAGACAGGAATTAACAACTGGGCAGCCCCTTACAGTTTCTTGTATGTACCATAAAGATGGCTGACCAACTATGGTAATGGGGAACAGGCTGGCGATGTCCCTGTCACCTCTTCCCTATGACCCCGAGTCACAGTACCTCCTACTGTTCACCTGTGACCTCAGAAAAGTGAGCCCATGCCTGAAATTTCACTGTGCAGACCCTTCTTTTTTAATTGACTGTGAGTACTAAATATGATCATTTCAACTGAAAGATGTTTTTTTTTTTTTTCCTGAAAAGACAATAGATGTGGCGTGATCTACAAACGGGACTGCGAAGAGTGAAAGATGCCATGTTTGCTCCCAGTGTTCCTTTGTGGGACAGGTGGGAATGCAAACTGTAGTGAAGACCTGGAATAAATCTAGCTCTGCTCATTACCAGCTGTGGCTCCTTGGGAAGTCACCTCACTTCTCTGGTTTCAGCCTCCTCATACAGGATTTCTGACTGGGGAGGCGGTTGTAAGGATTCACTGGATGCTAATGCACAGGGGGGCATCTTGCCCAGAGCTGGTGCTTGGGACAGTCTCTTATGTACTTCATGCTCCTGCCTTCCCTTCTGTCCTCCCTCCTTCCTACCTTCCCTTTATTCCTTTCTAAACACAACATGGCTTCTCTGTTTCCTTATCCTGCCTTGGCTAGGCAAAGGGAATGAGACTGGAGTATGGTTCAAGGTGAGAAGTTACTCCCTAAGGGCTTGGAGGATCAGCCCTGAGTGTTAGGACTGCTAATGACCCACTCTGAGCCCTTTCTGGGACCCTACACTGACCCAGAAGCTGGAAGAAGTATAGCCTGCCCCTGGAAGCCCAAGCTCTCAGTGGGGCTGCTAGGTAAGGCCAGAACCAGCTTCTGCTTTATATTGACAAACAGACAGCAATAATAATGACAGAAAAACAACTTCTCTGATTGGGAATAAAGTCATGAGGCCCAAAATGCCTTTCTGATGAAGGGACTATCTTAGTTCCTGTGCCTCAAAATGTGGAAGCAGCCCAGTTTCTTGGCTCCCCTTCTTTAAGGGTTAGGTTGAGGCAGGATGGCTGTGGGGTGGCCAGGCAAAGCCCACAGGCTGGGCCTTTGTGGCACATGGCATCTTTTAGCTCATCACAGTGCTTTTTGAGGGCTGTTTGGGTTTTGTAGCCATTTTTAATGTGGAATTTCCCACATTTAGGTCTTTCAATACATTCTTCAATGTCATGGATGGTCACTGAGAGACCTTAAAGGGCAATTAAGACTTTTTTTGATCTGAGAAGAAGAAGGGAGGAAAAATAGTCAAGAAGGTGACAAGAGTCGCTCTGGGGGGAGGCGGGGGCATTCTGCAGCAGGCGGCTTACCGAAGGCTTCTGAGAGCCCAAGCACCTTCTGGTTGTAGACGTCTGTCTTGTCCCACATGAAATAGTAGGACAGGTCGGGAGCTGCAGCAAACCACTTCCTGAAGAGGCGGCCCTCCACCGCCACCATGAGGTGGACCTTCATGAGGTTAAAGGGGATGGTGGGGTGGGTGAGGCTGATCCTCAGGACAGATTTGTAGCCTGGGGTGCGGCTGCTCAGGTAGCTCAGCCTCATCTTGCAACCAGAGATGGCGATTTCCTCTTGCAGAGCCTAGAAAGCAAGATAGATCACAGTTGGGGATGGTCACTGGATCACTCAAGGGAAGGAGGACAGCCATGGCCCATGGATTCTGGTGTTCAAGAGGCAGAGGATGAAATAGAGTGGAAGACGGTGGGCAAGGGGAGGAGGAGGAAGAAAAGAGAAGAGGGTAGAATGGAAGGTGAGAAGAGCCAGGAGGAGAAAGGGGGAAAAAAGGAAGAGAAAGGAGAAAAGAAATTGAGGGAGGAGAAAGGAAACCTGAAGACCGGTCTCTGGCCGGCCAGCTCTTATGTGGCATATCCCTGCATGAGCCACCACACCTCGATGAGCTTTGGCTCCTCCTCTGTAACATGGATGGCAACACGGCATCCCATTATTGAGAGAAACACACAAGATAATGCTTAGGAGACCCCTGGCAGCAGGCTGCCTCTCACGAGCTGTGGCATCCTAAAAGACTCATGGAGGCTCTGCAGCCCAGTTTCCTCCCTGGATTAGCACAGGGCTAAGCAAGGTCATGGATACGAAGTGGCCAGCACCTCAATGTTGGGTAGGACAATGGTGCAGTGGGTGTCAGCAGAGCTGAAAGTGGGGGATCCTAAGAAGAGAGATCTTCCTCTCAGACTAATGTGGACAGCTGCTTGAGCAAGAAGGAAAGCTTCTCAAAATTTCCTTAAAATGAGATCTGTTTCAAATGGTGTTACTTTCCAGGAAAGTGCACGGAGACTATGTGAGGCTGACCAAACAAATGACCAGGCAGAGTTGAGAGCTGAGGGTACAGCTTGGCAAGGATCAATGCCGAGGCCTCTGCTCACCCCCGGAGAGGCTGGATTGGCAGCATGGGGTCTCAGTACATATGGGATCCCCACAACGCTCCCGTGACAGATGAATGGAGTGTTGGGGAAGGCAGTGCTTTTTCTGCTGGGTGCTGTGGGCCCAGCCCAAGGTAGAAGAGTCAGTGGATGCCAGATAATCAGGTATGTGGCCAAAGTGGAGGACTTTTGTTAGCTTGTGGGCTCTCTCTCATTAAAACATTGAACACTGAATCAATCAAGGCTGGCATGTCCATTCAAGGGACAATGAGTATTTTACCTTGTGTGGACAGATAAGCTGGGCCTTTTTCTGTCCATCCCATAGACAGCTGGGAACATTTGTCCCAACCCTGCTCTCCAGGATACAGGGAATTGTAGGGGTTGGCCTTAACCCATGACAGTCTTCCGAAGTCACAGCTTGTAAGGCAAAGCAGGTGGTACACCTTGGTGAAGCATAGGCAGGAGCCAGAGCTATCCCCATGCTCTCATACACAACACCCTTCCTGAGTGTATCCTTTACATTTTGCACCTGCCAGCACTTGCAAAGGTAACCAATGACTAAACTGGCAAAACCCTGGAGTTTGTTTTCATGTTTTTTGTGAGTCTGACAATAAGCAAGGTTTGTGCCCCAACTGGCCCTGTAGGCAGCTGGCTCAGAGAGCAGTGTAAAGAGGGTGCGACCTTGAACCTCATTTGTTCCAAAGTCCCTGCTCCTGGGAAAAATGTCTAGCTGGAGCAGAGCCAGGGTTGAGTAACAAATTAGTTCTCTCCAGCAAGTTCTGTCTCCACTGACAACCATTTTATAGAAAGGTCAGCCTGGTCATTGAGACAGGAGACAGGTGCTGAATCTCTGAAAAGGAGTGAGCTTGCAACCTGTGTGTGCAATGAGACTTTTGCAATGGTTGTATTTCCCTCTTGTGGGCCGGCATTGGAAGCCACTCAACAGGGTACGCACAGAGAGATGTGTTTGCTCAGTCAGGCATGAAATACACACATAAATGTATAAACTCTCTGCTCTGCAGCACCAGGGCCATCCATTAACATGCACAGCACCAGAGTTCTCATTAGGCAGGCCAGGAGACCAGGGCTTCTCCTGGACTTCTGGTTGATATATCTCCCCTTCCTCAGGCCTTTCTTTCTGCCCCTGGAAACCAGCCTGGGGATGGTAGAGGACATTCAACTCAGGGGTTCTTTGTCAAGCCATGAATCCATCTTGATTTCTATCAGATTAAAATGCATTTTTCCCAATTACTTTCTTTTAATGATAATTAAGTAAAACACTTGCGTGTATAGATTTGAGCCAAAGCAATCCTTAATTGGTGTGAAGGCAGCGTGTGTTAAGTAATCTTAATAATAATAACAGCTAAAATTTATTGAGCACTTACTAGGTGTCAGACGTGCTAAGTACCTCATACACATTCTTCTCATTTAATCTTTATTATAATGCTTGCTATTTGGGATCCCGTGGCTTATTCCTCGTGGTTCAACCTATTATTATAAATACTCTCAACAGAAATACTGAGAGAGGGGACACCCTGCAGGCTCTGGTAAAGGAAAGCAGACTGAGCTGGATGACAGGGGAAAGGGAGAGGGTATTTACTGTAGCCAGAGCCAGGTAGGTTGCAGGTGCTCAGGTGCTTTCAGTGTGTAGGAAAGGTGGCCCGCATGTCCTGACATCATGCCTATCAGGGAGTTTGGCAGCTGGATTCAACAAGATGGGCTGAGAGGGTCTGACCCAGACTCCAGAGAAGTACAGTCTCTGAGATCTCCTAAATGATATGCATCCAGGAAAGCCGGGTACCTGAATTTCTGGCACAATGGGGCCTTTCTCTGCACAGGAGCTGGCAAAGGACATCAACGGGGATGGAGACACAACGGGGTTGGGGCGGGCGAAGTTGCTCAGGTCGCAGCTGGGAATCTCATTTTCTTCATGCCGCATGATGATGGTTTCCATGACAAAGAAGTGATCCCAGGGCAGCCAAAGGGTGTGCTCCTGTGTGATGAAAGGCGCCCGCTCAAACCGCAAGATGATGGAGACACCACCATTTGTGACCAAGTCAAAACTGTGTGGAGGGAGGGAGGGTGGGGAGAGGAGGGGGGAGCAGGAAAACCAGGAGGATGGGGAGGAGAAAGAGGAGAAAAAATTACACAAAGGGTCTGAGCACTCAGTGAGGAGACTTAACACCTAAAGACTTGTCTGCAGCCACAGTGGTGACAGTGACTCCAGAGGCCTTTGTGGTTGCTGTGTTGTCAAGTGACTCACCATAGAAAATTTACCGGAGGCAGATAAGCTACTATTAAAAGAGCCAGTCTTCAGGGCACAGGATATTAACAAATCTGCTGCTGTGGTGCTCCTGGCGCGTTGGCCTTTTACCTGGGTCAGAGCTGAAGCCCGATAAAAAGTCAGCAGAACAAGCTCTGACTCAGTTGTTGGGAACCCTAAGCCTCTTCCTGGTTCTGACATGAACTACTGTGCAGCCTCAAGTAAGTCATTTAGCTTCTCTGATCCTCAGTTTTCTCATGGTAAAATGCAAAGGTTCAAGTGGATTATTCTTAAGTCACTCAGATTTTGTGACTCTGAATGACTCTGTGACTCTACAGCAATTTTGGCTCTGATTACGATAGATTATTCAACAAAGGCCTTTTCAATTCCAAATAGCTGAACACTTTAGAGACAATAAAATTAGAATCACAGCATTTTATAACTAAAAGGGGGCCAGAAGACTGAGTGGCACTGTCAGTTGAGATGAGATCACCATGACACGGCTCTGAGAGCTGATAGCCCAGCCTGTACACAGCTCCTGTGGATGGTAGATAGGTCTAAGCAGCACCTGCCTTCCTAGTGCTTGTTCCCTTCTCACTTGGTGGTTGCAATTCAACCTGGATTCACCTGTGCAGTTGGTTTGAGAGACCCAGGGTCGGATCTCACCTTTAGTCTGATAAACCCACTTTATGGGATTGGGCCTGTTGCTCCAGCTTGCTTTCCCTTCCCCTAGAAGCTACAAGGGTTTT
Source organism: Callospermophilus lateralis (assembly GCF_048772815.1). NCBI lineage: Eukaryota > Metazoa > Chordata > Mammalia > Rodentia > Sciuridae > Callospermophilus > Callospermophilus lateralis. The sequence continues at coordinate 298,351 of NW_027514360.1, forward strand.
ATGCTCGACTGCCCTGATCTAGTGCCCAATCCTGCTCTTGGTACATGGCACTCCCAGATTCACATCCCTAGGTTCCAAAGATGTCTATCCTGTCTATCTATCCTCTGCAGGAACTTTCCACCCACTTTCCCTGATTTCTATGCCACACTTGGGAAGAAGAAGTCAGGCTCCACCTCCTTCAATTTGTAATGACAGAGAAACACCAGGGAAGGAACTCATTTTGGACCAAGAGTTCAGGTGGTGGGTCTCCATGGTTTTGGGGAAATATCCAGAGAGTGACTTTTCTGTTACAGAACTAAATAGCATCTGTGCTTTGACAGAACATTTTAAACTATCAAACAGAATTTTGGCCAGCATCAAAAGCTCTCTTCATGAGAGTCTGAGCGTGGGGAGAAAGAAAAGACAAACATGAGAAGGCACATTCTCAAGACTGTGAGCAGGCTGGGGCATCTGGCTTGCCAGCTGCTGAGTGCAATGGGCTGGGGCCAGGCCCACTTGTTGGTGGGAAAACCTTGTTATGGATAAGAATGTGACTCCGACCCCAAAGAGAAGGCCTGCCTGGTTCTCAGACAAAGCCCAGACAGCTCAGGGCCGCCTGAGCATTGCTACATACTCCGTGGGTGAGTTATGCTCCCTTTCCAAGCCTCTATTTCCTCATCTGTAAAATGAAGCTGATGACCATAATCACTTGGCAGCATTATTAATTTGAGAGATGAGTGATAGATGGGAAAAGAACAGGGCCCCACACATTTCCTGGGTGTCATGCTCTATATAATCCCATTTTTCAATTCAATGAGCCTGAGCTGTTCCTCCTGTCTGCGATTCTTTCAGTTTTTCTTCATGACTCCTATTTTCCATTTCTTTAATGATCTCTTTGGCTAACTTCTCTGCTACTGTTTTGTTTATGAGCTCCTGTTAATCCTGAAATCTGGTCTATTAGCATGTGTGCAGGGGTGGGGAACTGCCGCAGGTGTCATGGTGCCTGTCTGGAAAGTGGGGATTACAGACACATCAGTCCCCAGGGTTACAGTGCACTTGTATGTACTCTTATATCCAGACTGTATCTCTGGCCTTATGGTTTCTCCAAGGATATGAGAGTTAAGAGAGAAGGTGGGTCAAGGAAGCGAGGAGAGAAACAGGCAAGATGCAACCAGCTCACATGTAACAAATGAAGTCTCAGACATTATGGGGACAGTGTATGACGACTTCCTCATACAGTATGCAATATCTACAACGGGAAGTAAATTTAAGCCCCACAATGCATTGGTAGGAACTGCTCAGAAACACAATCTCTAAGTGGCAGTTATACTGGTCACTATGCCATAACATAGGAAGCTGATGCAGGGACTATCCCTCTGGGGCCTCCATACCTTTAAAGGGCAGCCCAAAGGTGCCAGAGAGTGAGTTTTCCCCAAGGGCCACCATGTTTATGCCAGACCCTGTATGTTTTTTGGACCTACCCTAGAGAATCCTAGCAGGGTGCAAGGACTGATGATCTGTCACCCCATGAGTGACTGACAATTTCATGGCAAAAAAGAACAGTCCTCCAGGCTCCTTTTTGATGACTGTTTCCCAGCAGGTAATCATGTAGTGAGAACACCTATTGCCTAGGAGGCTCACATGAGCCATTTCCATAAAGCCGAGAGCCCCAAACCAGCAGGTAGTGAGGGCAATGCATAATGGAGACTCCTTTTCACTGTAGCGGGAGTCTGCACTGATGTGCTTCCTGGTTGGAATGTATGCAGGGCAGGGAGTGGTGGCCTGGCCTAGCCAGTTACCCCTGGGGGCTGGCCATGAACCTCTTCCAGCTGGGCCCCTTCCCATTTGCAGGGAGGTGGGGAGGCTCCCATGCCAAGCTTGCCAGCCCTGTCTAAGAGGCACACATGTCTACAAACAGATGAGCCTCTACTTCATTAGCACCTCGGCCGGGACATGCTCACATCTGATATTGGATTAAAGAGGTGCTAAAATCAATCAGGCTGGAGCATAATTTCCAACACAGAGTGAAAATCAACCTTATGGGCCCACAGTTAGTCAGATGGAATGCCACCACCTGATTTTATTAAAAATAGAGGACTTGTCACCACTGACAGCCTAAATATTCCACTTTGCTCCTCCTTCCCTTTTCTCCAAAATATTCTCATTGCCTATCCTGTCACAATCACCTCCTTATTATTCAATAATTTGTAATTTTAGTATCAGTTATATTTATTATAGACTTACTATGTGTCAGACCTTAAATATAGCAATTAATCTGAGTGGAGCAGGGAACTAAGATTTACTTATTTATTTTTATTTTTTGGTACTGGGGATTGAACCCAGGGGCACTCAACCACTGAACCGCAGCCCCAGCCCTTTTTGCATTTTATTTACAGATAGAGTCTCACTGAGTTGCTTAGGACCTTGCTAGGTTGCTGGGTCTGGCTTTGAACTCATGATCCTTTTGCCTTTGCCTCCTGAGCTGCCGGTACTATAGGCTTGTACCACCTCACCCGGCCAGAACTAAGATTTATTAAACACCTATAATGTGCCAGGTGTTTCCCCATCCATCATATCATCTAGTCCCCACAACCATTTTGAGAGATGGATAACATTGGGACCATTTAACCGCTGGAGAAGTGCAGGCTTAGAGAAGTAAGGAGATCTGTCCAAGAACACACAAGTAATGGGGGAGAGCTAAGGTTTTTAAGGAAGATTTACTTCATTCTGCTGATAGTTCTTGGAGGAATTTAAGGTCAGAAGGTTATTACCTAAATGGCTTCCATAGACCTGAGCAGTTGTAGATGGAAACCACACAAGAGGAATAACTAAGACTTCTGGAGCTGTGTGGTCTGTGGGAAGTAGTCCACATGATGAGAGTATTTCATACCATAATTCATGGAGCAGGAAAATATGGATAAGGTACCCTATATTTAGTTTGAGGTTCACATGAGAAGAAATTGCTTATTTTATGGCCAAGGAGTCATAGGCTAGAGTCAGGCATAAGGTCATACCCTTGCTATACTATGACCAGTAAATTGCAGAGACATTTGAATTCAGGCCTTTTGGATCCAAGTCCAATCCTCTTTCTATGTGGCAAACCATGAGAATAAGGCCTTCACTCTTCCTGGCCCATAAAAGGTCTCCTACCTGCCATCTTGCCTGCTGATTGTATACCCAAAGAGCGGGTTATTGACGAAACTGATGTTCACACCAACAAGTGGGGTCCCATCTGATGTCATTACTTGACCACGGATGACACATGCATGCCTGTGGGAAAAGAAGAGAGAATGACTTGAGGTACCTTCCATGGTCAGAGTCCTGGCTGGCAGGGAACTTCCAGAGGTCAGAAGACAGACGAATAATCACTCAGATGCATCTTATACCCAGGGGCTCATGGTAGTCACTCCAGATAAACAATAACCTCTTAAAAATATCACCTCAATTTAAGGTATCAAAGTATCCTTGAGAGAACAGTTCTTCAAATAAAACATAAGAATATCATAATATTCGTAAGAATATCATATTACGCTGTAAGTAGAGAAAGCTGATTCCAGAGGGCAATACAGTGTAGTTATACATATGGATTTGGAGTGAGGGGTTCCAGGTTCAAATGCCAGCTCTGCTGCTTTCTAGCTTTCTGAATTGTGCAGGTATGTGACAATTCTTTGAGCCTGTTTTTTTCATCCTTGTAAGCTCCATAAGAAGCAATGGCTATTACTGTCATTAGCTGTCTCATTGGAACTGAATGTACAAGAAAGTGAACAGGATAGAGGGTACTTGCTTTCACCTGGCATTAGTGAGAGAAGGGTAGATGTAGCATTCCGATGGGATGGATTCTGGAACCTGTCATCTCTCCCAGCAATCCACCCTGCCCCATTCTTCCTCTGTATTCTAGTCAGCAAACCGCATGCTTTAACTGAACATCGTGCCAGGCAAATGTTGCTTTGTGCCCCTGTGTCACTATAATGCTCTTCTGTCTGCCTAAAATGTCATTTCTGTAGCCCCTTCCCGACATTCTCATTCCTAAAGACCCACTTCAAGTGATACTTCTTCCCTGAAATCGTTCTTGATGTCCCTAATCAGAACCAGACCCTCTGACCCTCAAAACCTGATACAAACACCTTTAGACCATATACTTTTTTTTGTCTCCAACAGAACCTGAGCTCTTTGAGGGCAGAGTCAAGTTCTCTTCCTTTCTTTCTCTCTACAGTGCCTGTACTATACCTAACAAGTACTAGGTCACAGTTGGAAAAAAAAAAGTGTGTGGGGGGATTGAGCAAATAAGTGGGAAATAGAACCTTTATACAGATGACTTTTATAAATATCCCAATGTGGAAAACAAAGGAAGAGAAGATCTTCTCTACATGAAGCAGTGGCAAAGGCCTCTTCCTTTGGGTTGGTTCTGAAGATCACTCTGGGAGTCTTAGTGTTTGGAGAAGGGAGCTAGAAAATCATGGGGCTAGTGGAACCTCTTACTTTATAGAAGAGGAAATGAAGAGGTTACGTTATTTGGTCAAAGCCATGTAGGAAGTGGTATCGTACGTTATTTGGTCAAAGCCATGTAGGAAGTGGTATTGTAGCTTGGCATGACTTGGGGCCTTATAACTCTGGGTCCAGTGCTAGACCAACCTATTTGCCATGGGCAATTGGTGGGAATGAATGTGCTGGTTTCTGTCAGCATCCTAAGGATCAGGACACTGGAGACCAGCCCTCGATGATAAGACAAGTCTGAGGAAAAGATGCTCATATTACTGTGCTCAAAAAAAGAGAGAAGGCTTTTTTTCTGGCCAAGGGAAGAACCACTGATGAGGCCCATGGGCATTCACAAAGAAAGATCTCAAACTTTGTCCTTGCCTTATTAGGTACCCACATCTCTACCTTCCTAGAGTGATAAACTTTTCTCTGTTTGATGAGAAAAGCAATTAACACCAGGCTTGTAAGCAGCTGGTCTCACTAGTGTCAGCTTGTCCTTTCTGAAGGCAAGAACAACTACCCACAATGCATCAGGCACCCCACCCCCACCCCACTTCTCTCCCCACAATCTGGTTAAAGCTAATTCAGTCAGTGGTTTCCTTCCGAGGCCCTTGGTCTAAATGCAATTACATGACAAACAAGTTAAGCAGGCGAAACTCAGCAAAGACTTTTAGTCCTGCTCTGAAGGTCTCCCAATATATTTATGTAAAATTATCTCTCTACTAATGGGAAAGATTTATTCCATCAATTGTATTCAGCTGGTACTGAGAGAGGCTTTCTTTAATGGAGGACAATTGAATTTCTTATTGCAGGAACTTTGTCCTTCCAGAGAATTACTAACAGATCTTATCCCCTGATGTTGGCTACTAGCCAACCTTCTCCTGACATACGTATCTTCAGATTCTGCCTAGACAATAATCAGCCCTCTGGGGATGGTTTCCTTTTGGGAGCTACCCTGGCTGCTGCCCCTTATGTACATGCAGACCAGCATCTTCTGATTTATCTCTCTTTGGGGATTTTCCAATAATTGGAAATCATTAAATCAGCACCATTTTGCTATCATGTAGCCTCAAATTCTGCAAGCCAGAGTAGATGAAATTTTAGCTTAGGCTCCTGTGAATTGCTTTTGGATTCTGGAGAAAATTAAGTCAACTCTATGTACCCCTGTAGACCACAGAGGCATTATGTCAAAACAGACATTTGGCTCAGGAATCAAGTCCTAGAGAAAAACATTTCCATCCCCCTCTATTTGACCATGATTTTCAGTTGTCAAGAAACCCAAGTTTAACAGAAAGCCTTTCCTGGGACAAAGAAGCTGAAGGTGGGGAAGGTAGTTCTGTAGAGGCCTCTGAAATGTGTCTTGTACCATTTGCTTTTGTCTAGGGAGGTTTGAAGAGATGTGGAGTTTTCCTATGCTTCATGCATTTATTTATTTGATGCTACCAGTGGTATACTGGTAAGTCTGTTTAACAGTAGACTTGGGAGGAAAAAAAAAGAAAGGAAGGAAGGAAGGAAAACAGACAAAAAAGGAAGGAAGGAAGGAAAAATACAGAAAGGAAGAAAGAAAAACAGTGTGACTTGCAGCATTTGCCCATTGCTGTGGTGTAAATACTCCCATCATGGCTGATTTCAGGCTACCAACAGATGCCACTGAATACAGAGCTGGAGGGAGATGCACAGAAGGCCACTATACAGTATTCCCACCATAGAGATACAAATAAATAGTCCCAAATAACCTCAAAAGCAAAGATAATTATAAAATACATTGAAATATTTAGGAAGTGGCAAAATTTGAGTATTTATAAGCTTTTAGTGTGATTTAATTTTATATGATTTAATTATTAATAGTGACTGGTATAGCAGCCAGTCTAAAGACTTCCTAAGCACTTACTAATCAGTTCTTGTGAGCTGGTAAGAGCTGGCACACTACCAGAGCATTGACCCCACACTTAGGATTAGGTATTTGCTTAGTGTTGAGGATGTGGCTAAGATATAGCTGCTGTTTTATTTGTGAGTGTCCATAATAGAAGATCACCTTGTTGAGAAACCACTGAGGTGAGGAGCTAATCGATGTCTCCAAGTCACCTTCCCAGATAGCTCACATGATCCTCTTACCTCTAGTCCCACATTTGACCTGTTTTATTATCTTTTGGCCACTGTCTTGGCATAACAGTTTGGGGTGCTATTTTCTACTCACCCTTAGAGTCTCTTCTATACCGTTATTACCTCAGTAGGTTGTTATCAAATCTTCCTGGCACAACTAATCACCCTCTCTTCTGGACTTCTCTATACTTATTAAGTATTTCTCCATTCTGTGAGCATCTAGGATTATATCATTCACCTTCACAAAGTTGTCTCATGTGCTTACATGTGAAGTAGATGAGGACTGGGACCTCATCTCCAGTGCGTAGGGTAAGCATGGGATATTGTTTCCTTTTCACTGATAATGATCAAGAAACTGAAACTCAGAAATCTTGCTCAAGGTCACCCAGAGCGAAACTCAATTGTCTGAGCTGCCACTCAAAACTTGGACTTCTTACATCCAAGTCCTTACTGTTAGTACTGTGTCTAGATCTGCAGTTGTTAAAATTCACTTAAAAAACAGAAAACAAAACAAAAAAAGCAGGCACCTATCATGAGATGAGTCAGGTGCCATGTTAGGTGCTAGAGTTATAGAAGTGCATGAATCACAGTCCCCAGTTACTGGTAAAAAGCTCACAAAAGCTTATTTGAAATGCCCTAGTGTAGTTGTCTCCAGCGTCAGGGAGTCAACACATGGGTTTGGCATATGTCAGGCAGCTGGGATACAAAACAAGCAATTAGGCTAGGTGAACTCTGCCAGGAGGGAGTGTTCATGCCAGGCCAGGGGGGTGTCAAACAACCTGGCATTAGTCCAGCTACGCTCAGAGCCTGACTGAGGTACCCTTGCTGATGGCAAGGAGGGAGAAGATACGCTTGACTGCTTCCTGAGGACAGTAGCCAGGTTTTGTTGGAGATAAGGCCATCACAAAATGGAATCAAGCAAATAAAAAGCCAACTGCCACTGTCACTCAGGAAGAAGACACAGAAGAACACTTCCAAGTTCTGGCCTTGGTATGACCTTGGAGAGTCATCAGAACTCTCTGAATGCCCATTCTCTCATCTGTCAAGAGGACTGAAGTTTTCCCCAACCTGGTATAAAACAAAATCCAATGCCTTCTGGGCTTGGATTTAGAATTAAGAATTTATGATCATTTTAATCTGGTGCTACCTGATCCAGCTCAAGTAGCTCTACTACAAGTAGCTTCAGAATTTTGGTAGAGTTCAATACAATGCTTATAACTCTTTCTGAATTGTTCTCTGTATCTGGATCTTTCTACTTGTTCACTTGAAGACTGCCTGCCCAGCCCTCAGGACCCAGCTGGAGCATTCGTTAAACAGCACACACTTCTGCCCCTTTCTAGGCTACCTTTGCACAAACTGAGTGCTCTCATATAATCAGGACAATCTTTTCTCCCCAGAAGACCCTTGAAGATGGGACCAACCACATCTCCCTCACTGCGCTATTCCTGGCATTGGGCATGATGCTCATTTCTCAGTGGCAAAGGAAAACCTCTGTATCAGGTGTTAGCCTTAGAGGTTTAAATGTGGGATATAGTGTAAGCTCTTAATAGATTATTTACTGAATAAAGAAAGATGTGATGTGTTTCTGTTACTTAAGGTGAAGGTGATGTCAGAGGACTTGAGCTACTTGACCTTGTCAGGGATAGGGTTAAGGGTGTAAGGGCTGGGTCTTTCTGTGTGGTCAGCCCAAACTGCCTCCCAGGGCTAGGAACCCCACCCAGAAGGCTCACTTGGCTTCAGCTAACATGTTTTATATGACAAACTTTCAAAAAAGGTCAGAAGTCAAGTTAAATTCATGATTCAAGGTATATATTGAATTCTTGTATATATTGTACAATAAGATAAAGAAGAATAAGAGGAGAAAAATTGCAGATTTCATTTTTTGTTGTTGTCATTAAATGAAGGCAGCTAATTAAGCCAAGTCTCATTATCCCCAATGTGGGGGCACCTACAGAAAATTAAATTGAGCAGTGAATATATCATTTATAGTAACTTTTGAAATAAATTTTGTTTTTAGAGCTCTATTCTTTCGATAAAAGTAACAGGTGAAGGACTTATAAATTCTAGATTCCCAACCTATTTTTTGGGGGTGTATGTGTGGGGGGTGTACCAGGGATTGAATTCAGGAGCACTCGACCACTGAGCCATATTTTGTATTTTTTTTAGAGACAGGGTCTTACTGAGTTGCTTAGTGCCTCGCCATTGCTGAGGCTGGCTTTGAACTTGTGATCCTCCTGTCTCAGCTTCCCTAGCAGCTGGGATTACAGGTCTGCATCACCATGTCAGGCCCCAACCTATTTTTTTTAATTTAATTTATTTTTTTTAAATAAATGATGGCAGAATGCATTACAATTCTTATTACACATATAGAGCACAATTTTTCATATCTTTATATATAAAGTATGCTCACACCAATTCGTGTCTTTATACATGTACTTTTTTTGCATTTAATGCTCCTATCTCATTGAAATATCTGTAGAATTAAAAACTTGGAACTTAATGAGTTAAGCTGGTATTCAGGAGACTAGAAAAATTACTTGAAGTTGAGGTGGCAAATAATAATGGTGATCTTCCTCTGCTTGAAAACATTTGCTACTCCATGCTGTTATTGGTTATGTAAATCACTCCTTTGCATGATATACTTTAAATGGATTTATATGCCTGACTTGTACAAACCCTTAAAATGTTTTCTGTAAACTCCTGCTGATTAAATGGGATTCTTCAAGCTTCCACCACAATTTATCCAAAGTCTTGTAGATTGTTACCTTAGTCCAGATGGGAAGTCCCACTTGACAGCCTGTCAAATTACCAACACTGGGGTGGGGGTGACTCCACTCTCCACTCTGCAGCTTCTAAGAGATCTTCTGACTGGCCTCACAGTTCTCCATGTAATGCTCCAACTCAGTTTCCTGTCCAGCAGCACCTATTTCTGTTTTGTTTTCACTGTATTCTTAGCAGAGGATCCATAAATATTTGTTAAATAACAACAAAAATAATTAGATCCAGTTCCTAGCTTTGAAAAATTCAATATCCTAGAATATACTTTGATTGCCAAGAAATCCTTTCATACTGAACCTGAAGCTAGTAAGAATAAAAATGGTGCTAACAAGTCCTTCCAATATGATGGTAACCAAGACACCCCACAGTTAGGACAGGGGATCAGACTCTGCCCACATGCCCAACTCTTGATTTTCCACTGGAATTGGCTCAGGTTAGACTCCACCAGAAGTTTCCAGGTGACTTGTTGGATACATGGAATACACATTAGAGGGATGCTTACAAAAAAGCTTAGCCCCTCAGACCATTGTGTGTATGTTTCAGAAGAGGAAAGAGGAAATCCAGAGATTCCTTCAGATTGATAGGAGGAGTACAACTTTTAAGCAGAGTGGTCTTCAGTGTGACTGAGTCCAGACTCCTCATTTACAATTGAGGAAGTGATCTCTGATCTCTGCAGGGGGTGGGGGTGGGGTGGGGTCAGTACTTCTTTTCATCACCTGTTGAAGCTGGAGCACCCCCAACTCTGCCTTGGAACCCTGACACCACCTAGGGTCACACGATGACAAGATAGCCTAGCAACTTCTAGTGTGCTTAGGGACCATAGGCTATGCCTCCTGGAGAGCCCAGAAGCCATTGCTCTGTGGCTTCCTAGCTTAATGTGGCTACTGAGATCCTGCAGGCATTGAGGGAATGTGAGTTTCCAGGCTGTAGCTCCAGCCACCCAAGCCTGGGGACAACAAGGTGCTGACTGCTGATGCTTTGAGTCTTCTCCCACAGAAAATCTTTAGGAATAATTTCTTTTGGGGGGCAAAGGTGTATATAAGAATTGAGTCCTTAGCTGTTCACAGCACATGTTTCAATGTTTCCAGAGAAGTGAGCCCCTGGTTGTGGCAAGCCTGCAGAGTTAGACCAGGGTGCACTCACATGGCCCCAACATGGTGGGAGGAAGAAGCAGAGGGCATGGGAGGCAAGCAGAGAGGAATCTCTGGCTTCTGCCACAATGCTACACAGAGGTCATATCTCTCCATGTCACAGAACCCCACTATGGGACTCACTCAGCTCACTCTTGATGCCTCTGGGAGGCCAGGGAGGCAGGGGAGTTGTAGGCCCTGACCCTACACCTTCCACTGAGGACATTATTAATGTGAAGCATAGCTCTCCAAATATTTTAACTTATTACTTAAAGTTCATCAGTGTCTGATGGAAATACACTGATTTACAAACACCAGAACTACAGTTTGAGAAATAAAAACTCTCATTTAGGACTCCAGGGTCTTCAGGACTCAGACTAGTTACTAACTTGCTGGGCCAAGGCTCTCTCTAGCCTTCACCTTTCTCTAGACTTTCTTCCACGCAGGACTGATGATCTCAGGGGCCCATTCCCATGGGGCTAGGACATTTGTGTCAATTACCTAACTATGCTTATGCTGCCACTGAAGATTCCCACTTCCTCTCAGTTCTCCTGGTGCCACTAAAACCTACATAAATATGAATGCTGTTGCTGATGCTAATACAAACACTATTGCTATTAGTAATAATGGCCGCTGAGACTTACTGAAAACTTACTGCCCTGATACCTAAATGTTTTTTATATCTCATTTAATCTTTACAACATCTCCTTGATGAATGGATTAGGATACTCATATGATAAAGGAGAAGATCAAGATACAGAGAGATTAAAAGATGTGTTCAAGGCCACACAGCTAGCAAATAGTGAGGCTGGGCTTGAAGCTTAGACTATTGACTCTGAGCTAATTCTCCTCAGCCCGAAGCCTGACTGTATGTTATGTTGTACCGTTAGGACCACCTGGGGAATGTAGGGTGCAGTAGAACCACACTGTATAGATTGTGGAATGAGGATACTGAGCTGGGAGCATGCAGATGCAACAGAGAACAGACACTCAGCATGCGGGCTCTAGTGTCAGTGGAGCAAGGCTTCTCATGCTAGCTCTGCCACTTGCAAGCCATTCTGACCTTGGCCAGGTGATGGAACTTCTCTGTGCCTCAGTATTTATTGCTCTAAAACAAGGGTGAAAAATACCATCCCAGTATCCTATGGCCTGGGGAAGACTTAAGACATATCACTACTTACGAAATTTACAAAGCATTTCAAAAATGCCAGACGCGTAGCACATTCATGGTCAATGTCAGGTGTTATTACTGAGTGGATGCTATGTACCAGCCATTGTATTTCTGGATACCGTATTTTATTTAATCTTCAGAACAACTCGGTAGGGTGGAAATTAGTCACTCCACATTATAGAGGAGGAAACTCAGCCTCCCTTGCCCATGGACTTGATCCAGGTCCTCTCTCTCTAAACCCCAGGTTGTTTCTGTGTCACCACAGCATGCTCTGCTAATGCTTCCTGTGATGGACAGGGGGAAATGCCTAAGTTACAAAACAAACAGGGATTGTAATTCGTTTTTGAAATCAATAAAGGTCTGATCAAGTGACAGAGGAGGAGTTGTGAGCTGCTCATCATGATGATGTGGCAAGTCACTGCCTGAATCCTCAACTGAGTTCATCTGGCTGCTTTATCATCATGGACATTCATTTCAATGTGGGGAGGGATTTTTAAAAAACCAACATGAATAATATATAACGGCTGACATTTTGGAGGAAGCATGATCTCTACCTCCTTCCATCTTCCATCAGGTGATTTATCATTGCCTTTCTTTTCTCTTCTTCTTTTTCTTTTTTTTACACTGATGGGGCGGCCTGTCAGCTCAGCTTGTTCTGAAAATGCAGGAGTGTAATTCAATAATAAACTCACCTAGAGGCCAGCTGTCAGGAAGTTGGTGTTTATTTGAAGTCCATTAGATGATCTCTACTGCTTGGTCTCTCCCAGAGCTTTCAGAAGGCTAAGGCCTGGGGCAGGGGGGATGGGGGTTTGGGATGGGGAAGCAAATGCCCTTTGTAGCTGCTGTGCCACTGGCACTGGTGTATGGGTTGCCTCTGCAGTGGGCCAATAAAAAATGAGATCATTGATGTGATTATTTCTTCCTCCTTTTCATGATTTTTTTTTTCCTCTTGCAAACTCTTGCTTTCAAAGTTCCCAGGAACTTTGTGCCTTTAAAAAGGCCATGAAAGAAGTTCTGAAGGCTTCCATGGCATCAAGGTTATTTAACTTCTGTTTAGAGTTGATTTCGAATCCTAAGATGAAATGCTAGCCCTGTTTGTGGACAGGTGAGGAGGATCAGATCTTTCTGAGTTCCTGCCTCTAAATGGCCCTAGCCTTCTATTCCCATATGTTCCTCTTTCTCCCATGTGTTCCCTTTGCTTACAATGACCATAAGCCCCAAACCCCTAAGCCCGTCTTGATCTCAAATGTTAGAACATATCTCCTGACTTTTGTTTTATAAAATAATATCACCATAATTATCCACCTGTTCCATTAAAATTCTCTCATTCTCTGATTATCCTGGAAAGTCATGTTGTTGCACATGCTGGTTCCTTAATTTGTAATGAAATTGTAAATCCTGGTGTGGCTAAAATCCAGTAAGCAATGCAGTTTATCCCATAACACACACACACACACACACACACACACACACACACACACACACCCCACTACCACCACCACCACCACCACCACCTCCACCAAAATATTCGATGAAATATATATTTTTACAGAATTGCATTTTCCATTCCATTTTCCATATTTTCCATTCGTTCTACCCCATTCCATTTAAACTTACTTTAAAAAAAAAAAGTAGTTTCAACCCACTAAGTTGAATTCATGATGCACTAATGGGTTGTTGTGACCTGTATTTTAATAAATAATGTTTTAATGGCCAACCTTCTCACTGAAATCTTTGTCTCAGGTCCAAGCCATAGGCTGCCTGAAATCTTCATTCCTTCATTAATTTTCAACAACCAACATCTGCTATTGTCTGCCCTGGGCTGCCCTGTATTGTGTGCTGAGAAACAAAACCACATTGGAGGCAGCGCCCATGTGTGGGCTCAAGGAGAGGCATTTGCAGTTGGAGACATGGCTCCACTTTTGAGCTCTGAGCACTTTGTCCCTCCTTCTCTTCAGGCTCCCAGCAGAGTCTGACTGGCTCCTTGATCCACTCTATCATTCCTTGCGGCTCACTCTGCACCAACCCCTCCATTGGCACTGAGCATCCAGTGACAAAAGAGGAACAGACCCATGAAGGGCCCCCAAAGAAATGGGGTGATACGCAGGTCTTATTTCTCCATTCCTGGGGCAAAGTTTTGGTGGTTCTGTCCCTCTACAAGCCTACCTAGTCTCTCCTCATAGGATCTGATCCCCTCTACAGGACACCATCTCTTCCTCCTTCCTTTCTCTGATGTTCCCTTCACCCCTTGAGTCTTTTCCCTTTGGGATTAATATCAGCTGAGTCTCCTCGATCCCTGTGCATACCCACCTGCTTGCCTGAGTGAGCTGGTATCCTTGAAGGAGCCCAGTGAGGCTTGCTGACATCTCATTTTTTTTCTTAGACCAATATGTCCTCAAACATTCTCTGAACCTATATTCAAATAACTTGGGGTGGTTCTTCTGTCATCCCTCTTCCTATGATCTGCTAACTTGTCCAGCATGGGCAATCTGTAGCTATTCACTAAGGTGATGTCTGCCCCATGACTAACAGAGTTGCTCTACCTTGAGAGCAGATCCCAAACCCCACAGTCTGTGTCTCTTACCTGTCTTTTTTGTTTGAAAAATCCATTTGGAGATCCTCTTTCTACTTTCTGACCTCAGGGGCCTCTCCCCTTAGTCTTTTTATTCCCCCTTCATTTATTTAGTTTTTTTTTAAAAAATGTGGTGCTGGGGATCAAACCCAGTGCCTCACACATGCTAGGCTAGCGCTCTACCACTGAGCCACCATCTACTATCCTCTCTTCTTAGTGTTAATAGTAGGCACCTTTCATTGCATTCTGCCCATGACTGCAGGGGAGACAGGTGTTTCATCCGGCAAATGCCCAGGCACCCAGGCCAGGAGAGAAAAATAGTATTCAAGCTACTTCATCTGGTGACAGTGATACCCATGCCTGATATGTCCCTTTCTACCTTGGATCAGCTGAGGTCATTGCACCTCTGCCACTTTATATGGCAACAAGGAACAGCAGGGTCAGAATGTCAGAGCTGTTGTATTCATGATACCTGTCCTGAGTGTGTGCTCTGAGCCAGGCCTCATGCTGGGCTCTAGGGACACAGATGCACTAGAATGGGTCTCTGATGGAGGCTGTCCTCACTGAAAGTCTACCTGGCAGTACTTCTGTCTTGTTCTGAGTCAGCCTCTGGTCTCCTCCATGAAGGCCAGCTGGATCAGAGCACCCTGTGCTTGACTGGGGCCCTCACATCCCAAGAGATGCTACCCATCCCTCCCCAAGACCGTCCCTGTTCCCTCACCTCTGGCACCAGTGGAGGTACTGAACATGGGACTCCTGCCACCTCATGTAATTCCTGGTATCATGTGTCTCTTTGGAGAACCTCCTGCCCAGCCTCTGAGGACATCCTGGACTCTGAGAGCTGGCCCTCTGGCATCTACCACTGAAGGGTAGTCCAGTCAGTTCTAAAGCCTGGGCTTGAATTCCTTACCCTAGAGACTCCCTGAACCTGACCCATGGTTGGGAATCTACAGAGTGAAGGACTCCACCTCTAAGGCTCATCTTTCCTGACGGTCTCAGGAGTGCTGTTGGGTATCCAGTATCATCCTGCATCTTGGAGCCCGTTAAATGGAATCCCAGACATTATTGCATAGCATATGGGGTGTAGGAGGATATAGGGTTTTGTCCCTCAGATACAGGCCTTGTTATTGTCACACACAGGCACTGAGTCAGGTCTGCCTGTCCATCAGAAATTCCACTCTCAGGAGAAGTGCCTCCGGATTCCTCTCTAACAAGGGCCCTGCTGACAGCTGACTGGGAAGAATGTGGCCTTTTTTTCTTCCTCAAATAATGATTCAATGGTCTAAACCTGGCCCTTCTCTGGATGACTGTTGGACTCTACTGAAGGGCAGGTTAGTATCAAGTCTTTTTTCCAATTAAGAAAGTGGAATTGGAAACTCATTTTAATATCACCATCATCAGTAGCAGCAGCAGTACCACCATCATCATCTTGTAATTAGCAAATATTTCTGTGTGGCAGGTACTAGGTTGAGCCTTTATGTAATTTTTCTCCCATTTAATGCTCATAGCAACACTGTGATATAGAATTTATCACTCCAATCTTACAGTTGAAGAAACCAGAGCTCTGGGAAGTTAAGGAATTTTCCTAAGGTCACACAGAAGATGGAAATCCTTTCGAACCAGATTTGTCTGATTCCAAGCTTGTGCTATATTCACTGTGACATGCTGCCACTATTAAAACCACTGCGAAATACTCAGTCCTGGTTTAGGTGCTTTATTTTAGTTAATAAAGATGCACTAGAAGGGGTCTCTGATGTAACTTTTATGTAAGTAGTCACTATTATTGCAACTCATAGCTAGAGGCCACTGTACAAGAGTTATATCATTTCCTCAAGGTCACACAGCTAGGGGAGGTAAATCCAGGGCTGAAATGCTGGGCTGTTCCTGTTAGACCCCACTCCCCTACCTCAGAGGAAAAACATCAATGACTTGAACTTGCTAACCGACTTGACTTTACCCCAACTGTGCTTCTGTACTTCTGGCACAGATCAAGGACACCAAATAGATGGCCTAACAAGAAGGGCATCTGGTGCTTCATGTTTCTAGGTTATTAGTCACCTCGGTTGGTTTTACATAGAGTCTGTTTGAGGATCCTAAGTGACAGACAGCTGTCTCTCCTGAATCTACATCCTCTGGTGAGAAGCAGAGACATAATGATTTAGACAAATGTTAGGTAAAAGGAATTTTTACAGTAACATTCTGGAAGCTTCTATTATCTATTCATTTGTAGAGCAAATATCATATTCTGGGCCTTGCCTGAAGTATTACAGGTTTGGAGAGATGAATGGTCCCTGCTTTCAGAGTGTCTGTAATTTAACTGAAGGTGACAGCTACATAAACAATGATCTGGAGCTGACTTCTGCTTTTGCTACTCATCCGCAGTGTGATTTTCTGGCCAAGATAAATGAATAATTTCTCTTCACTCTTTCTGCCCCTGGATCCACCACTTGATTGGCCCTGTGAATGTGAAAGGTCACCCCCTCCTCAGGTCCTCCATATGCGTGGGCCAGGTGGAAGGGTGTGCACTGTAAATACACCTTTAAAGGTGTGACATGTGTGTTGGCCCCCCCTTGCTAGGCTCAAAGGACTCTCCTGCTCACTTTTCCCAAGTGCCATGCTCCTTGCAAGGACGAGTTGGGGTAGTGGAAAGGGGTAGGCTCTTGGGGCTGACAGACCTACTAGCCTGCATCCTGGCTCCATCATGTACAGGAGTGAGGCCTTCTCCTTGGTGTCTCCAGTTACCTGGGAAGATAGGAGCCACCTCACAGGGGGCTCTCATGGCTCCTTCTTCAGTCTCTGCCACCCCAGCTCTTACACGTGCTCCTGGAGCAAGCATTCATTCATGTGCTCTTACATTCAACCACTGCCTGTTGTTGATGGTTTCCCAAAGCAAGAACTTTAGGTCCTAACCTCTGCAAGAGCTCCAGAATTATTTAAAATGACAGATATTTCTTCTTGTGTCCTACTGTCCCTCTTTGTCCTTCCCCTGCTTAAAGTGGAGGTTGTCACTCACTCCCACCCTGCTCCTGCTCTCAGGTCCTTGTCCTGGTGGAGAGATCATCATCTATCTAGGCCTCCATGAGGAGGCCCCTCTCTTCAGCACCCTTCACACCCAAGCAGTGACCAAGCTCTGCTGATGTCCCCGTTCCCACCCTTGTCAATTTCCATTGTCCCCCAAGAACAGCGACCCTCTGGCACAGAAATCATGAACATAGAAGCACACAGTCTAATTGCTAAATTAACTGTGCTGACTTGCAGAGAAAGCTCTGCATCTATGAGGCTTCCCTACATTGGAAGACTTTCAAAAGAATTTATTATAAATTTCCCCTCTTGGATACTTCATCCTGGTTCACTGTCCTGACCTGGGGAGCAGAGGATGTTTTTTGCTGCTCCTGTTTACTGTCATGCCTCAGGGTCTTAGCATGAGCTCTTTCTTCTCCCTGGAACCCCCTCCCTCCCTTTCCTTGTTAACTATATCACAACTTTAAGACTTGGATCTTAAGTCTTGGTCTTCCGCCTACCTCAACGTACCTCCTCCTCTCTGCACCAGAGTAACCTAGGCACATATTTTTGGCCAAGTATACTGTAACTGTTCCCCCATATTTTTAATCCCTCAGTGGACTGTGAGTGACCAATAGGCAGAGACTGTTCTACTCATCTCTGTGATCCCAGCATGCAACCTGGCACAGAATACATCTCAGTAAGAAACTGTCCAACAGATGACACAACCGGAAAACGGAAAGAACACGTGGGCATGTGGCCCTGGGGCAGAGCAGATGCACCCCTCCCTCAGCCTAACAAAGTTTTCTGGAAGCTAGCTCGGAGGGTGAGCAGTGTCAAAACCCTTCAGCTCATCTGGAGACCACAGGATCAGGAAGAGCTGACTGCAAAGTGGGTATTGATCCAAGCTTCCCCTTGGACCTTTGATTTTTCACTCTTTCCATCTATCACCCAGCAGGAGCAACACAACTTTGCTCATAAAAATTCTGTGGATACTGAGGTTGCTGTTCTGCCTCCTCTGACATTCCATCAGGAACCTTTGAGGCCCACCCTTCTGGCTTCCTCCCACCCAAAAGTAGCCCTGGAGGTGATTTGGTTCTCCCTCAGAGAGTTTCCACTGGAGCTGGGCCCATGGACTCACCCTCCATCAAAGGGGTTCTCCCAGGGGATGACGTGTGTGCTGTCCCTGCCCACGAGGAACTTGATGCGGTCATAGAAGGAGTGTAGGTTCTGCTGGGACACAGGGGCCTGTGTCTCCTGGATGATGTCCAGAGGGTCGGGGGAGCCCAGGCACAGCGGGTTGACATGACAGAGGGGCTGGAGGCAGCATTCAGGGTCCACGCAGTCCACCAAGCCATCTGCAGGGTGACAGATCATGTGGTTTATAGTGCTGTGTTCAGTTAGCCCTGTTTGCCTACAATGCCTGCATCCATTTCTTCCCTATGTTCTACTCACTAACTTTAAGTGCTGATATAAGCCAAAGCCTTTACTGGCACTAAGGAGATCCAGGTACTTCAAGTCTGGCTCCACCAATCTAATAGGAGAGACAGACAGGTAAGTGTACTGTCTTTTCTTTTTTTCTTCTTCTAAAGAGACAGCAGGAACAGTATTATGAAGGTCCAGAGGTGAGAAAATACATGAACACCTGAGTTGCCCAAGACATGGCCCCCGGGTTGCAGGAGCAGACTGGGCTGGGCCTGGTAGGCCAGGTTAGGGAGTGTGCACTTCATCCTCAGGACAACGGGGGACACCTAATGGGTTAAAATGTGAGGTTAAAGCGGGATGTGCACTGTTGAAGCAGAAGGGAAGTTGGAGTTCAAGGAGGAGGAGCGGCACTGAGGCTGCATAGGTGAAAAATGACAGCCTAGGCCAGCGCAGTGACAGGGGTAGCTGGAGAAGTGGATGGGTTTGAGGAGAAACTCCAGGACCTGGGGACTGCCTGGCTCTGGGTGAGGATGCGGCAGTGATGATGAAGGTGTGTGGCATCTCTCCCAGCTGCCAGGTGACCACATGGCCTGAGGCCTAGTCCTCTGCCTGTGGAGGCCCAACTCCCCCTCCTGTGAGTTGCCATTTGCAGGGATTCTCTTTACCGTAGGATGGCTTCTTCAGGACTGCATTATAGCAGTACCATCTTCCCAAAGTGCAAAGGAAGAAATTCTACCGGATCACAGATTTTTGACCTCATTACCCCAAAGTACTTTTACAGACACCCAATAGAATGGCTTTAAATGAGACATGATCCCAGAGAACAGTGCTCACAGTAGGGGACAGCAAGAGTCCAGGGTGATGGTCTGGGTTTTGCAGGCAGAGTGTGATGATGTGTATTCCTGCCTGGGTTCAAATTCTGGCTTTACTGCTTATTAGCTGTTTGACTTGGGATAACCGTTCCCACCACCCTGGTCACAGATCTCTTCTGGTCATCTGTTCCACCCTTAGCACTTAGTAGGCATACTTAAAAAACATGACTGTTAAATACATAAATGAAAACTGAATGAATTCATTCACAAAGGAAGAATGGGCTGAGAATAAATGCTAGTCTATAAAAGCCAGAAAACCATCTTTAGTCAATTCCATTAAGCAACGTGAAAGGATCATGAGACACTGAGACTGAGGTTCAAGTCCTACTGTTGTCCCTAAGACTGATCCTGGACAAGTTCCTGTACTTAATCTCCCTGAACCCCTGTCTCCTCATTAATAATGTGGAAGTATGGCTCAGATATCCACCTCCCTTCTGTCTCCATGGAGTTCATTGTATAAAGGCTACTGCATATACCTTGACTAGACTGAGGCCCCGTCCTCCTCACCAGCTGTGTGGCTGCAGGCAAACTACTTAGCTGTCCTGAAGCCCAGTTTTTTTTTCTTTTTTTCATTAAATAAATTAGGGACAAAAATTCCTTGCCTTCCTCTCCCATTTCTGCATGGTGTCTTAGAGCTTGTCACCTCTTTCATGGCAGCACAGTAAAAGAGCACATGGATTCCAGAACCAGATGGTCTGGGATTCTAAAATCTGGGTTCTAAAACTTACCATTGTGTGTCCTTGGGCAAGTCACTTAAACCCTCTGGTCTTGGTTTCTTATATCTCTTAGTGGGGGTAATAGGAGTAAATGTCATATAGGTATTTGTTACTTATTTAAATGTGTAGTACTAGTCCACAAATAGTACCTGATACATAGTAGGTGCTTCATAAAGGTATCTTCCCTTCCTGATCCTGAACCTAGAACATGGCTCATCAGATGAAAGGCCATCCCTTCAGTCTCACAGGGCAGATTTAGTCTGAGACATGGGGGAAGGTCTCCCTTGCCCCAGCACTGTTCTGGGCCTTAACTTGTTGCTTCTGTCCCCACCCCAGATGCAACTGCCTGGCAAAGCACTGTCCTCTCCTGTAGTCGGCAGACTCCATCACACATTCTTGGGCTGCCCCTGTCAGGCATTGCTTAAACACATAATTATAGCCCAAGCAGAGGGTTATTTGCATTCTGCTATTGATGTTAGCATGACAGATTCAGCTGCTGCATCCATAACTCTGCAGAAATGCTCCATTATTCAATCCCAGCGAGCAGGGATGTTTACCATTAAATCAGCCAGCACAATTGAAGGGCCGTGAAAAGTCATGGCTAATTTGAAATTTTATTAGCTCTTGCCTGCTCTTGTTTACCACCAAGGCAGTCCCTGGAAACCAGTCTTTTACCTCTTTATAAACACTACTTTGTGGCACTTGGGCAGAGCCACCTTCTGCTGAGGAGGAACGTCTGCTCTTGAGCCCTGGGAAAGGTTGGCCAGGAGTGTGGTGGTGTTTACTAATATCAATGTTAAATTGATGATAAAGATAAATCACTGCATGCATCAAGTGCCACGCATTGTTCTTGCTAATATTTTATAAGGAATTTGTCATTGAATTCTCCCATCCTATAAGGTAGCCACGGTTGTCACCCTCATTTTAGAGAAAAGAAATCAGAGGCTCAAAGTGGTAAAGTAACTTGGAGAAGATCATACAGATAGTTGGTGAAGGAGCTGACTCAGGATTTGAACTCAGTTCTTTCTGAGGTGTGGCATTTTCTTTAAGTCCCCCAGAGAGACTTAGATGTTAGGAGAACATGATTTTATGAATGTTACTGAAACACTATTCTTCAGCATCCTGGGGAAATTCCATTCCAGAATGACTCTCCCCAGAACTATAATTTGACTATTCTCTCTGTCTTCTTCCCCAGACAATGAGCTCCCAGAGGTCCATTGCTGTGTGGTTCAGTTCAATATCTCAGGGCCCAGAACTAAACCAGAACAAAGACTGTCCTCCACAAAGATCTGAAAAATGGATAGAGGACTTATCCAGTCCAGGGCTGCTTCTCTGATCTAGGATCAGAGTCACAGGGCACCAGAGCTTAAGGGATCCTTTCACTGTGTCTTCAGTGGTATAGCACACTGTGCTTAAGAGAGCCCTCTCTCAGGCAAACTGCCGGGATTGGGTCCTGATTCCCATGGAAGCTGTGTGACCTTGTACAAGCTGCTTAACTTCTTTAAACGTCATGCGCTTATAAAGAGAGACAGAAAAAGATGGTTAATTCCTTAAACTTACAATCTGCCCCTGTAGTAAGGTGTGAAGCACAAAACTTCTCTTGGGTGTCTTGTGACAATGAGACAAAGATTTTCCAGGGAACTGTTAGGCTGGCAATCTGTCTCTGAGCATATGACCCAAATACAGGCATGCTCCATGCAATGAGTGAAATGCCGAACCACGAGCCCTTTAATGAGGACTTTTTTTGTGAGTTCTGGCAGTTCTGCTTTAAGCTCTTCAAATAGTCTTCTTTCCCTTTCTCTCTAGTCTTTTCTTCAGGAATATTGTTAAATGCTTAAAGGACTTTCAATCTTTCATGTCTCTCAATCTCTCTCTCAATTTCTATCCTTTTATCTGTGTCCCCTTCTGATTTATTTCCTCAGATCTGTATTCTACTTCACTTATCTTTCCTTTATTTGTGTCTGGTCTGCTGTTTAATTTGTCCTTTGGATCATTAATTTAAATTACCCATTCTTAAAAATTTCCAGATAGTCTCTTTGGAACTTTTCTTTTTTCTTTGGAACTTTTCAAAACCTGCCTGTTTCATTCTTAATAGCATCCTCTTCCATCCTTATGTTTTTTTAAAAATATTTTTTAGTTATAGATGGATGCAATATCTTTATTTCACTTATTCATTTTTATGTGATGCTGAGGATGGAACCCAGTGCCTCACATGTGCGAGGCAAGCGCTCTGCCACTGAGCCACAACCCCAGCCCCCGATCCTTATGGTTTTAAATATCATTTTATCTCTTTAGTCATTTGAAACTTATTATGTTATATCATCTTTCAGATTGTTACGTTCTTGGGAGTGGCAAGCTTTTTGTATTCTGCAGTTGTTGACTGCGGCTGGGGCCACTCATGTCCTGTGTGTTCTATGTTTCTGCTTGTGATCCCCAGAGCAGCTTGCCTTTTATACAGAGGATCTCATGTGGTTAAATGAACCCTCCAGAGTGGTTTCTGGTTATTTCTGTTTGCCACCTCAGAGGTACCATTAGTCTGGTTCATTTCAATATCTCAGGGCCCAGAACTAAACCAGAACAAAGACTTTGTTTCCCCTTTATCTTATTTATTTATATGTGGTGCTGAGAATTGAACCCAGTGCCTCACACATGCTAGGCAAGCGCTCTATCACTGAGCTACAACTGTAACCCAGGGGACCACATTTTGGGTAGAATGCTTAACAAAGCATTCTAGCGCCATTCTGGTAGGTAAGGACTTCAAGAGCTTTGTGGTGTAGGCTCTATTGCTTATAGCAGACTCTCCCTGCCCCCTGTCCTCTAGAACCAGGGCAGAGCATGCCTAAGTGTCACTGCTCTGGTCGAGTGGGTAGTGTTTAGTCCCAGCCAGTGGGGCTCAGTTGCAATGGTCTTCCGTGAGTGTGCCCTGCCTCCTGGCTCTACGATCCTATCACACCTTGTATGCCTGCTGCTCTGACTTTCAATTATTGCTTCTGGGACCCAGGGTTCCCTGGTTTCCCCTTTGTTTTTTTTGCTGAGTTCTTAAAAACAAGTTGCTGTGTCTTATAGTCAGTGGGTCTTGGTGATAATCTCATTGGAAATTGTGCTAGAAATAAAAATCCCAGCAAAAGCACTGAGCTTTGGTTCTATCATCAAACCTATCATCAAACTTAGTTTGCAGAGATGCTGTGGGGATTAGGTGAGGTCAGGCATTTGAAGCACTTGATAAGGAACATATGGTAAGTAGCACATAAGTAAGGATTTGGCAAGTTACAGATATCAGCAGCTCCTGGCCAGTTGCTTCCTTGACTTGGTATCCTGGTAACAGTGCTGCCATTTGGCCTTGACCCTCCATATGCATACATCCAGGGCAGCCTTTTTGGATACAGTTTGGCCTTAGAGAATGGAATTGGATGAACACAGCCATAACAACACACATATAAATTAGGGCAGTGGAGATCTTGGGGGAATTATAGATCGTGGTTCTCTGAAATGGACGTGTCACACGAATGGTGCTCTTATGAGAGACATCATTGTTCACTGAACATTTTGCAGGTTAGATTACTGCCAGGTCAGGGATTCTGCCTGATTACACTGTGCTGTCCTAATCATACATATAACAAATAGTTTCTGAATAGTAAATGTGGGAAAAACTTCCACCAATAGAGACAATCATATTTAAACAAGGTACATATTTTTAAAGTGAATAGGCACCTCCCCGCCCAAATAATTTTCAAAGGTTGCATTTTACAAAACCAGTTTCTGTGGAAAACCCTCTTAATGTTATTGTAGCATATGGAATCCTGAAACGATGCATGTGTGCTCTCTGGTAAGGGAAGTCTTCCACAATTTAATTTTCTTAGGCATAAATGACAAAGTTTAGAAGATTTGTATTAAAAGGAAAAGGTTTGCTTTGGGGAGAGAAAAATAAATTCTGGGGAAAACTAGAAACACATCAATACATAGTTTTGGGGAATTTCTAGTTTGGCTGGTTTGGAAACACATTTTCCAGGTACCTCATACCTCAATTCTATATTACACATAAGTTGGTTGACTTACAAATTGTCAATGTTTCATATGTTTGCTATTTTCATTAAGAGACTCTCATTTATCACAGCAGGAAAAAATCAGGAAAATAGGGAGGATTTTCCTCTATTTCCTTCTAATTTTAAGTAAATCTCTCCTAAATCCTAAGCCTCAACTTTTGGGAAAGAATATTTTCCCCTCAGAAATTTCTTTTTCCTTTGACGTCCCCACCCAAGCTAGGTTGCTCTATCGATTGTGTGTATTGCCACCCAAGAATCCTCTTCAAATGCCTGAACTACAATATGCTCACCTAATACCCAGGTGACATGCCCTGCCAGCCTCTCACGATGACTGAGAGGTTCCTGGGTTGTAGAGAGTAAAGGAGTTAGTCAGTGAGGAAAGTTTTAGTGTCCTTCTCCTGCTGCGGCCATTACCCAGAGCTCTGCACATAGGCATTGGGGCACAGAGATGAATCAAGTCCTCTGCTGCTGCTTGGCCCTTCTCCAGATACATAGTTGCAGTCCTGCCTGGAAGTAGCTTCCCCTATATGATCTTGACAGCTGCCAGCAAGGAGTGGGACCTCTGTGACTTGTCTCTAGCTCTCAGGTCAGTGTCCTCCTTGGTCAGGAGAAAGGTGGACATGATAGCCTCCAGGCTGTTGGGCTCTCTGACAGTCACCTCCTGACCTTCATATGTCCTCAGCACACCTTCCCTCAGGGCTGACTTGCTGTGATTTTCCCAGAAAGTGTGCAGGAGATTTCTACTAAATGTGGTGGCTTGACTAACTTTCCCATCTTTACAAACAAGGACCCGGAGGCTCGGGATATGTGATTTTACCTGATATTGTACTTCTAGAGAAATGGTGGAGCTGGGAATTTGCTCTCACCCAATTGTTAGGCAAGCTTCACAGTCTACAACTCTTTATAGCAATACTTCGGCTATTCTTGTTCCCCCCAGCCCTGTCCCCACTCCTTGCGGGCAGGAACTGACTTGTTTACTTTTGAATTTCAAATGCATAGCACAAAACCTTGAAGTATGCATCATATCTGTTAAATATGAACAAATGCATAAATGACTGAGTAAGGATTCCAAATCAAGCAGCTCAATCAGTTTGGCAGGGCCCATGGCCAGACCGTGTAATGGAATCCATTCCCTGCAGGAAGTGCTCATCCCTTTCCTTGGAAAGGAGCAAGGAGGACAAGCCTGGTATGTTTATTTGGCACCATTCTGTGGCTGGTGGGCCCTGTGTTAGGCACCTGACATGTAGAAATAAAGGAGTGTCACTGCCAAAGAATTTAGTGCCGTAGGTTAGTCAGCCAAGAGAGAACTGGGAAAGAAGGAAGCTCAGAGTTCTGGAAGCCTCAAGTGGGGAACCCAACTCAGGATAGGGATGGGACATTTCCTGGAAGAGAGGATGCTTAAATGTAAACCAGGAGGATGGATAAGTGCTTAGTAAACCTGTACTGTAGTTGTTTGATTCATCGAATTGCTGGTCACATGAACGGGTTATAACAAGCCTATCAGTCTTTCTGCAGGCTTACCCATTCCCCTGGCTGGACAGCCCATCAGCCAACTTCAACCCACCATTGTCTGCCGTCTGAACACAGAGCTGTTTAACTATAGGCCACAAGCAGCATCTGGGAGGCCCTGGAGAGAGAGGGTGGAATGCGCCTCTCCTTTCTATACACATCTGGGAGAAGTTTTTGTCATTCTCTGTAATAAATTCTGTGCCTTCTTTCAAAAAGCTTACAAAATCTTTATCTGCTCTTTGGAACACAAGATTTTTAAAGGTCAATTTCTCTCTTGTCTCTTATCATGAGAAGCGTGGTTTAGAGATAGTCTGAAGGGTGACCAAATTCTATGGCTTTTTGTGAACTCTCCATTCCTGCAATGGGAGATGGGGAGGAGAAGGGAGGACTGAAAGCTTTCTTCTGTTTTCCTGAAATTTCTCATTCTAGGTTGCTCTATCAATTGTGTGTATTGCCACCCATGATTGTTTTTCATGGGGCCAAGAGCATCTAAGAGATTATCATACCTTGAAGCTGCTTAAAGATCCTTTATCAAAAGAGGTCTGGCTGTTTAAATTCCAGTGGAGTTTTTATTCTGGTATGCTCTTTTTAAACACAGTTTCCATTCATTCCTTGCTCTCCACTGATCCACTATGTGACTTTGAGCAAATCATTGCAGCTTACTGAGATTCAGTAACCCTACATGTAAATGTCTGCCTGCAAATTTATTGTGAGATTCTTTCAATGATGGCTATTATTTTCCTTTATGTACATTTGGATTTTTTTTCAGTCTAGCAATGAGCATGTAACAGTTTAGAATATAGATTTTAGCAAAGAAAATGTAAAAAGTCAAAATCCTCTATTATTTGGAGACTTTTAGTGAAAAAAGTAGAATATTATGAAGAGCATAATTACAATTTTAAAAGTACTTATTTAGATACAAATATGTATTCTGTAATAACTATCACGTTTCTCTGTTTGCAAGTGGAAAGGAACAGGAGGGAGAACTGATATTCACAGGTGATGGTGGAAGTCTTAGAGAAGTTGAGTAATCCTCCCAAGGTCACACAGTCAACAAACAGGGGGGCCAGGAATTGAATGCAGAAAATCTCAGTACAGATCCTGCATTTTAAATCTCTGTGCTATGTTGCCTCTAAGTCGCCTTAGACACATAACCTATAATCCTGATCGCAAACTTGTAGGTAGGGATTATTATCCCCATAGTCACTTAGCATAGGAGGGCCACTCTTTGACCATCTCCGAAATGGGCATAAGAGCATCTTTGTGAGAGGGTCAGTGTGCATCTAATGAGAAGATGCTTTTGACAGCACTTCAACAAGGGCTTCACAAATAGGGTGCCATGAGAACAGGGCACACTGTCTTTGGCAAGTGGGGCACAGGGAGGGATTCACATTGAGGGGGTGAGTCAGGGGCACTGTGCCTGCTCCGCTGGCCCCTCTTACCACTTAGTTCCCCCAGGGTGAAATCTGGCCATTTGCTGGATGTATGGGCAGCTCCAATAAAAAATCAGGAGACTGGCACTTACTAAGTCACATCCAGGATCTGTTTTCCATTTTTAAATCCAGACAATGACCATACATGAAGACAAAAACAAACCAATAAAGCTGCTCCCAACTCAGCCACATTGAATAACATTTTTTTTGTCTCACAGTTTAAAAAACCTTCAACAGTATTCTCAATGAACCTTGAAATCCAAGTTTAATTTGAAAAAGGGTTGCTTTAAACCTACCAAGATGGGAAAGAAGAGAAAATGGGAGTTATCTGACAAATGAGGGACCGCAGTGGTTTTTGATGGAGCCACACGTCTGAGGTCTGGCATAGTGAAAAGCTCTGCTCAGATGGCAGCATATTTTGCCACTGGCTACCCACATGACCTGGGCAACACATGAGGAAGCCTCTTTTCCTCATGATAAGGAAATAGAAAGGGAATAATCATACCACATCTATCATAGTGTGGCTCAGTGGATGAACAATTGCTTGGCACGCTGTAAAAGGACACCTGAGTAACTGTACTGTGCCACAGCCCACTTAGTCTAAGGAGCGCTCACTGCATTTCTAGGAGGAGAGGGCACTAGGAGAAGGTGGGGTGCTCCAGGCTCACCAGGCCATGTGCCATGACTCGCATTTGGGGTTTGAGTCTGGTCTGGTCTGTGTTAATGACTTTCCGTGTGACTGTGAAGTATATGATGTCACCTCCCCTTTCTGGGCTCCAGTTTCCCTGTCTGTAACATGCAGGGGAGAAGGAGGAGGAGCTGAAGTTGATTTCTCAGATGTCCCTTCTGGCCCTGTTACTCAACATTAAACTCTGCTAATTCCTTCTTCAGGCCCTTGAGTCATTTCAACCATGAACAACCACTCAGCAAGACTCTAACACTATTTCCTTCCACTCTAAATTATGTATCTGGGATTACGCTGCATTCACTGTCATGGCTGAAATAAAAGCACTTATTTCATTCTGACTCCATTAGATTTAGTCATTTGAATGACAATTTCTTCCAAATGACTGTGAGCTTCCTGAAGGAGAAAGACTGGGCCATGTTCACTGGTCCTCATATCCCCTCAGGAAAGAACACGGGGCCTTGTTGACAGCAGGGGCCCAAAACGTGTGGTGCTCAACTGCACTGAAAAGAGCCCGATGCTATATGTGGCCCACGCTCACGTTCCCCATGTAGGGCACTCTGTTTTCCCTTCCCAGACTGTCTCTGTAGGCAAGGCCAGTGAGGATGAGTTTTGCCTGTCTCTGGTCCTATATCTATTTCATATGTGCCCCCTGAGAAGCAGGGCCCCCCTGCACCTTCCTCTGGTCTTCCCCAATGGATGGAGAGATCACTGAATCAAGAGGATCTCAAAGTGAGATGTTTCCTCATTTCACAGTTGAGAACACAAGGCCAAAAATTCTTGATAATCCATCCTACCCAGATGGTTGTATTTCTAATCACAACAACTCATGGAAGTTCTTCCTGGCTGGACTGAAAGCCCATTGGGACAGGGACCATGTTACTATTTCCAGGAGGGCACCCAGACACCTGATAACCATGGCTTCTGGCTCTCGCTCCTCCACATCCACCAACTGGGTTCTTGCTGCACTCAGGACTGGGTGGTCTGGAGTGGGGGGAACCATAAGAAGCTTGTGAGTTCTGATCTTCAGAAGGTAAAGACAATGCCAGAATTGTCACCTGGCATGGTGACAATGCTGTGGACTACCCTGCCCCTGGATTGGTGGTCACCCTGAAGTGGGTGAAGAGCCTCAGGCTGGAGAAGCCTCTGTTGTCTGGTTGGTGGCAGAGGGCACTGGCACCCAGGGCTTCCAGTTGTGAGTCCTGTCTCTTTCTGCTACTTGGTCTGTTCATGCTCCAGCCTTTCCTCCAGTGCTGGGTATTAGGGGAGCTGACAACAAAGATCAGAGGGCCCTGGCATTTGGTAATGCTTCTAGGCTGGAACTGGACCCTGTTCCCATCATATCCCAGCTTCGACAGGGGAGGACCCAGAACTCTTAAAGGCTCCTGAAGAATGAATAAATGCATGCACTGGGAAGAACATTTTGCATATATTATCTTAATAAATCATCATATGCCCCCAGATGTCATTAGTGTCTCCAACATGTTTGGAAAGAAGTCAAGCTGTAAGCAAACAACCCATAGTCACCCTCACCCAGTAGTTATGTGATTGTTTGCTTCTTGCCTGTCTCCTCCACTAGTAGGCAAGCTCCCTGAGGCACGTGCCTCACCTGTTTTGCTTACTGCTTATTCACAGCACCTAGAGCTAGGGCTGGGGCACAGTAGGCACTTAGAATATCTGTTTGACCAATGCTCATGTGTCAGGTGAGGAAACTGAGCTTCAGAGCCAGGACCAAAACTCAGGTCTGTTGTCTCGGAAGCTTGAGTTTTCCTATTCTGTCCTCCCAAGATTCCAACCTCCAATCCTTCCATCTAGCCATCTTCAGACCCATGGGTCTCAGCAGTGCCACCACCAGCACCTGGGAGCACAGGGCCTGCCCCATGCATCTGTGGCTAGCTATGGAGCATATGGTGTCTGACTGGGGAAGTTCCTTGTCATCCCTGTTCCTCTTTTTTTCCAGCTTGATGCTTTTGCCCTTGACTGACATCTAGGAATTTTTAGCTGTGATATACCTTCTTCTCCTTCCAGATGTTTTCCTTGAGCTCTGGGGTAGCAAACAATTCCCTAAGTTAAGGGGTAAGTACAGGAAGAAAGCAGAATGTCCCTAAAAAGATATATAAGATCCTTATTGTTATGGTTTGGATGTGAGGTGCACCTCAAAATCTCATGTGAGAGACTATGCAAGAAGGTTCGAGGAGAAATGATTGGGTTATAAGAGACTTAACCCAATCAGTGGATTAATCCTCCTGTGGGATTAACTGAGGGGTAACTGGAGGAGGAGGTGGGGCATTGAGAGTGTGGCTTTGAAGTATATATTTGTATCGGGCAAGTGGAGACCTCTCTTTCTGCTTCCTGATCTTTATGTGAGCTACTTCCATCCACCACACTCTCCTGCCATAATGTCCTGCCTCACCTCGAGTCCTGAATGGAGCCAGTCTTCTATGGAAGAAGACCTCTGAACCCATGAGCCCCCAAATAAACTTTCCTCCCTCTATAATTGTTCTGGTGGGTCTTTTAGTCACAGTGGTGAAAAAGCTGACTAAAACACTTATTTTCTTAAAAACGGAGATTTCTCCTTCTGTCTTTCCATTGTTTCATTTTTTCAGAGCAACAGGGGTGTACAGAACATTTCCTCGCTTCACTGTCTTATTAGAGAAACAGCAGAACAAGAGCCCCATGATAAGTGGAGAGCACCTGGGGCCTCAGTGCTGGGTGGGGCCTCTGACAGCAGGGAGGGTGACTCTGTTCAGGTGCAGGTGCCCAGTGCCTGCCCATGCTGCAGTGGGGGAGTCTGGGGTGGGAGGATGTCCTGTGAGTTTTAAGGGAAGTTGGAAATTTGAATTTAGATATGAAATGTGTGAGTTTTAAAGATTACCCTTTAAAAATAATAAAAAGATACTTCTCAGGCCAAACAAAACACACCGATACAAAAGATTTCCTCCGAAGAGTAAAAGTTCTGCCTGGGATCGTGGACATATGAGGGAGCCCTTTGACCTAATGATACTCTCTTCCTTTCTAAGACCTCAAAGGCCCTCTCAAGGGTAAGGTTTTAGCTTGGCTCCAGTGCAAAATTCTATCTACTTTTTAAAAGAACCCTCTAGACCCACTCAACAAGTCCTTATGTTCTACCTGTAAACAGTGCCACTTTGCAAGGAAATGGTTGGGGGTTATAATTTCATTTGATGTTTTGGGGGATTTATCATGGACCTGTGTGTCTACTGTAGGCTTTCTCCTCTATAGTTCTTCACACTTTTCAGAGTGCAAACACTTGTGGTTTTATTGGTCCTCATAAAAACTATGAAGTATATAAGGCAACTATTTTCATTCCCATGACATAGATGGAGCAATATTGACCCAGGGCCGTATAGTCCTCTGCCTAGGGCCATGTGGTGAGTTAGCAGCAGCAAAACTGGTGTCAATGGAGAGACAATTGTACCTACAGCCAGTGAAGGTGAATAGATAGATGAATGACTTTTTTTTTTTTGATTGCCAATTCTCAGTACATCCCTGTGAAACTAGGCAAGGGATTTGATCTTGCATACACAGAAATCAAGTCATGTGACCAGGGCCCAAACCCATGGCCCTGAGTTCTGCTGTCTTGATACTCAGTGTCCTGATGGGTTGTCAGGAAGACAATGGTCTTCAGAACATCTGAGAAACAGATCCCCAGGAAAAACCAGTGATGATGAGTTTTCCTCCAGGGTCTTTCAAACATTCCTGACTGAAATCCAGAGTTAAAAGTACATCTTACATATGACCCAACACCCACATATAAGATGCAAACAAAAGATTCCTAAAAGTTACTGCATCATGAGCAGAGAACTCTGATCAATTTCCTATTAAAGATAGAGAGAAGGGAGAGAGAGAAAAAATTTTTTAGTATCTATTTTTCAGTTTTTGGTGGACACAACATCTTTATTTTTTACTTTTATGTGGAGCTGAGGATCGAACCCAGAGCTCCACACATGCCAGGCAAGCGTGTTACCGCTTGAGAGCCACATCCCCAGCCCAAATTCTCATATATATTTTAAAAGGCTGATTATAACTATCCAAGTTGATATCAACACAGTACTGGCTTTTGACCCTGAAGGCAACTGCTGCCTCTGTGCCCTCTGGCCTTTCCAACCCTTGAGTGACAAGAATGCAGGTGAGCATAATAAGAATTATTAAAGCCATTATTAGAACTAGTCACTAATAGCTCATAATAATAAAATTAGTATTAACAACAACTAATATGCTTTCATTAGTAGCTAATATTTATTGAGTCCTTACTTTTAACTATTATTACACTTGCTATCATTTTTAATCTTTATGTCAACCCTGTGATTTGGGTATTATGGTTATCTGCAAATTACAGATGAGAAATTGCCAAGCTGAGTATCCTGCCTGAGTTACACAGTTTTTGCCTAGTTGATCCAGAATGGTGCCCCAGGATATTGAACTCAGCACACAAATATAACTGCTAGATGGTATTGCTGTTACAAGCTGTCCAGATGAATTGGCAATGCCAGGTCATGCTGCTGACTTCTTATGCTCCCTAGAAATCCTGCTGAGCCAATAGGATGAATTCTAATTTTGGCCAAAATGAAGGCTCTTCTGCATCTGGACCATCTCTTCCCATCTTATTGGGCCACTTGTGTTTTCCAGACATTAACTCTGGCTTATCTGCCTTTGGGCACACTATTCCATCATTGCCCATGTAGCTAACTAGATGTTTGTTTTCTTGTCTGCCTCTCCTCTTGACTACAGTTCCTTGAGGGCAGGCTGGGCATCCGCAGTGCCACAGAATGTCTGCTAAGTGAAGAATTGAAGAGAATTGTTTGGCAGCTACTTTATTCCTTCTTAAGTAACATAAAATCTTGGTAGTTCCCTGTAGGTTAATATGTATTAAGTAAATCTGAAAGACTGGGCTAGAAGTATGTACTCCCCACTGACTAGCTATACAACCCCAGATAAGTGATTAACTTCTCTGTGATTCAGTTTCCTCATCTGCAGGGTTGTTTTGTAGATTAAATACATCAATATATACCCCTGGTATATGGTCCCTGGTACATAATGAGTGCTCACTATATATTAGCTATTATTATCATCAGAAAATTACACATTTTCTCTTAAAGGGTATAATTTAGAAGGCTCCAGCTACATAACAGGTATAACTGGAGAAGGTACATCAACACAGAATTTTATGCTATAAGGCCGAGGACCACTGTAGGGATTACACTGGAGGATGACTACTTCTTTACATCAGCTTTAACCCGTTGACTAAAGACACGGGCTTCAAGGCAAAGGCTCAGTAACTACAAATTATGAAGAACACAGTCCCCAAGCTCACAGCTTTCTTGTCAGAAAGCAGAGGCAGGGATAACAGGACTACCCACTCCCAACGCCCCACATATTTTCATCTTGATAGCAACTCAGGAAATATTTACTTATTTGAATAGACAGGTCAGTCATGGCTCACATTCAAATTGACATTGAATAGTGAGAGTAAGAAGAGGGTGGGGTAGAAGAAGTAGAGAAGTGTCCCCTGGGGGCAAGAGTCTTCAAAGCAGAGACTGGGAGGCCCTGACAGGAGGTTGGGAGGGATGCTGGGGAAGGTGGCCCACCTGGAGCCCTGTGGTCTCCACCACGGGTCAGAAGCAGTGTGGCACATAGCCATGCTTAAACATGCTTGTTCTTTCCCTATGGTGGCTAAGATTTGAATGTATTCTCCCAAAGTTCATGTGTTGCAGATTTAATCTTCAAATTTGTATGTTAATGGCATTGAGAAGCGGGGCCTTGGGAGGTAATTAGGGTTAGATGAGGTCATGAGGGTGGGGACCCCAGAATGGGTTTAGTGGCTTTGGAAGGAGAGAAGAGAGACCCAAGCATGCAAATTTGCACTCTCTTGCCATGCAATGCCCTCCACCAGGTAAAGATGCATCACGAAGTCATTTACTAGGTGCTGTATCTTGTTACTGGCCTTTCAGATGCCAGAACTGAGAAATAATGTCTTTCTTTATAGATTACTCAGTCTTTGGTATTTGATAGCAAGAGAAAATGGACTAAGACATCCACTAGACTCTGATTTCCCTGATGCCTGTAAAGCCTACTAGCATGACATCCCAGGCCTCTCAAGATCCTTCCTAATCCTCCCTCTGCTTCTCTCACTGCTGCAGAAAACTTACTACCCCACTCTGAATCCCCGAGACATACCCTCCACTGCAGTCCTCCAGAGCTGCCTGCCATTACTGATTCCCCATACTCTTTCATACCATGAAGACTCTGCATCATTTACTGGAATCTCCTAAGGGATGCACCAGAAGGAGATGGTGGGCAGGAAGGTGGGATATAAGAAGTCTGAGGTATGTTCTATGATCTTTACTGTGGCCTCAATCCACGCCACCTCTTTCCAGGTGACTCCTTTTCCAGATCTCCACCTCATACTAGACTCTGCTAATACCTTCCACCATTCTCACCAGCCCAGACCAGGGCTGTATCAGTTTCCAGCCATACTCGACTCTGTTCATTTCACCATCTTGGCTGGATCCCTGTGCCTGCTTACCCTGTCTCTTCATTATAGTCTGTTCTTCTAAACCGTCTGGGGGGATTCTGTTTTCTGTAAGAATGCTGACCAGGAGACAGCTGCCCCTCCTCCTGCCTGGCTGACTTTGAGCAACTACCTCCAGCCTTGAATAACGCCAGCAGCTATTGCGCACTCTGGGTTTGCTGTAGGCATCCTGGGAAAGGATTTAGTTTCATGATGGCATTTAGTTCTCACCCTTCCCAGATCTGTGAATGGGCCCCATTTAAAAAAAAATAGACACTTAGAGAAGTTAAATAGTTACCTAAAATTACAGGAAGAGAATAAAGAGTTGGAAGTGTTGAATTCTGAGACTTCCTTCCCATGCCCTCTGCCATGCTGGTGATAGGAGCTCCAGATTAGGAGTCAGTCCTCCCTGGCCACCTTCTGCTCTGTGGCACTGGCAAAGTCCCTTACCCCAAGAGGCTGGGTTTGTCAGATGCTTTGTCAACTGTAATGTTTTACATAGGCATAAAGAATGGAAAAATTATTACTATCAATGCCACCGTCTTCATTATTATTGATTTATTTTTAATCAACAAATTATGTAACTAGACAGAATCAATTAAGCAGACAAAGTTGTTCTGGGAGGCTCAAGTAGTTAATAAATATATGCCTAAAGGAAAATCGAGCAACTTCATCATGGCAGGCCTCAGGCTAACACCGAGGCTCCTACCATGGCTCCAGCTCAAGTCTACAATCACCATGAGCAATTGGCTTCCATGAAAGACAATGGGCCAGCCCAAGGAAATTGGCAAAACCCAGGAGATGGCATAGACTTTTCCTGTTAGCCTGCTTCTAGGGGCAGTTTTCTAGTCCCATCTCCAAGCACAACTTGAGCACCACAGAGTTCTCTTCAGAGAACCATTCACTTCCAAATGATGACAGACCAGTCTTGTGCTGGGCACTGGGGACTCCAGTGATGAGCAGGACATGAGTCTTGTGGTGACAGTTTACTGAACCCTTGTGGTATTAGCCACAGGGACCATCAGCAACAAATGCTGTGATAAAGTATGAACTGCAGGTTTGTAAGTCCATCCCCATGCTCTGACATGGGTGTCAGTTTTGTCTGTCAATGGGGAGGGAAAGTAGGCCCAGGACAGGAGGAGGGAAGGAGCCAGAAGGTATTGAGGCCAAAGTTCAGTGCTTTCCACATTGGAGAGAGCAGGCTGAATGACCCAAGTGGCTGATCAAGTTCACACAGCCAGTAACGGACATGACTGGGACATTTTTATATTTTTGTTTTGGTTTGTTTTTCTTTTATGTGGTGTTAGGCTTGGATGGTACTAGAAGCTTGGAACAGGCGTGTGAATGAGGGGAGGCCCGGGAGACACCTGGTTGTGATGGTGATCAGAATATCATTTCAGATAGGAAAAGAGCCAGTAACAGCAAAGAAGCTACTGTAACAGAATACCTCCTCATGTGCTGGGCGCTGGGTACATGTTATTTCTAGTCTCTGCACCCACTGTGCAAGGTAGGTATTATTCTCTAATTTTATATTTCTCTTATTTACTGCTATTTTATCAATAAGATAATAAGATCACAAGTTCAAAGAGATTGAGTGACTTTCTCCAAATCACAAGGTTCCAAGTGTCTGGGTCTAGATTTGAACCATAAGAAAATGTTTAAACCTCAATGAAAGTAGTGAACATCTAGTCCCATAGGCTAATTCATTTGATAAATAATTGCTAAGTCCCCTTCATCCTACCTAAGTGCTGAAGGAGATACTGGACATATCCCAGGAGGCTCCTTCCTCCCCTGCTCCCCCTTTCCCCTCCCTTTCTGCATCCTTCCATCCACCCCCAACTCTAAGTTTCTGCCCTGCTGTGTTGAGCCTATCTCAAGACATCAGAGGACAAGACATACACTTTTGACTCCTTGGAGCTTCTTGGAATGGGCAAATCAGACAAAGAAAGGATGCCACCCATAGGCCCTGAGCCCTTGCTGAGGTGGGCCAAAGGTGGAGAGATGATCAAGGGCCCTCACCAGTCACACTGACATCTAAAACTGAACCAAAGAATGTCAGGAAAAAGGTGAGCCAGGCCAGACAGTTTTGAGGTATGAGGAGGTCTAGATCTGCGGCTTCCAGATCTTTCTGACCTACAGTGAAAATACACTTGTGTCACAATTCAGGGCACACCTACACCTACAAATTTTAAAATAAAAACAAAAAAATCTCACAAAGCTCTGCTTAACCTTGCCACAGGGTAGAATTTGACATTTTCTTTCTTTTTTAAAAATGATTTTTTAGTTGTTGATGGATGTTTTATTTTATTTATTTATTTTTATGTGGTGGCTGAGGATTGAACCCAGTGCCTCACACATACTAGGCAAGTGCTCTACCACTGAGCCACAACCCCAGCCCGGAATTTGATATTTTCTGTTTCATTCTACTTATGTAGAATCGTTAGTGGGTTGCAACCTACAGTTTGAAGCACACTGTTCTAGGTCATGCTGTGGATGAATGCTCCTGGAACAGACAGAAGGTGGTCACTCCTGAATTCTGACTTTAGGGAGGGAAAGAGATTGGAGATGGAGCCTGAGGAGAATCTCTACACCCTGGTAGAGATTAAAAGAAATTTCCAGAATACCAGTGAGCAGTAAAATGCAAAGTCCATGTGGATTAGAGAGCCTGCTGGGGAAGCCCTGGAGGGAGCATCCCCTCCAGCTGGTTTCAGAGAGGCCTTGATGCCTTGGGGGCCTGCAGCTGCCCTGGAAGACTGACCAGGGTGGGGCTCCTGAAGACTGGGAGATGTGAGGAAGAGATACTAGAAACAAAGCTGTCGGTGTTGGGGAGAAACTCAATTAGCAAACCTGGGCCCTTCTTGTGGACTTCAGTGATATTTATGGAGGGGCAAGGGCCTGGAGCATTCGCAGGGAGACTTCCACAGACAGTGCAGCACTGCCAAGAAACCTCTGCCCCGCTAAGGCCTAGGGGAAATAGGGGCTGTTATCACTCCGATTACCTCAGGAACAGCCAGAAATGAGCCAGGAAATTGACTGAATTCTTGCTGGACTGAAGTTTTATAAGTTTTGCTTAACATAAGCATGGGGTGATATTTTTAGTTCTTTGTGTGTCAAAAAGGGCCCATAAATATTTCAGAGCTAAAATGTGTTCTGCAAAATATAAGTTCTGGGTAGTATCTGGGTGTGTATAAAACCATAAATTTTATTTCCCTTAGTTCTTCCAATTTGGAGGACTTGGCTTTAAGCTGGCGGGAGGTGGAGGAGATGGTTGCCCTTATTCTTGTGCCAGGTGCCATGTTGGACTCTGGGCAAACCAGAGGAGGCATCCTTATTCCCACTTTACAGATTTGGAAGCTGAGGCTCGGAGCAGCAAAGTGATGCTCAAGTTCACACAACACACCAGGCACACCAGGGCTGGAACTGGTGTGACTCCCAGGTCTGTGCTCTCTGTTGTGGCACCCAGAGTATATTTTTCTGGCCCTGTCAGTTTGGGGTAATGCTTTGCCTTTTTTTGGGGGGGGTTTGAGGGGGGGCAGTACTAGGGATTAAACTCAGGGGCACTCAACCACTGAGTCACATCCCCAGCCCTATTTTGTATTTTTATTTAGAGATGGTATCTCACTGAGTTGCTTCGCACCTTGCTAAGTTGCTGAGGCTGGATTTGAACCTGTGATCCTCCTGCTTCAGCCTCCTAGCTGCTAGTATAACAGGCATGTGCCACCATGCCCAGCTCACTTTGCCTTTTAAACAGTGAGACATTGATATTAATAATGGTGGCTAAGAGCAAGGTTTTTACAGGCATTTCTTCATTAGTCCTCACCACATCCTAAATCATTCCCATTCTACAGACAGAAACCAGGATTCCAATAGGTTTAGTATCTTGGCCACAGTAAGAAATTAGCACATCCAGGATTCAAACCTGTGCTACACCAAGGCTCAAGCTTCTCATTCATAATCTACACTGCTTCTTACGTGGTCATTCATATTCTAATTTGCTTAAGTGTTCTACTTGTTCTTTCACTTTGCTTTATAATAGTATTAGTTCTTCTGATGACTTGACTTGGCACCTGACCTGAACTTGGGAGAAGGACTTTCACAAACGCTTCTTGATGGGCCCTGCAAAGAAGAGCACACTAGGCCAGGGAGAGGGTTTTCCTGGGAGTGTGGTGGATTGTGGCTGCATGCCCAGTCTGGCTATGGGGACATCCCTAATCAGCGGTTGTCAGGCAGGTGACAGATGGTGCCACTGCCTACAGAAGCCATCTTGCCCTTCTGTTGGAGGCTTGTCAGAGGCAAGGTATCAAAGGGCAGATGGCTGTGATCCCAAGCCAAGAGAGTTCCCACTAGAGATTCCCAACCCCTCAAAGGGCTGGGCATGTGTGGGACTAAGGACACAATAAATCCTTAAACAACAGGAGGTTTTATGAGATTTCTAGCTTCCTGATTATCCTTTCTTCCTTCCAAAGCCATTTCAACCAATGATTCCTCTTATAAGTAGTCGCATCTTAGAATCAGAAAATGCATACAGATTGCAGGAAACATGGAAGGTCAGCTGGTTCTTGCCCCTTCAAATACTTGAATGCCATCCCCATAGTATTATCGAATGACCTCCAATACTGGGGGCTTCGTTACCTCCAGGGATGGCTCTGCCTGCTAGACTGTGCTTTTTGACATGAAACTGAAATCCATCTTCCTTCCTTCCTTCCATAGACCTCAGCTCTATACCTTGGGATCTTAGAAAATAAGTCTGAAGCCTTTGCTGCAGCCATAGCACTTTGGGACTGGAGCCAATCTGTGTCCTTGAGTCCTCTTGCTAGATTCCCTGCTTCACCTTGCTTGTGTTCTTTCTCCCAGGCTTGTCCATATTGGTCCTTCTTCTGCCTCACTGGGCTTTGTGGGACCCTGAGCAAGGTGTGGAGCAAGGAGGTGGTTTGGAAGCAGCCTCAGTTCTCAAGGAGCCCGTGGAGTGGTAAGAAGGACAAACATATCTACAGGTGATTCCAGCACAGAGGACACAAAACAGTAACCAAACAGTAATACAAAACACAGAGACAGGGAGATGCCAATGCCAGGCCTGTGCTGAGTGGAGGAGGTGACCCTTGAACTGAGTGAGCCAGAGTTTACCAGGGTACAGGAGAGAAAAATGCTCTTATTTGTCCCCTTGTGTCTCCTATTGTGTTGACCAAAAACCACCGGGAGCTTCCTGGTGCTGACTGATGTCCTCCATATGTCCCTTTGTCCTGCACCAACACTATCTTCTCTGGGTACAGTTCAACCCCAGTGGCTTTCTCAGAAGCCAGACCCACTGGGGCCTCAGGACAAGCTTGTGTCTGCTAGGACTCAGAATTTCTTCATGAATGACACCTTGGGAAATGACCTGTTTCTTCTGCAGTTTGGCCCCATCAACAGGGACCTCATTTTTCCTCTCTGGAAAACTTCAAGGATCAAGTCTGAAACCCATTTTATTTGAGGGCCAATCCTTGTAAAAAGTCTTCTTCTAGGTCCATGCTAAGAAATAATCAGAAGAAGTAAGAAGGCTGATTAATCTCCCACCCCTACTAAGACCTGGTCTTAGACTGTAATTACCTGGGGTTCCCATTAGGCATCTACTCTGTGAGGTGGGGAGGAGAGCTGAGGGGAATTAAGCCCCTTGGAGAGGCAGGGGACAGTTAAGGCTTCTGGAAATGGTGAGACTTAGATTCTCACAAAGGACTCCTCAGCCTGGAGGAAGTTCTTGGGTAAACTGTGTAGCTGTAGAAAGGGTCTACTCCTCCTCTTCCTCTGTCTTTTCAGCCAAACAGACCCTGGACCTACCCAAGCAGCTTTGAGAGGGATTTTATTCTTTGTACCCAGCTCAGGGCCTAAAGGGAAGGACTATTAAAATAGCTGGCGCAGGCCTATAATCCCAGCAGCTCCGGAGGCTGAGGCAGGGAGATCACAATTCAAAGCCAGCTTCGGCAAATTACCGAAGCCCTAAGAATTCAATGAGATCTTGTGGCTAAATAAAACACAATATAGGGCTAGGGATGTGGTTCAGTGGTTGAGTGCCCCTGGGTTCAATCCCCAGTAACACACACACACACACACACACACACACACACACACACACACACACTATGCCTCCTTCTGATGCTAACAAAAGGGTTCCACTGTGGACCCTGGACACCAAGAGATGTCTTCCTTAGATCCACCCATAATTTAGTGCTCCCTTCCTATATCCTTGGCAGACAGTAAAGCTTGATGGTAGCAGGCAGCAGCTCTAGAGTCAACTCTAAAACTTCAAATCTCAGCTCCACTGTGAACCACTGTGGGACCAGAGACATCTTACCAAGCTTCTCTGAGCCTCAGTTTCTTCATCTGTCCTCTCTTGTGATAATCACTGGATCATCTTGGGAAAGTTATTGAAGATATAAGTGACATAACACATGCAAAGAATTTAGCACAGAGAATGGTCAAGAGTGACACTTAAGGGAATTTTCCCTCTTTAGAGGACAGACAGCACTCAACACATAAAATATATGCGGAATTTAGAGACCAGATACTCTTGGGTTAAAATCCCTCCTGTTTACCCTTAGGTGTCATGGGGTCATAGACAAGTGCTTCTCTATTTAGGCCTCATTTTCCTTATCTGTGATCAGGGCTGTTGATATAATATTACATGTTACACAGTTATATATATAACGTCTACTTTGTGCGTACAATAGCTTCTTGTCTAACACAAAAACCCAGGCAGGGCATTTATCCAGATACAACTGACATGGAGGATGTTACAGAGGAAGGAAAGACGGGAATCAAGAAGTCAGAATCAGTTTCTCCAGTGAGACGCTGCTCCCTGCTAGGGGGACATCAGGGATTGGCTGGGCTGCTGTCTTTGTGGGTGGTGGTGTGTGTGCATGTCCACTTAGTGCTGCTCCCCGAAGTGGTAGTGGTAGTTCGGAAAGGGAAGGCTCTATTGTAACTCTATTAGCCAGGCCTTTTGCTGTTGATGGAACTGGGTCAAGCTCAGAAGTGCTGCCCCATGGGTGTGAGCTCAAAGCCTTAGGCCCCAGCATTCCTGGTGGACCAAAGTGAATAAAAACATACAACTCTCCGAAATCCCCACTGGATGCTTGGATTCCTTCTAGCTACAAAACACTCTGACTTTGCCTTTGTCTGGCGAGAACCCAAAAGCAGCTTGAATACCATTGTTGACAGGCCAATCAGTAGCACTCAGGACAGACTTCCTTCCATGGCCTGTGCAGGTGGCTGGGAGCTCTGTCTTCCAGGGGTCCAGACCTTTCCTGTGGCTCCCTAAGTCACTCCATTTGAAACAAATCTGCTCCCTCAAGCCTACACATTTAAGCCTAGATTTGTGCAGCTGGAAATTGACTGTGCCCTCAGAGAGCCACTCAGGACTTTGTGTGTTACAGAGGCAGGAGCTAAGGCTCAGTGGTTTAGAATCTGCACGTGTGCACACATACACGTACAATGTCAAGGGCCAGCAGTTCTGTAAGATGCAGTGGTTCCAGTGTGCCTTAGGGAGATGCTAAGAGGGGTTCTCATGGCATACAAAGCTGATTGGTGTCCCAGAAAGGAGAGTCACCTAGAAGCAAAGCAGAGAGAAGTGGCCTTGGCAGAATTTTACTTATATCTCCAGGTACCCAAATCTCAAAGAGTTGGAGAAAAAGGCCCATAATGAATGGAAAACCCAAAGTGCCTGAAGCTGCCCCATTTCCAATCATTAAAGGTAGACTTAATGGATGTTCGGGCCCTCTTTCCAGCAGCTGGGTGGCCAGGCGATTTTTATTTCAATAATTAGCTGCTGTAAGTCACACAGAACTGGAGACAGATAAAGGCAGGGCCAGTCTCTCATGGAGCTAATTGTGCCCAGAGTTCTACACGCCTAATCAAGCCTTGCACAGCTCCCAACCCTTTCATCCAAGGCCTCAGAGGACCTTGCCATCGGTAATTAAATCTCATAAGTGCCTTAAAGAAAGGGATTCTCTGGGGTAGTCTGAATGGAGTAAAGGCTACTGGAGTGGAAGTGGGGCAGGCAGCCAGGTTGTTGGCCCCAAACAGGGAACAGGGAGACTGGCCTGAA
This sequence comes from Callospermophilus lateralis, assembly GCF_048772815.1. Taxonomy (NCBI): domain Eukaryota; kingdom Metazoa; phylum Chordata; class Mammalia; order Rodentia; family Sciuridae; genus Callospermophilus; species Callospermophilus lateralis. The sequence goes on from NW_027514360.1 coordinate 340,852, forward strand.
CAGCCTTTGGCCTCTGTGCATTCCACCCAAACAGGGTAATTACCTCCTAGGGGGCTTCTGCTGACCACCTCCTGGTGCATCTGGCTCAATCACCCAAAGTCTTTCTAAATTTCTCAAATTGTATGGTCTTTGGAGGATATATTTATTAGAAATTCCAGTTCAGGCAAGAGTAATTCTAAGACAATTTTCCTAGATTCTCAGACTTGGAAGGGAATATAAAGGACACAGTGGCCCAAGCCCCATCTGATGCTCATATTCTTTCTGTGAGAATTCATGGACACCAGCCAGCCCTTGTTGTATCTCTGATGACAGGAAGCTTAGCTCTAACACATTCTATCACCTAAACTTGGCTTTACAAAGTTTGCTTTCTTCAAGAGCCTTAACTCTATGCTGGCCCTAATTCTATGCTTTAGAAATTAATGAACAAGAGAATTCCTCCTCCCCAGAACAAAACCTCTTTTCCAATGAGACCTCTTTCCCCAAGACTCTGGAAATCTGTAGAACATAGGGATTAAATATGCAGGCTTTATATCCAAAGCATGATCCAGAAAGGAAATACTGGACCTTGCCAAAAGTTACAGCTCATGCTCTGCAAAAGACTCCATTTAGAGGATGAATAAAATCATGGCACTTGCAGGTAAATGGATGGAGTTAGAGAAGACAATGCTAAGTGAAGTTAGCCAATCCCCCCAAAACCAAATGCTGAATGTTTTCTCTGATATAAGGAGGCTGATTCATAGTGGGGTAGAAAGGGGGAGCGTGGGAGGATTAGATGAACTCTAGATAGGGCAGAGGGGTGGGAGGGGAAAGGAGGGGGCATGGGGTTAGCAAGGATGGTAGAATGTGATGGACATTATTATCTAAAGTACAGGTATGAAGACATGAATTGGTGTGAACATACTTTGTGTACAAGCAGAAAAAAAAAGGATGAAAAGACAGCTATGGAGTAGTAGGAACATTTTGCAAACTACACGTCAACAAAGGCCTAGTATCTAGATTGGATGAGGAACTCTAAAAACTCATAAGTAAAACCAACCAACAAACCATCAATAAACATTCCAATTAGAAAATGGTCAAACAATATGAATATAAATTTTATCAAAGAGCTCATATAGATGTCAATCAAGCCCATGAAAGATGTTCATTATCATTAGCTATGAGAAAAATGCAAATTAAAATCACAATGCATTAATACTCATACATATTAGAAAGGTTAAAATCAAAAGTAGCAACAACTCTGAATGCTGGCAAGGATGCAGAGAAACTGGATCTCCTACACATTGCCAGTAGGAATATACAAGGGTTCAACCCTTTTGGAAACAGTGTGGCAGTTTTTTAAAAACTAAATATGCAATTATTGTACAACCTAGCAATTGTACTCTTGGGCATTTAATCTTCAGAAATGAAAACTTATAGTCACACAAAAGCCTATACAATAATTTTCACAGATGCTTTATTCCTAATAGGCAAGAACTGGAAAGGGTCCAGATGTCCTTTGACAGGGGAAATGGTTAAATAAATGGGGAATACCAGAGAATACTACTAAATGATAAAAAGGAATGAGATAATGATACTAATGAATCTCCAGGGAATTATGGTGAGTGAAAAAAGCCAATTGTATAAGACTGAATGCTATATGATGCCATTTCTATAACATTTTTGCAATGACAAAACTTTAGAAATGGAGAAAAGATTCATGGTGGCTAAGGGTTAGGGAATGGGCTGGGAGTGTGGCTGTAAGAGACATCATGAGATACCTGTGGTGATGGAAATGTTTACCACCTTGACTGGATATACTCACCTATGAATATTGTCAGGTAGCAAAAGTAAGCACACACTCAAATACGCATAAATCAAATGAGAACCTGAATAAGACAGGCATGAGTGGGTTGTATCAATGCCAATATCCTGGTTGGAAATTCTGCTCTCTTACTATAGTTTTGCAGAGTGCTACTACTGGGGAAAAGTAGGTAAAGTGGTCATAGGAAATCTCTGTATAACTTCTCACAATTGCACATGAGTCACAATTATCTTAATAAAAATTTCAATTAGATAATAAAGGATTTTTTGAGTCAGCATGCTCTAAGTCAGGCAGAGCTCACTGTGGACATTGAACCTACTACATACTTTCTATGCGACTTTAGGCCAATAAACTCTGAACCTCAGTTTTTTTTTTTCATCTGTGAAATAGGGTGGTTTCTACCATCTCACAAAGTACTCTTGAGGCTTAAATGAGGCAATCTATGAAAATACTTCACATGATGCTTGACACAGAATAAGAACTTGCTAAACAACAGGTGCAAATGTTGCATCGTTGTCCAAGATAAATAGTTCTCTACCTTTACCTAATTCAGTTCTCACCCATCTTGCCTCCATCCGGGCCGTTCTTCTCTGAAAAAGTTCTTTTTGGTCAATGTCACTCTTTAAAACACCAGTTTCACCAGAAATGAAAGAGTCTAGTGCAGTCTCATTAAAAGAGCCCTCGTGGCTGGTTGCAGTGGCACACATCTATAATCCCAGCGGCTTGGGAGGCTGACACTGGAGGATTGCGAGTTCAAAACCAGCCTTAGCAAGAAGTGAGGTGCTAAGCAACTCAGCGAGACTCTATCTCTAAATAAAATACAAAATAGGGCTGGAGATATGGCTTAGTGATTGAGTGCCCCTGAGGTCGATCCCTGGTCCCATAAAAAAAAAGCTCTGGTGTCTTAGGATTTCTAGTTACAACATCAAAGTTCACATTTTGTTTGGGCCAGTCACTTGCCACTTATGTCCTGTGCAATGCCTTTTTCCACCCCCTAGGGTGGTAGCAAGCTGTCAGATTCATATTTACCTACCAATCCTTAAGCATTTACTACATTCAGTCACCAATATTAATACAAACACCATGAATGTGGCATCCCATATTTCTTACTAAATTTTCAAGACAATTCTAGAAGTTGGTATGAGGAAAGATGGCTATATTAATAGTCTCAGGACTCTCACTTCCTTATATTCAAACCCATGTGTAGTCCCCACACTGACTCTGGGATTAGCCATCTTGCATTGGCCAATGGACCAAAAGGACACTCAAATCTGAGGCATGGAAGACCCTTGAGCATTTGTGCTTGCCTTCTCCTGCTGCTTTTTAAAAACAGCCACCATAGAAGGGGCCCAGGTTAGCCTGCTTGCTGCTGAGACTTAGAACTGAGCCAACAAACTTGCAGGAGATTTTAGCCACATGAGTGATCCCAGACCAGACTAGCTAACTACCCAGCTTTGCCCAGCCCAAATGATTGACCTTTAGAAACCAATAAAAGGTCACTTTGAACCACTCTATTTTGGGTTTATATACTTCATAGTATGGCTACCTGATGCAGGTATTATAATTTCCACATTACAGATAAGGAAACTGGGGCTCAGATCATTAAACCACTTTAAAAAACAAGAGAAAATATTGTGTGATTAATAATGATTCATATTTACCTACCAAAGGGTTAAACAGTACTTCAGAGCTTGTAAATTGCTTCCATATTTTCACATTAATTTGGTAGGTAAATATGAATCCGAGCAGCTTGCTATCACCTTGTGGGGAAGAAGGCATTACACAGGCCATAAGTGGCAAGCAATTGGCTCAAATAAATTATGGCACTGTAACTAGAAATCCTAAGATGCCAGAGCTCTTTTAATGAGACAGCACTCGACTCCTCTAAAACTCTGTGCCTCTCTTTTGGGGAATTTATTAAAGTTATAATAATACTATATTGATATTTAAGTAATTGCTTAATTCTATGCTCCAAGTTTCAAGATAGACTGTGTCTATCTTGTTCGGCATTGAGTCCCAAGATTTCAGTCCTACAAAAAGAATAAACGAGCAAACGCCTCTGAGAAGCTGCCCTGATCCTGTGTTAGGCGAAGGACTGGAGTTCAATGCAGCAAAGGGCTTTGTTTCCAAGTGACTCAACTAGCAAGAGGCACGAACCAGAACGAAGATGAAGCCCAGTTCTTTTGACTCTGAGTGCAAAGGTCGGCCCTTACATTTTCCATGTATCCCGAGGGTGAGTGAGACAAGGAAATGAATAACTACCCCACAGTTAGGAGGGAATGTTGTTGGATGAATTCCACATGTTTAAGGAATGCCAGTCCCCATACTAAGAGGATTCTGATCAAAAACGAGCTCACAGCTGGAGCAGAAGCATACCACAGTGCAAGCCCCACTGCTTGGGATCACAGATGCCTGTTAGCACAAGTCCTTCGTGAACTTGTACCATCTGGCCCCAAATCCCAACAGGGTGCCCACGTCAAACACAAAAACCTCCCAGCAAACACAGTAACACTAGAGAGCTCAGTTCTCAGCTCTGGGTCAGATTGATCCTCCTGGGAATCCACAGATGTGAACTCTGAACTCTGTATTCTTTGGTTTCAGGTGCCTCTTGCATTTCCCTGCTCCTACCTGGCTGCTCTCCACATAGAGGTAACCTTCTCATAATGACCTTTACCACTCTGCCTGGGAACCCTTGACTGAGGAGGAGGCTCTGTTTACCTTCCCAGCAGTCACCAGGTGCAAAGGACCAACCATGATCCTCCCTAACCTCAGGGCTGTCTAAGCCCCAGGTGGGCTCTGTGGCCCTAGCAGAGTCTCCTTGGTGGCCATGGCTGCCTTTCTACCTCTAGGAGGGCCCTTAGCCTTTCCTCTCTGTGGGGAAGCTCTGGCCCTTGCCCTTCTGCTGGCTGATGAAACACTTGGGTCACTGCAGCCCACCTTCCCAGGGCCAGATCCTCACTGTTCACCTGATTACAGCTCTAAATTTGTTTTCATTAAGAAACTCGGCCTGTCACTCCATCAATTCAACTTTTTTGGGTCGTTAACCTCCATTAACTACGCCAGTCTTGGAGGTTATTCCAGCCAGGAAGGGGGTTGGAGTGGGTTGCTTGCTTTCTCCATAGCTGGAAGTGGAAGGATTATGGGATGTAGGACCCAGCCCAGCTGCCACCCCACAATGCTGAGAAGATCACCACCATTTCCATTTTACATGGGGACATTGTCCTTAGAGAAAGCAGTGCAATGGTGACTGAGAGCACTGGCTCTGCCATCAGACAGCAAGGGTTCCAATCCCAGCTGTGTCACACCCAGTTGCATGCCATGTCGACTCACTAACTTCACCCCACCTCCTCTCCCACGTGGAGATACTAATTCAACCAACTCTCCTTGGCTCTCCTTCTTATCATTACTATGAAGCACCTCACTCTTGCTCAGATGCAGTTCTGAATTTCTCTCCCCGACTCACGCCATTGCATCAAGTCTGTTTAGCATTATTTATTCATGCATTTAGTCACTAAACAAATATTTACCAGGAACCTAGTATGTACCCCAATCTGTGCTGGATACAAGGTAACAAGTATTTGGCTCTTGTTCTAAAAAAAACAGAAAAGGCCCTGATTTTGAGAAGGCATGTTTCAGTTTGAATCTCAGTCTTCAGCTCACTAGACATGCCATGAGCAACTTATCCTGGGCTTCACCTTCCTCATCTGAAAGATGGGTAATTATTCATATCTCGGCTTTTCTCCCTCTCCTGATGACCCACATAGTCATCTCTCTGGGGCCTGGAGAGGAAGAATGTGATGGAGACTTCCCAGACAAAGCCCTGGTCCCCCTCCAGCTCTGGCCAGAAGGGAGGAGAGGAGAGCAATCCCTGAAGCAATTACCTCGGGTCACTGTGCAGGCCTGTCCCCTCTGGGAAAACCTGAACTGCCTTCAAAGAGAGGGTTTTAATTGGCTTAGGCTCTGTGCCCATTCCAAGAGAGCATCACAAAACAGGATTAGCCCCTGAGTGGGCCAGTCCTCACAAAGAGCCAGATGGCTGGACACCAGCCCATTTTGCCTCAACCTGCCTGAGATGCACCCCCTCAGCTTAAGGGGGAAGCAGGAGCCTATTGGCTTTCCTTCTCTTCCCATTAAATACATATTTATATATTGAGTGATCTCTGACTTATATATTTAGTGATTTTTATATTTGTGTCTTTCTATTCCATGAGTATGAGAAAAGGGTGTCTAAAAGCAGAGCCTTGAGCTGAGAAGGCACTGGGAAGGGCCTGGAGAATGATTTTTAGCATGTATCTAGAAGAAATTCGGGTTTAAGCAATGGATACCCTCACCAGAGGATAAGCCCAGCCACCTTGAGAAAACACAATGCTGGGACCTTACATAGTCTACAGTTTACATGACACTGCCAGTCGTGGATGGGCCAATTCTCTGTGGTCCTGAGAGAGGGTTTCACATTCTCATTTTCAGCAAGGCAGGTGGCAGTGGGCAAGAGTGTGGAATCTGGCTCAGGAGACTAGCTTCAGACCTGGCTTTGTGATCCTGACCAAAGCCAGTGATTTAGTGATTTTTATATTTATCTCTTGAGTGTTTTCTGAATGTTCTGAGTGTTTTCCCCCAGGCTACATCTATTGTTACTTACACCCGCCTGGGAGAGGATTTCCCTGGTGCAGGACAAAGGCTACAAATCTGCAGAAACAATCAGGCTAATGTTATTTAAATACTTGGTTATTTGAAAAATATAACAACAAGCAGTTGAGAATAAATGCCAAACATCTAACTAGTTAGGAACACCATGGGGACACAGAGATTTGTCAGCGTGACTGATACTTCCTGCTTAAATGCAATGTGCAGATACTTATGCAGAAGCAAGGGAGGCTGAGTGGGCAGCAGGGGTGTCTGGAGAGAGCTGCATGTCCAGAAAGCTCTGCTTACGTCCGGGAACTCACTTGTTCTGTGCTGTACCCCTCTGAAGGAAGACTGACTTTTCTATTCCTTTTAGTAATGAGAAGCTAAGGCCCAGAGAAGCTTGATACTTATCCAAAGTTACACAGTTAGTAAGTGCCTGAGCTGGGATTTGAACCCAAAACTGTATACTCTAAAATCACAACTCCATATCCTGCATGCTGTGTTGCATACATCACCCCACTTGCTGAGGAGGGAAGGGGTACTGTGTCTGGAGTTCTGAGAACTCAAGCCCTGTTCTTGGGTCTTATCGACTCACTCAGCCAGCTCACCCATCACCTTTTCCTAAGGGCCTTGTTGACCTAGGTCCAAGGTGGGCCATGAGGATGTCAAGATGGGGCTCTTATGGTCCTGTCCTCTAGAACTGCACTCTGTAGTGGGAAGAAACTGAGCTAAAAACAAGTATGTCCCATCCACAATCTGCAGAAAAGCTACTTCACCTGGCCTGGGGCAGGGAAGCACTTGGGTTGACATTTTAGGGAAACTGGTTTGTGAAAGTCTGGAGGATGTAGTGGGAATTGTGGGGACAAAGGGACAGACTGGGCTGTCAGGTTCCAGAGCCCCTTCCCCTGCTTCAGACTGGGCACCTAATTATTTCTTATGTGATTAAAATATTGAGACTCCCTTTAGGATTTCATTTAAGCAATCAGATATTTAGATGTAAAAAGTTAGAAAACCTCTTCCTCAAGGTGCATTATTGAATTGTACTGGCCCAAATGAGGGATTTATATAATATTGGTTTACCAACCTGGGATAGCTTAACTCATCCATTCTTCTTTTTTTCTCATTTAAGAAGTCTATCATAAATGGCTAATTTATTCCTTTTACATAATATCTCTTGATTATCTGTTCTGAGGTAGACACCATTCTAGGTTTTGGAGATATAGAAAAAAATAAATCTTTTGTCCAACCTGCATTCCTCTATTCTGTGGATGCTTCTTCTCAGATTTCAGGGTAATTCTTCTAAAAAAAGCAATCAGAATACAATCATGTCCCTGCTTAAGACCTTTAATGGCTCCCTATTGCCTAAAGCCTTTCTTGCTACTCAGAGTGTGGCCAATGACTATGGCACTGGAGTCATGCAGACTCTCAGGCCCTCCTCAGACCTACCAATCTTAATCTGCAGTTCGACTCCCCATTGACTGCTATGACATTGATGTCTGACAGGCACAGAACCCTAGATGCCGACAGCCCTTCAATCCTGAGGCCTGCCAGTGTATATCCTATCTCATCTCCACTCTTGTTTTTCAAATATACTATACTTAATGCCACTCTGGACAACCCATCTGTTCTCTCCTGCTTCCCAATCTTTGTGTACCTGCTGCTCCCTACCTAGAACACCTTTTCTATCTGGCTGCCAATTTTCCTTCCTTCTTTGGAATGCAGGCTCCAATCCTCCTTGGGCTTTCCTCAGATGCCTCCTTCCCTTTCCCCTGACACCTGACTCCATTGGTTTGTCATCCCTCCACTTCCCCAACCCAGTACTCCTGTGTTAGAGAGCTCAGTGCTCCACAAATGTGCCTGCTATGTAGGTGGGTATCTTCTTGTTCAAATGATAGTGAACTCTGCAGGGAGGTGAGGGATGGGCCTTTAATTTTCTTTATATCCAGCCTTTCCAACTCCACCCCAATGCTGCTAGGCCCTGGGGATGCGGATGGGATTCAGAGGCTGCTTTGAGAGCACCTGGTCTGATGGGATGGTAATAAGTGTAAGTATGTGGCATTCTCAACACATGGTTGTGACAATGAACAGAAGGTTTACTGAGATGAACTGTTTTTGAGGTGGATGGAGCTCAAGTCAGGTCACTGCTCCTGGCTCCTCATTTATCTTTCCCAAGAGATCTTTTCATTGTCCCCTGAGGGAGAGTCTCTGGTTTCTGGGCTGAGTTCTCAGAAGACTGAGTCATGCATAGACTCAGCTCTGCCCATTTCCTTATTTTGAAGAAAGAATAGGTGGCCCAACCTCCTCATTCCCATGCCATACTCCAGGGTTCAAGTTGATAAATGAATATCTATTTAATTATCTATTAACTACAGATACATCAAACATTTACTGTTCCAGGGCTTGAGGTAGATATTTGGGATACAAAGATAAATGACTTCCGGTTGGGGCCCTCAATTGACGCTTTTCTCTCAGTTCACAGGAGGCAGCTTGCAGGTATGGAGAACTGGGTCCTAGCCCTGGCTCCAGGGTTTCCTGGAGTTACTCTACCTTTCAGATGTCATTTTCCTTATCTGTAATATAAGGACTGCAATCCCTGAGCTGTCTCACAAACTTGGGTGGCTCGTACAAAGTCACAAATCAAAAGTACTTGGTAAATTATAAAGTGGTACTGACCGTGCAATGGTGATGGAGACAGGTGCTATTGGTAGCCAACCCAACAGCTATTCTCTCCCCCCATTTTCAGGCTAACACAAATCCATTTTTGTTTGGGAACAACATGCTCAACCCCAGGGGAGATACTCTGACTTGACTAAGACAGTCAATCGGGCCTATTTCCCCTTTGCCAGATACTCAATTTCCCAGACTCCCTTGCAGTTACTGGTTATCATGTGACCCCATTCTGGCCAATAAGATAGAAAAGGAAGTCACTGATAGAAGGAGCTTAGGAGGGCTATGGCTGACACCCTTTGTTTGCTTCTTACTCTTGCCATAAATATGAGCTCTGGTGGCCATCTTGGGACCATGTGGTCTACAAATCAGCTTTAAGGATGGTGAAGTAGACCCACTTTCCCTTTTTCTTATTTCTGTGGCTCCTGGTCCATGGAGGCACCATCCTCTCTTGGTGGCACCATCCTCTCTTGGTGGCAGTTATAGAGTCTATCCAGATGCTATCTCATGATATATGCTAAGGGTCAAGCTGCCAAGACAGAAAAGTGTGAAGAGATGTTAATCCTGAAATCAGCTATTTATGGCCCCATGCAAAAATACTAGCCCTGGTGGGAACAAAGCAAAGGAAGGCCCAAGCCAGACTGGGAGTGGCTTAGAGGCTTGAACACATTGGGGGAAGGGTTGAAACTGCACTCCCATATCCCTGTCTCTTGGGTCATGGTCTGCTCCAAATAATCAGACAGTAGTCTCAAAGCCAGGGATTATGTCTTCTCCTCTCAGGCCTCCATTGCTCCCAACTCAATAAAAAGGAAAGAATCATAATGAACATGCATGTATCTACAAGTGTGTACTGAATGAGGCCCATTGATGCCTCACTTAGTTCTATTAACAGCCTTTATGTTACAGATGAGGAAACTGGAAGTGTAGAAGGATGAGGAGACTTGTCCAAGTTCAGGGACCTAAGCTACTGCCTGACCAGGCTTCAAGTCTTCTTTATGGTCTGGAACTGTGTTGTCCAGAGGAAGCCACAAGCCACATGTAGCTAATTAAATTTAAATTTCTAATTAAAATAAAATTAAAAATTAAGTTTCTCAGTTGTACTAGCCACACTTTAAGAGTACAACAGCCATGTGGATAGTGGCTAATGTATTGGATTGTGCAATATCGGAATATTTTCATCAAGGCAGAAAATCCAAGTCTTAAAGCTTGGGATACTTAGGGGATAATTTATGCATCTCTGCCTGGAAGGCCTGCACAATGACCCAGCAATGAAGTTTGGGTGGCTGGACTGAGGAAGGAGAAAGGAGGGGAGGGAACATTCCCTGAGTGCACACAATGTGTGGGCTGCTGTGCTTTGTCTTAAAATCTGCTGGCTCATTTTCCTAAGCTCTATTCATTCATGAGACAGATGAAGACAGGGAAGCTCAAGAATGAGAAAAGACTTATCCAAGATCATACACCCAGGACATAATAGAACTGGGATATGGACCTAGATCTATCTACCATGCCTCTTTCCCAGGATGCCAGATTCCTCCCTTTGCTCCTCTATGAAAGGAAGGGATGAATCTCTTCAAGCAAGGGGGGCCAAATTCTAGTAGGGGTATGTAGGGGTGGGAGATGGTGTCGACAAAGGCCCAGAGGGAGGCAACCCTCCCTTCAGGGTTGCTATGTCTGTCTCCTCAGCCTGGGAGGCCAGGTCAGAGGGCAAACTCATTCTTTCCTGGGCCTCCCCTCCCCAGTGGGGCTGCTGCTATCAGAGGCCTTCGTAAATCAGGCTCCAGTCACCCCCTGGACTCCAGACCCTGGGGGAAGATCAGGCTGCTTGGCTCCCAGGGAGCTTGCAGAAGCTTCAAAGACTGGGGCCTGATTTATGAGGCTGCCAGAGGCTCCAGGCTGTCCCAGATCAGTGCCTGAACCAGCCCCAAACTGTGCATTAGTCCAGGAATGGGTCAAAGGATCTCAAGCCTGACCCAGAACGTACCAGAGCTATTCCATCTGTCTTGCGAGAGGGCTTGGAGTCAGCCATGTATAGCAGGAGAGGTATCCATGTCTGAACTTGTAGAGCAGCCTGGGCATTTTGACCTTGCCTGATGGGGGAACAGATGGGATTGAAGAGACAGGGCCAGGCCATTCTTCTTTTTGTGGCGGGGAGGGGTACTGGGGATTGAACTCAGGGACGCTTATCCTTTGAGCTACATCCCCATCCCTATTCTGTATTTAGAGACAAGGTCTCACTGAGTTGCTTAACACCTCACTTTTGCTGAGGCTGGCTTTGAACCCATGATCCTCGTGCCTCAGCCTCCCAAGTTGTTGGGAATACAGGTGGGCACCACCATGCCCAGCGTGGCCACTCTTGAAGATGGGGTCCAGGCTGTAGTTAGGAAGCTCTGTTGAGAGAGTCCTTTAGCTGACCTTCAATGCTCATGGCAACCCTTCAAGGGAAATAGTATTCCCCTTTCCATAGGAGGAAATGAAAGCCCAGAGAGGACAAGCAACATGGCAGGTGACAAGCAGCAGGTAGGGTTGGAGCCCAAGTCTGACGCACCTCTGCTTGTCTACTTGGCCTCCCTGTGCGGTATCCCACATTTGTCAAGTCGTTCTTGACCAGTAAAGATGAAGTTCACAGCCTGGCTCATTAATAGCAAGCATGAAACCCTTGACATTCATCCAAGCTCTTCTGTGTGTTTGAGTGAGTGGTGAGCGGAGACTGCTCTGTTCAGCACTGGGAACTTCATAAAAGAAGATGAGCTCCCTTGCCGGGGCTACTTCAGGCCAATAGCCTGCCAGGAGAGCTGGGGACCTGGTGGCCTCTTGAGGCCTCTTCCAGCCTGAGGCCCTCAGGTGACTAACCTGGTCTTTCAGCTGGGAGGAGAGCAAACTCTCCAGTGCTCATCCAAATTATAACTTTGTCCAATAATGGCAACTGTAGTGCTCTTGGCCATTTATACATGCTTGCTCAGCAGGTACCAAGTCACTGGGCTCTCAGTGTTTCTTTTATTAACCTGGAAAAGTAAGTCTTTTTTATCTGATTTGCAGAGCTCAAAGGGGTTAATGACCCACAGCTAATGAGTAGCTGAGCTGGGGCTCAGCCTGGGTGCATTTATTTCTAACCCCTCCTGTTTTCATTGCGATATCTTAGCCTCTAACCACAGGCTAGCCTGGGCTAACCCAATGAAGCTCTATGATGGGCCATATGATTGTCATCTCTTTGTTTCTTTGCCCAGATGGTGGCTCAATTGAGAAGAATGCACACTATAAGGGTTACAAATGTGGATACTAGCATCAGAGCCTGGGTCTGGATCCCAAAGTTGCTTCTGGCCAGCTGTGTGAATTTCTACAAGTGCACTCTCTTGGTCTCTGTTTCCTATTCTTTAAAATAGTGATACTGCCTAGCCACCTACCCCAGGGATCTGATGTGACAAGAATCGTTCTCAGGAGCACTGCCTCCCCCTCCCCCTTGAACCACAATGGTTCGCTATAAGCAATCAATAACTGTTCACTGTTGTGACAACTCTGCTCCCTTTAGTGCCCAGCATGGGATTGACATGGAGTGAATAAAGTCCTATGGAAACAATAGGGAGATGAGTGAGAAGGACGTATTGGCAAAGTGTTGGGCAGAACTTCTGTTGCCATTGTAATAGAGAAGATTTGCAGATAGAGTTCATCACATGGACAGTTCAGTCAATCAGTTCGGGTCCTATAGAGCCCCCTTTCCTACATCCTAAAGGCCCATTCAAACTAGAGAAGTACCAAGTCTCCCATCCACTGGTGCCTCACACCTACCCCCGACCCTGGTCTGTTTCTTTAGGACAGCAAAGCAGCTGTCTGGAAGGTACCCAGGGCAGCCACTCCCTGGGACATATCCCTCCCCCAGCCAGGCTGGGAGGCCAGAATGTAGGCCCAGCCAAACATAGGAAACGGAGGCCCAGCAAAGCCAGCAGCTGGGCCACTGGCTGGCTTTTCTTCTGTTCCTTGGGATATTCTGGCAATGAGAAGACAGTCTCAGCAACTTATAGAAAATTTCCCAGGATCTTCCAGTCTCTAAGGGAACAATCTGCTCCTTTCTCACAAATTTAAATCCCTTTTCTTGGAAGATCAATTCTTGTGTGGGTGTAACACATGCACTGGTGTGTACACGCACACGCACACACATACACACACTTCATTTGGTCCTGGGTATGACTGATAACATTTCAGTGACAAATCTAATAATAGCCATCACAAATATTTTATTCTCATAAATGCTAAGTTAAAAAAAGTAGCTTTTTTTTTAAAAAAAAGTTTTTTTTTAAAAAAAAAAGTAGTACGTCTTCACAACAGCCCTTGAGAAGGGGCTCTGTCGCCCCCATTCCATGGATGAGGAGAGAGGCGGACTGATTTGTAAAGGACAGGCTACCAGTCATGATGTGGCTGGTGTGTGAGGGCAGGTCCAGAGACCTTTGCCGGCAGTCTACTCCCTCTGCTTGCTTCCTGAAGAACTAAGCAGTTAGAGCTATGTATGGTGGATAAGAGGAATTCTTTTTCACCACTGCAGATTCAGGAAGGAGTCTGAAGTTGCTCCAGAACTTTCCAACAGGAATCACCAGCTGACCTTCTGAGGCAATGCAACCCTGGCCAGCTGTCCCCTCCCTCTCTGGGCCAAGGACTCAGGATCTGAGCCTTGAAGTTCAGTTTGCCTTCTTTTGCACAAACATTTGAAAGCTGAAATGTCCTATATTTTCATCACCAAATCCAGGTTGCCTTCTGTCCTCTTCAAAATACTTCAAAGGGATTTCTGTCCCCCTTGAACTTCTCCAAAAATAAATAGAGAAAGGGAATACCATTTTGTCCTACATGGAGAATAGACAAACGAACACACTGAGTGGCATTTCCAGGATGGCACAAAACAGCGAACATGTGACTCCATCTCAGTGCCATTTGGCCACCTTTGAGGCAACAGGGGATGATATTTTTCACTCACAGACTCCCCATTAGGGCTACATTTAAATTTTGTTAGTTCTTAAAACCAGAATGTGAAACAAATAAGAAGGCTTGATAAATTAACACCACCTGAATCAGAACTTGGAGTCAGCAGACCAACCACGAGCAAATAAAACATACAAATACCCAAACTGTTTGGGAAAACAAAGACAGTGGCCCAAGAGAAACTAAATCTGCAGCATAAAGCCTGAACCCAGGAAGCAGAAGGCAAGTATTTATCCCATGGCTGGTGATGGCTGCAAAAAGCTCTGCAGAATTATAAAGCCTCATGTGTCATTCTTAACTCACGGAATCCTCTGTCCCCAGTATTGTGCGCTGTCCTGGTCTGGGCTGCCCAGGCTCCTGTCTGCTGCCTTCAAAGCCCTCTGCATGGGTCTCCTGTGTCTTCCCCTGCCCTTTCTCTGGCTCTGGTGAGAATCATCTTTCACTGTTTGATCCCAGCACACCCAGCTTGCTTATCTCTCCTGGCTTCCCTCTCTCCAAGCCAAACACCTCACTCTGCTCCCAGGACCCCCCTTCCTGGCCTCTGACTCCTGGTAGCCTCCACCCCAAACCCTGCTCATCAATCCCCCAGAATGCACTTTGAGCAAGGCACCTGCCTGAGTGCTGGCATCCCCTCAGCATGAGTCAGAGCAATTGCAGCTAGAGAGCGGGGACTCAGCCACCATCTTCTCCCAACCACTGGTGGAGGGAGGACTCAGCTTAAAGAGAAGCTGGCTGAGGGGGCATCAGACTTGCTCCCACCCTTGGTAATAAGGAGCTCATGGGAAGGAAGAGGAGCAGAGAAGACTAAGCTAATAGTCTGAAGTCTGCATTAAACTCATTCCTCCCCATTATCAGCTCTGCCATGCTTCGTAAGTGGTGGCCCTGGCTGGGGCTTGGAACTGGCATCTGCAAAGCAGAGCTCACGAGCCCTGCCTCACAGCCATCGGCATCATGAGCATCACCATCACCATTGCAGGACAATTTTAGCCATGAAAAGAAGGTGGTATTGCATCTAGAAAAATCTGGTTCTAATTTTGGCATCAGAACTTGGGGAAACGAGGGAACTGCTCTGACTTTGCTTTTTCTCATCTGGAAAGAAAGGGCAAAAAGAGCCCTTTTAAGGCTGACTATTTGAATAGATGATACATACAAAAATGGCTTTATAAGTCATTAAACTCATACAAATGCAAGCATTTCTCTTGCCAAGCCCAAATCCAGCCCCTGGTAACTAACCAGTGCCTGGGATGCCACTCAGAGACATTCTGATCTTGCTATCAACACTTATGAGCCTTGCCTCCTCCTGTCTGAGCAGCCCCATCCCTCAGCCATTTCCAGGGTCTCCAGCTTGTTTCTGGCATCCCCTGGGAGGGGCTCTGCTTGAGGGAGTGTTGATGGGATTTTCTTCCCAGGGAATCTGGGCCAGTGCCCCCTTGCAACTCTCCCCATTAGGAGGCCCACCCACCATCTTTTATCCCACTCCACAGGGCATGTTCTTTAGACACTGAAGTCAGAAACTCGGTGTCCTCTTTTCCTCTGTCATTTCCCTTCCCAGAGGTCCTTGCTCCCCTAGGAGTTAAACAAGGAAGTGGATGATTGGTCCTATTGATTGGAATGATCATTGGAAATATTCCATGCAGATTTACCCCAAATAAATTTGATCTTGAAGTCTCCCCCTCTTTCCCCTTTAATCTTCAGCAGAGCATCTTAGGGATTGTTTAGGAAGGACCTGGACTAGAGTTCTTCAGTGTTGACACCCTGATCATCTATATGCTCTCCAAAATCAGGTCCCCAAAGATACTTTTGTAATCACCATGTCAAGCCCAAGCATGCAATAACCATTGTTCCCAACACACCTGGCAAAGAACAGACAGCCCTGTTGGCTACACTTGGCTCAGCCTGCACCCTTCCCCTTGCCTGATGAATGCCTGCATTGCAATTCTCTCAGGCAGCTATGGGGACTGCAGAACTTCTTGGTTCTCATGCATTTGGACAGCCATTTGCAGCCCCAAATATGGGCAGACATTGTCCACAGCAGTTTAGTGGCAATAAAGGCTGCTCTTTGTAGTCACTTTAGCAATCTTTGCCTGGGTACCCTCTGAAGGAGGGGGAGACTGCCATTTATGTCCCTCCCTTCTTTGAACACCAGTTTCATCATCTGTAAAATGGAGATAAGGTTATAAAAATAATAGGGTTTCTCTGAGCATCAGATGACATAACAAATATTACATCCTTGTCATTTAGCACAGTGAGCAGTTATTTTGCACTTTCCACAACTTGGCTGAGCTCCTCACTCTTAGCTACCTGCCCCCTCTGACACATCACTGACATCTAGTGGCAGACTAAAAGAACTACAGATGTGCATCCCCAAAGCTCCAGACCCTTTATGTGACTTAATTTTAAGGATTGTAGTGTGACCTACAAGTAAGGTCATCCAAGATCTGCCTTGCTTTTCATATCCAAACACTTTCATATTTATTATCTAATTTTATCTCCATGCCAGACTTTGATGGTGAGCATACTAAAATGGTGAAGAGAGGATCAGAGCCATTTGTGGGATGGGGAGAAGACCAGCCCTAGATAATAAATTTCTTGAGGTCAGGCAATTTGTCTCATCTCATGCCACATCATTCCCTGTGCCTATGACACTGCTTGGCACATAGTAAGTGAACACTGTATATCTGTAGGAAAAAATGACCATTTTAAGAAACCCTATTCTGTGCAGGGCCTTCTCCAGTTTAGGAGTCCACAAGAAGAAAAGATTTGTTCCAGGTGACAAGTGGAAATGCTGCTCAGAAGTAAGTCTGAGAGAAAGCCCCCATCCATTTACTAAAGATACTGAACAAAAGATCTAGAACAAGCATCCCTCAACTTCTACTCACCTTGTCTGCAAAAGCAGTCTGCCTGGGGCCTCTATCCCTTTTCTCCAGGTCCTTATCCATCTCCCAGAACAGGTCATGCCAGAGGCACGTAGAGTAAGGAGCAAGAAGTGAAGCACAAGAGGCAAGTGGACTGGGGAAAGTGCTTTTCTTTTTCTCCCTGCCTTTGTTCCCTCCCTCTGTCCCTCATTCCTTTCTTCCCTCCTTCTCTGCGTGACACTAGGGATGGAACCCAGTGCTTTGAGCATGCCAGGCAAGTGCTCTACCCCTGAGTCACACTCCTAGTCTGAGCGTGCTTTTCTGGGAGAGGGTTGAAAAGCAGTCCAGGGCTCTAAAGAAAAGCCAGAGTAATTGCAGGAGGGCAGTTACGTGTGGGGCGAGGGGAAGGGCTGGGCTGTTCATAGGGCTTTGAAGGCAGTACTGTGTTCTGTTTTCCAGGTGAGCTGATGGGTGTCACAGAATTTATTCCACACACATGTGTTGTAAATGCTCTTCACTATTTATGAAAAAGTTTCATAATGAATATTTAAAACGAGAGCAGAAGCTGATGCCTATAAATGCAGTAGAGGGATGGAGAAAAGGCAGATGTTAAGAAGTGTGGTTATGAATTTAGTGTCTGTGAAATGTAAGTGGAGGTCTTGAGTTTTTCTGAATTTATTTCTGAAAACAATGGACCAGGTCTTGATTTTAATCAGCTCCAGGGCTGGCACACAGGGTCATGGCCTTGACCTCTGAGTTGGTCTGACTTGGGAACCCACTAACAAGGCTAAGAGGTTCTTGATCAATGGAAGCGGAATTGGACATAGCTACAGCTGGGCTGTGTGATCTGGAACAGGTGACTTTGCTTCTCTGGGCTCCTCGTGTTGTGCGATAAACTATGCTCTTTGCCACACTTTCCTCTTGGGGTTGGTGTGAGGATTTAATAAGAACATGCAAATGAAGGAGCTTTGTAAACTAGAAAACATGGTGTAACTGTAGGATGACTATTACTATAACTACTCCTGGCAGAAAAGTCCTCTAAAAATGACATAAAGTGCCCCCAAAATGTGAGGCATTTGTGTTATGACTGGGCATAACTTTGAGCCAAGGGTTTCTGGAACAGATTCAAGCTCTCCTACCACTCCAGCCAAAACAGGTGGAAAGTACACTTAGAGCTGTCTTCTAGTTCCAGAAGATTTACACCGATGCTGCATAGCACCACAGCTGGGAACCAGACTTCAGGGCCAGAACGTGTGGGTTCAAATTCTAGTGGTGCCACCTGGCTTGGACACAGCATGACCTTGAGCAAGTGACTTAACCTCTCCTCTTTTATGTAAAATAGACAATGTAATAGTAGCTACATCAGAGAGTTCTTATGAGGACTAAATGGGTTTGTATGTAAAGTGCTTGGAACAGTGCCCAGTACAGAGTAATCTGCATATAAATACAGCAGTTATTAATATTATTAAAATGTAGTCTTCACTTTCTGGGGGGAAGAAATATACAGAAGAAATAGGCATCAATTGGCGTTGGTTAGAAAGCTGGATTAGACACTTGGAAAAACTTTGTGGCTAGGTTGTGTGGTATTCGTCATGAAATGTGGTGGGCCCCCAGGGAATTCCTTCATGGCCAGTGTGGGCTGGTAAGATGGGTAGCCTTGTTAGCACTGCTGAGGCTCCAGCTCAGCTCCCCACTCTTCAAAAACACAAAGTTGCATAACATAGGGGCCAGGGGAAATCACAGCTAAGTTAGAAAAAGGTTTGGAAAATGCCAAATGATATCTACATCCTTGTCCCTTCACCAAGGTTCCTATTACCCAGAAGACCTGCATCTGTCTGTGGGATGTTGGGAAGGTTCAAGGAACATGTGTGAAACACTTAGAATGGTGCCTGGCATACAACAATCCCAGGGGTATTGCAATTTATTTTGTTGGTCCTTCCTTCCCACCTTCCTCAAGTGATCCCACTAAAGCAGTCTGTCCAAATAGAAATTCGTGCCACTATATACATGTTCTGTATCTGCACTGTCCATATGGCCAATGAGCCACAGATGGCTGTTGAGCATTCAAAATGTGACTAGTGTGACTGAGGAGCTGAGTTTTTTATTTAACATTTTTTTCAGATATTCTTATGGATTTCAAAAAAAGTTACTTAATTTCAGTGAACTTACATGGCTGCCTGTGGCTAGGGGCTACCATATTGGAATCACAGTAGTTCTAAAACCTGGATACAGCCATGTCTCTTCTTGGCCTAAGTCTTTCCAAGTCTCCAATCCCTGTGACACACATCGAGGCCCAGCATAACTTCAAGAAGCGGAGGCTGTCTTCCTACTGTGCCTTGCAGCCTGATGGCACAACTCTCTGTTCCCTGATCATATAGGTTGTGCCTCTCTGTCTCTCTGCCTCCAATGAGTTTTGCGGTGTCTGCCTTGTAATGTTTTCTTGAGCTTTTCCTTCCTATCTGAGCAGGATTGAGGGCGCCACCTCTGTTCCTTCAGCCTCCGTGCTTTCTTTCCATACTGGCATTAAGCCGGTGGTGCTGTACTTGACCAGTTACTGGTCTGTCTTCCTTTCTCATTGCTTCCTGCGGGCTGCCCAGGCCATGTTGCAAGCATGCCCACAGCTGGTATTCTGGGGTGAATGAAGATCTAGAGGATCTGGTACATTCCTTGGGCCCAGATACTCCCTTTTGGGAGAAAACACTAGTTTCCACTGAGGCTTTTTGACCAGTCCTCTTAGCATCACTTGAGTACCTTACCACACTTCGTCAGTCCTAAGATGCCAGCAATTGCAAGATGCACTACCAACTCAGTAATAGCCTTCTTGAGACAAGGAAATGGAACACTACTGTCAATGTACACATTGATCATAAAGATATTTTCTGCACTTAGAAATGTTAAAATGTAAAACAACAACAACAAGAATTAAAAAATAACAGGCTTAAAATCAAGAAAAGTTAGGCAAATGATGAAACCATGAGTTGGTCTCTTTGGAGATGCCCCTTCTAGAGAATCTGTCAAGGTGGCCACACAAAGGGCATCTTCCTCAGCTCAGCTCCTCACATCTATGCCAACTGCTCTCCACTGGGCCTCTGGAACAGAAGTTAGCCTTGTCCTATGGTATTCTTAATGAATCAAATGGATTGAACAAAAGGAACTGTTTTCACATTACAAAAATATTACATCATTATTGTACAACATTTTTTTTTCTTCTCCAGGGCCTTTGAACAGCTGTTCCTTCTCCTAGAACGCTTCTACTCTCGATCCCATCTGTCTCTTTTTTATCTTTTCTTATCTCTTAGGTCTCTTTGGTAGGGGGGTCTTCCCATGCATCCCAACTGAAGTTGATCTCACCTCCCCTTTGCTCCATCAGTGTCTCTCAAACTATCTCATTTTCTTCCAAGCACTCATCAGCATTGGTAGTTATCTGTCCAATTATTTATTCTTCATCTTTTTCTGAAAAGATTGTAAACTTCTCAAAAGCAAGGATTTTGTATAGTAGGCATTCAAGAAATTTTGTAGGGAGTATAGCTTGGTAGTAGGGCACTTACCTAGCATGCATAGAAGAAGAAGAGTGGAGAGGGGGATGGAGGAGTGGGGGGAGGGGAGGGAAAGGGGGGCGAGCAGCAGAGGGATGTTTATCAAACTATGTCATGTGCATGGATGAACTATCATGATGAATTCCGCTTTTACATGTAACTGTAACAAACTGATTGAAACAAACAAATAAATAGAATAACAGATTGGAAGGAAGTAAAAAAATATTTTTATTTCCTGAAATTTCAGGAAGAATAAAGTAACAAAGACCCTCTGTGACTCTACTTTTCAGAAGACTCACAACTAACCTTTAACTGCATAGTGATCCTTCCAGACATTTTCTGCATGTGTGTGTGTTCACACACTTGTTTAAAATAGTAAAGACGTGGCCTCTTTATTTATATTAATTTCTCATACACCCCCATATGATGACCATCTTTCATATGCACACGCACCTTGGCCACTGCTAGATTTCCCTGTTTAAGTGACCTGGTTGGTTTAACTAGCCCTGCAGGTGGATGCTTAGATTGTTCTAGTCCTCCCATGAAGACAAGCGCATTGCCAGTGAGCATCTTTGTGCAAATACCTAGGTGTGATGTTCTGCTTATTTCCATTAAAATGTTATCACTGGGTCAAAAGGGTATGTACTTGTTACTGGCCTTTGAATGAGGAGTGAAATGGGGTCACTTCTTAGGTGAGGGATCTTAATGTACACAAAGCACTTTGCCAAGTTCAGAGGGAGTTGAGACAGGGATAGGAGACAAGCCCATTTCTACCACTTGCCCAATTTCAGTCAAGTTGGAAAGATGTATTCAGTCCTAGCATACGGGCCAAGCACCCCTGGAAAGATGTTAAGTGCCCACTTCCCAAGAATTGCATGGAGCAATTCGAGGATTTAGTTGTAAACATTATTTTTTTTTAAAACAAAGTATCTTGAAAAGTTTTGTGATATACAGATAAATGCCTGCACATGACAGTGGAGTTTATAATTAAGTTCTATAATTATACTTGACGGATCCCACAATTTGATATAGCACAGGTGTGAGCCACCAACTAACCCCTATTTCAGTTCAAAAGGGTAAAATCACTATTTTCTCTTTCTCAACCTATTTAACAGCTGTTATAAAACCAATAAATATAATTTGACTTCATTTGGAACTCCCATTTCTGCTACTGCTTTCTTATAAGTCTGGTTAAGCTGAAATTTACAACTTCATGCTACCTGTATCCTCTAACAAATCTACTCTGACATTGGGTAAAAACCTCTAATCTGGGAACCCAGGAGCAAAGGATGTCTGAAATACTGACTTCATCATCCTCTAGGGTTCATACCATCAAAATTGACTCTCACCCCTCCTAGCTGTGCCCTCAACTGCCTTCACTGAGGTCAGATATCAGAGTATGCTGATCCTTCATATGTAAACAGCATCACAGGCTAGACCCATGTTCCATCCTTTGCTGTTCTAATTCTAAAAGCAGTTGTGAGACTGGCCCAATTGCATTATTGAGCTCATTTTACAGATGAGCTAACTGAGGCTCAGAGTAGAGAAGAGACTTGTCCAAGATTCACAATGTATATAAGAGATAGTCGGGATTCAAATCTATGAATTCTGGCTCTCAGTTCTGAGCCTTTTCTATTGTATCTGGGCAGAGCTAGTGGGGTCTACTGAATGTGCCAGGCAGGTCAAGAAGAAAGGTCCCTCTTCCCCTAGCTGGTTTCAGTCCTATGTTGCTGACCTCAAGGCATTACTAGACTTTGTCTTGGTAACTATTGCTCTAAACTAGCTAGGGAAAGGTGACTCTGAGTGGCAGTTCACAAGATCAAGGTGATTGTATATCACCTCCATCTTGAGAGCGATCACAAGATCAAGTTGATATACAGAGAGAACCACCTCGGTGCTGGGCAGACTCAACTTACTATTTTGAATTAATGGCACTAGGAAATGCTAATTCTGTCCTAATTTTACAATAGCAAAATACAAAATTGGCAACTTTGTTTTGACATTTTGCATTACCATGAAATCTCAAAATCTAAGAAGCACTGATTTCTACAACAACTATGCAGATATTTCACATGTGCTCTTTAAGCCTCCAGATGAAACTGGGACCCAGAAAAATTAAATGAAGTCACAAGTGATAGAGTTAGTAAGTGGCCAAGCAGTGCCCTGGAGGCAGGAAGGGGAAGTAACTGAGCAGGGACGCCGCTGTTCGCTCATGCCTTCATTCCATCACTAAACTTTTGCTGACACCCACTGAAAAGAAAGCCCATCCTAACAGGAAGGAAGGAGAGCACTAAAGATGGGCAGTCCCAGGTGGAATCCTGCCTTGATGTGGCTGCTGGGGGCACTTCATGGAGCAGTATGTGAAGAGAGGGTCTGGCAGGTGACTCCACCACCTGAATGTCCCCTAAGGGAAACCAATGATCATGTCACCAACTCTTGGGGTTTTAGAGCTGCATATGCTTTTGGGTACCAACTGGTTCAAGCAAGTGACTTGGTTGGTTGAAGCAGCCCTGCAGGTGAATATTTAGATTTACAGATGGGAAAACAGAGGTTCAAAGAGGGATTCTAACTTGCCAAGGTCACAGTGTCAAATAATGGCAGAGGCAGGACAAGAACTCACAGACCTGATCCTGATTTCTGCTTTTCCTACTCTAGTAGATTAATGAATCTACCTCTTCCAAGCAGCAGCCAAGTAAGCTGAAATGGACATCAACTGGAAAGAAATGATAGCATAGTTTCTATTTTATTGGGTACTTGAAGAAAAATGACAACTGTTTAATCCCAAAGTAAACGTCTAGCTTATTTTTTCTCATTTATCAAAATGTACAGCCCTTGGTGGGGTTCAACACTGCACCCCGTGATAAGGATGATGAACATAATGGTTTTCCTGGAGGAACATCTACCATGGTCTCAGACCATCCTCCTCATCGGAAATGGCCCAGGGTCTATTGGTTGCTACCTCATCAAGGCATGAGTGTGTCTGTCTGAGGCCCTTGATGCCACACCCATTTGTGGGGTGCCTTCCTTGTGCACAGCATTTCCACACATGTTGTTGCTATACTTAGTGGACATTACAAGCTGTTGGGAAAGTACTGTCACTCCAGGTGAGCAAGGTAGACCTAGATAGGAAGGTTGGGGAGCTTGACCAAGGCCACGGTCAGCTGAGTGGTAGAGCTGGGATCAGAGGCTCACTTTCCAGAGCTCTTCTCCAAGGAGGGCTGTTTATGTACTGAACCCAGCATATACTGCCACATTCTAGCAGTAGATGCTCAACTCCAGGGGGAGCAGAGTATTGGCATCATCTTAAAGGATCTCCCTACAAAATTCTTCCATATTACAAAGGAGAAATGGCAATGGGACAAATTGGACACCATCTATGCTTCTCATCTGTGTCTCTGTGGCTGGAATCTAGTGCCCAGGTGTTTAATCCAAGGCTAATTAGATGCTGCTTGAAGGTGGGCTGTAAGTGTGGTTGCCGCTATAGTCAGTTGACTTTAAGCAAAGGAGATGAACCTTCATAATGTGGGGGAGCCTCATCCAATCAGTTGAAAGGCCCTAAGAGCAAAAACTGAGTTTTCTCAGAGAAGAAATTCTACCTCAAGATTGCAGCATCAGCTCCTGCCTGAGATGTGTAAAGAGATTACAAACATGAATATATCTATATATATATCTATCTATCTATATATATATATATATATATATATATATATATATATATATATATATATATGAGAGAGAGAGATTCCATGTATGTGTATATGTAAACACACACATGCCTTCTCTTGGCTCTGTTCCCTTGGAGAGCATGGACTGACAATCCGCTTTGACCAACTGTTCAAAAGTAACATCACCAGTAAGACAAAAAAGGACATTATGTGCCTCCAAATTATACCTTCAGAAGGACACAACATCTTTATGAAGAATTACTTTTGGAATTGGGAAAAGATAGAAATATTGATTAAAATTTAGAAAAGAACTCTCCTCCTTCCTCAGCTCTCACAGGCCGGCAATGGTGCTGGCTGCCCAGCCTGGTAATCATGGTGCACCCAGCACAGAAATGGTTCATGTGAAGCTCTCCTGGGCTCTGGCTCTGTCCTTGGCCCGGCCTCTCCACCTGCTTCCTCTTTCTCTTCCTGCCTCTCCCTTGCCCTTCCCCAGACCCACAACGAACCTCCTGTAAAATGTGCTTTCAGCCACTCAGCTGGCCTAGGACAACTCCACCTCCTTGATTTTGTGAAGCCAGCATACGTCATGCATCACTGTGCCCACATCTGTGGATTCCCGCTGCAGCTGCTTATCTGTACACAGAGGGATGTTAACATATACGGTGCTGAGCAGGGACGTGGGAAGGTTCAAGGAAGCGAGGTGCCAGCCACCCTTCCAAGGTGCAGGTGGTTCCAGTGCCAGATCAATGTTACCACCTTCTGTATGCAGTGAGTTGATAAGGGTCGGGCAGCTGCATGGCAGGTTGGCAACAGGAGACAAAACCTAGTCCCACCCTGAGGGTGCTGCTGAAGATGGGGTCTTCTCAAAATCCAGTGGGCATGGGGCTGGTGAGTGGTGACGATGGCTATGCGCTAAGCCAAGGAGGCATGGGGGACTGTTTCAACTAATGGGGTCAGGAAAGACATTTAAACTAGACTCTAAGAATAAGGAGGAATTCACCAGCAAGAAGTGTTAGTTGGTCTGACCCCAAAGCCCTTTCTAAGCCATTCTGGAGTGGAAGGGGTGAGCAGCAGCATCCCATCTAACTCATTCACAGCATCCTAGGCACCATGGATGGGCATCTGTGGCCTGGCACCTAGAGTCTAGGACCTGGCACTCAGGAGGCCCAGTGAAATAGGTGCTGCTGGCGGGGGCGGGGGGGCGGCGGGGGGGTGCGGTGGAGATATTAGTCATTTTGACCAGGGCCAGTTGATAGTGCAAACTTAGGAGCAGAAAGGACTGTCCCTTTATGGCTTCAGGATCTACCAGTTGAAGCACAGACCAGTCAGATGCAAAGGGATGTACATTTCTGGTGAGTTCCAAAGATCAGGGCAAAAAAGAGGTGAGGTCTGAACAGGTCCCTACCTGGAAGGATGGAGGCTTTGCTCTTGAAGGGACGTTGTGGAAACTGGGCCATGGTGTCTGAGAGACAGGCTCTGTCAGGGAAGCTCCTGATCTTGCTCTCTCTGGCTATGGAACTGTGGCCGTTTTCCTGCGTCTTGTGCTGTAAAAGAACTCCTTCTTCTTTTAGAGTTCACTCATTTACCAAAGGGATACAGCCCTACCCAACAACAACCACTGCTGGAGCCTCCTTAAATGGACCAGAACCTGTGCTAGGCACAGGGGTCACAGAGGTAGTGAGGCCCAGGTCAACCTTAGGAGTCAAATAGGATATGGCACCTCACATGCACCGAGGCTGTCCTCACCAGAAACAAGGGTCAAACAGGAAAAGATGGATGGAAGGCTGGGTCAAGGAGATCTCAGGGGCAGAGGTGGCTGGATCCTGGCTGGAAGGAACTTGTTAAAATGGCAAATAGTGGGAGAGACACACTCCAGGCAGAGGGATCAACCAAGGTATGGAATTATGAAATATTATCTGTGAGGGAACTCCAGGTTCATGGAAGGAGGGCGAGATATGAGCAGGGAGAGGTGGGGTGGCTGAGGAGGCTGCGGAACCCAGCGGGTCCTGCCTCAGGTCAGGGTGGAGGAGGTGGACTTCCCTGCCCAACCACAAACCGTGATGTTCTGCCATTAGCAGTTCTATTATGAAATATTTAAAGGACACACACATACACATACACACACGCCTAGTATACCTGTGCTTGTTAATTTGTTTATACTTGTATATCAATCAGATGAATGATTAAATTCTAGAATGTGGGGGTTGAGTTCTGAGATGTATGTAATTCTTATAAACTCAGGTAGAGTCCAGGGGGGTGCAGTGTATGATTATGGGAGGGGGCAAAGAGAAGGTATGATCTGAGAGGAAAAGAGGTGCTTTCACTACCACATGGGGTGGGGCAGGCTGTTCACTGCTCAAGGACATACAGCTCCAGAGCACTGGTTCGGAGCTGGTGGCCTTGGGGGCACTATTTTCTAATTCACACAAAGGTACAGCCTGGCTCAGGCTGGGGTGCAGTGGCCATTCTCCTTTTTCATGGAAGCCCTGTCTGAGTAGCCTTCCCAAGGCTTCCAGCACTAATGTGTATGCACACATTTTCATGTCCATGCACGGGGTTCCCACCAGTCAAGGGAATCATTCCTGGGGAGTCACCTTCTAGGTTAGCCAGGCTGGATTCCTGCAGCCCTTCTTTCCTTCTCCAGGGACCCCACCAGGATCCTCCTCTTTCTTCAAGGCAGAGCACCTCCACCTCCAGGAAGTCCTCCACCCACTGCCCAGTTGCTTATTCTTTTAATGTCCTCTGAACACCAACCAGCTTCTTCCTAATTCAGACTAAGGTAGAGAAGGTCAGCTCTGCCATCCATCCAGCACTGACTTGTTTTAGGAGGAGAGAAGCCAAAATGGGTATCTTGGCCTTCACTGGTTGTAGTGATCTTCAGCCTTGATTGACAGTGAAGGGCTTCTAGGATGGGTAGAGTCTGGCTGGGAAGGTAATGAAAGCTTAGCAGCCAACTAAAGCAAAGATGAAAACCTTCCCTTCATCTCATGGTCTCTTCAGTGAGAAAGCAGCTGGCCCTGGGGTCAGAGTTGGCAGCGGGTCAGGGACAGAGCTGGACTTCATTCAGGAGGGGGAGGAGGAAGAGAAGGAAGAGAGGAAGACAGAAGGGGGCATAGATATCTTGGAGCAGATCCATGATCCAGGGAGGAAAAGCATAAAGAAAATTAATACTCTTCAGATCCTGATTCTCTGAACTTCATGGGATTCTGTCTGACTTCCTCCCCCGCCTATTGGACTGGTGTGTGTGGATGTGGGGGGAGGGGGAGGGGACGCTTCAGATTTCATGAAATCCATTTTAATCACTCTCTGCAATCCACAACACTCTGTAATTACAAGTCTCTTATGCTCAAGTATAAAAAAACTCACCGAGAAAGCAACATTAAGCTTGCAAGCGGAAACATGAAAATTCATGAAACGCACAATTAAGGATCCAATGACAATGTTAACTCTCTCCTTTGCCAGCCCAGGCACTGGGGATTACCAACAAAACCGGCAAAACTAGACCCTGAGGCATCTGCCTCCCACACCAGACACCCTCCCCCTGCCACACCAGCTCTCTGGTGGGTTCCCATTTGCTGCCCAGCCTTAGAGTGGGGGACAGGAAAAGCTGTATGTGAGAAATGCCTCCTAATGCTTACTGTCACTTTGCAGAACACCTGGAAGACATGGCCTGAAGTTCTTTGCCACAAGCCAGGGAAATTGGAGAAGGTGTGGGGTTGTGGCCAGTCTCCTGGCACAGTGGCTCCAGCTTCCAAAGTGCCAGGGTTCTAGCTCCACCTCCTTCTCAGTCCCTTGCCACCAACCATACACCCACCAAGCACTCCATAAACTCGTATCCATGCCCATCTCCCTAGACATGTATTTAAAAAGTCCCCTTCCTCCTCCTTTCAACCTCACACGAACAAAGCAGGATGCAAAGTTGTTGCTGAAGTGCCCTCTTAACTCTGTGACATAGAAAAAAACAAACTCAGAAAGATGAAGGAAATTAACCAAATGCTCACTGGCTCCTTTGGGATCGGTCACCTGCAGGGCTAGAGGCAGTAGGAAGAGATTAAGAGGGCTTTATACTTTACTGTATTTGGGCATATTTTTCACAGTGATTATGACCTATAGTTGGGAAACAACAAAATAAACTTTAAATGTCACCTCTGTTCAAAATCTTTCTGCTGTTGCTTACTTTCTACATGACAAAATATAAATCCAGTGCCTGGGATTGACAGCCTTCTAAGGCCTGGTCCTCATCAGCAGGGCTGGCTGCAGGGCCTGGCAACCCATGAAGCCCGTGCTCAGAAGCCACCATGCTTCTGCTTTGCAGTGGCCATTTTGAGATTCTTAATAACTTTTGAACCAGGGTGTGACATTTTTATTTTGCCTGGTATCCTACAATTTATGTACCTGGTCCTGTTTATCAGTGTTTTTATCCAGTAACAGTCCAATTATTCAGAGCAGAGCAATGTAGATACCCTTTGAACTGCTATGTGGAGGATAATTACAAGCCAGGCCATGTGTGCAGCATTGGGATGAGGGACATTCAACCTGGGGATGTGAAAGGGCAGGAGATATTCAGCAAATGGGTTCTGAGCATCTTGACCCCTCTTCTAGGCCCTAAGAATATAACTGTGAACAAAGCAGACCAACTCTATCCCTAGCTTAGTGCTGGCTGAGGGAAATAGAAAAGAAATAAATAATTATCTTTGCAGGTTAGTGCTATGAAGAAAAACACAACAGGAAGAGAGAGAGTGAGGGCTGGAGTGTGTGTGTGTGTGTGGGGGGGGCGGGTGGCTCACTGAACCCAAACAGAAGTCAATCAGTGCTGTGTTGACAGAAGCACAGATGCTGACACATTCATAGAAAATCATAGCAGGCTGCGAGGTTTGCCATGGTGGAAATCAGTAGTAGCACAAAGGTAAAGCTACCTGCCCAGCTACCCCTGGGCAGAGGAGGGGCTGGGAAGGGGCTGGATTTAGTCAACCTTGAATCACCTCTCTTTATTGTTTCCCTAACTCTCCAATCAGCAGAAACCACATCCTATTGACTATACCTCAGTAATTTTCCTTCCATTGTCACTACCATGGGCCAGATCACATCTTCATTTCCTCCTAATCATTGCAATAAACTCCATCTGTTTGTTTCTTCTCATGCTATACACCCACCCACCCCGGGTGACCACATGGGTACTCTTGAGACTTCACCCTAAGTCTTGGTCTCCAGTCCCGACCTCTTTCCTGAATTCTAGATCTGAATATTCAACTGGCTTTCTTCCTAAGGATGCCGAGCATATGAAAGAGGGAAGGTGTGGTTTGTGTTTCTCCATGCTGGACTCAGGTACCTCTCTTATTTGGGCCTTCCAAGGTGCCTGTCCAGGATACAAGAATACTGTGAGCAAGGCAAGAAAAAACGAGGCAGAGATGGGAGAAGAGGGCTGCAAAGGCCTCCTGGCAAGCAGGGTTCTGCTCTCTGGTATCAGCCAGATATCTCACCTACACCTCAGAGGCCAAGCTGCCTGCCTGCTATGTCCTGCTGTGCTATCTCTAGTGCCTGCTCTGACCACAAGACTCTGGGTTCCTCTACTCTGATGAGGTCCTTGAGGGGCAGACAGGACAGGAAGAGACTGGGGAAATTTCCTCCACCCTGGACTCAGCATGAGAGTTTGGCTTTTCAAGAAAGCCCAATTCATCAGCCTCCCTGTGCTACCAGGACCTGAGGATGCTTGTAAAGTTCTCTTGAGATTGAACAGAACATCAGTATGTTACAGCAGTATTACCAGAACTTTCCACATGGGAAGTCAAATTGTCCTTAGGAGCTTGTGGTGAACATAGAAAATCACAAGTGGCATTCCACACTTATTCTGGGGCACAGGAAGATAAGGGCTTAACATTTGTTATGTATACCCCCAATTAACTTTTGTGCCCACTTTACAGATGAAGAGACTGAGACTCTGAAATGCTAGGTAAGCTTGCTCACACTTAACAGAGCCAGTAAGTAGCAGAGCTGAGAATCAAATTCAGGACTTTGGCAGCACCACCTGCTTTTTTAACCACTGACAGATACTGAATAGATGGTGTTGCCATAGAGAAGAAGAGTGATGAGCTTTTGTGTGAGTCAAGTTGATGTTTAACATAATACCCATGATAGTGCTGTGAAATACTATCGCAACCATACAGATGGGAAGGATTATTCTTGAAAATGCTCTCTCCCAAATGAATCTTTATAATCAGGGTTTTATGTTGAATGCACTAGGTGAGAGCTACTTTTTAAAGAACTCCTCCTGTAAAGCAAGTAAATGATTTTGTTTTTGAAAATGCATAATCAACCCTGATTTACTTACGACATAGTAAATCTCCTGAAGTCAGAAACATACTATCTGGGGCCAAGTAGACCTCCATTTCCGTTTGTGATCAACACAGCCATGCTGCTTTAGTCAGGAGTCACCTGGCCTCAGTCTTCCTTATCTGCAAAGCAGAGATGGGCATCTCTACCTCAAAGGACTTTTTAAGGAAAAGTGGAAGAAATGGGTATAATGTGCTAGGCATGGACCCTGCATATGGTAGCACAAATTTTATTTATTTTTTTTTTATTTTTGGGGAGAATCCAATTTGCTGTGCAGTTCAGCTATTGCAGCTGCCTATTTCATTATGACCACCACTATCATCATCATCATCATCATCATCATTATCATTTTTATTCAGCTATCTGAGTGAGCTATTCAATTTGCTATGATGATGATGTTGATAACACAGATATTCATTTGCTGTCTGATTTAATTCTTGCATTGTAATAAAACCCTAACCCTAATGTTGACTTTGGCAGTCACCACACTCCTGGGGTCCAGACCATACTGCACTCTCGTGGTTTCCCCCTTCCTCAGCTCTCTTTGTCTTGGAGCCAGGCACAAACTAGACATGCTGTGAAGGCAGTTGCATTCCTTTCTACCCAAGGGGCATCCATCTTTCCTGCTTGGCCTAGGAGGCAGGTGGCTATTTTCAAGGCTGATTTGGACCCCGTCTTGTGTCAGACAATTGCAGTCTCTAGGAGAGGCTAATGTTTTGATGTTATGAGTGTGACTGGGCCTTGCCTTGTCACATAGCTAAGCAGCCTCTACCGGAGGGGCTTTCTGGGGCTGTTCTCTGAGCACTAACAGGTGATGGTGACCAGACAAAGCTTTGGCTCAATCAAGGTTCCACTTCCCTTAAGGATTCTTGGGAAGAATCTCAACCAAGTTTCTCACTGCCTCAAAGTTCAAGACAACTGGCAAGTGTGGCTCTTTACACATTCTCCCTGGAGAGTGGCAGCCACTTTCCTTGCTATCTGCAGGGCTGAAAGCCACTTGGAAGGGTCAGTAAGGCCAGCCCAGCTCTGCCTTGTCTTAGTTTTGTGATCTTAGGCAACTTCCTAAACCTCAGTTTCTTCATTCATAAAACAAGAACTACCAACTTCCCAAGGGTAAGTGAAGGTTAAATGGGAGAAATCATCATTTGCTATCACCAACTTTTTTTCCCATTCCCCTTCTGTTTTAGTCAGATTTTTTTTGTCTGCTATGACTAAAGGATCCCAGCACAACTACAGAGGAGGAAAAGTTTATTTCAGGGCTCACAGTTTCAGAGGTCTTAGTTCATAGAAGACCAGCTTCATTCCTTGGGGCTTAAGGGGAGGCAGAAAAATGGTGGAAGAGTGTGGAAGAGTGTGGCAGAGGGAAGCAGCTCACATGGTTATCAGAAACTCTCCAGATACAAATATATACCCAAAGCCATGCTCTAATTCCCAGCTCCTCCAGCCACACCCTACCACATCAGCTACCACTCAGTCAATCTCTGTCAGGGGATTAAATCACTGACTGGGTTAAGACTCTTACAACCTGATCATTTCTCCCCTGAACCTTCTTGAATTGTCTCACACCTGAGCTTTTTGGGAACACTTCACATCCAAACCATAACACCTTCCCTTCAGACTTATCTGTGCAGGTAAGAACATGGAAAAGAGGACGCTGGGTAAGAAAATGGGTAGATGATGAAGGGAAGAAAATGGAACACTTTGGTATAGGTTCCATGTGTCAGACGCTGTGCTAAGCCCTTTACAGGTGCTGTTTTATGCCATCCTCAGAATGACTCTGGAGGGCAGATACACCAAATCCCCTTTTTAAAAAAATGAGACAAAATACACACAACCAAATATTTACCATTCTTGGACATGTTCAAGGGGACAGTTAACTGGTAAAAAGAAATTCACATTGTCATGCCACCATCATGGCCATCCCTCTATAGATCACTTGCAGCTTATAGAAGAGAAACTGGACCCATTAGACAAGAAGCCCCATTCCTTCTCCCTCCAGCCCCTGGCAACCACTTTTCCACTTCCTGCCTCTATGGATTTGACTACACTTTGCTGCCTCACACAAATAGAATCACATAGTATTTGTCTTTTTGTGACTGGCTTATTTCACTTACATAATGTCCTCAAGGTTATAGCATATGTCAGAACTCATGTTTTTAAGGCTGAATAATATCCTGTGACATAGATATACCATATTTTGCTTATCCATTTGTCTGCCAAGGGACACTTGGGTTACTCCCACCTTTGGCTTGGGAATTATGCTACTCTGAACATCAATATGCAGATATCTCTTTAAGAACCCACTTTTACTTCTTTTGGGTATAGACTCAGAAGTAGAATTGTTGGATCATATAGTAATTCTGATTTTTCTTTTTCTTTCTTTCTTTTTTTTTTTTTTGCAGAATTGCCATACACCTATACCATTTTACCTAATCCATTTTTAGAGAAGATAAAATGGAGGTTCTGAGGCTAAGCGGTGTGCATGAGGTCACACAGTTAAGGAAGTGGCAGTTGGATACACTCTGGGTCAACGTGTCCAATTGAGTTACAATTCCCAAAGCCAGGGTTCAGTCAGGCAGCAGAATCACACACCACACTTCTTAACTATATAGATTTTTGGACTTCCAGGTCTAGAGAAATATAATCATTAGGAAAGTGGCCCAGGAGTCTGTATTTTTAAAGCAACTAGAACCAACAAGCAAAGGAACCAATAGAATCCTGGTTGGTGGGTTTTCTGGTGGGTGTCTAGGTTTGGTAATCATTATTAATGATTGTGATAATTTTTCATTTTCCTCCTAGTTGTTATCCAAATCGCTGTCATTACCAGTCCATACCAGATCAGCTTGTGACATGCAAACATCTGGAAGCAGTGGGAACGTAAGGGTTACTCAGGAAGCCTCCACACTGCACACGCTCTCCAACAACTGCTGGCTTTCACAGGGCGACACATTCAATATTCTAATAAACAAGGCATCAGCCAGGCGCCTGCCCAGACCTTTCTTAGATTCCTGACTAACACTCATTAAGCAGCCCAAGTCAATGCGTTCCTGAGTAAGTGTGTGTACAGGCAGGCTGTTAGTATTTCAACCTCATTAGTGAGTTGAAGCCCTAAGAAGCAATAGCCACAGCAGCCCCTTGTCCTATAGGGTGAGTTTCTTCACACCCCCATGCTGCCTGCACACCCTTCTGACTTCTCCCAACCATCCTCTCCAGATTTGCATCCCCTACTGGGCCTGAATGAAGGCACAGAACTTCCAAGGCAGTGAGTCCAAATGGCTGGATAACCAGCTCAAGTAAACAGGCTGCCTGTATCCCAGAACCGACTTTGAATTATCTACCTCGGCCTGACATGCTCAGCTGGCACCAGGCCACAGGCCCAGCTCCCGAGTCCAACTGTCTGGGTCCCCTCCCCCATCAATACCCTTGATAAAAGCCAGACAAGGCTTTGGGGCCTTGGGAAGGAGGCATCACAGGCAATCTTCCCAGCACAAAGCCCTCATTGTTGGAGGAGGAAGGCATGGGAGAGGCAAGGGAGTGCTTATCTATTGTCAAGGATGGACAGCTGAAAGGACTGCAGTGAAAAATGACCTTTTAAACTAACAGATGGGGGAATATGCAAAATATGTAACTAGGACCATCTCCTTCCCTGCAACAGAAATAGCTGGGACCTTCTCTGCAAATGCTCTCTCACACATTGACATGTGCACACACTTATTATTGTGCTTAAACTTGATCAAGAAACAAATGTTAAATACACTCATCCATCCATCCATCCATTCATCCATTGCTTGTTTGTTTATTCAAACATTAATTTAATGCCTATCATAGGCAAGAACTATGCTGGAAGAAACAATAATGTAGCTCAGAGATTTTTAACTGGGGAACACATCATTGCTGGCAGGATTTGGGAAACTCTCTGTTGTCTCATCAAGTGTTGACTATATATGAATCAATATCTTGCACAATATAGGGACTATTATGATGAATACACATGGATGTAAAACATTACTGAATTCATCGCAGCTTTCTGTCATTGTATATTTTCTCAACAATGAAAGTAAAAAGAATAAGTGCTAACCACTAGGAGATTTGGGACATGCTCTAGGCAAACAGTAGTGCAGACCCACAATGTATGGATTCATGAATGGAGATGGCAGATAATAACTGCAATCACCACTATAGTTACTGACTACATGACCTTCTATATGTTGGGCATTACTCTAAGTGCATTGCTTGCTAATCTCCAAATAAATCTAGAAGAGAGCCATGGTTATTATGCCATTTTGCAGATGAGAAAACAGAGGCATGGAGAGCTTATGCAGCTTGCTCAAGGTCACACATGAGTAATGGAAGAGCTGAACTATAAACTCAGGAACGATGGCTCCAGAGTTAGTGCTTTCAACTATTTCATCATAGGCATGATCATATTGTCCAAAACACCCTCATCTAAAAGACGGGGAGACTGAGATTTAGAGAGGCCATATGACATGCCCAGTGTCATAAAGGGAGTTCTTGAGGGAGCTGGGGTAGGAACTAAGCTTTCCCGTCTTCTGTTCTAGTTTCATTTTTGTTTAAGTAAGCCAGACATCATCCTAAGTGGAAGTGAAATTACCTGGGCTTAGGGACAAAAGAAAGGAAGAGGACGCTGGAGGTCAAGGTAAGATAAATGCGCAAAATAACTGGGGCCCAGTTATCTTGCCCTTACTTTGCCTAGGATTTCATTTGGAGAAAATTTTGACACATGGAAGGAAGACTCAGGCTGTACTGAAGGGGTCGGGGCTCAGCGCTCCCAGCTCACTGAGCTTCATTTTACGTACAAAAGAGCATTCCTTGCAGCAGCCCTGTTCTTCCTGGCTGACACAGACTTCATTTCTCTCTAATTAGCATCTCACAGCCACAGTGCCAGGAAACACCAGGAATGAAGGCCTGTTCCTCTGAGCAAGTGGTGTCCAATTAAGCCCTAGTGATCTGTCTTTGGCCACTACAGCCACGCCAGACTGAGAGGTTGGCTCAGGAATCACTGTTTGTTGGAAGAAAGGTCTCTGGGAGACAGCAGGTGTCCATGGGAAGAGTCTAGAGTCTAACAATCCTGGATAGGAATTCTGCATCTATTGGACACTGACTGTATGACCATGGATAAATTTCCCAACTACTCTGGGATAAGTTTCTGGATCTATAAACTGAGGATAACACCTTCCGTGTTTATGAGTGAACATATGTAGAGCACTTGGCACATTTTTGCTCTGAAAAAATGATGGTGTAAGAATAGATTAATGTTATCCAAACCCTTTATCATAGAAGAACCACTTTTTATTTTCCATAAAGAAAATCTAACATTAAATTCCAAGGTCTAAGAGAGTGAAAAGGTGGCTGCTGGGTTGACGGGGGTGGAGGGGAGTTGGGTCTGCCTATCTTTCCCTTTTCTTCCCACAGTGAGCCTTGGGTTTCCTCCAGGGAACATAATTTGACCAAATAATTGCTAGTCCCCTTTCCACTGTAATTAAGAAAAAGAAAGAAAAGAAATAAAAAAGGAAGAAAGGAAGAAAGGGAAGAAGGAAGGAAGGGAAGAAAGGAGGAAGAGAGCATGCTCTTGCTCATGTCTCGGGGAGGAGGCTGACATTTGTTAGCATGGTTGCTTGGGCTTTTAGTCCAGTAGAGAAGTCAGAGTCTGAACAGCTAACTGGAAGACTGACAGGTAATTTTTAAAGGCATTTTTTGTCTCCCATGGGAACACAATGCAGGGGTTCTGATTTAGCTTAGTGGTCAGGAGTTTGGGGCTTAGAAGATAAAGTGAAAGAAGACAGCTGCTTGCATTGTCACGCAGTACTGAGAAGGGATTGGCCTCATGACATTTTGGAGAAGGCATCACTAGGTCTTGCTGACTGATAGGATATAGGGTGATGACAATGAAGGGTGCTATCAAAGATGATACCCATGCTTCTGCCTGTAAACAAGGTGGCAGGCTGAAAGTAGGGGTTTAAAGAACAAGCTTCCACTAGCTCCATTATCAGTTCTAACAAGATCCCTCCTGTGCCCTGTGTTCCTACTTACACAACTGTCCATCATCCCCCTAGGGAGACCAAGGCAGGAGGGACTGATTCCCACCATGTGCCAGGGACAACATTAAGGTCAGGAGAACTCTACATAGCCTACAAAAGCATCTGTAGGCAGAAGTGTTTCTGGAAAGTGCAGCATCTGCTTGCAGTAAGTTAATAATAGATGTGCTGGAGTCCCTTGGAGGTGCTTACCCAGCCTGTGTGGTTGAGCACAAAGAACCAGGAATGAAACCAGAGCCTTCCTCCCACAGCCCTGGCTACCAAAATGAAGAAGCTTCATCCAGGTTCTTCCCCATGCTGAGGGGGAACCAATGGGGAGACTACCATGCTCAGGACCCAGACAAAGGCCCTGGAGGCAGCCATTGGAGGGAGCCAAGATAAGACGGGCTATGCTTCCACAGAGCCCCGATTCAGCCAGGTCCTTTCCCAGACATAGGGACACATTCCATCCCGGGTGCCCTGTATTAAAAGGTTAAGGCGACTTTTCCGATAAACCAGCTGGGAAATAACAGAGCTGGGATCCACACCCACACTGTCTGGCTCATGCCCTTTGACCATGCTGCTCTTGCTGCCTCTTATTGTCTTTTCCTAAACTGTTAAGATGGGGGAAGGGAATCAAGAGAGAGAGAAGATGCTCTGTGAAACTGCTAGACGTCCCCTGAAGTGTCACGGGCACATATACCCTCTGTCTCCTGCCCCTGCTGAGACCTCTTCTCACCAGGCACACATGGCAGCCATTCCTCCACTGATCGACCTTCACCTGGGAATGTACAGTGACGAGACCTGGTGCCTAGGCTCCGACTGGGCCTTGTGTAGTGGGAGCACAGTTTTCCTCGCTGGGGAAGCCTGTCCCCTCTCCTTGCTTAGAGCTCCAAACCAGTCTTTAGACCTTTCTCCAGGACAGAATTTCCCAGTGGAAGAACAGAGGGATCTGAATGCCAGGTTCTGGGGCAAATGATTTTGGGAAACATTAGACTTCTCGCTGCAGGCCTGCTCAGAGCCTTTAGTGTGCTATGAATGGCCTTGAGATCTATCAAAAGGGATTCAGTGTGCAGTGTCTCTGAGATCACTCAATAA
The DNA here is from genome assembly GCF_048772815.1 of Callospermophilus lateralis. Classification (NCBI taxonomy): domain Eukaryota; kingdom Metazoa; phylum Chordata; class Mammalia; order Rodentia; family Sciuridae; genus Callospermophilus; species Callospermophilus lateralis. The sequence continues at coordinate 378,430 of NW_027514360.1, forward strand.
AGAAATCTTCCCACTTAAAAAAAATAAATAATTTTGTAGTCTTGATGTATCACAGAACAGAGTTGGGACATCTTGTCCTAGAATAATAACTACTATGTCCAGTTTGTGTTGGGCTTTGACCATTGGCCCACTGGCAGGTCCGTGAGGCTAGGGACTCTCTTCCTCCTCTATCCAGCTCCTGAGTTCAGCCTGGCCTACATCAGAATGGGCCTCTGAAGGTTTTCTCCAAAGATGGCATAAGCGAGTGCCATAAAACAAAATTCTAGGACTGCACCAACATTCATAGCAGTGTCTGCCTGCATCTCTTATTCTGTCTCCAAGGCGACAGGCATTTCCTGCCTCTGAGTCTCAGGCAAGCTTTCCCCCTCCCCTGGACACTCCTTATTGGGGAATGAGGCCCTTCATCTGCTCTGCCCACCTCTGTTGCACCCTCCCCCACTTTTCTACACATACTCTCTCCACTATAACTCCTGGAACTGCAGGCAGTTTCCAGAAGGTGAATTGGTGGCTGGTCCTTAGCAGCCTTACCTGTGCACCTGTGTGGGTGGGGATGTGACCTGAGTTAGGAGCTCCCATGTATTTGTGGTGGGTCATAAACAGGACAGTGGCAAGCCACTAATGTCATCTACCTTCCTACTAAAGATGTTTCCAGGTGCTAAGCCACTTAAAATCTACACAACACATGAAGAACTGACCATTTGTTTGAGGAGACAAATATGTTTCATCTGATTTAAGCATAATGTGATTATACACATATCGAACATTTCAAGCTCAGCGACAGAGCACTTGCCTAGCATATGTGAGGCACTGGGTTCAATCCTTAGCACCACATAAAACAAATAAAATAAAGGTTTTGTGTCCATCTACAACAACAACAACAACAACAACAACAAAACACACACACACAAAAAAAATTCAAACATTACATGGTATCCCGCTAATATGTACAACTTTTATATTTATGTGTATCAGTAAAAAAGATGAATAAAATCTGCACCACAATTTTCTCTTCTGGGAAGCTCTACCTGACAGAGACAGGGCTGCATCTTGCCTTGTTTTTGTGCCCTGGGAGCCTGGAGGCCCTCATCCCCCCCCAGAAGAGCCTGCAGAATGGACTCACAATTCTGTAACAAAGCAAAGTACAAAGGTAACACGGAAACATCACTTCGTTGGATCTTAGTCTCCCAAAGTGTTTTCTTCACAGTTTTCCAACTTCTGAAACCATCACACAGTGTTGGCACAACAGGCCTTCCACACAAATGGAAAAGTGATTGGTACAATGGTGTTTCCAGAGCTCTGAAAGTAGCAGATCAAGATGAAAAAAGCAGGAAGGAGGAGGGAGGAGCTGGGGGAGCTGGAACCAGACCACTGTAGAGGTAGCTGGGTTTCTGATTCTGTCTGTGGGTGGGAAAACAATTGCTCCCCTTGTATAGGGCTGCCTCTCAAAGATCAGGGTGCCAGCCAGAGCCTCCCCATCTGAATGCACCATTCTGCTCTTCCCCACAGGTGGTAAGTCCTGCAGCAGGTTCAGTAGCAGCAGGACACCTAGAAGCTTCTCCCTAGTTCTGTGCTTCTCTCAGCTCTGCTCCTAATCCCTCTTCTCTAGGTCTCAGATTCCTCTCCTGAAAAGCAGAGGGTTGGATCCCTCAGTGGCTCTTGTTTTCTCCCCACGACACGGTGAGAAGTGCACTGGACATGTTGGCATAAACATTCACAGTTAGGAGATAGGTAACCCAGGTTTCACTTAACAAGGCTGAACTTACGACTGGCTCTATGTTCTCCTCCATTATATTGATTTATAAACTTTTATTGAAGTATAACACATATAGAGGGTACCTTTTATAATTGAACAGCTTGATATATTTTCACAAATTGAAAACACCCATGTAAACAGACCCAGATCAAGATACAGAACAATCCTAGGAAGCCCCTTCATGCTCCTTCTGCCACCCCAGATTCTCCCTTAAGGGTAGCTAATACCAGGACTTCTCACAACATACTTTGTTTGCCCTGTTTTTGTTCTTTATCAAATGTAGTTATAAAGTATCTTTGTGCCTGGATTTTCATTCAAGTTTATGTTTCTGAGGGTCATCAGTGTGGCTGTGTGTAATATCCCACCACGTGAATATGCTACACTTTTAAATCCATTCAGCTGCTCATGGCCAAGTGCTCTGATGCACATATGTGTGCATATCTCACGGGTTTATATCATGGAGTAGAACGGCTTGTGTGCATATGTTCAGCTGTAGTTGATATGGCCAAACAGTTTTCCAAAGTCATTATACCATCTCACCCAGCAGTGTGTGAGGGTTCCAGTGGTTCAATGTCTTTGCCAACACTAGGTAAAGGCAATCTTATTCCTTGCAGCCTTTTGAATGGGTGCATAGAGGAATTTTACTGTAGTTTTAATTTGTGATTCCATGGAGAATAATGATTTTGTATGCTTTTGGCTATTTGGATATCCTCTTTTGTAAAGTATCTGAGTCTTTTGCTAATTTTTCTATTAGGATATCTGTCTTATAAGAGTTTCTTCTTTTTTTCCTCCTATATAGATTTTGGATAAGAAATCTCTATTGAATACAATGCAAATATTTTTGCTCACTCTATGGGTTACTCTGTTTCACTTTATTTAATGATCATCTTGAACTACCAAATTAATTTCATGACCTGCAAATGGATCCTAACCCATAGTTTGAAAAACACAGCAATAGACAATTGAGCAGTCTTTCCTCAGTCTGGACACCCCTGGATGGGGTATCATTTCTAGCCAGTGGCATCAAAGTAACTTTTAGCTGGATACTTCTGTATCCATAGTCAGTAGCCATCTGGAGAACACGTTAGCTATATTTAATTAAAAAAAAAATCCTGTTCTGTACCTTAAATGACAGCAGTTTCCTATTCTCTTGGATTTAAAATTTGCTAGCCTCACAACCCCAATTGAAAAAGGGGGCTTAGAAGGATATCTGAGGTGTAGGGTCTCTCTGGAATGAACCCTTTCAGAAAGGCCAGAGTTCTATTTGCCCACATGGACTCTCCATCTATCCAGGTACCTGGGTCCTCAGGGGCAGGGTTTTGAGGAAGTGGAATACTTTCAGGGGATCTTGGTAAAAAGATTTATCCAATAGATTAAGATGACATTTCCTAAATTCTGGCAAGAAGAAGACTCTCCCATGCCCTGGGTACTTTCTTAGTGTGAAGGGTAGAATCAATATAGGGTCCTCCCATTACTTTAAAGTAGCCCTTTTCATGAACTTTAAACTTCAAGAAGGCAGGAACTGTACCACTCTTGTCAAATAGGGTAACCAAGGTCACACAACTAAGCTAAGTGCGCCCAGTTTATCATAGAGCCAGATTAACTGGTTTGATGGCCCATGTTTTCATTCCTGTGTAATACTGCTTACAGGCAACTAGGCACTGTGTAAAGAGTGATCATATTCAAACGAACAGAAGTTTTCACATACAGACACACACGTATGCACATACACATGCTTAAACACACATGTGCACACACACAGTTGGGTGCCAGGACAAGCCCCCCCAAACACACACACTGACATTTTACTCAGATTTGTAGATTGGAGTCTGCTGGTTCATTACACACTTAATTTCTGCGTTCGGACCTCTCCCCTGATTTCCAAAGTATCGAAATAGTACATATGCACAAATAACACAAAAACCCATTAAATTGTGGGGCATTTATATTCACAATCAATTGCTTATCTGATGCTCTCAACCAGTCTTCTGAACAGATATCAATATGCGATGATTGACAAGGTCTCCCGGGCTGGTGGTCCAGGAGCCTCATTCCAGGGACAACAGTCCTTGCTGTCCAGGTCTGGAGCTGTGGCAGTGCTAGCTTGTGGCAGAAATGCAGCTCTGCATACCCACTCTGAAAGTTTCCCCTTAACTATATATTTCCATAGCAACCAATCCCTTCTTGTCAGATTCTGAGAAGTAGAGCTTTAACCTCATGAACTTTCTGGAGTTGGGCTTACATTTGGATGAGAGTTTTTGGGATGTGGACATTTCTCCCCTATCCCTAATAAGCATGCCACATCTTATCTTTTCTCCTCTCATTAGAGCCTCTACCACCTCTTGTCCTCTCTTCTGGCTGAAGGTAAAGAGTTCTATCACTGTAATAACAGGAGGGACTGCCATTTACTGAGCATTTCCTATCTACTGTGTACTATGTGCTATATAATATACTTACTCTGGTGCATCTCCATACGGATCCTTGGCACCATGTGTTAACATCCTTATTTCATATGTGAAGAAATAAATGCTCAGCAATGAGAAGTGACAGTGACAGCTACTAGTCAGCAAGTGATAGAGCTGGGATTGGACCCAGGTCCCACTGATCCCCAAGTCCTGGCTCACTCCAGTGCCTGGACAGTGAGAAGCAGCAACTTCCTTTCTGTGTCAACAAAACCATCCTCTGGAGGTGCAAGGCACCTCAGGGATCATCTTATCCTACCTTCCTGGTTTGCTTGAGTTCAGAATAACAAAGTGACTTTCCTGAGGGCACAGAAAGTATGGAGCTAGGACTGGAACCCAGGCCTGCTTCTTGGGTTTACGTGCCTCAGATTCTCATGAGTCTACCTGGCAAGTGACAGTGGCTATGCTTGGGCTGTGTTCCAGGATGGCACCTCTGTTTTTAGGAAACATTGACTGGATTGGAGAGAAGGTGAGCAGAGCAAGAGCTGTTCTTGAAGTGCAGCTATGAAGAATTACTAGAACAACAAGAACAAGAAAAGATCTCAAGGATGGACATGCTCTGGATGCCCCACCATTTTTAGAACTATCTGATAGAGAAGAAATAGGCTTGGCAAGATGTGAGGAGGAGAAGATTTTTAATCCAGATAATGAAGAGCTCTTTAAAAGGCCTAAATGTGGGGAGACATCAACTTCACTATCAGTCCTGGGAGCTTTCCAAGCACAGCCCAGGGCCCACAGGGATGTTGGTCACGCTCTCCAGCATCCAGGAGGGAATGGTCCACAACTCTAAGACCCTTTTATCTCTAAGATTCCATGAGCCTTTGAAATGTATAAAAATAATTAGAGCAGTAATCCTGTATTCTTTGCTCATTGTTCTTATTTTAAAAACCCTTTATTATAAAATAAATGGAGATAAAGTCTACCTATTAGTGCATATTTAAGAGATAGAGGGGAAAAAAAGCACCCATAACATTAACTTAAATCATGAATACTCTCTGAAGTGTAAAAGAAAAAAATCAACTCACTTTTCTTTAAATCTTCTTAAAAGGGTCTAAGAATAGTCCTTCAAATAATCCTTGAAGTACACAATTTTAATTTGGACACATGGTAATTTCAGTCTACCTGTTGGAAGAGACAAGAGAGAAATCAGTCATTTTTTGACGAGGATGCTGATCTGACAAGCCGCAGAGAAGATTCAGGCAGCTTGAGGGGTGGGGCTGGGTGGGGGTGGGCAGGGGAGCTGCAGCTGAGCTTCCCCTAGGTGGATGGCTGGATTTTGAACTCAGAAGGAAGAGGCAAAGCAAGTAGCAACCAGCACAGTGCTTGGCACAAAGCAAATGCTCACTACAGAGGTAATGAGTGAAAGAATGGATAAACAGGTGTGAGATCTACCATCAACCTTTGATGCAGGAGGTACCTGAAGGCTCATCTCCTCAACTCCTAAGGAGAAATGGAATTCCAGGAACTGGGCATATCGTGAAAAATAGCAGAGAGACTTGTACATGGTGTGGGAAGTGGGTGAGGCTTGGAGCCAGCCTTACCTATGCCCAAATCCTGCTCTCCTACTTATAACTGCACAACTCCGGACTGGCTTTATTTGTCTTTACTGTTGTCTAGAATTGAATACTTAGTCCATTCAGTAATTTTCAGCCCTTTTATTTTTCTAATATAAGCATTTAAGGCTTATATTAACATTCCCCCTCTAAGTGCTACCTTGGCTATAGTCCATAACTTTTTATATTTCTTTTATCATTCATTTATAAGATTTTGATAATTTCTAGTATCATTTCTTTTTGACCCATGAATTAGATACTAGTGTTAGTATTTTTGCAACCACCTTTAAATAGGGGATTTTCTCAAAAATAAATAAAAATAAATTAATAAATACTGTGTTTTCCTGTTATTGATTTCTGACTTAACTACATTGTAGTGAGAGAATGTGGTTATGTAGGAATCTGATTCCTTGAACTTGACATATTTTATGACCTAAGAGGTAGTTAATTTTTGTAAACACTTCATGTGTGTTTAGAATGTGCTTTCTCTGGAGTAGTCTTGGGCTGGTTTCCTTAGTCTTCCCTGCCTGTCCTTTTCTTCATCTGTGAAAGGGGCTGGGAGCCGTACATGTTACCTCCCGCCTGTCACTTAACCTTGCACTCACCGACACAGAGGCTGTGCAAAGCCTCCTTCATTTCTTACCAGATTTATTCCAAGATTATAAAATTCCTACTGTTTTAAAAATAACCACAGGAAATAATTTCAGACATAACCTTGGTAGGTTTGATTCTTGAATGGGGTGAGGGTTAGGTGCTGGGTGGTGGTGGGTGCCAGAATGTCAGTCCTGAAGGGGAGGAGATATTTATGTCTGTCAAACAGACCATGGGGTTACAAAGGTCTCTGTACTAACCGAGGTCTAATATTCTTTATCTTAAATACAGCCCTTCCCATGACCTTGTCCCCTATCTCACCCCAAGTTCTTTTCCTCCTTCTTAGTTTTCCTGAAAGAGTTGTCTAGACCGCCACTTCCTCTACTCCCACGCTCTTCACAAGTCCCTGTGGTGTGGCTTTCACCCCTAGAATGTTCTCTTCAGAATAATAATGCTGTTGTCACTGCAAATTCCAGACACCGCTTCTTAACCTGCAATGACTTCTCTGGGTCATTTGCCAGCAGGGACCCCTCTCCCCTCTGGAAACTTGCCTCAACTTCTATACCCCTAGTCTCTTGACTCTTGTCCTTTTTCTCCAAGGACTTTTTCTAACTCATCTTTATATTCTGTGGTTTGAACTGACATTTCCATAATTTAATTACAGTTACTTCAATAAAATAATAACCCTAAACTATCATTTATTAAGTGCATACTAAGTGCATGCCAATCCTATGTTAGACATAATTGTATTTCTCTTCATCTTCACAATAACTACCGGTGGTAGGCACTATTAATATATCTGTTTTACAGATGAGAAAATAGAAGCTTAGAAGAGTTATATAATTTGCCCAGGATCACTCAGCTACCCTGTGGCAGAGCTGGGATCCGAACTACAATGCATTTAATTCAGAGCATGGGTACTCAGCCACTGCGCTTCCTCATGCTTCCCTCCCAGATCCTGGCTTCTGTGACTCACCATCCTCCCCCAGCACCAGGCACTTCCTGCTTCCATCTTGCTTCCCTCTGAGCAGAAGGCCTCTGTCCACACTGTGTACTCATTGCTTAAGGCTCAGTTCTGATGTCCCTCTTCCCATAAAGCTCTTCATAAGCCCAGTGAGTGCTTCCTGGCCATGGAAGCTCTCCAAATAACAAAACATCCATTCATCCCTCCAACCATGCACCCACCTACCCACCCAAGAATCTCACAAATACAGCAGAAGTATGTTTATCCAGAAGTCTAAATATTAAAACCATCCAAACAAAGCAATTGTTCCAAAGGATTTCTTTATGTTTAGTCTTTTAAAAAGTATATCATACTACTGTTAAACTTGAAGAAAGTTTGTAAGAAGTCATGGTGCTTGGGGACAGGCTGTGCTATGCTTGGCATTTGTGAATGTCTGATTGGTCAAGGACAGCTGTCCGTGTGATCTGGCCAGGAGAGTCTCCAAGGTTACTAGCCTAGGTCCCTTACCCAATCTCCACTTTCAAAAATCCTATTTACACATTAAGCTTAATGTAAATGCCTCCACATCCTTAAAATATTTCGATTTTCCTCCTCTATCAGACAGAAATGAACCTGGATCTGCATTCCAAAGTATCTGGTATCTCGGCTGTCATGAATCATTTCATCATCTGTGGCTAGTACTGCAGTTTTAAAAGCACTTCAATACATTCACCACAGGTTTTACCTCCCAATGGTCTCTTTGGGCCTAGAAGTTGTGTCCAATTCACCTTAGATATCTGTAGAGAGAAGGCTAGTGCTAGACATAGAGATGTCAATGAGCACCTGTTGAAACAAGATGACATTGGCTTTGAATGGGGGAGGGGGGGTAAAAAATCATTCAAACAAAAGCACCAGATGGTGCGTTAGGCAAAACATTTTAAAAGGGTGATAAGTAAATATGGAATCCTTCCATTTTCTCTCCACCCTCCAAAAAGATGAGGATCAGAATACGGGGACCATGTTTTCTGAGGTTTCTAAAAGCCTCTGTTCTACGGCTCACAGACATGGTCTGGTGGCCTCTGGCACTCTCCAGGGTGAGCTAGGTGTTTGGACCCATTCTAGTTTCCATAGTCCAGACATGAGAGTTGGAGCTTTGAAGATAGACTAGTCTCTCAACTGCCTCCTTCTATAGAAGAGGACATGAGGTCTAAGAGCTCCCAGTCCCAGGGCAAGAAGGGCTTTGCAGATGCATTTTTCTGTCCCCTCCTAGGACTTGCAAATGAAGCCTCTAGGAAATCGAGTGCTTTCTGAATCACTAAAAATAATCTCCCAGAAGCTTCATCTAGATATATCACTGCTGCAATTTACAGCGTCTAGAACTTCTCATGGTATAATTAGCAAATGGATTACAATAATTTATTTTTGGTTTAAAAGCTCAAATGAACACGACCTTCCAGTGGAATAGGAAAATAAGAGGCTGGGAGATGGCCACATTCCTTCTGCCCCTTCCAAGGCCACAATTTTAATGCTGGCTAGTGTACTTCTACTGATGTTCAGTGGACAGGCCACAGTAAAGGGACTACAACTCTGAGCTCTGGGCTCCCTGGCAAATATGACTACTGGAAGATAGGCTCCGTATTCGTGTTTCAGTGACCAGCACATGTTCAAAATCACCCTGTGGATGCTCAGGGAAATCCAAAGGTATTCACCATTGGTGAAAAAAAAAGCCACCCATTGATAGGCAAAACATACAAGGCAAAACATGCCATAGATGAATTCTGTGGAAGATTCTGTTCCCTATGAATACTGGTCCCATCTTCAGGATGGCTTTCTACCACTTGCTTCACCACGGGGAAAAGTTTGTTGTGATGTCTCTGAGCAGCAACAGTAAAGGATGTTGCTAAAAGAGACACTGTTATGTAGCTAAGAGGGGACCTGACAGGAGTCAGAGAGGACCCATGTTTGGGTTTTGGCTAGTTATGTGTGCTATGTGTAACAACCCCCCTAAGTCCCTTTTAAAAAATGTTCACAATGAGTAACTACCTTAAAATTTGTTATGAGGATTAGATGATAAAAATATATGAAAAGTGTTTCAAGCTTTGGAGATTCTCATTGAGCGAATACATTTCTGCAGTAGCTCTTTCTGTTGAGGACTTTATCTGACCTATAGAATACTGCGGTGGGGGCCAGAGGCAGAATGGCTGAACATACAGGAAGTGTCCCCATTTTCCTGCAACACCCTGGGAGAGGCAGACTTCTCAGAAGAGTAATCTGGGGCTAGGAAAAAGGATTTAGACTTTTGTAAAGAGTGTGGTCTTGCCTCCCCTCTGACAAACCCATCCTGAAACCAGTCAATCATCCACCCAAACACCCACTGACATGGAGCTTGAATGAACATGGCCTGGGAGGGTGTGAGGCCAAGGTGATGCTTCCTCCAGCTGGAGAAAGGGCATGGGCATTGTGTGCCAAGCACGGGGTTGGGCCTTTCCCATGCCATGTCAAGTCACCCCTGCCTTTTTGTGCCATGGCGTACCCTGGGTAAGGGTCTATGAAGTCTGTCTCACCAGCCCCTCAGAAGGAAGACCAGGCCCTCATCTTCACTCTTCCAGTTCTAGTGATCTTAGGTAAGTCACTCATTCTGTTCTGTTAGCAGTCGGGTCTGTTAGGCCAGGATGAGGATCCCAGGCCCGCCTGCCTCACCAGGTAGCTTTTACAACCAGAAAAATGGAGGCTGTGCCAAATACTGAAGGACTATGTTCCCCACTGTTCAAGCCCCTCAAGAGCCTTCCATTGATCTTAAATGAACATTCTATTTCTGCTTTGGCCCCTCCCTACCTCACTGACCTTACCTCCCTGTCTGTTCCCCCATCCCTTCCCCCTCCAGCTCTCGACTTGGAGTCACTTTCTGGGAACACTGGCACTCCATACCAGGCCATTTCCTCCACTGTCCATTCTTCAGAGCCCTGTGATTTCATCCTTATGCAAATGTTCAATGTCCCCCTCCCTGGCTTGAATGTAAGCCCTTTGGGCAGGCCCACTTTTGTCCTCTGGGAGCCAGGGACAGTGAACACTCATCAGTTTCTGTTTTGGTCACTGTTCTAGACCAGTGCACAATACATAGTAGAGCTTCAGTCAATTCATGTTGAATAAGTATATTTTAGTTCAGGCCAAATCCTTCCTGCTTCCTGAGGTGGGTCCAGTGTGTCCCTCCTCAAGCTCTCCCTGTCCTTTCCCTGCTCCTGGGCCCTTCCACGTGCTGTTTGCTACCGTGGCTTGGCCATTACCTAAGCGAGTAGCTTGTCTCCCAGGAGAGACCAGAGCAGTTCAGAGGAAGGCCAAGAGGAAACCAGAGTGGGTGGAGGAAAGGAAAGAGCTTGAGTCTGTGGCAGAGGGGACACATGGGGGCTTCTCATGGGGCCTGCTGGAGGCCGACTTGGGGATTCTGCTTTACTACCTCTTTCTGGGGGCAAAGCTTCCAGCCTGAGTCCTGGCTTCTTGGGCTAAAAAAATGCCATTTTCTCTCTCTCTCTCTCTCTCTCTTTGGCGTGAAACAAATGGTTAGCCATTAAGATGTAAAATGCAGCTGTCACAGTCCATAGAACAACAGACAGGTTAATATGGGTTCTTAAGAATGCTATTTCCTCATATTAACCCCAGAGCAATGCAACCCATCAAGATAGACTGTGGAGTGCTCTGGAAACCGGCTGTTTTTCTCCTTTAATAATATTTGATGTTTAAATAATATTTGATGGTTGTTTCTGAGTCTGATAGTCTGCCTTTTCTGCCCCTTCCTTCCTTTCTCCCTCCCTCCCTCCCTCCTTCCCTTCCCTCCTCTTGTCCCTTCCCTCTTTCCTTCCTCTTTCTCTCTCCTCTCCTTCCTTCTTCCTACTCCAAGAATTTCTTGGCTTTCCTTTTCTCCCTTAAATCTGGGACTTAAACATGTAGATGTGGATCTGGGTCATTTCTAGGGTTCCCTGACCACCCCCCACTGCCGGTTTCCTTTCCATTCATCTCTTCCCCACTCATGCAATCTACGTGTCACCTACCACAGAACTAATTAAACTTAAAACATGTCTAAACTTTAAGCCTCTTTCTTAAGTTCTTCCCTGCATGATTCACATGGTGGGGCACGAGCAGCTACGACCAGCCTTCCCAGCCAACGCCAAGGGCTACTGTGATCACTGTCCTGTGCAGGCTCCACAGGGAATGGCCTGGGGCCTGGCTCCACCCAACTGGCAGCCTAGGGAGGTGACCTGAGATGCTGTCCTTCTCCCGGGCATTCACTGAGCAATCCTGTATATTAGAGTTGTACTTGCTGGGCGCTTGTCAGCAGGGACAATGTGGCACTTGGCTCCCCTCTGGCTGCTGTTTCTATTGTGTGTGATGCATACCCCATCTAGGAGTCATAGTGGGGGACAGCTGAAGGGAAGATCCTGGCATGACCAGAAATGACATGCAGCTCTTTGTCTTCTTGGCCCTCGTCTCCCCAAGAAGTCCTTCTTATCCTTGAAGACTCATTGAAGGTCACCTCCTCCTGCAAGCCTTTTTACCCTCTGACTGGCTCAGGGCACGTCTTGTGAGCCTCCACAGACCCTGTGCCTCCCTTCTGGCTCAGCTCTCTTCTTTGTGCAATGGCCCATGTGAACAGCACATGCAGGGTGTGCCTGCCTGCGAGGGGCGCTGGGTGCAGACCGGGAAGAATCAATGCATGAATTAATCTATGCATCGACTCTCCGCCTTGCTCCAGAAAGAATTTAAGGAAGCACAAAGATCAAATATGCCCCCAAGGAGCTTAGAGTCTGGTGGCATGCCAGACACACACACACACACACACACACACACACACACACACACACACACACACATATATATATATATATATATATATATATATATATATATATATATATATTTTAGTATATAAGGGTTGAGATAATGTGATCTGGTTTGAGGGTTTGGGTGGGAGGGAGAACCTTCTCTCTGGTCTCCCCCAGGAATGATGTGGGGGGATGCTCAGCAGATGCTTATGGAATAAATGAGACAGGTTGGCAGGGAGGACCTGAGCAGGCCGTATAGAGCGCGGATTTCAGTGAGGGAAACTGAAGGCAGGGGGGGGGGCAGGAAGAGCTGCCAGTAGTCGGCAGGGGGAGAAGCAGACCCAGGACTTCACAGTGTTATGGGAATTCTAAATCCATTCACTGACTCAGGTGAGGCAGGCTGCCATTCCTATCTCGGCCTCAGTTGCCCCACTTGTGAAAGCAGAAGGTTGAGCTGGGTGCAGAGGCACATACCTGTCATCTCCGTGGCTTGGGAGGCTGAGGCATAAGAATAATGAGTTCTAAGCCAGTCTTAGCAAAGACCCTAAGCAACTTAGACCCTGACTCAAAATAAAAATATAAAGGGCTGGGGATGTGGCTCAGTGATTAGGAGCCCCTGGGTTTAATCCCTGGTAACAAAAACAAACAAACAACAACAAAAAACAGAGGGTTGGAGTAGATGGTCACTAAGGGCTGTCCCAGCACAGGGATCCACATGATCACATCACACGCATGTGATAAAGTCATAGCTGGCTTATTCTGATACAAATTCAAAAGGCTCCTCTCCGACAGAAGCTCTTCACCCACTGATTGAAGACACATGTGTGCAAGCTAGGCCAGGCCTGAGGTGGCCACCAGTCCCCATAGACCCAACTTTTCCCTTGACCTGCTCCCCTGACTCTAAATACTGGCTGCCCCCAGCAACCAGCCCCACGACTCCTTCCCACCCTCCCTGATTTCTCGCTTGCTTTCTGTCTTCTATACCTCCATTCAACAAATGCTTTCAGTGTTCCCACTATGGGTGAGGTATAGTGGTAAAGATGCCCCAGGATTTGCCTCCAGTTACTCGGCGTTTCTTCAGTGTGCATTGTCCATCTCTCCCTGATTCTGCTCGGGCTGTGCCTGCCCAAACACCCTCTCTAGAATAGAAGTTTGCAAACTTCTATTCCCAAGACCTTGCCCACAAATCCACAGCCACCTTTCCTGCAAACTCCCCCCTGACCTTCCCCTACTGGGGTCCCAGGGTTCCCTGCTTCCTACTGCAATCCCACTATGCTGTTGTAGTGGGTTTTTTCTCTTGGCTCTACTACTGTGAATTCCAGGAGGTCTGGGGCAGAATATTTTCTTCATGGCACCCCAGTGGGCAACCCATAAAGTACTCAGGGGGCTGTGGCTGAATCAGATTGCCATCAAATCTTCCTGACCTGCACGTTCTAGCTTGACCAGGCTCCAGGGGACAGACACAGTGCCCATCCCACCACTTGTTCTACCAGCAAAGCCTATGTTATCCTGTCCGGCAGCTTCCCTCTGCTGTCAGAGTTAGTTCCTCACTCACGTGGGACCCAGGGACCCTGGGCGCTGCAGCCTGGGCTGTTTTCCTCTGCATCTTTGTCAAATCCCTACTTAGAATTTTCTGGAGACTTGCTGGAGAATGTGCACAATCCAAAGTAAGAAGCTCTACCTTTGTAACATTTGTACAAATAAAATAAACCTCTAGAACCTTCAGCCTTCTGACTATACTGGATGACTGTGGTCAGGTTCTTTAAGGAAGAGAGAATGGTTCCCCCTGCAAGGTTGTCCTCACACCAGCTGCAGACATGGGCAAGGTCCTGCCTTGCTTTGCACGAGAGAACGAGGGTTTGACCTTGGCTCTCTCATGCCAGCTGCAAGGCCTCAGCAATTTACTTATTCTCTCCAAGGAACTCTGGGTCCCCATCTCTAAACCAGGATTGAGACCAGCACCCTCCTGTTGTTGCAATCAAGATTAAATTCCAAGGACTCAAGACTCTTGACACATTGACTGTGACAGTGTCTTCTCAGCAAGCAGGAACTGGGAAGGTGATTGGAATAAAGTCATTCCTCATTGTAGTTTGCACTTCTGAAATTGATTTCACACATTTTGTCTCAGTTGAGCCTCAAACAACTTGTGATATGTACAAATTATTATCTTTTTTTTTTTTTTGGTAGCAGGAATTGAACCCAGGGGTGCTTAACTGATTAACCACAGAGCCACATCCCCGGCTCTTTTTATTTTGAGACAGCATCTTGCTAAGTTAGCTAGGGCCTCACTAAATTGCTGAGGCTGGCTTTGAACCTGCAATCCTCCTGCCTCAGCCTTCCAAGGCTCTTTGATTATAGGTGAGTGCCACTGCACTTGGCTATTATCCTTTTATTAAAGAGAAGATAATCAAGGCTCAGAGATGTTGAGTGATTTGCCTAAGATCACATAACCAGGAGACAGCTGGTTGTGCTGGACTCCCCAACTCTGACTTAAAATCTGGAGTCTTTGATGACCCCAGGCTACCGAGGAAGCCACTTACGTGGGTCCCCAATTGAGGGAGAAGAGCTCCTTCTCTGATATTCACATCTATAGGTCCCCAAATAACTCCACTATAGTAGGGATGATTAGACTGGCTGCCACACAGCTGCCGCTCTATGAGTCAGATATCCACCTTCCTTACACAAGCGTGAGGGCACGGATGTGTGTGTTCTCTGGGCCCAGGGAACCAGGAGTCCCCACACTGGTCTTCTGCTGTGGAGACCTTGGAAGCTAGGGTTTAAAGGCTGTAGCGCTACAAGGTAGAAGGGCTGCTCACTTCGTGTCAACCCTACTGAGTTTGAGGGCTCTTTGTTACTATATCTTTTTCTAGTCTATCCTGCCCTCAGTTTCCAGGTTCAAACTGTTGACAGAACACCAGACAAACACCATAAGAAATAAAAGTTTAGGCACAGTTTCTTATTTCTTCTTATCCTATGCACTAGGTATGAACCTCTGTAATTTGAAGTTAGGGAAACTGAAATTTAAAAAGAGTAAACAACATCCCTAAAATAACTGTTTTCAAATGTCTTATTTCCTTACTTTTCGGCACTGCTTTTGTCCTTGGTTTCCCCATCTGTGAAGTGAGGTAGTGGGCTGGATCTAATGCTCTAGCACTTCTTCCAGCTCTGATGAGCCATAGCTGGCTCTCTAAGCTCGGCTTGTTCTTGGGCCTCCTAGCCCTGGGGGATCCTGCTGGGGGCCCAAGCTAGAGCCTCAGTCCTACCCCACTGTTCCAGCTTTGATGCCATGAAAAAAGAATAATTCTACTGCTGGATCGTTCACTCATACACTCACTCGTTCACACACTCACTCACTCACTGCTCACTACTCACTCACTACTCAGACACTCACTCACTCATACAATAACTGACTTACACGCTCACACACTCACACCACTCGCTCACTCACTCAACATTCACTCGCACACTCACACACTCACTCACTACTCACTACTTACTGTCTCACACACACACTACTCAGACACTCACTCAACTTTCTCTCACACACTCAATCACACACACTCACACACTCACATGCTTGCTCACACACTTGCTCACTCACACACACACTCACTCACTCACATACTTGCTCACACACTCACACTCACACATACTCTCTTACCCGCTCACTCACACACACATACACTCACTCTCTCACACACTTGCTCACTCACTCACACACTCACTGTATTCTCCATCTCTCCATCATGCACTCATTCATTTACAGTGATTCACTAGTTCATTCATATTCACTTTACCAAAATTTCTCTCACTTGTTTACTCAAAGTCACACACTTCTTCCTTCATCCACTCACTAGACTCTTTGTTTATTTACTCACTCATTCACTTAGCGGCTCTTTTTTACTTTACTTATTTCTTTCTTCATTTACTCATTCATTCAGGCTTTGAGTCATTCTTGCCTTCCTTCCTCTCTTCTCCACACACTCTCTCATTCTTTCCCCATTGCCATCTACATTTCTTCCTCCCTACTCCCCAGAGCAGCACCCTACCAGGAAGCAGAGCTGCCCCCATGGCTGGCTCCATTAGCCTGCATCCTAGAACTCTCTTCCGTTGGAGCACCCAGCTGGCTGCAGGGGCCTGTCTCCTGGTGTGCAGGGGAGATGCTTTCCGCTCAGGAACAGATGTTTTTGTGATTGCTGTTTTGACTTTCACCCTTAATGCCAGAACATTCTTTCCACACACTCCTCTACCCACAGGAAAGTGGCCACGCAGCAGGGGAATACATGCGGTGCCTGGGGGTTCAGGTCCCAGGATGTAGGGCACTTGGAGGCTCCTGTCAGCAGGGCTTGGTGACCTGGGTGGTGACCTGGGGTTCAGCGCCAAGCTGGAGATGGGGGAAGCACGGGGAGCAGCAATCCCTATGTGTAATCCAGGTTAAGCAGTCTGGAGGGAAGTGGCTTGGCTCAGGGTTATGGAGGCATAGATCCCCAGCCTGGACTTGGATGCCTGTAGTGGCAGGTGACATAGTCAGAGGAGAAAATAGGGTTTTGTGGCCAGTGAGGATGTGGTTAGTAATGTTATGGCAAAAGCTTGAAATGATCATTTACTGACCTTTTTTATGTGTCAGGTGCTTCTCATACTTCATGCTAGTTGTCCCTCAGCTTCAGTCTCCTTGGTTTTCATTTGGAAATTGAATCCCCAGGGGTTTAGCTGGTCACATGACCTCTCAGCCAAAGTCTAGATTTCTGGGATTCTCTGCAGTGGGGTGTGTCCACCTAGGTTCTGGCCACTGGGTGTGAGTGGAAGTCGATGTCCCGCGCTTCCTCTTTTCCCACCTGCCCGTTAGCATGGCCCTCTGTAGCCACCCCCCGTTGCGTAGGCATATTCTAGAGCCTGGTTGAACAAGACAGAAGCAGCCCTGGTCCCTGAAGAACCTTGGGAAGCAGCACTTCTCTGTTCCCCAGCTGGGATTCTATGTGTCATGCTTTGGCCATGGCTGCTCTGACCATCACCAAAGCAGCCATACCTGCTAACAAAGGAGAATATTCCTTCGCCCGCATCCTGTTTCCTGGTGGAGTTGCTTTTGTTAGAGGCATACACTCACACTCACCTTCTCTCACTTGCTTACTTATTTCTCTTTTTCATGCTCTTATTTTCATGAATAGTGTCCCCTCAAAACTTATGTCCCCTGGGGACCTCAGTTTGTGACCCTATTTGGACATATGTCATTAAGATGTAAAGTAAGGATCGCGATGAGGTTATTCTGGATTAGGAGACAGAATAAGAGACACAGCAGAGGTGTGTGTGAAGATGGAGGCAGAGATGGAAGTGATGCATTGGCAAGACAAGGAGCACCAGGGAGTTGGCACCAGGGAAGCAGAGCCGTCTCTCAGAGCCCCCGCAGAGCCACCTGGCTACATCTGCACTGTGGACTGTGGACTCCAGAACCGTGGGAACGTTTCCATCACCACTTTCATGATAGTGTGTTGTGGCAGCACTAAGAAAACAACACAGGCTCTGAGAGGAGTGACAAATATTGTACTGACCAGTGTGGGAGAAGGAACAGGACCTGGCTCACCCCCAGATTGCAAACAGCAAGCACACCTCTCCTCTCCCCAGGGCAATGGACACGTTCATCTAATTCAAGGTGAATTGTGAGGAAGCCCCTCTGGCTGCACATATAGAGCCACATCAAAAGTTCTCTTGTAATTGGCGGTCAAGATCATGGCCTCTAGAGCCTGGCCACCGCACATTATATCCTGTCTATCATTTACTAGATGTGGGGCAAATTAATTAAGTTTTCAGCACCTTGGTATTTTCATCTGGAAAATGGGTAGTACCTTGCTTATAGAGTTAATATAATAATAATAATAATAATAATAATAATAATAATAATAATAATAATACCTTCCCTATAGAATTGCAGTGAGAATTAAATTAGCTACTATTATACAGTGCTTTGAACAGTTTGACAATTAGTCAAAATAAGGGTTAATGCTTAACTAGTGGTGATAGTGCTATGTATTTGCTGTAGTTATTATTATTATTATTATTATTATTATTATTATTATTATTATTATTATCTGACTCCTCTGTGTCTTAATTAATATTGAATTCAGACCAGGAAAATGGGTATTATTTTCTGGCTTCTCTGCCAGAAAATATTTTGTTTACCCTTCCTTTGCTTCATGTTGAGGTGAGGAAACTGAGTGTAAGAGATGAGCGGAAAGCCAAGGCCACCCTTGGAGTCCTCCTTCATGCACCCTGGATGCTCGGTCATTTGTCCTGTCTGGGTGTTGGGCTTCCAGGCCCTATTCTCACTGGCCCTGGCTGACAGACCCTGCAAGCTTTCCCTCCACACTCCCAGGCAGCGGCTGGAGCCCAACGGGTGCTCCATGCACCAGCGGCTCCATCTGCCATGCAGTGTACTAAGCCACGCAGCCTGGTCAAGTAGGCCCAGGCAGCTTGAGATCTGCAGCCTGTGCTCAAACAAGGCCAGCTGACTCTGCAGCTCTGATGGCCAGAGTTGTGCTTCAGGGAAAGCCGTTGCACATGCGTGCACACATATGGGCTCTGCCCGCAGGGCTCCCGGGCCTTCCAGGGTTGGCAGCAGCATGATTCATTGGGAGAAGCACTCGGCTTGGGAGGACAGAGTTCCCCTTGGCCTAGCTGCACAAATGAATGGAGGGGAGCAGGGAGGCTAAGGGGAAGGGACATTGATGGAGCATCTACTGCATACCAGAGGCTGGCCAGATGCTCCCATTAGCTGTTGCACTTCATTTTCACAATAATCTTTTGCTATGAACCCATTTTAGCAGATGCAGAAACAGAGCCCCAAAGAGCAGAAGTCACTTGTTCAGGCTACATTAGTAAGGAAACCTCATAGACATCCAGGTCTGTGCGAAGGGCAGGGCTTCAGGGATGAATCAAATAGTCTCTTCCCTTGGAACTTTATAAGTAAGTGGGAATTATAGGCCTGAAGTGTGAGAATGACAATGATGACCACAGTCAATGCTTATCAAGTGCTTCCTTTTGATTGTTATAAATGATGGGCACTATCTTATTTTTCATAAAACCCTATGGTTTGCTTCACTTAATTCATGAAGGTACTGAGGCACAGAGTGATTGGAGTTCTGTAAATGGCAGAAGTGGGAATCGCATGCAGTTGGTCTAGCTCAGTTTTATAGGTAGGTAGGGAATAATACCTGGAATGGTTGCAGAAGTCAGTTACATCATCGTCGAGGAGTGAATATCAGAGCAGGGTTTTGAAGAATGAATAGGAGTTTTTCCAGGTGGGAAAATAGGTGGGAGTGAGTGGAATTTTCAGACAGAAGGAGCGTGAGTAAAAGCATGATCAGTGGCCAAGAGCTGAAAACTGTTGTGTGCAGGAGAAATTCCGGTAGCTCAGCAGGGCTTGAAGAGAAAGTCGGGGAATAGGAAGTTGGGGTGTGATTTCAGGAATGAGGCTGCAGAGGATACAGGGACTGGCCATTGGTGACATATGAATGTCAGGCATAAACACCAGGACTTCTTACTACTCTGTTAAATAAACAGAACCTTTATTTGTTTCATGAAATAAGAGGTCAGGAGAAAGTAGTTCTGAACTGTCAACAGGGTCATCAAGTCTCTAGACTTGGACTTTTACTTTCCAGCTCTGCTTTGCCTTAACATTCCTCCCCCTGCTCCCCCGCCCCCCCCCCCCCGTGCAAGATGGCTGCCATACTCCCAAGCATTATATCTGAGTTCACAGAAAGACGGCAGGAAGAGGGCTAGGGTTGTGGCTCAGTGGTAGAGCGCTTGTCTGCCATGTGTGTGGCACTGGGTTGGATCCTCAGTACCATACAAAGATAAATAAAATAAAGGTATTATAAAAAAGAAGAAGAAGGCAGGAAGAAGCACTAAGATCTGCTCTTTGTGAAAGGAACTTTAACGTTATCTTGTGGTTGATGGGGACCTATTGAAAGGCCCAAGGCAGGGAGGAGCTATCATGGTTAACATAAATAAAACACTAACTCTGCATCAGGAATTTTCTACATAGGAGCTCTATACATATCATCTCATAGGAGCTCTATACATATCAACCAGCCCTTAAATCATCCTTGAGATGCAGTACCATCATTATGCCTTATTATAAAAGAAGACAATGAGTAACAGAAAGGGTTAGAAAATTACCAGGGTGCCCAGCCTGGAGTAGCAGACACTGGGTGGTATGGCTCCCAGGTCTGCACATTCTTGTGCATTTTAGAAAGTGAACTTGGACCTCAGGAAGGCTCCAGGCAAAGGAGATGGGGTCTGAGCAAGGGTAGGGGCCACAGGCGGAGGAGAAGGAAAGGGTTCAGACAGAGACTTGAGGTAGGGTTAAGGATGGGGGCTATGGACCCCAGGTCTGTCTGTTCACTCTCTCAACAAGGCTCCTTCTATATCCACAGGGACTGCAGCACAGTGGCTTCAGCACCTATGCTGGGCACATACAGAGATTCTGGAAAAAATGAGTCATACCACCGCAGCAGGCAGAGCCTGACACCCCACATCATTACTGTCATTGCATGCAGATTCTCACCCTAGACAGTGTCAAGACCAAATAAAGCTTCTTTAGATTTGCTGAGCTGGAGCCAGGGTTAGGTCACTGTCTTGTGCCTTGCAGGCAACGTCAGGGAAATGCTGACGTCTGCTGCAGGCAGACCTTGGCGATGGGGTCTGGGCCCTGGGTGGAGTGGGCAGAACAAAGACTCTGGGGCTCCCATTCCAGCAGGATCTGAAGCCATTCTTCAGCCATCTCCTGAGTACCTGCTCTGCCCCATGCCCTCAGTGGGTGCTGTCCCCAGAAACAAATCTGACCATCTCTGACGTCAAGCAACTCTCACATCAAGTGTCAGCACCTGGTGGTCGGGGCTGCCATGCAGGGCAGCACAGAGCCTTCTTAAGTGGCCGTGGGTATGGTAGAGGGTACAGTAAACCAGGCGGGGAGATCTGGGCAAGGCTTCCTGGAGGAAGAAATTGAAAACTGTCTTCCCAAGGATAAGAGCTGGTCAGGCAAAGAGTGGGGCTCCAGTTAGTGGAATCACAAGGGCTAAGGAGAAGGAAGACATAGCATGGCTCACAGAGGGGGTCTGGCAAAACTGAGGTCTGTTCACAGTCACATTTTGGTGCCTGTTGTTTGACTGCGACAGAAGACAATGCTCTTAGTGCTTACAGCAGACTGATTATAAAGTCGTCCCCACTCTTCCCCTCCATTCCTCCATTCACACCTCTTTGCAATATGACTCTGCAGCTCCTCCTATAAGAGGTGGAATCTATTTTCCCACCTATTAAATCCTGGCCAAGCTCATGACTTGTTTCCACCCTGGTGATGTCCAAGTTCTGAGTTTAGGCCTTAAGAGATCTTGCTCACATTTGCCTGCTCTCTTGGAACTCTCCACACAGCCTCAGAACAAGCCCAGGCTGCTCTATTGGGTGACAAGGGGCACACGGCCCAGTCCCTTTCATCTCACCCCTTTTCCCCACATGACGATCAGCCCTCATCTGATCTACCAGCTGACAAAGGATGACCGAGCCATTCCCTTTTGGCCTGGTATTTTCCTTAATTTGGAACTGAAAGTGGTACAGGCAAATGAAGATGGTGGGACACCCAGGCTAACTTCAGGGGCATGAGTGAGCCCAGCCAGGCTTCGTACAGATCAGCAGAGCTGCCTGCCTGCTCTGCAGACTAGGAAGTAGGGCATGGCATCGAGAGGATTAGGAGAGGGAAGGAACTGAGGCTCAAGGGGGTTAAGTCACCTACCCATCATCTCAGAGCCAGTGTCAGATCTGGACTGCAGATCCAGGGCTTGAATCCCCCCCTTCCAGCAAGTTGCCTCTTTAATCAGCACGTTTGTGCTGCAGTAACTCAAGCTCCCCCAGAGACTATTAATTTAACAAATCTCTGGTCATGCTCAGGCTTTCAGAGATGATTTTCTTTACAAGATCCAATGTCAGGCTGTACTCTAGGAACCCCTCCCCCAAAGAATAATGAGACCAGTGCTTAACCACAAGCCACCACCAATTCCACTGTGGTCACAAACCAGCGCCAAGGCAGATGTTTGTCAGCCAGCAGGAGAAGTATGTTCAGAGCTGCGTGATGCAACCTGCTCCTGACACCACAGGCTGAAAGCCACATAGACAGTGTGCATGAACAAGGAGCTGGCAGACAGGGTTCCTAGTTCTAATTCAGAAAGGTACTAGCTATATGACCTTGGGAATCACTGCCCTTCTCAGGCAGATTGGGAGTTAATTGATTATTTCAAACCTTGATCATTCACTGTGATTTCTTTAAGGGCATGGACTTTGGCTTCTTCAACGTTGTATCCAGTACTCATACAGAGCACTGTGCCTGCTCAGTAACCATTTTCTGACTACATTATAGCAGAATATCCCCAGAACTTATCACTGGTTCATTTTGCTGGTAGAAGTCTCTCTAGCCATCTTGGGTAGGGAAGATTAATTGAAAGGAATGTAACTTGTCTCCTATTCCAATGAAGAATGGACTGGACTGTGTGTTTCTGGTGTCTAGACATCTTTGCCCCTGAAGAGATTTGGTGGTTTTATGGTGTTCCCATTTCTAGCTGTTCTGCATGCATTTGAGACACTGGGACTTTGGTGTTTTTAGAGAAGACTGTTGCTCAGGAGGTCCAGTGGTCTCAAGAGTCTAGTAGGGAACACCAGGGGCAAGAAGACACCTCTCCTTGCAAGGGTCATTCAGGCTTAGATTGGAAGCTGGGCAAGCAAGACTTTGCTACATCAGGATCTCAGCACTGAACAGACCATGGTGGATCAGTGACTGCCTGTGAGGCAAACAAAATAGCAGCAATGGAAGGAGCTGCTTAAATAGTACCAGAGTTTTCCATATGTGGGAGGTGTTGTGGGTTGAGTGGCATCTACCCCAAATGTTGAAGTCCTAACCCCTGATATCTCAGAATTCAATCTTATCTGGTAATAGGTTCACCACCAGAAGCTAAGGAGAACCTGGAACAGATTCTTCCTCTGACCTGCTGACCCTCGGCTCTGGGACTTCAAGCCTTCAGACAGTGGCTTTGTTCAAAGTAACTCTCTGTTTGTGGTACTTTGTTGTGGCAACCTCAGCAAACTAATGCAGGGTGTGGGGCATGTCTGAGAAACCAAATTTATGGTGTGTGCTATGTGAATATCTTCAGTTCTAGAATGAGTTGGGGGATAGGGAAATAGAAAAAAGGACCACAAGAAAACCAAAGAGCCTCACATCAATCTCCATGTGAAGTCTCCAGTCACTTTAAATTTGGCCTGAGAAATAAAGGGCTGTGACACAAATTCCCTGGCTCCACCAGTATCAGAAACTTGAGGTACTTTTCCCTTTTACCTAGTGGACAGAAGGTTCAAGGTAGAAGCAATTGGAGAAGTGAGTCCCCTTCCCATATTTTATGAGTGAAGAGGTAGAAGGCTCAGCAGGGGAAGCATTTTTGTTAGCAGGGTAGACAGAACTGGGGCTGGAACTCAGGTATTCACAAATGTCTCTCTCCAAATATCAACATGCCTTACCCAGCAAACACTCAGAGCTGTGGCATTTGCGTGAAATGCTAAAGCCTCAGTGGGCACAACTGTATATTTAGACATTCTCAAGAAGGGAAGGCAGCGGGAAAGTGGATATTTCCATTTTCACAAATTATTTTGAGAGCCAGGATGAGGGAGGATTTTCTTCCCAGACTGAGGGAAAACCTGGTCAGGGAGAAGCTGCCAAGCAGGAAGTAAACGGTTAGTACCTATAGGGAGGCCTTTGATCTGCAAAAAGCATTAACCATTAGACTCTGTTAAATAGAGGGTCCCCATAGGCCAATTATTATGGTGTTTTAAAAATCATGAACTGGGTGGGGGCCTGGGGAGAGAAGGAGAGGAAGACACGGGAGCCCGAGTTCCATTCCAGAGTGGGAGCCACATGGGGTGGAAGATGAATCAAGACCGCAGAGGAGCGTAACCTAAAATGATGGTGTAAGTTAATGAGCAAAGAAGATTCAGCTTTTGGACAAATCTTCATTAATGTAGTTAATGCTGATGGATGCTTTCCATTTATCTAGCATTTGCCACATTTCAAAGCAATTTTCCAACAATTCTGTACACCCTTAAAATTCTCTCTAAGCTAGAATGACCAAGTACTTTATCATCTAAAGCAGGTCACTTTTGAGGGTGAGAGGAAGCATTCTTAATAATTATGTGGGGTCAGCAGGTGTAAACGAGAACTATCTCAGGCAAACATGGATGAATGGTGACCCACTATAGCCTCCAAAGGAGACCTGCTAACCACGGGCTCCATCTTTCATTCACTGACCCATTTATTCAACCAGTTCCCCAACCTGTCCCTCCCTGTCTTTATCTCTATCCATTCATTTTCTCAAACAAAAATACAGGCCTTACTAATGCTTATCCCCCAACTCCAATCCATCAGCATATGCTGCCAACTCTACCTGCAAGTTATAGCTCTGTGTGTCCATCTACGTCTTTCTCTTCTAATTTTACCCTCATATTCAGCATCATTGATTCTCATTTGGAGAGCAGCAAGAAACTTTTAATCCATTGCCCTACTTTTAAACTTCTAATAATCCATTATCCAAAAGGCAAACAGAGTAATTTTTTTTTTTAAATGTAAATCTGATCAAGTTTTTCCCCTTGCTCAGACTCTTCTAGCAGCTCTCTATGATTTTGGGAATCAAAAGCTAAAATACTTACCATGGCCTTTGATCTTTGCTCAATAAATATTCATTAAATAAATGAGCATACAAAATCAATAAGTCCTTAGTACATCTTACAGACTAGGCTTACTCAAGGGTTACCCGGTAGCTTCTGTGTTACCCATGTCAACTCTGGGAAGAAAACTTCATTTTAATTTCTAACATTAATTTCCATGCAAAGGGAGTCCTGTTTGTGTCCCTCCTAGCTTCTCCTTGCCCCTTTAGTCATAAATAAAGGAATGAGCTACATGGGTAGTAAACTGAGGAAGAATAAATTGGGCATGCTCATATGAGCCCCACCCTTCTCTTCTTGGCAATGGGCAACATCTTTTGTTGCTCCTGAGGCCTGGTTCTCCCTCTGCCCCATCCAGCATTACTGTCTGGCTCTCACACCAAAAATAGTTATGCATTATCAACAATTAACATGATATTTTGGCCCCCATCTGTCACTCTTTGTTTATTTCTCAGGGGGTCCAGAACTCAGGTAGTGGGAGGGGTGCTATTTATGGGGCTTCCTTAAAGACTTCAAACACCCGCTGAGAAACAGGAGAAACCAGTTGTGTAAAGCCTGGTACAGAGCCGCTGGCAACCCACGGGTGTCACAATCTGGGGCTCCAGAAATGCAAGCTGTAATAGTGCAGTTGCTGCCTGAGCAAGGATCATGTGGGACCCAGTGAAAACTCAAGTACAAATTTAGCAGCCAAATTTAGCCCAGAAGAATGTCTTCAGGAATGAATCACGAAGGGAATATTGTCATTTGTGCAAAGAGACAGAGGGTTATAAGGGAAAAGGTGGCTAGAGATTCTCATTTATGGTTATGAAAACAGATGGCCTTTTTTGAAAAAACAGAAAGCCAAAACAAAAGCCTCATTTATTTCAGGAGCTAAGAGAGTTTTCTATTGACATTGAATCAAAAACCCATCTCTTCCGCTTTTTAACCCCCTGGAGAATTCGTAAATAGCACTTCTTAAAATAAAAGCAAAAGGAGTTTTCATAAGGATGTAAGTTACATAAGATTAACTTGGCTTCCTTTCTCCCCATCAATTTATCTTCCCTTTGTCTGTTCCTCTCCCAGGTGGTGCTGAGAGCCTCCGGGCCTTACTGGGAGTGGCTGGCAAGAGGTGGCAAATGTGAAACCTAGTTCATGAAGCCCCCAGGGGAGGGGTGTACTGTCTCATACCTCCCTGCATCTCCTACAGCAAGCACAGACTTCATTGGAATTTTGATTTAATTGCCTCACTATCCTTAATCTCTTTTTCTTCAATCCATTCTTCCCTTGGTCTTCAGACTGTGGTTTAAAACATACCAATGGCTCTCTCTGCCTACATCTAGGGCTGTGTCTGATACACACCTTTACTTTGGTACATCCGGGCTCCTCACCTGCCCCTGTCCAGCCTGTTCTGTGCCCTGGGAGGCCCATCAGGAGCCACTGGCTCCCTCTGGCTTCCAGCTGGGTGCAGACCATGGGAGACCCTGACCAGAGGCTCCACTTTCCTTGGGAGGAAAGTGACCTTAGGGGATTTATTCCCTGAGTGACCTCTCTGCTGGGCTGCCTTGGAAGTCCCTGAGACTGTAGTGGGAGGGTACAACTCTTTCCTGTTGCTCTTGGCTGCAGCTACACTATAGCTTCAGCCCTCTCCAGGGCCAGGAGCTGCGCCATGCCCTTGTTCACCAGCCCTAAAGCAACAATTCCAAACTGCCACCAGTCCTGGTGGTTGTCCTCAGCTGTGCCTATGCTTCTTAAATAGTCTCTTCACTACAGTTTTCCTCAGTCGCCTCATCTGACAAAGCCATCCTTTCTTGCCAGGACCCTGATTAATATGCTACATATAACTCTATGTCAGTATCTATGTCTATATCTACCTTCATTTGCCTTCAACTAAACTATTTCTTTCTTTCTTCTTCAAACTTCTTGAACAAATATACCAGACTCTTTGAGCTCAAAAATTTTTTTTCTGGACGGTCCAGCCTGGTGTTAACTAGTACTTATTTTCTAGAGGTTGATTTGTCAAAATATGCAAAAAACTAAAAATATTAAATTACCCAAACCTAGATAGTTTAATAATTCTAATTAAGAATCCCAAGGAATCCTTGGATTGATAGGAAAACATTTCTAGGGATCTTAAAATATTTGATGACTAGGATGGGCAATTCCTAGTTGAAACAGGACAGGCTGTGTTACTGTTGCAGTTCCAGCTGACTGAACACCAGAGCTGAGTACTCACTGTGGTATTAAGTACAAGAATGGAGAAGGAGATGGTGAACAACCTAATCATCACACAGAGGGAGAAATGGAAATTAACTCAGACTTTTCATATGATAGAATACTACGTAGCCTTATAAAATGATTCTGTACATAAGAATTTGATATGTAAGGATGTATATATCACCAAATGAAAAAGTAGATCACAAAATTCAGTGGGAATATAGTATTATTTTTAGAAATTAAATCAAAAGGTGAATATGCTAAATAAGCTGGAGGAAGCTGCTAGGTACTACCTAACAAACTACAATCTAACTTGCACCCTAACATTGACTGAATGTTATTATCATTTAAACAAGCCAGAACCTAACTCAGGAGTATAACAAGCAGCTGCATTTCAGTCAATCACAGATAGCCAACTTATTCCATGGTACCTATATAAGACAGATATCTGGTTGTAGCCAATCATGTAATTTGTCGACTTTGCTTCTGTTTCTAACCTCTAAAATCTTGCTGTTCACACTGCTGGGAGGAGCTCTCTGAACCCTTTCTAATTCAGAGTGCTTCCTGAATTGTGAATTGTTCTTTGCACAAATAATCTTTGCTCAATTTAATTTGTCTAAAGTTTGTCTTTTAATGGTGTGTGTGTGTGTATGTGTTCACAGATCCAAAAGATCCACGGTGTTTATTGTAATGTGGTAGGATAACAGATCCGTTTTGTTATTCCATTTGCTTACCTGTAGTTTCTAAGTTTTTAAGACTAAATAAATATAATTTTACTAGTAAGAAAATATCACAATAAAATGTGTCTTTAAAAATCACCAAGCACAGTTTAAGAAATCTTAATATTCAAGAGACACTCATGAAGATTTCGTTAATTGTCTCTGATTATAAACTGTTTGCTGAATGCTCTGCCTATAAGACCAGTCATTTAACTGATGGCTTCTGGTCTTACTGTTGATGGAGGCTGGCATTTCAAAACAATGTGATGCAGAATGACTAGGATTCTCTGGCCATCTGCTTCTACACACCACTGACTTCAATCCCATGCAGTGGTCATTGACTCCCCACCAAGACAAAGATGTGCCCAATCTGAGACTATTGCCTGACTCCTTGGCAGTCCCTTTCAGATGTGCTCTCTCCTGAACACTTAATGTATTCCTTGCAGATTGACTCCATGTTATTTATAACTATATATGCTGTCAATCAACACCATCTTCTGAGAGAAACTTTCCAAGTCAGTCATATTAAAAATGCAATTTAAAAAAAAACTATGTAAAAGCCATTCTTTCTCCACAGTACTTTTAATTTTTTGACACCTAATTATTTACTCCTTCATTTTTACTCACTTCTGCTTCCAAAGGACTCAGTGAATCTAATTAACCAACATAAATCTGCATGCATAGTCATTTACCTGTGGAGATAAGTTCTTATACATACATAACAGTCATAGCATTTAGTAATAGTAACATATACTGTATGATATATACTTGGTAATAATAGCGTTGTGTTTGGTACAGTTCAATCACATTCATTTTATTCACCTAGTAGGGGAAAGCATGGGCCAAAGCATCCCAAGGATGTCACCAGCATCCCGCTGTCAGCATCAACGAGCAGGTGGGAACTTGCTGAGCCTCCTCTGGTCCCCTGACTTGAAGGTTCACATTGTCATCACCTCCCATCTTGACCCTTTTATGGTCCCCCAGCTGGATTCTGTGCTCTGGCTTCAACCCTTCCAACTGCCATACTCCTGGCAGCCTCAGCTTCATAATATGCAGACAACCACATCACTCACCTGCTCCCAGCCCTCCAGTGCTGCCCATGACTTAGATGGTTTTGTTTTGTGGTGCTGGGGATTGAACCCAGAGCCTCACATATGCTAGGCAAGGGCTCTACTGTGGAGCTACATCCCTAGCCCACCTTTTTTTTCCCCAGCCCTTTTTATTGTATTTCGAGTCAGGGTCTCCCTAACTTTCCCAGGCTGGCTTCAATCTTGCCACCTTCCTGCCTTGGTCTCCCAGATAGGTAGGATTACAGGTGAGGGCCACCATGGATGGCTTAGAATCATTGTTTTGAACGAACTGTTAAAACACTATTTTTAAGAAAGTGGTAGGACTTTCCCTCCAAAACAAAATTTATCTTGATGCTCATCATATAAAAGATAAAACCAGTGTTTCTCTAGTGAAGGCAGCTGAGGGCTGCGATCCCTTGGGCTTCCTGCGTTTAGTCCCAGAACACCCTTCTCTGCACTGCAGTGCTGAGCTCCTCCAGCATGCTGTTTATCTCCCTGCCCCTCCCTTCTCTCCCTCCCTCTTCAAAGTTTCATGGAGCATCTTTAAGGATTGGTCTAGCTCAGGGGCTCAAACATTGAACAAGTCTCTATTCAGAGTGCTCGGCCTAAGGTGGAAGTCAGAGAAATACATAACCTTAGGTGATAATAAATGTTATAGAGAGAAACAACAGAAAAAGGAGGAAAGAGAGGGATGAGAATATTTTGCTCCACAGTTAAATCAGAGTTGGTCTCTCTGGGGAGGTGACATGGGCAGAGACGTGAAGGGAGTGGGGCAGCAAAGCCCATAGTACCCAGGAGAATCCTAAGGTATACGGGGCCTGTGGCATGTTGTGGGGACAGCAAAAAGGCTGGTGCAGCTGGACTGTGGTGGGCTGAAGACCGAGGAAGGAGACAAGCCTTCAGCATCAGAGTGGGACACTCTGTGACAACTGTGTAGAATCACTTGAAATGTTGTACAGACTTAGCCTTGTCCTCTGAGGTGGGAACCTTTGAAAGGTTTCAAGCAGACAAATTTTATAAACAGACTGGTGGGGGTGTGGGTGGAGGGAGAAGCAGAAGAGCACACACAGAACTACTGGAATAGTCCAGGTGAGAAATGGCCAGGTGGGGTATGAAGGTGATAGGATGTGTTCTGACCCCCCATTCACCCTTAAAAATAGAACCAGCAATATTTGGTGGTAGATTGAATGTGGGATGTGAGAGTAAAGGAGGAGACATTACACTGATGCGTTTGGCCTGAGCAAGATAAAGAACAGTGCTGCCCCAGGAAGTGCGTGCTGGCAGATGGGAGGGGAGAGTCAGGAGGAGGT
Source organism: Callospermophilus lateralis (assembly GCF_048772815.1). Lineage (NCBI taxonomy): Eukaryota > Metazoa > Chordata > Mammalia > Rodentia > Sciuridae > Callospermophilus > Callospermophilus lateralis. The sequence goes on from NW_027514360.1 coordinate 408,588, forward strand.
TCTGTGTGTGTGAGGTTTGAGACGAGCCATCAACAGTTTATGTGGAGGTATGAATTTGAGTTCAGTGCAGAGGTCAAGGCTGGAGGGATAAAACCGGGGAGTCATTTACATATAGATGGATCTGAACCACCTGACGCTTCCTAGGATGCGTAGGGTGGAAAGAAGTCCAAGGCCTGAGCCCTGGGATAAGCCCGTGCTGGTAGTTTGGGGATGAGGGAGACCCATTAGCAGCGGCAGAAGAAGAGATGAGTAGTGAGGTAAGGCGGAACCAGGTCCACTGGAGTCCCTGAGCAAACAGGAAGTGCTCAAGAAAGAAGGTGAAATCAGTGTGTAAAATGCTGCCATAGGTTGTGTCGTGTGAGTACTGTGCAGCAACCTTTGAATTTAAGGAAACTGGAGGTCCTCAGGGACCTTGCAAGGATGACACTGTAAGGGTGTTAGGGAAGAAAGTCTGCCTGGAGTACCTCAAGGGTAGAAATGGCCTCTCATTCATAGCTGCACCCCCTATGCCCACTCTTAATGTCCAGCACTGTGCCTGGCACATGATAGGCAGCGAGGGAGACCAGTGGATGGACGAGCCATCTCTCCACAGTCACCAGTCTTTTTTATTTTCCTGTTTGTGAATCCCCACCATTTCACAGAAGAGACCCCAGCCCTTTAATATGGATGAGGCAAAGGGGTCAGAAGGTAGGAGAGGAAATTAAATGAAAGAATGTATCTTGCTTCCAAAGGGTCAGAGAGGGATGCCCTCGCTTATAAAATATTCCCTATCATTCCTGCAAAGTCAGGCTGGCACAGGAAGTCAGGGCCAGGGCTCACCTATGCATGGGAAAGTGTTTGGATATGAATGACATCAGCAATGGTCAGGATTTTGACGGAGTGCACTTTGTACATGTTGGAGGCAGCTGTCATATGCGTGCCTTACAGTTCCTCTTTGCCAGTAGCTTCACAGCATTCGCAAGTACTGCTGGACTTGGTACTTCCCAGAGGGAACCTAGGATTTAAACAGCAGAGCAAGTCGTCCTCTTCACACTACAGTCCAAAACGTATTTTTGTAAATAAAGCTTTACTGGAACAGAACTACATCCCGTGTTTACGTATTATTTGTGGCTGCTTTTGTGCAGAACAGTGAGTAGGGATGACAGAGAACCAGTAAAGCAAAAACACCTTTACTATCTAGCCCTTGACAGGAAATGCTGACTAAACTCTGTCTTAGGTGAGCTAAACCGAAGGCCCACAAAGCTTAGGATGGTCCTTTGGAATTTGGGAAGAAATACAGTACATGGACATCTATTTTGTTTCCTAATCTTAAGAGAGGAAGCATTAAACTTGCCTCAGGTATATTCCATGAATTGGGAATGAACCATAGATATGATTTCTAAATACTCGCAAATACTGAGGATTTGTAGTCAAAAAGATCAGGGACAGATAAAAAGTTTGAAGACGAAGTTAGATGACTCAATTAAGGGCTTGGCATATAGTAGGTGTTCAAAATGGTTTGTAATAATTTTAGTTAGCATTTATGGAACTTCTAGCCTGTTTAAAGAATAGTGCTCGGGTCTTCATATGCATGATATCGTTAATTCAACAATTAATGAGATCAGCATTATAGTTCTTTCCGATTTTACAGATAAAAGTGAATCACTTTTCTAGATACCAGCTGTGAATGTGTGGAATTTCAAATTTAAAACATATTACCATTTGCATCCTGCCCCCCGCAAATGAAATACTTAGGCATAAATCTAACAAGACACATGTAATACCTATATGAGAAAAACTACAAAACTTTGGTGACAGATGCCAGAAAAAAACTACAAAACAGAGAGTCCATGTTTATGGTTGGGAAGACTTAGTAATTTTGAGATATCTTTTCTTCTCAGCTTTATCAGCAGATACAATGTTATCTCCATCAAACCTCAGCAAGTTATGTTGTGGATATTGACAAATAGATTGTATGGTTTGTACAGAGAAGGAAAAGATCCAGAAGAAACAAAATAATCTAGGAGGATACAAGGAGGACTGGCACTTTCAGACTTGAAGACTTCCACAAAGTTACAATAATTAAGACAGTATAATAATGAGAGAGAGAGAGAGAGAGAGAGAGAGAGAGAGAGAGAGAGAGAGAGAGAGAGAGAGAGAGAGACAATGTCATGGTACAGCAGAGGGGCCCAGAACTAGACCCACATAAACATAGTCAATTGATCTTCAACAGAGGAGCAAAGACAATATAATGGGGCAAAGATAGTATTTTCAGCAAATGGTGTAATAATAACTGGACATCAACGTGCAAAAAAAATAATCTAGCCACAAAACTCTCACCCGTCACAATAACTGACTCAAAATACATCATAAACCTAAGTGTAAAGTGCAAAACTAAAATTCCTAGAAAAATATAGGAGAAAACCTAGAAGACCTTGGGCTTAGTAATGACTCCCTACCTCCTTCAGTACTAATGGTTGAACCCAATGCTTCTACACATGCTAGGCAAGAGCTCTACCACTGAACTACAAATGGTTCAACCCCTTTTAAAATCTTATCTTGAGACAGGGTCTAAGTTTCCCAGGCTGATCTTGAACAACATACTCAGCTTGGTGACAACTTTTTAGATACAACATCCAAGGCACAATCCATGAAAGAATGGATTGATAAGTTGCATCTCATTAGAATTAAAAACTTCTATCTGTGAAACACAATTTCAAGAGAATGAGAGAATAAGCCACAGGCTGGGAGAAAATATTTGCAAAAGACTATCTGGTAAAGGACTATTACCCCAAATATACGAAGCACTAAAATTCAACAATAAGAAAGCATCTCAATCAAAGAAGATAGTCAGATGGCAAGTAAACATACAAAAAGATGTGTTATGAGTTACTGGATAAAAAGATATAAAAAGGTCAGTGGTTCCCAGGGGTTGTGGGAGGGATGATGAATAGGCAAAGCACAGAGGAATTTTAAGGTGGTGAAACTATTCTGTACAGTACCACAATACTGGATACTTGTCACTGAATACATTTGTCTAAACCCATGGAACGTACAGCATTAAGAGTGAACTCTAATGCAAACTGTGGACTTTGGGTGATACTAAGGTATCAGTGTAGGTTCAGTGGTTTTAAGAAATGTACTACTCTGGTGCAGAGCGTTCATGGTGGGAAAGGTTGCAGGTGTACAGACACAAGGATATGGGACCTTCTATACTTTCCACTCAATTTTGCTGTGAAGTAAACATTGTTCTAAGGTGTATAGTTTGGATTTATTTATCACTTTTTTTAAATTAATAATCACTCACTCTCTACTTCATGTTCATCAGGATAGCTATTACCAACCAATGAGAAAATAAGTGTTGGCAAGGAGGTGGGAAAATTGGAACCCTTGTGCATGGCTGGTGGAAATGTAGAATGTACAGCTACTATGGAAAAGAGTCTGGCAATTCCTCTAAAAGATTAAAATTAAAAATAGAATTATCAAATGATCCAACAATGCTACTTCTGAGTGTGTATTCAAGAGTTGAAAGTTGGGACTTGAAGGAAATATTTGTACAACCGCCTTTATAGCAGTATTATACACCATTCTAAAGGTGGAGTCAACCCAGAGACCACTGACAGATGATTGGATAAAGAAAATGTGCTACATACATATGATGTAATATCATTCAGGCATACGCAGGAAGAAATTCAAACTGCGTTACAACATGAATGAGCCTTGAGGACATTATGCTAAGTGAAATAGTGTATGAAAAGAAATAGGATGTGATTCCACAAATTAAAAAGCTTCTGTACAGTAAACAATTAAGAATGTGGAGAGAGAACCTACAGAGTGGGAGAAAATTTTGCTAGCTACTCCTCTAACAGAGAATGAGTATATAGAATATATATATAGAATATATATATAAAAGCCAGAAAACCCCCACCTTACCCAACCAATAAATGGGGAAATTAATTAAACAGACACTTCTCAAAAGGAGAAATGGCCAACTAATTTATAAAAAACATGTTTGACATCCTTAGGAATTAGGGAAATGCAAATTAAAACTACACTGAGATTTTATCTCATTCCAGTCAGAATGGCAGCCATCAAGAATACAAACAATAATAAGTGCTGGAGAGGAGTTGGAGAAAAAAGAAGATTTTATACTGTTGGTAGGATTGTAAATTAGTACAACTGGTATGGAAATCAGTATGGAGATTCCTCAAAAGACTAGGATTAAGACTACCATATGACCCAGCTATACCACTCCTCAGTATTTATCCTAAAGAATCAAAGTCATCAAACTACAGTGATATATGCATACCCATGTTTATAGCAGCACAATTCACAATAGCCAGAATATGGAACCAGCCTCGGTATCCATCAATAGATGAATGGATAAAGAAAATGTGTTTTATATACACAGTGGAGTTTTATTTAGCCATAAAGAAGAATGAAACTATGTCATTTACTGGTAAGTGGATGCAGCTTGAGAACATTATGTTAAATGAAATAAGCCTGACACAGAAGGCTAAGGGTTGTATGTTTTCTCTCATATGTGGAAGCTAGAGAGGAAAAAGGAAAAGAAAGGTGTGTGGGGACAGGGATCTTATGAAAATCAAAAGGAGATCAGTAGACGAAAGAGACCAGGTTAGGGTGGGAATATTGGGGAGTAGTGTTGGCCAAATTGTACTGTTATATTGTGTGCACGTGTGAATGTGTAACAACAAATCCCACCATTATGTACAACTATAATGCACCAATTAAAATGTGGAAAAAATGTATATAGGGATATATTTTTAAAAAAAGAAATAGTGTATGATTCCGGTTATATGAGGTACCTGGAAGAATCAAGTACATAGAGAAAGAAAGTAGATTAGTGGCTGCCAGGGGCTGGGGAAAAGGCAGAGGGAGGAATCATTGTTTAATGTATAGTATTTCTGTTTGGAAAGACTTCTGGAAATGTATGGTTGTATAATAACATGAATGTGTTTAATGCCACTGAACTGTATACTTATAATGGTTAACATGGTAAATTTTATGTTACATGAACTTTACCATAAATTTAAAATTAAATATAAGACTCTTAATATCCCATACTAAGCTACAAATGATTGAGACCTTAAAGTCTTATATTTTCTGGTTAAAACCAGAAAATATATATTTTTTGAAATAGAAATCCAAACATTTAAAATAAAGAAAAAAATTATAGATTCCTTTACTAAGAAGTAACTTTTCAAAGCTCATGATGTCAAAAAGTGACAGACCAGAAGCTTAGAGCCTCATAGCTGACGCAGTAGGTTAACTGGGTCCAGTTATAATAGTCATTTTTCATAATGTATCATCAACGAATGGCTCAGTGCCACGAGACTCTTGGCGCCAAACGGAGACAATCACTATGGAATTTTCCACAGAAAGAGACTATTTGCCGTGAGCATTGGCCTACAATGTTTCATTCTCTCTTGCCTGGACGATGGAAAAGCTAACTGTGATGCACAATTGCCCCAGGTTTGGGGTGCAGTTGTCTATGTCTGTCCACAAATTCTTTATTCTGATGGAATCATAAACCTTAGCAGTCCTTAGAAAAAGAGCATTGGCTTGGGAAAAAAACATTAACTTTTTCTTTTCAAAATTCTTCCTTATACAATTTCACTAAATCTCCAGAAACAGTTGCCAATGAGGTAATCCTCAACAGCAATGACGATGACAGCATGGTGGTTACCAGGTCAGGGGGTAACCAGGGACTGAATGTGGTGTATTCAACATGTAGAGGAGTTAATTTCATTGTCCTGATGATCTTTCAAAGTTGGGGAAACTGAGAGATAAGATAATATGACCAAGGGGAAGTGACAAAGCAAGGATTTGAATCCAGATCACTCAAACTGAAAAAACAAAACAACACCAACAACAAAAACTACGTTCCTTCCTTTATACTACATGTCTTTAATAATATCCCATGTTCTGAATGAATAATATCAACTTGCCAAGCCTCTTGCTTGTAGTTGGCTAAGCTAGCAATAGCCTCAGTTTCCAGGCTGGTGGTTGTGGCTCAGAATGGAGATGCTCTGGGTCAGAGCAGGGAGACAGAGATCCAAGGTCCTGCTTCCCTTGAGAACTTCTTCCAACACTCAAAGCCATCTACAGAGCCTTGTAATAACAATCACAACTATTCTTGTAATAACAATCACAACTCTTTCTATCAGGCACTACATGGACGCTGTGCAGACTTCCTCTCTAATCCTTATAGCAATCCCATAAAGCATGTATATTATCCTCATTTTACAGATAAGTCCTAGAAAGGCAAATGATATACTATATAGCAAAACAGTTAGTCAGTGAAGAACCTTCCTTTTCATTTTATGCCAGCAACCTAGAACAAGTTAAGGTACTTCAATTATAATTTAGGTTACTATCCACAAGGCAGGCAATCTGGGGAAATTAAATACTGGGGGATAGGGTGGGCAAATGAGGGCAGAGATAGCTTTATCATCTTGATTTTCTTACCTAAGTTGCCTAGAACTACCCAAATAAGTAGCATGGGCTATTGTTCCTGGAATCAACTACTTTGGATCTATTCTTGAATGCATGGAGATTATTGATTCACCTGTATCCAGTGGATATTATTAAGGACACAGTTCTAATTTATTGCATCTGAAACAGCTCCTTGGAGCCAGATTCTCTGGCCATTGACTCTGGTGAGTGATTATCCTCAGACCATGTATTTACAATGCAGATAAAGTTATAGGAAGGATTTTATTAACAAACTCTCACAGGAAAGTGGCATTATTTATAAATGACCTTTAAACACTTTGCAGTCTCACTACTGCTACCTCGTCCCGTCCCATCCTTCCTTTCCAGTCTTGTCCCGAGTGTTATTGTTTTACATACACTAGCTCTAATGGTCTGAGGGTGCTTTGGGGTGAATACAACCAGCCCTTGAACTCCAGGGGAATGACCTGAACCCTATCTATTAATTTGAAAATGAGAGGGCTTCAAAATAGAGTAGTTACAATAATCCTTTCCATTGGTCATAAAGGAAAAAGCAGAAGACTAAGAATAGCTGCACATATAAATAAAACACAGCTTCTTCTTATCTGCCAGGAAGATGAGGCGACCACATGGGCTGGCTGCTTGCTAACATGGTGTCCACAACTTCTGCCTGGCCCATGGATGGGCTCTTAATAATTAATCCTGGATCCGCTCGGCCAGAAAGTGCTTCCTAAATAACCTTCTGTCAATAGTGATTTGAATTAAGACCAAATTCTAAATGCAATAGTTTTCAATTGATTGGCTTTGTGCACTGCCCCCCTCCTGTGTCTGCTTTCTCAAGCAGAGAACTAGTGGGACTATGCAATTTATTAAAGGCTGAATGGTAGCCCCTTCTCCCATTCATATGTGGAGGTCCCGATCTTTGTTATCTCAGAATGTGGCTGTTTTTGGAGATAGTACTTTTATTTTTTAAAAAAAATATTTATTTTAATTAGATATATGTGACAGCAGAATGCATTTTGATTCATTGTACACAATTGAAGCACAACTTTTCATTTCTCCAGTTGTACACGATGTAGCATCGCACCGTATGTGCAGTCATACATGCAACTAGGGGAATTATGTCCATCTCATTCCACTATCTTTCCTACCTCCATGCACCCTCCCAACCCTCCCTCCCCTTTGCCCAAAGTTCCTCCAGTTTTCCCATGCCCTCTGCCTCATCATGGATCAGCATCCACTTATCAGAGAGAACATTGAACTTTTTGGTTTTTGAGAATGGCTTACTTTGCTTAGCATGATATTCTCCAACTCCATCCATTTATCTGCAAATGCCTTAATTTTATTCTCTTTTAATGCTGAGAAATATTCCATTGTGCATATATACCATAGTTTCTTTACCCATTCATCTATTGAAGGGTACCTAGGTTGGTTCCACAGTTTAGCTATTATGAATTGAGCTGCTATAAACATTGATGTGGCTGTGTTCCTATAGTATGCTGACTTTAAGACCTTTGGGTATAGATTGAGGAGAGGGATATCTGGGTCAAATGGTAGTTCCATTCGTATTTTTCTAAGGAATCTCCATTCTGCTTTCCAGAGTGGTTGTGCCAATTTTCAGTCCCACCAGAAACGTATGAGTGTGCCTTTCCCCCACATCCTCACCAACATTTCTTGTTGTTTGAATTCTTGATAACTGCCATTCTGACTGGAGTGAGATGAAATCTTAGAGTAGTTTTTGATTTGCATTTCTATAATTGCTAGAGATGTTGAACTTTAGAGAAGTAAAATAAATGAGGTCGTATCTGTGGGCCCAAATCCAATGGAGATCAGTACACAGACATACACACACATATACACACACACATACACGAAGTCATGTGAAGACACCAAAAGATGACAGTCATTGACAAGACAAGGAAAGAGGGCTCAGAAGACACCAACCCTGTTGACACCTTATCTTGGACTTCTAGCCTCTAGAATTGGAAGGAAATGGATTTCTGTTGTTAGAGACACCCAGGCTGGGGTACTCTATGGCAGCCGTAGCAGACTATATACACTTTTACTCATCTACAATAGAAGTTGGAAGGGAGGGAACCTCTTGTTTGCCAACATGCCATACATACCTGTGAGACCTCATTTAGTCCACACAACTGCTGGTATACTATTCTTCGCCAGCAGTGAGTTCTCTTTAAGAAGGATTTTTGTGAAGTTCCTTCTTCCATAATCAGCAAATCTTTGATTCCATTATAAGTGAACTGGGAATCTCACTAGCTGTAGTGAGTTAAGGAATTCTGAACTGGAGACTAGGAATGGAGAAGAGAAACAAGCCAGCACACGTTCAGGTATCTGAGATCTGGTAAAAGCTGTAGAACTTTTCCCAGGAAGACTGATTGGCTTTGGGAACTGTCCCTCTCCTGGGAATCCTGAGAATATAGAATAGAAGGATTTGGGTTCAAGGTTGGATAGGGGCTGTTCACAGACTCTGTGGGGTTGGTGGATCCTGGCTTATGAACCCTAGAGTGGAGGATTTGGGTGAAGTCCCAGTGGAGATGAAATAATGGAGAACAGAAAGAAAAGGAGGAAGAGAGGAAGGAAATAGAAGAGGAGGCGAAAGGAGGGGTGGCTGAGGGCTGCCAGGGAAAGGAGGAAGGGTGGAGGGGAAGAAGGAGGGGATCCAGGAGAAAGGGAGGGAGAAAGGAAAAGAGGAAAGAGTATAGAGGGACAAAGGAGGGGAAAGCAGAATGGCAGAGGAGGCCGGAGGGGCACAGAGGGCTGGGGTCTATTCCTGGGTGCCCAGGCAGGGCTAAAGCAGAAGGATGGGTGTGGCAAGTGGAAATTCAAGTCCTAACCTCAGAAGGCCCGGATATGGGGTAAAAATTAGCACGAGTTACCTGTAAGCATGCTAAAACATTTTGAAACATGGTATTGAATTTGTGAAGAAGGGATCCTAAAGAGTTCCTAGTGAGCATGGAATTTATTAGTATGAAATTCCGAGGTATTAAAATAGATGTAATTGGAATAGCTTCTTTGGTGGGGTGTCTTGCTGAATTTTAGGGAATGAAAAAATACTTGTAAGGGCAAGTCAATTAATACATTATTTCTTATGACTGTAAGTGTGGTTATATTATGAAACAGAATGCGAAATTTCATATATTTATAATTTGTAATCTTGGGTAAGTTACTTTATTAGTTTCAATTTCTACCTCTATATTAAAAAAAATCTAGGAAGAACAACTAAGAAGACATGCAATATATGTAAATTCTTGCATTTAGTAATGGCTTGATTAATGTTAGGTCCCTTTTTTTTTTCTATAGGCAGTTAGTCCCCCTCTCTGTGTCTCCACAGTAGTCACCTCATCATCACACAATAGTTAATCATAATTTTGTGTTTGTATGTCTGATTTTTTCCAAGCAGATTGTGTGCTACCTAAGACTAGGGACCGTGTCCTGTTCCTCTTTGATTCCCAGGCCTTGGCACCATGCTGGATTGCAGTAGGTGCTCAGCAAACATCAGCAAATGAGTCAATTGGTCTTTCTTCAAACACTCCCATGATGCCCTGGGACAGCCCCCACAGAGTTACTTAGTTCTCCTCTCCCTCCTCTACTGAGACTCCCTTGAAGTCCGACATCAGGTCTTAACCATCTTTTCACACCCTGGATAAGCAGTGCCTGTGTAAGTTGTAGGGCTACAATAAATATTTGCAAAATGGATTTTGCTTTGATTTGAAAGGAAACCAAAGCTAATATTGACTGGGCTCCATGGTTGGCATGAATAATAGAAGAGAGGCCTGATGGTGTAATATCAGAAGCTGCTTAGTATTACAAGCTTTGACAGGCCAGAGACCCATCTGAGCAGACTCCCTGTTCTTGGGATCATATTGCAGAGCACTGTGGGATCCCCAGGCCACTGACAGTCAGACAAATAACTTAGGGGGCAGTTGGTCACTTACTGTTATGTGGCTTCCCCATATCCAACAGGATTAGGGAGTAATGATTTCTCTTCTACTGAAACCCTGTTGTTCCTCTGGACAGCCTTCTGGAGCCTTCATTGCAAGCAACATATGCCTCTTCCTTTTCTCTGCTTCTAGTACAGCTTGGGAGAAAAAAAAATCCTGTAGTTTTCTCCCCATTAGACCATAGTTCTCTGTTTGCATATTTGTATTATTTGGTAGATACCATATATGGTAGATACCATAGCATTTAAAAAGATGGCCTCAATTTTTTGTTAAACACAAGCTCCCATTTTAGCCTCATGTTTGCTACTAGTGAAATTGTGGTAGGTACTGATTCTACCTTCTGCCTCTCAGCTCTCTTAAAGGTAAACGGGCGCAAGTTGACAAGAGGCTTAAATAAGATAATGTGTGCTTGGCCTGTGCCCTGAAGGTGACAAGCCCTTTCTTTTCCCTCTCCTTACCCTTTTTGGAAAACAAAACCAAGACTTATTTTACTTTAAGATCCTCAAGGCTGGCACAGAGCTCAGGAAAAGGGAGATACTCAGTATTTACTTTTAGATTCAGCGAGTGCATGTGTGTTGGAATGTATACAACACTATCTCTTAACCACTCAAGAAGCATTTTGGAGACCCTAATGCAGACTGCTCCTCCAAACAAAAATAGTCTGTGGCTAAAAGGAATGACATAAAAATGTAAATAGTCATTATGAATAGGTGGTGAAATTCAAGGAGATTTCTTTTTTAATGTTGCAAAGCAGTTTCAAATATAGTTTAAAAAATGAGAGAGAGAGAGAGAGAGAGAGAGAGAGAGAGAGAGAGAGAGAGAGAGTGAGAGAGATTTTCAGTACAGAGCCTGCATCAGAGTGTTTCAGTGATAAAAAATTTTTGGAGAATAAATCAGGGGAGAGAACCATCACCGTCCATCTCACCATTTCTTTTTTATTATTCAAGGACTGAGAAAAAATACTGCCTGCCAATGGGTACCATTTTTTGGAGCAGCCCCCATGCTCCTGCTCCAAGATTTCACTTGTCTACTCCCTCATGTCACCAATCCAGAATCTGGACTTCAGAGAGCAAAGTCTTACCTGCCAAAAGCTCCCAGGCAGTTGGCAGCAGGGCAGTTGGGAGCTCAGGTCTGGAGAGGCGACAATGGAGCTCTTCCAGGGGGAAGCTTGCTTCCCATCAGGACAACTGTGATTTAAAGGGTTTCGGGTGGTGGGATTGTTTTCAGAATTAGTCCCTTGTACTTTCTTTTGCCCCAGGTCCTCAGGCAATGCCTGGATGGGGCATGGAACACTGGGCCAAGAATCAGGAGACAATGACTGGCCTTGACCTGCTAAGTGACCCTGGTCAAGAGCTTATCTCCTTTAGTCCTCAGCTTCCTGAGTGGAGTTGGGCTAGATGGCTTCTGTGGGGACGCTCCACAGATTAATGTATGTGATCCAACAAATGCCCATCAGCAGCAGGGTCCTGATGCTTACCAAGCCAGGGAAGGCATGGTGCCAGGGATATGCTTGCCCTTCGTACTCCTAGGTGGCTGGGAGATTGGTTCTCCTTTCCCCAACTTGCAGGGGAATGAAATGAAAATGGAAATGAATGCTCACAGAAGTCAAGGAAAATCAGCCTGAGCAAGGTCACCCAGCTAGAAGATGGCAGCCAAGGTGGGTTTCAGGAGGGATATGAGGAAAGGGAATGTTTGAGATTGGGGACAACCCAGCTGGCGAGGTATCCAGAGTGAGGTAAGAGAGTGGACGGCAGGGCAACCTGCTGTGGGGAAAGAATACCAATCTGAGCTATGGCTCCTTAGCTGTGTGACACTGGAGAAATCACCATGTGTCTCTGAGCCTCAGTTTTCCTCACCAACAGGGACAATGGTCCCTCCTTGGCTTATTGTATGGGCTTGCTGAGAAGATCCTATTAGAATGCAGGTCTGAAAGCCACACTTCAAATTCTCTAAAGCCTCAGCCTCAGCATGGACTAGTTTGGTGGCCCCTTGAGCTTGTTTCTCTGCTGTGAAATGGGGATACCAGCCCTCCTTCCCAGAGTTGTTTCAGGGAGCAGTGACAGAATCTGGTTAGTCCTGGGCTGTCACTCCCTCAGTGGTAGCACCATCATCACCAACATGCACCATGCAGCCCAGTGCAGGTTGGGAAATCTTTCGCAACGTCTCCTGAGGACAGCTTCAGGGGGATGCATTCTTCTTGAAAGGGCCTTGGTGACACCTGTTCCCAGGCCTCTCACCTCGCTATTCATCAAACAAAATTCTAGAGGCCAGAGTCTCCTCCTCCTTCTTCTTCTTCTTCTTCTTCTTCTTCTTCTTCTTCTTCTCTCTCTCTCTCTCTCTCTCTCTCTCTCTCTCTCTCTCTCTCTCCCTCCCTCCCTCCCTCCCTCCCTCTCCAGGGCCTGCGGAATTTGTCTCTCAGCTATAATAGGCCTGGTCTAAAGCCCACTTGACCCACATTTCTAGAACCTTCCAACCAGCCTCATGGCAGTAGAATCAGTCTCAGGATTGAAAATGTCCTCTCCCCCAAGGCCAGGATTGTGAGTGCAGGCCCATAGAAGGCATTTGGTCATATCCAAAGGTGATAGGTTTTCAGCAAACAAAACAAACAAACAAAAAAAACAAGCCTGAGTACTTGATGCTCCATGCCAACCACAGGCCTTTTTCCCAGTGCTGTTTTCAATGCCAACTAGAAACCAGGGCTGGCAACTGATTTCTCTTGGAGGCAAAGTTGTGACTGCAAACAGGCTGGGACTGTTCCCACCAACTCACCACAGTTGATTGAGGATGCCTCATCTCATTGGAAAGCATTGGTTAATATTTCCTCAAATAACATCATGTCCATTTGAGAGGAGGAGTCCAAGACTCAGAGGAGCGAGAGTGCTAGAGAGAGGGGAAGGGAGGAACTAGATAGAGGTTCTGCTCATTAAAACTTGGGCAGCTTTGCCTGGGCTCCAGGGTAATGGAATGGCAACTCTGAAGGTGGGGCCTGGGCATCAGCATTTTCCAAAATCCCCTAGAACCTTCCTGCTTGCAGGTAACACTTAGCCATGACAGTTGGTGTATTATTCCCTTGACCCAGCTCCATCTGACCCCAGAACCGGGTTTGTGAGCACAGAGCTGTGTAGCCTCCCACAGATCCTCCCAGAATCCCAGGTTCAACACAGCCCACGCTTTGCAGCAAGCTCTTCCCACGTAATCCTCCCACTTCCCCTGACCTCCTGTGATTTCATTTTCCCATTTGGCATTTTGTTTTGATGTTCAGGGCATAAAGGGCCGATAGCTTCCCCCAAGCTATTTCTCCTCTGAAGCAGTGAAATAGCTTAGCAATTTTGGAGCCATTTAAAATGCATTGTTTTGCTGGGGGACCCAGTGGGGGGAATCCTGGATTTCTCCTAAATCCTAGCACAGAATACAGCAGGCTTCCAATCAGGATTGTTTTTTTTTTTTTTTTCTCAGAGTCTCGTTAGTCATGAAGGCAGAAGTTTTCCCACTTGCACTGTGCTCTGTGCTGAAGGGAAGGACACTTTCACTCCCTGTGAGTTGTACAGGTCCCTTAGAGCAGGGACTGGACCTCCTCGCAGAGGCCTGAGTAACTACTGTGTGACCTTAATCTAGGTATCCTCTGTAAAAAGACCACTACCCAGCTAACAGGCACTGGCCTGGATGATTGCCAGTGTTCCCTCAGCAATCAGTCACAGCACTTGTAAAGTGGGGAGGACAGTGGCCTGCATTAATTCACTGTCCCCATTCTTGCCCCTGCAGGGCAGGCCTCTCATACTATGCCTTCAGTCCACGTGGACCAAGAGGGAAAAATGGACCTGTGTTTTGTAAGAAGGGCTCCTTCTCTTTGCATGGCTTGGCCTCCAAAACATAATCCATGGAGACTTAGATACAGAAACTGATAATATAAGATGTTCCCAAGCCCAGGCACCATCCTCAGGGGTTCCAACTCCATTAGCTGGGGAGGGGAAGCTGCCCAGGTGGTTCTCCATAGCAGCCAGGACTGAGAGCCTCTCTGGCCCCTCCCTTCCCCTCTTTCCATGACTATCCCCTCTCAAGTGGGTGTGATGTTGTTTCATAAGGAAACGATCCCTTGATGATTGGAAGGGACACAATCTGGCTCTCAGGAAACTGGGGTGTTGGTGGGAACAGACCCAGCCTGCTTTCACACACCCCTTTGCCTCCAAGAGGAACATAACCAGCTCATTTTCTAGCCCTGTCTCCACACACTCTTAATCCAGCGTCTCCTCTGTGCAGGCGCCGAGCAGCCAATGGCAGTTGGTAGGAGGATGGAGCTGTCCTGCCCTGGGAGCTGCTGTTCTGAGCCCAGGTGGGTCGTGGGCACTACAAAGGTGAGCACAGCTACGAGGAGAAAGGGTGAAACAGGGGCTGAGCTGGTCTGCAGAGAGGAGAGCAGCCCTCTCTGCAAATGAGACAATGACCTGAAGGCTGAAGCATGATGGCTAAAAGGGACAGCCTCAACAGGACCATCTTTAGTACCCAATGAGCCAGAGAATGGGATGAAGGGAAAGGAAATGGGTAGAGAGCAGGCAGGGCCAATATTCTTCATATACACTTTCACAGGCAGGTAGAATGACATGGCCTGGATGGTAAGGAGCAGGACCGCTGGCCCTGGAGCCAGGGATGGTGCTCAGAAGCTCTGAGGATTTGAGCTATGTGTTTAGTTTCCCTGTGTCTCACTGTCTCCATGTCCAACTTGGAGATGATCATAAGGGCTTTTATAACAACTAAATTAATTCCTGTAAACCACTTTCAAAGTGCCTGGAACATAGTGAGTACTATATAAATACTTGCTATCATTATTATTAGGTGCTAGGCATTGTTTTACTATCCACATTTAGCAAAATAGGAATGATAGTGTACCTAACTTAGAATGAAGTGACTGAGTTCCTATTGTGAAGATTAAAGGAGGAAATCTGGATGGATTACTTATGGCATTACCTGATGCGTGGTAAGCAGGCAGCACAAGTTCACCATCCTCACTATTTATCATTAATCATTACACATGCCTGAGAATAGGGGACCTCTTGGTGCAAACTTGCAAACAATCAAATATCTAGGAAGGATGGGGGCTCTCGGAGGAAGTCCCCTCACTGTAGGTCCCAGGGTTGCACACAGCATGTGAGCAAGGCAGCTGGATGAAGTGCCCCTGAAGTCTAAGAATCCATGATTCTTCCTGGCTCTGATCTTTATTGATCTCTGCTCATCTCTAAAAATTCTCACAAACATGTCCTGAAGGCTTTGCTCTTAGACAGTAATCCTTTCCTGCTTGTTTCCCTGCCATGGTAAAGGGATATTAAATTCAGATATCTCCTCTGTCCTGGGAGCTGACAACACTGATAACAACTGCACCAGGCAAAGGTGAAAAGCAGTCCCCTGAGGTTGGTACTCCACACTGCCCTGCCCTCCCAGCTTACAGACATCAGTGGCCTTACAGAATCCCCAAGGGCACAGTAAGGCTGAGGAACGACTTCCCAGGCAGGGACTTTTGAAGAAGAAATCTAAGATCCAGCTCTGGACTAGCAGGGTCTCTAGAAGCTTCCAGCCGCTGCCACTCCCCTTCTCCCTGGGTGCATAGTTCATTGTCACCCTATAAAAATAGCAGTGGTTATTCAGGGAAATACAGTGCACTCTGTCTCTGGGGATGGCAGCATAGGCCTTTTTCAAAAATAGAACCCCAATCAGGTGCGCTTCCCAATCCTTGTCTCTTGCCATGGGTCCCAGAATCCTTCAGGGAGATCCAGAGGCTGGGTGGTGGCTGGATGCCCGGTGTCATATAGCTAGGGAGAGCTACAGCCAGCGGTTCCTACCAACATTTGTCTCCTTCCAAAACCTTGATCCATATCCCCTTTAACAAGATCCATTTCTCCTTATTCCAGTTATTACAGAAAACATCAAAGGTAATCTTACTATCTAGAAATAAGCACTGATTTTTAGCTCTCTCCCCTGTCTATATACACTGCACATACATTTATTTATAGAACTGAGATAGAGTGCTTTATATCTTGTTAATTTTCACTTAACATCACATCAAAGGCATTCCCCATATCATTCAATATTCTTCTACATCAGGACTTATCAATGAGTAGAGTATAGAGCTTAAGAATATAAGCTTCAATTCAAAAAGATCTCATTTCGTGCCCTGGCTCTAGCACACAGGTGTGTGGCCACAGGCAGCTCATTGAACTCTTTAAGCCTCAGTATTTACATTTATGAAATGGGGTCAGTAATGGTCACCATCACCACAGGGTTGTGGTGTACTTCCCCCATGATAGCATAATAACAATAAACGATGGCAAACTCAAACTGTGAGTAAGTTGATACTTCCCGTATTGATAGATATTTAGCTTATTTCCAACCCTATACACCTCCTATGTTTAGGAAGTTCTAGAATTCAGAGAGGACTGCAATGGTAGCTCCATGATTGGAGATCTTCCCTAGCAGCAGCTGATTGACTGGTGAGTGGGGACAGGGTGTGCAAGCTAGTAAAGTCTTCCTCCTAGGATCTCCTCAAGAGTCTTGCCTCTGACCTCCACCACCAAAGAGGTTGCATAGAGCTCTGGAACAATGCATCACTGTGTGGTTCTGCAGATTTCTTCCTTGGGTGGGGTTTCACAAAGCCTGGACAAGGGGCCTCCTGATCAGATTCTCAGCCAGATTCTATCATCTTGGTCATCTTTTTTTCTCCAAGTCCAATTTCCTAGGAAGTTGGAATCTCTCTTCCCTATTCAGATCCTTTCTTTGTGCTTATAAGTGTTCCAATCTGGGCCCTGATGAAGAAGGCAAGACTCAGCAATGTTAGTTTACATCTCCATAGTCACACAGCTAGGCATCAATCAGACTTCATTTAGAAGCTTGTTTTGGGTTGAATTATGTCCCTTAAATCTGTTATGTGAAGGTTCTAACCCCTAGAATCTCAGAACATGAAAAGTAATTGGGATAAAATGAGGTCATATGGGTGGGCTCTGATCTAGGATGCCTGGTGTCCTTTAGAAGAGATTAGGACACAGCACAAACAGAAGGATGACCAGATGAGAATACAGTGAGAAGGTGGCCATCCAAGGAGAGAGGCCAGGCCTCAGAAGAAACCAAGCCTTGTCTTGGACTTCTGTCCTCCAGAAATGTGAGATAATACAGGTCTGTTGTTGAAGCTACCTGGTCTGTGGTATTTTGTTAAGAATATTGTAGCTGATGAATACAAAGCTTGAAAGTGAAAAACAAACTCTTAGTCTATAAGGTTAGAAAATGATTCCACATTTTTGTCCTTTTGTACAATGACTTTGTGAGTTGGAAAGAATATTTTTATTCCCATACGAGTGGAGGGAATCAATAAGATGTATGTGAAGTGCTTGATCAGTGCCCAAGAAACGGCTGCTGTTATTATCCTCACCTTCTGGCACAGGGACCTGCTATGAAGTCCAAGTTCATAGATAATAGGTGGAAGCCAGGGCAGAAAGGTCTCAAACTCCATCTACAGGACAGATGCCACAGGGTGAGGGAGCTGACTCTGAGGGAGTGAGCTCATGCTCCAGGGCACTTGAAAGCAGGGGTAGGATAGCCACTGGGGATCATGAAGCAGAGAATTGGCTTGTCCTGTCATCTCCAGACCAGCAGCAGTGGCAGCACCTGGGAGCATGTTAGAAATGTGAATTCTGGTACTTTCCCCGATCCCTACTGAAGCAGAAACCATAGACAAAGCTTAGCCATCTGTGTTTTGCACAAGACCTCCAGGGGATTCTAGTGCAGTTAAGTTTGAGAACTAGTGGAGACTGATTCCAGACTGGACAGGCAGAATACAAAGGATGAGATGACCTTTAACAGTCCTTCAGAGTCAGAAATACAGAGATTCAGGAGGACAATAACTTCTCTCCCTCTCCCTTTATTTTTCAGAGGCTACACATTTGAGAACTGAAGCTGCTGAGGGTTGACAGGTGTCCTGTCTTATTAGCTGACCACATCTCACTGACTTCCTATTCTGAAGCTGGAAGAAAACTGGTCCAGAGCTCTTCAGATACACCCCCTACCCCCGAACATGCCATAGTTCTCCACATCAGTGCAGGAAGGGGTCTCAAAGATGTACCACTATAGTCAATTCTGTCCAGAGAGGAAAGGGTCATCCAAGGTCATGCATCAGAGTAATGCAGGCAGGCTTTCCAGGCTCACTTCTCATCACTCTGCAGCCATGCTTGGTGCCCCTAAGGGACGTGGGCATCCCACAAAACCACTGAGGTCTTTGGCTCAGCTGGTGCATGGATGCCTTTCAATTCCAGACTTATCATTCTTGACGGAATGTTTCAAAGTCAAATTGGGGGCAGGAGAGGACAAACCTGTTGCTCCAGGCACAAGCACACCCTCTGAACTTTTTGCCTGTCACTAGTAGTTTCTGTCCACACTCAGGGATTATTTTGCCCTGGAAATACTTCTACCTGGGGCATTACAAATGACTCATATTCTGGTTGCCTCAACACCCCAAGTCACCCAGGAGAGATGCTTGTCAGACCTTGTTTAATCAGTCCTGGCAGAGTATGCTCCATGGGTGGCACTATTATGTTTGACAGAGTTTTCTGACCTTATTGAAAAAGACCATTCTGCAGAGAGTCTTTAGAAAGAGTTTTTGTTCTAGCTTTTCCATCAGAGCCTACCACTGGAACTTAAGGACATGAGTAACTCTAGAGGCAGAACATCAGACAACACAGAGAATATGATCTTGGATGGAAGATGACAGTTGGAAAGTGTGGGCTTGCACGCTTGCTATTTTATCATCTTGTGGGTGAAGCTCCAAATACATTTCTAACAGTAATGTTGATGCTGGTGGTCCAGGGACCACACTACATGAACTACAGATATTAGTAACCTGCCTTGCCTTCTTCATGGAATTCTAGTGATAGCTCCTTTGGAAGACCCATGGTTAGTCTGGCTCTACCATTTGCCTACTATGTAGGAGTCTTGAACCATCACTTACCTTGTCTAAGTCTTGTATTTCCTATTTGTAAAATGCAAATTAAAAAATCCTATTGTGTGTACTTCAGCAGTGAGGGTTAAAGAAAGAAACAATTAGGCAAAAGTGTTCTGAAAATTGTAAGACTTCTCAAATGTAGGTGGAAGGAAATATTAGGCACCTATCATAAGTCAGAAGTTCTACCCTTAGGGAACCTAGGGGTGAATGGGGAAGACAGATAAGTAAACCAATGATATGGTCAGTGCAGTAGCAAAGAATCACAACAGCCTTTAGAAGCATGCATATTCAGGGCAAATGGCTTAAGAACATCTGGCTTTATTCTTAGAGAAAAGAGAAGCCATTGTAGGGTTTTCAAGTGAAGTGACCTGATCTTATTTATTTCGTGGGCAGATTAGTGTGGGCTGGAGTATGACTCATCAGGGGGAGCAAGGTTAGAGGCAGAGCAGCAGGAAACAGTGAGAAGGCTGCACAGAGATCCAGGAGGGACATTATGTTGGGAACTGGATGCATTTGAGGTTTGGTGATGGATTAGATATTTGAGACAAAGGAAAGAACAGAACCAAGATCCTAGCCCAGTAAGATGGGGAGGACTCGGGAAGTAGGCTGGAGGTAGAGATGATGCCGAGTCTGTTTGGAGGCATGATGAGCCTGAGGTATTCAGAAAAGATATGCCTCCTGTTGCACTGGTCATGACATGGTCATGAACAGACACCTTGTCCCATGAGCCATTGCCACTCCAACTGCTGTGTCTTTCCTGCAATGAGGGACTACCCCATTTCCATTCTTCCTCCCAATGCCCTGGCATTACTGAACTGTGCTGTTCTCTGCCTCTCTGACACACAGCTGTGTCCTTCCCATCTATAGAGTCATCTCCAAAATGAACCACAGCAGGAAATCATCTTTTCTTCCCCTATACAATGGCTGTGTGTGCAGATAATGTTTGTGATTGTTGCAAAAATGATGGAATGAAAAATGGGCTCTTGCCAAAGAAAAGGAGGGGGAAAAACTATTTCAATAAACTCAAGTGGTTCAGACCCAATTTGAAGCTTCTGAAACTGGGCCTGCTAGTGTTTTTTGCCATTCTCCCTTCCTGTGGGATGGGAGAGGGGTGCCTGGCAAGACCCTGCCAGGGTGCCAGCCCTCTGTGGAGGCCCAGGATCTGGAGATTGGGGTGATGAGGACTGTTCCGATTCTCACCATGAGGTCTGTGCATTTTTGAAGGGCAACTCTCCTGGCTTTTCACTTGCACATGGCTTAACCCCCAGTCAGCTAAGGAGAGGTGCTAGTAGAGGTTCTAGGTGACTAAGTGCATCCCAGGAAGAAGAAAATGGACTAGCTGATGCCCATAATAAGAAGCTGTCACAGTTACTGCATTCCAAAGACAGCCAACTGCATCCTGCTATATGCTAAGGTCTTACCAGCCATTGTCTTAATTGACCCATCTTCACAGCAGTCTTGCAAGGTGGGTATTATTAGTCTTATCTGACAGAGGGAGAAAATGAGGGGTGGGGATTAACTGTGATATCCTAACTAGTAAACAGCAAAACTGGGATACTTGATTCAAAAGCTCATGATTGAATGAAAATCAAAGAGATAGGTAATAGCAAATGTTGGTGAGCATGAGGAGAAACAGGAATCCCCATATGCTGCTTGTGGGACTGTAAAACATTATGGCCACTTGACAACAGTCTGAGAATTCCTTACAAGGTTAACACCTAGATATATGCCCAGGAGACATGAAAACAAGTGACTATACAAAAACCTTCCAACAAATGATTATAGTGGTGTTACTCATAATAGCAAGAAAATGAAAACAACTCAAATGTTCATTAGATGAGAATGGATAAATACAATAGAATGTATCTATACAATGGGACATCATTTGGCAATAAAAGGAATAAAGTGCTGAAACTTACTACAACACAGATGAATTTTGAAAACATGCTAAGGGAATGAAGCCAGTCACAAAAGAACACAGTTCTTTACTCCATTTCTATGAAATGTCCAGTAGAAGCAAATCCATAGAGACATCATGTAGATTAGGAGCTGCTTAAGGCTGGTGACCCCAGCAACCTGGAGGGCGTAGGAGAAGCTTAGGCTAGAGGACTCTGGAATGGCTGCTAATGGGTTTGGCCTCTCTTGAGGGTGGTAGTGAAAATGATCTAGAATTGATTGTGGTGGTAGTTGAACCATGAACTTACTCAAAACCATTGAATTAGATTCTTCAAATAGGTGAATTAAAAGATATATCAATTATATCTCAATTACACTTTTTTAAACAGCAATGATTGATATTAAAGAAGAAATAATGAAAGAAATAAAAAGAAAGTAACCAAAATTCTCCCAAGCAAAAGCACCTGGAATTAATATTTTTTTCATTTATTCAATAAATTTTGAGCCCCCATTATATGCTAGGCACATCTCTTGTATAAAAACATTGTGAGGATGATTAATACCAATTTCTGATACTGGTTGCCTCTTAGGAAGGAGAGAAATGAGATTGGAAGATACACTGGGGCATTCAATTGTGCCTATAATATTTCTTTTAAACAGTTACTTGCAATATATTTTATTTTTAATTATAATTTATATTGATATAATTGTAGATTCACAAGCAATTATAAGAACTAACACAGAGAGACAACCCTTGTATACTTTCCCCCAATGGTAACATCTTGCCAAAGTGAAATACTATCATAGCCATTATATGGATATTCACACAATCCACCAATCATATTCACATTTCCTAGTTTTACTTATATTCCTGTACATATGTGTTAAGTTCTATACAATTTTATCACCTACACAGGTTTGTGCACCTATCACCACCAGTAAGATACAGAACATTCCCATCATCACGAGGATCTCTGCAGCCCTTTTATAACCCCACCTGCCTCCTCCCTTGACTCTGTCATCCTCTTCTCCATTTGTAAAATTTTGTCATTTCAAATATCTAAGACTGGCCTTTTCTCATGGAGATTCATACAAGTTGTTGCATGTATCAATAGTTCATCCTTTTGGTGTTGAATAGCATAAAACAGCATGGAGTGGAAGGACCATCCATTCATCTTCTGAAGGCCATCTAGACTAATTGCGGTGTTTAGCTCATAAATACCTACAGTGTTTTAACTCTTTGGGGTCTACAGATTCTTAGTATATTCTTCATTCTACTTTTTGATATGAAGATTATTTTCCAGTTGAAATAGAGGAGAGAAAAGAAGAACCAGTAATGCTGGGCCAAGTTTGAGTAGCCATCAAAAAGTACAGTCCAGAGTACAGGGCTCAGGGGGACAACGGAGACTACAGACCTGGCAGGTTCTGGGTACCCACGTGCTTCAAGGTTCTAGGTCTCCCATGGGAACAAAGAAGTCTGTTCGAGTCCTCCAGCCTCTAGGACAAGTGTTTAGGGGAAGCCCTCTCTGGGCATGTAGGTGGGCTGCCCTGAAATGGGTAAATCACAAAGAAGGGAGAAGAAAATAGGATAGTGCTCAAGGGAGGCAGAGTGAAATCTGGAATCTTGGGAAGTCCTTTGATAAATATCCGGGATTACAGCAAGTATCTGGATAGTGGTGGAATAGAGAACAACAATTGCAAGGACTGAGAACTTTCTTCTAATTGTCAAAGTGGTTGGGTTTTTGGTGCCAGTGGGTAGATAATGAAGCCCTGATACTATCTGTTTCTGCCAGGTGCAAGGGAGACAGGTGGAGCCCTGGTTTCCTGGGTACCTCCCACACCTCTCACCAAATAGCTTTGCCTAAATCCTTACAAAAATCTATTATGAGTTTTTTAGTGCTGGGGAGAGAGGAGGGCAAAGTCAGACCCATGCTATAAATATCAACTGGGGGCCTGCCTTGGGCTGAGACATCAGGAAGCATTTTGTGGTCAGGAGTGCTCCTATTTGAGACATCCATAAATGCATCCTTCATGTGACCCGAAAAGGCTGACCTGTGCTGGGAAGGTCATAGAAGCTGTGGGGTAGAGGCAGGAACCAGGAAACAAGCCTGAAGGGTCAGGGCAGGCTGCCAGTGAGCTCACCTTCCAGGGAGAGCTGGAAAGATGAGCAGGTTTTTGACAATTCAAAGTATCCAGAGGGCTCCCCGTTTTGAGGGAAGAGCACTGTAAAGTTGCAGAGGCTGGGATGACCTGCTTTTACAGCTACTGCCACCGCTGCTAACAATCACATCACCACTAACACAAACTAAGAGTGTTGACAGGGCTGGGCGCTAGGCCAGGGCTCCTGGGATCCAAACAACAATAACAATGTTACTTATTATTATTGCTACATCATTTTACACAGAGTCATAGAAACACAGGGTGGTTAAGTAACCTGCTCTAGGCCACACACTTCAGAAGTAGAACTGAGACTTGAACTCATAGCTTGAATTCCTTGCCATTTATGGTCAACTCTTTTTAAAAAGGGGGCTTTTATAGTCCAATGAGAAGTTCTGGCTTCCAAGTCACTGTGGAGAGGGCCACAGGCACACCCAGGAATGCTATTTTGGAGACATCTAACTCCCTCCTTAACATTTCCGAAAAAAATGAACAAACAAACACCTTGATTTTTTGGCCTTTTTAGCTGTTTTCTGAGTCTCTTCTCTCTCTCTCTCTCTCTCTCTCTCTCTCTCTCTCTCTCTCTTCTCCTCTTTGCATGATAACATTTTGGTGAACTAAAATCTTGTTTTAGAAAATTAGGCAACGCTCCTTTCCATAATTGTAGGCACCTGGAGAAGTCGTGTGTGAAACCAGCTTAGGAAGCAGCCTTTTCCCAGAGTGTCACAGACCCACTAAACTTCACCTCGTCCAATTCTGTGCCATCTCCTCAGTACCACCTCCAAATGGGCAAGGCTGGATCTGAGCCTACCTCATGACTCCCAAGACCAAGACCAAGTGTCAGGAAGCCTAATGACAGGTCTCTCTCTGAACCTGGGTGATATAATTCTTGAGGCTCCCCAGGTCCTTCCTGTTGATCTGGGCCTGTGGGACTTTCTAGGGACAGACCTTGATCTACTCCCCTCTCCCCTCTCACAAGGGAAGGGAAGGAGTGGCCATTGCAGTCAGTAGGATCTGGGTTCAAGTCTTCACCTTGCCACTTGACACCCAAGTTAGCTGCAGAAGCTTCCCTCCCTTCCTGGGCCTTGGCTGGAGAGGAGGTTGGATGAGATGACATCACAGTCCCTCCAGCCCTGAAGTTCCTCCTGGAGAACCCATGGTGTCCAGGCTGGAAACAGGCTCATCTCCCCAATGAGGTGGCAACAGCACCCCTGCTTCAGTGGGCTGTTGTGGAGCTCCATGCACAGAGCACACCCTGGCCAACTGCAAGGTTTTACAAAGCAGAGATTATTTTCTTCTTGTGTAAGCTCATTTCTTCTTCATTACCTCTTGCTCTCTATCTTTTCTGTGTGTTTCCTTTGAAGATAGTGAGAAGAGTGAGGAAGAGAGAGGCCAAGGGACTGCAGAACATTCTCCAGGCTGCACTGGATTTGCGAGGCCCATGCCCTGACATGTTCTGTGCAGAGATAATGAACTGCTCAGACACTGCCTCACCACAGAAGCCAGCCCTGTGAGGAAAAGAGCTGGGGTCAGAAAGAGGGCCCCTCTGCCTGGCTGGGGAACATGTCAGCACTCCCTGGTTTGCAGGTTTGGGTGCTGTCTCCTGTGTGTTGGTGATGTGGCAGAGGTGACGTGCCTGTCTCACCTGAGTAGCAGAGGCCCAGACAGGAGTCAGGACAGCAGCCATGTAGGAGGGTGGCTCTGACAGGGCTGAAGGAGGAAGACAGGCATTTTCACTGCTGGAAAGGAAAATTCTTCCGTCCCTTCCTTGGGCCAGGCATGAGATTCAGAGCCAAATCTGCCTCCAGCCCCACCCCAAGGAAGCCCCAGTGATGGCAGAGTAGGTATGAGACAGGATGGGAAGACAAGCAAGAGAGCTGCTCACCCTGGCCCTGCAAGTTGGTCCTCTGGGGCAATGTCCTATCCCTTATTGGTCTCAGTTTCCTCTTCTATAAAATGGGATAATGATGATGATGAAATAGCAGTTGAGTTTCTTTGAGGGTTAGGAGAAAACAGTACAATACATAACCCATTATTTAATGATAATGCTAGTTTTAATTATTAAAAGGAGAGAGTTAGTTATCCAATAAATACATAATGAGGGATTTTGTGCTGGGTGTTATTCAGGTGATTCTAAACCATGCAGCCCTCACCCGGGTGTGAGGAGGCAGAGAGGGAAGCAGGACTCTCAGGGTAAGAGCAGGGCCAGCCAGCCTCCTTTTTGCGCTCTCCCTGCCGTGTCGTGTGCCTCCTGCCACAGGCTACCCTGCTCCTGTCATACCACCCCTGCCCAAGCAGGGTCCACAATTTCTTCCCTGAATGATGATATGGGAACCTTAGAGGCCAGGACCTCAAGTCAAGGCCCCTGAATTAATTGGCAACCTGGGGAAATCCCCAAACTCTCTTCCCTTAAGAGAGGATTACTAACAAGCTTCACCTCCACCTGGATTCCTCAGCTTCAGCAGGCTGGGTATGAATTTTGTCTGTGAAGGAAGAGCCAGGAAGCATCATCTTTTATAACCCAGTGGACCACTCCATCTCTCTCCAGATGATTCTGAGAGCTGGGGGCACTGTACATGCAGGTGGTGACAGAGACAGGAACTCTCCTATTGAGATTGTTCATGGCCCAGAGCACAGACCATCTGAAAAGCAGCCAGCCAGCAGTGGTCTCCTTCTAAACACATGTGTGCTAGGCTGGGCGAAGGCAGGGCACCAATACTCAGAGACACTTATAGACGCGACACCAAGTGCCTGGAGCTTACATTTCCTATTCCATTTAATCTTCAGAAAACCTAGTGACGGGAGGTGTTATTAGCCCATTTGACAGCCCAGGAAACTAAGGCACAGTGAGGCTAATTTGTTCGGAGTCATATAGGTTTAAATGAGGGAGGCAGCATTTGAATGTTAGTGCATATAGCATTAACAGCACGGCTCATTCAATGACACCAGGAGTTCTTAACCTTTCTTTTCTTTATAACTCTTCCTACCCCAGTTACCAAGGAGCCTTTACAAACTCTTTCTCCACAAATCACCCTTCCTATGAAATTTCCATACCACAGACATATGACAGGTCTATTATATACTATGACTCTTTGGGGGAACCAAAAACTATTGTAATAACTAAGATTCTTTTTAACCCTTAACCCCCAAGAAATAATTTTGTCCCTTGGGGACCAGCCTGCCCCAGTCAATAATCCATAAATTACACCAGTGATCCTTGAAGCAACTTGGAGTGGCAGAGGGCACTGCTCACCCATAACTTAGGACTGGGGAAGGAAAACCAGCAGGACCATTTCTTTGAGTGTAGATGTTTTCTTTAGAGGAATTGGTGATTTGTGGTCTTTTTGATTCTACACTGTTTTGTTCTCCATCCCGCATGCTTTAGATTCACATGCCACTTCCTACAGGAAGCCTGCCTGAGCACACCCACCTGAGGCTAAGTCAGTTCCCTTTGTCCCCAGTGTTTTTCTGCCAAAGCAATCCTACTCAGTGATCACTGTCCATGTATATGAACTTGCCCCTAAGAAGAAGAATTGAGACTTATCCATCTCTACATGCCAAAACCTAACAGGCATAGCACATAGTAGGCTCTCAGTAAATATTTATGGAATGAATGAGCTAAGGGGTAAATAAGATTTCTTGTGCTGCTTCTGCTTTACCTGGCTTGATGTTCTAGCAAGGACAAGTCTGAGACGGCTGTATCATAGCAATAAAATGTAGGCATGCCTTCAGAATGTGGGATTTTATGGGTACCTTTTACAAAACTAGAGTTTTCACTTGGCAACATCTATAGGTAATGTTCCTGGTGGCCAAGGCCCCTCTGGGGCTGAGACAAACATAGCCTGTGATCACAGAATCATTGTGAGAGACAGGGATTTGGCCTGCAGTATGGAAACTTCCTCTTTGCTCTCTTGGCATACTGGGTGGAATTTGGGGCAAAACCATGATAAACTGACAACCAGTAATAACCAGGGGAACCCTAACTGATGAAGTCCCATGTTCACATCACTAAAGGACAGTGGTAACCACTCTAGACTTCTATTTCCAGTAACATGGCTGCCCACTCACCCTAAGGAATTCCCCTAATGCTGAACATAGAAAAAATAGCAGATTAAATAAGCAAACTAATTTATCTATTTTTAAATATATAGCTAAGCTTGCAGAAAGAAGAAGGAAATCCTCAAAGGTCATAGTAACTACAAAATAGCACAAATCCACAGAGATTACAGAATACCGAAGGCGAGGCTATACTGAAGTCATCTGCCAACCCTTGGTGGTCTGGGGCTTTTGGGTTTGAAGGACCAACCAAGGAAACAAAGCTAACGTTCTTCAAAAGGTGGGAAGACAGACTGGTGTCCTTACCCGAAGCCAAGACTCCTCAAGACAACATCAGTAATCCTGGCGAAAGGTTGCATTAGAAAAACACACAATCTCATACCACAGAGGAGACAGTGAGAAACCTAGTCATGGTAGAAGGGAAAGAAAACCCCCAAAAACAATTCCCTGAGAATCCCAGATGATAAAATGGCCCTCATGTGGGTCAAGAACTTTTGTGAGAAAACCAAACCAAACCAAGACAGAACACAAAGTTCAAGTTGCCTATTTACATGTAATTAAGCTCTGCACTTGGGGACGTCCCCAAGTAGGTGGTTCCTCCAAGGTACCTGGCAGGAACAAATGCAAATCCTTTCTGGGAAAATTAATTTTCCACTTAGTCCTCAAAGAGGTCCCACAAAAATTTTAATGATCACAAAATATAAAAGAACACATGAAGAAACAAGCCACCATGAGCAATAGGCAGCAGAAAAAGTGACCCAAAGAATCAGACTACAAATAATATGGGTACCAAAATGATCAGATTCAGAAAATAAAATAAGTGCATACAATATTTAAAGAAATATCATAAGGAGAGTGAAAGTATAGGCAAAGAACAGACTATCAAAAAAAAATAAAGTGGATTGAAAGATATTCAACTAGAACTTCTAGAAATAAGATTGGTGTATGGCCTTCTTGAACCTGTTGTTCTTAATATGTTGTACATTATCATATTAAGCCTTGGTGTTGCAAGTGGAAAACTAAAATGCTGTGTAAATTGGCCAATCACTGCTGGTGTCTGGGCCTCAGTTTCCTCATTTGCAAATGAAATGTAGAATTAGATCCCTTCTTAAGCCCAGTTCTATAAATCCATATTGTGTTGTACGATGTTACCCACACAGGGTATCTCGTGTTTCTGTTACCCATAATCATATACATTTTTCATGCTGGTTAGTCCTTGCAATAGTGCATTGGGGTAAGGACTTATTATACCCATTTTACATATTAAAAAAATTAAAGCACAGAGAGTAAGAGGCTTGACCAGAGTTTGGGGTTGGTAAGCCAAGATTGGACTCCATCACTATGGTTCTGGAGCCTGTTCTCTTCCACTACACTAGATGCCCTTCTATTATACTTGTCTTTGAACATTCTGGAAATCCTGAACATTCTGGAAATCAAGCTCTACGATTCTTTGACCTATTAGGAGTTTTTTAGAGTATGGGGCAATACTGAGAATAGTTTACTAATAGCAACCAAACTACCCACCCAAGTGGGGTGGCAAGAAAACCATGAATTATTAATTGCCAATGATTACTAAGTAAGTCCTATGAGGAAGGATTTTGCTTAGATGAGCCATTCATAATAGAGCAGCAAATAGTAAGAGATTGCTGGGACTTATCAACACCCATTTTTGGAAAATGATTCTTTCTGAAATCACTTCTCTATGCCTTGGTTTCCTCATGTATAAAATGGGGGTGACAATAGTGCCTAATACCCTGGAACTTTTTTAAGGATTAAATGAGCTAATACAAGTTAGGCAGAGTGAGCTTGCCACAGATGCTAGTTCTTGCTGCAGTCATTCTGGTTATTATCATCAACCTGGTTGGAAGAAGTTGGGCTTTCCAGCAGATGACCTTGATCCAATTCCAGCCTCCCCCACTTCCCAGCTATGTGACTTACAATCATTGACCCTTTCTGAGGTGCCTGGGCCCATCTGTGAATCAGAAATATCAATGCTTACCTCACTGGGGAGTTGGGAGGGTTAAATGGACTGTGAAATGCCCAGTGCAGTGGCTGATATCTAATAGGTCCTCAACAAATGTCTGTTCTCACCCCTGGAGCGTTTTCTGTGCACTTGGCTTTCCCGCTATGGTTAGAATCCAAAGAGGCAAAGGATCCTGAGCCTCTTGTTGACTCATTGCTCTTTTCCACCAGGGGAACTTTCACAAAAGCAGCAGGAGGTGGAAGATGTCTAAATACATCCTTTGCACCAGAGGTAAGTCAACTTCCCAGGTTCCCATCCCTAACCAAGAGAGACAGTTCTGGCGGGGCCTGGCCCCTTGATGTTTTTGGAGTCACTAGTATCTGTAGTTAATGATAACAGGTTTGCACTTCACTTGTGACCCTGTCTTTTGTGAGAAGACAGAAGCCATGCCACAGCGAGGATCATGGATTACTGTGAACGTGGAAGCTGCCATGGTAGACCCCAAACAGTGGAACAAAGGAGCATTATTGGTGTTCCTGTTATGCTTTTCAAGAACTGAAAAAAAAATGTGCTTGGAAAGATGATAGGAACACAAAAAAATGTAAGATTAGAATATAGCAGTAAACACTCAAGGCCATACCAATGGCTCCAAGGCCACGTGGAGTGTGGGAAAGGCAGTCAAGGGCATTGCAGGCAAATTGACTTGAGTTTGGAGTTCAAATCCCAGTTCCATCATTTACTACCATAGTGTCCTTGTGGGGAGAGAAAGGTCTCTGTTTATTTGTCTGTAAAATGGGGATAATGAATGTACCACTGGACACCTATGACAGATAACATGGTGAATGCCTGGCACACGGTGAGCCTCAATTAGCCATTTCCTTCCTCCTTTTTCTCATTCCCTTCTCCTTCTGGATAACTGACATTACTTTGTTTGCTAATGAATTAGAATCAGTATAGGATGGTTTTTATCTGCCTATTGGTGACCAATGAATTAATTAATTCATTAATTGATTGATTGATATTTGTATATTCTCAAAAAACTTTCAGTGGCTTCTCACTTTTTAAACAATAATCCCCAAAGTCCCAGCTCCTCTGTCTGGAATCCCAAGCCTTCTACCTCCTTTTAGAACCCCAACTCCAATCACTCTTGTGCTGAACCGCTCACTCTGGTGGCAGCCTCCAGGGTGATGGGCATAGAAAGAAGTTTCATCCAGCCTTGAGATGGTAAAGATGGTAGGAAAGACTTTCCAGCTGCTTCTGAGGAGGATTTTGTGAAATGGCCAGGATGGGAGGAAGCATTCTGGGCCAGAAGAACATCATGTCAAAGTCCCCAGCATCCCTCGTGCAGCCTGGCTTCATTCCTGAATTCCTGTCCCCTCTCCACTAAGCCTCTTCTCACTTCTCTTCCTCTCTATTGCACTCACTGTCAGCTTCCCCCCACCCTCCACTCAGCTCTATAGTGAAGACCTCACCTCTGTACCACAGTTTTTCATGTGTGGCTCACATATTGGATCCCAGAGAGCCCCCAATCCTTTTTAGAAAGTCCATGAGGACTAAACTATTTATAATAATACAGTGACGTCTTTGCCCTTTTCATTATTATTCTCATGAGTACACAGTGGAGGTTTCCAGACTATATGCAGAAACAGGTACATCTCCTAGTAAGCCAATCAGTGAAGAGACTTGACAAAATGTGAGACAACACCACTCTGGACATTGTGGTTTTTATGGAAACATTTCCATAGAAATGTGTTCTCAATGTTAATGTAAGGGCTTAATATTGCATGTTAAATGATATCTTATTTATAACAATTTTAACATTTTTTTAGTGCTAATTACTAGTATGACAAATTTCCATAGATACAACCCACATAGACAAAACTCCTTTGGGGTATTCAATACTATTGAGTTGTAAAATGGTTCTAAAACCAGAAAGCAAGATGCTTTTGGGTGTGCACTGGAGAAGGCAGCAGAGGACTCTGTGTCCAGCTCTTGCTGGGAATCCTTTGCAGATAGCAACTTATGCTTTTCACTGAGCAAACAGCCCCCTGCATTCCATCCCTGGCTGAACACTTCTGTCTTGACCTACCACTCCCTGGTCACTCCTTCTCCTCCTTCCTGTGAAAACCTTCCGTGGCAGCACAGGTCCCCTCTCTTCACTATAACCTCTTTGCCCAGTTCAGGGAGGTGTATGATCAGGAGTCTTTGATCCGAGAAAGGCTGGCCACACAAATGACTCCGTGTCTCTGGTTTGCATTTCCCTGTTGGCTAACGATGTTGACATCTTTTAATGTCCAAATTGGTTATTTCTGTATTGTCTTTGAATAATGTTTATGCAACTCTTCATCCACTTTAAAATTTAGCTGTTTGTCCTTTTGTTGCTTAGCTGTGTTTTTTATGTATTCAGAATCTAAGTCCCTTATCAGATATATGATTTGCAAATATTTTCTCCCATTTTGTGGGTGTTTTTTCAGTTTCTTGACAATACTCTTTGAAGCAAAAAACTTCCTAACTTGTGAGAAGTCCAATTTATTTATTTTATTTTATTCTCTATTTCCCCGCTTTTGTATGTGCCAAATCATTGCCTAATCAAGGTTATGAATATTTATGCCTATGCTTTCTCCTAAGGATTTATGATTTTAGCACTTACATTTAGGTTGATGGTTTCCTTTTGAGTTAGAATTTGTCTATGGTGTGAGGAAGGACCCAGTTTCCTGCCTTTGCATGTGAGCATCCAGTAGTTCTGGCATTGTTGGCTAACTAGATAATTCAGTGTCCCTGTGCCTCAGTGGCTTCGTCTCTACAGTGAGCTTTAAAGGAACAACTTACAAGATGCTGAGAGACTTTAATGACATACTGAGAGAAAAATGCCCTGTGGGAAAAATGCCCTGTGGGGTTCCTGGCAAGTAGCAGACAGTCAATGCCTGACACAGGGAATGGACAGTGGATCTGAAGGTCTCTGAAACACTGCTCATTATTACCATATCTTACCAGGGCTCCTCCAGCCCTGAAGGTCTCCAGGTCCATGGCCCCACTGGCTTGTCATAGGCCCTTGCCATCCTAAAGGCTCTGGTTTGCAACCCCTTTCTCAGGAACCTCCTCCGGAGTGGCCCTGGTCATCTCTTTATCTTCCCTCCTCCATTATTTTCTTCATTCCTTTCGTTTTTTCCCTCCACAATTTTTTAAAATAGTGTATTTTAGTCGTGCATGATGGTGGAATTTGCTGCTGTACATTTGGACATGTGCACAACACAACAATATCATTTGTCTAGTACCATCTCCCAGTGTTTTTCCTCTTCCTCTCTTCCTCCCTCTACTGCTGGTCCCTTTCCTCCATTCTACTGCTCTCTTTTCAATTTTCATGTTTTCTTTCTTATTTTCAACCTTAATTTTTTGCACTTAATGCTTTTGGTCTTCGTTAATTCATTAATTGATTGATTTTAAATTGTTAATCCACTAAGATCCTTTTTGGCAAGCCGGTCAGAAGGCATGAATGAATAAATGAGTCCATTGATTAAAAGGCCCGGAATGCAAAGTTTGGAAAGTGAAGCCCCTAGAGTGAACGGGATTCCTATAGGTCACCACGCATCCTGGAATTGGAGATGGGCCTGTGGGAAGCTGACTTCAGGCTGTTTACATGCCTTTTTCTCTCTCCTACTCTGGAGAGATCCTTTTAAATCATGCCTCCCTCCTGCATGTTGTTTGCAACACCACCCAATTTAGTTTTCTCTCTGAATTTCATTAGTGTCCCATTTACCTCCTCATCCTGATCTCCAAGGCAGGCATTAAGCTGGAGGAGGCTGAGCTGGCAACAAGGGTTCTGCCACCTGACTGCAGGTGAAGAGGACATGCAGAGGAGGAGGGAAGGGTCCCCTGGCTGCAGTTCTGGATGAAGTTCTGGTCCACTCAGGATAGGCCAATGAACTGTAACTGGGTCCTCACTGTGTTGCAGGAACTGGGGGCTCAAAGACAAGGAGCTATACTTGACTTTGAAACTCCCTGGACTTGTGGGATGCATGGATGGATTATTCTGTGCAGTGTGCCACAGGAAGCCTCGTGGGCAGGCAGAGGGCATTCTTGGGGAGAATGACAGCAGGGACATCTTGGGAAAGGGGCACAGCACAAGTAGCAGCAGGATGGTTGGTGCAATAGCTTGGAAGCAAGTAACAATGAAGTGTGTTGTTCAATTATTTGTTCATTTACTCACTCAGTCTGAGGGTCACCATGGGCCAGGCCTAAGAACACTGCAGAGCATGGCATAAAGTAGGTCCATGCTCTCATGGAACCTATGTTCTAATGGGAGAAGTCAGAAAATAGACAGTGCAGCTTATCCAGTAACTCATAACACATCAGATAGAGATAAATGCTGCATTAAAAAGTTCAAATAGAAGAGGGTCTCAGGAAGACCTGGGCTCGGAGGACTGTTCCTTGCACCGGCTGGTTGAGAAGACCCTGCCCTCATCTCTACCACCCTTTTCCACCACTCTGGCCCCTGCAGCTTCTGGATCAATGAACATTCAGGAGCTTGGGCCTTTTAGCCCAGTCACACTCTGCTCACTTGGATGATGATGTCCCATCTCTTCACTGCTATTCCCTCTGCCAGAAGAATTTTCCCCAAGACTGGAAAAAGGTATCTGTGCTTTCTTCTCTGAGGCAGGAGAGTTTTTATTGTTCACAGAACAGCAAAGAGGTCACAGTGCTAAAGCGTGAAAGCTGGGTGGGAAAGGAAGCCAGGCGGGGTCATGTAAGTATGGAAGAGAGAGGAAGACATTGGCTCTTCCTCCATGTAAGATGGGAAGTCACAGGAGGGTTCTGAGCAGGGGAGTGATGTGACTTGAGTGATGCTGTACCAGTCGCCTATGTGCAAGATGCAGTGGGAAGGGGAAGCAGAGCCCAAAGACCATGCTACCACAATAGTCCAGACTGAGACTGGGACTGGGACTGGTGTGGGGACAGAGGAGGTGATCACAGAGAAGAATAGAGGGCAAAGTGCCCGGTCAGCGTATATATAGTACCCTATGCAAAGGATGGGCTGGTGGGAGGTGAGGCTGAGAGAAGAGGGAGAACCTTCCAAGGAGACGAACCTGCTGATGTCAAGGCTCAGATGCAGCCCCATCCTGCCAGACTCAGATCCTGCACTTAACGTATTTACACAACGTCCTCTCTGATTGCTTGAGATAAGCCTCACTGGCTGAGCTCTGTGGGCAGCACCAGCATGGGGATATGAGCAAGCCAGTCTGGGGCTCCAGGAGCTCCCTCTGCCAGAGCTGACGGCTGCATCTCCATAGCCAGGACACATGCAGGGCACTGGGGAACCAGGCAGAGAAGGCCCAAGACAGAGGGACAAGTGGAGACCACATTTCTTGGTTTAGATGGGGTGGGGTCTAGATTCAGTGACCTTCTCAGTATTACTTTTGCGACATCATTGCACAGAGCATGAATGGGGCAAAAAAGATGACTTTTAGCTTTTTCCTTGCTGAGCAATACTCAGTTTTCTTATCTTAAAAATGGGGCTGTAAGAACCAGCTCATGGGGTTGTGGGAGGTGAGATGCATACACCAAGTACTTGGCCAATGCTTCAATAAACGTCCCTTTTTACAACAAGTTAAAACCCCCAGAGGATCTGTGGCGGCATCACCCATCTGCATGGCAGGGCATCCACTTCAGTTTGCAATTACACACTTTTCAGGCAGAGAGTAGAGACTCCCTTTGTTTCTGTTCTTTGCAGGCCTATAGTAACTATCGCATCTGGCTTTGGTGAATAACTAAATATGTAGTTGAAGCAGAGGTGATGGAAGGTCCAAGCCTTGGCATACTTTAATTGGGAGACCTTGGTCAAGAGAGTTAATGTCTCCGAGCCTCTCCTGAACTGCAAAAGGGAAAGAATAAAATCTACTCTGGCAGAGACAGTTAGGGCTCATCAAATATCCATGTCTTTTCCACATTCCTGGGAACCGTAGAAATCAGGCAGTGTCTGTGGAAATTGGTTGTGGCCAGTGGGCTGTGTCACTTTTGGACTGAAGCAGTTAACAGCCAACACCTCCAGCTATTTCCTCCCCTTCTATGGAGACCAAGGTAGCCACATGTTCTAGGCAGCAAACAACAACAGAGAAGAGATTTCATAATCCGGGGCTTTGAGATGCTAGCAGAGCAGAGCTCTCCACCCATCTGGGTTAGACATGTAGCATGAGTAAGAAATATAACTTTGCAGTGTTAAGCCACTGGGATTCTAGAGTTAATTTATTACTGCAGCATAACACAGCCTAACAAGACTCATACTTCACCTTGCAAGACTGTTCAGAGGATAAGAAACAGGGCTTGGTCCAAGTATGTTCATAGTAGGTCTCCAATAACCGACACACTCCCTCTGCCCTCGCTTCTTCCTTGCTTCCTCAGCCTCCCTCATGGTGATCAGCCTGTATTTATGATTCTACCCCTCTCTGGGGTAGAATGGGTTTCTCTCTAGCTTGAAAGATCATGCCACTCTCCCTGTACAATCCAGCAGTCACCTCCTGCTTTTTATCATTGCTATTCTGCACAGAAATATGAAGAAAAGCTTTCAGAGAGCCCTCCTTGCCCCTGGAGCATCTGCCTTCCGACAGCTCTCCACTCCCTTCACTCTACTCCATTCTCAACTCTGCCTTTGATCTCACTAGCAACTCCAGGCTCTGCAATTTGGTCTCCTGGACCCTAGAATGAGCCTGATGGCCACCCCTCTTCTGTGTTCTTGGGCAGATCTGCATGTTGCCTCCTGGCTGACTACACCCCCTTTCCACTCCCTTAAATCCCCCTTCCACCCCCTCCATGTCCTGGACTCCTGACACCTGCCCACCATGGCCTCCCACCATGCTGGTCACCAGCTTGGTTTCTAGCAGCCTTTGCCCCACACCAGTCCTCTTCTTGCATCTCTCTCTCCCTGAGAGACCTCCACTAGGCTGAGGTCTTCCACTTCCTAGGCTGCCTAGTGGCAAAAGCCTCCAACTAAAAAGTTTGCATGCTTCATATTCCAAGATATATTTCTCATGAACGCCACAGTTTGCAGTTTACAACAGAAAGTCAGAGCTAATGAGGGGGACTGACCTGGCTCCATGTCAGCACGTTTGGAAGAGTTAATAGTATCCGTGGGCCCTGCAGCCCTCTCTCCAAGGCCATTGGATCCTGGAGGACAAGGCGGAATCCTTTCTGTTGAAGCAGAAAACAGAGATCAGACTGAAGTGAGGTGGCAAGATGCCTCACACCCTGTCTCACAGACTGCTCCCCAGCAGTCATTGCAAATGCATACCAGTGGGGAAACGGGACTGCCCAACCCACACCATTTAGATTAGAAGTGAGTGGGATTCTAAGCCCCACAATCATCCTCTACTCAGCCTTCTGGAAGGCTCAGGGGCATCTTCCTTTCTTCTCTATTTCTCTTGTGTTATAGGAGCCATGGTCTTGCATTATATTTGTTTGTTTGTTTGTTTGTTTTTGTTTTTTGGCTACCAGGGATTGAACTCAGGGGCACTCAAACAGTGAGCCACATCCCCAATCTATTTTGTATTTTATTTAGAGACAGGGCCTCACTGAGTTGCTTAGTGCCTCGCTTTTGCTGAGGCTTCCTCATGACCCTCCTGCCTCAGCCTCCGAGACGCTGGAGTTACATGCGTGTGCCACTGTGCCCAGCTCTTACAGTCATTTTTGACGTACATGTTTTC
This sequence comes from Callospermophilus lateralis, assembly GCF_048772815.1. Classification (NCBI taxonomy): domain Eukaryota; kingdom Metazoa; phylum Chordata; class Mammalia; order Rodentia; family Sciuridae; genus Callospermophilus; species Callospermophilus lateralis. Next base: position 445,743 of record NW_027514360.1, read on the forward strand.
TCAGGTGGACCTATCGCTACCAGGACAGGGACTGCAGATCAGCCCTCTTTGCAACCCAGGCATGCAGCACAGGGCTTGGAGCAGAGTAGAGACTGAGTATTTGATGAACAAAGGACTGTGTGCCTTGAAGGAGGTGTGGAGCCCAGGGCCAACGCCCCCATACAATAAAGGTTTGTCAAATCAATATAAAAGATCTTATCCCTTTCAAAAGAAGGGTAAAGAAAAGCTTAAGGGCTTTAAGTCATTTGTCTCAGGTCATTGCAAGAGGAGGAACAGGGATTTGAACACAGGGACTCAAGGAGTTATAGTCTATGAACTTTTCTCTGTACTATACCATCATCAATACACAAATACTACAGAATGCCTTTTTGTATGAAAGCCCCACAGCCTTGGTGTTTTTTAAAAAGTCAGTTTTTGAGAATCTCCCTGAATATATGTTTGCCAAATATACATAGGAAACTATCTAAGAAGTCATTATTGTCTCTTTTAAGGTGAGGAATGACTAGTAATTCCCATTAAAAGCAAAATTCTCCTAAGTGTGAAATTTTGCCAGCTTTACCCATATTTCATATGTTTCTGCACAGCAAATTCTAATTATTCTGTACAAAGAATAACTCTATTAGGCAGGAAACATTGCCAAGCTCTGTCCACGTGCAGGGTTAACCATTCGCCACCCTCGGCGATCAGGCTCCTGAGCAGCCAGGGCAGATGACCTGATGGGCTGCGGTACAATCATGAGACCCTCACCTCTTTTTCTTTTATCTATTTTTTTTTCAGTCCTCCTTCTCAAATTTCCCCTTTTTCAAAGTACCTTCCATAAGCATCATGGTGACTATTAAGAATACCAAAATACTCATAGGTTACTGAAAAGGTTTTAGAAGTATGTATACACTAGCACTTTGTTCAGAGGAAATTCAGTCAGGAAGGGATCAGGACATTCGTTCACTCACTCACTCATTCATTCATCCCTGTGCTGAGTTTTAGGGGCTCCGCAGGAGACACTGATGACTCAGAAGCAAATCCTGTCTTCAAGAAGCTTGCAGGCTGGCAAGGAGAACAAGGCACGGCCACAAAGAACTCTACTGCTTGTAGTTTCATGAGAGATATAGGTGAGTCCTAGAGAGAGGATGGGGCATGGACAGACACCTGCACCAGAGATGGTGTAAGTGTGGGGCAGGGCAAGAACTCCACACGATGGAGTAAAGGCATAGGAGGAGAAACCCTGACAAAGAAGGAGTGTGCTTTTATTCTGGAGTCTGTGGATTATGTAGAGGTAAGTGGAGGACATCACACTCAACAGGATGAGCCCTGAATGCCAAGTCAGAGAATGGTCATTATTTAGTAATAGGGAGCCATCAAGGGTTGTTGAGCAAAGATGTGCCATAATTGGCAATCTGAATTAGTTAGCAGAATCTGGCTAGCCTTGCAAAGTAGGAAATGGAAGGGACACACCTGGAGCAGCATTTTAGTCAGTTTTTTCACTGCTGTGACAACTAGAAAGAAGGAGAAATTTATTTGAGGGCTTCAGATGTCCTAGTCCACAGAAGGCTGGCTCCATTTCTTGGGACTTGAGATGAGGCTTAACTTCATGGCCAAGTGTGTGGCAGAGGGAAGCAGCTCACATCATGGTGATCAAGAAGCAGAGAGAGGATCTCCACCTTCCAGAGACAAAATATATACCCCGTAGCCACGCTCCTTTGAACCACTTTCTCCAGTCACACCTACCTGTCTCCAGTTGCCACTCAATTAATCCCATGAGGGATTATTTCACTGATTAGGTTAAGGCTCTCCCAACCTAATAATTTCTCCTCTGAACCTTCTTGCATTGTCTTACACTTGAGCTTGTGGGGGACACTATAGTTAAATCATAACAAACAGGAACTTCATGATTGTACGGTGCTGGTATTGGGCAGGCTGTCAGGTGCTTTATCTCATTTAAACTTTTGAACAATTGCAGGAAGCACATATTATCCTTTCTGACTTGCTGATGAGGAAAGGAGGCTTTGGTGCATCTAAGCTGCTTGTCCCTAATCCCCCAGCTGGGAAGCAGCTGAGATGAGACTTGAGCCATGTTCTTTTCCTTTCCAGGTAAGCCATAAAGCATGCTGTGACCCTGCAAATGACCACCTGCCTGCCTGCCACACTTGTCCTGCTCCCAGAGCACTTTCTGCCTGCCTTGGAGTGTGTAGAGCTTGATCTTTTCCTGGACTGCCCTTAGGGACAGCCCAGGTGGAATTAACATAGAACCCTTTGCTTCTGTTAGCTTCCCCCAAAGTGTCCACAGATCAAGGAGATAAAATTGTCCTTGGAGTTGGGTCTCAAACCACACTTCAATTTCTTGCAGAGAATTTCAAAGGAGGCAGACAACCACCCATGTCCCTGGCAAGGAGTGCTCACTTTTGTCTTTCCCTTCTTGGCTAAGCTGTGGTGACAGGACCAGTGAACTTGGAAATCCAGAGGAACATCTTTTGGACATACCAGAACCTGCAGGGGCCATGCGGAATGTTAGTGCGAAAGCCAGCATTTCCATGCTCCGGGCTGACAGGGCTGTTCAGGGAGGGCTGCTTACAATGGGATTACAATGCACTTGGGTCTGGTCCTTGCACCTGCAGCCTGGAGGTGATGATTGCAAATCTTTCCCACTAAGATGCCTGCTAGTAAAACTTTTACCTTCTTCTTCCTCCTCTCACTCCTCCTCTCCCTCCCCATCCCCCTCCCTTCCCCTCCCTCCCTGCTCCTGCTCCTCTTGCTTCTGCTCTCCCCACTGTCTTTCTTCTTCTTCTTTGGAACAAAAACCTTTCTCACTCTAAACATGGGACATGGGAGACCTGTGCTGTGCCTGGCAACCAAGAGTGTAGGTTTGGGAGACAAAGCCCGGTGTACAGACAGAGTGGGTCTGAATAACACCTCAGTCAGTCACCAGCTATGTGGCCTGGGACAAACTTCATATGTCTTCTTATTATTAAACAGGGATTAAAATAATGAGTTAGAGATAACAAATACCAGACCCTTAGTGCATTTATAATAATGGACAGTGTAATAATTTCTTCTTCTCATTTGATATTTAACATTCTGGGCATTCCTAGTGAGGATGCTCTTCTCACAAAGTCACCTGGTGAAATGGGTTTTGGGAGAAAAAAAGCTGAACTTATAGCAAATTGTTTATATCCTTGACCTTGACCTTATGAGCAGGGTCTTATAATTACTTGGCTTCATGTCTTTCCTCCCACCATGCTGGGAGCTCCTTCAAGACACTATCTCCTTTCCCAGCATAGAGTTGGCTTCTTCTACCTTTGATGCCTTATTTTGAGATCCAAATAAACCAGTGTCTGCAGAACTTCTGGGATTTTCAATTCCCAGACTGGTTTGATGAGTGACTTTAAGCAACATCTTCAATAACACATCCAATCCTCTGAAAGCCATCTCATTATCATGTAAATCATTAGCACAAAATACTTCTTGTTGCTTTGCTAAGAGCTTTGGTTTCTAATCCAAGCCAATTACATGTTCCAACGTATTCAATAACATCTTAATAATGCCAATCCTTCCAGCTCTATGAATGAAATCGGACCAGGTGGAGAGATGTGGGGGCCAACAAGATACTGAAAGGGGAAAGATGTGAAGCCTCAAAGCTGGACCCAAACCCTCTCTTGTGCAGTTAGGACAGGCAGGACGGTGCCTGGGGTCAGGATAAATGCCTAGTAAAGGTTAATTCCCTACTTTCTCTCTGACTCCAGAAAAAAGCAAAGCTATAGAACTTGTTGTAAGTAAACAAAAGAAGATCTACCACATTCCTGAGTTCATTTACAATATGGATATTTTCTTATGCCTTTGTCCCTAAGGACTGAAGGAAGCAGGTTATTTCATTTTAATTATGGCAGCTGCAGCAGCTGCTGCTGCTTGTGGACTCCAAGACCAATTTTCAGAGTAAAGAGAAAAACACACACAAACACCCCACCACGCCACCCCCCACCACAAACTCACCAAGGGACTCAATCACAGACACAGAATACACAGAATGGCAATTCCTTCAGAAAGAATGTCAATGGGGTAGAGAATTCTACAATGCCATGCTCAAGACAGATTCAGGTTGAAATCCCAGTGTGTCCTCCCCTCCCCCTCCCCTCCCCTTCCACCTCACCTTCTCTCTGCCCTGAACTTGAACGAACAACCAGCTCATGAGCCACATGGCATAATGGAATTTTTTTTTGTGTGTAGAGCAGCTGAATATTTTTAATTCACACAGAGGGAGATAAAGTCAGCAGATGTCTTTTTGCAATCTTCCTGTGAATTTTTAATTGGGCATCCTTATTCACAAAGGCATGAAAAAAGTTGATCCACAGGTCCTCAGAGGGTCAACCCAGCCAGCTCAGGACACGGCATGGTGAGGATGTGTCTGCCTCTGCTGGTGCAGGAAATCTGGGTAAACTTCGCTGGCTGTTTTCTGATCTATATGGGGAGTGTGGCCAGGTTTCTACTTGATATTCTCTCTCTTCTTCTTCTGATACACTCAAGTGGTTCTCAGTGTCAGCCATGGCAAGCTATGGCTCATGAATCCTCCAAGGGTTTGCTGCCAAAATCTGAACCATGTGTAGGCTCATCTTTGAAACAACTGAGGATTAGTGCTATTGCAGGGACGTCTGTCAGAGAGAAGGTCAAGTGGATCAGGTGGGGAGGTGCTTCAGCACACTGCCTGGGAGTATGAGAAAAGGCCCTGGGCTCTCACGAGAGATGCACAGAATCTCTGCCAGCATGTATGGCAGGAAGTGTGTGGCAGGCGAATAAAAAAAAAATGTACCAGGGATTTAATCCAGGGATGATTAACCACCAAGCCACATCCCCAGCTCTTTTTATTTTTTATTTTGAGACAGGGTTCCATTAAGTTGCTTAGGGTCTCACTAAGTTGTTGAGGCTGGCTTTGAACTTGCAATCCTTCTGCCTCAGCCTCCCCAGTCTCTGGGATTAAAGGTGTGCACCACTGCGCCAAGCAAATACTTGGTTCTTAAAGAGCCACAGGTATTCAAAAGCAACCTAATAAAGTCTGTGACATCTGTGGAGGGTTTTATCAATTTTTTGAAACTTGCTTTTATTTAACTAATTAAAAATATTCAAGTAAACCATCAAAAATTCTGGGATTTGAAAGTTCAGGAGAAAATACACAAACCCTGGTTTTCAACCACCAGAGTCCTCCCAGGCTTCTGGGCCTCTGCTCGACTGTGTCAGCCTGCCATGACCCTTGCTCCTTCCATGATCCCCAGACCTTCCTGGCTACCCTTCAGGAGACAGTGCAGATCCCAGCAGTTCCACCAAGCCATCCATACTTATCACATCTAATTGTACTCTCACGCTAGCCACAGTCTGGCTAATTGTACCACTAGATCCTGGCATAATCCTATATATTGTCGGAGTGCCAATGCTATTCCTAAAATGCAGGCTGACCTTGCTATTCCTGACTTGAAGCTCTTATTGCTCCCCCACTGTCTTTGAGACAAAATCCAAACTCCTCCCTGGAGCAAGAAGTTCTCTTCCCCAGCCAGCCTGGTAGATTTCCAGCCTCATCTCAGACCTCCTATGCTCCAGCCAAACCAGTATATCTAACACTGTCTTTCTGCTCTCTTTCCTTGGGCTGAGATGCCCTGTATTACCTGCTAGGATACCTGTGCAGGTGCCCATCTCATTCTGGGGAAGCCCATCCTTTTTATTGGAAACCCCCCTTTCCCACTTCTCCTATCATAGGGTTGTGAGAGTCATCTATGCTCTTTGTCAAAATTCTGGCTATTTTCTAGGCACACAGTGAGACTGCATGCCCTGATAAGGCCATGCCACTAGTTGCAGCTGGTGAGTGGTAAGCAGGATTGTATCAACTCCAGGTGAAAGATTTAATTGCCAGGGAAAGGCCCTCCAGCATTCTCTTTCACACCAGCACAGTGATTGGCACAGTGGTGCCTCAGCCTGGTCCCTGGGAAACTTGAAGGAGTGGAGACCCCTCCTCTTCCCACCACCTCTACTGTCCAAACAGGATGTGGACTATAAGAGAACGAACCCTTTGCTGTTATAGGCCACTGTGATTTGGGGGGTGATTTTATCCAGCATTCATCAGCTGATGCAGCAGGTGCATGAGTTCTATAAGAATTGCCATGTGTTTAAAGAATTCTGTCTCCCTGGCCATCATCAACTGGTTTTTCTGAAAAAGAAGTAGGAGTTAATTGTAGTTCTGGATCCCTTGTTCCCCTTGAGAAGACCAGAATTTGATTGAAAATGGACCTATTAGAATTCTTCCTGGGATTTCTGAAAATAGGAGGCAACAAAGAATGTAGCGTTCAGTAGTGAAAATTATAAAAGGTAAAAACAGAGGTATTGCTGGGTCATGTGGGTGTTATGGTATGAATTGAGTCATCCAAAACAGATATTTAGAATCTAAATCCACAGTCCCTCAGACAGGGACCTTATTTGGAGATGAGGTCTTTATGGAGGTAATCAAGTTAAAATCCAGTATGACTGCTCTCCTGAGAAAAGGGGGAGATTTGGGCAGAGGCAGGTGTGTACCCAGGGAGAACACCATGGGGAGAGATTTAATTGCCAATGAAAGACCCTCGAGCATCCTCTGTTCCTTGCTGTCAACAGCCAAGGAACTTCCAGAGGGTGCGAGAGAAGGCTGAAACAGTTGGGAACTCCCAAGCCCCTCTAGGGAGCATGGCCCTGCTGACATCTTGAACTTCAACCTTTTGTTTTCAGAACTGTGAGTCAACAAGTCTCTGTCATTAAAGCCAAGGCTTAGGGTGTTTTGTCATGGCAGCCCTAGGAAGCTCATACAGGGAGGCAAGTTGGTCTGCAGGGAGAGAACAGAGCACACAGCCCAAGAGAAGCTGACCAGAACGGCAGAAGGGACAGAGCAAATTTGACAGAACTGAAAGTCCACACACAATTCCACTGCATCTCTGCCTTTTCTCTGACTAGAGGATTCATCTCCTGGGATTCTCTGAGATGGTAGGCAATCCCTCTGTTCTGAGTAGGATGATTTGGGGTTCTGCCACCTTGAACCAACAATCTTAACTAGCACTGTTGTTAATATTTAATAATCATCATTGCCATCAAGAAAATCAAGAAAAGGAGTAACATGAATGGTTCCCAGTGGGGAGCCATTTATGGCTGCATTTATCAGCTTGGGGACCAAGGACCAAGCAAGCCCCCTGGCTCCAATGCTGTCTAAACATGGCCCAGGAAGAGACGGCCCCTCCTGACTGGCTGCAACAGCCTCCATCCCCAGAGTAATCCTCTCAGTGCTTTCTTTAATCCAATAACAGCCAGAATAAAATCTGAGAAGGATTTTCTTCTGCATAGTTATGCCTTTCTTCCCAATCCAAACATAACTGCATGCCTGGCCCCTTGAAATGCTCCAAAACAAAAGAAGAAAGCTCAGCCCAAATCCTTTCTCACGTTTTCTGTTGTTTTCTTGGCTGCACAAACTTAGGGGCCTTTGTTTCTTCTGTTCTGTCCTTGGACTTTTCCTCTGCACATTCGCCTCTGTCCAGGGCTCCCACACCAGCAGCAAGGGCTCCCAGCTAGGAGAGGAGGAGAAAAGCCATGTAAGGGGAGTCAGGCTGGAACTGATTAACCACCTCAAACAAGAGCTGAAAGCTCTTGACGCAATTTAGCAGCCCTCTGGCCCTCACAGGCAGAACGTGGCTGGATAGCCGGGTGTGGGTTATGAATTTGGTCTTGTAGAGCAGAAGATAATTGCTCGAGGTATAGCTGAGCCTCTGGGGCTGTAAGAATGAGCAGAACCAGTATGCCTGGAAGAGCTTACGAAAGAAAAGAGACACAGCTCTTCTCCAAAGGACTGAGGAGTGCAATTACACATGGAAGCAAGATTGATGACCACAGAGCTTACCACCCCCTCCCCAAAGCCAAAGAGCATCCTGATCACCCCACATTTATTCTATCTAGGAGATCATAAAAGAACATGATGGCTTTATTAAGATGCCAAGTGTCTTGATCAGAGAAATTAGAAAAGTGTAGGAGTTTTCTGGAGTGGGTGGTTGGGTGGGTCCACACAGCCTTTAAAAAAGGCATGTGGGTGCAGGTGAGAAGGGTGACTGGACACTGTGCCAGTCATTTGTCTATTTGTTTCCAGATTCTTTCTCTTATATTACCCTCCTCTGCTCAGTGTCCCTTGCTTACTGGATTCTGGACAGATTTGTCTAATGGGAGACACTGGTAGAAGATTGGAAGTAAAAAGAGAGCAGCCAGCTTCTCTATTAGTCTTGTACCATTTCGGACAATGTGCTCGTTAGCAGTCCTATGATCTCTGCTGTTTCAGGTCCTGACAGTCATCCTACAAGATGGTTCTAGTTTCTGTGGATTGTCCCAGTTTCTGAGATCTGGAAATACTCCCTCCTTTCATTGTCTCTCCAGCCCAGAAGTGATAGTGGCTGCCTGCTCCTGCTGATCCCTGGGCTGCTTCAACCTGTACCATGTAGCTTCCTGGATGTATCATCCACTATGTGGTCAGTTTTCTGCATTACATTCTCTTTGTTGAAAGACTTAGAGTGGCTTCTATTCTTCTACCTGGACTTGGGCTGGACTTGGTACTGAGGGAGAATCTTCAGAAAGAACTGCTACTCACAGTTCCCTGGTATAGTGATTGCCTGGACTCCCAGTGCATGGGCTAGGCCAGGAAGCCCATAGGAACTGCCAGGAACTCACCATGGCAGAGAAGCCCTGTAGGAAGTAAGTGCTGGGTGGGAAGCAGCCCTGGAGGGAAGAAGGTAAAGACACGGTCAGGTCTTTGCTGTGTTTGTGTGTGTGTGTAGTGTGTGTGTGTGGGGGGGGCGGGTGGCTCGAATGTAAATTTCTTGCTATCCATTGATAGTGAACGTGGGAAGAGGCAATCAGTGATGTCAAACAGCTTTGTGGTAAAACTTCGGAATCCTTTGGCAGGTTGGGGCGGGGAGGCCTGCCTTACTACCAGAAAGCCAGGAGCTTAATGGAACTGAGAAAAGAGACCCAGCTCTTTCCCAAAGTACCGTGACCAAGAAAGACACCTTCCAGAAGAGCTGGTGAGACACTGAAGTCTTCTTGTAATGTGACTTGTTTGGGCCTGGTCTGTGTGGACGCTTACAACTGTGAAGGGTTAGCACTGGCCCTGCCAGGCTCAGAAGGGTGGAGAAGCATTCCTTACTGAGGGAGGATAGTCAGGGATACAAAGAAGAACATTTTAGCAATTACTGAGAGCACAATTTTTTTGTTGTTGTTGTTGTTAGCAAAAAAAAAGAATTTGAACATTTAAAAAAAGTCTCTATAAACAGAAAGACACAGGCAGGAGGGAAAAAGAAAATCCACCAGGAAGGAAGGGACAAAGACACAGGTGTGGGCCAGTTTCACAGCAGAGGTCAGCTTCCCACAGTCAGGTCAGAGGGCTCCGGGATCCCTGATGCATTTGCTTCCTGCCTCTTCTCAAGCTCTTGTCACAGGTGGCCTTTTATTGACTGACCCAAGCTTCCCAGACCATGTCCCCCATAGGAATGGAAAGGACCACCAGGTGTGCGACAGCAGGGCTGTTAATGAACTGCCACACGCCTCACCTCCCTGGAAACCTCCATTGGCCCAGGGAGGAAGCCCGGGCTGAGGCTCCACCACAGCTGTCTCTGCCTCAGCATCCCCATCCACCTTCTCAGCCTCCTGTGCCCACCCATGAGGACACCTGTGCCATTTCTACCTTAAAGAAGCTGAAAACTTTGTTGGGGGAGGAATCAAGATGAATGGGGAAGAATTATACCTAGAGCTGGGAGGAGCAAGGACATTTTGGGTCACAAATGTTTCCCCATTTAATTTTTTTCCAATCTTTGTTATGTCCTGACTTTCACAATTTTTAAAAACCAGTTAAGGATTTACAAAGAAATTAAGGAAGATAGTACAGAAAGCTGCCCTATACCTGGTGTCTAGTTTCTCCATAATAATACCTTGTAATAACATGATTCATTCATTACAATTAATGAATGAGTATTGGTTTCTATTTATTATAAACTAATGTCCATAGTTGATTCGGATTTCTTTAGTTTTTGTTTAATGTCTCTTTCTGTCCCAGCATCCCACATGCATACCACATTATATTCAGTCTCATGTGTCCTCGGGTACCTCTTGGCTGTGAATTTCTCATACTTGTTTTTATAATCTTGACAGTTTGGGAGAGTTCTGGAAGGGTTTTGTAAGATGGCCACGACTGGACATCATCTAATATTCTTCTCTCGGTTATGATGAGGGGTGTGCAGGCTTTTGGAAGTGTCCCTTGTGTTTCTAACAATTTCTTATTCACAGAAGCCATGGCTATGCCTGCTGGGGCCACTGGCCAACAGCTCGGCCAGGCAGCCATGGCAGACATGGTCTGTGGTCATAGCAGCCTCTCCAGAGACATCAGTGTTCTCGGCTCTTGCAACACCACAGAGCCCTCATGTCTGGCCACAATGTACCTCTCCAGCATTGAGTCCTGGCTTTCCCTCCTCCTTCCTTTTGCCACAACAGACTTGCTTGCAATTTCCCAAACAAGCCCACACATCTCAGCACTCCAAGTCTATGCTTTTGCTTCTTACTTTGCCAAAAATACTGTTCCTTCCCTTGTCTGCCTGAAACCCTATCAGAAGTCAGGGCCTACTTAGCACAGAAAGATTCCCTTTGAGAGCTTCATTGAGCCACCACTCCAAGCAGGATGGACCCCTCATTTCTCTGTGCCACACTGCACATTCCTGCCCACTCCTGACCATCCTCCTCACCACCCCAGGGCTCCAGCATCCCAGCATTCTATGCCAATTCACTTGTTTGGTGCCTATCTCCCTGGCAGAGTGGAAGTGCATAATGGTGGCCTCTTGTGTTTACTGTTACACTAGGTGATGCTTGGCACAGAGTAGCTCCTCGATTATAAATATTGGTTGAGTGAGTGAACAGCAGTGCTGGAGTGTACTTTTATAGTAACTGAGGTATGATACGTTCTCTTCAGATAGACTCTAAGCTTCTAGGAAGAGGACAGATTCCTTTGAAAGAAGGAAGGTAGGTTTGATGGCCAAGCTGGCATTTGAGTCCTGGCTGGAAGACCATTTCCAGAAATGCTGTCATTAGTCTCTGTTGGTTCTTTTAAGACATAACCTCATCCTCTCTGGAGGAGCATCTCCTTGTGGCTGAAGGGACACACATATCATGCAAGATATTCTCTAGAAGTTTAGAACTGAAGAGCTCCACAGCAGCAGGGAGGCCCTTCTCTTTCAAGAGTGGGGCTCGGGGTGCAAAACACTGCCCCATTCCATTACTGGATGGTCAAGACTGGCTCAGGAATTCATTTGTTAGAGCAGAAGCAATAGCAGCTCTGTTACCCCAGGGAAAGGCTCCAGCCTCTGCCTGTGGCTGGCACTGGCACGGGGACCACGAACAAGCTCTTGGGCTTCAGTTCCCTTGCCAGAGAGTGGAAATCCTATCGTCACCCACACCATTACCGCTGGTGGCTGTGAACACCCATGTACAAATGGATAGCAAAGTGGGGTGCCACAGTAAAGCCAAACCCAGAGCATTCTTGTTGTTCTCATCAGCCACTCACCCCAGTCTCATGTTTTCTGACTCTGTGACATTTGGCCAAGGGTGACACAGGCAGTGTGCAGGGAGATGGGCACAACCAAGGAGAACTTGAAAAACATGTCACTAGGCCTTTTGATGAAGATCAAAACCACGTGTATATAGTAAAACACACATAAGCCAATCATATGTTTATGGTACAGAAGATTTGTCTTCTGGCTGCCGAGCAAGAGCCTGTGGGCTTAGGGCTGCGTTCTGTGGCTGCTTTTACCTTCACGTCTGCTTTTGATGCTACCTTCAACCTGCCCAGCTCGTTGGGGAAGAGAGAGAGGTATGTGTTGCCTGGGGAAACTCACTTCCAAATCTTGGCTGGGGTTTTGGCATGCTAATGATACAACTTATCATGAATGAAATTAATTTTATTCTATAATTCTGCAAAACATGAAAGAAAGAAAACAAAGTAAAAAGGACATACTTTTTTTTTAAAGGACATCAAACTGGATAAATATTTGTAGCATGGAAGATAGGAGAAGGTTATTATCCATCCAATAATGAACCTATGCAAATGATCAGGAAAAGCATTTAGTACCCTGCCCCAAAATAAATTGGTAAAGGGCAGGGCCAGTTATGCAAGAAGTGTGTTGACTGAATACACACATGGAAAAAATGTTCAGTTTCTCTAGTAATCAAAGAAATAAAAATTAGAGCAAAAAACAAAAAACAAAAAACCTTTATGCCTACTTAGTAAGCTTATTTTTTTCTTTTAAATTTAAAAGATTGGAGATGAATTGAAAGATTACCATCTTTAGAGGTAGTCATTGAAGATACTTATTTATCACCTACTATATACTAGCCACACTGTCAAATATACTGGGTGAATAAACAGACATGATCTCTAGCTGCAGGGCCTTACATCAGGGCACCCACTTTCTTTCTAGCTTGGAAAGTTTTTTAACACCTCTCAGTTTTCTATTTCCTTACCTGTGAAATAGGGATCATGAGACCTACTTGAGGGCAGTTGTGACATGTAGAAAGCTTCTCCACATTTGCTAACACTTTTGATTCACCCAGATCTGAGACTTAAGTAAGGCAGGGAACATTAGTCCTGTACACAATTCAAGGTGGAACCCAAAACTCAGAAGAGGTAAGTTACTGGCCCAAGGTTACACAGCCAAGGGCTTCAACCCAGTGGTTTAAGGTTTTGGGTCATGCTTTCTGCTGAGGCAGGAACATATAAGGGACATGAACAGAGGCTGCAGACAGGCAATAGGTGAAAAAAGAGGGCCAAGGGGGGCTGAATATGCAAGGTGGGGAAGTTTTTTAGGCTCAGGAACCCTGCATGGGTGGCCCCCAGCTTGAGCCCCTCCACTTCCTGACTCCCAAACCCAAGATACACTGACCCCATCTGCATTCAGCAAAGAAAAGGAGTGGGTTTTCCATTTCTCCCATAGATGATTAGAAGAGCAGGAGGTAGCAGCTGGCCTGTTTTTGATCAGCTCCTACTGGGCCCTCCAGTAGGGCGCTCTGGATAGGCTGAGGCAGGGAGGCAGGAGTGGCTGAGCACATCCCAGATGATTTGCTCTCGAATTGTGCCAACATTCAAGCCATGTTGTGACAGCAATAGACACAGAATAAAAAGGGATTTCTCTGAGTGTGACCCTTATGCACGAGCAGTGTTGAATAAAAGTGTTGATCAGGTACAACCCAGAAAAGGAGGTTCATCAGTGAACTGGCTGGAGGGTGGAAATGAATAAAAGCTCACCAGGGGGTGCAAGTGAGGCCGGGTGGAATGTTAAGAGCTCTCTGCTCATCTGCTCCCTGAATTAAGCCCTCAGGGGCATCCCACTGCCAACAGCAGTTCAAGGCTCCTCAAGATTTCGCCTTTACACTTGCAGCAAGCACCCTTCCTTCTAACCTCGACAGGTATTTGAAGTTCGTCAAACTTCAAGACAGGGTCAGGCTTTTGTGTGTGCACAGTGGCCCCACCCCAGCCGCCTCCTCCAGAAGCCTCCACCAAGGCTGCCAGGCCAGGTAGGACACCCTTCCTAGGGTTGCCTTCCACCTGAGCAGATGTTTGGTTATTTATCTCTTCAACACTACAGATTGGGCCATTTCTTATCTAAATTTACATTCATCTCAAGTCCAAGATGAAACCTGACCCGGCAAACATATACTTTCTACAAATACTTACTGGATGAAGGTTAGACAGCTTGTTGGTTGGATGGATAAAATAAACGTTTTGCAAGTCTTGCCCATAACTGTGTGAGAGATGGGAGCGGAAAGGGAGATATAAAGGTCTCTGGAGAAACTAGTGCAGTGGTCTAGATGATGGTGGGAGGTGGGAAGGAGGCAGGGATTGGAGCCATGTTGGTAGACTGACTTAATTGAACCTGGTAAATGCTGGTGAGGAAAGGTCAGGGGATGTTGGGAGGAGGCTGACCCCCAGCTCTGGACAGGGCACAGTGTGTGTATTTAGGCAAGACAGGGACCCAGGTGTCACTTCACATTGGTAGGGGTGTGAGTAGGGAAAGGAGAGGGTGAGTCTGGCTTAATCAGGGAGGAAGCAGGTCTGCAGGCTGACAGGCCTCTAGTCTGTGTTCTCACTGAATCTCCAGGTGGCCCTTTGTGAAACTTCAGTGGACAAAGCTTGATCAAGATGGCCCAAAGACAGGGTTCACATGAGTAAGCAGAAGGCTCTTCTAACTCAGCTTGGGTATGGAGCTTTTGGTGAGCAGGAAGGAAGGGGCTCTCTCAATATGACTGAACCCAGGAACCGGACACCCCTGAACATTCCTCCCTGATGGCATTGACAGGAGAGCACACAGTCAGCCCTGCATGGGACGCACCCCAAGGGGGGCTCTTCAGTCTAGTACAAAGAGAACAGCCTTTGAAGTTGGGCAAACCTGGGTTCAAATCCTCAGTAGCCTCAGGTAAGTCCCTTCCTTTCTCTGAGCCCGTTTCCTCATCTGTAAAATGAGGTTTACAGCAGCCATTGTAAATGTCAATTTAAATAAGCTCGCCTGTGCCTGGTGCTTTCTTCCCTTAGATCTTCTTTCCCTGTGAACTCTGTTCATCATTAGAGCAAAGGAGAGAGAATGGTGATAAAGAAGCCTGTCATGCTGGACTTGTGGCACACGCCTACTATCCCAGAGACTCAGGAGGCTGAGGCAGGAGGATGGCAAGGTCAAGATCAGCCTCAGTATCTTAGCAGCAACTTAGTGAGATTTTGTCTCAAAATAAAAACTAAAATGGACTGGGGATATAACTCAATGGGAATGTGCCCCAGGGTTACTTGCTGTGTGCTGGGTACCCTGAAAGTTAGGAGAAAGAAAAAAAAAATAAGAAAGCGAAGGTTTACTCCTCTATGAATTTAAAATGGACCACAGAGTGCTATGTGGGCGCACTTCCTGTAAAGGCTGTTCTTCACTGTGGCTGGCAGCCCTTGGGAGATCCACTGCATGGGCTAAGCTCAGCTTGCTCACTGGTTCAGATCAGGCCTACTCTCCCCTGCTCAGGCTGAGCCATCACTTAAAGGAAAGCAGGGGCCTGGCGGACACTCAGGAAACCTCCGCGCGCTCACTCCCTCCACCCCTGCAGAGAGCACCATTCCTGGGCTTTCTCAGAGGCTCCTTTCTGTTTTCCCATTTGAACATTTAATGGGTTTCACCCTCTTTAGTGACACCTGGTGGAATGTAATTATGCACATAATTGCTACGTGGGAATGGAGGTGGGCTTATTTCCCAAAGCTGGTTTTTCCCTTAGGAAAAGAAACAGTGCACCCAGGAAGCTTCGTCCCATATCCAGTGGAGCATGTGGGGGTCTTTTCTCCCTTGTGGAAGGGCAGCTGGCCAGGAGGACTGGCAAGGCAAGATGGAAACACCTGCTGCAGCAATAAAGATTTCCAGAACCGAAGAGTTGGTGTTGGGCTCGGGTAAGCCATGTGGCCTTGTCATAATACTAAGAGGAGAAGACCAGAAATCTTCCCAGAGTTCCCCCGGAGAAGCATTCTAATTAAATTCCAAAAGGCAGAGGGGTTCACTGTAGAGAACCAAGTGTGAGATGTGGGGCTGAGGCCTAGGGACATTGGGACAGTCAGAATTCCTGTGTTCTCCTGGTTGTGTGACCTGATGTGTGGTAGGTACCCAGGATGGGGAAGCTGGGACCTTAACAATAACACTAATGACAATAATCCACATCAATGGTAATGATCTTGTTAATGAAATTAACAAGTTCCAATGGAACTCAGGCCAGGAAAGTTTGGGAAGACAGGGAAAGGGAATGGAAAGCAGGAGAAGGAAATAGTAAAGAAGCCATAGTGACAGCCTCTGCATAGATATAAGTACGTGACTCTATGGATATAAAAAGTATACAAACACATATCAAGTTTGTCATGTTTCACACTGAGCATTGGCCTGAGGCTCTGTGGAAATGACCTTTTCCTCTTATTAGCACCCTCCTGTAGGCCCTCTCCCTATTTATTTATTTGTTTTGTAATGAGGATTGAACCCAGGGGCACTTTACCACTGAGCTGTATCCCCAGTTCTTTTTTTTTTATTTTGGGGTAGGGTCTTGCTAAATTGCCAAAGCTGGCCTCAACCTTGCAATCCTCTTGCCTTAGCCTCCCAAGTCATTGGGATTGCAGGTTAATGCCACCACATCCAGCCCTCTTCTCATTCTTTCATTTAACTTGCAGAGATTTGTTTGACTCTCTGGATAAGAAGTAGGTACATACAGCAGCTGGGCACAATGGCCAATACCAGCAATCTCAAGTTCCTGGATGCTGAGGCAGGAGGATCATGAGTTTATAACTAGCCTGAAACTTAGCAAGATCCTGTCTCAAAAGAAAAAGGGCTGAATATGTAGCTCAGAAGTAGAGCATGTTTGGGTTCCATCCCCAGAGTCTCTCCATTACCCCCACGCATAGACACAGGTGTCCTTTTGTGTCCCCTTTGTCCCATCCAGCATTGAGTCAGCCCTCAGAAAGTGCCTCTACAACAGGATGTGTCTTGCTGACCACCAATCATCTGCTGCATCTGAAGCAGACATCAAATACTTACTCTCTCAACACGCACTTCCACCCCGTCTTGGTCTATGGGGAGGACAGCTGTCAAGGACACAGCATTCCTCCTGGTGATCCTGCAGAGCTGTGGAGGCTGCGTGTTCTTGCAGCTGGTGTGTATGCTCAGGTAAATGAGACATGCCTGCCAGCACACTGGTGGAGGAGTTTGTTGATCTGGACAGAGTGGTGTAGGTTCCACGGTCTAGTTCCTAGACTTCTGAGTCCCAAGGAGGGAGGACAAAGGGGATTCCATCACAACAGTCCTATGACATGCTGGCTGCTCCTGTAGTTCTGTAGCATCTAAGCTTGAGCCCCTGGCATTCCTGGAAAGTTTGCAAGTCACCTAATATCCTGTACCAAATCCTTTTCTGTTCCAACTAGCCAGAATAGATTCTGCTGTCTGAACCCAAGATCCTTGACTGAGACAACGTCTGTCTGCTCCTAAACTGTAAGCCCCTTAAGAGTAGAGATTCTTACATAGTTATCTCTCCTGTGCTCAAAACATACCCTGTGCCTGGGAGACCGCTCCTGACCCGATACAGGTGCAGAGCCAGGCACCTCTGTGGGTCCCGTCCTCCAGGGCCAGCTGAGTGTCTGCTGTTCTGCTAATGCTTGGAAAATCAGATTACCTGGCTTATTAAAATTTTGCATAAAGTAAGCATCAACAAATAGCTTTCAAGTATGGGTTGAGTGGATTTGTTATCAGAAAAGCAAAAGACTGGTGCACAAATTGAAATGTGTTTTGTGGGCTCCAAGGGCTTTTTTTGTTTCCTGCTTGGCTGGCCCCCAGCAGTGTTGCAGAAAGCCGAGGGACCTCCAGATAATCAAAGTTCGCTAACTGTACATACTGTGAGCAATTCCTTTCAGACCCCTTCCTGTCCAGATGTACAAAGAGAAGAGCAAAAGGAAATAAATTCTACGCTTCCTCGCTACGCCCACTAAACTGCTAAATCTCAGCAGTTCTGAATCATCAAACCTTGCGTTTCTCATTAACTGCCCTTCATATGCAGCATTTTTAATTAAGCTGGGAGCACTGCTATACTAATTATGTTATGATATTAGTCCCTGCAGACTAATACGCAGCTAACAGTTTGGGAGGGCTGTCTAGATCGTATTGCTCTACCTACCTGAAAAGAAACATTTCCTTGAAAGCTCTCCCTGGCCTGGGGACTCAGAGGATAGTTAATTTTATGTGTCGACTTGACTTGGCTAAAGGTACCCAGATAGCTGATAAAACACTTCTGGGTGTGTCCATGAGTGTGTTTCTGGAGGAGATTAGCACTGAATCCCTGCAGACTAAGTAAACAGTGTCATCATCAATGTCCCTATCAATGTGAGTAGGGCATCATCCAATCCCATGAGGACCTGAACAGAACAAAAAGCAGAGGAAGACTGAATTTGTTCTCTGCTTGATGTGGGAGAGCTATCCTCTCCTGTCCTCAAACACCAGTGATACCTATTCTCACGTCCTTGGGTGGACTGCAACTACATAACTGGCTTTCCTGGGCCTCCTGGCAGACTGCAGATGGTGGGACTTCTCAGCCTCCATAATTGTGTGAGTCAATGCTTCATAAAGGATCTCTTCACATCTCTCTCTATTGGTTCCATTTCTCTGTATAATGGTGACTAATACAGGACTCAAGAGTTGGGTTATCAGGTGAGCGCTCTCTCTGCAGGGGCAGCTCTGCTCCTACCAGCATCGGATCCCATCAAGCCACAGGTGAAATGTCACAGGGTCATATTTTATGTTTCCTCTGCATCCCCACCTAGCCCTGGGTTCATAGGAGGTGCTCAGGTAACACTTTCACAGCAGACAAGCCTTGAAAACTCCTACTGAAGAAACACAGCTGAGTGCCTGCAATGTCTGCTTTTTATCAAACGCATGGCTCTGCTCCATGAAAAACACTTCCAAAGAAGGGAAAGGAAGTCATATTTGCTGCTGCATTTTCTGAGTCAGGCACTTTCAAAATACATGCGCTCACTTAATTCTCCCAAGTATCCTTTGAGACAGATGTTATCATTCTCATTTTATAGAGAAGAAAACTGAGGTTCAGAGAGGCTAATCACAGAGTGTGGGACAAACTTAGGAGTGGCAAAGACCTAGAGTGTTGACTCTAGTGCATTTGTACTAACCTGGACACGAGGCACTCGTTAACTCTGGTAGGAGGGTGCATTGCTAGGGTCTGTAAATCACAGAGCAAAGGAAGCTAACTGACATTGAACAATAATGATCACCATGACAGTGTAGTAGCCGATGTCCACTCAACACTTACTATTCCTGGCACCCTTCTAAAGGCTTCACATGTCCCATCCTCACCTTAGCCTGGCAAACTGGGCATCCTTATCCCCATCCCAAGAATGAGGAAACTGAGGCTCCGAGTACTCAGGTATAAAGAGAGGAATGGCCAAGCCCAGAGCTAAGGTTCTGTAGGACTTTGGGTAAGTCACTTCAGAATTCTCTAGTTTCCTCCTTTATAAAAATAAGAGCACCTAACACCATTGCCGTGATCACATGAGCAGCAGTCTATGATATTGTGCTTTATAAATGCAAGGCACTGGTAGGAACAGAAGGCTGTGGTCGCCAAGTGCTCTGTGGAAGACTGCCTGAGTTCCAATCCTAAATTTGTTATATGACCATGGGAGAAGCACTCTCAAGCCTGGCTTTCCTCCGTTTCCTTATCTTTCAGATCGGGTGATACTGCCACCTATTTCACAGTGTTGTTGTAAGGATTGAATGGACCACTATATGTAGAACATAGTATTGCTGCAGATAGCCCATAGAGAATAACAGTGCTTTTGCAGATTGGACACTTCCATGAAATGGACTCTATTCTAACTTTGGTCAGGCAACTTGCAAATCCATCCCTTAAATGTATGAAGTTTGTGCAAAAATGTGAAAGGCCTAATTAGAACAAATTTTTAATAAATGAAAAACAAAACAACAACAACAAACCATGAAAGGCTAGCTGTAACCATGGCAGATACATCAAATCCATCACAGGCCAGCACCTCCAGAAAGCACACGTGGACCATTCAGTCTTACCATGACTAGTTCCTTGACTGAATTCCTACTGAAACTGAGATTCAGAGAGATTTAGTATCATACCCAAGATCACACAACTAGTTAAGGGTAAACCAGGATTTAAACTCAGACCTTCTGATCCCAAAGACTGTCTACTATGCAACCCACATAGAAATTCTGTTCCTTGAGACTTAGACACCATTAAACCCTCTTAACTTGAGATCTGTTTAAAACAAATAATTTCATCAAAACATTTTTAAACATGCTCCTTCCCTTTAGCATCATTTTTCTTTTAATTTTTTAAAAAATTTTTTGAGTCACTTACATTTTCTCAGAAAATCTCCTGCCTCAAAGAGATTTTCAAACTTGTTAAGAGTACCTACAATAGCTCATTGTATTATTATGATTTTATATCACATCAGTTGCTTTATTTCCTTTCTTATTTATTAGCCCTTTTCATTTTAACATCAGATGTTTTCCATTATTACCTCCATTTTACAGCCTACAGTGCCAGAAGCAGCATATACAAGCAAAGTGATATTAAAATACTGGCCATAGTGGTGCTGACTGGTTAGAAATCAGAGTGTATCTTTAAGGGAAAACTCTTTGTGGGGGGTCGGGGGAGCAGCAATAATGAGCCTGTTTTGACATGAAATGGGAGGTCTTCAGGATTTAGGCAAAGAAGCATCATATTTTTCTATTGAGAAAGCCATGGATGCGTCAAACAGTAGACTGCTGGAAGGGGGGCTGGGGGACACCTAAAAGGAGGATGAGGGGAAAAGAGAGCAGACACCAAGGTGGCAAGTAGGAAAAGGTGGCAGGGACACTGAGACTATCCTGGGCACTCTGCTTGAAGGGAACATTAAGAGAACTAGTCACTCCAAAGTTGAAGGGGATCCCAGTGAAGAGAGGCCCCCCCTGAATCACATGAGCTACACAAGCAGGTGGAAGGAAGAAGCTCAGTGGAGTTTGCTACACTGTGAAGCAGATTTGATGACACTTTCTTAAGTCCTTGTGGGATTTAAAGTACACACTAAAATGTGGTGCCTTCTTGTAACATCACAAAATGTTACATACCTTGTGCAGAGGGAAGGAAATACCCCAATGTGTCTGCATGTGAGAGAATGTATGTGGGGGGCGGGTACTGGGGAGTGAATGCCCAACCACATGCTGGCCCAGGTCCCCTGAGATCAACTGGCACTCAGCTCTCAGCCAATGGGTGGAAGGACCTCAGAGTCACCCCGAAAGGCCGAGAGTGGGACCGGGAACTGTAAGATACCCTTGTTACCTCCTCTGCCATCTGGGACAGTGCAGGGTCACTGACTGCCCCGGGCAGTCGGCCTGAATTTCATTTCTGATCCTTGCATTTGGGACCCATCTCAATTAAAATCAGTAAGAAGTCAATTTCACAGTGGTTGGTTTTCTAAGATTCCCCAAAAATGATAAGCTGGAAACAGGCAGTCACTTCTTGTAGCAGCAGGGGCCTTCCTCCACATTGATGCCTTATTTATTTATTTTGATTGGGTTCTTGTTTGGTAAATAATGTTTATTTGATTTTCCCTCTGTTTTCAGAAGCAACGTATGTTCAGGAGGGAAAGACAGCTATTCCATTCCTTGCTCACTGTTGGGCTAATGCTGCTTTTTGTTTCATTGCCTCAAATAAATACCCGGTGCTGATCAGCAATAGTTCCCAAATGTAGACAAAAATCCCAGAAAAGTGGAAAGAGAAGAGAAAAATCATCCATGGTCGTACTATCCTGAGACCACCACTCTGAACAGTTTTTGCGGGTGCTTTTCCTTCCTGCCATTTCCCCATAATTGCTGCACATGGCTGAGATCAGCCTGCACGTGTGGATTTTACATCCTGCTTTTTGTGCTTGATAGGATGCCATAAACATTTCCCTGTGTCATTAAAAGTTCTGTAAACATCATTTTTTTTTAAATTAATAAAATGTTACAAATGTTTTATTATTAAAAATTCCAAATTGTCCAATTTTATAGAAGATTTATAGAACTGAATTATAGTGAAGAAAAATCAATGATATAAAGAATAACCAGATTAAAATATGACAATATAAAAATCATTGCATATGGATAGTATTTTCTCAATTTAAAAATCATTAGGGAAGAGTTTGATTTGTTTGATAAGCAAGTCTTAGAGTGAGAGCTATCCAGAAACAATAATAATCAGCATCAGCTGGTATTGAAGACAGTCTCCAGATGTTTAGATCCAACAACTTAAAACCCTTCATCTGGCCAGTAGCAACAGGAGTTGGTCTCTATTCCATCCATGTGTTTGTTTCTCTTGGGTGCCATGTTTTCAGTCAATACTGTTCAAAAGTGAAGTATCACTGTAGTGCAGGAGCAAAGCTGGACAGGACTGAGCCTGCAGAGAATGGCAGTGTCCATGGACTCCAGAGATAGCATGAGCCTTGGATCTGCTAGGAGGTAACAGTGGTTCCTGGTTTTATAGTGAGAAAATAAGGTAGCCCTGGGAACTGTAAGATTTCATGAAACTTCACAAACTTTTGTCTTATTTTAATGGCAATCAAGGTTATATATAATGTACAACAGGAACATTTTGTCAAAACTTTTTTTTTCTTTTACAATTTTTATTATATCATGGAATCCCCCCTTAAAAGGAAAACACACCAGATAATTGATTAATTGGAAAATGATCTAAAGTTCTATTTATTTAACTTTCCTCAAGTATACCTCTTGCACAAAGCAAGTGGGTTACTTGATTCAGAGAACAAGAATTTGCTATTTAATGACCAAGAAAACTCCCCTTGAAATTGATAACAATCTGCTAGATTATGTAATACAATTGTTTATTTGGTCTTTTAAATGATGTGGCACCCTTAGAAAATATATTTTGCTTATTCTTTAGATTTTTACAAGGCTTTAGCTACAAATATATAGCACCAAAATCCATTTTCATCATATTAATATTGAGTTTTAAAAACAATTTCATACAGACATACTGGAAAAATTTGAACTCCAGACAAATATGAATATAAAATTTTATAAAATGGGTAATTAAATTTTTTTCTTAAAAAGCAACAATTTAAAAATGAAAGGACATTCTCTTAGATAAACATGTAAGTTGAAACTGATTAGATGAAAAAACTTAAGGTCTTAAAAATTCTCTTAAGATTATATAAAAGATTAAAAGGTGCCAATTTTTTTGGGGGGAGGGTACTGGGGGTTGAACCCAGGGCCACTCTACCACTGAGTTATATCCCCAGTCTTTTTTTTAATGAATTTAAACTTTATTTTATTTATTTGTTTTTATGTGGTGCTAAGGATAGAACCCAGTGCTTCACCCATGCCAGGCAAGTACTCTACCACTGAGATACAATCCCAGTCCATGACTTCTTTTATTTTTTATTTTGAGACAGGGTCTTGTTAAATTGCTAGGGCCTCACTAAATTGCTGAGGCTGGCCTTAAACTTGTGATCTTCCTACCTCAGCCTCCCGAGTCATTGGGATTACAGGCATGAGCCACCATGCCCAGCGAGGTACCAGATTTTTTCAAAGTAAACACTGTTATTCTCCCTTATAATTATAATACTTGAGAGATTTCCATATTTAGTTGGATGAGTATTCATATTAAAATTATTTATAAAGAAATTATAAAATGTATTATAGCACAGAACTGGAATGGTACAAGCAAAATACTCAACTTAGTCATACTTTGATAAATAGTAGGTAAAAAAGATATTCCTGTAAGTATGATACAAAATTCTACGTAGGGACCAACCTTAACAATATTTAGAAGAAAAAAAACCCCACTATATGGGAGAGAGGGGAGCACACTTATTAACTGACTTACAGGGCAATGCAAATGAGGAAGCCTGGCTAGAAGTTTAAGTGACCAATTCTTTGTGGTAGCCTTAGATACCTGCTCCATGCCCGACTCCAAATCTTGCTGGAATCGCAGTTTACAAAATCAAGTACAATTCAAAAGTTGTATATGTAAAGAAGGAAGAAGGGAGGGTAAGAGGAGAGGGAGAGAGACAATAGAGGCTGGTGTTGGGGGAGGCAGTCAGGTGAGAAAGCAAGCAAGTGAAGCCTTTCTAACTTGGAAAAAAAATCAGTGGCTTTTAACTGAAAGGGAATAGTGCAAAGTTAATCTTTGGCCCCTTTGAAATACTGGATACTGATATTTCAAAAAGCAAACACACCACAGTTCCTATGAGGGAAGCTTTAGCCTGTTAAGAAGGCTTATTACTATAGTACACAACCTGCTGCCTAGATCATGGGATAAATTGTCTGGCAGCCAAAACAGTAGACATTTTGTGATTCAACTTCGAAAGGTTTTTAAAAAAACTAACCATGACAAACTACCTTCCCCTTACTCAGAAATATCTTTTTGTAAATGATCCAGGTAGGTCTTATGAGGCCAGTATTTTTCTGATCCCCTCTTCCCAGTCTTCTGTAGATGTGAGTGCGTCTGCTATCTCCTGCTAAAGAGCTACTATGGGACAGGACATGAATGCAAAATCAAACCCTGTAGCACAGCTGGGGTGTGCAGTGTTACACCTGTCCTCTCGCCACAGAACTCTGTTCAAGCACTCACCTTAATACTCTGAGCAATAAAGACACTTTTGCTATAGAAAATATTTGTATACAATATGGAAAAAGTGCAAGATGAAAGGAAGCATATAATAGAATCAGATTCTGAAGATCAGCACTTCTCTTTTTTGGCTGGAAAGTGTGTAGTGGGGATTAAATTGTCTATGCCATTCTGCGCTGCATATGGAACTTCTTGGCATACAGCACAATACCAAGTAATTTACACACATCCCAGTTTCTAACTTCCTTATAGTAACCATCAGTTTAAGTGGCTGTTTTGCAAGTTCCTCAAACCTGAACTCCATCATGTTACCTATGATTTCACATGTTTAGCAGCAGCTTTCTTTTTTATTTTATCCTAAATAACTGAGAGTTGGCTGTGTGCCTTTTTATGGGGGAAGAAAACAACTTTTCTACTCAGATGTTTTTTACCATTAGCTTTCATAAAAATTTAATAATGCCCACATTAAAATGAAAAACTGTAATAAACATAGACATAAATGGGGGTTGAAGGGAGAATGGGAAAAGGAAAGACAGTGGAATCAATCTGACATAAATTTCCTATGCACATACATGAATATACCATAGTGAATCTTACCATCAAGTACATCCACAAAGAATTAATTAAGAAATAATAACTGGGTAAATGGCAGAAAGATCAATAGAGGGAAGGAAGCTGGGGGTAGGAAAAGGGAAGGGGAAAAAGAGGTACTGGGGTCTTCACTAGAACATGATATATTCCATGCTTTCATTATGTCAAAACAAATTCTACTGTCATTTATAACTAAAATGAACCAATTAAAATACTTAGACATACTATATTTTTAAACAAAGTGTATAACCTGGATCAGCTGATGATTTTGTTTAAAAAACAAATCCCTAGATGTTGCTGAGCTGCATCAGACAAGCACAGTAACCTGCACTGCATGAAGGTCTCTCCCTGGAGGTCTGCTTTGGCTTCTGAACACTTCACCAGATTTTGAGCCATCTGTTTAAAAATCATTGCATTTTGATTCCTTGATAAGGAAAAAATATACCCTTGCCAAGTTCATTTATTCTTAAAAAATGGAAAAGTATCCAGATTACAAAACAAAGAAAACTTTTAAGTGCCTTATACCTCGAAGGAGCAACTGATATCAGCAATGTCCCTTTTTAATTTAAAAAATTGGTCCTCAAATTATTCTACATAAATGACTTCTGAAACTTATTTATAATCGTATTGTTTTTTGCCCAAGACTCATTATAAGTCATTTAATTAAGCTAAATTAAAACTGATTTTAGTAGAAAGTGGAAATGCTTCAAAATATAAAATACCAGATACTATTGATTTTATAATTTTAAACTGATAACAACTTAAACTAGGAAAATAATGCATATAGTTAACAAAAAAGCTAAACAAACAAACAAACAAAAAGATTTCCAGTCTTTTCCCTTCTACCCAGAAAAATTTTACATCTGATGTCACCAACATGAGCCCTTGGTAAAGTTCTGAAGTCTTCCAAAGATTATACTTTGTTGGACTTACTGGTGGTCTCCTTCAACTCGTTTCTTTCGCACTAAGTCGTTGTTTTTTGTTATAGCATTAGCTGCCCTGGTTCGGGGTCCTTGCTGTGTAAACTGATACCCAAATTTAAGGATATTTGCATTTTCCTCAAGCATCTTGGCTATTTCCAATTCTACAGCTGTTCCCAACTGTTGCCTCTGATTGTCAATTTTAAGCTCTGCCAGGGTCTCATTATCTCTTAAACCATCAATCAGTGCCAGAACCCCAGCTCCTGTAATGAAGTTGGACTCCATATTTAAGCTCTTCAAAGTTTTGTTTACTTTCAGCATATCTGCAAAAGCAACAGCAACAGGATCATTGCTTCGAGTGGCTGCAAGACTGAAATATTTCACATGTGTATTGGTTTCCAAAGCCTTTGCAAAGTCTTTTAGGGTTGGAATTGGGATATTCTTTATGTTATTCAAATTAACTTCAACAAGATGAGCATCGTTTTCTTTAATTCTCTTTAAACTCTCTTCAACGTTGGTTGGATTTGGTGGCTCATCAAATGCTGGAAGAATCTTTTCACCTTTCACTACATTTGAAAAATGTCCTTTATCAACACCATTACTACTTCCCACTATATCACAAATTTGTGTATTTGTTATCAAATCATGCATCCCAAGAATAGCTGCAAGGTCACACAATTCTGTATCAGAAGCACTCATCAAAGCTTCTTCTAATTCTGGATCAACAGATACACTTTCCTCTGTCAAAGTCTGTACAGGTTTCTGTTTGGGGATAAATATTTTTCCTTTTTTTTCTCCAGTGTAGGGCACATAGTCTTCCCTGTCCTTTTGCTCTAGTGCTTCCTTCTCCAGATATGAAAGGAGGTGTTCTCTATCAAAAGGTCCTGTGGCAGACTTTGACGTCTGATTTTTTTGCCGGAACCCTGCAGGCAGAAGGGCATTCTCAGGGTCAAGATCATCCAGAACAGTTTCTAGTTGTTTCAGTTCTATTTCTGACAGATTTTCAAGAAGCTCATCTTCATCCAGGTCCTTGTATTTTTCTAAGTCTTTGCGGAATGGTAGTGCCATGATCTGCAGTATAGGAACTCACTTGCTACTCAGTATAGTCAGAAGTGATTTCTACTTTTCCTTAAAGCTGACAGGCGTCTGCTGGAGCTGTCAACCTCCTTCACGGACCCGCGGGAACTGCCTCCGCACACCGCTACTGGATTCCCTGCAGCCGCCAGTCGGCCTGCGCTTGACTCCGAGGGAGTTGCCGGACCCACCCGCCCACTGCTCCCCCAACTCGACCGCGCTCTAAACATCATTTTTAACGGCTACAAAATATTCCCTTCTCTGAATGAACCATAATTTACCTAACCAATTCCCTGAAGTGGAGCATTTAGTGGTTTTCCAATTTTTCCCTGGTAAATAAAGCGGCTGTGAACAACCATGTGGACACGTTTTTGTGTGAATTTCAGATTATTTTCTTAGGACAGATTCCCAGAAGTAGAATTACTGGGTCAAAGGATACAGACGTTTTCAAGGCTCTTGAATCTTATTTCCAAACTACTTTTCTGACTAACAGTGTGCGAGGGCTCCTCTGTGCAGGCGGGCAGCCCCTGAATGGATACATGTTTAAACCATACGCTCCCGGAAGGGAAATAACGGCTTGTCTGGGGCCCGGAGGCTGAGAGTATTTTGTTCCTCTAACTTCCCTTCGGTGGCTGCAGGAGGGAATAGTGGATTTCCATTCCCCTCATCCCTTCTCTGTCTAGAGACCCACATTTGGTTCTGGCCTCACTACTTTAGGTATGGGGCACTAAGCTGACTGTGTGCCCCTTGTCACAGATCTGTGACATGGTAGGAGGCAGGAAAGTGGGGAGGAGGTATCTGTGATGCTGAGGTCATTTTTAGTTCTTTTCAGCAATTCATCAAGACTCCTTTTTTAAAGTACCATCATGCCTTGGGAAGGCTTAGGAGTGCGTACCTAACAGCTGTACTCAAACACATCCCCATACAGTGGATTCTGGGGTCTATTTTGAATGGTCCTGGAGAAACTCTTTATGATTTGTACTCTAAGGTCACTGGATATGCCCCAATCAGAGGGCAATGCTGGATTTAAACAAAGAAATGAAACACTTCAAAGTGAAAACCATGTGAGCTTTTCCACAGTACAATCAGAGAACTCCAGCAACGTGCTCCAGGGGATATTTAATCATGAGAAAGAGCAGAAACACAAGCAGCGAGAGGGCTGCAAGAACACAGCCCCTGTCACTAGAGAGGGTGAGGGTCCGAGGAGCAAGAGGTCACGCGATCACCAGGGAGAAGCGGGAAGGAGGGTTCTATGCACCTCTGTGAGGCTGGGGCTGTGGGAGGCAGATATCCCTCCAACCCTGGTTTCAGCCAGGAGCGAGTGCAGAGTTCCCATGCACCAATCCAGGGTCCAGTCAAGAGAACAAGGCTCAGAAGTTATGTGCCCAGCAGAGATCCCTAAGTCCAATGGTGACTACAATAGTGTTTCTTAAACTTTAATATGAATGGGATTCAACTGGAGGTCTTGCTAAAATATGGATTCTGAATGGCCTGGGGTAGGCCTGAGTATCTGCATTTCCAACAAGCTGCCAGGCAATGCTGAGGCTGCTGGTACAGAGACCATCCTTTGAGTAGAAGGCCCCTTGTATCAGTGGTTCTCAAAGTTTAGCAAGCACCAAAATCTCCTGGAAATCCCCTTCAAACACAAATTGCTAGGTTCAACCCCAGAGCTTGTGACTGAGTAGATATGGGATAGGGCCTCAGAATTTGTGCTTCATAGAATTTCAAGGTGATGCAGCTACTGCCACCACTGCTGCTGCTGACCAAGAAGCATCCTTTGAGAATCACTGCCCTACATTATAACCCTACACTCTCTGGGTGGGTGGGGAGCAGTTTTCCCTGCTCAAATGTTGACCTTTGGACCTTTCTGTGTTTGGCAGAACATATTAGGCCCTTGGAAGGGTCTGGAATGGGGGTTGTTCTGTCCTAAGATTCTCAGCTTTTAGCTGTGTCATTTGGAGGGACAGCATGTGAGTGTGTGTTATATAGGTGTGTGTGTGTGTGTGTGTGTGTGTGTGTGTGTTATATATGTGTACATGTGTGCATGTGGTGGTGCTTGGGGGGTGAAATGACAAGTCTCCAAAACCCTTTAAATCTCCCTCCAGAATCAGGCGGTGATAGGAGAGGCCAGAGGATTTCTGGAGCAGCTTGAGGACTCACCCATAAAAAGCCACTTTGCAGTACATCAGTTATATTATGTTGTCGAACAGAGCTTCCTGCTTGTTGGGTCTTGGAGTTTAATAAAAAATATATTATGACTCAGTCCAAACTTTACAAAAGTCCTTGGGGAATCTGAAATGAATCATGTTAAGCTCCTGTTATAAAACAAACAGTCATCTCTTTCACAAGCCTGTGTCCCTTGCAGACCTGGGAAGAGGTGGGGGAAGGGAAGTCAGGGAAGAAGACTCATAGCAAGGGGTGCAGTCTTTGCCTGGGACTCTTGTTAGGCAACCAGAGACCTCCAGGCTGACGGAAGGCAGAGCCCCCAGAGGTGGCTGCCTAGAGAAAAGTCTTCTATCAAGTGATTTACCCTGTCCCAACAAAAGGCATCTAGGGGAAGTGAGGCCTTGAAGAGCACCTCCTCCAGCAAGCCTTCCTGGATCTCTCTAGGCAGAAGGACTTTAAACTTCATGGCCCTTTATTGTCAGCTCTGAGTTCAGAAAACTCTGTCCTCCTATGACAACTGTTTACAGTCATGACTGCTTTCCTACTGGACTGAATTTTCTGGGCTGGCTGAATGCAGTATACCTGCATTCTTAAGTCACTGCAGATTAGCAGGAGAGCCCCACAACTGTTGCTTATTTGACAGCCTTAATAACGTTTCTCAGTCTCCTCATCTCTCTACACACACTGAAGGAGGGAAACTTGTAATGTGACAGCCAAGATTCCAATAACCAAACCCAAACTAGGAG
The DNA here is from genome assembly GCF_048772815.1 of Callospermophilus lateralis. Taxonomy (NCBI): domain Eukaryota; kingdom Metazoa; phylum Chordata; class Mammalia; order Rodentia; family Sciuridae; genus Callospermophilus; species Callospermophilus lateralis. The sequence goes on from NW_027514360.1 coordinate 475,459, forward strand.
GCTGATAGGTAGGCAAACATCCTTCATGCAGAGCGCTAGCTGGGTGCCCTCCCTGGAAAAGTAGGTGACATAGGGTCCCTGACTGCACCACTTACTATCAGGGGACCTAGGCCAGATATATCACTTCTCTATAGCTCAGTTTCTTCACCCCCAAATCAGGGGTGATAATGGAACTGGTATCATGGCATTGTTGAACAAGTTAAATCGGATGCCACACGATAAGCACATAGAACATAATACTTTAAAAAGATGGAAGGAAGAAAGAAAAATAAAAGTATCATGGTAGTGGGGTAGAGGACCTTAAATCTGAAACGGAGAAAGAAAGCAGAGGAAGAGATTAAGTCTTTACATAATTTTAGGTGCAAATCCACAGATAAGCACAGAAAGGGCAAAGGGGCCACATTTGTGGGTGCTCAGTAAATGTTAGCTAGTATGAAAGACCCTCCTCTGTGCTGGGCATGTGCTAAACACACACAAAAAGTTATTTTATTCTATCTTTATGAGAACCTTTTTAGATGACTTCTATTTCTCAGATTTTAAAGGCGAAGAAACTGGGGCCTCTCTGAGACTGGCTGATCTACAGCGTAAGTTAACAAAAAGACAAGGCAGTGAACTTTGGAAAATAATTGGGTGTTGTTCAGCAAAGTTGAAGACACCAGGCCTAGGAAGCAGCAATTTCATTCCTAGGTGTAAACACAACAGACAGCATACGGAGAAGACTTGTACAGAAATTTCCTTAGCACCATCATTTTTACACTGAAAACATGCCCCCACAATGGTGGAATGGATAATTTCTGGACTCGTTCAATGGAATATCACAAAGGAACAACCTGAACTATGCACACATGGAAAGAATCTGAAGAGCATGGAGTTGAGCAAAGATGGCCAGAGAGGACTATGTATGGTGTGATTTCATTCATAGGAAGTACAGAAACAGGAAAACTCGGTTATATTGTTTGGGTCACAAGGTAGGAGTTGAAACAATGAAGAAAAGCAGTATGTGGGTGGTGGCCACCCACAGGATGGGCTGAGGGACAATGAGAGCTTTGTTTCTTGGGAGGGGCTCAAGAAAGCTCCGAGGGCATCATAAATGTCCTGTTTTGATCCTGGGCAGTGGCGACAAGGTGCTCACTTTGCAATTATTTGTTGGATCGGGCAATAGATGTGCATACATTTTTCTGTACGAATATTGTGTTTCACAATGAAAAATTCAAAAGCCACAAAACAAAAAGACAAGGCTTCTTCTGTAATGGGGACTCTAGAATACCTTCATCTAATCTGAGACATTTAGGCACCGGGTAGATAGAATTTGGCCAACCAAAAGGGTGGGCTGACTCCAGGCCTCCACTGGAGAGTGGCCCGGAGGCCCCGTCTTTCCTTTCTGACAGCAGCAATCATGGTCATTACAGCTACTGCTTCCTGAGAACCTGGCGGGTCCAGATCCCGCATTGGATGTTTATGTTCATTATCACTAATCCTTACAAAAGCATTGCAATGTAGCCATTAATAATTATTCCACGGTGGTGGAAATATGTGAATGTTTTCAGTGTCTCCCAGCCAGGAAGTGTCAGAGCCAGGATTTAGCCCACATCTGTCCCAGGCGATGCTCTGGTGCCATTTCTATTATACTAAATGGCCCTTTTCCCCACCGGGCTCACATTCTTCAGAAATGCGTTTTAGAACTAAAGGACTGAACTAAGGTGAGGGAATTTTCTGGACTCCCAGAGCACTTGAACATTGCCTCAGGTTATGTGTTCCTTCATCTCTGCTTCGTAGATAAGGAAACTGAGGTGAAGGATGGTGGCAGCAGAATGGCCCATACCTTGGTCTGGGTCCTCGGAGGACATGGAAGCCCTGCTTACCTCGACAGTTTGTCCTTTGGCACCTTGTAAAGGTCCTCTTATCTTGTTGAAGACTGAAGAGCCCCAGATGACACAGCTCTTCTGGAGCTTGGTGGTGGCCTTCCTAAAAGTATCAGAATTCCTGGCAGAACTTCATTAAGTTACTCTGAGGCTCAGGCCCCTCCAAAAAGGAGAGACTCTCACTCTCTTCAGAATTACATGAGGTACTGGTGTGGAGTCCCAAACAAAGTACCTGGCACTCAGAAGGCATTTCATAAATACATACTTGTTAACTAATTTTTACTTATTGGCTTCCATGATTTGGGGGTTAGAGCAGGGGTCCTGCAAACCTCTCCCTGCTGAGGTCCCACAGTTGTGGGCACTAGAGCAAGGGAAGCCTTCACTTGGTGGCCTGGGACCATGGTGTTAGAGAATTCCCACCAGGGCTGGAGGACAGCTCTGGAGTGAAGGTAGGAAGCTTCTTTCAGAAGTGTCCTCCTTGCCTCGAGGAAAGCCTACTTTGGGTGTTTCAATTGCATCTCTAATTCTGTTGCTAAAGTCATTTTGCACATCCTCCCAAGAATTTGAAAATCAAATTCCTGCCCAATCGAGGCAGTGAAAGGATTTGCAAGGAAAAAAAAAACCTTCAAATATTATTTTTAAAAAACCATGCACATCTTTTCTCTTCCTCCTGTATCTTCACCAGAGACCTCTCAGTTATGAAGTGCACTTAACACCATTAATTACCATGGAAACCACAGCATCTTCCATTGGATATGGTCAACTTTTTCTGCAGAGGATTTTTCCCTTTCAGCAGAGACTTTGAATGAAGGGCCATTTTTGTTCCTTTTGTGGGAAGACAAGTCTCCCCTCTCTTATCCCATTCCTTCTGATGTGTTTCCTCCCCTGTTGTCCTCTTTGGGACATCAGAAAATGGTTACCAGGTTTCCAGAAAAGTAGGAAAGAAATACAGGGAAAGAGGAAGAAAGTCTGAGTTTCAACCTGATGATGCTACCTGTGGGATCTAGGTTTGTACCTGATCTTCAGCATCATTAACACAACCTTAGTGGCATGCATGACAATTGTTAATTATAAGCCCCATTTTCTTGAGTGCTTACAACAATACAATAACTTTTATCTAGTACTTACTATCTGTACAGACTATTCTAAGTGCGCCATTTTACAGGTGAGAAAACTGAGGCACAGAAAGATTTCATTCACCTGGTCACAGGCACAGAGCTAGCAAACACAACAGCCAAGATTTGAACAAAAGTTCTCTCTAATACCAAACCTAGCCCATGCATTTTTTATCATGATTCTAGTCCATCTTTTAAAAGAAATTAGTGTGACCCCTCAGCTAGCAATTGAATCACTAATGAATGATGAAGTCATTAAGTATTTATTAAACCCCTACTATATGCCAGGCATAGTGCTGGGTGCTATTTCAAATCCATCCATCCAGCAAATACAGCCATGTGAAATTCTCCTGAAAAATTGGAATTATGCTCCCTCAACCCCTCTGCAAAACGAATAAACAAAAATCCCTGAGCTACATGAACATATCAAAACATCTATCTGCTTTATTTCAAAACTCTACTCCAACTTTCTTGCTTTCTCAATACACAGTGTTAACAAAAACAAACAAACAACAAAAACAACAACAACAAAAACAACAACAACAAAAAACAAAGATCCAGGTTCAGATTTTACAACTGTTACTCTCTAGCTCTGTGGCCTTGAGCAATTTATCCAGCTTCTCTTAGCTAGTTTCCCCAATAGTTCCAACAGGAGTAATCTCAGGAAGTGAACTGGAAGACGAAATCAAGAAATGTATGTAAGCTGATTGTCCCCATAACTGACAGAGTTGAAGCTGAGTAACCAATTCCTGTCTGCATGAGTTGCACCATCATTCATTCATTACTGAAACCATTGCTATGCATCAATGACTTCCAATACGATATTTGTGTCTCCACTAATTTTCATCTAAGAAAATGCCTAGAAAGGTGGTTGTGAGACTGAGGCAATCTAAGCATAGATTTAAGCAAGGCACCAGGCACCAGGCGGGCACAAATGGAATTTGGTTCTGTCAACTTAAGTCTCTTCGTTGCCACACAGTCATTGTTTCTGTTTGGATTGAGGTGACCTGCCAAGGCTATAGGTAGTGACTTTCTATGTTGCACCTGGGAGTTATCAGACTGCATGCCGTTGTCTTAACTAGAAACAGAATCACACATTCTTGTGCCACTGAAGGCTAACCCCACGGCTCTACATTCCTTTTAGCATCTTTCAAAAGTTCTCCTATAACTTTTGTTCTTCTAATTGAGGATGCCTGTTGTCCCAGAAAATATTGCCTTGTATCAATCTAACATTAGACACAATTAAATTTCTTAATGACATTTGTGATCATTATGCCATGCTTCTAATTGAAAATGAATAATTGAAATTCTAATTATTACAGGAGTCAATAGAAGGCAACTCTAGACAGTCACTTGCTAGGCAGAGCTTAAATTCTCAATTGCTTTTTAAATCCAACAGGTGCCTCGCTAGTCAATTATTCAGTGAACACGTATTTCTGTGGGCAATGTGTTGGGAAGAAGCTTAAAATACAAGGACCCATTAGTGGTTTTTGAGAAGCTGTAAGTGTTGGGTTCTGGCAATATGGAGGATTAGATGTATGGCTTTCCCTTCCCATCAAACCATCCAGAAATTTGAGACAAAATGAAATGGAAAGGAAAAAAAAAATCAAATAAGGGGATATTTAACTAGAGTGTTAGGTGAAAAAAACTGACACCATGGTGGCCCCACCAGCACAGACGACATATAGACCTGGATAGGTAGGGACTGACATATCAATGACCACATGATCATGTGTGTAAGAGAATTAGAAAAGAGTGCCAACATCCCAGCATAAGACCTGGATCTTGGAAGCTTTTCTTCCCTCTAAGTATGAGATTCTGTCTATCTAGCCACATAGAAGCACTAGAAATTTGCTTCTGCTCAGGTGTTTGAATAGAGAAAATGATTTTTCCACGATACAGAAAAACTCTGAAGTCCAAATTTATAATTCCTATGAGTTACTAGCATCCTAAACAAAGAAGTTAACATGAAAGTCAGCCAAAAACCAGTGGACCTTCTGTGGTGTTTGGTCAAATCTGGCAGAAAATAGTCCCATAGATTCTGGAGGGTCATTTCTATAACTTTGCAGGTAGAAAAATCACACTGGAAAAACAAAGCAAAAGAAACAGGAGATGAGCTTACAGAAAATGATAAGTCACCCAAGAACTCTTCACCAGCAGGTGCAAGGAAGCTAACACCCTTGAAATACTAAAATAATCTGAGAGATTATGGATGTATTTAAATGACTTAAAAAGATAAATGAAGGGATAAAATTATATTAAAAGAACAAGACTATGTTCTTTCAACTATGAAAACATAAAAGCAGTTTTGAAAAATAACCAAGTAAAATGTGAGAAATGAAAAAAAAAAATACCCACAGTCATTAAGATTAAAATTCAGGCGCTGAATGAAATAGCGGATTAAGTACAGCTAAAGGGAGATTTAGGGAACTCAAAAATAGGCTTGTGGAAATTTCCCATAATGCAGCACATGGGAATAGATGGAAAACAGGACAGATCCGTTACAACAAAGGAGGATAAATGAGATCAATATCCAGCTCATGGCAATTTCAGAGGGAGTAATGGAGGAGAGGATGGATTTGAGGAAATGAGAGCTGAGGATGGTCCAAACTGACCAGGGACATGAAACTATGGACAAAAGGTGGCAAAGGAAAAAAAAAGTGAAATCTCTCAGTGTTGGTTTCCTTTCATTGTCTTAAAGGGATCAATGTTTGGTAAGCTGAAAAATTAAGAATTAAGAAATAAAGAGAATCATGGATTGAAAGCAGCTCAGGAGGTAGCAGTCATCCATGGGGGAACAGTTCTGTCAAGTTGTTCTCTCTGGTGCACATGCCAGAAAACTAGGGCACTTGCTGGGTGCCCGGAGTTACCTGAATGTCAGACGGCATGATCATTCCTGATTCTTCACAGTTCTCCTTGTGCTCTGTGCCCTGGACTTCTCAATACTTTTACTAGAGGCAGAGTGCATACCCTTATACTGCTACCCTTTGGTCTAGTGATGTGACTTGCTTTGGCCAATAGGATGCTAATAGATATAATGTGTGGAAACACTTACGACTTTCCACTGTGGAGCTTGTCCTCTGTTCCTCTGCCACTGCCATGAGGAGCATATGCCCCCTGCTGATCCATTGGTCCAGGGAGGAGGAAAATCTCATGAAGCCCCTGGATCCACCCCCTGCAGACTGGAGCCAAACCCTACAAGCCCACTGTCCATCAGCAAACCTCAACTGACTCCCAGACTCATGAGCAGGAAGAAATTATCATTTTAAGTCTCTGAATTTTCAAGTGGCTCATTAATACAGCACGATTGTGGCAACAGTTACTTAATACATGTATTTGCTCAACCAACTACGCAGCTCCATGGTGGGCTTTGCTGACCCCATTTTGCCATAAGGAAAGCCGAAAGGCCACAAGAAGGAACACTATTTACCCAGTGTCACTCAGGTCAATTTTAAGAACCAAGACTTACCCTATTTCTAACACCTGAACATTAAAGACCTTTACCAAACTGCATCTCAGCAGTGTTTATTGTATTGATGTAAGAACAGATGAATGAGTAGACAAACTGATAACAACTCATCTATGGGGCCTAGCTCATCACCTGTACTCACCCAAACTCACCCTCAGGATCTGACCCTATAAGGCTGGGCGAGCACGTCAAAGTCCCTGAAGAGGCTCATTTCCCCTTTAGGAGGTTTCTGCTGTATCAAGAACATGCCCAGAAGATGAGTCCCCTTCATGCCAGAGGAAGAAAACCATGCTGCCCTGGAGTGGAAAATAATCACAGCCTGTCAGACTCCTCCTTGGCTTGCTGGTGACCTTCATGGTCCATCAGATGGTGTCAAGGATGGGACCTCCAGAGGTTCTCAGTGAGCAGTTGGTGAAGCCCTCATCTAGATGGATGGCACAGAGCCCATCTGTGTCATAGCGCCTGGTATTTAGCAGCTGCCAGAGAACAGTTTGATTGGTATAGCTTTCCCTCTGACCTGTTGGGATCCTAAATAATTCATTGTCTTGTTCTACTTGGTGTGGGAATGACAGGCCATGCTGAGAGGGTAGAGAGGGTCCCCTGTTCAAGCAGCAAATATAAAGACGTTTAGACCCTCATCCCTCCCCCTTTGATTTGGCATCTCAAAACAAACTGAAATAAAATCGGTGATGAAATACTTGAGATTTGGATCCTGCTTTTGATTTCACAAACAATTTAAAATTTATTTCCCTTCCAGTAGAAAGAAAAATAGACAAAGGATAAAAACATTCTATTCAGGGAAGAACAAATTCAAACAGCTAATAAACATATGAAAAGATGTTTGGTTGCACGGATAATTAAAGAAATACAGATCAAAAAAACACAATAAAATGCCATTTTTTTTTCCATGTTAGGTTGACAAAAATACAAAAGCTTGAGAATTTCCATTGTTTGCCCATAGGGAAGGGCCCTCTCAGAGATTATTGATGTGGGCGTCTACTGGGAAAGCTTTTTTGCGGGACAATTTGGAATATGCATCAAAATTAAAAACATTTTGGTCCATCCACTTGATTATTAGAAAATTATTCTTCAGTTATAACCACACTCTAAAATATGCCAAAATAGACTTACAAGTTCATTAAAGAGTTATCCATACTAGCAAAAAAACTAGAAATGCCTAAGTAGGTGTGTGCAACCAACCTCTGGTACATTCCAACAATGGAAAAGTACACAGCAATTCACAGGAATGAGTGAGCTCTGTAGGTAGACATAGTGAAATAACCCCCAGTAATGCAGTCCAGGAGCTATGCTGAGCAGAGACCAGAGGATGGAGGCATCTCTTTGATGTAAATAAAACACAGGTCTAAACTTTCTCCTTTTCTTTTTCTTGGAATTATAAGAAACTCCCCTATGGTGGTCAGCAGTAGACAACTAGGAAGTTGCTCTGAGCTTACGTTCCCCTGCATCTTTCTGAACTCTGCTGTTTCTGACCCTGAACCCTGCCCTCTGCACCCCCATACAAGAGGAGTTACCAGGGCAACAAGTATAAAGATTCCTTTTATTTTCCTTACCCTTTCACATGTTAAGAAAATCTAATGAATGTCACAACTTACTACAATATTTTTTGTTTAATTTTCTTTTGAGTTATAGATGGACAAAACACCTTTATTTTGTTTATTTATTTTTATGTGCTGAGAATCAAACCCAGGGCCTCACATGTGCTAGTCAAGCACTCTACCACTGAACCACAACCCCAGCCAGATTATAATATTAGGAGTTTGTTATTATTTGTTCAAGTGCCATGCAGGCAAGGTGACAGGGAGGAAGACAGGAGGAGAGTCAAACATGAAGGGGCAGGGGCAGGAGTGTGGGGGGGTGGGGCTCCTAGGAAGGGAGGAGTTTGAATTACCCCAGTGGGTTTCTTTGACAAGCCAGGGTTGTTCTGTCCTGGGGATAATCAGAAAAAAGAAGAAACTGGGACGAGGAAGGAGATGGTGGGAGTCAGGGTAGGACAGATGGATTTGTATGCAGCCCTAAAAGCAAAAGCTGTGGTGGGAACTGAAGGGGCATCAGGCAACTTCCAGGTGGCAGAAAGTGGCAGGGATCCAAGGACAACAGTGGAAAAAGCCCAGTAAGAGGGTCCTGCAGGGATTATGGAGCATGGCTCACAAGTGACAGCAAAGCTCTTTAAGTTACCACGCAGGGATGGGCATGGGGAGAATCTTCCCACAGTTAGGGTAGGTTCAGGAAGAACGAGCAAGGTAGCTGTTCAAGTTTATTTTCCCATGGAGTTGTAAGATACCAACATGGGTATCCCTCTGTCTCCTTCTCTGCTCAGCACCAGCACAGTACCCCCAGTCAGTAGGACCCGTTGAAGGCCTCCTGGGATGCTGCCATTATGAGGTCCAGGTAGCCTTTGCTTCCCACACCTTGCTCAAGTGTCCCTTTCAGATCCGTGCAGCCAGGTCTTCTATAGAGCCTGGAATCTGCTAATGGAAGTTATTTATACATGCAAAGAGGTTCAGAGAACTCCTTCTGGAAAGCTGACCTATTTAGCCAGTTAGGAATATCTGAGCAACAAAGATTCATTTGACTCTATTAGATCAAATGTAAAAATAAAACTAAAATTAATTAAAAATGACGGCACATAGCTCCTTACAAAAGCACCTTTGATGTGCATTCAGCACGTCGAAGAGCCAAAGTTAAGGGAGGCAATGAGGTGTCAGTGATCCCAGCTACTGGCGGAAAGAGATAACACGGATAAAAGAAATCCACAGATAATCAAAATTAAAAATCCTTTATTCTTTCTCCCCATTTCAACTTCATCCCTAACATACTCTTGTGAGGACCTATAAAGAACACGCTCAGAGTCCTTTGATCTTCTCTTCCATCCCTTTTTCTGTCAAGGTGGAGGGACTGATAAGAAGAGGGAATGACAGCCCTGCCTAAGAACTTGACAGAGCTTGGTTTGGAGGGCTTGCTCTAGCTTTCCTGGCTTTTCTGAAGCCCAGGATGCTGGCCATTTGGAGTAATAGCAGCAGTATTCCTTTCTTTCTGCTTTGTGGTTGGGTTGATCCAATAGGAGGCACTAACCTCAGGGGGTTGGAGAAGACAGAGCTGGAATATTTATTCCCAATTTTTCCCTGCTAACAGGTTAACAGGGGCTTCTTCCTCTACCCAGGGCCGTGGCTCCTCTGCAGCATCTTCGGTAGCTACAGCTCTTGAATAGTAACTCCTCTCACCCCTTCCAATTTAGTCCTGGGTATGGTGGATGTTCCTGCCGTGGCTAATCCTGGGGTGCTCTGCTTCCCTTGTTGGTGTCTGGACAACCTGCCTTTTGCTGAACTCTCCTCAAGGGGCCCTTTGGAGTGTGCCATGTTTCCTGCACTTACCTTTATCATTTCATTCAATGCCCCCATTTTCCAGAAGAGTAGAAGTATCTCTCCATGCCACTCCCTAAGAACATCGACCCTAACAACCTCATGCATAATCTCTTTGCCTAAGATCATATTACTAGGAATCAGTAGAACTGGAATCCCAAGCCAGGGTTGCCCAACACTAGAGTATGGTTTGACAACTGCATCAAACTACTGAGAAACCAACCTATCAGCAAGAATTTGCAAGATGCTAACAACTACAAGAGAACCAATGGGAAGTCCTACCTCAGAGTGGAAAGGATTCAGAAGATTGGGTCTTTAAGACTGTCCTTACCAGGTTTGTCTGGATGCAGTAGGAATCCAGCCTTTGAGCACTTATTTTGCCTCTTGGATTCCAATTCCTAAAGCTCCTGCCTGGTCTCTGAACCTCACATGGTCCACCTTCAGATTTCATGACTGCCAATGGGCTCTGGGACTTTCTGATGAGTAAGGTAGAAGCTCAGGTCTTCTACATCCTCATTCATCCATCCACCTAGTCATGGCACAATTACTAAACCACTACTCTGTTCCAGCTCACATGGAGTGGCCAAAATGAGCAAGACATGGCAGGAAATCTGCTATAGTGTGAGCTGAGTGGACTGCACCTCACCTCACCAGAATCACAAGGTTTCCTCCAGAAAGCTGTGTTTCAAAAGATGAATAGGAGTTGGCATGGTAGGGATATGGAGACACGGTGGTGAGTGAAGGCAGAGGCTTTCCAGGCAGGGGAGCTGGCCTGACAAAGGATAATGTTCAGGTAATGCCAGTAGTTCAGCATTTCTAAGCATAGGTGGGAGGAGGTGGACTGGAAAGGAATATGAGGACCAATCACAATGGGCCTTGGTCAGTGCACTAAGGAACTAGACCTCCATTATGAGACTGGGGCCCACAGTTCAGATGCTACTAATCTGGCACATTGCTCTACCTTTCCTGGCTTTTCTGCAGTCCAGGATGCTGGCTGTTTGGAGTAATAGCAGCAGTATTCCTTTCCTTCTGCTTTATTTCATGACGTCAAATTTGTAGGAGGCAAAAGTGGCCTTGACTTGTAAAACATCCATTTTCAAATGTGAGAAGTTTCCTGCCTGCATCTCTAAATCCTATCAGCTTCTTGCCCCACAAAATCTTTGTGGTTGGGTTGATCCAATAGGAAGCACTAACCTCGGCAGGGGGGTGGGGGGGGTTGGAGACATGGGTGTCAAAACTACATGTCAACTAGTTTATTATTGTTATTGCCTTAGCTGTGGGTTCTTCAAGCTCCACCATTCCAAGGTACAAGTGAAAAGCCTAGTAGCCTCTTGACTAGATGGTATGTTTCAAAAGGCTGTTTTAATTTCTTAAAGAGCTTATTTAAAAACTTTTTCAAACCTATTCAGAAGTAAAGGAAATAGGTCATTTCCTGCACACACATTACCAAGGATGCTGTTCTTCAGTCTCTTCCAGTTTTAGGAGAACCTAGAGCCTGGAGCTTACCACATGCCTGCTGGAATCAGGGTCCTCAGCTAGAGGAAATGTACATCAGCCAGAAGTTCCTCCTGAAGCCTAATAGTGATGATGGCTGGTGAGTCCTAATCCATTCGCTTCCTTCCACTTATACCTTGGAAGGGTGGAGGATGAGGAGACCTCAGCTAATAAAATAAACTAGAAATAATTGACTTGTATCTTTGACACCTGTGCAAGAAACAATCTGCCAGGCAGGTTGAGCCTCCCCAAGTAGAGTTTTCTGAAGAAAAAGAGAACACACAGGCTATCAAAGTAGGTCACATAGAATCTCCACCTGACCCATTATCAAGGCCATGTCATGTGTGTTCAGAAAGGAAAATTTCAAAACTGAACTTGAGACCAGAGAGCATCCCTACTCCACAAATGCTATCATTAAGAATCATCACGGATAATGTGGTTTTAATTAGAAGGGTTGAGATCCTGGCGGATGTTCAAAAGGCTTGTCATCTGAGAATCCACCAGTATCAGGGGTGCAAATAGAATGAAAAACATGAGCCTGCTCAGGTGGAAGAATTCTAGCCTTCTTCCTGCAGACACCTGTGAGGTGAAGGGTCACTTGATACAGACTGGGTGAGTGGAAAATTTAATGTTATCTCCCTTACGCTGGTGAGAAAAGGAGGATAGAGGTTGGGTGGCTTGTCACATGTCTAGATGGAAAGGGCTTTGGAGTTGAACAGGCCTTTCTATCAGTAACTGATGATGATCCCTTGGATAAAAACATGAAACCTTGGTGACCTTTGGTTTCCTCAATGTGTAAAATGGGGTCAAACATACCCACACTCCTGTGGACCATGCAAAGGGTTGAGAGAACCAGTGCGCCTCCACATTGGTCCAGGTGAGCTGGCATGATATATGCTCAGAAGCATTGCCTCCTTCCGTCTCTCTTCTTCTCCATGCTGGGGCTGTGGGAACTCCTTTCCAACTCAAGTCTTTGTGAAAGCAAAGGTTGGCCCCTTGCAACAACTCTACACCACCTCTGATCCTTCATCTGTGAGGACCAGGTCAGGGCTTTATTTCATGAGGTCAAATTTGCAGGAGGCAAAAGTGGCCTTGACTTGTAAAACATCTGTTTTCAAATGTGAGAAGTTTCCTGCCTACATCTCTAAATCCTATCAGCTTCTTGCCCCACAAAATCTTTACTGACAGTGAATCCATTAAATACCAATAGACGACCAGGCTTCCCAGCACATCACATAATCCTTGTCTTCTAACAGAGCCAGAGGCTTAGGCAGATGCAGTTATTTCAACCAGGGAGGTCCAGGCAAAACTGTTGGTCTCTTTTAAAGCATGTGATCCTGCACTGAGTCTACAGACTGAGGCAACCACCCACGAGTCAAGGTAAGCCAATCGCTCATGCTCAACTGAAAAGAAACAAGCCCAAGATGAGCAGCTGAAGTGGAGTTTCAGACCATTCACTAGCTGTGCACCCAGGGATGTTTTTCTTCACTTCTCTGGTCCATTTGAAATTACCAGAGGTCAGGTCTGGTCTTTTTTCTTTTCTTTTTTCCTGCCTTCATTCCTTCTTTTCTTTCTTTTTTCAGTGTTGGGGATTGAGTCAAGAAATTCATCACTGAGCTACATTCCAAGCCAGCAGCCCTTTGTTGAACTCTCTTTATTCCTGCAAATGTGTTAGATACATTTTGTATGCATTATTTTAGTTTTCACAACCCCTCTACAAATCCTTTCTATTTGCTTGATTTTAGAGGATAAACTGTAGTTAAAGAAGGTATTTGACTGATGATCATAGAATAGAAAACCAACTGGAATCCAGTGAAACCCTCCAGGGAAGGTGGAGAGCTGCCTTATTCTTCCTTGTGGCCCAGTTGGCAGCTCCTGTGCCTCATGCAGTGAAGTAGGATTGTGGATTCAGGGAACCACCATTTGCTTTAGTTCAACTCCCGCCTCCCTCTTCAGACAGAGTACTTCCTGGTGCTGGCTCAAAGCTCCTTCAGGCTGCCCTCATTATCACCAGAGGGTCCCTCGCTCCTCCCAGTACCCCCACTGCAGATGCAGACTTCCTGGAGGGACTCAGACCAGACCATATCCAGCCTTGCCCAGCCCTGCCATTCCTCTTCCTGTGACCCTTTGATCAAAGAATATCTTGACTATGAAAATGACATTTCCTGATACTGGATTTTCCTTTCTAGAACCAAAGAAAAAGAAAATGAGGCAGCTTAGAGAGCACAGCCAGGTCAATTTGTAATCATCTGGGCTCCAAAGAGGCTATAATTGAATGAAAATTTGCCATGAGGCACAGGGGCCAGTGCTCCTGTCTGATGAGGCAGGTATGTGGTGGGAAGCTGTCTAGTAGGTCATTTCTGCCATGAGCTTTGCAAACTGGACCTTGTGCATGGGAAGTCCCTGGGCAGTATCTCCTCACTGCAAACCCTGGCCTCAGTCCCAGGATAATGCAGTACCTGGCCACGGAGCTAGTGACATAGTTGTGCAAGGGTGTTGGGTTGCCATAGCCCAAATGCTTTAATGTTTCTACCACTCAAACCTGCACCCAACTCTTGGCAAGGGGCTTATGCAACCATCATTACTTAGGCACCAATTCTGTTCCTGGTTCTTCTGTTGATGTTCTCCGTGATCCCCTGAAAGGCTAAAGGAAATGAGTCTAGTTTTCTTTTTAGGTTTCAATGTCTTATATTGACTGGGTTGGTTTAGCTCTGAATCCAAACCCCATCTCAACCCTCCTAGGATGGAACCTCATACCCCAGTGACCCCCGGGCACGACTCTTCCCACCCACCATTGAGTCTGGGGGCTGGGCTGGAAATACACAAACTGAAAGAGGGAGAGAGCCAGAGTGCAAGAGGGAGAGAGAGAACGCTCTGTGGTCCTATAGACCAGTAAGCTTACGCTTTTGTTGGATTATTTTTTCTTCAGGCGGAGGGTGTATGGGTTTAAGGATGAAACCATTTAATAGCACAGATCTTGACAAAACAAAGCCAGTGCCTTCTTCCTCTACAACCTCTTGAATTTCTTCCCTGACCCCCAGAGACAAATACCAGGGCAGGGCTTAGCGTTCTTCCGAAGATGTTATGCTGCCGACATTTGGTTTCTTCTAGCCTCTGGATGGATGAAAGCAAATCATATGCATGGTCCCTGGGGACTCCAAAGGGGCCTGTGGAGGAACATGACATCACAGCCCTGCAAGGATTTTCTGATCTTTGGAAAACAGGACTTTCAAGATAGATGACTTTTTTCCAGAAGTGGAGAGGGCATGAGGGAAGATAAACCCTCAGAGTTTGGAATCTGAAGTTTAGAAAGTGCATAAGAATCCAGTATGTGCCAGGCGCCAGGCTCGTGTCCCCTGAGATATGATAGGTGTGCACTCAACCCTGGAGAGTCAAGAGGCTCAGTTTTCTCATCCACACAATGGGACCTGTCATGATACCTATCTCCCTGGGCTGCCACGAGAGCAAGAAAAAGCTGCTGCGGCAGTGTGAAGTGCTTTGCGTTGGCCAGTTTCTTGATAATTTCCTCGAGTTCTTCTACGAGCTCTGTTCAGGCAGACCAGCCATTGATCTGACACTCCAATCTGGACCTTTCCTTGAAAATTACCAGATTCAACAAAGAACATGTGTCTCTGTGCCGGGAGCCCCCAGGAAGTGGACGCCAGCCCTGGTGATTAAATTACTACTACCCCTGGCTAGAACTGAAAACGAATTTTATAAGTGTAAACGGCTCGTTCTACACATTTCCCTTAATGCTTTGATGATCAACCCTTTTCCCACCCCCATTTCCTCAGGACAGCAAGAGCTGTTTTGGAAATAAGACCTCAAGGTATAACTCTGAAAACAATTCAAAAAGGAATGTGTGGCATTGCCAGGGTTAGAGCTTCTCAGAGAAGTCGCTTGGTGCATTAAGATTCAAGAGGGAGATTTAAATTCAAACCCAGCTAAGTCTTAGACTGACTGTGTGATCTTGGACAAATTACTTAACGTCTCTGAGTTATAAGTATCTTGGCTATAAAAGGAGAAAAATGATATCCTTCAGGAATAAATGGGATGAGACATAAAGGTGACTTATGTAGAAGGCACTTAATAAATATTCACCAAAAAGAGTTGAATTGAATTTGTGTTTGTTATTATCCTCCCCTCCATAGTACCTTTGGTGAAAACTCGGCTTTTCTAATTCTCCCTCACTGCCTGCCCAGCACAGCATTCATTTCCAATGGTCTCAGTGGCGAGAGGAAGATGGAAAGCATTTGGCCAGAACGCAGACCTCATTAACTCCCATGTCTCTCCATCTGCTATCTATCAGGCACCCATTGCAAGGAGGCAGATGATCAATAAAAGCCCTCCCGTTTCCCTTTGTCTCCAGGCCAGTGCGTGACAGTGCAAAGCTGTCCACAACGGTGGGCCCCCGTCTGGGCTTTGCTCCGCCTTGTGCTTTGTAGCAAGAACATGGGGTTTGCAGGGCTCAGGAAAAGGAAGCCGAGTTCACAGCCAATTCAGAGGCAGCAGCTGGGCTCAGCTGGCATCCTCTGTAGGAACACGGTGAACAGCAGGAACACGGTGGAGTAAGGAGGTCGCTACTCTCAACACAGGAATCTGTTTCAAATGAGTGTCTGTATTCCCCAAGGGCACCGAAAACATGATTTGATTTACAAAAGTGATTTCTGTGTTCCAGTTTTTCCTGAAAGGAGGGTACCAGGAGTCCGAGTAGATACTAAATGCTCTATAAATAGGAGCTACTGGTAGTACATAAAAAGTATGCTGAGGACACCTCTATACCTGTTGCAGGTGGGATATAGGTTTGACTCTGAGCTTCCTGGCAGCCAACAGGAAGCAGTAAACAGCATCAGTTTTGATTTGTTTTGCAATTCCTAATGTCTAAAAACCCAGGACAAGCACCATTATTTAAGCCAGAGAAATATCTTCCACAGGTTCTCAGAGAACAAACATTGTGTAATGGGAAGAAAAAGGTGTTGCTGGGCAGTATCCCAATGGGAGATGCAGGGGCCATTTTCCTGATGTTGAGTGCAGCCCCTCCTTACCAGTGTCTGAATGTGCAGAAAGGGTGCCACCTTTCTCCCCCATGCTACCAAGGCAGCTGCAAACACTGGCTGGAACAGCCACTCCACAGTTCCAAGCCACCAGAGTCAGCATCCATCGCTTGGCCTTTGTGTTTTGTCACTGGAGGAATTAAAGTACTATTAATCAACCAATCAGTCCAATAAGTCTCATTACCATTGAAGAAGAGAAAGTAGGTTTTATTTATGCAATTATAAGGCATTTAAAAAACAAAGGGATTATTATTAATACTTGAGGCTGGCAATCTTCCCAGAGTGGTAAACTGACAAGAGCTTTGTTGGTAAGAGGCGACACAGCAGTTATAGATTCCTGTCCCTTTGCTCCAAGCTTCTGGTTTGTGGCAGTGCCTCCTGAATATTCAAGGAGGGTTCTAGGGGTCCTTGACCCTCAGTGTTGTTAGGAGAAAACAGGGATGGTTGGAGAGGTCGGAGAATGGTACACTGCAAGATCCTGACCAAAAAGTTCAGCCTCTCTGGGCAGCAGCTTCCCAGTGGTTGTGTTGGAAACTGAACCAATGCACTGGGAAGAACTTTTACAAAGTACTTGTACCTCACCCCCATTTCACACCAGCTGAATCAGAATCTTGGAGGGTGATGTCAAAAGAGCGTGTTTCAGAAGGGCTCCTGGTGACTCCAGAACATAAGATATCTGCAAGCCATGCCTGGTTGTCTCTGTGAACACCTGCCTTTAGTCTTGTCAACACTTAGGATTTCTAGAAGATATCCCATCCAGGGTTCTTGCACACAATTATCCCCAGAGGCCCCACAGGTAACCCAGTAAGAGAAGTCATCCAGGTACGGGGCAAAAGATGCTGTCTTTTTTTTTCCCCATTTTTTTTTATTGGTTGTTTAAGACATTACAAAGCTCTTGACATATCATATTTCATACATTTGATTCAAGTGGGTTATGATTCTGCAATCTGTATATGGGGTAAAAATGGGAGTTCATAAAGATGCTGTCTTGAGTAGAAGAAACACAACACCTGCTGGATTGTTGTTTAAGATATAGTACCGGAAAAAGCACAGGGCACATATCACCCTCAACCTCCAGTTTGAGAGCCCTGATAACCAACAGACCCTAGTCCCAGTCAGATGGCTAGCTCACTGGCCCGCAATGCATCACATTGGATGCTTCCTGGTGAAGCAGCCATTCCTTGCTGACTTCCCTGTGGAAGCCTCAAGTGCATGCGTGGTGGGCATTCAGTAAGTGCTAACTGAATCAAACATTGAATGTGCAATCAGTAAATACTGACTGGATCAAGCAAACAGTGGGCATTCAATAAGTGCTTTGTAGAAGAATGACTGGGTGAACACATGGAGCCCACACAGACCTTGATTCTTCAGTTTTACTTTGGGTAATAAAGACAGCCTAGGCTGGCGTAGTCCAATGCTGTCACCACAGCTAGCTGTTCATCCCTGGAAGCGTGGCTAGTTCCAACTAATAATGCGTGGCACATGTAAAATACATATCCCATTTCACAGACTAAGTTTTTCATTTACAAATTTTAAAGTTAATTACATGTTTAAATTTTGAATATATTGTGTGAAATAAAATACCTTACTAAAATTGATCTGTCTCACCTGTTTCTTCCCTTTTAAAAATGTGCCTATTCACTAGAGATATAGCTCAGTTGGTAGAGTGCTTGCCTTGCATGCACAAGGCCCTGGGTTCAATCCCCAGCACCACAAAAAAAAAGGTCCCTGTTAGAAAATTTGAAATATTTTATTTCATTGGAAAATGCTGCTCTGAAGTCAGTTTGCCTTCATTTATTTTTCACACATGTCTATGTTGTGTGTGATTTATTTTCAACATTTCTTGCCACCAATAATCTCCATTCTCCTGTCTTCTCGTTTCCTTCTCATCTTCAAGTAGGATGATAATGAGACATGAGAGGTGGAGATGGGATAGGGATTCAGAGAAAAACTAGTCTTCCTCTGGGGCTGGGAGGGCACACCACCTGTTCCCAACTCCCTCCCTCTGCCCAAGGTGTGGTTATTTGTAAATGACTCATGAAACTGTCTCGGTTCTTTCCTTCAAAGTTTCCCTTTCTGATGCCTTTCTTATTTGCTTCTCATCCTTCAAGTCCTGGAGAAACTGCTACTTCCTCTGTGAAGCCCTCCCTGATGTGGCAGATGGAGTCAGTAGAACTCCAATTTGCCCCTCCTGTCACTGAGCTCAAGTCACCATTGCCACACTTCTCCCAGGAATGGGTGTGATCTCTGGACCAGCTGGTCTCCTTCACAAAGTTTCT
This sequence comes from Callospermophilus lateralis, assembly GCF_048772815.1. Lineage (NCBI taxonomy): Eukaryota > Metazoa > Chordata > Mammalia > Rodentia > Sciuridae > Callospermophilus > Callospermophilus lateralis. The sequence goes on from NW_027514360.1 coordinate 494,112, forward strand.
TAGGTAAAGGACTGGTGTACTCTTCTTTGTTGCCCCAAGTCCTGACTCAAGATCTGACAGATGCTTGGCAAAATGTTGGATGAATGGACGGATCCTTCTTCTCAAAGGGAGGTGTCTTTATTTTCTCAACAAATACTTACTAAACATCTACTATGTACCAAGCAAACCAAGCACAATCTAGGCACAGAGAATATTGCAATGAGCAAAACAGACAAAATGCCTGCTCTCATGGAGCTTCCAGGCCAGTGTAAAAAAGTTCCTCACAACATGGTGGATCTCAGGTGTTCAATGAATCTTCATAAGCATGGCTGCAGAAGAAGAGGGTGGAAGGGCAGGGGAAGTTCCTGTGCCCAGAGCCCATCCTTCTGCAAGATTCAGGCCCTGATCTTTGCCATGGCTCTCACTAGAGACTTCCTTAACAGAGTCTTTACAACCCTTCGCTTGCATTGAATACTAAAGAGTTTAGGAGGTGCAATAACAGAGTGACAGCCACTATTTATTGGTTCTGATGGAGACAGAGGAGGCTCTGAATTGACCAAAGCAAGGCTTTTGCTTTACTTACAGGCATAGCAGTAGTGACTGAGGAGATTGGTAAGACTTTCAGGATTGTCTAAAAAGAGTAATCAAAAGAAAAGTAAGTGGAAGCCATTGTAGCCATGAAATGAAGGATCATTGAACTGAAGGCTCTCTGCCCTTCAGTACCACCAAGTTTTGTGGGAGAGACAGGCACACACATTAAGTCATGAAATATGAACCAGGTTGAGTGACGGGCTAAGCACTCGCAGGGTACATTTTGGATCTCTCATAGGAGTCTTGTCTTCTCTCTATAATCGCTTCCTTCCAATTTCAGTGACTGACTTCTCCATCCACCTACCTAACCAGCCAGAAACTAGAGACAACCCTGTTGCCTCCCCCCATCACTCTCTTTTCCATCCACATGTCATCAATTGTTCAGTTGGTCAGTGTTACTTCCTAGCCATCTCTCCCACCTGCCATGTGTCTGTATCCACACTGCCAGCACTGGAGTCCGGTCCTCCCTCATCACATCAACACTGGGGCTATTGCAATATCCCAGTGTCTTCTCTTGACATAGTCCCCACACACAATGTTCTGCAGAGGCCACCTGCTCTGTTGAAATTCAAAGATGAATGTCCCAACATGAGAAGGATATTGGGAAAGCCTCACTGCTCAGACCATAGTGCTAAATCTGAGCCAGAGGATGAAGGGCAATGCTGGGTAAGCTACAGAGGACACTAGAGTAGAGTATAGAGATTAAGCTTTGGAGTCAGAAATGTCTGGCTTCAAATTGCAAATCTGCTACTTTCTTGCTTGGAACCTAGGAAAAATCACTTACTATCTCTGATTCTTGGTTTCCTCTTGTGTAAAAGAGGATCATCTTATCTACTTCCATGGTATGGCCTCTTTTGACCTTATAGTACATGCCATAGAGATTAAATGATTCAGGGTATGGATAGAACTTATCCAAGTATCTGGAATTCAAGTTTGTAATAAATTGTAGTGATTGAAAGAAAAAAGATGACTCATGGAAAGTAGGTCTTCGTCTCCTTAGGGAAAACTAGAATTCCTACAGAACCCATGTCCTGCCCCAGATGTAGCACTTCCTCACTGAAAAGTTCCAGATGCCTGTATAACCTATAAATTGATCATGTTTTTAACTGTGCTGCTGGCAAAATTTCACCTTCTTCTAAGTAAACCTAGATAGATGATCCTTTCTATTTCATCACATGAATGTGAAGAATTCTTAGCTTTTTTAGTTTTTTTGCTTCTCAACATTAATGTAAAGAAGGAAACACTCAGTTGTGAAATTCCAGTGTTTAATGAGGGAAAACTGAACTGCTTAGAAAAAGCACAGTCATTCACTAAAGAGAACCTTCTTTACTCTGAACTCAGAGAGAGAGAGAGAGAGAGAAAAACAGAGACAGAAACAGAAGGGAAAAGGAGACCTAGAAAATTTGCAGTAATACATGATCAGCAAACTTTTCCTTAGTGTTAAACTGTAGATAATGTAGACTTTGTGGGCTACATGATCTTTGCAACTGCTCAGCTCTTCATTTTAACACAAAACAAATGACACAGACAATATATAAATGAATCATGTTTGTATCTTAATAAAATTTTGTTGACAAAAACAAGTGGCTAAGTGAACTGACCCTGAACCATGGACTAGCTGTCAGACACTGTAAGTTCACTTCATTTCTTCAAACCTTACTTCCTCTACCAAAATATGGGAATGATTGGCATGAGTGAGAACTATCTCAGTCCTCATTGTTTATGGATTCCCTGTGTACCTTTCCCCTAAAATGTATTTGTGAATTTGCTTGTTCATTAGATTTATTTGTAATCCCCAAATGACTCAACATTCTCATGGTCATTTGTGACTACGCACAGAGTGATGAAAAACTAATGTCACCCAATGTGACATTCCCAGCTGAGTTTGAGCACAGCAGTTGTCTGCCAGCTTCTTGTTTCAATTTTCCTACTAGAGACAAAGGTCCTTGTCACAGTTTATTTAATACCATGCTTTTCATATTTTTGTGTGTTTGTTTGTTTGTTTTTTTCCTTTTTTGGTGATTTCACAGTGTAAAATGTCCCTCAAGCATAGTGCTGAAGTGCCGTCTAGTGTTCCTATGTGCCAGCCGCAGTGTGCCTCACAGGGAAAATGCATGCACGAGATCAGCTTCACTCAGACATGAGTTTATTGGGCTACTGGCTGTGTGTTCAATTTCAGAGAATCAAAAAATATGTTAAATACGCTATGTTTAAGTAGAAACGCACATGAAATGGTAATGAATTGATAGGTTGATGAAAATGTAGTGACCAGAGGTGAGCAGGACCCTCACCCTGTTTTCCCCTAGAAGCAATGGCTCAATGTTCACTAATTCAGTGTTCATGTCTGTTTCAAACAACATAACTACCACGAATAATAAGAAACACTTTTCATGAATATACGGGACAAGGTAGTAGTTAACAATCTATTATAAAATTCTTAGTTAATAACAGTGCTATGGGCTGGGGATGTGGCTCAGTGGCAGAGTGCTTGCCCAGCATGTGTGAGGCCCTGGGTCCCCTGCCATCCCAACCATGCTCACACACACAAAAAAGCATTTTAAATAAAAATGCTATGACATGCTATTATTACTAGTTAATCACAGCACTTTAATGTTATTACTAATTAACCATGTTAGCATCAGTCCATCTGTAGCAAGAGTGCTACCTTGCTGCTATTAAGTGGTTGTATCCAAAGTCAGCCAGAGAATGTGTCCACTTATTTTTCCCATGACTTCCTGAAGGGAGAAAGATAAGGATTTCCTACAGATGGTTTCCCAGAGGCTTTTGTAGACAGAAAACAGTATAAGGTGATTTCAGGATCACTAACTTTGGGCAAAGATCCAAGCAACCTCTTCGGGGAGGGAAATGAGGAGCTATGCCTGAAGGTCCCACCTGAGTGGGAACAGGCCTCCTCAGGCCTTCACTTGCCCTGTTGGTGGAGCAGACCCTGAAAAGCAGCACCCCCACTCTTTGCTGCCCTAGTTAAAATGCCGACCTGGTATTTATTTGTTTTCTTCCAGACAGATGCCAATTATAGGGGGTTGGGGGAAGAGACAATGGCCCAGATCTGATTGACAATGGCTGCTGAACAAGGGGCCTCTGTGGCATGTTTAATGAAAAGGCCACTGTGTTTTTATTGCATCTATTTGATTTTAGAGTGTCGTTTGTAAAAACAATTCAACCAGCAGGATTAACTGCTTCTGGGCTTTCTCTTCTCCCTGCAGCTCTGTGGGTGTCCTGCTGTCCCCTACCTCCCCCCTTCCTGTCTCTACCAGCAGCAGGTTCCTTTCCCACCTTCCAGGAAGCACAGGCCTGGGCACAGGCCCTACCAGGTCAGTACCCTCCTTGGCTCCTGGCTCTGTCTCCATACCCCTTACTCCCCAGCACACCACCCTCCTTCCGATCAGCATCTCCCCTTGCCTGGCCACATGCAAGAACCTTGAAATTGTGCTTCTTTCTGTTTCAAGACTCTGGAATGATCCCTCCACCCCAAGAGGTTTCTGGAAGCATGCAGGGAAGATTTGGGTTGTTGTCAAGGGAGCATAGCTGGCACCTAGTGTGAGGAACAGGACTGTGATATCCAAAGCAATCCCCAAATGGTTTTATGCCATTTTGTAGCCAAAGCAATCTAGTTTCTAATCCTGTAATCTAATTACCATAATATATGGTATCTAAATTATATACAATTAAATATGCTATATTTACACTTTTAATCTAATTACTATTCTTCCCTTCTCTTAAGTGACTTGGTATCATCTGCATCAGATCAAATTTGAACACCTCACAGGGCACATAGGCATTCACTGAATTCTGGGCCCTTCTGTCTCCCCAGGTTATCTCTTCTCATTGTGTTCCACTGACCATGGCTCCAACCCTAACCCCAACATACTCTTCACTTATACTCCACCTCTGCTTCCTGTTCCTGTTCTAGCTAGAGCACCTTCAGTATCTTCTCCTTCACAGTCAAATACCTATCCATCCTCCAAGACTCTGTAGGCACTACCTCCTGCAGGAAGTCCTCTGTGACTCTGTCAGCCTCAGGCTGTCTCTCCAAGATTCCCTGTATTACTCATGATGCATAGTGATTGCTTATTGAAATTGTACCAAATTCGTGAATATTTTAAATGTTCCTATATCCTCAGTGTTCAGTACTTTATATACTCTAGGTAACTAATGAATTGTTTTTTTTTCTTTTCTAAAAATTAAGATGAAAATTTTTTAGCAGTTAACTTAGCATTAATGATTTTTCACCTACTCACACACATACACAAAATATAAGACAGCGCTGCTCTTGCTAACATTTCATTGCTTTTTCAACTAAATTATTATAACTTTGGTTAACTCTAGGACTAGGTGGAAAATTAATTTCAACCAATTCTGAATTTCACTCTTAGTCCCTCTGTAGCACAAGGAAGGCTCTGGAGTCCCAGATTTGTGGATCAGTGGAAGGCAATGGAAATGTAGCACTTCCTGTGTCACATTGCAAGGCCCTGCTCATTCTCCAAATAGTTTATAAAGCTGGCTATATTAGGCTAATCTCCCTGCACTTTAGTCTCTTCAAAAGAAAAAATAAAGGACCTCTGAGATCCTTTTGTGGGATGAGCAAGCTCCCTTAGCTAAGACCTAACTTTGACAAGATGTGTTCTAGTGCAATCCAATAGTCCCATAGTCAACACTTTCCTTACAACATTAGGAGTCAGGCACCTTCTGAAAGGCAGAAGTGTGAGCTTTGATTTCCAGATCACTACCTATGATATAAGGCATGATGAAGAACTAATGAAGCTTCCTGGGCTGTCAACACTGAGTGACTCAGCCCACAAAAACTCTGGGAATCAGATAGACAGCCCCACTGCCCATCCTTCCTCACAAAGCAGCTGGCAGCCCGCCCTGAGCAGAACAGCCTCAGAGGTTCTACAAAGTCAGTTGCACAGCCCTCAAATAATGACAGACCCCCTGCCCTGCTATCAGGCACACTGTGCCACACCTGTGTGGTCCATGAGCGTGACCCCATTTCCATGAGACTTCCAGAATTATAAGCTTCATATATTTGCAGCCAGTCTAACCAAACCCAGAGTCACCTGCCAGCCTGCCAAAGAGACCTGCAACCCAACCATCAGTGCCATCCAAAAATGCTCACAGTGTAGACCACTGAGATATCTGCAGGTACTGCTGCAGTTGATTCTAGTTGAAGAAGCCACACAATATTAAAGTACCCAAATGGAACCAGAACCAATAAGGTTTACCAAACTGATACCCCAGGACACATCACCAAGAGAAACTCTTTCACTATTGAAAGTTACCTCATAAAGTTGGTAGAGGCAATTGATCTTCCAGATGTACAAATATCAACAGAAAGATAAAAGAAATATAAAAATAGAAGGTAGCATGATACCTCCAAAGCAACACAGTAACTCCCTAGGAACAGACCCCAAAGAGGGTGAAAAATCAATGAACTGCCTGAAAAAGAATCCAAAATAGTTATTTTAAGAAAACTTAATGAGATACAAGAAACATAAAATATCCATGAGATTATAAAGAGAATTCATGATATGAATGAAAAGATTCAGCAGAGACCGTAAAAGAGAACAAAACAGAAACTTTGAAATTAAGGAAGGCAATAAGTGAAAAAAAAAATCAGACCCTTAAGACAGATTGTTTGAAAAAACCCAATCAGATTGAAAGAAAGAAAGAAAGGTAAAAAGAATGAAAAAAGTCTATGAGACTCTAGTAACATCATTAAGCAAATATGTAGATTATGAGTAATTTTTTCCCTTTCCTTTGCTTTATTGAACTTTTTGACTGAAATTTATTTGAACCAAGAAGCTGTTTTCATGGGTTGATGAGAAAAAGAGAATAGCTGATATATTAATAGTTATTAATAGTTGATATACATTATGAGGAGAATAAATGGGAAAAGGCATAGAAAACCTATCTAATGAAATGATTTCTAAGAACACACTTTCTAAATCTTGGGAAAGATACAGAACTCTACATCCAGAAAGCTCAAAAATCTCCTCATAGATTTAAGCAAAAAAGGATCCTTGGGGCTGGGATTGTGGCTCAGTGGTAGAATGCTTGCCTAGCATGCGTGAGGCACTGGGTTCGATCCCCAGCAACACATAAAAATAAACAGATAAGGCATAAAAAAATCCTCTTCAAGGCATATATTATAGTAAAATTGTCAAAAGTATAAGAAAAAGAGAGATTTTTAAAATATCAAGAGAGAAAATATCAAGTTATATATAAAAGACTCTCCATTAGACTAATAATAGACTTCTCAGTGGAAACTTTACAGAATGGAAGAGAATGGGATGAGATATTCAAAGTCCTGAGAGAAAAGAACCACCAACCAGGAATACTATATCTGGCAAAATTATCCCATAGAACTGAAGAAGAAAGAAAGTCTTTCTGACACAAAAACTGTGGCATCTCATCTCCACTAGACCAGCCTTACAAGAAATGTTTAAGGGAGTCTGCATTAGAAGTGGAAGAATGATACCTACCACCATGAAGTTAACCAAATTACAAAGTCATTAGTAAACTAGATACACAAAGGAGAAAAATAATTAAATTTTATCAAAACCAAAAGCTTTCAAATCACAAAGATGAACAAGAGAAGAAGGTAAGATATATAAAGCAACCAGAAAAATATTGACAATAGTAAAAATTAAGTGTAGCTATCCCCCTAAAAATATCGAGAAGGAGGATCTTTCAGGTGCTATAGAACAATTCTTCCTATAAGGAGCCTTTCTGCAGAGCTTCCCCTGACTGGAAGAGAAGCTTTAGAGACATACATGCAGCAGAAGAACTGACCCTTCAAAACCATTCCTATTTAATTGCATTATTTAGAATTACAGAGGTAACCAAAAGAAGAACTAAAAATGTGATCTAGATTGACTCCTAATTACATGTGCACTGTGAAAGGAAGCGGGATGTCAGTAAGCTAATCCTTCATTTGACCCAGCAGGAAGGCAATGGATGGAGTGTAAAACTGATACATCATTGTGGAGCAGTTTAAGTGATGTGGAAGTAACCACTAGAAGAACTAAAAACAAAAGTAGTTAAATGTGGTTGCCTCTGGAGAGGAGGTCTGGGTCTGGGGAAGGAATTTGCTTTTTACTATAAGACCTTCTATATTATTTTATTTTGCAGTCATTTATAAGGATTTCCTTCATTTTAGAAAATGGAAAAAAAAAAGCAAAACAAAACTAAAAAATCCCCTGCTTTTTGCTTTCCTTGCTCTTCTAGAAGATACTGTCCTTGGAGGGCTTTGGTAAAATTCCTGTGTTCCTGCTCAGCTACCTCTCAATCTTGTGATTTGTAGATGAACAAGATGGTGTTAAGGGAATCTCTATTGTGTGTTACACATTCATTCCAAGGCAAGTGGTACAGGAGCCATTTTTCTAGAAGTGGTGGTGAATGTCCAGGAGTGTTCCATGTTTTCTAAAGATAGTTCTCATCTAAGGAATCAATAATGAAGCTGGGGAAATTACCAAGCATCATAGCTCATTTACAGGGAAAGTAGTTGACATATCACATCTTTGTTAATTGCTTAGAGTAAGTGATCTAAAAAATCTTTTAAAGGAAACCCAATCCTAGGAATAGAGTGAAAATTTGAGGTCCAGATTATCCATATGTCCATGTCCTGAGCCACATTGTCTTTTACAGAATGCAGCCAGAGATGGTGCATACAGAGTACAAGCTGGACCCAGAAGCCCTGAGTTCTAGTTATGTCCTTACCAATTTTGTGCTGTGTGCTCTGATCTGCTTATAGAAGGTCCAAAAGAAGAGGGTCATTGGGGTGACCTGTGTGTCTGTCACTTTTTCATATGTTGTGATCTAAATAAGTGACACAAACAACTAGGAGGAAAAGTTTATTTAAACTCAGGGTTTCAGAGATTCAGTCCATGTTTGGCCAATTTCATTACTTTGGGCTTGAGGTCAGGCAGAATATTATGGTGGAGGAATACTACTCAGCTCATGGCAACCAGGAAGCAGAGAGAGAGCAAGAGTATCCAAGGACAAAATATATAATCCCCAAGGCACATCTCCAGTGATCCACTTTCTCAAGACACGTCCCACCTGTCATTCAAAGTATTCATCCATCAATTAATCTACTTATTAGGTCACATGTCTCATAGTCTAATCATTTCATATCCTGCATTAAGACAGGAGATTTGGGGGGACAACTCATATCCAAACCGTAACACCCTAGCCAAGTCATTCTCCTCTCTCAATCTTAGTTTTTTTTTTTTTTAACTGTACATCTGAATTTTAAAATCTTAGCTGGACAAGATGGCACACACCTGTAATCCCAGCTACTTAGGAGGTTAATGCAGGAGAATCCGAAGTTTGAGATGTGTCTGAGCAACATAGCCAATACCCTTTTGTCTCAAAAAATACTCCCCCAAATACAAAAACCTTTACCTCTAGAGTTATTTTAAGGATTAAATGAGTACCTTCTAACTGAGCTCCCTAACTTACATTCCCCAAATTTCAACCATTCAATGGCTCCCCATTTTCTGATGGATTAGGTCCCAGTATAATGTAAGCAACAAATGTAGGCCATGTATGTAATTATAAATTTTCTCATAGTTACATTTAAAAGAGCAAATAAGAAGAATGAAATTAATATTGACAGCATATTGCTTTTATTTCATTTAAAAATATGCATTTTTATTTAAAATGTAATTTTGACATAATCAATACAGTAAAAATTATTAATGAGACATTTTACATTCTTTTTATTCCCATTAAGTCTCTCAAATCCAGTGATATTTGCATGTATACTATATACTTATTTGGATCAGCCACATTTCAAGTGCTTAATAGCCATATGTGGCTTTTGGCTACCTTATTGGATAATACAAATCTTGATCTTCTTTCAGATTCTCCAACCAGCCGTGAACTTACCTCTTTTCACATGTCACATGCTCTTCCCTATGCCTGACCCCTATCACCCCAGCCCACTTTGCTGCACTAACTTTGAAATCAGAGGTCAATTCCTACTAGATGTTTTCCCTGGCCTGGGTCAAGGTCTCTAATACATGCTCCTATAGCATTCTGTATGGTTTTATTAAAACACCTATTAAGTGTTTGTAATTGTTTGGATTTCTTAGACTTTAATTCCACAAATATCTGTTTACTAGTGACCCTCCAAAGCTTACACAGCAGACACCCTAAGTATATGTAATTGTACTTGCTCAAATGAATCATACTTTAGGACATGGACATGGATCTGCTCAGAGATGGTCCTAGGAAGCAAAGAGAAACCAGCTTCTCCTAGTCACACATCCACGCATAAAAGCACAGGCCTGGAATCAGTCAGATGTTGGCTCAAATCCCGATTCTACCCTTTAATAAATCCATGTCTTGGCCAAGACCATATACCTCTCAGATCCTCAGTCTCCCGATCTATAAAAAGGGGCTATCAATCCTTGGTATCCATAATTGTTGCATTGATTAAATAGCTGCTATAAACTGGTCCAGAATTGTTCCTGGAATATGATATGTTGTTAACACTCAATTTCATCAAATTGAAGGTGTTGTCAATTATAGCTACATAAACAATAAGACACTAGAATTTCATGAACCATTGAAAAAGGGAGAAAATTCCTACATCAATGCCAGATGACCCACCCTCAACTAGAAGCTACATCCCAATTTGAGTGATTAAAGTATTAAATTACTGGTCTTAAAATCAAACTTATGTGATAAATATAGTGCCCACCCACTCCCACCCCACTACTACTGCTGGCCACTGCTTTTTTTCTGGTGAGTCACTGGATAGAACTTGAAGGAAGAGTGTGCTGAGCTCTTACCTGGATCAAATTACATGAACTCAGGAGATGGGTTTGCTGGTGCCCTGGAGCCTGAAAGGAGAGGAATGGCTATTCACTAAGTCCTCAGTATGGCTCAGCCACCTCTCCTTAAATTATTTCAATCACTACTCAAAACAGTCTTTTTGTGTATATTACTCATGTTTAAAAGAAAGAAATGTCTGTTCAGAGGTGAAGTCACCCAGTTAGCACATGTCAAAAGCTCTACCAGAAACCTGGGCCTGGGGTCTCCACCAAGCCATGCCATTTCCAAAGGCCTCTGCCCCAAGGCTGTCTGATCACCTTGCTGATGGGCTGGAAAGGCACTGAACTCTTCAGACAAGCTCAGATCAAACCACCAGGCATGAGCTTATGAGATTAATTCCAGGGACAGAACTTAAAGCAACAGGTTATGAAGACCCTTGTGAGCCCTGGAGGGAGGAGTGGAGCAAGGCTGTCCAGGCCAGCAGGCTGGCAGGGCTCAGGGTATGCATAACTCTTAAGACCCAGTATCCACTCACAGGGAAGAATGGTGGCCACCTCTTCAGTGTCAGAAAGATTTAACACTTGGGTGCACCCCATACTGGAGAGGGGACATGGGCAGTGTGTGAGAAGTGGAAATGACCAGGGGCAGGAAATGTGAGGTTGGGTGGGAGTGTTGGGAGAGGTCACCTTAGGTCCTAAACAGGTCAAAAGCAAACAATTACATGGTGGCAGGGACCAAGGACAAGAGGAAGAAGGTCCCCCACAGGAATCTACATTTGCTCACAAATCCACATGCCTGGCTTTGCAGAGGCATCAGGCTTTTTCTCATGTTTGCTAAGATGACAAATGCTGGGCCTGCAGTGATTTAACGGACAGCAGTTTTGTTCGTTGATTCAGTTTCCATAGAAAGTTCAGCCTCTTTTCATGGAGTCAAGTAAATCAGGCTGAAGAGGTCTGAACATAATGGGAGGTTTTCATGCTTTTTTGTTTAGTTGAAGTAACTCCCTTCATTCCTTTTATGTTTTTCAAGGTACAGTTGGTCAAACAGGTAAGAAAGGAGCCAGTCTTGTGAACTAGAAAGTGGGACTCACCAGGCCACCTTCCTTCTCTCCCCTGGGGAAACCCCAGTCCCAAGCAGTGGGCAGATTAAAAACCTTTGGCCTTTCCAGCTGTGGCATTTGATGATCCTACTATAAGTTGCTGGGAGGGTCTTAATCACATAACCATGGCAGCTTGTTGTGATAGTAAGACGGCTGATGTGGCTCAGAAGGAAGCAGCACTGTGGTACTCCATCTCCCTAGATTCTGCACTAGCAGATCCAACCAACCAAAGATCAAACATATTTGGGGAAAAATATTGTATCCATTCTGAAATGTACAGACTTTCCCCCCTTTTCATTAACCCTTCAACAATCTAGTATAATCACTGATTGTATTAGGTACTATAAGTAATCTAGAGATGATTTAAAGTACACGGGAGGACATGTCCAGGTTATATGCCAATGCCATGCCATTTTTACAAGGAACATGAGCTTCTGTGGATTTTGACATCCATGAAGGGCTGGGATCCTGAACCAGTCCCCCACAGATCCTGAGGGGTAACTGTATTTTCATCTCATTGCTGCTGTGAAACAACCTTTCCCATAGTTTAGCTTTGGGTTCCATCTGGGCCTCTCCATTCACTGGCCATGGGACCTTGGTGAGGAGATCACTCTAGCCCTCAGTTTCCTAGAGGGAACTGGGAGAGCTCAGTGGCTTTCCCTCTGCTCAAGGGAGTCCAGAGTTGCCCCCTCCCTTCTCTTCCCCACTTTATCTGGAATAGCACTGCTTTGCTCTATTTTATACAGTCTGGGTCCCTGTAAAATTCTCTTTGAAGATAGGCTCTGGTGGTCAATAAAAGCTTGAAATCCTCCAGACTGAATAATCTCCTACATTCCACCCAGTGCTGACATTCTCTGGTTCTAAAAATCACCAAGTTTCAATCTATTCTTAGGAACAAACAATCCCCAAAAGTCTCCAGGGGCTGTGTAGTTGTGAGCAATATATTTGTGCATGTAGTTTTTTGTTTGTTTGTTTGTTTTTTTATATCCCTCAACGTTTTCTTTTTCTTTTCTCTTTTGGGTGCCTCTGCTGCTCAGACACAAACCACATGCAAACATTTTACATGGACACCTTGACTGCTCTCAAGTGATTTATGTGCAAAAAGTGCCTGCAGCCCAGGTGGAGCCAGCCTACTTCTCTGCCAGCCCAGCCATGTGCTTTACACTCTGAGATGGAAGAGACACTGCAGGCTGCTGCCTGTAAACAAGGAAAGTGGCTGCAAAAACACAGCTCTTCAAGGCAGGTACCTACACCCAGGCCTCCTCCTCCTCCTCCTGCTGCTGCCCTGGCTCTGCCCCCCAGCACTTCCCTGATTCTTGCCCAACTCTCCAAGAAGGAAAAGGCCCAGATAACTCTATCCAGTAACCATTTCAAGACAGTGACGTGATGCCAGAAAAAGTGTCCCAAAGGGGCTGTTGACTTGTTAATGTTTCCAAAGGCTTGTTCATGTTTGGGGAAACTTGCAACCCCAGCCCCATCCTAATGCCACAGCTGCAGACACAGCCTGAGGGCAAAGCAGAGTTGGGCTAGTCCTCCCTGGGTGACAGGTAATCCTTGGCATCCTGTATAGACAGGCCTTCTCGTCCAGCCTAAGACTCCAGCAGAGGGGAGCCAATGAGGGGAAAGCCAGACTCTAAAAAATCATAAGTAATTTCTATTTCTCTTTGGATCATGTGGACTTTATTTGGGGGAAGGGTAGAACACACATGCTTTTCTGATTATATTTTCATCATGCCACCTAAAAATGAGCAGATAAATAGACTGTAAGGCTGAAAGACCTGGAGATCATCTGATTTACCCCCCTCCTTTTAAGAATGGGAAAATAGAGAGGGGGTATGTGAAAGCTCCTTGCTGGGACTCCTCCAGCTATAGGAGCAGAACCTAGGCTGGACTTTAGGCCACTGGTCATCCTACTTAGCCCCAAAGCCATGGGACTTCAGCTGTGGCCTTCATTTTGGTGGCAAGACACTGTGATAAGGGCTGAGGAACCTGCAGAGCACACACGTTGAGAACACAGTACTGGCATGTAGGCAGAATATCAGGGACATCAGTGTGGCTGTTCAGGGTGTGCCCTGCACAATGGGACCTACTGTAGAACAAATGGGACCTGCTCACGCTCTGCTCTCCCTGAACCTTGCACCTTGATGTCTGCTTAGCAGAAGTACTTGACTGACTTACCTACATACAGGGGCTAGAAGGATGGCAAAGTGGTCACAGGGTGAAGACTGGAGCAAGGCCCCAAGAGGGGTTTATCAAGCAGAGAAAGGAAGGGCAGATACTTTGTGAGAGAGCATGTGCAAAACACCACTCCTGGGGACACATCTGAGCCAGAAGTTTCTGCATATCCCTTCTGGCCTGAGCCCAGTGTCCTGTGACACCCAGGCCTCCATAGAAGCATGCGCTGGAGGACAAAACCAGTATCTCTCTGGATACCATCTTAAGAGTAGAAGGTTCCAGAGCACATGCCTCTACCTCCCTACCACCCTGTTCCAAGGGCTCTGGTATCCTGACAGGAGCCTTAAAGACCTTTGTCACTATTTTATACCTTGCTGCTTTTTGGACACCTGCTTGCAGTCTCCCTCCCTCCCTAGTGGCCATTTTCTGCTTCCTACTTCCGGGGAGAGAGACAGTGAAGCAGCATTGAGGCAGGGAGGCCCAGCCCAGCTGCTCTGCCTGCTCTGGCAAACACCCCTCCCTCCATCCCCCTGTTTCTGCAGCCTCAGGAAAGGGCTGAAGACACAGATTCTAAATTTAGGTGCAGCCCCATCCTCTTACCCAGCTAATATTAGCTCTTTTGTGGAATCTACCGACAACATCATTCCCTTTTTTTGGCTGTGCTGGTGGGAATTCTGCTTATAGTAAGGCAGGCTGAGCCAGCAAGACTGAGGAACACACTGAACAAGTACCACGAGAGCTCCCCTGCCAGGGGCTATGCCAGGTGATTTATAGAGTTCTTTTTCAAACACAAGATTCATGATTCTGTGAACTGAGAGGCCTGGGGAACAGGTGGGGGTGGGGGTGGAAATGGGTGGTTCTGGTTAATTGAATTTTTCAGCTTCCAGATGGAGGGGGCAATAACATTTGTTGATAATTTACTCTGAGCCAGGGATACTACTACAGATTTGGCACACGTGATTTCATTGAATCTTTCCAGCACCCTCGGTCAGAGGAGGGTTATTGCTCTCATTTTACAGATGAGGATATTGAGATTGGAGGGAGTGAAGGCAACTTATCCTATGACACATGACTAGTCATGCAAAGACGGGATTTGAACTCAGCGCTTTGTGACTCCAAAACCTCCGCTTTTCATCATGCTGTCAGGTCCATCCACTGGCTTCAACCCTGCAGGAATCTTCTGAATATGGTGAAAGCAGGCTACCTCTCTGTGGCACAGAGTTAGGGCCAGGGAGGCAGAGAGCTGGCTTTGGAGTCAGGGACTTGAACTCCAAGCTGGCTATTGGCAGGCCTGTTGGGAGTAACTGATAAGGCTATCTGAGCCTAGGTTGGGGTACAGATAAAGGGACCCCAGAAGTGTTTCTGGCCCTGCCTCTGAGAGTCTGTATTGTTTCTGATGGTCTTCTTTATTTTGACAGCCAGTTCTCCATCCTGGCTCAGAGAGCAAACTGCACACGTACTGCCCAGGAGGTCCCAGAGCAGCCTTCTAATCAGCTCACTGGTTGAAACTCCTCTCTACAAAGTAAAAGAGAACAACAAGCCTAATTCTGCCTAAGGCAGCAGAGTGCAAATGAGATTCTCCTGACTTCCCAGGTTTCCTCAGAGAAGACAGAAGAGAGAGCAGATCTGAAAGGGAGTGGTGGTAACACATATTGTCATTCCATTGTTTATTTTCTTACCTTCTTGTTCCAACAAGGAGTCAAGGCCAAAGGATTTAGGCACTGCTGATGCCAATGAAGACAGTTGAGAGAGTCTAGAAACACAAAGATCTAAGTTGGGTCCCACCAAGAAAATGAGTCTGGCTGGACACACTGACTGATGACTGTCACACAGGCTTATTCTCTGGCAACTGCAAAAAGGCACCCTCTAGAGCAGTCTACAAGGCAGTCAGCATGTAGATTAGAGACCCAGAACCCAAGACCAGGGTGGGCCTGTATTGAGGAAGCTGTTGTCAGCTCCTGAGCACCTCTCTGAAGGCTTCTCTTCCAAGATTCAAGACATCAGAGGAACTTTCCCACCAGAAATGCATCTGAAGAAGCAGCTTCTTTCCCCACTCCATCTTTTTTGAATTTTATTGAAGTTAAGCTGATACTAAAATCTCATTTCCAGAACCCTCTCCTGGACCATTTCTCTGAGGAAGGAGGCAGGCCCATTAGCAACTCACTCAAGTGGCCCATGGCAGTCTCTCAGGAATTTCTCAGAGCTCGCGACTCCCAAGTGGTGCTGGGTATGTGTGTGCATGTGCACAAGTGACAGGCGAGCGTGGCGACACTGTCACCATCAGGAAATCACAAACAAAAGGGTTGTTTTCAAGGTGAGGCAGGAGTTCTGTATCTTCCAAGAACCAACCGAGCCTGAAAGGAACTCTCACAGACACGTCCACAGGAGCATAACCAGACAAGTGTACAGGGGTCCAGGGACACAGATCTACCCAACATTCACATCCAAGGTCATACACACACGCCTGTGGAGCAGGCACATATACATGTGTCTACACTGGCAGATATTTGCATAACCACCAATGCCTGACACTCTCACAGCTATGGATCAGCTTTTTGTACCTCTTAGATTCCGCATGGGTCCAGGGAAGGTGGGCCTTGCAAGCTAAAAGTCCACCATGTTAGGAACTTCTTTGTTGGGCTCTGGAGGACCTCAGCGAACTTTCTAAATTGCCAAGAGGTTCATTTTTAATGTGTTTCCTAATCACCTTCTACCCGGAAGCCCTTGGCACATGTACCCAGGCAGAAAATGAGCAACACAACTCTGTAGTGCTTGACTTCTAAGAGAGGGGCAGCAGATAAGATGGTATTAAGGAGAGGATGGCAGGCAGGGTGATGGAGAATAAGCTTCCTTGAGTCAAGTCCAACTGCTTCACTTCAGAGTCAAGCAACAAGAGACCAAAGAAGTGGTTCACAGATGATTGTTCAGTGAATTAATTCAGGGCTACTTAAGGCTAACCTTCCTTGGTCTATCTGGCATCCCCACCACTCAAAGGATGGAGTCCACCCTCCTACAGGCTTTTCCTAACCAGGAAAAACTTCATGTCTCCCCACCATCCCCATTCCTGCCCCAATATTTATTGTTTTTGCTCCACTGAATTTTATCCCATTTCTTCAAAACTCTGGAACCTTCTGGGTATGAGACCTGGGCAGACTTTCCTTGTGCCTGGAATACCCTCTGATTCCTTTTATGTCACTTTTCACCCTTCAACATGCACCTCAAATACCCACTTGCTATGGTTTGAATAGATGAGTCCCTTCAAAATTCATGTCAAAACATAATCCCCAATGCAACAATCCTAAGAGGTGTGGCTTTGGGGAAGTGATTTATTCATGAGGGTTCTTCCCTCATGAATGGATGAGCACCTTATAAAAGGAGGAAATTACCTAGACTCTTTTGCCTTTCTTCCCTTCTATTATGTGAGGACACAACATCCATTCACCTTAGAGGATCCAGTAACAAGGTACCACCTTGGAAGCAAAGAGCAGCCCTCAGCAGACACCTAACATACTGACCCCTGGGTCTTGCATTTCTCAGTCTCCAGAATCATGAGAAATAAATTTCTACTTTCTATAAATTATCCGCTGTCAGGCGTTTTGTTACAAACAGACTAAGACATGGATCTCTTGCAGCTTTCAAAGCTCTTTCCTTCTACCTCTCTCTTCCCTAAGTCAGAATTCACTGTAGCCTCCAAAGGGCTCCCAAAGACCTTTCTTCATCCCTCTGTGGCTGTTTTCCCACAGGGACCAGCTCCAGGGGCCAGCCATGGCTCACTCATTCCAAAGCCTTGTCTTCAGTAGGTGATACTAGTGGGAGACTAGGCAAGGAGTGTACTGTAGCTTCAGGGCCTGGCTTTGGGCCTGTGAGTCCTTTAGCTTGCTTCTTTCATTTGGGTGGAAATACAAGAAGCAGTGGGTGGCAGGTATGGAAACTAGACTGAGGAAGGAAGCAAGTCTAGGTCACATTCTGCACTAAAACTGTCTTTAGGGCTGCTGCAAAAACACACACCCTCCCTAGAGTCAAGTTCCAGGGTGTGAGTCCCATCTCTTCACATTTTGCCCCCTGGCCTGTGACTCCCACAGCCTCCTGCCCCACTTCACCTTCCCAAAGCTCTCTTCATGGGATGCCCCTGGGTATAAAAGCATCATTAAGAACACATCTCTCCCAGGCTAAACTCTAACTCCCCAAGGCACAAGAGATGTGGCACTGCTGTTCTGCTGGAGAAACTGGGACAGCCAGGCTGGGTTAGTGGTTGCTGAAGCCATGGGCCCTGCCTGCTCCCTTAGGGAAGCCCCAAATGGATTAATACCTGGTTGGTCCACTGGATAAAATAAGGTATATAAAATGCAATCATTTGAAATCTTCTTTCTCTATTGATTTATTTAGATTTCTAAAAGGTCACAGTCAATTATTTTAGCAACTAGACAGAAATGTGGAATGAGTAAAGGGTTGGGAGCTGGAAATAAATTCAACTGCAGAAACACCGAACTGTCTTCACAGGTTAAGCGTGGCAATAGGCTCTGCATATAGAGAGATGAAGGAGACACAGCCCAGCCCTCCAGAAGCCCCACAGTTGAAAAAAAGCAGGGCTTCCTTGTTCACACACAGATTCTAAAGAACTTTCTCAATACCAGGGACATGCCTGGGATCATTCATGCTTACTACCCTCTGCAATCTGCAAAGGGAGTTTTTATTTCCACAGAGGAGGACACTGAGACTCAGAGAGTTGAATGTTAAATGACTTGTCCAGGATTAAGCAGCCAGTGGGTGACTAGGGATGGGAATCACTAGTTCTCAGCATTGATGGTCTCACATCCATTACAGACTAGGACTCATGTTCAGTCCAATTGGTAGGGATTTCTTTAAAAATTTGGAGAACCCTTTTTCGTTTCATTGCACAAAAATCTAGGAATCAGCATGAATATAATGTCCCTATTTTACCAATGAGAAAAGTGAGACTCAGTGTTATCAGCCCCAGCTTGGAAATAATAGTTGAGATCAGAATTAATTTTTTTTTTTGGTATTGGGTTCAAACTCAAGGAAGCTCTACCACTGAGCTACATGCCCAGCCCTTTTCCATTTTTTATTTTGAGACAGGGCCTCACTAAGTTGTTGAGACATGTCAAAAACTCCTCCTGCCTCAGCTCTCCAGTCACTGAGATTATAAGCATGCATCTCTGTACTCTGCTGGAATTAAACCTTTTTAAGTCCTACCTCCTGGTGACCTGGGATGGCCTTTCTAGGGCAATGGAAGGGAAGATGAAGGCCATGGGATGGGCAGTGCTCAATGACAGGGCACCAGGAGATCCACATTCCATCCAAGTAAGATTCTCCAAAATCTAGACCTGGCCTTTGTTATCAGATCTTATTTTAGTTCTGCTTTGATACCACTGGACTCCTGTTGAGACAAAGTCTCAAATCCTTAAAATCTTTAATATCCCAGGGGAAAGTGCAGACTCCTTCACAAAGTACACAGGTCCTTTAAGACCTGCCCACTGGGCCTCTCCATATCACCTTCCAGAAGTTCCCCTAAGCTCTTGTGAATGTCTTTGAATATGCAGATAGACTCCGCTCTTATGGCCTTCCTGGCTCTGCTTGTGCCCCATGGCCCTGTTCCATAGTCTAGTAGGCAAACTCCTCTGCATCCTTTAAGACTCTGTGTGGAACACTTTGTTCTGACATTGTTCATCCTTGATCCCTCCTATCGCCACATTCCTGTGACTTCCCTTACATGCCTGTGTTATAGCCATGTTCAAGCTTGTGAGTCAATGAATAGAATCCAATATGCCCCCCATAAGTCTGAGTGCTCCTCTGGAGCAGCAAGCCAGATGGATTCCTTTCTGTGTGACCAGACACTCCAGTAAAGGACCTGGCACAGGAAAGAGGCTTAATATATAATTGCAGAATTAACTAATGAAGTCACTGTATGAATGAGTGGATGGCCACAATTCTAAGCCTCTCTCGTTTAGAAGTGTTCAGGATTGACATCATTATCTGTACTGTAGTGAAATTGCTGCATTTCAGGATATAATCTCAGACTCTTCGTTTCTCTGCTGCAAGCAATTTCAGCCAGGAATATTCTTTACGCAATTTCACATATTAAAAAACAACAAAAACAAACACTGGACTCTTTTGTTAACCTCCTGGATGCCGAGCTATTAATACTGGTGGATATTTTGGTTTTCTAGAAGGACAAGGATGGATTCCAGGGGAGATAATGGTATGAGCATTGGTCTTGTTCAGCATGAGGTGGAGAGGCCAATCTATTATCTGTTATGGAGGAGAAAGTTTTGCTTCAAAGGAGCATCCATCTAGGCATTTGTGTTCAAATGTTTAAAATGTTAAAAATTGTATCTGTTCTATCCACCCTTGGTCCTCAGTGTTCAGTGCCTATTCTAGCATAATGTCAAGAAATTCAATTCACTACCAAGTTTCTAGGGTTTATAGACTCTTTTTCTGATGTGAACAAGGGAAAAGACATAACTGTAAGCTGTCATAAGCTTTATGCTCATCAGGACTTTTTAAAGTTTATAAAAAAGAGGCAAGATTTAACACTAATCCTTTATAAAATCGTGTAAGAAATAGAAGAGGGAGGAACACTTCCCAGTTCATTTTATGATTCTGATACCAAAATCAGACCTGGACATCATTTTTAAAAAATTATAGAAAAATGTCCCCCATAAATATAGACAGAAAAATTCTCAACAAAATACTACTGAGCTGAAACAACAACATGTAGGATTATACACCATCACCAAGTTACGATTTATCAAGATCTGTAAGGTTGGTTTAACAAACAAAAACTAATCAATGTAATACAGAATATTAAGACAACAAAGGACAAAAATGACATACATGATCAAGTCAATAGACACAGAAAAATAACAAAAATCCAACCCTCCTTCATAATACATACACACACACACACACACACACACACACACACAACTCAACAAAACTATGAAAGGAAGTAATCCTCAACTTGATAAAAGTCCTCTTTGAAAAAAAAACCCAGATAACATTATACTTAATTGTCAAAGACTGAGAACTTTCCCCTAAAAATTAGAAATGAGGTGTCTGCTCTCATCACTTCTATTCAATAATGGACTGAAACATCTAAGAGAATTTAGCTAAGAAAAATAAATGAAAACATTCAGATTAGGGGAAAGAAGAAATGAAACTCTCTCTACTCATAGACAATAAGATCTTATACATCTAGAAAATCTTAAGAAATCTATTTAAAAACTACTATGAATTAATAAGCAAGTTGAACAAGGTTGCAGGATATAAGATCAATAATTATAGTTTTATCCACTAGCAATAACCAAACCAAAAATACAACCAAGAAAACAGTTCTGTCTATAATAGCATCCAAAAAGAGCAAAATACTTTAGAATAACTTACCCCAAAAAGTACTATCCTTGCATTCTGAATATTATAAAACACCATCAAAAGAAATTTTGAAAGTTTTAAATAAATGAAAAGTTATGCCATAATCATGGATCATGTACTGGAAGACTTAATATTGTATAGATGGCGATATTGACTAGCAGATTCAATACATTTCCCATCAAAATCCCCCTGGATTTTTACAAATAGAAATTGACAATGCGATACTAAAATTTATATGGAAATGCACAGGATACATAAACTAAAAAATATTCAAAAGAAGTTTGGAAAATCTACATTTCTACACTTAATAGTTTATAAACTACTATGAAGTAGTAATCAAAAGGATATCCATGTGCGTGTGTGTGTGTGTATGTGTGTGTGGTGTATGTGTATACATATATTCATACATACATATCAATGGCATAGAATTGAAAATCCAGAAATAAACTTCCATATTTATGGTCAATTGATTTTGTGCAAGAGTATCAAAACAATTCAGTGGGAAAGAAAATCTTTTGAAAAAATAATTCTAGAATAACTGGATATTGAAATACAAAAGAATAAGGTTGGATTGAGAACACCATGCAAGATAAAAAGATTAGTTTAAAGTGAATCAAAGACCTACATGTAAGAACTAAAACTATAAAACTCTTAGAGAAAAACAGGCATAAATCTTCATGCCGTTAGATTAAGCAATGGCTTCTTAGATATGACACCAAAAACCTAAGTGACAAAAGAAAAAAAAAATTAGATAAAAATATGGACTTCATCAAAATAAAAAACTTTTGTACTGCAAAGGACATTATCAAGAAAGTAAAAAGACAGAATGAGAGAAAATATTTGCAAATCATTGATAAGTAACTTGTATCAAGAATATATAAGGAACCCTTATAACTCATCAATAAAAATACAACTCAATGAAGAAATGGGCAAAGGATTTAAATAGCTATTTCTTCAAAGAGATTTTTTAAATTGACAATAATCATGTAAAGATGCTGAACATTATGAGTCATTAGGGAAATCCAAATTAAAGCTACAATGAGATGCCATCTCAAACCCACAGGGGTGTCTAAAAGAAGACATAATAAAAATTTTTGGAGGACTAGGGCTGTAGCTCAGTGGCAAAATGCTTGCTTGCCTAGCATGTGTGCGGCACTGGGCTTGATCCTAAGCACCACATAAAAATAAACAAATAAAATAAAGGCAGGCTGTCCATACACAACTACAGAAATTTTTTTTTCAGAATTTTGGAAATAAATAATGTAAAAGAATTTGGAAAATTCATAAATTTCCAGTGGGACTCTATAGTGTGGTACCAGCTACCTTTGAAAACAGGATGCTTGCTCCTGAAAATGTTAATCATAGAGTTACCACATGACCTAGCAATATCACTCTTAGACCTATATCCAAAAGAGTTGAAAATATATGCACACAAAAATTATACAAAAGTGTTTGTGACAGCAATACTTGTAGTAGTCAAAAAATGGAAACAACCCAAATGTCCATCACCAACTGATATACAGATTAAAAAAATTCAGGGTGTGTGTTTAAGAGAGAGAAAGAGGAAAAAATTACTGATTCATGCTAGAGTATGAATAAACCTTGAAACCATTATGCTAAAAGAAAGAAACCAGAATAAAGGCAACATCTTGTATGATTCCAGTTATATAAGATGTTCAGAATAGCCAAGTCCATAGAGAAAGTAGGTTAGAGGTAGCCAGAGCTGGGGGGAGCAAAGAATGGGGAGCAATTGCTAGTGAGGATGGAGTTTCTTTTGGGGGTGATGAAATGTTCTAAAATTAGATAGTGGTGATGGTTGCACAACTCTGTAATTATTCTACAAAACAGGGAATTGTATTCTTTAAAAGGGTGAATTTTATGGCATGTGAATTATATCTCAATAATGCTGCTATAAAAAATATGCAAGAAAGAGACTGTAGGGAATGTGGAAAAAAATGGAAACAGCTGACTTGCTAAAAGTAGTGAGACGGAAGGTGATTTTATTTCCTTTCCCGTTATTGTTGTATTCATGTTGTTTTGTGCGATAATAATGTGAACAGAGGAGAGGGGTAGAGAGAGCCCAGCATAGAAAATGGGCCCTAGTTTTTGAGTCCAGAGGCCTGAGTCTGTTCTTCCTTTCTCTCTTGGGTATGTGACTCCACCTCCCTGGATCTCAGTTTCCTTTTTGCAGAAGTGGGCATACCACCACCTTCCAGAGCTGCTGTGAGGATTGTAGGCGGCCTTCCATACCCAGAGAAGATATGTAGCAGGTGCCCATATTGCTCATTTCCCTTCATCTTCATTTCTTTATTCAAACAATTATGGAACATCTGTTGTATACAGGGGATAGAAATGAACCAAGATTTTTAAATATATTGGTGTTTAGAAAGGAAGACAGACACATAGATAACTAAAACAAGTTCATTGGGAAGGGTAACGGTAAAGATGTTTACAAATAGCTGTTGGAAAAGCTATGTGCATAGACAAAATATATTTCTGAATTTGGGATGGGAGCTTATGGTGAAGGGGCCAGACCAGGAAACAAAAACTGGTAGAAGAAAGACAGAATCCAGAACCACAAATCCTCATGCTGGCCCATGGCTGTTCAGTAATGGAATTTCATATGCATTCTCACGTGCAATTCTCAGAGGATGCCAGCAAGGAAAGGATGATCACCCTGCTTTACAACTCAGAAAAGTAGTCATGGAAGGGTCAAGAGAGTGTGTGGTTTGATAAAGCCAGCACATGGGGTCAAGCCCCCTCCACTCAGCCTCCTCTTCTTCTGGAAAATTTTGGCTCTACACATGAGGAAGGAAGATGGCACAGAAGTGAGGTGCCAGAAAATGAACAGTTCTCCCCAAGTCATGGCTGGAAGGAGGTTATTAAGTGTGTAACTTGTTCCCCTTGGGTGTCCAGTGAGAAAGCAGGTCAGACAGAACCCCTGGACCCATTTGGCCCTGGATTATCCAGCAAGGATTTCATGTATTACTTAAGGAAGTATGTTCTATGGATCACCAATGTCTAATAAATACTTCTCCAATGATCTCATGGTCAGTTTGTTGAGTCTGCCCCTGGCGCTTTAGACCATGACATAAGAGCCCAAAAGTAACACATTACAGACCTGTGGGTCCCATGTCTGCTAGTTAAAGGGTACACACACACACACACACACACACACACACACACACCAAAGACACGGGCCCAAATGTGAGGGGGTAGGGACACTGATTTGTGTGTGCGTCCCAAAGTGTTTAGCTTAATATCTGGCACAGAACTGGGGCTTCAGTGGGTCCTCCTCAACAACAGCCTAACTAATCTTGGGTTTGATGGAACCTTCCCTTGGCAAAGGCAAGAGACCTTCTTTTACCTAAAATATCTCTCTGGGAGGAGAAGGATGACAGATCAGAGCATAGGCATTCTGCCCAGAGACCCTAGTGGGCACCGCCAGAGATGCTGCCAAGCTTTTGGTAGTTGGCCAGCTGATCTGACCACAGCCTCATTTATCAAGAGCCATAACCAGACCATTATTTGGCTTCTGTGTTAGTCCCAGTGCACTGTTCCTGACAGTGAGCCTGTGATCCTAAAGCCTCCCTTCATTGGAATATCTCCAGAATTGAATAAAACAGAACACTGTAGGCTCAGGGGCCAGGCTGTGCCCAGAACTCTGTAACCACCCTGGGCAGGGAGAGCACTCTGCAGTGATTCACAATGACCTGAAGGATTCACAAGAGGAGTTTGTAGGAATCCAAGTCAGGAAAAATTCAATAAGGAGATCCATCAAGATCACCCCCACGCCCAACAAACACACACATCTCAAAGGTAGAGAAGAAAGCACACAAACTTAGGGACCCATAGACCAAAGATAAAGCTGTCTTTGTCTCTTAAAAGAAGCAAAGATGAGATATCCTCTCTGAGTCTCAGTTTCTTCTTCAGCTAAAATGGATGTAATGTATTGTTAGGGAGGCTACAGAAGCTACTCAGATGGACAGGTTTATCACAGGATTGTTGATGATTGACATGAGAGTGTGATGACAAGAGAATATATGTTGAAAAGAAAAGAAGGAAAAAAGAAATAAACCAAGGGGAAACAGCACTTAGTAGAGACAGAAGAAAACAAGCCAGTGATCAAAATGGTCAGAGGGCATAATAAGGGAAAATATAAGAAAATAGCTTTTTCCAGTAGACGCATCAGGGAAATTCTCTAAGGTCTACCAGCTGTTCGATCTTGAAAGCTCAATCATAACACTGAAGACCTATTATTATACCATTAATAAATGTCTCCTACAGATGTAGAGGGTAAAGTAGAAAATGGGTTCCTTATCACAAGTGAATTTCAGCTGATTGGTAACATTTATTTGGAGCCTTGCATTTGAAAATGTTCTAAGACCTCTTCTGGATGCGAAGGTAAAGAGGCTGTTTTAATTGGCAGTATCTGCAGTGGGGAGGAGGGAAAGACCGGCAGCCTTTGGACCATGTGAGATGGATGCTGTCATGTTACAGCCAGGTTCCCCCTTGGGGAGTCAGGCACTCACTCCTGCAGTTTGGGGGCTGTTGCTGTTGGCTGCTGACCACTCTCAATAGAGTCCCTCTCCAGGAATGACCCTTAGTCCAAGAGAGCTGTCATCTGGCGGCAGTGCACAGCTGTCACTGCAGTGGGCAGTAAAGCCAACTGCCCTTGACTTAGTGTGGGGTTTGTGAAGGGTCATCCCAGCTCCAGTGATCCAGCGGGGCCAGTGGAAGTCCTTGTTGTGACTCTACTATAGCTCAACTCTTCCCTCCACCCAATCCTGCTTCCCTTGCCCCCTTATAGTTGTTAGTCCTAAAAGCGCATACTGATTAACTTTCTGCATGCAAATCTCTGTCCCAGAGTCTGGCCCTGGAGAACTCCACCTAATACATTATGTATTTGCATTCCTGCACAAGCTATCCCCTCTCTGCCTAGCTAATAGCTTGTCATCTGTGCTTACTTACTCTTCAATGAAGACTCACCATTAGCCAATGAGATAAACACATAGTCCATTAGTCTTCTCTTTTTAACTTGGCAGCAAGGAAACTCAAAGTTCTTATCCTTCCTTCTCCTTTGCCTATGTCAGAGGTGAGGTTTTGCTTTAGATTTGGAGGCTCTCCAGTCTATAAAGGCTAGGTTGGCTCCATTCCTCTCATTTCAATCACTCCTCCTCTCCCCCTGTAACCCTAAGAGAGATAGTTAGCCTTTATCCACAGCTCACTTTTAGGAATCATTATAGAGCAAAGGTGTCAGCAGGATGAGAAGAAATACATGTTAATGACACTCACTGGCAAGATGCTTTCAACTCATGTGTAAGCATTGTAGACACGGTGACTCTTTGAGGGTACTGTCATTTCTTTTGGATAAAAGGTACAGAGAGGTTAAATGATTTTCTAAATAACACAGCAAACTCATTGCAGAATGTAGACCGGTAGCTAGGTTTCTTGGCAGACAGTTATACAGATTGCAGCCACAGACAGAAACTGCTTCATTGGCCTTTGCTACTCTCTCAGAAATCAGTGCAGTATTTCTAGAGAACACTGAAACATCAGAATTAGTTTAAGGGTCTTCTCCCATCCTCTGTTTTTACTGTTGTGGGGCCCCATGGGATCTTGGTAGTGCTTGCATCCTTCATTGAGCACTGAAGAGCACTGTGGAATTCAGGAGATGATCTAACAATGCAATGCCCAAATCCCTGCTACAACCTGGACAAGTGGTCATCCTATTCCTGTTTAGAGCATTTCATTGATGGGGAGCTCACAACTCAGAAGGCTGTTTATCCCATTCTCCCCTCCCAAAACTAAAAAGGAAAACTGCCGTTTAAAAGAGATGATAGGTGCAAACACATAGAAAGCACTCAATGAATAAGATTTTTTTTCTATTTCTGCCAAATGCATAATAAGCAGACAGAATCAGCTATAGGGAATGTGTGCTTAGCTCTAGTCACTGACCCAGACATGTTCCTGGGGGACTACTCAGTCCTTACACAGCATCAAGATAGAGCTGGAGAAGTACAGAGGTTTGGAGTGTGGTCTTTTTGGCCAAACCATCCAGATTTGAGGTCTGCTCTACCATTTGTGTTAACCTAGAAAAATCAGTCATTCTGTTCCTCAATTTCCCAATCTGTAGGATGAAGAGAGAATAATGCTATCTAGTAGAGATTATTATCTAAATGTAGAGATTATCATCTAAATGCTTAAAATTCTGCCAGGTACATGGTAAATCATAAATGCCATTTTAACATCATTCCCATTTCATAGACCAAGAAACTGAGGCCAAGAGATTGAACCAATTCTCTAGAGTCAAATGGCTTAATGAGGAACAAAGCTTGGACATAAATCCTGGCCTGCCTGAGTGACAAGTGCATATACTTTCCTTTATATAACATCTCTGCCATTCCTTTTGTCTTTTCTTTCTTTTTTTTTTTTTTTTTTTTTTAAGAAGACAGAGTGGGAGATGCCGGTGTAGAATTCTGCCAGAGAAGCTGGCATTTCCTGCTCATTTGAGAAGACTGTTTGTTCTCAACAGCACAGCCGAGTGAGTCTGGGAGTCAAGTTCACATGCAGGTGATAAACCGTGGTGCTACCTGCTTTCTAAAGAGACACTCAGGGGCTGAGGGAGCAAAGACCGATTCAGGTTCCCAGATCTGCCACTGCAACCAAATCCAGCTTTTGCTTTAATAGGGGGAGGGGTAGAATAGACAAGTCACCAACCTCCACATGAACAGTGACTTTGTGGCCCCAAGATGAACTGATAAGCCCTTCTCAAAGATAATGCGACCATTGCTCTGTGCAGCAGTGGCTTCAAGGTTGGACCCTTGCAGATGGTACTACTTTAGGATGCAGCTAGTACAGGGCCATGCCTCTGTTGCACAAAGGAAGGCTTGCAGGGAGTAGTAAAATTCAAAATATTTAACAACTGATAGGCACAGGCAGTGACCAATCAGATCAGACACTGCAGTGAAAATGAACATCAGCTGCAAACAGCAGGGCCCTGGGGTGCATCCTGGCTGAACCTTTGCCTTGGCAGCAAGGAAGCCCAGTTTGCAAACAGAAGAGGAACCGCAGATTGGAGGGACAGGATTCAACAGAGAATTGTCTGCTTATCTCATATGGAAATCCCAGAGAGGATTCCCTAAACCCCCTGGGCTCTGCAGAGCATAGTTCAAAAGCCATTGGAGTACAGAAAAGAGTAAGTACCTTCCAGGTCCAACTTCAAGACCTAGCAACATCACCCGCCCTGGGTGCACAGGACTAGCCTCCAAAACAGCAAAGCCCTGATTCTACTTAAAGACATGCCTAGGAGGCTCCAACTGATAGACTGTCAGAAAGTTACTCTGCTTACCTTTTCCTTTGGCAGGAGTGCTCATTTGCAGCCTCACAAGATAGGTGCTTGTGCTTATAGACGGTGGCACCAGTGCTCCTTACTGTGGACCCCAGGATTCAGCATGTTGCCTGGAATCATGCAACATGAGCTCTGGCCTATCAGAAATTCCATCGGAATCCTTGTTCTGTCTAGGTAGCCCCCAGAGCCACTCCTAGCCCCTCTCTTTCCCAGCTGGATCTACCTGTCTGCTGCTTTACTTTCACAGAAAGCATATGCTCCTGCTACCTTTTGGACAAAGTCACAAGGGGTCAATTATTTGTGGCATGGAAACTAGAGTACCATTTCTTAGGCTTGCATACGATGAAGCTCCACATGATGAAACAAGTCATTGGTCCATGAGGTCCAGTGGGAAGGTACTAGAAGTAAAGGCCCTCCCCTGAGAGCAATGCACCAAGACTGTTCTTTCCCTTTCATTCAGTCTCACCCACCAATGAGTTTGCTGTGGTGGACTTGCCAAACCAAAAGTTACACCAGAGAATGCTGCTGAAATACTTCCCCACTGTTCATGGAACTCAAAAGATTGTGCCTCTTGACGTTGACCTTGCCCCCACTTGTATCTTACAAATCTAATCTACTACCGGGGAAAGACACCCCTTTCCCATTAGTGTTGTTAGTGGATTTTCATTCTGTTTTTCATATATGATTATGAATCTCCAGCCTTCACTACCTTTATCTCTTCTCTATGGAAACCTCACACAGCTCAAGATTAGCAGGCCCTGCATTTGAGTGACAGCTTCACAGGAATTTACAGAAGGAGCCATGAGAATCAGCTGTGGCTATGAAGAACATGGGGACAACTGGGGAGACTAGTGCATCTGAACGACACAGGATATCCACTGAGCACCAAAAATTATGTCAGTTAGCCCAGATCCCCTCCCAGTCCTGCCACTTCAGCCAGCCATGCAACCTGGTAAAGTAACTCAAAAATCTTCCAATACCTTTCCTTTAGTATAAAATAATAGTATGTATCCTATAGGGTTGCTGTAAAAATTAAGCAAAATAATATAATCATGCATCACATAAGGATGTTTTTTATCAATGACAGACTACATATGACAGTGGTCACATAGAAAATGAAAAGTTATTACGGTCTACTGATGTAAATATTATCACATCATAGCATGATGCATTACTCACATATTTATGATGATGTTGGTATAGAAAAATCTATACTTCACGGCCAGTCATATAGAAGTGCAGCACATACAAGTATGTAGAGCACATGATATTTTATCATAATAATAAGCAATGATGTTACTGGTTTATGTATTTACTATACTGTATTTTAATATGATTTTAGAATGCAATACTTACAAGAGATCAGTTTACCATAAAACAGCATGCTGTGTCATGCCAGCAGCAGCTTTATGCATCTCATGATTACTGTGTCCCTTGATTGCATCAAGAGGCCACATAGAGTGATTGACGAGACCACCTGGTTTGTGTAAATATATCTGATGATGTTCACAAAATGATGAAATTCCCTAACCTCACAGTTCTCAGAATAGTTCTCAGAATCCCAAAGTTAAGAGACCCAAAACTATACATAAAGCACTTAGCACTATGCCTAGCATGTAGTCAATAGTTCACTCATTATTAATATTGTTAACCATTCAAACATTTATTGATCAGTTGCTATAAACCATATACCTTGATAGGGGCTGGATCTGTCAGTTTCTACCCTCAGGAACTGCATGGTCCAGTGGAAGAGAACCACAAATAACCAACAATTAGAATGTAGTATGGTGAGTGCTTTGTTAATGATTATTTTTAAAAAGAACTCTCACTAATAAATGACCACTGTTTCTTGCTAGCCACTCTGTGCTACAAGCTTTATTTAAATCAAAGTGTAAGCTTTCTAGCCCTAGAATCTGAGTTCAAATCCCAGCATTTTTACTAAATTAGTATGTAGTCTTGGGCATGTTAACTAACTTCTTTGAAACTTAGTTATTGTGAAAAAGATAAAAGTTAGAAAAAAATATATACCTATCCCCAGAGTACCTTGCACATGCAGTTGCTTACTAAGTGTCTATTGATCAGAGTGTTTGAATGAGCATTTTTGATCAGTGACTAAGAGCACATAGAAGGCAGATATTGGGTGGCTGCTTTCTCCCACCCCTGGAGAATCTGTCTAGGAAGTTTTGAAGTCAGGCAATGGGTTCACCTGGGGCATGTGACAGGATTGATGCCAGCTGGCTTTTCTGGTTTAGAGCCAATTCGAGCCAAAGACTGTAGCCACGATGACTCGAGAATGACCACTAGGGTGCAGTTGCTGACAAGCACCAAGCAGAATGTTCCAAACAGCAGGCTCTTCAGGACCAAGGTGGATAAAAGGCAGAAGGGTCTGGGGAGGAAGTACTTCCTGCTCCAACCAGGCTGGATGCTCTAGTTCTACCAGGCATCCCCAAGCCAGCATTTCCCCAAGCCCACACTGTGGCCATGATGGCTTTTGCTGACTCCAGACCAGGCCTTCTGAGCTGGCAGTAGACAAGTCACATCACATTTCTCTTTGCCCCAATTTCCTCATCTGTCTAATTGAGAGAGTAATCCTAATCCTGCCTTTAATGCAGGGTTGCTGAGAGAATCAAATATAAAAGAACCTTAAGAAATATACAGTACCACAAAATAATGCATTATCATTACTGTCATCATTACTACTACGATTACTGCTGCTGTGTATCAGTCTTTTCCTATGTGTTGTGGATTATCATTATTCGATCCTACAACCTATTACCTAAGAAATGAAGAAACTGAGGCTGACAGAGTCATGGCCCCCACTAATCCCTTTATTGCCTCTATGAATTCAGGAAAGATACCTCATCCCTTAGGCAGATGCAGCAGCTCTGAGACAGGTAATTTGGCAAGTAGAATGGACGCAGGATGATGGTGAATTCCCACTCACCCTTGACTAGACAGCAATACGCATGACACATCTTCAACAATAGGTTGCAATGACCGGAGCAAAATGTTGAGTCAATTGGTTGAATAAAGACCAAACTAGGACTCAGATGAAGGCCTGCTATATTATACAAGTCATGAGCACCCCAGGGGGACAATTGTCCGCCCCCCACCCTGAGCCAGTGGCTTTTTTGTGGTGACCACAAACACTGGTTGTCCTTCCTATACACTCAGTCACTTGCAGCTCTGTGTGGGGAGGAACAAGAATGATGCAGAAGAGCCGCACACCTCAGGGAGTGCTTTACCACTGCGAAGGAGCCCTGCGAATCATGATGCACCAGCCTCAGAGCTGAGCCAATGCAGAGAGAGGAACAGAACTGTACAGACCCAGACCTGTTTACACGAAGGAACATTCTTGTAGCGTAGCCTGATAAGTCTGTTGCTAAGCCTGCCTGGCTTCCTGTTGCAGAGCACCTGGCTCTCAGCTCAGGAAAGATAATCACTCTGGGAAACGGCTCTACTCAGGAGACCTGGCAGATTGCTTGCAGTCTAGGGTGAAACCTGCCTTTCAACAGGACTTCACCTCTTCCCATGTCAGACAAGAGGAAACCGAACCCTTGAAGGAAAGGGTTTGCACACACACAGTCCTGCGAAGCATCTGCAGCCATAAGTGACCCTCAGGGAAAGGAAGGTGCCCCGGAACTCCCAGCTCAGTGTACCTCCTGCACAAAGACCTTAAAGTTCCCTGCTGGGACAATGAGAGACACAGGGCACTCCAGCAGCTATCATCTGTCAGTCCCAACACCAGCCCTGTCCCTGTTAAGGTCCAGGGGAGGGCCAGGCGGAGAGATCACACAGCACTGGGGTGGGAGTGGGGGCTGTGGAGGGCAGGGAGGGGGAAGGGCTTTGGAGAGATGAAAACAAATAACTGGCATTGTTATCTGACCCCAAAGAAGATGGCCAGGGAGAACTGGGTGATCCCAGCCAGAGTGAAAGAAGGGCCAGCCTCCCCTAGTCATGAAAGAGTTTAATGAGACTTATTTAAAGCCCATTTTGGAGTCCTGCTGAAAAATAATACTAGCAAGTTTTATTTTTTTCCCATAAGAATTGCTTCCTAGGGCTCTCTCTCTCTCTCTCTCTCTCTCTCTCTCTCTCTCTCTCTCTCTGTCTCTCTTTCTCCCGCGCGCGCACACACACACACACACACACACACACACACATACCCCATCCTGAAAAATTCACACATTGCCCACAAATCCTGCCATCCTTTACTTTCCCACACTTCAGGCATATCTACCTCAAGGATGCCACCATTCCCTGCACACACACAAACTGCAAAATAGAAAAAGCAGGTCTAGTCCCAGAGGTTAGTCCTGCACCCTTTGAAATTCCAGACTTTGAGGCAATCCAAGAACTTCCTCCACAAGGAGTTGTCCTCCACATAAACAAACAGCACAGCCTCTGATCCCTATCATTCTCCACGCTGCGCTGCGCCTGAGGCAAGGCAGCTCTGCAAAGGCAGAAGCTACCAGCTTTCTTTAGTCCAGGATCATTAAGCTTTGGTGGGAAGCAGCAGCCTTCGGCAGGGTCACAGCACAAGAAGGGGGCTGTATCCCCCCAAACACCTTGCCAGATTCTCTATGATATGTTAAGTCCCAGTCACTTGGAGGAGGCAACCCTGGCCTTGGGCAGATTTCCCTCTGGTTACCAGCTCACCCAGAGCCGATGGCTGCTTTTATTGCCAGGGAGGAAAAGCATTGCTTCTGCACCTATCAGCTAGACACAGGAAAGAACGACTTGCAGAAATTATTCCCACATCAACAAGGGCTCCATCCAAGAGCCTGTCTCCCCAACCTCATCCCTGATGCCGAAGATTAGGGCACAGCAATACCCACAAGATGCTAAAACTGTCAGGGGGAATCTTTTGCTGGGATTAGAAACCAACCTTGAAGTTAGCAAGGATCTGGAGTCCAGCTCTGAGTCCTACTCCCTGGATAGCCTTGGCCAACCTGAGCCGCGGGTCTCTCCTCTGTGGATGGAAGTCACAACTTCTTTCTATCTTACATAGTTTTGTGAAGGTCACAAAACACTCCACCAACTACAAACTCCAAGCAGATATGAGAAATTCTCATGATGAGAAACTACCAAGGAAAGAAGGAGCTCATCCACTGGGCCGTGAGCTCCTCAAGGGCAAAATCTATGCTGTCTTTAGCTTGTCATCTCCAGTACCTGGAACAGAGACTAGCACCAAATTTTCTGTAGTAAAACAGTTGGGAAGAAGGCAGGCAAAATGAAGACAACCTTGCGTGAAGTTGTGTACTGAAGGTCATAGAGTGGGTCATTGTGGGGCTGAGGTCAACACCCTCTCACCCCTTGGATCAGTGCTACATTCATCAAACACTCAGGTCTATTGCAGGGACAGTCAGTGAGTGTCACACCAGCCACAGGGCAGGCCAGAATCTAATGGGTCTACCATTCCCAGGAAAAGTCCCATTGCAGGCCAGATAATACCTAGGAGGTCTTCAAAAACTCGAATTGAACATTCATTCCAACTCCACGAAGGGAACAACCAGAAACAAGTGCACACGACGTTGCAAAGGCCTCAAACCAGCTCATCTTATTCCTTGAATTGTGCAAAATAGAAAAGTCACAAAACAGGAGCCACTGGGTCTGGCGGAGGTTAGGTCATAGAGCCTAGAAGCATATTTTGTTTCAGACTGTCCTTTATCATCACTTACCTACTGACCAAGCGTCTGAGAGATCACCAGCCCTCTCTGATTCTCAAAATTTCCATCTGCAAAACAAGAAGACAATCACAATTAATCCCTTGAGTCCTCTGGACTAAAATGCATCACTGGTTTTATACCTAATGTTGGCTACCAACTCTCCATGATCCCATGGAGCAGAGGAAATTGCCAATGGTCACGGTTTGCAAGGGGAACTATTCAGAAAATGAAGTGTGATCATAAAAAATTAAGCATGGTAATTAATAGTTATGTTGCAAGCCCGGATGCCAATAGTGCCCAACTCCCAGGACAGAAAATTCAGCCTTCCCATCATTTGGGCACTTATGTTTATTTTTCATAGATGTTAATCTGTGAAAGGCCACTAAGAAACCAGAAGAAATAGAGCAAAGAAAAGGGCTGCAACCTCAACATACTTCCTTCCAACATTCTGAGATACTTTTCCAAACTTATTTTCTTGTATACATGGAGTTCAGCTCTTTTCAGAGCAGGGGCTATACAAATCCATACAATTTAAAAGTACTCAGTGCCCAGCAGATTGTGATTCTCCCTCTCTGGCCCCTGGTGTTAGAGCAGGACTGTTGCCTTGGTTGCTTTATTTCGTTCTCTCAGCTTGGTCAGTTTCCCCAAGCTCTTTGGATCTGAGGTCTGATCTATGCCCTCACTGCTACACCTGAGCCTGGCGGAGTAAAGAGCAGGTGACCTCAGCCCTTGGACTGTCCTTCTCCAGTTGGGATCTGCTACCTCATCTTGAAAATAAGAAAACTTACCAGCCTATCACAGATATTATTTTAACTTAAAAAAAAAAGAGGCTACAGAAAGAAAAGGAAACTCATACATTTGAGTCCCTACTAAGTGACAGTTATTGAGCTGATAATATCTGCAGACATTATCTCATGATCCTCATAAACACCCTGGGAGATTTTTACAGCTGAGAAAACTGTAGCTCGATAAGGCTTAGTGATCCATCCAAGGCTTGATGCAGTAATTTGGGCACCAACATCACATTTTTTACCATATCCATGGGTTGCCTCTACTATCATTAACTTTTCCAAAGCAATTCACATATTCTTGTTTAACTTTATTTTTAAGGGATTTTATTATTAAAAAAAAAATCCTACAGCTCCTTTCCTGTGCCCCCCACCGCCCGTGCCTAGTGAAAGGTAGTCTTGCAACTGAAAATGGATTCTGTAGATACAAAGGGGATGCTAACAACTCAGTTTATACTTATAACCATTCTACATACAAATATCCATGAAGTCACAGGTTTGAGATGCAGTTTATATACCTTTTTCTAATTCTTATTATAATAGATAACTCTTGACATTTAAAATGCTCATCCACTTTGCCCACCTCCCCCTCAGTGCCCCCATTACATTTTGGGGGGAGGCTTGTGTAAGTTCCCTCACTTTACTGTGACCTCAGAACCTCATTTTGTCATATTTTAAAGCTGAAACAACAAAAACACCTTACGATATGTTCAAAGTCACACAGCTCCTTACAGAAGGAACCAGGACTTGCCCTGTTAACCCAGCGTTCATGCCAGTCCTCAAATTCCAAATTTGCATTTCTTTAGCATCTGACCACTAATTAAATTTTATTTCCAAATCAAGGCAAGGTCATCCAGTTCCATTACACTGTCAGCTTCTCCAAAAAGTGACTAGATTGTATCAGTACTTATTTAAGACCCCCCAAAGGGCCCTTGGATAAGAAGCTGCATAATTTCTAAAACCAAGTTTAGAAAAATGTGAACTGAAAGTGATTCTTTGTTCAAAGATCCAAGATAGTAACCAAGGAAATGGAAAGGGCTGGTAATCTAACACCCAGGAATGCCACCGCCACTGCAAATGAGGATGAAATCCCAACTGCCAAGGGATGAGCAAAAGAGTGGCAAAGGGATTGTGCTGGACACTGATGGAAGCTGTGGTGGAGTGAGCTTTGGGCAGCTCTAAACTTCCACTTCCTGTCATCTGGCTTAAAATTAATTGGCATGAATATTTTATGACCAGCAAGCAAACAGGCTGAAAGGCCTATAGAAATGGCCTAGACCTTCATCATCAAGTTTCTTATTTCTACATGGAAGAGGAGATCCAAGCTGGGCAGAAACAGGAAAACAAACAACTCTGATTATCCTTCCCAGGGAAGGGATAATCAGAGTTGTTTATAAACTATTATTTTTTTCTATTTATCCAAATATACTAAATACAGTTAAATCTCACTGACTACTAGCAATACCTTTTATATATATATTTTCTCCTAAATCTTTTTGTAAGAAGACACATGGACATTCACACAAGTCACATTCACATTCAGATACTCTACAAAATAGGATCATATTAAACAAACTCATTATAACAACTCTTTTTCTTTTCCAGCACTGAGGATTGAAGTCAGGGTCTCATGTATGCTAGGTAAGCACTCTAGCACCACTGAGATACATTCCCAGCTGTTTTATTTTATTTTGATATAAGGTCTCTCTGAGTTGCCGAGGCTGGCTTTGAACTTGTGATCTTCCTGCCTTACCCTCTTGAGTTGCTGGAATTATAGACTTGTGCCATTGAGTCTCACATGATCTATTTTTTCACCTAGTGAAATAGCATACTTAAAAATGGTTATGTAGCCAGGCTCAGTTGTGCATGCCTGTAATCCCAGAGGTTCTGGAGCTGAGGCAGGAGTATGGCAAGTTCAAAGACATCCTCAGCAAAAGTGAGGCACTAAGCAATTCATTGAGACCCTGTCTAAGGAAAGATCACAATGAACACATCTGAATAAAAAGATATTTAGAACCTATTTTGAAAATCTATACAACAATAAAATAGAAAATATCAAAGACATCAACAATTTTCTAGAGACATATGACCTACCCAAACTGAAAGACCTACCCAATTTAAACAGATCAATTTCAAGTAATAAAATAGAAAATGCCATAAAAATCCTATTAACCAAGAAAAGCCCAGGACCCAATGGATTCTCAACCAATTTCTATAAGACTTTTAGAAGAATTAACACCAATACTCCTCAAAGTATTCCATGAAATAGTTGAGGAGGAAACACTTCCAAATTCATTCTATGAGGCTAATATCACCCTGATACCAAAACCAGACAAAGGCACATAAAGGAAAGAAAACTTCAGAATCCCTGATGAACATAGATGCAAAAAGTCTCATTACAATTCTGGCAAATCACATACAAAAATATACTGAAAAGATAGTGCACCACAATCAAGTGGAATTCATTCCAGTAATTCAGGGTTGGTTCAACATATGGAAATCAATAAACACAATTCATCTTATCAATAGACTTAAAAACAAGAACCATATGATCATCTCAATAGATGCAGAAAAAAGCATTTTAAAAAATACCGCACCCCTTCATGTTCAAAACACTAGAAAAACTAGGGATAGTAGGAACATACACCTCAACATTGTAAAAGCTATATATGCTAAATCCAAGGCCAGCATAATTCTAAGCAGAGAAAAATTGAAAGCATTCTCTCTAAAAACTGGAACAAGACAAGGATGTCCTCTTTCACCACTTTTATTCAACATCGTCCTTGAAACTCTAACCAGAGCAATTAGGAGAAAGAAATTAAAGGGATACAAATATGTAAAGAAGAATTCAAACTATCACTATTTGCCAATGACATGATTCTATATTTAGAAGATCCAAAAAATTCTACCAGAAAACTTCTAAAACTAATAAATGAATTTAGTAAAGTAGCAGGATATAAAATCAATACCCATAAATCAAATACATTTCTATACATCAGTGATGAATTCACTGAAAGAGAAATTAGGAAACTACCCCATTCACAATAGCCTCGGAGGGGGTCGGGGGGACTTGGGAATCAATGTAACAAATCTAACAGAAGAAGGGAAAGTCCTCTACAATGAAAACTACAAAACTAAAGAAAGAAATTGGAAAAAACCTTATAAGATGAAAGAACCTCCCATGTTCCTAGATAGGCAGAATTAGTATTGTCAAAATGGGCATACTACCAAAAGCATTATACAGATTTAACACAATCCCAACTAAAATCCCAATGACATTCTTCATACAACTATAAAAAGCAATCATGAAATTCATTTATACAATAAGAGAACCAGAATAGACAAAGCCATCCTTAGCAAGAAAAATGAAGCAGGAGGCACCACATTACCAGAATTTAAATTATACTACAGAGCTATAGTAACAAAAACAGAATGGTATTGGTATCAAAACAGACATGTAGACCAATGGTCCAGAATGAAAGACACAGAAACAAATCCATACAAATATAGTTATCTCATACTAGACAAAGATGCCAAAAACACTCACTGGAGAAAAGATAGCCTATTCAACAAATGGTGCTGAGAAAAATGGAAAGCCATATGTAAACAAAATGAAATTAAACCTCTATCTCTCACCCTGCATGAAACTCAACTCAAAGTGGATCAAAGACTTAAGCACTAGAACAGAGACCCTGTGCCTACTAGAAGAAAAAGTAGATCCAAATCTTCACCCTGTTAGCTTAGGTTCTGATTTCTGTAACAAGACCCTTAAAG
This sequence comes from Callospermophilus lateralis, assembly GCF_048772815.1. Classification (NCBI taxonomy): domain Eukaryota; kingdom Metazoa; phylum Chordata; class Mammalia; order Rodentia; family Sciuridae; genus Callospermophilus; species Callospermophilus lateralis. The sequence goes on from NW_027514360.1 coordinate 532,731, forward strand.
CACAAGAAGTAAACTAAAGAATCAATAAATGGGATGGATTCAAACTAAACAGCTTCTTCTGAGCAAAAGAAACAATAATGTGAAAAGAGAGCTACAGAATGGGAGAAAATCTTTACTACATGCACTTCAGATAAAGTATTAATCTCTAGGATATATAAAGAACTCAAAAACCTTAACACCAAATAATAATAATAATAATAATAATAATAATAATAATAATAATAATAATAAATAATCCAGTCAATAAATGGGCTAAGGAACTGAACAGACACTTCTCAGAAGAAGATACATAATCAACCAACAAATATATGAAAAAATGTTCAACATATCTAGCAATTAGAGAAATGAAATTCAAAACTACTCTGAGATTTCATCTCACTCCAGTCAGAATAGCAATTATCAAGAATACAGGCAACAATAAAGTTGGCGAGGATGTAGGGAAAAAGGTACACTCATATGTTGCTGGTGGGACTGCAAATTGGTGCAATCACTATGAAAAGCAGTATGGAGATTCCTCAGAAAACTTGGAATGGAACCACCATTTGACTCAGCTATCCCACTCCTTGGTTTATACTCAAAGGACTTAAAATCAGCATACTATAGTGATGCAACCACATCAATGTTTATAGCAACTCAATTCATAATAGTTAAACTATGGAACCAACCTACGTGCCCTTCAATAGATGAATGGATGAAGAAAATGTGATCTGTGTAGGTGATGAAATATTTCTCAGCTTTAAAGAAGAATGAAATTATGGTGTTTGCTGGAGTTAGAGAATATCATTCTAAGCTAAATAAGCTAATGCCAGATGTTTTCTCTGATATGAGATTGCTAATTCACAACAATGAGCAAGGGAAAAATAGAGATGCTTTATATTAGGTAGAGGGGACTGAAGGTAGAGGAGGGAATATGGGGATAGGAAGGATAGTAGAAAGAAACAGACATTATTACCTTATATACATATATAACTACATGATCGATGTGATTCTATATGTATAATCAGAAAAATGAGAAATAATATCCCATTTATGTATGATATATCAAAGTGCATAAATGCAGTCTACTGTCATGTATATCTAAAACAAAAAAAATTTAAAAAATCAAGCTAAGAGCTTGGTGACATTTTGAAGTTTTCATGAAAATCATTTTTTCTTTAATTACTAAAAATTTTATTACATTTATAAAAAACAAACAAACAATAAATAAATAAATAAAGTGCAAAATAAGGCTGGGGATGTGGCTCAGTGGTTGAGTGACCCTGAGTTCAATCCCCAGTACCAAAAAAAATAGATATATAGATACATAAATAACCTCCTACTTACAGATGTAGAGATTGTTTCCAAATTTTTTCATAGTGTAAATACTTTGATACTTTGTAAACATTTCTTGCAAGGTTGTTTGAATATGTACTTAAACTATATTGCTTAACATTTTGAACAATTTAAAACTACCCTCCCCTGCAAAAAACAAAACAAAACAAAACAAAACAGAAAAAAAACTATACCACATTTAATTTCTACCAGCAATATATGTGAATGCCATTTCTGGTTTTCATCAATATTAGGCATTAGCATGCTTTTCTAAAAAAAAAAATCCTCTATCAATGTGATAGGTAAATGGTGCTTTGATATTTTAATCTGCCTCTCTTAAATACAGTTAAACACCTTTTTCTACATGTCTTGGCAACTGCACTTCTGTTAGGAATTTCACATTTTTTATCCTTAACCCATTTCTACATACAATGTCAGTCTCTTGTTGGTACAAAAGAATTCATCATTTGTCTTTTGCTTGTTGTTATAGTTGTTATTATTGTTGTTATTTTAACCTTCTTCCAGCATGTTCAGTCACAGGAAGGGCACCACTGTCTCTTAATTACTTTCACTAGAAACCTGAGCTCCTGTCTTGATATGTCCCTGCATGTCACTACCACAACCAATCACTAAGTCCTAACATCTGTACCTCCAAAGACACCTTAGATCACTACATTTTTTCTTCCTCTCCAGCTCCATTACCCTCATGCAAGCAAGCCATCATTATCTCTCACCTGGACTTGGGCAGTCCCCGTCTACCTGGTCTCCCTAATCCTCCACTCTAATTCTTTCACCATCAAAGTCAGAGGGATTTTTATATATATATATAAATGCAAGTTGGATTGTCTCCCCTGCCAAAAATCCTTTGAGAGCTTCCTAATCCAATAAAGATAAAGTGTGACCTTGTGCCTTACAAGGCTGCTTCTAGAACCTGGGTTCTGTACTTCGTGGGTTGCTAATCCATTCATCCCACCTTAATCTCTAAGCTTGAGCTATACTGGATTCCTTTCAGGTCTTCAAATGGGTCAAAGCCTTCCCTAGTGCCATTCCCTTCTGTCCTAAAGGTCGTATGCTCTGCCCTTTGCCTGCTAATCCAAGTCCATCCTTCAGGACTGTCTGCTTAAACGCCATCACCCCAGAGAAACCCCAAACTCCCAGACTAAGTAAGTTCTCCTAACTATGTACAGGTCTTTTCTTTGCAGGACACACACTGTGATGGAGTGCTGCTTGGTGTGGTTCATTTAATATGTGGCAGACTGAAAGGTCCACGAGGACAAAGACAGGTCTCCCTGGTCCAGCATTCTCTCCTTAGAGCTTGGCATGGTACCTAGCACATTTGCCAAGCAGTCAACAAATGCTCACTGAATTGCTTTCTTTCTCAAAGGAAAAACAAAAGGTAAACAACCAATCTATTCTAAGGACCAAGCAAATCAACTCTAAGTTTTAGTAAGAAATTAATGTGGGTCTTTATTCAGAAAGCATATGAGGTGACAAATCAGACCGGTTCTTCATATGCCAGGCTCTGACCTAATCACGAATGACTGTCATATCTCCTTCCAGGAACAAAATTCAAATCCCTGACTTTGGCAACCACAAGCTCACCAGAGTTGAGGCATTTCAAAAGTGAGGTCCATGCCTTTGTCCTTTCTGTATCTCCCTCCTCTATCCACCCTGTTTTATCCATCTTCAACAAGTGTCTCTTCAGTGAATTTACTTTATGTCAAGTTATATAGTAATTACATCAAATCCACCAGCTTTTCTCCTAACATTTAAAAATAAAAAATAAATTTGCATTTCTAGCATTATTGCTTTGATGATTTTGCCTTCTATAGATCATATGTATATTTATGAATATTTTCTCTTAGGTTATTTTGCTGAATTGAAAGGAAGAAAAGTGGATTATATGTCAGAGAGTCTCAGCGCTTCACCAGCTGCCTCTTTGCCCTGCCCCAAAGTGAAATTTGTCCTCAACACTACATTCAGTCACTGAATTTAGTAAAACTAAATTGCTTGTATTTTTTTTTTTTAACCCTGGATGTCTGCCGGCACTTAGGTCCTCTCTCCCCCTGCTCCCTTTCTTAGAGGGTCTCTGGGATAGAAGGCAAAGAGCAAGTTGTGCTGTAGATCCACCATTTCTTTACCTTAATTTGGTCTCACAGGGCACCAACTGGGGCTGAGGCTCCCACTGGCTTACCCATCGTATGCAATGGTCGACCTGGGTGGGTCAACACCTGCAAGGGCAGGGCCCTGGGACTCACTAAAGCAGGGAAGGAGAGAGCACCAGCTAGTCTCCTTTCTGGAAGTCTCTGCTCCCTCTGCTCAAGAGGTCCTAGAAAATCTAAGACTCAGAGATGCTTCTTGAGCTCTATATATCTGCTCTTCAGGTGCAGTAGCTGATTTCAGCTGATTATATATTTCTTGATATAAGTGAAGCTGGTCATATTGCCACCATATGTCTGAGTAAGGATGGGTGCTTCCCAAGGACTATGGTGTTTAATTTCCAACATCTTCACTGCTTGTACTTGTTTTTTTTTTATCCTGGATGTCTGCTGCCAGTTAGGTCCTCAAACCATGTCCATTTTAGCTTTCTTCTGGGTATTTCAGAGTCAAAGATTTTGTTCTTCTTTCTCCCTCTTTGTTAGATTTCATTTTTGTGTATGTGATCAGAATGGTGTGAAACAATTTAGGATGAGAAAATTGTACTCTAGCCACAAGACCTCAGCCCCTAACAAGCCAGCATGGTGTGGGTAAAATCCTGATGCATTAACTGGCCTTCTGGGGACCAGCCACGCCTTCTCTGGGTGCCCTTCATGCTCCCAGCTGGGATACTCTGCATCAAGTTGCTTTCAGACAGAGATAGTTTCTGTGCTGTTCAGCAGAGAAAATGGTTTTCATTATGTGCATGGAAAACATGGAAAGTCTAATAATAATCCAAGATACTACATGATATTGTCATCTCTTTTCAAACAAGCCACAGAACCATGTGAGGGAGTCTTTCTAATTTTAACAAACCAACCATGTGAGCTCTTCTTCTTCTTTTTTTTTTTTAAGTTGTAGTCAGACAAAATACCTTTATTTTATTTATTTATTTATTTATTATTATGTGGTGCTGAGGATCGAACCCAGGGCCTTGCACGTGCTAGGTGAGTGCTCTACCGCTGAGCCACAATCCCAGCCCCATGTGAGCTCTTCTTGAAGGATCAACTTCTCCACCCAGCAACTTCATGTTCACCCTTCTATTCAACACTTAACTGTTTATTCTGTGTCAGACCCAGACCAGAGCTGGTGTCTAGAAAGCAGAAAGGACACCAGCCTAATCCATGTTCAAATTCTGGTTATAACCCAAGTTGAGTCAGGGGACACTGAGAAAGTTACTTACTCCCTCTGAGCCTTAGCTTCCTTCTCTTTATGTAAACCAGGATACTTATTCCAGTCTTACAGGGATACTATGGGAATTATATGGAACAGCATTTCTCAAACATCTAGATGGGTCCTACAGAGCAGTCCTGAAGAACACTCCCTGCTTTTACATTTCTACCACTAAGCATGGTCCACAAGACATGCTCCTGCACTAAAGGACACAAACTGGTAGAATGGGGGAGCCTGTGACCTACAGTGAAATCCACCAATGAAGGTTCAGTTCTAATGGGGTGAGAACAGGCAGGTCAGTCTTCCTGTAAGACTTAGGAGCATAGTCTTTGCACAACAGAAAGGTCCACGGCACTGGGCATGAGATGCAGACCCATTCTGAGAAGGGCCTGCTGAAGAGGGGGAGGTGGAATGCAGGCATGGGTGCCAGGCTCTGATAATGGGATTGTCCCTTCAGGGGTTTTAAGCTGGGCACATATAGGGCCAGATTTGTCATTCAGATCATCACTGGCTGCAGTGAGAAACAGGGCTGAAGCGAGAAACAGGGCTGAAGCAGAGAACCACAGAGCCATAGCTGATCCAGACCCAAGGAAAGGGTTCCTGATTTTGTTCCTGGGGTCACTAATTTCCCCTCCCTTGCCAGCTCCTCAGCAGCATAACTGCAGTGGCCCAGTTAGCAGAGGCTGTGGGCCTGGCTTCATTGGCAATGCCTTGAAGAGTAATTTCAGGTATCAACTGTAAATCCCTCCATGCAGCCTGTTCTTTTCTGACCCAGTTGGTGCAGGGCAACCTCCACAGCAGTCCTGGAGCCATGGGCAGGCTGGTTGAGTTGTTGCTTCAGCCGTTAAAAGTTAAATTAATTTGATATATTTGGTACTTTTTTTTCTTTTTGTCATGGACCCTGTGTTTATTTTTAAGGGTATTAGTAAACTGAAACAGATAAGGTCATGGGCCCAAGAGGTTTATAGTGGAGAATATTTGGCTGACTTATAACCTAAAACTGAGTGCTGGAGTGTGTTCAAGAAGGGCCAAGTGACACAAAAGTCTCCATAGTAGCACAAGGAAAGCTTCATGGTAGAAGTGGCTCTTGCCTGCACCCTGGAGACTAAGAAGGCACCAGAGAGCCATAGATGGCAAAGGGCACGCCATGCTGAGAGCAGCTGTGTGTGGAGAAAGTGGAGCAGCTCGCTGTGCTGGATCATAAGGAATGGATGAAGAGGTGATAGGGGACAAAGTCATGCCAGGAAGGGCCTGGTGTCACTCACTACTTTCTTCCCTAATTCACAAGAGCAATGGTTATTTAAGAGCAAAGCAGTAACTTTTATTAAGTGCTTACTACGTACCTGATAATGTGCATGACATCATCTCTATATGAACTCACTTTATTTAAATTTGGCTCACCATTTCCATCTGACAACTGAAAAAACTAAGGCTCAGAGAGGTTCTGTGGCCTGCTGAGGTCATAGGGGCAGGAGTGGAGCCCAAATATTTGAATCCCAGTCCAAGGATCCCACTCTGTACAATACCATCTCCCCCCAATGCTGGGGACATAGGTACAAGCTTCAACAACCAAGCACAGACACCTTACCCCCATCACCTGTGTCATGGAGTCACATTTTATTTCCCAAGGAGAGAAATTAGCCACATATGCCTCTTTGTAACAATATCTTAAGTAATTCCTAAGGATATATATTTGATTGAAATCAACTGGTGACTGCCTGTGGGCACTGGCAGTTATCATGTACAGGGCACCTCCACTCCAGGTTTGTGGTAATCATCACAGCAACCCTATAAAGCAGGTTTTACTTCCCCAGGTTTATAGTTGAGGACATGAAGCTTGGAGAGGCAATGTGACTTGCCTCTAGGAACAAGAAGCAGGGGGCCTGGCACTCAGACCCTCCTGTTAACTTCAAACTCAGCATTGCATCAATTCCACATTCCCATGGTCTCCCTCCAATGGGTGCCCCTTGGCTGGCTCCCATGTCTGTAGGTGGACCTACCTCCCATCAGTGGTACAAGCTAGAAACCCAGGCCATCCTTAACCCCTCTCCCTCTCCTCCACCCCCAGAGCTAACCCATCATGGAGTCCAGCTGGTCGTAACTGCTTAAGCTTTCCCATTTTGGTCAACATCTCACCATCTCTGCCTCCACCATCTTCATCCCAGCCACAGTCATCTCTCACCTGAGCTTCTATAGTGGATCCCCACTGGTCTCTCTGCATTCCATGCTCAGGAACATGTGCCTCCTACACTGGCTACATGCCCATATGGTCTGGTCCCTGCTGGCCGTTCTGCTTCCTCTCTGCAATTCTTTTCTTTCCTCAGACATCCCATTCTGTGTGACCCTAGGCTTTTCTGTGTCTCAGCTTTTTCCCCTGAAAAACAACAAGAAATACCCAAGAGCTCTAATCTCAGATTTCCATACAAAAACCCACTGGGGAGGAACCAGGATAGAAACTGAGGCATGAGGTCTAGAGATCTGAGTACCCTGATGCTCTTCTAGCACTGGAAACCTCAAGGGGGCCAAGGCCTGAGTGAGGGTGGGAGCCTTCACCCTCTCTCCTGGTAGCCCATCCCAAGCTTCTCTAATTGCTTCAAGCACCCAGCAGGCTGGTCGATGTTGGTCTGATGTAACTGAGTGACACCCAGGCTGCATAGGGCCCAGGGAATTGCCTTGAAGCTGCGTCAGGTGTGAAAGCAGAGTGGGCCGGGCAGAGGGTGGAAGTGGGCTCCTGAGGGCTGGTCTCAGGACTGGTACCCATGGAACCTGGAGTCCTTGGAGCTGGAATGGCCTAGATATCACTGGGGACAAGAGCATAAACTTTCTGTCCCATGAACCCCTTTGGCAATTTCTTGAAACTTACAGGCCCTTTCTTAGAAAAGTGTTCCTAAATGCATAAAATAAAAAATCAATAAGATTACAAAGGAAACCAATTATATTGAAAGAGTTATCAAAATGTTAAAATGAGAAATTTGTGATCGTTACATTTTTATTTCTTTTTTAAGTCATAACAAGATCTAACGACAGGCCTAATAACTATCATAACCTTGAGATAGTGATGAGCGTAAATGATATTTTGAGGCATCTCCAATAACTATAATGGGATACAAAAATATCTGATTCTTCCTGGTAACAAAGTCTCAGAAACTGCTAATGCTATTGTGGTTTATTGCCTACATTCACAATGGGAGAAAATGCTAACTTTCAGTTATTTTGTTCCCGGCCACACACTCACATTAAGAAGCTCTGATTTAGTGCAGTAACTTCATTTTACAGAAAAGGAAAGTAAAGTGCCTGTAGGGACAGGGACTTGCACAGAATTACCCAGTGAATTTGTTAAATCAGATACAGGAATGGGTCCCTGCTGCCTCCCAGGACCTGCTCATACCACTCCTCAGAGCCATGTCCAAGTGTGAGATTCTTCAAACTCTTTATACAGGACAATAATCTCATTCTTTGAGTCTTGGTTTTGTCATCTGTAAAATGGGAATTACCATGCCCACCTCTGTGGACTACAATGAAGACAGAATGAGAAAATGATCCAGAAAAGGACAAGTTACCTGGCTAGCATTCTGCATTGCATACACAGATGCTCCTTGATCTGCAGGGGAGTTATGTCCTGATAAATCCATCAAAGGTTGAAAATACTGTATGTCAAAAATGCATTTAATATGCCTAATCTCCTGACCATCATAATTTCCTGCCACAGAGCTGCTGAGAGTTGGGGTTGCTTCTCTCATCATGTGGCTAACTGGGAGCTGCAGCTCACTGCCACTGCCCAGCATCACAAAAGAGTATCTATAATGTATTGCTAGCCCAGGAAAAGATGAGAATTCATCACACTAAGTATGAATATGTCACTATCATAAAATCATTAAGTTGAACCATTGAAAGTTAAGGACCATCTGTAATAGTCACATGTGAGTAATTATTATGCATTACCTCTCAGGAAACCAAAGGGTAGGAGGGCCCAAGGTGGCAAACATTAATGCCTATAGGGGTAATACAAGAGGGAGGAGTGGGGACTGTGGCAAACTCTAGAACTTGTGCCCTTCTGAAAGGGGTAACTGTCCTTCATTACTCCATTACAGAAGGTAGAACTAATATTGGCAACTCTGACTTTCAAAGGGATGGTGGAACTCTCTATTTTGGCAAAACGTACCAGTTTTTGTGTTAAATTTCTTGATATTTAAAATAGAATGTGTGGCCAAAAGCTTGTCAGTTTGTAGCCTCTGGGGTTTATAGGGAAGGCGGTTCCATTCCCTGGGAAAACAGGTCAGTGTCCCATAAAGGCCAAGGAGTCCTCACTCCGTCCCAGCCCTGGAGGTCAGGCAGAGCCCATGCAGAGCAGACATTCTTGCTTGGACAACCACAGCTACCCCCAACAGCCACACTCAGTTTTACAATTGTGATCCAGCCTCTCGCTGCTGGGAGCCTGCCCTGTTTTATTAATAACCCTGGATCATGCTCACAGCACATCAAGGTAAACAGAGACATTTCCAGGGCGTGTAATGCAGGAATTCTAACAGATGAAGAAACAGGCTTCCAAATATAAATAGGAAGATAAGATAAATAGACAGAGATTCAAACTGGCTTCATGCTGGCTTACAGGCTGTGAGCCATATTCTTAGCAAATTGGGACTGGAAGAGATCCTCATCTGCAGGATGGGGAAACAGGCTAGGAGAAGAAAAAAGACTTGTTGAGGGTCACATTCATTATTTGGATCTTCTGATTTCTCATAGCATTGATTTCGTCATCTGAAAACTCACTCAGTTTCCTGACAGTGTCAGATTCTCTACCCTAAACTACTGTTCATGATGGTTTGATTATCTCAGACTTGACCTTCAAGACCAGCCTGAGTCAATGTGCGGGAACCTGACTCTGCCAGGCAGGGGCAGATCAGAGCCCCCAATGCCTACATTGACCACAGCACAAGCCAGGTGGGATGGCCACTGCTGGTGTATATGTCCTTACCAAGCTCTCTCCACCCAGAGGTCAGCCCAGGCCTGGCACACTGGAGGTGCTCTACAAACGAAGACTAAATGAAGCAGTGACAAATGCATGATGTCCCTTTCTACCTGCAGTGGCATAAGGAGGTTGCAAATGAAGATTGTCACAGGACAGCTCACCACACACCATCCAGATATCAAGTTAAAATGCAAAAGTGGTTCCAAGCATAAGATAAAAGAAAGACTTTGGTCTATAACATCAAAGAGCAGCCAAACTCTGGTGAGGAAGGTACATGGTTTCTTTGATAATTCCTCCTGTGAACAAAAGGAGGAAAGCTCAGCAGTGGTGGAGACGCAAGAGGCACCCGATCCTCCCGGATACCTCACACGCTGCCTCACTGGATACCCAGCGGCTTTCCAAGAAGGCAGGACACACCCGGAATGAGGAAGGTGAGGACCAAAAGCTGAATCACACAGGAGAGGGGCAGCACTGGAGCTGACACGTGCAACTCTCTTCATCCTATCTCAGTTTCTCCTTCCTTGACAATGGACCCTTTGTGCCCTGCCTGTCTATTGCTTATCCCAGGCATGAGCAGCTCTTTGAATACTTTCTTTCCTCACCTCCACCCTGGGCCCTTATATTCCAGCCCTGCCTCTGTCAAGGTCTGGGAACCTGGGAAGAGAAGGTCAGTTATTGTGACATCTGTCTTCTGCTTTCTAGGAAAAGGAATAGAAAGTGGAAAACAAGAGAAGCCCAAAGCCTCTGCTCACTATAAGCATGCTGCGGAAGGAGAGAGAGAGGGCTCTTTACAGCTTTTTAAAATATTAAGTTTTAAATGTCATTAACATTTCCATGTCACCCTATAAAATGTGGTTTGGGGGCACCTGCTTGCAGACAGAACATCTTGGTTAATTCATTCCTTCATCAGCCTAATAAGATGAGACCTGGCTGGGAGTTTTGAGTGTGGCGACCCACACGGTGGAAACCATTCTGAGTACTTAGGGTGCACTCTGGACATTTCTGGCTTCTAGTTGGACAAGACTCTGCATCTGACAATGATTGACACATTGAATTCCTCTCCATCCTAAATGGATGAGGCAGGGTCTGGAGTCAGAGAGCCTGAAGTCCCAAACCCACCATAGCTCTCAGCTTCTCAGCATCTATGCTTAAGCAGTCAGGACTTGTGTGGTGATAGTACCACAGGTCAAGCCGCCAGCAGTGTCCAGCATGTTAAATGCTTATCTCCCTGGTCCCCTGCCACTCTCACCGCAGCACTGCTGGGAGCTGAGTGCTGGAGGTAGCTGGAGGTTGGATGGAGGGTGACAAGTACAGTCAGTGTGTCATTTTCCCCAGGGCTTTGCCTTCATTGTACCTTGTAAATGCTGCTATGAGGGTGGGACTAATGTTTTACAAGCCCACAATGTATAGTTCTTTATGTGACCATGAAAACCTTCAGAGTGAACTCAAATTCACTTGCTACTCTCTGACTGAGGACACAAGACCCTTGGACTTACCCTCTGGGGCTCTCCAGCTGACCTCCCTTCTAGCAAGCACCCTGGAGTCTCCATTCAAACTACCCACCCTTCTCTAGCCATGTTCATCTAGTCCTGCCTCTCAAACTTTGCTCATTCTGTTTCTCTTCTGGAGCAATCAGAACCTCTTCAGTGTTTGCCCTGCCCCAGGCACACCCACTTGTGGGACCCTTTCTCTGTGATTCAAGTCCCTGCTGCCTCTCCCTCCCTGGAATCCCACAATACTCAAAGAAACTGCCGCCATTTTTATTTTCTTTCTTCCTTGGGGCTGTTCCATTTTCTGCAGGGCCCTGAAGGAATCTAAACCATTCAAGATTTCACAAGCTCTCACAAGAAGGAGAGTGCCTTCAAGGCAGGACAGGTGCTGACCCTCACTGTGCTCTCTTTGTGTGAGAAATTCCTCCCTATCCTTAAATCTTTAAATGTTCCCTCCTCCAGGAAGCTTTCCTTGGTCCATCAAACTGGTCTTGATCTCTCTTATCTACAATTCCCCATCTGAACCATTCTCAGAGGATAACCACTTCTGGCCATGTAATCATTTATGTGACTGACCCTCAGCCCTGTGAGCCCATGGGGGCAGACCATGTTCTGTTATGTCCCTGGTGTCAGTGCAAGTGTGGACACAGAGTGGGATTTCAGTAAAGCAGAAATCAGGTATAGAACACTTACCATGTGCCAGGCATTATTATTGCTATTGTTCTATATATACTAGCTTATTTAATACTTTATATATGTTAGTTTATTTAATACTTTACATAATTAACTTATTTAGTACTGTGTATTTACTTATTTAGTGATTTAAATACATTTGCATACTTGATGTTTTATGTGAATTTGCATATTTAGTGCTTTAAATACATTAGTTTATTTAATGCTTTATTAAATATTAGCATATTTAATGTGTATTTAATGTACACAGCCTACCTGTAAAGTATGTCCTACAATTACTCCCATTCTTAAGATGAAGAAACCAAGTCACAGAGAAGTCAGACAATATGCTTAACTGCTTAATCAAGATGAAGAAAGTGACAGAGCCATGCTTGAATCCAGCCATGTTGTTCCAGCAATCAGGTTCTTAACCTCTGAACAATAAACACTGCCTGAGTTCATGTATCTTCATCTCCTCAGACACTAGCAAAGAACCAAGCAGTCAGCAAGCACTCAATTAGCATGTCCCTAGCACCCCTTTGGTGGAGGCCACCACAATCATGGTGAGACCCAAGATGGAATGAGCATCTGACAGAGTAGATCCAACCCCTGCCAAGCCTGTCCCGAGTACATTCTGCAGTAGGATGTTTTCTTCCTCTTAATATGAATGATTTCCCTGCCAATTCCCAAACCACCACATGTCCTCTCTGCCAGGGTAGGTACTGAATCCATTCCTGGCAGGGAGCATAGATATGGAAGCTGCATGCTTTGCTACCATCAGGACTGATCTCCCACCTAGTTTCACATCCATTAAAGCTTCCCTCATACTTGCTTTATCTTCCAGAAGACCTTCTCTTTAGTCACTGTCAAAAATAATCAGTTTGGGTAACTGATGACATTCCTTGCCCCCAAACCAGAAGGCAAGGACATAGACCTTAGATTGTACTTCTCTGATTTCAGTTTTACTACCCTAAGCCCCATCTTCATACCTGTAACATTAAATTTTCCATAGTTTACATAATGGGGCAGGGGGTTCTGGTTTTTAAATGATTCCCAAGCCAAGTAAAATTCAATTGCCTATTTCTTCCCAGACTTGTACAAAGGGACCAGGGATCCAGACAAAGAATACTCCCACTGATAGTTCTGAAGTTACTGATTCAGTCTCCCCACTCTAGTTCTTTACTACAAAGCCCCATAAATTACATGCACCAGACCCTCCTTCCTACCAAGATACATCCCATGTAATGCTGTCCAACAGGATAATCCTCTGCTAAATCCTACACAATCATTTCCAATGTTTGCTGGTAATGGACACCAGGAAGCTAGCAAACCTGCCTCAGCTCTAAATGCATTTGCTAATAACTCTTTCACAGAAAGGGCTTCATTCCTGCTGATTTCAAGGCTCTGGAAATCAGACTCCTAACAAATTTCCTTTGACTTTGTTTCACATAATCCTGCTTCTGTCTGCTTCATGCTCTTCTCCAAATGTGTTGGGTCCCAGAGGGCCATTGTCCTCCATGAATGATGGTTTCAGACTCGACAAATGGCCCTCCATCTATCATCGTGGAGCTCCAGCAGCAACAACAGAGGGGCTTCTGTGTCTCTCAGAAAGCAGGCAGAGTAATGACCCTGCCTGGGACTTGCCTCCCCCACTGTCTTGGGAGGGATACCAAGGATGCTGGGAGTTCTGTGGAGGTGAGTGAAGGTGGAGCCATTTCCACTTTTACCAGGAAGCCCTTCTGGTCTGTGGAGACCCTATTTCTGTTCTCCTGTCTCAGGGGGCCAATCCCTGTTTTCATCCATCCTCCTCTCTGCAGTCTGAGATTTTTTTTTTCAGTCATGTCATCCATCTCCCTGTTGAGCTCTGAGAATCTAATGAGATAATCATACTGATGGTGTTCTGCAAATGCAGAAGGAGCAGCGCAGTTCAGCAGGACTGAATCTACAGTCTGGAGGGCCTGAATTCAAGTCTGGCTCAGTCACTTTCAGACATGGTCACCTCATAGAGCCACTTAACCTCCCTAAGCCTCAATTTTCTTATTTGCAAAGCAAAGCAGGAGTAATAATACTTTGTGGTCCACTGTGAAACTCCAGAGGATAATGTAGGGAACGAATGCTACAGTCAGTCCTCCCCAGCTCCTAGTTCTGCATCCACAGATTCAACCAATCATGCATCAAAAATATTTGGGGAAAAAGGGATGTATGTATCAAATACAGATAAACATTTTTGGTTGTCACCATACCCTAAGCAATATAGTGTAACAACTATTCACATAGAATTTACATTGTATCAGGCATCATAAGTAATCTAGAAATGATTTAAAGTAACCTGTGCATAGGTTGGGTGCAAATACCACACTGTTTGTTACAAAAGACTTGAGCATCCGTGGATTTGAGCATTCTTAGGCCGTCCTGACACCATCCCCCTATAGATACCAAGAAAGAGCTGCAACCACTAAACATAGTACCCGGCAAAGAGAAAGCTCTAACAAAGGGTATTATTTTTTAAAACAATTAATATTATAATAATGTTAATGACAAATCTATATCTTCCCTAAAACTCTAGAAAAATTGATGTTAGAGAAAAAGCATTTCAGTTTTCTTGTGCCATTGGGTCCTGCTTAATAAAAGGAGCTTCTTGAGAAGACTGGTGAGGCCAGTTCCAACCAGCTCCAGCCCATCCCTGGACTGAGCTCAGACCCTGACTCTGCCACTTACCCAGTGACCTTAGTTAAGTGATTCAAACTTTCTAGGCTTCAGTTCCTTCCTCCTCAAACTGGGATAAATGAGATCTACTTCATAGGTCTGCTGTGAGTCTAGTGTAGACAAATGTCAGCCTTTAGTGCCTTGCATAGAGTAGGTGCTAAAGGGAGCCCAGCTAGATACAGTACTTTCTTATTCATCAGACACCTAGTGGGAGTCCAGGATATTGTGCAAGGTGCTGAAAGAGTTTTGAGGAGGAGGAGGAGGAGAAGGAGGAGGAGGGGAAAGAGGAAAAAGAAAGGTGAGAAAGACTTGATCCATATCCTCAGGGACTCACAATGTAACAGCGATTCATAGCCCTGGCTACACATCACAGCCACTTAGGGAACTTTTAAAAAATACTGATGCCCAGACGGCATGCCCAAAGATTCTGATTTAATTGGTCTAGGGTAAGGCATGGATATCAGTATTTTGCAGAAGCTCCCCAGGTAATTTTAATGGGTCCAGGGCCAAGAATGATTGGCCTATTTGGGGAAGACATAAACACATTGCATAAAGCTCCAACAGAGTTATATTCAAAGGGCAGTAGGGACACAGACGAAGGCAAAGTTAAAGACTTGTCATTTAAGCTGAGTAATCATGTGGGAGTAGAGCTCACCAGAAAGAGAATCTAAGAGAAGGGCATTCTGCGCCTTACTGCTAGGTCCCAATTAAAAGCAGAGCCACAGTGAGTCACCATGCAGGAACTAGAATGATGCAGGACAATCAGTGAGTAAAGGAAGTAATCTCCAGGGCTGTGCTGACTCCCATGCAGAGCTCCCCAGCCCTGTATCTGGCCCTACTCCTTGGCTGAGCTCCAAGGGCTTCATTGCTCAAGACCAGGAGGCTCCTTGATGAGGAAGAGAGAGTGAGCATGTTCCACATTGTCAGGAAGTCTCTACAAAGTTCTTTCCTTCCCCATCAGCTGGTGCCACAGGTCTTGCAGAAAGGCCAAACTCAGAGTGACTCATAGATCTGTTGGTTGCTTGGAGATTAGTGACAAACACAGGTTTGCTCCTGTCCATGGTGCTGAAAAATGGAGAACCAGAGTGCTCCAAGTATGGTCTAGAGTTAAGTAGCATTGGTATCCCATGGGAGCTTATTAGTCAAAAAGAATCATGGGCCCTTCCCCAGATCTAATGAATGAGAATCATTCCTTATCAACATCCCTAGGTGACTTGTGTGCGCATTGAAGTCCAAGAATCAGTGTTTTCAATCTGTAGGCTACATCTCCTTTTTGACTTGTGAAATTAACTTAGTCCATCAGAAACAACATTTTCAAAGAGAAGAATAAAGTAGAACAGAAAAGAATTTAAAATGTCAGAGTTTATCACACATAGTAAAAGCAAGTATTGTTGTTAACTATATGCATATCTTAAGGAGGATATAAGAAATATTTATTACAATGAATTGTATTTTAAACAACGTCAGAAAATCACTACCTGTTTTTCTAATGTCTGGGTCATGGTGATGCTTATCAGATATCTCAAGATTCTCAGCCAAATGAGGAAACAGTAGGAGAAAAGAAGGTTATAGATGAAAAGGAAAAGAACAGGGGAGAGAGCCTAGGCCAGCTAGGGAGGCACACAATTGAGGGGACAGTGGTGAAGGAAAAATAATAAATGAAGCTGGCTTCAAATATCACTTTCCAGTCACCACCAAAGAAACAACAAGCAACCATAACTCAAGTATCAAATGAAGGTCCAAGAGTCCAGCTATGCAAATGCAGGTTTGCGCACCTGAGTCTGCATGGGCAAACAGGAATACCGAGTAGAGCTGGTTCCTTGTGATTTCAGTGAAATTGGGGATCATTTTACACCACCCTTAGAACAAATATTGTAGCGAGCTTCTATTTCTCAATGTGTGTAACTGATTTGACATACTGGAGAATTCCCTCTCATTTCTGATGTTTCACTGCCACCAGACCCAGGGAGGTTGGAGGGGCAGGGAGGAGGTGACACCTCTGGTTTACAGCCAATAGCAATGTGTTTTGCTCCTCCCTGCAGTTAGATTTCTTAGGTTTCCCATTGCTCACCATCAGCCAAGAAATTTAGAGGCACAACTCGGGAGAACTTTGGAAGGAAATAAATGGAGGCCTCTTTGAAATGCACAAAGATGCTTTGTTCACTTCAAGGGGTGACAGAACAAAATGTCAAGAGTGAAAGTGACACTGTGATTTTTCTTCCTTTTAGAAATGGCCAATGGGAGTTATTAACCTCTTGACATGTGTCTGTTATTTCATTTATTCAACAGTGTCCTACATTTGATTTTGCCTAGGAAATTGGTGTCTAATGGAAAATGACAAAAAGTGACTTTTAAAATAATTTTCTTCCAGGCAAGTGGAGTTTATAAAATACTGAACTCAATACCCCCACTTAGGGAAATTCCACATGGAGATAGCAGTATGGAATGCCACACATGGTATTAGTTTCAAGAAAGACATAAGCCATGTATCCAATTTTGTGTCTGTCCTACAAAAAAAAAAAAAAAAGGGAATCAAGACTAGTATCTCCTCTATAATGAGCTACCACAAATCAACTTGGACAGTGTTATTTTACATTTTAAAGAAGAAAATGATGGAGTAATAGAAACCTACAACCTATAAAGACAACTTTTATGCAGATAGGGTGTCTAATATTTTAGGACCTTAAAACCCTAAGTTAATTAGGGTGGATAGAGCTGGTGGAGTGGCTCTTACTGGTAACTACTATGTTCCTGGACCTTCATATCTTTATCTTATTTAACATACTTGACAGACAATGGGGTAAGTTTTACAAGCCCTGCTTACAGAGATGGTAAATGGAAGCTCAGAGAGGTCTAGCGAGGTCGGCTCATCAGAAGGACACCAGCAGAATCTGGACTATAGCATGTGATCCTAAAACTCTGATCAAGTTGTCCAAGGTCAACCTGTTCAGTGCCTTTCTGCCTCCGTTTCAAAAGCCCGAGCAGCACTGCAACTTTTCCTGTGGCCCTCTAGGCACTCTCGCGACTTGCTGCTTTCATTTCTCTGAATGTCACATCTGAGCAGGCTGACACTGCACTTTGGTTTTGTCTAGCACTGAAGGAGTTGTCCTGGTAAGTAAATGGTCATTTGTAGACAGGGCTCTCCTAGAAGGGGACTGGCTTTCCACAGGCCCCAAAGGATATCTACTTCCCTTCTCCTGAGTCAACTGTTTTGTTTTTTAACAGCCTATATCAAAATGAAAAAATTTAAGTAAAATTCCTCATCAAGGCTGGATTTTCTCAATAGTGCAGTTGAAACACTTCTGAAATTGCTTAATGACTAGAGGAAAATAGTCCTATCTAAGAATGACATTTTAAAAATTCTGATCTGAATACAAAGAAATTTAACACCATAATACTTTTCGTTAGGACCAACACGTTCCACGCTCTGTGAACTGGGGAGATACGAAAAGGCACCAAGATACCGTATTACGCTACAGGATCTATTTACCAGTGAAAACACAAATTCACTAAAAAGTCTAACTGGAACTCAGCTAGAAGGTGACACATTTCATCTCATGATATAAAGGATTTTTCTCAACAGTGGCACAACAATAAAGCAGCCAAGCTTATTAGCTTGTGAGTTTTGCCTAAAGACGTGCTGGTAAATATTTCACATTCGGCCCTCTAGAAATGGGAGAAGCCCTGATTCATAGTGTTTACTGATCTCTGTGGTGTAAATATTCCTACCATTCAAAGTGAAGTCCCTGCAGGAGGAGCTGGAAGGGGTGAGCAGCGTGATCATGGTAGATGATTTCTACTCTACAGACAACATAGACATAGGTGGGTAGTGTAATGAAGTAAAAGAATCTGGAATCAATATCAAGTAATTGCTCCCTTTGTTTTGAATATAACTTATTTACATGTAGGTTTCTATCATTTAATCTTTAACAATGGCTTTGTTTAACACTTAGCTCATAAAATCCCTCCGTAATTACTCATCAGTTCTCATGAAGCCTCATCTCCATGGGGTCTTGATTGCTTGGGGGAGAGGTAGGCAGTCACAGCACATCCAGTGGGGGTGTCTGCCACAGCTACAGCTGCAGCTGCCAGTGACCCTTCAGTGCCCACCCCATGCCAGTGACCATGCCATGAGCTTGTAAGCACTAACCCATTCTTCTTGATCAAAATCCCAGGGAGTGGATTTGGAACTAATATTACCTCCATTTTACAGAAGAGGAAACTGAGGCTTAGAGAGATTAACCAACTTGTCTAGTGTTACAGAACTGTAAGTGACGGTGCTGAAATGTTTGATTCCAAGTCCTTTTCCCTCAAGCCAGTACATTACTCTGATATAAAAAGAAATGCACTATATCTATTGGTTCATGAACCTCCAATATTCTTCAAGGCAAACTCATTTTTAACACAGGAGAAATGAAAGTCTATTCCCAGTTGCAGGCACCAGGAGGGTTGGCTCACCCTTCTGAGGTGAGAAACCAGAATATTCAGAGCATATAAAGCAAGGGTTTAAATAAATAGCACACTCCTTTTTTTGTTGTTGTTTAGCAATTAACAACAACAATAACAAAAAACTAAAATCTTAAATCAAATTGATTCATAATAAATCATCTGCATTAGAAGCTAAAAAATAAATCTCTATATACGCAGCTTAATTTCATCCCACCTAATGGAAAATTTGGCGCAGGCCAGCAAGATTGTCAACAATATACCACCCGATATGGAGTTTTGAGTATCTATGCTAACTGATCACAGACATTTTTCTTTAGCCAGGGAATAACAAAGGGGCAAATAATAAAATCAAAGTAGATACCTAATATAGTAGATCCAAACAGCACACCTCTGTAATTACAAAGATGCCAGTGAGCACAGGCATCTTATTCCATTACTAACCACCATTTTTCCACTGTGCCCCCAAATGGTGGATGTTTTGGTGTCAAGTCAGCTGCCTTCCACGCTACTGTGTCCTGAAGCTTTATCCCTAGTCCCTTCATCCATTATAAGTGATCCTGCCAACTGGGTTCACAGTTGGTTGATAAGACGCTCTAACCAAGTGTGTGAACGCTCCTCCCATGATTAATGGGCCTGCAGTTTAACACACTTGTTCTATGCGATGTCCACCTACCTTCTGCTGCAGTAGAGGGTCCCAGCTGGAAAGGCAGAACATAGCACAGGGCAGGACAGGTAGGGTCCAGAGGTCACAGGCAGAACGCAGCTTACTTCTGCAGCCTTCTAATCCTGGTAACATGCCCAGGATTGCGACTGAATGAAAATGTTTGCATTCAGTGTTTACTGTGTAAGTTTTGTTCACCCACTTAACCACCATCCCTGCTTTTTCATCATTCCTCTGTAGCATGGAATGATGAGATAGCGCTGCATGATGCAAACTATCTAAATCCCAGGCAATGGCTCCTGCTGTAACAAACAGGGCTGCAGGGAGGGCAGCCCAGCTCCTCGCTGGAGAAGACTCACTTTAAAATCCAACCAAATCATAGTGGAGAAAAAAAGGATAACTGCTATAAATTTTTTAGCATAAATGATGTAACAGTTCTTTCCAATCCTCCAAAGCAGCTCTTCAAGGTGTGTTTTGCTACCTCACTTCCTGGATGAGGAAACTAAGGCTCCAAATAATTGAGAAGTTTGTGCAGCCTCATACTGCCAATAACTGGCAGAGCCAGCTGGCATGATGGCACACACCTGTAATCCCACCTTGCAACTTTGCCTACACAAAAGGGAAAAAATAATTATTAAGGGTTTAGTCAGTGCCAAGGATGATGAAGAAGACAATGATAATAATAATAATGAAACTAGCCAATATTTTCACAGTGCTTAAAATACTCCAGTCACTCGTGGAATCAGATTTTCAAATCCTCCCAACAGCCTTCATTTTAGAGATGAGGAAACCGAGGCTCAGGGAGGTTATATAACTTGCCATGGCCATGTGGGTAAGGACTGAGCTAGGTGCCTCTGTGTAAATGCTCCTTGCAGCCTCCTCATATGGATCATGAGAAAAAAACAAAGGTGGCCACATTGCCAATTCACAGATGAGGAAACTGAGGCTCAGAGAAGTGGAGAGACTTTCTCAGAGATACACGGCTGATGGTTTGGAGGTGTTCACCATAACAGTGATTATAGCACAGGAATAGGAGACCTGACTGGGGGTTAGTTTGCTGCTTCCTGGCTATAACTTAAGCAAATCCCTTGCTTCTCCCAGCCTCAGTTTACCTACAAGGACAATAAGGGGCTTTCACCAGGGGCATCGTACTTCTCCACAGCCTGGATATACAGAGGCCCTGGGTGGTAGGATGACCCATGTGAGCTCTCTCTCAGCGCCGCTCTCAGACTCTACACACAGGCACCGCCACTGTCCTGGCTGTTATAGTTTCAAACAAATAAACAGCCTTAACCGCTTCCCGGATTGCTGCTTAATGCTTCTCTGCAGAGCGTGATCTCATTTATGTATCTGTAGAAAGGGTTTATGGCCACGCTGTTGATGTTGCGACATCCCAAGTGATTTATCAGAGAAGGTGATGTAAAAGAGCAGCAAGAAATTGCGGGGAGAAGGAGGGAGTTAACTACCCAATTTTTGCTGGCCAGGAAAGAGGCAGCCATAGTCAGGAGGAAACAGGCAATCTGTCCGAGTTCAAACAACTTGCCATGGGACTCCTATGATGACTTTCTGCACAAATAAGGAATGACAAAAAATGGACAATTTGGGACATGCAAACGGAGCTGACAGATATTCCCCAGGCCTGTTGACATCTTAGAGTATCACAAAGGCTACAGCATGCCGCACGCAAATCTGTCTCACAGCCTCCTCCATGTTAGTAGCTAGTCAGGGTCAGCCAGGAGTTGAGGTTTTAAGAGGCCTGGGTCGGTGTGCAGAGATCAGCAGCAGTTTGGCCTGTCCCAATGCACTATGGGAATATCAGGCTATGGGAGGGATGGGCAAAGGGCAGATGCAACACACAGATGAAGAAGTTCTGGGTCACGGCAAAACAGGGCTCTATGGGGCCTAGAAATCTATGTGAAGTCAGTTTCGTGTGGGCCTTCTGGAAGCAGAATTGACAAAAATTTCAGGTCACAGGTTCTTGGAGAGCCCAGCCTCACCTTGCCTTACCCTGCCTGATCACCTCCTGCTAATATCCTCTCATGACTCAACTCCCACATTCCCATGTCTCGGTACCAGCTGTTCCTCTGTGTGGATGCCAATTGCTGTGCTCTGCTAGCAAAGTCCTACTCTTTCCTTTAGCTTCTGCAAGCACCACCTGACTTAGAAAGCCTCCTTTCCCATCACGGCTGAATTCATGGGTATACAACCTTGACATTGTACATGGTCACAATCTTAGAAGAACCCCAAGCTGTGCCTAATGTGCTGCCATTGCTGTCTTTAAATGCTCAATTTTTTTTTCCCAATATGGCCATCAAACCCAGGGCCTCACACATGCCAGGCAAGGCACTTTACCACTAAGCTACATCCCTAAATTCTTAATTTTTAGCCAGGGGTCTACATTTTCACTTTGTACTGGGTACAGCAAATTCTGTGGTAGTGCCTGTTCCTACCTCTTGAAGCTGTTGTTTCATGGGACCTCTTATGCTCCTGTACTCATCATTGTTCTTAGTTGTATGTAATCTTTCCATTCTTCTTTACTGCCCCCAAAAAGAGAGAGCATTTAAACATTGAAAAAAAAATGGGATGCCAATCTCCCTCCTCACAAAACCGCCACAACCACAAACAGCAATTTGACATCAACCTGGTAGGTGAGAAAGAAAGAAAAAGAAAGAAGAGGAGGGCTATAGAGCACTCGCCTAGCACATGTGAGGCCCTAGGCTGTATTCTCAGTGCCACATAAAAATAAATAAATAAAATAAAGACATTGTGTCCAACTAAAGCTAAAAAAAAGAAAAAATTTAAAGAAAGGAGAAGCAAGTCATCAAAACTGAGCTGTGAGTTAGCTTAATTCTCTCAACAGGTAGATTTCAGTTTTGGGTTTTTTTTTTTTTTTTTTAGTTTTTTAAAAATTTATATATGACAATGGAATGCATTACGATTCTTATTACTCAGTTTTGATTCTATACTTCCAAATGGTCTATAGGAGCAATGAGACACTAATTTTTCATAGAAATCCATGTAAGAGATAAAAACAAATCAACTTTTCTGGAGAGGCACATTTATTTTTAACATGGAGAAGAAATGAAATTTCTTCTAAGAATCTTTATTAAAAGGATTTTGTGAAGCAGAGGGCTTTAACCTGGTATCTGTGTCTCCCAAAACAGTCCATGAATTACAGTGTCTTTAAATGAACATGGTTTTGGGGAAAGGATCGTGGCTGGTCCTGAATCTAACAAAGGATTAAGATCCACTGGGCTATAATGACCAGTGTTCACATTTCCCCGTAACAATTTCAAGCTAAGTTCTGTATAACTTAGTTATACAGAACTTAGCTAAGTTCTGTATAACTTAGTTAGCACAGTTCTGTATAATAAATCATTGATTTGGTACAGAGAACTTATAGTGATGAAATTATAAAGCCCTAAAGCAAAGGTCTTTTATTTCTCAACTTGGTCCTACAGGGCCTAACACAGAGATCAGTATATAATCAGCATATAGTAAAAGTGGCCACACAGGTAGATAGATATGACAAATGATCAAATGAATAAGTGAACAAATTTCTAACAACATCTGGTACATTTTGCACTCCATCACTTTGGAGACTGAACTCTTCCTCACAAACACTGGCCTAACAACTGGCTATATCTCTGATGTTAAATCCCTGGGTCTAAGGTTTCAGCAGCAAAGCAAGTCCCTCCCAGGTCCTTGAGCTTCCTAAGAAAGCTGAACTGTTCTTTAGGGTAAGGCCTCTCAGAGACCATGGTGGTTAATTTCATGTGTCAACATGATGAGGCTTTGGTGATCAGCTGTTTGATCAAACACTAGTCTAGATGCTGCTGTGAAGGTATTTGTGAATGTGATTGACAGCTATGATCTGTTGATTTTGAGTAAAGCAGATTGCCTTTCACAATAGGTGTGGACCTCATTCAATCCACTGAAAGCCTTAAGAGGAATATCCAAGGTTTCCCAAGGAAGACACAAGGATTCAATACACAAATCCCACCTGAGTTTCTTGGCTGCTCAGCCTGCACTGCAGATTTTGGATTTGCCAGTTCCTACAATTGAACCAATTCCTCAAAACGAATCTCTTTCCCTATCTCTCAAAATATGATTTGCACAGACAAACATATACATATGTGCATGTGTACAGATATAGGTATGGATATAGATATAGATACTAGGGAGACAGGCGGGTAAGTTGATGGAGCCATCCTATTGGTTCCATTTCTCTGGAGAACCTTGTGCAGAGACTAAGGGCTCTAGATTATTCCAAGTAAGTGATACTGCTATTCCCCTTAGAAGCCATCTCCACCAGGGCCGCACAGAAGGGGACACAGAGTATAAGAAAGGGAATTTCCCAAACCAAATGAGTGTGATGTAGCAGCTGCTTGGCCTTAGTAAGGGGCCAAGAACAGAAGGGGCCATTCCCAGGAGATAGCCCCACCTCTCTGGGCCTTCAGGCCCTTCAGAGAAGGCCCTGGCAGAGGCCATCTGCCACAAGGCCTGGGATGAGATTTTTCTGAGGATACTGATGTGTTCTGGTGCCCCTCCCCCATTGACAGTATTCAGATCTGCTGTTGTGATGTTCCAAAGAGGAAAGATGGATATCCCAGGGAAAGGCTGCCCGTGGCCTTTCCTAGTCCTATGAAGTGAAAGGTACCCTATGCATGAGGAATGGGGGTCCCCCACCTCCAAACAGTTAATGACTTTTCAAGAGCAGCTACCATCTATGTGGGCCAAACACAGGCTACCTTAGTAGTAGTTTCAGAGACACTATGAAGGAGGAATGCCAGGCCATTTTGAGGAAACTTGGAGGAGTGGACAAGATGGATAGTAACTCGCCAGTGATTGAATGCATAGTCCACATAATCTTCCCCCTGCCTTATCTTCTGCTTGTTTGTGTTGTACTCTAAACAGAACATACTAATGAAGTCTGCCATGGTTCATGCCTGCCTGTAAGGCTGAGGTAGGAGGATTGTAAGTTTGAGGTCTGCCTCAGCAACTCTGCAAGATTCTGTCTCAAAATTTAAAAAAATGAAAAAGAATTGAACTCAGTGATAAAGCACCTCTGGGTTCAATTCTTAGAACCGCACACACACACACACACACACACACACACAAAAAAAAATATTCATAGGCATAATTTTGGCTTCTCCAGCCAAATAACTGTATTCTATAGACAGATAACACACCATCTCCAAATAAGAGTGTCCTACTCTTGTCAAATGCCTTCCTTTAAGATTAAATATTGCTGGGCATGATGGCACCTGTCTGTAGCCCCAGCACTCAGAAGGGTGAGGGAGGAGGATCACTTGAGACCAAGAATTCAAAGTCAGCCTAGGCAACTTGTCACCACCCTGGCAAAAAAAAAAAAAAAAGAATGTCTACTAACTGAGATCATGATACCAGTACCTGGTAGGCAGTCGAGGGACAGAAATTACTGTCCTTATTTCAAAGTACCCTGAATCCCTCTCCTGTCTCCACGAGAGTACACCCACATAGCTCCCAACCCCAGCAGCAGAAGTATCACCACCACACGGCAGTTTCTGCCATCCTCAAGGGAATGTGAGGCACCAGCGCTAATAAGGAGCTTTCACACAGGTGGGAGGGCGGGGGGCAATGTGAAAATTAGGAAACAAAATCACTTTGTGAACTCATTAAACATGTGCCTGCGTGCCCCTCCTATTCCTGCTCTGGGCCCCGTGCCTATTATTAACTGCCACCCTCAGAGAGGAAACGTGTGCCTTATCCCAGGAACATACTGTGGGGGCAGAGACTTCCTAAGATAGTGCAATCAACAAGTTTTTTAAAAAGTCCCACCTCTCTGAAAGAAAACCTGGCTCAAAAAATCCATCTTGGACTCCTCTGTCTGCAGAATGAAGCACCTGCTCTGGGAGAGACGTGTATGGCCCTTGACCCCCCTTCCACTTGAGGGCCCACCTCTGTTAGACATCACCCACCTGGCTAGTCCACCCAAGGTTAACCCAGTGACCTTCCCCACATTATGTCTTTGCATAGGGTCACTGCTGTCCCAGTGGCTTCCTTGTCTGGATCTTTGTCCTGGAGGATCTACCCAGTCCTCAAGGTTCTCCCCAGAGGCTTCCTTTCCTGCCCTGCCTACCTGCACTCCCCAGTCCTAAGGAACCTCCTCCTGGCCTGAAGTCTCATGGCTCTTGGCTCATTTGTCTTCCATGGCACTTATTGTCCTATATGACAAAGCTGTCACTTTCTCCTATGTTTCTCATCGCTTTTCCTGTCCTGCTCACTACCAGATTCAGGCTGGATTCTCCAATAGCAGCCACAGACCAGGATGGAATTTACAAACAACCCCACTCTCAGCAGAATCCCACCATTGTAACTGGGAGCCACAGAGCTGGTACTCCACACATAGCTCCAGATCAACTGTGTCTGTCCCCAGGCCCCAGGGCTGCTTCAGTTCACATGAATTCCCTCCTAGGCAGAGGGAGGGAATCTGGTCTGCTCATCTCTGTCTCCATGCCCTCATGCCAGGCACATAGCAAGTTTGGGTATCTACTCACATTAAACAAATTAGGAAACATACAAACAAATTAGTTTTTAAAAACAACTGGACTAGGGGCTGGGGATGTGGCTCAAGTGGTGGCGCGCTCGCCTGGCATGCGTGCGGCCCGGGTTCGATCCTCAGCGCCATGTACAAAGATGTTGTGTCCGCCAAGTACTAAAAAAAAAAAATGTTAAAAAATTCTCTCTCTCTCTCCCTCTCTCTCTCACTCTTTCTTTAAAAAAAAATAAATTAATTAAAAAAAAAACTGGACCATATGTTGCCAAGGGTAGAGGCCTCATCTTAACCTGGTTTTTGTTCCCCTTTGAATGTTATAACTGCAACACATATTCAATAGAAATGAGTTGCTCTGAACTGAATTATACTCAGGTCCTGATACTTAAAATAAAACATTAATCTTTGCAAATGCTCACCCATTTCCCCCCAGCCTTAGCACACTGAGGTTACATAAGTCAGCCAGAAGGTGAAGCAGAAAGACTATGTTGACAATTTTAAGTGTCACAGAAATGGATAATTTTAATGGATACTGTTTTTCTATAGAAATAAAATACTATGATTGAGACAGAGGCCAAGGGTTTCACTGCCGGATGGTAGTGAAGTTTCATTTGAATCAATGAAGAAGGTCTACAAGTCAATTACCTTTCATTTCACTCCTTTGCAGTAAATGAAAGTTTAGGGCCAATAGCAAAAGTACATGGGAAAGGACCATTTTACAATTTATTAATTCATACACCACGACTACCACCACGAAATTCTCCATAAAACTCATCCATATTTAAAAGCTCATTGAGTTTAAGTGAATCTCAATTTAAAGTTTACGGTAAGTCGGTGCAACCCAAGTTGAGTTTCACTATCACTCCCATTTTATAACTAAGAAAACTGAGTCTTTTGTGTATCTAGCCAAAAGTCACTTATGTGCAGTAAGGCCAAAGCCAGGCTTTTAAGTGGGATTTTCTTTCTTACTTATCAGCCCTGTGGCCTTTGCACAAAATCAGACCTACTTAAGGGACCAATGGAAGATGGTAGTGGAAAAAATGACAACCTGGGGGAGAGGATCTGAGGCCATCTGAATCCTGGCAGCACAAAGGGCTGTGTGTAACTCCAAAGAGGCAATTCCACCACTGTCTTTTAAATGCCACTAAAACAGGAATGTGCCTGAGAACTAAAGGTTCTGCCCACAGACTCTGCCCACAAACTGTGAAGGGAAATGTTTCCAGGGCACAATTTAGAGAGTGAATACTTCAGTGCACTTAAGAGCAGTCCCACAGCTGATCTGTCCCCTCTGCCACCCTAGGGGACCCAGGGGTCTGTAAGCACCATGAGATTATTTGAAAAGATTCCTCAGTAAGATGTCTTTTCTTTTGTTTGGTGGAAATAAAAACACTTCCCTTTTAGACCCATATCAACATATAGTCAGAACTTTTTTGCAATCTGGACCCTGGGGAAGGAGAATGGGCACTCATTTACATGCAATCACTTCCTCCTTCCTTCCTTCCTTCCTTCCTTCCTTCCTTCCTTCCTTCCTTCCTCCCTTTCCTTCTTTTTTTTTTCTTTTTTTTCTTTTTGGTACTAGGGATTGAATCCAGGGGTGCTTTATGTCTGAGCTACATACCCAGATGTTTATATTTTTTTATTTTGAAACAAGGTCTTGTTAATTTGTTTAGGGCCTTGTTAAATTGCCAAGGCTGGCCTCAAACATGTGATACTCCTGCCTCAGCCTCTCAGGTTGCTGGGATTATAGGTGTAGACCACTGAGAAGAGTTGCACTCAGTGTTTTACATGTGCAATCTCTCTCTACACCTATGCGAGGTGGGTGTGAGCACTCACATCCAACCCATGAGGACTCGGTGGTGCAAAAGGGTCAAGTGACTTAGCAGGAACAGAGGAGAGAGTGATGGGTCCTGAATTCTAGCCCATGTATGCTGGTCTCTAACATCCTTATTCTTCTTTTTCAGGCTAGGGAGAGGACATTTTGTCTTTGTAACCCAGCGAGAGGCCTCAGAAAATCACAGCAGATGTAAAGACAGAGTCTGTCTCAGGAGTCATCGACCAGCTAACTCCAGGAAGTCCCTCATCCTCACGCTAAGTAAGGACTTATTATTCCTGTGAAAGCAAACTTTCCAGGACTGACTAACCTTGCTACACTTACAGCATGCAGATCAGAATGCCCGATTAGAGGCATGAGGTAGAGATGGGGTGAAGCAGAGAGTGGGGAAAAGTTTGTTGTAAATTGCAATGCAACAAATTCAGTAACATGCCCACTCATACACCTAGAGAAGTGAGGGAGGAAAATAACATTTATTGAGCACTTACTGTATGCTAAGCCCTATGTTAAGCACTTTAATGGATGTTATCATATTTGATCATGGAAACAACATTGCAAAGTGGGCAATATGAGTTCCATTTCATGGAATAAGAAATGGAGGTGCCTGTGAGGGTCAGAGACTTGCCCAGTCTTCCAAAGCTGATATAAGTTGACTCCAGAGGCTCTTTTAAAATAAAAGTTTTCCATAGGAAAAGTCATTGTTCCCACAAAATTGCCCTTCTAGTCAGGCAGCAAATCATCCCAACTGACCCAGTGGAAATTAACCTGACTAGGTTCTGGCCTCTTGGACACCATTCAGGAGCCACTGAGCTTCTCAAAAGTCTGTGGGAAAGTGGCAGCCTTCACTAGAGGAGTGCTTTTGCTTTTGTCTCAACAGATCTCTCTTTTCCCCTGTCAGTGTTTAGATTTCATTTCTACCTTCTCCAAATTTGGTATTTGGAGAAGTAGGCATAGAAGGAGGAGTAGGAGGGTGTCCTCAGGGTCCAGCAGGATTCTCTAAAAAATTCAGAGAAACTGAGGCTGTGTTCCCAGTCAGCAGCAATGGGAGAGACCTCTGGCAGAACTGATTTTTGCAGAAATGAGACATTCATTTGTTCCTCAAATATTTGTTAAGTATATATCAATCCAATCTCCATTGCTGGTAATATAGAACTCCTGTTTCCATGGAGAGATGGCAAATGAAGTAGTAAAGTCAGGAGGTGCTATTTTAGAAAGTGATTTTAGGCAGTGGAGGGGTAGGCAGACGGGAGGACTTGGCGGTGGTGGGGGTGGTAGTCGGGGAAGATGTCTCTGAGGAGGTGTCACTCAAATGAAGAGACTTAGATAACTAGAAGAAGCCAGACGTGTGAGGACCTGTGGGCAGAGCACACCCAGCAAACGTGCAGAACTTGAGGCAAATTTTTTTAAATAACAGTAAAAAGGCCAGTGTCAAAGGCCAGGAGAGCAGGGCAGAGGGATGAGATCAGAGGCTGACAGTGGCGGTAGAGGAGGCTATGTGGGCCTCAGCAAGGAGATTGATTTTTATGTTGAGTGTGCTGCAAAACCAGGGAAGGCTATAAAAAGGGGAGTGACAGGAAAACATATTTATATTTTTTAAAAGATCTCTCCAGCTGCCTTGTAGGGACTAGATAGTAGAAGGGCAAGCCAGGGTGCTGAGCAGAACCTGCTGCATGGGAAGTAGAAGTGGCGGGGCTAACATGGTAGAAGTAAAGAGATTCAAGAGTGTGGTGGTAAATGTGTAAATGACTGGTGGCGGGGGCACTGGTTTGCCAATTTCTGTGGTGTAAACCTTCCTACTATGGCCAGTTTCAAGTTGTCAACATGATAGAAAGCAGAATAAGAGCAAAGTGGTCACAGTCGACTCCTATAAGTTGGTGTGAGCCAACCCAAGTTCACTACTAAGTTCAGGACACACTTGAAAGGACTTGCTAGTGGACTGGCCATGGGGATGAGTAAAATGGGGAAATCTCAAGCCTCTAAGATTGAGGCTTTAGAGATGGGAAGAATGGAAAAGCTACTTCCCAAATCACTGGCCTCTGTCTATTCATTGGCTTCTGGATTCCGGAAAGGCAGGAGGCTCTGAGGAAAGCACACATGCTCCAGGTTCAGGGCTCCCTTAGAGCTGACCCTGGGTCTTAGTCCTCTCTGCCTCCTCAGCACTCAGTGCAGAGAGGTCTTAGTAAAGGATAAATGCAAGAACACATGAGTGGCCTCAGTTGCCTCATCTGCAAAATGGCGTGGTGGTCTGAAGTCCCAGCTAGAATAACTGTGAGGATCAAATGGGAAATAATAGAGCAACTTCCAAGCTGTGCATAGTGGCACATGCCTGTAATCCCAGCAGCTCAGGAGGCTGAGGCAGGAGGATCAGGAGTTCAAACCTAGCTTCAGCAATGGCAAGGTGCTAAGCAACTCAGTGAGACCCTGTCTCTAAATAAAATACAAAATAGGGCGGGGGATGTGGTTCAGTGGTTGAGTGCCCCTGAGTTCAATCCCTAGTACCAAAACAAACAAACAAACAAACAAACAAACAAACAAACAGAGTAACTTCCAGAATCAAGACCAAAGGGTCCACAAGCACTGCTTCAGGATCCCTACTCCCCATGTAACTCTCTGAAGTTTTACTACCCCATTTGGCATATGAGGAAATGAAGCTCAGAGCCAAGTCATGTGATAGGATGTGACAGGATATGATGTAATATGATGTGTCCACCCCTACTCAGCTAACATGGCAGGCCTGAGATTCAGACAGCCCTAAACAGAGAGACTGACATTATCAGCTGCTGGGGTCATCCCAGTGAAGGGCTGGCCCTTTTATGCTTTCCCACCAGGGGCAGCAGATGCCTCACCATCGGTCTCAAGGACATGTCAGCCACCCCTGCCAAGCTCTGATGGCAAATAGCATTAATGAATAAAATCCAGCAAGAGTTGAAAACCATATATTTCTCCTTCCTGACCAGAAAGGAGAGAAAGAGAGACCACCTGGGATCAGAAGAGCATTTGCTTACACTGTTTGCATGATTTGGAGGTGGAGAGAGTATAGGGACAAGGTCATAGCTGCACTCATACAATAGTCTGGTGGAGAAGGGCTGCCCCATCCCTGACTGATAAGTGGATTTGTTTGTGACCCCTTTGCATGGCCAACATTTTTTCCCAGGCTGATAGAGATGTAGGAACCCAGTCCTGAGAGCTAAAGCTCTGCTCAGCATATGCGTGACCTCCAGCTCGTGGCACATGTAAGTGCCTCTGCTTTTTCATCTAGAGGATGGGGGGGTGCAGAATCCTCACCTCAGAGGGCCTTGGGGGGCACTGAAGGGGCTCACAGGGTGGAACAGGAGGACAGCTGGGGGCCAACACCAGTATTCCTCCTATTCCATGGGAAGACACTTCTTTGCTCCCCAACATCTACTGCAACAGGGTGAGGAGATTGAGCAGGAGGGGGGAAAAAAAGAGCAGGAGGGAAAAAATCCCATCAACTCACGTCTAAATGTTATACAAATGTAAGTGACACATTAGTTCCCTCTCACCCTGGGAAGGCTATAAATTGTGGATGCCAAACGGAGCTTAATGGCCCTGGTAAATCACTGCGCTTCCTGCAACCACAGGGCAGGGGAGCCTCGTGGGGGCTCAGGGCTTAGCCTGCCAGCCCTCCCCTCTTCCCATGGGGGCTCCAGACAGAATCCCCGCCTGCCACCTAACGGTCTCCAATTCCAGAAGCCTTCACTGCTCAAGCAGAAAGGACACTTGTTCTGAAGTCATGGTTGTCAAAACCTATCAGATTTTGGTGCTCAGGTGCACTACAGCACAGATCCAATCAGCCCGAGGAGACACTGCCCCATGGGGCAAGAGGACACTTTGCTTTAATAATGATAGGTTATTATGGTGCTGGGTACCATCTTGATCCTCACAGCATCTGTAAAGCAGTGGTATTATACCCATTTTATTGGGAAGGAGACTGAGACCAGAGATTGGCCAGATAGTAGCAGAACTGGGACATGTAGTGGCCCTGCACCAGAAGCCATGCCCTCAGCCCTCACGCTGGCTGCCTTTCCAGCTTTGCAGTGGCCAGTAGGTGGTTTGCAGATGATGGGCTGGACCAGAAGCTCGAAACCTAAAAGTTAGCATAAAGGGCTGAGGTCATGAACTCAATGACTTCAGAGGCCAGAAAGCAAATCTGGCCTCAGGTTCTGAGAGACAACTGAAAGTAGGTGAGAGTAGAGGAGACCCTGGGGGGAGGCCACATCTCAGCTCCGTGTAGCCAGGGAAAATGGGGGCCCCGTCATTAAAACTTTCATGCTTCCTGCAAAGTACTTTGAACAACCTTAGCTTTTCATGGGAATCTCTTCTAGAATAGGAAAAAGGTCAACATTATGCTCCTTATGTTGTCCCACCACAATCCATCTCGGGGCTAATTACACCATGGTGCTTTATATAGTTCATAAGCACTCTTCAAACTGATTGCTTCATTTTGCTTTAAACAATACCATTGTTCCTTCATTTTAAAGTTGGATAAGTGGACGAGCTTTGGTAGATTGCTATCCATGAGAAATTCTTAGAAATTATTGACTTTGAAGGTCTAGTCTACCCTTCTGTGTGCTGCCCTGGCTAAACATTCCACAACCTCTGCTTGCACAACTTCTCTGGGGCCAGGAAGCTCACTGCATCATTCTTAAATGGTTCAAGTCTTGAAAAAGTCACCTAAACTTCTACCTGTTCCTGAACTCTGGAACTCTGGAGGTATACCCAATTCCCCATCCACAAAACAGGTTTTGCCAGCCAACAGTAAGCATGGCAGGGGAACGAAGCAGAACTTCACCAAGAGTCTGGCAGGAAGTTCTTTGTTCAGTACTCAGCATCTTTATTCACTGAATCCTTAGAAAAGCACAGCACATTAGGCTTCCCATCTGCAGCTGACACTCAGGGAGACTATCCCCTAAATCAAATTGATATCTGAGGGAAAGGGGATTTGAAAAAGGGGCGGAGGATCTGCCTGCTGTCTTATCCACCTCCATAAATATTTATTGAGAATCTACTATGTGCTAGCCAATGATCTGAACAGTGAAACTTTCCTCTCTACCATGGCATTTCCCATTCTCTTTTCATGTACAAATTCCAGGGTGCCTTTATCTGATCTTTAGGGGTTCAGTTTCCAGACCATTCTTCTCTGAATGATAGGAATGAACATGTGTCAACATCGCTATGACCCAGAATGGAAGGCACTCTTTGAACAGAGGCTGGACAGGCATGTAGCTCCTCCCTGACTTAGCAATCTCTCCTTTTATTGATGGAGCCTATGCTCATATCAGCTTTTCTGGCAGTCTTCCCACAAGCAACTTTTCAACCGAAACTGTGAAAATTGTTTTCACAGCTGCTGCTACTAAACTATGTCTGTTACTGGATATTGGGTGTGAAGACCCAAAAAAACGAAACTACCCTAAAATCTACAGAGCCAAATTTTATGTGCTCAACATTTTAAAATTTTCATTATTATTTGTATTTCCCAGCAAGAAAATCAAGGCCCAGAGAAGTTGAGAGATTTGTCCGTGATCATCCAGCCTGCAAGTTGTAGAGCTGGGACCATATGAGCTCATGGCTGTCTGGCTCCAGAGCTTTCTTTTATTCCCAAAGGGTTTCACATTCATACTTGTTAAATTTCCTCTCCTTTAAACGGGACTATTGCTTTAGACTACTGTCTTTGATCCAATAACCTGGCGACACTTTCCGCCTTTCTTAGCGCAAAGAATGATCCATCTAAGTCATCTGTAGTTCCCGAGCCCATCAACACCACTCACAGCAAACACCATTGACTACCTAACTCGGCTTGTGGCAGAAAGTAAACAGAATGACAGCCCTAACAAAAACAAGCGTGAGAGTCAGAGAGCAGATCCCAGCCGCCTTGCAAGCAAACAATTGCTGCAGAACACCAGAATACCTTATAGTGTCACATATAAGCGGGCAGGTGACTGCTGTGGGCCAGTGGGCCTGTTTGGAGATCCTCAACAATGACTTTAAGTGTGATTGTCCTGGGTCATGGCTGAGTCCCCTGACCTATCTCAGGTGTCAGGAGACATCTATATTCAGCAAGAGACATCAAAAAGTAACCCTCATCATTGCGCCCATCCTGGAATCCCAGTCCCCAGGCTCCCCTCTCTGGCCTGCCTGCTCTACAATCCCAGGGCCCTGCTTAAAACCTCCCTTGGTGCTCATTACCTTCAGGGGAAAATTCCAACCTTATTCTACCGTGACAGAGGCTCCCTGGGGGTCAGCCCCTATCTGAAAGCATCCCTGGGAAACAACGCCACACTGTAAGCTACTCGGTAGCTTAGCATGTTCTAAGGTAGGGTAAGAAATCCAATGCCTAAAAGATGATTGGAATGCTCTGAGGAGTCAGTGAGTGAGTCTAGGAAATGCTGCAAATAATTTTATGATCTGGAATAATTATAATGAATATAAACATGTTGCGTATGATCGAAAAATCCTATCATAAAGAGTTCTGTTTCACTCTAAGCATGAATTTCCTATTTTGAGACAGAATCCCTTGCCTGACTAACACATTAACATCCCAAGGGAAAGATTTTTAGATTAGTCGGCGAGGTCACCAACTTCTATGTTGCTTTTATGCCTTTAGGGTGTCGCCTTATGCTCTACCCTCCCCTTCTGACATATGCATTGTTCTTCTTTCTCTACCTACAAAAATCTTCTTGTTATTTCAAAGTCTATTGCTTACAACTCCTCTGAAAAATATTCTCGTAAGCTCCCGCTTTGATTGTGTTCTTGCCTTATTGATAGCATTTATCATAGGATTCATTATAAACCAGTCTTTGCTCCTAGACTCTCAGCTCCCCAAGGACAGAAACCAGCCTGATTCCTTCTAGAAGCCCCATACGTGGCACAGGTCCTGCAACCGTGGTCCACCATCCTTGTGCGATGGGGTGTAATGAGTGCTCAGATGAACAAGAAAATGAACAAGGCCAGAGTCAGGATGGGGATGTGGTTGAGTCCAGCTCTGCCGCAGGACCCTGCCAGCAAGGCCACTTATTTAAGGCAATAGCTGCCAAGCTCAAAGAGAGTCAATGGGTCACTTCAGGAAGATTCAAAATAGATGCCATCCTGCTACATCACTTGGCGTTGCTAGGAAACCGCTAGTTTGCTACAAGGCAGGTTGATTAGCATTGCGAGGAAGACACAAACCAAGAAATGGCTGCATCTTCTCACCCTGCCTGAGCCGGTCATCAGCACATTTACCTCAATTTCTTATCCAGTTTAGGCAGAAAGGCAAAGTTTGAAATCAGGATTGAAGACTGCAAATGCTTATCAGTGTACATTCAAAACATGGGCGTGTCTCAGTAAGCACTGTGCAAGATGGGCTGACTTAACTCATGAGGTCTGCACCCTGAGACTTCCACTTAGGGTCTTTGTGCATGTTGGCAAAGGAAGAACTCAGGAGACAGTCTGCTGAAATCTCATGTCCAGAGGGGAGTGAGCTCTTATGCCCAGAAAGAATTGGCTGGTTGTATGCTTACAAGCTCCACAGTGCACTGAGGAGCCTAGAGAGTTCCACTTATTTTCTACTACTTTGAGCAGATTACTTAATTTAACTTCATTATTGCCATCTTTAAAATGGGGATTATAATGCTCCCTTGATAAAAATTAGAAGATGAAAAAAGTTAAGGTATGGGAAGATCCAGGCCCAGTGAAGATGCAACATATTTGAGACCCTCTCCATCCTTCTGTGCTCTCCAGAACCATTGAGAGAAAGAGGTAAGCTGCCTGTCACTCTTGCTGGCCAGCTGCCCAGGATGCCCCCAGTTGCTGGGACTGGCCAGTGTGCACAGCAGTGCCTACTCAGTTGTGCCCAGCAGGATGAGACAAATCGTAATTTCCAAGGCTGAGACCTAGACCTACTCAGGGACACAGCATGGAGCCACTCTGAGAAATCCACATTCAAGACACAGTCTCCCCAGGCTCCAGGGAAACAAACAGCCATGAGAACAAGGAGGTTACCAAGCTAATTGTTCCTGGCCCAAAGCCAGCCAAACCAGCCTTTGCCACATTGACATTTTGTTAGTACTTGACAGTAATTCTCACACCTCACATCAGCATAGCACCTTAAAATTTACTCAGGTCTTCTAGAAATAGTAGTTACTCAATAAATCCTTGTTGTGCACAGGAAATCAGTCTCATAGGTGCTTTTTTAACCTCATTCAACTGGTGGAGGCAACTCAGGAGGCAGAGTAGGTGTGTACCAGATGTTTTATGGTGACTGAAGCAGCATCACTTTCTAAAAGAAACTTTCCCATCTGGAGCCAGCCTTGCTTTGTGTCATGTGATAATATCCCACTGTGACCACAGTTGATTGGAACAGGGTGGGTACTTGTTATGGTTTGGATATGAGGTGTCCCCCAAAACCTCATGTATGAGATAATGCAAGATTTGGAGGAGATATGATTGGGCTAGAGCCTTAACCTAATCAATGAATTAATCCCTGATGGGATTAACTGAATGGTGACTGGAGGAAGAGGTTCATTGGAGGCATGGCTATGGAGGACATTTTTTGTGTCTGGAGAGTGGAGTCTCTTTCTTTCTGCTCTCTGATTATCATGTGAGCTGCATCCCACTGCCACACTCTTCTGCCATGATGTTCAGCCTCACCTTGAGCCCTGAGGAATGGAATCTGCTATCTATGGATTGAGACCTCTGAAACTGTGAGCCCCCAAATAAACTTTTCCTCCTCTACAGTTGTTCTGGTTGGGTCTTTTTAGTCACAGTAGTGAAATAGCTGACAAAAAGAGTATGTGTCCAAGGAAGGTACAATCCTTGACTATCCAAAGCTCAGGGTTTGTCTTGGTTACATTCCTTCTTCAATCATTTGGAGTTGGAATTGGGGAGCAGAGACGGTAGTAGATAGTAGAAGGGAGAAATCCAAAGGAAAAAAAAGTAAAAATTGAGGGGCTATTGAGAAGTTCCAGGGTGACCAGGGTGGGCCCTGGCAGGTCAAGACTTTCTGGGACTATAATCTACAAGAAAGCAAGAGTCGGGGAAGCAGAGAGGAGAACAGAATAGACATGAAGAAAGAGACAGAGACACAAGATGCCTCAGTGTCTGGCAGCTAGCTTTCCATGTTGACTTGCTATGAGGCTTGTTGCATTGTGTTCTTATCTTTGGACTCCCTGAAAGATCCCCGGTACCATATCACAGGACATCTTTCCCCTGGGTCACCTCCAGGGGGGTCTCTGTTGCATGCTATCCATGACCCCACCCAGGACAGGGGTAAAGTAAGTACTGTTCTCTGCACTTGATAGATGAACAGCCTGAGAAACACAGAGGTTCTGAGACCAATCAGGCTCTCATGATGACATCAGGATCTTTCCCAGCTCAAGTCCAGGGAGCTCTTCTCTCTCCATGGGCCTTCGCTATTTTTCAGGCTATAAGAAATTGTGTTAACTATCCACCAAGTCTCAGCAGAAAGAAGAGACAGTGCTAGGAAAATGGATTTGTAAGGATCTGTTTCTAAACTGTCTCCTCCACAGAACATGACACTGAAAGGAGAGGGACAACATCATTGTGCGCTACTACATCCCCACAGCCAAACAGGGCTGGCCCCAGAAGAGATGCCCGAGATGCTTGTGGAACAAATGGCTGAAGCCATTAATCAGACGCAGGACTTTTCGACCATAATAAGAACTAGGGAGGTTTGCATATCCTTACCCACAGATGGCAAGAATTGCCACTTCGTTTAAGATTCCAGATTCTTCCGGGGAATTTTTTTTTTTTTAATATTTCCTTCTCCCTTGGGAATTGTTTGTGAATGACAGCTGCTGTCAACTTGGGTTCAGCTCCCGGTCAGGCCTGGGAACTAAGAGGACCATCTAATCCTTGGAACAGGATGGCTCCTGACTACCACCCAGATAGCAAAAGTCAAAATTCCCTCCACAGCATCTCTAACAAGTGACCTCTGCCCTGGCCCAAACTACCCAAGGGAGCTGTGGTCCTCTCTTTCATCATGGGGTAGTCCTGTGGGTGGAAATTGACTTGAAACCCACTTATTTATTTCTCCAGAGCCCTGGCTCTTGGCCTCTTAGTCTCATAGAGCAGTCTAAACTCTCTTACACATAGCATGCAGTGAAAAGTACTCTGGAATGTGGCACAGGCAGATGTGGATTCTAAACATTCTAGATGATATTGAGTTAGTCCCTCAACATCCCTGAGGCCAAAAAAGTCCTAAAGACTTTGATCAGACCTGGGTTTAAATCCCAATGGAATCATGAGCAAGTAACATTCACTGAGCTTCAGTTTCCTCAACTCCAGAGGTTATCACCATCCAGCTGAGAGCAGCATCTGCCTGAGAGCATCTGCACATCCAAATAAGCTGTTGGAGAGGGGCCAGAGTGGAAGTCGGGGCCACCCTGGAGATGGACTTATTCACTTTGGGGCCACCATCTGCAAGACTGAAACTTAAAGCAGGACATGAGCTGGACTGGAAACCCCCTCTGAAATCACACATGCAGCACAGTCCCAGAGCTAGGACTCTTAGTTCTGGGAATATCCAGCATGATCTGGTTTTCCCCAACCCCAGCGCCAAGGTCAAGAGAGCAGCAGTCACAGAGAAGAGAGGTGGATGGTGCTACCTTCTGACATTGAATTCCATGATTCAATGAGGAGCTAACACGAGGCTCCAGGGCCACATGACACAGATGCCCATATATGGGCCTCGGTTTCCTCATCTACAGTGCACCTGCTTTATCTCCATCAAAGCCTTGGTATAGAGATCAAGTTTGGTAATGGGTCAGAAAAGTCCTGGTAAACTGAAGAGTACTGTGCTTCTGAAAATTGTTACATTGTACAGTTTGGAAGAAACACAGCATCCTTCAACTTTTATGAGTATCTTTGTCAGCTTTGTCATTGCCGTGAGCAAAAGATCCAACAATAACAATTTTAGCAGAGGAAAAGTTTATTTGGGGTTCATGCTTTCAGAGTCTGGATGTCTTAGTATATAGATGCCCAGCTTCACTACTCAGGGCAGGACATCATGGTGGAAAGATATGGTGAAGGAAAGCCACTCAAGATATGCCACCAGTAAGCAGAGAGAGAGAGAGAGAGAGAGAGAGAGAGAGAGAGAGAGAGAGAGAGAGAGAGACAGAGAAAACTTTGCTCCCTAGGAACAAAATATATACCTCAAAGCATGTTCCAATCCCACCTCCTCCAGCTACCCTATTTGCTTACAGGTACCGCCCTATCAGGGGATGAGTATACTGATTAAGTTAAGGCCCTCATAACCCAATCATTTCACCTCTAAACTTTCTTGCATTGTCTCACACACAAGCTTTAGGGAATAGCTCATACCTAAACCATAATAATGAGTCAGGGCTAAGTTCAGAGGCTCCTGTGCAGAGCTGCAGGCCTAGCACTGACTCCCTGCCCCCGTGTGCATCCCTCCCTCCTGGAGCCTTGTGCGCATCTGCCCAACTGTGCGATTCTCACAACCCAGCATGGTGTGCATTATTATGCTCATTTTACAGACCAAGAAACTGAGGTTCAAAAAGACTAAGCAACCTGCTTGGTCACATGGTTGTTATAGTTAAACTATAATCCCAAGGAAAGAGTCATAGGGGAAGAAGAAACAGAAATGAAAGAGCAAGAGATGAAAAATGGGAGGAAACCAATATCAAAAGAGAAAGAAGGAAAGAGAGAGAGGGAGAGGGATGAGGAAAAAGGGCAAACAGTGAGAAGAAACAGCCCCTTGCTGGGGACATAGAGGGGACACTGTGGGGTTGCTGACGAGTTGCTCATGGCTGGTGTGAGGTGGGCCCTCCAGGCCTGAGGAGTGGCCACAGGCAGCAGCATGGGGAAGTGACAGGTCAGCAGAGACATTCAGCCGAGCTGCAAAGCCTTCTGCTGGGTGGTGAAAAAAAATATGAAACGTGACTTCCTCAGGCTTTAGAAATTGCTGAAATACAGAGGCCGCAATGGAAGATAAAGTGTCCTACAAAGGGAGCTCCGAATGGAATCAATTTCCCTGGGCCGACTTTTATGTCCTATTATAAGAAATTGAAAAATTATTTCTGCAGGGATGTCGCTCAGCTGGTCTACCTCTCCCGAAGATATTGAGGAGGAAAATGACTTCCAATAAATGGGTGTTGGGCCTTGTCCTCCAACACTGGGGTTGAGCCTCTGCTCTGGGCTCTGGAGACCAGGGAGGTGGAGTTGAGGGAGTATGGGGGGATTCTTCTGTTATAATTTAGGGGGCTGATGGGGAAGGTGATAAAATGGAGACAACTGTGACAGCCCTAGGGACTATCAACTCCTCATGGCCAGACACACACAATAGCCGGCTGGAACATGATACCCTTGCGGCTGTCTAGAATGGGCCAGGGAGGAATGTCAGGATTCCCTGGACAAGACGTCACATTGCAGAGAGGATTCCCGCAGCTGCTGCTCTACCACACATGTTGGCTTCTAGTGTCCCCACATAAAAGGCCTTCCCACCCATCATTCCACCCCTCACACCCACACTATCATGGCCACGAACTCCTCATCTTACCCCACCCATGGCAGGCTTTCCTTCCATGCCTGATGCCTTAGCTCCTTCTGGAATGTCCTTTCTTGCATGTCAATCAGGCAAACCCCTCCCTTT
Source organism: Callospermophilus lateralis (assembly GCF_048772815.1). Taxonomy (NCBI): domain Eukaryota; kingdom Metazoa; phylum Chordata; class Mammalia; order Rodentia; family Sciuridae; genus Callospermophilus; species Callospermophilus lateralis. Next base: position 573,355 of record NW_027514360.1, read on the forward strand.
TCCAGAACTGGCTAAAAATGTGCTTCCTAAGGAACTTGTCCCTGGCCTCTGTAATGGTCTGCCCCAAGGGCCCACGACATAATCCCCAGAACCTTTCCCATGTTACCTTACTTGATAAAAAGGTCTCCGCAAATATGACTAAGGTAACCTGTGGTTAAGATATTGACATAGGGAGATTACCTAGGTGAGCCCACTATAATCACAAGGGGCCTGGCAAGACAGGCAGGAGGCTCAGAGTTAGCAGCAGGAGATGTAAAACAAAAGGCTGGAAGAGACTGAGGTGGGACCACAGACCAAGGACTGCAGGCAGTTCTGGGGAGCCATCACGGGAGGGTATGTGTTCCCTCTTCTGTGCCTCTGGAAGTAACAAACCCTGGAAGTACCTTTTACATCCAGGGATTACGAACTTCTCACTCTGAAACTACAAGATAACACATTTGTATTGTTTTAAGGCACTCTCTGGTCATGTGGCATAACAGCAATAGAAAACTCATTCACATGAACAGGAGTCCTTCTCCCTCCCCTGGGCTCTGGAACTGCATGTCCACACTCTAGCTCCTCATGACTAGAATTTGTGAGCTCCTTTCAAGTGCTAGGCCTAACCCAGCACCAGACATGTATCATGACTCAATCTCACCACAGGTTGCTGCACAGTTACCATCACCCTCATCTTACAGGTGAAAAAAAAAACAAAACACCTAAAGTCCAAAGAGGTTAGGCCATTCGCCAAAAGAAAATTACAAAGGTCCTACCTGATAGAGCTAGAACTTAGGCCCAGGACACACTATGTGGTAATGTGTATATAAGTGTTGGTCTCTTCCACCACAATGCAGGGTCATGACGCAGATTGTTGATTGCCTCTGCAATCAATGGTGCAGATTGTTGAGTCCCCAGTGCCCAGCTGGAATCTGGTTTAACAGTTCCAGCAACTACATGGTATACATCTGAACGGGGACCTTCCTGATCCTAGCCAGGAGGTATTTTTGTTCAACCCTATTGTATGACAGATATTAAAAAATGGAATGTTTGCCCTTAGAATCTAGAACTTCTACCAAACTAGATTATTTGTAACAACATCAGGAAGCACTTTATTCTATACTTTCTGAGCCTTCCTCGTGTAATATGATAAAGTGAAAGAAATCCAGGATTTAAGAGTCCAGATGCCGGTGGGTGAGCTTCCACAAATATATTTCCCAAAACTTCAATTTCTTCATCTGTTAAATGGATACAGTAATCCCTCCTGGTAGGGATATGAATGGACACAAAGCACTGGGTTCCTGTGGAGACTGTCCCTGTCCTCTCGAGACCTCACTGCAAAGGTGCACAGCACACTGGACTGGTGGTTTTACAACTATTGGGGAGGAAACTGAGGCCCCACCAGCTGCACAGCACTGCATTATAAGTGCATATAAGGCTGCCTCTCTTAAATACCATGGGGGCTATCCAAGCTGGGTGCTCCCAGAATGCAGATGTGGGCTGGGATGAAGAGTTTCCCAAAGAAGCCAGCCTGTGATTGCCAAAGGAGGTGTGACTTGATGGACCATGGTGAGAGGTGGGCTTTGGGACAGTGCACATGGACTGAGTAAAGGTGGAGAGGTGAGAAAGCCTCAGGGGCCAGGGGAGGCTCTGGGAGTGTGAGACCATGGACTTTGTGGCAAAGGCCAAGGGACAGAATAAGATATAGGAGCTGGATTAGGATGGGCAAGAGAAAGCACAGAGGGAGAAGGGAAAAGGGAAGAGAGTGGGCAGCTGGGCAAACACTGGGGCACATGGACACGGGGAGCTGCCTGGACTCTGTCTCTTGTAGGACTGTGAGCTGAAAGTCCAAGGGGCTCCCAGCCAGCTCTCTAGGTTCTCAGCACTCACTGCACACAAGAGTCACTTGGGGAGTTTTAAAATTCCTGGTTCCCGGGCTGCACTCCAAACCAACTAACTCAAAGTCTCTGGGAATGGAACCCAGGCATGGACATTTGTTAAAGCTGGGTGATTACAGCGTAAGGCAAGGCTGAGCAGCTTCGCTCTGGGACTCAGATCCAGGGCAAGGATGCCAGCCTGGAGTCATCTGGCTTCCAATAGGGCTAATTACCTTCAGCCATTCCCAGTGCTGTTGAAACGCTCCCCTTCCCTGGCCCACACCCCTGAAGCCCTGCAGCTTTGCATGAACTTGATACTTTTCTTCCTGTCCTCCGTCTGAACTGGGCCTTTGGGGGGATGTTTGTGCAGTGTTTGAGGATAAGGTTCCACCCGCCTCATCTCCCTAGCCAGCCAGACTGAGTCTCAATGGTTTGGTGGCTCTCCCCTGAGGCACAGTGGGCTTCTGAGGCCTCACACTACCAGTTCATCTGAGCATCACTAAGGCTTGCTTCTCTGAGGCCCACCCTAGCGTGAATGACCTGGGGACATGAGGATAGGGAGCATTCTGCTGCTGGTCCCTGGAGAAAGTAAGAGAGATCATTTATTTGGCACCTGCTCTGTGCCTGGCATGGGGTTAGGTGCTTTAGATGCATGCTAGTTAATTTCTCCATGTAATTCGTTATGAAGCAGATATTTGAAATCACCCTGTTTTACAAATGAGAACATTCAGGCACAAGTTGGTGAAGTGATTAATCAAAGGTTTCACAAATGGGAAAGATTAGAGCTTCTGCTTGCTCCAGGGTCTGAGCTTTAAATCCCTGGTTCTCAGTTTCCCAACTGTAAAATGGGGCCAACAAATAATTCCTGGTGAACATTTTAATGTGTTAACCTATTGTGAAGCAGCTGTTAAAGGATTTAGAATTTAAATGCTTGATAAAAACAACACCAAGCTAGGTGAGGTGGTGCACGCCTGTAATCCCAGAGGCTCAGGAGGCTGAGGCAGGAGGATCACAAGTTCAAAATCAGCCTCAGCAACTTAGTGAGGGTTGAAACTCAGTGAGACCCTGTCTCTAAATATAATATAAAAAGGGCTGGGGATGGATGTGGCTCAGTGGCTAAGCGCCCCTGGGTTCAGTCCCCAGTACCAAAAACCCAAAATAAAATAAAAAAACAACCTGCTTCATCTTCAGAAGTTCATACTAACACCTATGTGGTTTGAAGAAGAGGGGGTATAACTAAGTTGGAAAAAGAGAAAAAGGGGTGGGGAGAGAGGGAGAGAAAAGTATCAAGACCAGAGTATTATTTTTCCCATCTCTACCTTGATTCTTTTCCTTGCTCTCTAAGAAACAAATGAGCTTGTTATCATTGATAAGTATCTCTTGTCCTGGCACTGAATCAACAAGAAGATGTCCAAGGTCACCATCTGGGGTCCTTTGAGATAGGGGGAATGGGGCAGCTGCCCCTGGCTGATCCCTGGGTGGGAGACCCCTCCGATGGCACAAAGAACGCAGGTGAAGTCTTGGGCATCCTGCACTTTTCCCAGCTGCATCCCAGAGATGTTTTTGGTAGTTCTCTTTTTCCGTTGTCTGCATTTTCTTTGCATTTTAAAGCCCACTATCATGGGGAAATCCCAGATTCCACATGGGAAAATATTCTTCAAATACTCCCAGACCTGGGACAATGCCTGGAACAGACACTTAATAAATATGTTTTTAAATGAATGGATGGATATATGAAAACTTGCTCATAGGGCCCACATCTCCCAATTTCCAGACCATGTACCCCAGAGCATTTCAATATTACTCATATGGTGGCAATGGAGGCTGCTCTGAGCAGGAGGCTTCAGTGAACTGCAAACTTAGGAAAGAAATATCTCTGAGCTGGGGAAGAGCAGTTAGTAAGCCAGAGAAGAGAGCTTGACCTTAGATGCAATTCACAGTCAAAATCACTGACATCCAAAGCTTCCACCAGGAGCCAAGCACAGAGGGAAGGCTGAAGGAAGAGCCAGGGAATAAGAGAGACCCAGGCCTGCAGGAAGGTCTCATGCCCCTGCAGCTGCCCCAGCTGAACTGGTTGGAGCTCTGGCACTTACAGGCACAGAGCTCATGGACAGCGACAGAAAGGACCTGCAAATAAGTGCCCAGCCATTGTGGACTGGCATGGGAGTCATTGAAGATGAAATCACTATGACCAACACTCAAGAGTGACAACTACATTGAGTCTCAGAATTCTTCCCTACCTTCTCCTACATCACCCTGTCCCATCCCTCTGACTTGCAAAATGGCAACATTTTATTGTGTAGAAAAAAATCTAGCAGCCACGACAGGAAGCAGAGTAGACAAGCCACCTTCCCAATTCTACCTAAATTTTCTCCCTATATTACCAAGACAAATATTTCAGGAAACTGCACTTGGCTGCAATGGTTAGGTAATTCATTTTATTTACCATCTAAACACACTTGAGAGCGGAGATAGATTCATTCACATTGCTGCTTCTTAGTCAGATGCAATTCACAGTCGAAATCACTGCCATCCAAAGCTTCCATAACTGCCAAAGGGTAATGGATTTTTTTCAGCTCATCTTTCTTCCCTGCTCATATTTGCTTGAGGATTCCAAATGGATTCTATTTACTGTAATTACTGTTCTAACTGCAGCTCACTTGCAATGCATCAGGTTAATGCTAACAAGATACCCAGCTGATGCTGGTAATGTGTGTTCATTGTTCAAACTCTTTACCCACCCCCTTTGGTCTTGTCTCAATTCTATTTTCTGAACCCAAAGGGGATGAAGCAAAGCCAAGTAACACGGGTGTTTTTTTCTTTGTTTCATTCTTCTCTAGTGCCATGGGCTTTTTTCTCAATGGATATTCATTGTTCTTGGGTTTTCCTATTTCTGTATTTACATGACAGTGCTACAAATGTTAGGCTTTGCTTAAAAACTGATTTACATGCTTATATCTTCTCAAAATTTTTCATGCTATTAGTCTCATTAAATTCCATATTATTTGATTATTGATAATAACAATTCACATCAACACAGCCCTGACAATTTGTAAGATACACAATTTCATATTTTCATAAATAATGTATCAAGAGTCTTATCTCTTAATCACTGGATAGTTTTATATACCTAATGTGGATCTATAGAAAAAGCATACAACTCAGGGGGGCAAAGACTAGAGTTCAAACTCTTGTTTCACCAATTAGCTACATGAATTCAAATGACCTTATCTCTCTATAACTCAGTATTCTCATCGATAAAGGACAAAATAATTACCTGGTTCCCATGTTGCTGAGAAGTTCCTTGCAGACAGTAGGCACTTAATAAATTGTCTCTTACTCTATGGGTAGTTCCACACCAGCAGCAGGATCTCAGGTCAGTTTTTTATTGAAGACTTTTTAGAATGTCAGAATGGATTACTTGAAGTGGGTGGGGCTTGTGGATGAGATGCTTACTACAGTAAGTGTGGTTCATAATCCAGCAGCATCTGGGAACCTAACGAAATTCAGACTCTCTAGGGTCCTTCCCTGGGCAGTGGGGGTAGGGTGAGGGTGGGATGGGAAACAGTGTATAACATGACTCCATTAAGTTGACAGAAAAGCAGACTGTTCCTTGAGAGTGTCCTGACCACCTGGTCTCAGTCCAAAGGACATAAGATAAGCCAACAGCAGACATTCCCAAGTCAAACCCCAAAGTCCATTTTAGCTCATTCCATTATGCAAGCAGCTGTAATCCCACAGAGGCCATTCTGCCCTCCTCCTAGCAGCGATGATCATTAAGCATGATGAAAACAAACGCCATGTGTTGATTCAGGTGCTAAGAGTCTGACACGCACAGCTTTGATGTTAGTCAGACTGTCGCCCTCAAACTCTGAGTACATCTCTTCTTTCTACCTACACGTCATCTATAAAATGAGGATAACAATGCCTACCTCCAGAGGTTTTGAGAATTAATTCAGACAGATGCTGAGCATGGTGTGTGGCATACTGTAGGCACTCAATCATAGCTATAGCAGGAGTAGCTTTAATAATAGTAATAACTCGTGTGTATGGGATGGAAAGTGGGGGGCTGGAGCTGCTGCAGCTGTTAATTGCCACCTCTGCAGAATGAGCTCCATGTCCTTGTTCATTCACATTGCTGCTTCTTAGTCAGATGCAATTCACAGTCGAAATCACTGCCCCATAGGGGCAGGCAAAGGAAAATTGGAGATGGATTAGAAAATTCAGCTTCATTCTCATTTCCTGGCAACTTTCTTTGAAAAGTTACTTAGCCCCTGACAATCACACTTTTCTCTTCTGTCAAATGGGCACAATACTATTTCCCTGGGTGCTTCAGGGCCACAGCAAAGAGCTCTTCAAAATGAAGCATCTGAAAGTGATTTGCAATCACACAATCAGTCTTGACTGAACAAATAGAACACATTCCTGTGATTCCTGCTGCCTCCTAAGACCTGTTCCCATGGCTTGTTGCCTTCTGTTTTCTCTCACCCCTTACTCTCCCTTTCCCACTAAGACACCTGCCTGGCAGAGGCCTCCATTGCTGCACAGGTCCCCTGAAAGCTCTATCCTGGGTTTCACTCTCTCTGCCTTGAGACCAATTTTCTCATCACTGGGGATGAATCTTAGAAACCTTCCTTTCTTCTTTAAAATCATAAGTAGCATTCTCAACGGTTTGGGGGAGGGGTGCTTTTGCCTCCGTATCACTTCCATTAGTCCTTGGTCCCATCAAATAAATGTGCATGCAGTCAAAAGTGTCGGCTATGCAAGTGAAGCTTCCAGGCAGGTCCTCCAGCTTCTTTGTTTTTAGTGAGGAGTGGCACTGGGGATTGAACCCAGGGAGACTTTTTGGCCGAGCTACATCCCCAGACTTTTTAATTTTTTTATTTTGAAACAGGGTCTTGCTAAGTTGCTGAGGCTGACCTCAAACTTGGAATCCTCCTGCCTCAGCCTCTAGAGTGGCTGGTACTACAGGCGTGTACCACCATACTGAGTCTCCAGACTTTTAGCCTTCATTTTCCCACTAGTCTTTACATTGGTGCCTTTCCATTGGTCTTGCAGAGAGATTCTAGGGGTGCCTTGTCTGTACCAAACCCTATGGCTTTCTTTCTGTTTTCTGAATAAGCGCATAAGGAACCCTAAAATTCCCAGGTCCAAACACAAGTCTATAAGACTGACTGACTCATCTTTTCCTCACAGTAAGTACAAAGAGGACCTCAAGACTTGACTGACTGGCTTTAGGGCCAGGGTCTTGTACCCATCGTGGGTGGGCACTCAGCACCTCCCTGTAGGAGGCCGTCACTCTCGTGGTTCTTGGTACCACACTGTCGGCAGCTGGGGCCTGCAGACAAACACACTTCTTGGACATTTCTGTGACCTTTCGTGAGTTGCTACCATTCTCCTCAGCTCCTGGGACCTCATCCTTTCCTCAGTTTCCATCTCCCTATCTACAGAGAGAGGGAGCAACTCTCTTTGGATTGTTGTGATATTTAAACAGGTTAAAATGAAAAGCAGCTGGAAGACTGTAGCATGTATCAGAAATTTAACGTCTGCTCTTCCCCTCACTTCTCTTGTTAAGATCTCAAGGGGCCCTGTCTTTCTAGGGTACCTGGACAAAGCCACTTTTTTGAGGTTTCGTACCCAACCATTGTCATGAGTCTTTGTCATGGTCATTCACTCATTTATGTGGGATATAATGATTAAGCATCTCTCCCAATGTGGCAGGGACTATGTGCTGAGGCTCTAATAGTCAGCAATATTGTCAGGGTCCCTGAGTCCACATAAACTGTCTGACACCAGTTGCTGCCTCCTGAAGAACCTCTTTTTTGGGGATCTGGTATCAGAGCAGAGAAATCATGCAAGATGCCCTTCAGTCAGAATGAGTAGTCTGCTAATGATCAAAGTTAAATTCTTTTCTGCCACTTGTTGTCTATGGGACTGCTATAGACTGAATGTCTGTGCTTCCTCCCCCAACTCATATATGGAATTAACCCCCAGTCTGATTTAAAAAAAAATATTTTAGAGATGACTTTTTTCAGAGGTAGAGTTAGATGACGTCTTGAGGACGGGGCTCTCATAACAGGATTAGCAGCCCTATAGAAGGATGAAGAGAGAGAACAAGGCCATGTGACGGCACAGTGAGAAGGTGGCCACCCGTCAGTCAGGAAGAGCTTCCTTCAGCACTAGAAACTGAAAGGACCAAACTTTGATCTTGGACTTTTCAGCCTCCAGGACTGTGAAAAATAAATTTCTGTTGTTTAAGCTACCCAGTCTACAATATTTTGTTATAGCAGCCCAAACTGACCAATACAGTGAATTTACTTATCTTTTATATGCCTCAATTTTCTCACATAGAAAATGGGGCTGACCACAACCCTATCTCAGAGTTGAAATAAGGGCTAGAGGAAATATTGAATATAAATTGATTAACACAGAAACTGGTTCAATAAATGGTAAATACTATGTCTGATGTGCCAGATGGAATTGTGCATCGTAGGATAATGGGGCTGCAGGGATCTTGTCAAGTGCAGCTCACAGGGAGTCCCACAATGAGGGGTGATCTATACTGGGGTGTCTGACTTCTCCACTGTCTGGGGACAGTCTTGTCCTCCCTCCTCATCCCTGACACTTAGCATACCCACTAGAAACTGTCACCTCTCTCCTGCGGTGAGCAGCTCCCATGTGAGGTTGCTAGGAGATGCAGAACCACTGCTGAATTCCGCACCTGGAAATTCTCTTAAATTAGGTTGTCAGGATTCTTCTCTTTGAAGAAAACCCAAATAGAAAAAAAAATTATCACCAATGTTTGCCTTGAAAAATACTGTGGGTGCGGTCAGAGCTATGCTAAGCTTGTAGCACATTTATAATAAAAACCCAACACTTTTCATTTGCTTTGCCCTTTTTGGTTTGCAAAGCAGGCTTCTGTAGATTGTTGAGTCCCCAGAATCATTCATTCATAAACACATACTTAGCACTTTCTGGGTACTAGGCACCCTCCCAGGTGCCAGAGGCTTAGCAGAGAGGAAGACAGGCATAACCCCCTGCCTCCATGGGCTTTATGCTTTGCTAGGGAGGGGGACAATAAATCTATCAGTACGATGTTTCAGATACTGGCAAGTGGTGTGAGGAAAAAAATAAAGCTAGGGAAGGGGGAAGAGTTGGAGAAATTGCTTTAAGTGGCCAGGAGAGCTTTTGTTGGAATGCTTTCTGGGCAGAGATTATCAATGCTGCTGAATGAATGACTGCATGCTCATTTTATAGACATGGAAACAGCCCAGACATACACAGCAGAGAGATGGTAGGGCCAGGAGTACAGTTCATTTTCTATCACAGCCTGTAATATGCCAAGTCTCATATCTGGATTCAAAAAGCCAGGCCCAGGGATGAGGTGAACTAGATGTTCATGGAGAGCAAAGCTCCTGAGTCCCATGCAGTCACTCTGCCCATCTGCTACTACTCACTGTGTGCTGGACCCTGGGCTGGGTGCTGACTGGGGACACGGAGAACACATGGCTCCTGCCCTCAGGAAGCCTCCAGACTGGGGAGGATTATAAGTCAAATTCACACATAACTGTGCCTATGATAGAAAGTAGGCATCTACCCCAGGCCATTCAAAACGGGGCTGCCTCTCCAGCACACACCAAGAGAAAGCCTCCTGACTACCTGGGTTTTCTCTTTAATCATCAAGCATGAATTAGATGCTGAATTCAGATGGGCCCCTGCTAGTCGCCCCCCCACACATCTGTGCCACCCAGGCATCTCAAGCCCAACTTCCAACCACCTATACTACTAACACTTGGTCCATGTCACCCTCATCTCTTTCCTGGAATCTTTAATAGCCTTTTAATGTCCTCCAACTCCTCCAGCTACCATACCCTTCTGGTGTTCTCAATTCAGCAGCCAAATGATCCTATCAAGACACTGAGGGATCATGTCATTCCTGGCCCAGAACCTCTCGATGGTCTCCAACACTCAGAGGAAAAGCTAAATCCTTTCGCTGGCTTAAAGACCTTACCTCTCAGAGCTCATGCTCTTGCTATTACTCTTTCTTGCATTTTTCTCAGCTACTCTCACTCACACCCTTGTCCTTCTTTCCATTCTCCAGGCATGGACCTACCTAGGGCTGTCACATTTGTGATTCCCTCTATCTGGAATACCCTTCCTATGGGTTTTTATATGATTTGCTCCCTGACTTCCTTTATTGTCTATTCAAATCTCAGCCTGTTTGAGTTTGTAGTTTCTGTTCCTCCCCGCTGCTAACATTCCTTATTCCCTGCTTTTTCTACCATTAATCACCCTTTCATAATAGTATAATTTACTCATTTAATTTTGTTTACTCTCTGCCTTCCTTTCCTAGAATGCAAACTACTTGATGACAGAGATTTTTGCATGCTTTATTTACTGCCAGGAATATAGAAAGTGCTCCATAAATATCTGTGGAATAAATCAACATCCAGACAAATAATCTCCCCATACCAAACTTGTTTCTCCTCTGACCTCCCTTTTTTTCTGTTCATGACATGATCATCTACCTAACCACCCATGGCTCAGTGCCATGTTTCCACAAGCCTCCATGGGAGCCGAGGAGGTGACAAGCCCTGTGTCGGGCACCATGGAAACAAAGTGAAACCTGGGATGCACGTGTAGTGTAGTTCTCTTGTTTTCCATCCATCACCCAAATCCAAATAACCCTCAGTTTTCTGATCTGCAAAATCAGGATCATATGCCTATTTCATAAAGTAAAGTGAGATAACATGTGTAATGGGGACGGGGAAGGTCAGGTCCAGGAGAGGTGTGCTGCACAGTAGATGTCTAGAGAGTGCCACTCCACAGACACTGAATTCTGGAGAGTCTTACTCTGAGTATCTCCCAAACAGGGCAACATGTTCCCACCCTGCTGAGATGAGTTGGGAGGCTAGAAGGAGGAGTGCTTAGAGGAGCAGAGAGCACTAAGGGTTAAGAAGAGAGACACGTGGCCAAGGTCCCGAGTGCTGAAGGCCTTGGCTTCAGCTGATCACCAGTCATGTGCACAACAAAGGGTTAGCCCACAACACACTAGGGCCAGGGAGCCCCTGGGTTCCCAGGGAACTGAGGGACTTCTTTGTCCTGTTCATGTCCAGCCTCTGCCCCATCAGTTTGCTCTTTCCAATTGGTTACCTCACACCACTGCCCGGGTGACATCAGTGGGAACAGAGAGAGTCACAGAGCGTGACTGCCTGCAGCTAATTGATTTGTGCACATTGCTGACAGCGGACGTGCTTGGCCCCTGTGGAAGATTAGGAGTGGGATGTTTCTAGTAGAGAGGCTGCAAGGAAATTCTGCCCTGTGCTCTCTCTGCCGGCCAGCTGGACAGTCCTGTAGCAGCCTCCAACCTGGTCCCCAGGAGTTTATCCCAAGGCGAAGAAAAGGAGAGAGAGAAGAATGAAGGGAGGAAGAGAGCAAGAGGGAGACAGAGACACAGACAGGCATATGATAAATTAAGGGTTTTGAGCATTTTCTGGGTACTAGGGCCAGGTTCTCTCTAAAGTAGAAAAGAGGGTAGAATGAGAGAAAGAGAAGGGGATCAAAGAGAAGCAGTGACAGAAAAATGACAGTATACAGGGAGATGGGCCCCTGCCTGGATAGGCTGTTGACATAGAAATAAGATCAGTGGAATGTTAAGAAAACCTGTCTCCCAGCAAGAGGCTAAGGACAGGGGACGGACATGGGGCTCTTTGGTTTCTTGATACTTTCAAATTACAGAAGAGGAAAGCAAGGTTTAGCCTGGCAGGAAGGTAGGATGAGCAATGCCCTCTGAGGGTGGGAGGGAGGCAAAAATGTGGTGGGCACACGTCTGCCTCCTGGGCTGGATCATCTCTGGCATCCCCTGACCTAATGTTTCAGTGCAATTTGGCTTAAATTGGTTTTCTTTAGTTTTCTTCCCTTTAAATCTATCCAATAAACCAGACTTTCCAGAAAGGGCTCAGCTTCTGTTCACAAGAGTCTCTGTGCCAATGGCCAAGTCCAGCAAGGCTTTCTAACCTAAGCAATCTCCTTTCTGGACTGACTTCTACAGTGGTTATTGGGGGGGAAAATGGTCTTTCCCTTGAACCTGACAAACCAGATTCTGCGAATCGCTTAGAATTGCTAAGCCTCATCTGTCACTCCACAAAGGTGCCATCCTGGAACTGTGACGATCTCTAATGCATCATGGTTTATAAATGAGTCTGATGTGCTGCCTGGCACATGAAAAACACTTACAATCAATCAGGCAAATCAGAAAAGCTGTAAAAATAGCTTATAGCTACTGCCAAGAAAAAGGATATACCCATGATCAACCAGCCAGAGATGTGCAATTAAAATAAAACAAATAGAAAAAAAAAAGTGGGTTTACAGCAGGGTCAGCACACTCAGGCCCATGAGTCAAATCCAGCTAGATAATTTTTGTAAATAAATTTGGATTGACACATGGCTATACCCATTTGATTCCATATCATCTGTGGCTGCTTTCCACACGAAGGCAGAGTTGAATAGTTGTGACAGAAACTCATGACCTGCACAAGGAAAAAGATTCACTATCTGAGTCTCATAAAAGTTTGCCAACCTCTGGGACAAAGTACAGACATCAATTTTTTTGTTCCTATAGGCTAAATCCATAATCTGCTGTTGATTTATTTATTTTTGTTAGTTATTCTTTTTTTCACTTATAAAGTGGTTTTATAATCACTATCTCCCATGCTGAGAATTAAGTTAAAAAATGAAAGCTAGATAAAAAGCATCATGCACCCTACCTGACACACAGTAGGTGATCGCTAAATAACATTTTGTGTTATCAACGCTATTTTCATAGATGCTGTTTCCAGAACACAGGAAAGGTAGAATTGGTGGAGGACCTGCACTCAGCATCCTGATGAATGGGTCCTGGAGAATGTTGAAGTTAGATGAGGAAACTGAGCATTTAGTGAGAAGCACTCTATGGCAAGTACAAGTTATTATATTTTATTTCATTTTTATTCTCACAAGGACTTGGTGCCTTTTTATGAGGGAGGATATTGATACTCAGCAAAATTACACAAAATTATAAAAGAGCCAAAGAATGTGAAGCTATATCTGCCTGCTTCAAAATTTAAATTCATATATTTTTTGTGGTTAAAGTAACATAGTTGAAGATGCTAGTGAAGTATTATTTACAAAGGAGAGAATGTAGTAGCATTTTCTTGTACTCAACTGTTCCCATTTACCAAAGAGATCTGACTTACAGTAGCTTTGGAGGATGAAACAAAAATTAATTCATCTCTTTTTTTGATTCTATGTGCTGAAAAATTAAAGTTTCAAGGACACAGGATAATTCTCCATAGGATATATGCAAAGAAACCCCCAAAACAACAATTTAAAAAAGACAACAAAGAATTTGAAGTTCAAAAGATTTAAGTCTGTCCTAAAAATAAGCCACCATAAAAACACAATTCTCTGTAAAACCTATGTAGAGTATTGGCAGCTTAAGAAGAATTTCCTAGAAATGACATTATTGAAAGTCACAAAAATCATGTGAAGAAGAGGAGATGTCTTATAACCTACACTTTTTAAGAAAAATTTAAATTAGAATAATTTTTTTTTAAAAAATGTATAACTCCTGGGTGAAACAAAAAACAAAAAAACCTGAGACCCAGAAAATTAAGCACCTTAGCCAAAGTCATACAGCTAGCTCACACTGACATATGAGACCAGAGTGACAAATCATGGGACCGCAGTGGAACAAATTTACACAATTGAGTGTCTGTCAAGATGAGAAATGAAAATTACTCTGATGCTTTTAGAAGCCAGAATAAAAACCTTAAAGGGGGAGGAGCAAGATTCCCATGCCAGGTGTTTGAGGGACCCACAGCAGATCCTCTCAATTGTTTCTTAGATTTGCAGCTTTGAAACCAAGTCACCCTGCGCAGTGGTGCTATAAGCCACCCAATGACCACTTGTCAGTGGTCAGGGACACCTGGACAAGGCAGGGTGTCAGTGCCCTTCAGTGGGTGTCTCTGATGCATCTAGATATTTCTCCAAGAAGACTGGGAACTCCCCTTCTTTCCATATTTATACTTTTGCAGGAATGAGAGGTAGTGGTCCTGAGGGACTCTATGGAGTCCTGGACTCAAGTCCCTGGAGTTAGTTGGGTGGCCACAGGTACATGCAACCCTTCCCTTACCCTTCAGTTTTCATGACCTAAAAAGTGATCCTAATTATCCCCGCCTGTTGACTGGCTGTAAGGTTCCAACATGCATGTGAAATACCTGTCCTAGGGGCACAGAGTCACCACCAGCACTTCCACAGCAACAGTGGGGTACATTCAGCTGATCCTCAAAGAAAGACAGCTCTGGGGTTGCTTGGGTTCCTCCTCTGATTCTATTCACCTTGTGACCCTAGGTAAGCCACATAAGCCCTCTGGGCTTTAGTTTTCTCCCCCTGTTTGATGGAAATAATAAGTTCTGGCTATCTGTCTAGTGGGGCTCCTGGGAGGATCCTGTAAGAGAAGAGACATGATAGTCCTAAATGATGGAGGTGTTACTGCAGTGGGTAAGGAAGTAATCTGCAGAACCCTTCCAATTCATTTTTATGTCTAACAGAACAATGCCTTTTAATTTATTTTAAAAATTACTTTGGCTTTTCTTTTCATGACCTGGTGCTTGATCTCAGCAATCAATTTCAAACTATATATTCTTAATAGACATTGTAGTATAATGAGAACACTTTCTTTCTTTTGCCTACTGTAATTCTGGAGGGGACACTCCTTTTGTGACACTGGCATGCTGCTGAGGTGAAGGGATAAGGGGTGTTATCCCCATTTTACAGAAATAAAAATCTGTCCCAGGTGCCAAGAAGAGGGCTTCCTCACTTCCATCTCCTCTGTCAAGCACCTCAACAGACCAGGAGACAGGAGACAGAGTCGATGAGGTGCCACTTCCATATTCCACAGAGCGGGAGGCAGCAACTGCAGGCAGCCCCCAGAAAACATCCACCCAGTGAGGCAGAAATGAACATGTGCCTTGACCAAGGAATGGAACTTCATACCTACAAATTTTAAAGCAGTGATATGTTTTCAAATGCTACAGATTTTTAGGTGTCTGCAAATATGCTCACGCTGTAGATTCAGGATACTACTATTCTGAGGCCACTTTCATAGCCAGTTATGACATTAGCCTGACTTCAGAGATATTCACAAGACGCACAAGTGTGGAGAGACCCTATCCAGGACTCAGGAATAGCTCAAAGCCATTCTAAATCTCCTGGGTACATCTCCTTAAGAGAATTATAAAGATCCAGTGTTGTGCAAATACTTTTTTTTAATCAAAATTCTTGCTCTTGAACATGATAGATACCCCATCCTGACCATTGCCTATTGACTTAACAGTTCATCAATCATGCTTAAGAGGAAAATTTTAAATAAGCCACTATTGGGAAAACACAATATATAGAAGGTACTAAATAATTAAAAAAAAAAAAAAAAAAAAAACAATCACCTTGCACCAACATCTTGCAACCCTTTAAAATAAAAGAGGAAAGGAAGTGTATCTGGTGGCGGTTTTTCTTTTTTTGGTTAAATTTATGCCTTAGGTTTAAAATCTCTATATTATCTTGCTCATTTCTACCAATAGCTGCAGAGTTATATTTCCAAGTGTGGGATGTGCTTATAGGTAAATAAGCTCTGTAAGACATACCATAAGAACACTTAATTCCTGGAATCTCAAAATAGTTCGAGTGTATCACTATGCTCTAGGTTAACCGAGAGATAGGAACAGACTAAATGGAATGGAAATGTTTCCACTCCGAAATGTTAACACAGTGATTACCATGCTCAGAGTTTTATTTATCACAATCTGAGATACCCTAGAAATATCACTCCTTTCCAGCACTCCCCTTCTAACACTTCTGGGCTTTGCTAATATCAGGGCTATAATCATAGCACTCCTGCCAGATGAAGAATTTCCCCAAATGCCTTAGAATTATTAGCTCTTCATCTACTTTGCAAACTGCCCCCCCCCACACACATGGGGTGAACAATTTCAGGAAATTAAATGATAAATATTTTAAAAATGACCTTTAGCACAGTGCCAGCTGAGTAAATGCCAGCATAACATGGTGTTGCTCTGAGGCCTGGAAACCTTGATTATCCTGCAGCCTGTGAGGTGAAGGTCTCCCTCTCCACCTCCCCAGGAGCTCTGAGCCGAACTGGGGAGAGGCTGTGGCCAGGGCGAGGGATGCGAGGGACCCAGTAGAGGCAGGAAGCTCTGTCAACCACCCTAGGGACTGATGAAAAACACTTAAACTACCATGTGGGGAAAGCAGGACAGGAGGTGTACACACAGTGTCACCACAGGGGAATCAAATTATGCTTTCATAAAAAGGTCCATTCAAAAAATTGAAGCAGGAAGTGAGGCTAGGGATTCAGGCCTCTCTCCTTCTGTTCCTTCCCTCCTTCTGAACATCCTAACTTCCTCCCTTCATTCAATCAATATTATTTGAAGGGACCTCCAGGCACTGTGCTAGATCCTGGAGATAATACAGTAAAAACAAAAACACCTTAATCTTTCATTTTCCTTCTATGTATTTTTGTAAGCCTTTTTTTTTAATAAAAAGGCATATGAACTTTTGTGGCACAAAAATAAACATTATTTATCATAATGAATTGTAGAACTCTATAATATAATCAGGGATAATCAGGGGACTATGAATAGTGACTGGATAGCTGATGCTATTAAGTACTTAGTGCTTATTAGTCAAATATTTTTTTCCAAGGTGAGGAAATCTTAATTTTTAGAGATACTCACTAAAGTATTTACAGATAAAATAATATGATGTCTGGAATTTGGACTCCATGACTAGATATTGATAATTATTGAAGCCAGATAGTGAGTATGGGGTTAGGGGTATGTAATAACAGTTTCTGTTTTTGCTGGTTTGAAAATTTTTTATAATAAAAGCTAAACTAAAACAAAAAAGCATATAAAAATAAATGGGACAAGTCTACTGGGAAGTGCTGAGGTGTTGGGACAGAGGTGGGAGGGGGCTATGGATGGAAAAAACATACCAGGTAGCTGGACAAAAAGAAGATGGCTAATCACAGTTTAGAATATATATATATATATATATATATATATATATATATATATATATATATATATATATATATATAATTTCCTCACTTAGAAAACAAAATCATCATATCAAATTCTCTTCAAACATAAAGAACACCCCTCCTCTATTCAAGTTCTTCATTGCATAGCTGCTTCCTTGGTGGGGTCCCCAGATCTGTGTGTAGTTGGATGATTCTATGTCTTCCACCATATAATAGTTCATTTATCCATCTGACTTTTTTGGGAGGGCAGAATTCCATTTCTAAATCCCAGTGCCTCATGCTGGGCTGTGTGTACCATGAATGCCTATTCAGCTGATTGCAAAAAAATCTCATGCAATTCATAAGTTCTAAAATGTTTTTCCTAAAATCCTAATAACTCGTGATAGGGCAGAAAGAAAAAAAAAATGTGAATAAAATGTTAGAGGTGCGTTGGTTTTGCTTCCCGTTTGGGATCAGCATGTTGATTCTGCATACAAGAGAGTCTCCTCCTCCTCTATTAGAGTAGGAGTTTGTCTTTGGCTAAGTCTGGAGTCAGTGGAATCACCCAGGAGTATGTGCGTCTGTGTCACACCAACCATACACGTTCCCTCAAAATCAAGGAAATAAAATAAGTTTGGCAAGGTGGCACTGATGCCAGGAGAAACCACTTCAACCATAGAAGTAAACCCTAATTATAAGCATCTAATTGAATGCTTCTGCTTGGCATATGAAAGGCCAGATGGACTGTAAGACTTTTAGATATGCAAAGATCCAGTCCTTCTGAGGCTTTATTTAAGTGTAGCTTCTATGAATGAACAGGCTATACGGAGACCTTCTCATTTACTGAGATACCATCAAAAAGTGAGATTTTTTTTTTTTTTTTTGGTACCAGGGATTGAATTCAGGGTTGCTTGACCAATGAAAACCCCCCCGCCCAACCCCGGCCTTTTGAGACGTGTCTCTCTAAGTTGCTGAGGCTGGCTTTGAACCTGCAATCCTCCTGCTTCAGCCTCCTGAGCCAATGGGATTATAGGCCTACACCACGGTGCCCAGAAAGAAAAATTTTTAAGTTAAGCCTTCACACCTATAATGCAAAATATGTTATAGGAATCTCAGACCTATCATGTCCCAAAAAGCACTGAAAAGTATCTCTGAATTATTTCTTCCTGCCCTTTCTACCCTGCCTAGTAGCCTGAAGGCCTTGGATACAGCAGACCAAACTTCTGTGTGTATCACAGTCAGGTCACATTTTAGAGCTGCAAGTGATCATGTATGTTTGATGCCTGGCCATGATCAGGTACCTGTGACAATTTATCAAGATAGTGGCCTGATCCCAGAACCCAGATGCCAGATGCAGATGATGCCGGACATCTGGAGTGGCATGGATCAAGTTGTAAAATCCCACAGGCGAAATACTAGGGCCACCCCTGTATAGAAACTGGGGAGGCTTGACCTCAGTGATCATCCCCTGGCTTAGGTGTCTTTAGTTTGGAAAGGGACATTTTGTGTTCATTGCAGTAGATATTACTTACCTGTATCAGATTTATGAGTTTATGTGCTCATTTTCACCAAGCCTCAAATGCAGTCCTCTACTGGTCTCAGTTCACACCTCCACCACAATGTCAGGGCAATATTTTTAGGCATCACTCTAACTCTGCCATCCTCAGCTTCAAACCCTTCAACAGACACCTCTTCATAGAGCATCTCTCTGGGTTCCCATACTTGCATCTCTCTAAGCCCTTATGTGGTAAATCCCCATGTTTGCTAGTCTCTGGATACTTCCCTACCACTAATCATGTCCCTGTCCTTGCCTGCACTTCTATCAACAATCCATTCATGAAACTCTCCAGTCACCCCCTTTTGATTGTCCTGTTTCCTGCTGTGACCCTGATGAGCACAAATGGACCACTTTGAAAGAATAAAGTAGGGATGGTTGCTCCTCCAGGTACCAAGCTATATTATTAACATGTGGGATAGATAGGGGAATAAACACATCAACAAATGAGCATATGGGGACCTTGGGATTTGATATATGATAAAAGTGGCAGTTCAAACCAATGGGTGGGAAGAATAGGCTATGCAATAAGCAGTCTCAGGACAACTGGCTAGCCATGTAGAAAATAATCATAGACAATTATCAAGAATACAAGTGACAATAAATCTTGGTGAGGATGTGGGGGGAAATGTACACTCATACATTGCTGATGGGACTGAAAATTGGTGCAACCTCTCTGGAAAGCAGTATGGAGATTCCTGAGAAAACTTGGAATGGAATCACCATTTGACCCAGCTATCCCACTCCTCAGTATATACCCAAAGGAATTAAAATAACATACTACAGTGATGCAGCCACATAACTGTTTATAGCAGCTCAATTCATAATTGCTATGCTATAGAATCATCAATCACCTATGCTATAGGTGCCCTTCAACAGATGAATAGATAAAGAAAATGTGGTATATATGCACAATGGAATATTCCTCAGCCATAAAGAAGAATAAAATTATGGCATTTGCCCATAAATAGATGGAACTAAAGACTATCATGCTAAGGGAAATAAGCCAATACTGTTTAAAGGCTAAATGTTCTCTCTGATATGCAGATGCTAACATACAATAAGGGGAGATGAGGGAAGAATAGAAGTTCATTGGATTAGACAAAGGAAAATGAAGGTAAGGGAGAGGAGATGAAAGTAGAAAAGATAGTAGAATGAATCAGACATAATTCTTTAAGTTTATATATGAATACACCACCAGTGAAACTCCGTATCACGTTCAACCACAAGATGGGATGCTATTTGGAGTAAGTTATAATGTATATGTGTACAATATGTCAAAATACATTCTAATGTCATGTATATCTAAAAGAAAATAATGATAGACACTGGACAAATGCTTATGTATAAGTGCAGTTGAAACACTAAGCCCAGACATCCTCAACACTTAAGCACAAATTCCGACTTAAGGAGTCACAGAAGTTGGAGCAAAACCATATTTATCTCAATAGTTCTTCTGGACCAGATCCTGCATTCTACTAAAAAAAAAGGGGATCATTCTCATCTAACAGATGAAGTAATGAGGCCAAGGCTGATCAAATGGCTTGTGCATGTTTACCCAGTAAATCCAATCAGTAGGACATGTTTTCACCCTTCTGTGAGGGTGAAGGCAGGACCTGCGACTGCTGAGTTTTGCACCATTTCCCCTGGCATCCCCTCTTCATGTGCAGAAGCTTGAACACAATGAGTGCAGACAGCTGCTGCATGTCAGCAGAGGGGGAAATAATACCCGTTCATCAGGGAGCTAATTCTGCAAGGTGCGCCATCTAATAGGTACCGTATACACGTAAATAGGATGCTCTAATCAGTGGGAAGGCAGGAGCTGCAATCTATCCCTCATGGACCTAAAACATAATGGAGCTAAATTGAAGGTTTTACGATACACAAAGCACTTTACTTAGAAGACAGATGCTTTTCCAGGCAAGGTGTTCATTTCCAGAACTAGTTCCCATACTCCCTGACATCCAGTCCTGACAAACACTGGGCACCCAATAAAGCAAAGCCCAGGACAACTCTTGAATATTTATAGATCCTGAGGGAGATAGCACAGTGCAGAGGTTAAGAGCACACACTTAGAAGCCAGGAAGACCTGGGTTCCAGTCCTGCTCTGCTATTTCATGATTCTGTGACCCTGGATAAGACTCTCAACCTCTCTGAACCGATTTTCTTACCAATAAGAGAAGAATGATAAGGCCCTATGGAAGCATTGGAGGAATAAATAAAATGGTATAGGTAGATGCCTGCACAGAGTTAGAAGTGGATGGGCTTTAACTGTGATGAGACTGACTTCCTGGTGTAGCCCATCTTCTTGTTCCAAAGGACATTTCCAGGGAATAGCTCTAAAATATGGGCAACAGCAGTACTGTTGGAGCAGGCATGTTACTTCACTGGTGATTACTTTGATGAACAAATCAAGGGATGTTGAACACCTGTCTCTGCGTATTCTGTTGGCTTATACAGTTTTTTGTCTTCTGATATTAAAAAAATTATTACTGTTTTTATTTGACCAATAATTGTACACATTTATGTACACACATGTATACATTGTTTAATAAATAAGAGTATTCAGCATATCCATTACCTTGTATATTTATGTTTTTATGGTAAGAATATAAAAAATATCTCTTTTAGCTGTTTTGAAATAGTCAGTAAAATATCATTAATCACAGTCACCCTACTGTGCAACAGAACACCAGAACTTATTCCTCCTCTACCATTGTAACCAGTTTTTCTTTTTAATAAATTAAATGAAAATATGTGAAAGTCACAATATTTTAAAGAAAAATCTGGATTTCCAATTTCTTTTGGAACAATAAAAAGTTTAGTGACAAAACTAAACTATTTCTTTCTGACCACAATGAACTAGAGATAACAGCTGCCCCCAGAGAGAGACCACTGTGGGTTCACTGCCACACTCCCCACCTGCCTCTTGCTCTACTTGGCAGTTTCCTGTGGACATTTGAGTTTAAGACTCCTCCTAAGGCAAGCTTTCTTTCCCCAACCAGAAAGTAGAAAAATACAAATTTTGGAAATACAATACTTTATCAGAAAATAACTTGTGATAAAGTGTATGGATTAGGGAACTTGACCAACCTGACTTTGACTCAAGACTCTGTCAGTTAAAGTTGTGTGGTCTTGGTGTAGTTGCTCTTGGAGACTCAGCTGCCTCTGAAACTGTCTCTAAAACTTATGCTCACGATTCCTTTTCTGAAACATGAGCTAAAACAGGTCTTTCCCACAAGTGATATCAGCATTAAATTAGAGAGTGGATATAAAGTTCAGCACAGTGTCTCGCTATAGTAGTCTTTCAAAAGTTCTAATTATCAAATTATTTTTGCAAAAACAAGCTGGGGGCACTTAGGTTATAAATAAATCTCCAAAACCTCTTCATTGTTGTTTTACTCAAAGAAATGGTAAATTATACATACTTCTTTAAAAGAGCTATTTTATCCATCTTTTTTATTTATTTACTATTATTATTATTGGCTACTAGGTATTGAACCCAGGTATGCTTAATCACTGAGCCACATCCCCAGCCCTTAATATGTTTTATTTAGAGACAGGTTCTTGCTAAATTGTTTAGGACCTCTCTAAGTTGCTGATGCTGGCTTTGAACTTGCAATCCTCCTTTGATGCTTTGAACAGCGTCTCCTTCAGAGATGTTGGGAGTATAGGCATACCCCACCAGCGTTGTCCATTTTTTTTTTAATGGAACATGTCCTATGCATTTAATTTTCCTATGCTAATCTGTGCTAGCTGGATACATTTCAGGACTTCCTACCTTCGTTGTTGCAAGGAGATGCTTGTGACTTTGCTTCATTGCAAGGAATACAGAAGTCAAAGTGATTTTTTTCTGGGTCTGGTCATTCATCTTAAAGTTCAGTGACTTTGATGTTTTCACCTGGAGCTGCTGGCTCCCACCTTCTCAGTTCCATTGTGTTCCCAGAGATGAAAAGTTACTTTGCTGATTGAGATGGAAAATTCTTAGAGTGACCCTTACTTTACCTAAGTGACATCACTGAGGAGGTATTTTTCAAGCACCATCCATGAAAAAAAGGATAAGTAATCTTAGCTCTGGCCATGGAAACTCTTACACACACGAAGTTCTATAACTGCAGTTGCTGGAGCCTGCAGTGCTTGGTACAGGGAAAAAGCAGTGAGTGGCGCAGAACCCCCCCTTCGGCCATGATCTACATGTGCTTTCCCAAGGTCATCAGTACCTTTCACCTCCCTTAATTCTTAGCACACCCTACCTGCCTCACAGTCCTGTGGCCTGAACAAAGGGGATTTCCTTTTCCACCTCTCTCTCACTTCCCCAAAATCTCATCACATTTTCCCTGCCTAAGTCTGATTCTGTTTATTTTTTTTCTTTTAAAATGATTTCTTTGCAATAGCTGTGCATTTTTTTATTGGTTCTTTTTAGTTACACTTGACAGTAGAGTCCATTTTGATATGATTATACAAGCATGGACTACATCTTATTCCAATTAGATCCCCTGTCTTGTGAATGTACACAATGATGAGATTTTCTCTCCCTCTCTCTCTCTCCCCACCCCTCTCTTTCTTACATTATCTCAGAAGTGACTTCAAAATTCATACAGATCTAATTAAAATTCTCACAGGTGTGGAAAAATTATGGTAAAGGTGTCAATGAGGCCAATTTATTGGTGGGCAATTAATTATTATATATTAATATCCATGGCAACAAAAATAACAAGTACTTATTAAACACCTGTTACATGACAGGGAACACACCATCTCATTTAATCCAGCAACAATTCCTGGAGGTATGAGCATTCCATTGTTATAGGTCAGGAAGCTGGGGCTCCAGAAACACTAAGGCCCCAGCTTACATACCTGGGAATGCCAGAGTGAGGGTCTAACTGCTTCCCAGACTCACTCCTGTGCCAGGGATCCTGCCTGCTCTACTAGTTGTCCTATGTTTGCTTTTAAAATCAGTCTCTGCAATTTATCGCCTTGTAAGTCTCTTTTCTCAAGTGGATTTAACAGAGATACTCAAAATTACTCAGCTAAAAGCATTTACAATAGATACATTGCCTTTCCTTCAAAATTCAGTTGTTTTTGTGAAGAAAACAAAAACCATTGGGAGACACATTTCAAAATCCTCCTAATGAGGTATTTACCTGATAATCCACAATGGCTTTGATTGTGGGATAAATATGGGATTGCCACTGAGGCTTTGGAGAAAATATATGTAAGTACAAAGATTTAGCAAAGTAGGAATAACAAGTTGTTTTTCAACTTCTGGACATGAAAAGTTGCAGCCCCAAGAGGCTTTGAGCTGGGATGCTAAGCACCAGATCTGCTCAACACTAGGTAAGTACCCCCTGATGTAAGAACTTTCTGTCCCAAGAATTAAGATGAGGTGCTTGAGTGACATCTGATGAAAGAAAAACCAAGCCCATTAGGTTTTCTTCTGAGGCCCATCACAGTCCCTTGGGGGTAAGCCCACCTCAAAGCTCCCAGATGCAACAATATCTTCACTGTTTCTAGTTTCTAAAATCATGAGATTTTTAAAGCAAGCAAGACCCTAGGTATTCAAATACTGCCCAATATGGAAGTGGAATACCTAAGTGGGGGTGACCCCCATATCCTGCAGAGCAGTCTTCTTCAACTTCCATTTCATTCCAAAAGCATTTTTGTCAAGCTCTATGCCAGGGGCTGAGGATAAGATGATGGACATGATGATTATGGCTACCGCCTTTCAGAACTTACACAGCAGCAGTGAAAGACACGCAGTAACAACGAGTTAGGTAGCAGGTTAGTGACAGACCACAACCGTAACCGGGAGAGAGAGAAGTAGGCAGAGTAAAGAGCATATGGAAGAGGAAGTCCCAGCAGATCTCAGATCTCAGGAGGCCCAGGGAAGGTCTGTGAAGGAAGAGGTGGTGGAGAAGCAGGATGTGTTTGAGGAGAATAAGATGCTCAGTGTGGGTGGAGGAAAGCCCCTGGTGGGATAAAGCCCACAGGCAGCAGGACTGGGTCCGATAAGGTTTTAAAATATGTTTAAGAAATTGAAATTTGAGCCTGAGGTCAACAGGAAGCCACCAATGGGCTCTAACTAGCATAGTCCATTGTGAAAGGTCACCATGCAGTGGAGTGGACAGTGAGTCGAGGGCAGAGGCATGCTGAAGTTGGTTTTCATGGCTTGAGGGACCAATTTTCAGCCTCTCTTCCCAACACCCAACTTCAGGGACGCCATGTTGGCAGCCTGAAATCAGCCATGATGAGAACATTTACACCACAGAAATTGGCAACCCTGCAAAACAGGGAGCACTTTTTTCCTCTCAGAGAACAAGTCGTTAACCTTTTGTCAGTATGTCACCCATTGGCAATGGACAGAGTAGAGAACACTAATCCAGGCAGGAGAGGATGGTGGCCAAAACGGCAGACAAAAGGAGGTAAGTGTGTATTTGTATATCATTTGTGAATTATGAAAGGGAGATCTTGACCCTGAGGTGTTGGTGTTACAAATATTTCCTAAGCCCCTCCCATGTGCAGACTGAGGATCTAGAGGGAGAGAATGGTCTGCATATCCTCAAGGAGGAAAAAAAGCCATGGTAAACCTATTCTCATTCATGGTAGCATTGCATTTAGCAATAACAGTGGCAGCTGTGACAATACTGAGTGCTACTATGTGATAGTCGCCATGCATTATTTAATCCCTCTTGCAGGGATTCAACGCCTACAGCATAAGTTGTTATTATTCCTCATTTTACAGAGAAAGGTGAGGTTTAGAAGGTTGAGTAACTTGTCCCAAGCATCTGCTGGTATTCAGAATTCAGTGAGGAAGTTTCCATTTCCTAAGGAAAGTGGCATTGAGCTCAGCCTTAAAGGATCTGGAGAGCCAGCACAGGGAGCTAGGAGGGGAGGCACGCAGGTGGAGGAACCAGTGTGAGCACACACAGGGATAAAAGGCTCCCAGGGCAGAGGAACGAGTTCTCTGTAGCAGCAGCATACAGTCGCTGTCATAACTTCTCAACTCCACCACTGAAGTACAAATATAGCCATAGACAATATATAAACAAACGAGCATGGCTGTCTTCCAACAGAAATTTATTTAGACCACTAAAATTTGAATTTCAAACAAATTCTCACATGTCACAAAATATTATTCTGTTTTTGATTTTTTTTCCTCACCATTTAAAATCTAAGAACTTTCCTTGGCATATGGACCATACAAAAATGGGGGTGGGCTAAATGTGACCCCTGGGCTACAGTTTGCCGACCTGGGTTAGATCAATGCTATCTAAGAGAAATTTAATAAAAGCCATGTCAGTGATTTAAAATTATCTAGTAACCACATTTGCAAACTAAAATTAAGGGCTGAGAATATAGCTCAATGGTAGTGTTCTTGCCTAGCATGTGGGAGACCTTGGGCTCAATCCCTATAACCATATAAGTAAAGTTAATTTTAATGAGATTTTAGTTAACCCAGAATATTCAAAATATTATTATTTTAACATGTGATCAAAATTAAAAATTATATTTTGCATATAAAAATCACACATTTTTATATATAAAACAAAGAGAAATATTTCACCTTTTTTTTTTGGTGAGGGGAGTAGTCTTCAAAATCTGGTGTGTTTATTATACTTATAAAACTCCTCAGTTTGGGCTGGCCACACTTGAAGGGATTAAGAGCCACAGGAAACCAGTGGCTATGGTATGACTCTAACTTGCTAACTTGCCTAATCCTTAAACACAACGAACCCTTTCTTGTGCCCATTTTATAGCTGTGGTCTTTCCACTGGAGCTCGCATAACTGCTACACCCTCAGCTCTGACACTGGAAGGGTCATCACTGAGGATTCAGGGCAGCATTAGTCCTGGTACAGACTTTCCAGTCATTCTCCAAGGGCTTTCTCAGGAGCTCCTACAGTGCTTTGGAGTAATTCTATATGGCATTCACCACACCCCATGGGAACATGCACAACCAGTGGGCCGTGTTCCTTGTGCAACTTCCACCATGCAGTTTGTAGGGGCTCTCAGAGACAGACACATGACAGTGTGAGGAACCACTGGCCCCTGTGGCCAATGCACGTGCCCTGTAATAAAAGGGATGTCTGCAGTGAGTAGGAGGGAAATGAAGTGCACTGTTCCCTTGAGCCTCTCATGGTGCAATCATTTTTCTACTTCAAGGGTGCCTCTTGGACCTTTTGAGGTTAATTAACCTATAGGCAATTTTCACCTTGTCCCTTACACTAGACAGTAATCCCACCACCCTATGCTCCCCCACTGCATTATGTCTGGCAGTTGACATTCCTATGTCCTCCCTTCTCAAAGGGCTCATGGGAGATGAATTCTGCATAGAACTCATCCTCTATTCCTAGACCTGGGTAGAGTACTCAATAGCTGAAACAGATCCAAACAAGGGACAAATCACATCACCGCAAATGATGACGAATGAATGAATGATGCGAGTTACCACTGAAAATCCCCTGTTGTTCATTCCACAGCTTTTCTAGAGGCACGGGGCTATATATCAGTCAATGATTACTCTCCCATGAATAGGTGTCATTTACTTGGCTCAGGCAATTAAATAAAAAAAAAAGTACAGCAAACGGTAGAAAATAAATTTTGGAATTATTCAAACCTGTATTCACATCCTGATTTTGATGCGAATTATCTGAATCACCTTGGGCAAGCCTTTCCTTGAGCCCTGGGTCTCCATATCCATCAAAACAGGAAAATTAAGGTCTAACTCACATGGCAACATTGAGAAGACTAGGCAAAACTACCTGTGAATTCCTGCTCAGAAAATGCTGTTTACTCTTTCTTTCCTTCTGACCTCAACATAACACGCCTGCTAGAGGCCCTCATGGAGGGCTGACAGAAGCCACTTCCTATGAGTCAGCCGGAAAGAGGATATTTGCACAGCATGGTACGTGCTTGTTTTAATTCCTCTCCCTACATAGGAGAGTCCAAGAAAGTGGTTCCTTAAAACTTCTCTTCCTATTCGGGAGTTAACACATATCACGCCTTCCCTGGCGCACATCTGTTATTGATTGGATACAGTGGAAGAACTGCCATCATTTTCATCATCATCACAATAGCTACTTGTGAATATGAAAAAAATATATATATATACACATATATATGTGTATATACATACACACACACACACACACACGTGTGTGTGTATATATATGAATTGGGGCTTTGGAAATAACTCACTTATACCAAACCAATGTGTCAATGACCTGCTGAAGCTATGTAAAAATAAAGCAATTTTATCATCATTTTAATATCCAGATTATTTAAAGAAAAGAAAAAAGAGAGAAACAGAACAAATGTGACCCTCAAATGGCCTGCTTTGATGAAAAACAAACAAACAAACAAAACCCCAACCAACTGCTTCCTCACAGTTTTCAAAAAGTGTGACAATTTGGATGGATATTGACATTTCTTTTTCTTCTAAGGAGGCCTTTTATTTCTCAGGATCAAGAATCTCAGACCTCCTTTGTGTCAGATTAACAGCAATAATAATAAAGATAGTCTCTGGCTGTAACTAGATCCATCTAAAGGAAGCAGAGGCTGCTGTGTCTTTAATCAAAATGGAACTGCATGGTCTTGAGAGTCGCCAAATCCTGTCATTTCCAGCTTGCTTTGGCCCTGAGGGGAGAGGCAGGAGGCATCAAGGTAGCCAACTCCAAGACTAGGGGCTGCTTCAGGGCAGCATGGGTTGATTTCATCTCGGATCTGCCAGCGCAGAATGGCCAAGAGTTTGCTGAACCACTGTGTGTACAACAGATGAACATTCCAGGAATGATTTTATAAATTTAATGAGATGAGTTGGCAAGAGAAACCATTTGGCTTAAAAGTGGCCTAGAGCCTCAATTAGCAGTGTGAACTTGAGTAAATCCCTTGACTGCTCTGGGCTTCACTTTCTGCCTACCTTGAGAGGAGAGAGTGAGAGTCAAATATACAACAAGACAAAGCAACAAGTATGCTATCCTTCTTGGCCAGCACTCAATAAATGGTCACCTGCAGGACTGTACTTAGCAGCACTATCCTTTTTGGGGAGCAAGGCAGCATGCTCAGAGTACATCACACCCACTTCCAAATGACCACCATAGTATTGGAAAGCACAGGATTTTGAGCCAGTTTGCTTGCCTTTGCACCCTAGCTCTGCCATTTACTAGCTAAGGGCAAGTTACTGAACATTTTCATGCCTGATTTTTCTCATCTATAACATGTAGATCACAACAGCATCCATCCTATATGACTATTGTGAGGACTAGACAAAATAATATACATGCAAAGAGTTTAGGACAGCGCCGGTCATTAATATTAGCTTTTATCACCACATTGTTGTCAACATCAGCAATGTCATCATCACTGTTGTCATGGTGTTGAGAAAGTTAATTAGCCTAAATGCCCTACCTGCAAAATGGGGATGATCACATGTGTCTTACATGGAAGTGTGTATCAGTAAATTTAGTGGGTTCCCACTAAATGGCCAATAAATGTTAGTTTTCTCCATCCTTTCTTTTCTAATTCTGGCAAAAAAAAGAAGAAGAAGAAGCTTTATCCAGGGGGCTGTGGCATTTGTAAGCACACAAGTCCATTCTTGCCTGCTTTTCTTTCTTTACAGAATCTCTTCCCCACCCTTTTTTTCTCTTAACAGTCTCAGGTCCCCAGACAACAAAAGAACAGGCCACATCCTGGCTGGGAATAAAATCTTTTTTAAACTGGGAACTACTCCTGCCAGGCAGGGCCAGGAATCACTTGAAAGGACACCACCAAATTACCAACCAGTCTCAGAGGTTTCCGAGAGAGGCTTAAGAACCTGGGCGAGGGTTTGGAGCACTTAACCCGCTGAAGCCTCTTCAATTGCAGCCTGTCACCCCCTGAGTTAAGTAGTGGATGAAATCAGCATGTATAATTCGCATCTACTAAGGTTCAGAGAGGCGCATTACATTTCAGCATGATTAACACTGCTTTCGCTCTTTTTTTTTCTTGTGCATTTTCCCTTCCCAAGGACCAGTGATAGGGTTCAAAGAAGTGGAGAGGGACAGAGGTGAGCACTTCAATAGAACAGGTGCTCAGCTTTAAGTGAAACTCTCAAAAAATTGATAGTCAGGGAAGAGATCTTTTCTTTTCGCTCTGCCAGATTTAACAATTTACCAGAAGGCCTCCCTAGGCCGGAAGACAGAGCAAACAAGGTGGGAAAATATTCAGCCTTGGAAACTTCAGCTCAGTCATCCATCCACCCAATCACCCATCCATCTGTCCATCCGTCCGTCTATCCATCCATCCATCCATCCGTCCATCCAACAAGCTCTCCCCTCTATACCAAGTTAACTTGAATTCACCTATAGATCTCTTCTCATTTACTTCCAGAAACTTCTCTGACCCAAGATGGGGTGGAATCCTCCAACATCTCATATTTCTGAGTAGCTTTCCTTTAAAGCACCAACCACAATGGCAAATACTTACATTAATTTGAATAATTCTTAATTAATGTCCATTAGAGATTGGTTAAAACCCAGTACTGTCTCCAAAGCCCAGGGTCTTTCCAGGTGAAGCTTTCCAGGTGAGGCCTTGGGTCTCAAAAGTATAAGTGTGCCATGTTCCATCAACAATGTCCTCATTCTGGAAGCCAGAGAGTACAACTGACATATACAAGAAATGGACCCTAGAAGCAAAGCCCAGCAAAGGGCTGAGGGCCTTGTGTCCCCTGAGATGGGCTCTTGCTCACACTCACTGTGGCCCTCCTTACATGAAGATGGACCTACTAAGATGGAGGCCTGGGCTGACCACTCTGTTCTTAGTTATAACTGCACAGGTATCTCTTCTTCCTTCTTCTTACTGACTTTGAACTTCACAAATGCCTCTGTACCTGACACCAGGCTTTATCAGACTAGAGTGTCGAAGGGGGGGCAAAGGCCTTCATGTATCAAGCTGTCGCAGCAGCAAAGCTCCTGTGGGACACCTCCACTCATTAACTATTGCATCCATGATGTGAGGTATGAGCACCCCTGAAGTTCAGAAAAATTAAAAAATGGAAAATTTAATTAAAGCCCTCTCTACCTAATTGGTTTCCTGTTGGCTCATGGGGTCCTTTGAAGGAAAGAATACAAAATTCTTTATCCTCCAGGTCAGCCTGGGATTCATAAAGCTTGGGTTGAAGGAATACAGCCTAATGCTCCCTCTGCCTCCAGGAGATATTAGAAGAAAACATGGAAAAATATCTCTGTGATCTGGTGATGAGGAAAGACTTCTTAAGACCCCCAGAGGCATAAATCCTAAGGTGAAAAAGTGATGAATGTGATAATCCCAGAATTAAAGATTTTGCTTAACAAAATTAATGGATGTATAGTTTCAGGAGAAGATACTTGTCTAACAGAGACAAGAGATTAATATTCAAAATGCATTTGTAACACCTTCCAGTAGACAAGAAAATAAATTTCAGAAACCTTCAGTGACAAATGGGCAAAGGATATGAAGAAGTATTTCAATGGGAAAAAAATAATAACAAAAACAAAAGACCAACCTGTTTGTGTAGATACTCCAACTTATAGTCAAAGAGATAATAAGAACAACAAACCAATAAGCTATGCCTGCATCTAGCAGTTAGGCAAAAAATAGAAAGCTCTGCCCTGACTTTCAGAGGCTCTGCTGGGATACAGGATATAGGGCACATCATGCCAGTGCTAGTGCAGATTGAGGTGGCCTGAGCAATCTGGTACCACTAGGTCAAGTTAAATACACATGTGTGGTCTGTCCCTGGTAAACTGCCTACAATGATGCCCACATGGCCATTAGGAGGCATGCAGGAGGATGTCCCCTGCAGTGTTGCTCATTGGGGCAAGGAGTTAGAAACCTTCCTGGGGTCCCTCTCTGGGGGGTTGTATAGGGAAGGTGAGGGGAATTCAAACAGTGACGATTTTGCAGCAGTCAGAAATAGTGGTCTAAACTATGCACAGCAACACAGATGGATCCTAAAAACGAGGTGCTTAAAGAGCAGAGTAGGAAATAATGAGGTATAGCACTGTATCATCAATGTAAATTAAAGAGATTCAAGCACAAAACAATATCTGCTTTAGAAGAACACACAGACAAAAGGCTGCCCTTCAAATATGTGGGGAGGGGAATGCGAGAGAAGAATGACACAAGGGAAGCCATAGCTCAACTCAGGTGTGTGCAATGATGGTAGGACCAACTCATCCTCAGCACCTGATGTCTAAGACTGTCTGAGCAACATGGGAATGCCCTGCTGGTGCTCTGCTCTGTTCCTTCCACTCATTAGATTCAGCAATCTATACCGAAATAGCAGCATGGTCTAGGCCCCAGAAGCCAACACCTCCAATGGGGTTGCTCCGAGGAAGTTCCTGGGATTCTCATTCTCCCAGGACTCACTTACAGCTCCCCTGGGATTTCTCATGGAATGTTCTAGAAGGAGAAAATTCACATGAAGAGTTTGCCCTTGGCAGCAGTTCAGAATTCTTGGCTTCTGCCCTCCTAGCATGTGCCCTGCCTGGGATGCGCTTTGACAGAAAACCAGGGAACTGTGGTTCCCAAAGTCCCTTGAGAAAAGGCACAAAAGAAATGCAAACTGCTGTGAATATGATGGCAGTTATTAAGAGAAGACAAGTGACCTCATGGGGACTGCACGTAGCAA
Organism: Callospermophilus lateralis; assembly: GCF_048772815.1. Lineage (NCBI taxonomy): Eukaryota > Metazoa > Chordata > Mammalia > Rodentia > Sciuridae > Callospermophilus > Callospermophilus lateralis. Next base: position 605,489 of record NW_027514360.1, read on the forward strand.
ATGGGATCACCCATCCCATCAGCCCTCTGTAATTCTCAAAAAAAGAGCTTTCATTTTCTTCCTGCGCTCAGAGCCACACTTTTGGCAAATAGTCCCAAAAGAGCACTCAGAACAGTGAGCAGGATGAGAGGTGGATGTGAATGACAGCTGCCACTAACGGAGGAAGAGCCTCAGGATGCCAGGCCTGGCCCTGGGTGATGAAATAACAAATGCAGAGAGTCGGCTCCCCAGCACCTGCCTGCCTCTATCTGTTGCATACAAACCAACTGGATGGGCTTTCACAAGGGTCATCAGAAGTTTGGCATCGACAGATGGATGTTTGCATCCTTCCCCCAGCTTGTGAAATATATTTTGAGTGGTGATTTTATTTTTATTTTTTCCAATCTCAGTCTCGAAAGGTCAATCCAATACTTGCTAGATGGACATCCCAGGGTTTGTATTACAGTCGGGACCTATATGATGGGATTTGGATGGCAGAGCCATTTTCTTTTGCAGTAAAATCTAATAAGAAAATCAGCAAGAAAGGGAGGTTAAAATCGTACGTGAAGAGTAATGAATGGCTCTGCTGGTCAGAATCACACAAGACCCTGCTCCATGGGTGAGATCGCAGTCTCCCCTCCAGGGCTCCTGAAATCAATTAGCCAACATGGTACAAGGAGATGGGGCCTGCCCCTCAGCTGCTAATTACTATTATGTGAAACCCCAAACCCACCTTGTTCTCAGATCCAAAAATCCAAAAATGTAAGCAGAGAGGGCTATGACAGTATAAGGTAGATCTGATTGTGAATCCTGGATTGCAACCATCATCTCTGAGAGCTTGGGCAAGTCATTGACTTCTCTAAGCCTCAGTTTCCTTTGCCGCAAAATGAGAAAAAATACCTGTTTGGAAGGATGTAGGAATTCATGGAGATGCAGGGGTTGGTGTGTAGTAGGTGTTCAATAAATATCAGGTTCTACATTATTCCCCTTCCTTTTGATGATTTTACTTAAGAGTCTTACACCTGAGGGAGAGGGGTAGCAGACTTCAGCTGTGGATACTAGTGGACTTGGACAGAGTGAATCAGACAAGGCATGTGGATACAAGCTGACTCCACAGTTCAATGGGGTATCAGCCATCAGACCTATAAAGTATATCAATAGAGGCATATTCAAATACAGGGAAGAGACAAGTAAATGCTTAGGACAGGAAGTTTTTGCCTATTTTGTTTATTAAGGGAGAGTTTTTTTTTTAATTATAAAAAATACATTTGTAACAAAAGACACACATAGGAAAAAAGAGATTTTTGTCTGTAGTGTCAGTGTGGTCTTCAGAGATTAAGAACAGTACTTGATAAACAGCTGCTCAATAAACATGTTGGTGATGTGTTCTGTAGGTGAGTAAATGAATGGAAAGGTGGGTAGAAGCATGGTGGGTGGTGGGGGCATTTCAGTAAGGGAATGAGGAGAGAATCTGTAGGTGAACACTGAAAGAAAGAGAGATCATATGAGACAACCAAATCCTGTATCTTCTTCAGCAATAGAAGCTATTAAAAAAACAACCTCTGTTAAGTTTTAGGTTAAATATGATGTAGGGGCTGATTCCTGTAATAGTTGTTTTATATGAAAGCCTGACTCACTATGGAGTTAAAAGCAATCTCAGAGAAACCAGCCCATTGAAAGCAAAGATACTCAGTTCAAAGGTCAAGGGCCTGATCACTAGTGATTACTATCAGATTCACACATACCCAGGTAGAGGAAAGAAGCATTTCCCTGCTTTCAGGGTAGAGGGCTACCAAGGCTGGAGCAAGGAGGCAGACGGAATGGGGACACACAGGCAAGCCAGGGATGCTGGATGCTATCGTATGAATGCATCCCCCAAAGTTTGCATATTGGAAACTTAATCTCCAAGGCAACAGCATTGAGAGGTGGGACCTCATAGGAGGCACATTGGTCGTGACATGGATAAGTGTTGTTATGGTGGGAGTAGGTTCAATTTTGCAACACTAGGGGCTTATAAATTGAGTTTGGTCCCCTCTTGTTCTCAGTCTCTCTTGCCCTTCTACCTTCTGCCATGGAACATCACAGTATGAAGATCCTTATTAGATGGCAGTGCCATGCTATTGGGCACTTCAGAACAGTGACTTCCCAGTGACTATCAGACTTCAGAACAGTAAACCAAACAATTTCTGGGTTTTTTTTTTTCAATCAACCACCCAGTCTCAGGTACTTTGTTGCAACCAAACCAAACTAAACGAAACAGACTAAGACAGTGAACCAGGAACAATCAGTGCCTTGCCCATAGATGAGATAACAGTTTCTGTGGATTCAAGTCAGGCCACAGATCACCTGATGATTCACCAAAATGAAGTTCAAGGAAACAATGGGCACTGAGGACTGCGATCTTCAAAGATTAACCTTTGCACTCAGTGATCACACAGACCCCTCCACATAAACCCCAACACATGTAATTATTAATATAGAGTCAACAGCAACCCCAGCACTGTTGCAGGCATTCAGGTGGATGTGGGGAGGACATCTGTGTCCACATGTGGCAAAGTCACTTGTCACATCAATCTTCTTACACAATTTGCACACCCCCTCACACTGATAATAGAAACTGAACTCAAGGTGATAAACATTTCGTGTGCTGCCTTCTGTTATCTGAAACCATTATTTCAAATGGTTAATTTAGCCCAGTGAGTGAACACAATTACTGCAATACCCATTCCCAGAGCGTCAATATTTATTTCACCTTGCTTCCAACTTTTCTCCACCATAGTTGACAGTGTAATACTACTTTTAGTGATAAAAATCCTCTTTCCCCCATCTTACCTGGCACCATATCCTTAAGGTAAGGGTTCAAAATGGTATCACTGGGTCAAAACTTTGTCAAAAAGTTTTCCCAAACTCATTTTGTAATAGGATGCTAGCTCTGCCCAGATGCTCTGGTAGAGATTATTACCAAAAATTTCTCTTGGAAGTTTAATATAAGGAAAAATGATGAGGGATTAATTTCTAAAATATGTGTAGTAGAGAGAAAGGCAAAATATTACAATGAAGTTTTAACGAAGTCCAAGAAAGCATTACAAAGAAGGTGAATGCCGTTGAAAGCCTGGGGTAATTAGTAAACACACACACACTTCATGGGAATTCTGCTCTGGCTGTGACAATGGGCACGTCTTGAACTCATTTTCCTTTCAAAGACTCTAATGCCACTTTGCCCTTTTTTTTCTGGGCATTAGTCCCTGTGGGAATTCCATGAGAAAGCCTGGAAAGGAATGAGAGAGAAGGATTTCAAATATTCCCTTTGTCCGGCCCAGAATAAGGATTATTCTAAATCTTTTGTCCAGTGCATATAAGATACCATGGCAGTTAATGAATAAGTTAATTGGTTAAATCGTTCTAGTGGGGCCTCCAATTCATTCCTAGTGAGCCCGTAATGTGTTTGTAAAAGATTAAGGCTGCATTTAAGAAAGGACCAAGACACCAGATGGCTCAAAGCAGCCCCATCGATATTTTTAAATTTCTTTATTACAAATATCACATGTTCTCATTAAGGAAAACTTGGAAAAGAAAAAGAAAAAAAGGAGAACAAAAACTTCCATTCTCCTATAACTTTACAATCCAATATTTTGATAGATTCTCAAAAATATCCATGAGTTTTATAAAATTGAGATTAGACCATGTGTAACATTTTAAAAAAAGATTTATTTTTTAGTGTTAGGTGGACACAATATCTTTATTTTAGTTATATGTGGTGCTGAGGATCAAACCCAGTGCCTCACATGTGCTAGGCCAGCCCTCCACCACTGAGCCACAACCTCAGCCCCCCTCCCCATGTGTAGCTTTTTATCCTGCTTCTTTCATTCAACATTATAGTTTTTCTAACAAAAATGTTCTTTCAACCATATTTAATTGCTACAGAACATTACCTGGCATAGAGGTATCATGAATGTTAAATCTTTCTTCTACTGTTAAATATTTGACTTCTAATATTTTCTTTGACTTTCATTACTATGCTTTCATCCACTCCAGAGATATTTAATGCATCCCTGCAAGTGGTGCGGACCCGGGTCAACAAAACCATCTTCCCTGCCCTCAGGAAGAAAAACTTGAAGCAATTAACACATGCTCATATTTTTAATTAAAGCTGTGCAAATGCAGTAAGAGAAGTGACCTTTCAGAGGAGACCTGAAGGCCAAGGAGTTGGCAGGGTCAGAAAGGGAGTAAGAGTGTTGTGACAGAGGCAAGCACATGTGCAAAGACCCGGAGGCAGGAAAGGCGGATGGTATTGGCAGTGATCAGCATAATGGGACCACACAGTGCGTGGGGAGGAAAGCAGCGCTGCGGGCCACTCTATACTAAGCACATTGAAAAGCCATTCCCACTGTGAAAAACACAGGATGCACATTTATAGTTTAAAAGAGAAGGTGTGTTAGTACTGAGGATGCCATGGACTAGATTCTTTAGATATGACAAGCCTCTAATTAGCACCAAGTTTGCTTTTGGATCCCATGGCTGACCAGTCTGCCTGTCTGCACCCTACAGGTCATGTGTGCATGACAGCAGGGCATGCATCTGATGGAAGATGAGCCTGTCACCTTGCAGACACTTGCAGCCTTATTCTTCTCCGTTGGTGAGTTTCATCCCTATGGGAGACTGTGGGGGAGGAGGAAGATGTCAGGTACATCTAAAAGCAAATATTTAGCTCTACATTTTCTCATTCCAGAGTTGTCTCAATCCAAGATGACCACTGGGTGACCTCAGCAGGTAGAAGGTAGGCTCAGTCTTTATCACATAGCTTTGTCATGATCACTCTGCTAAAATACCCTTTTCCCATCGTGGGTCCTGCTGGCTAACTCCTGCTTATCTTAAAGCCTCAGTCTGAGCACCACTTCCTCTGGACACCCTTCCCAGGAAGGGCGTCCAAAAGTGCCCTTCTTGTTGGCACATTCCTCCATTTCAGCACTGGCCACATTTTATATAATTATCTCCTGACCTGTCTAGTTCCTGGTCTGGGGCATAAGCTCCAGAGGTCTGCACAGAGAAGACCTGTTCATAACTTCTTGATGATGAATGAATGAACTGTGGTTCAAAGTTTAATTCTTGTTGGAAGGAAGCCAATATGTGTATCCCTCTCCAAGAATAAGAGTGACAACCCTGTTAACACTCAGGACAGATGTGTCCTCTCCAAGTGGCTCACACTCGGGCTGACCTCTTGCCTTCCGGATCTATTCACCCAAAGGGACCTGTACTTATGCCTGTGCCACCCCTAGGGTGGGTGTGGCAGGCTAATTGGTTCCACAAATATCAGGTCCTAATCCTGGGTACATGGAAATGTCATCTTATTTGGAAAAAGGGTCTCGGCTGAGATGACTAAGAATCTTAAAATGGGATTATCCTAGGTGGGCACTAAATGACATCACAAGTGTGCTTATAGGAGACAGGGCACACATGAAGAAAAGACAATGTGAAAATGGGAGCAGAAGTTCCAGCTATGTGGCCACAAAGCCATAGAATGCTGGCAGCCACCAGGAATCCAAGAGGGAAGAACAGGTTCCCCCTCAAGCCTCCAGGAAGAGCACAGCCCTGCTGACACCTTGATTTCAGCTTAGCAACAAGGATTTTGAACTTTTGGCTTTCAGAACAGTAAAAGGATAATTCTGTTGTTTAAGCTACCACTTTTGTAGTAATTTGTTAAATAGTCACAGGACACCAAGATAGCCAGGTAGTAGGCATCTGGGGTCAGGAGGCCTAGATGCCATCTGGCTTTGAAACTCTCTCAGTAATTCTCCTTCAGAAGTGGGATTCCTCTTGATTAACAGCTCAGTCTTAGCTAGTCCCTCCCTTTCTGTTCACCTTGCTAATAAAATGGGAGAGAAACAGTAGATGGCAGAGATGAGGGGAGGCGTAGTGCACCATGTATGTGCAACCCCTTGCACAATGCCAGGCACACAACAGTCACTCCATGTAAATTACTTCTATTCTGCCATTATTATTATAAAAAGAATAGCACCGACTGAGGTCTGTATGCCAGGCACCATGCAAGGTCTTCATTTCCAAAGGAAATCCTAGCCAGCATTACCAAGAAGAAATGGGTTCAATGCAACCCTAAAAGAAAAGTGTCATGAGCTCCCTAGAAAGTGGGGTGACTGAATATGATTTACTGTAAAGCCATAAAGTCCCAGAAGGAGACATGAAGCCAAAACCAAACAACAGATACAAACAAACAACAACAACAAAATACAATCTCAAAACACAAAACTCTTTTGCTACACCAAGAACTTTCTAGCTTCACTGGTCTAAAATGAAAAAGAAAAAAGGTAAATAAAAGTAGAAACCGTCTCACATACCTACAAATTGAAGATTTACAAGGATGACTGTTTCCCCCAGAATTAATGTTTTGCTGCCTCACCCATGCCAGGGCTGCTAGAGATGTGGAAAAGACCTGTCAAGGCCCCATATCTGTCCTGCAACTTTGGGGGCCAAGTTCAGGCTTGGGGAAGGCACGGGGCCAGGAGGCCTTCTACAGCAATTTGTCCTGTTTCCCAGGTTAAGGCCTCGCGGGGGAAAGCAGATGCACCAGAATGAGAAGAGCAACACAGAGGAAGAGCCACACTGAGCTGCCTGCTAAGTGCCTTTGGTTCACTAGGTTCTTTCTTCTGAACTCCTGCCCTGAGCTTTACCTTGTTGAGTCACTTCTTCATCTCACCTCGGGTTCAGATTGGGCTGCCATGAACGGAGGAGGTGGAAGAGTCTGGTGCTGGAAAGAGTGGGAGCAGGCTCCAGGCTGCCTGGTGAGAATCCTAGTGTCTCTGCTCAGGCCTGGGAGGCCTGGGGACACATCTAACCGTTCAGTGCTTTAGCAGCTCCTCTGCAAAATGGTCATCATTTGAGGAAGATAAGGCAAGTGAGGAAATAAACAAGGTGAGAAATAAGGAATCCCAATGCACAGAGGATGCTATTTTTCATCTCTACTCTCTGAGTCTTCCTTTAGAATATGAAACCAACCTAGGTGCCCTTCAACAGGTGAATGAACAATGAAAATATGGTATATTACACAATGAAATATTACACAGCTATAAAGAAGAATGAAATGATGGCATTTGCCAGTAAATAGATGGAACTGGAGATTCTCATGCTAAGTGAAATAAGCCAGTCCCCCAAAAAACCAAAGTTCAAATATTCTTTCTGATATAAAGATGATAACAAGGGAGAACAGGGAGTAGACATGTAGAATTTCATTGGATTAAACAAAAGTGAATGAAGGGAAGGGAGGGAGATGGAAATAGAAGAGAGTAGAATGAATCAGACATAACTTTTCTTTGCTCATAAATGAATATATGGCCAGTGTAACTCCACATCATGTACAACCACAAGAATGGGATCAAAACTATAATGAGTGGCACCCCACATATGTATAGGATATCAAAATATACCTTACTGTCATGTATATCTAAAAATTATAACAACAAAAATTACTAGTAATTAATTTTTTAAAAAAAATGAATAGGTGGTTGAATGCGAAGTGCTGAAGAACCTTGATCCTGCTCTGGAAGGAGCGGTCCTCATTTGCAAAGGTCACCACAGGAAGAGGCTTGAGGGAATGAGCCAAGGTCAGAGTACCCAGAACAGCAGATAGAGGTGAGAACAGCACAGGGAAGGCCACAGAGCCCCTCACAGTAGCCCGAGTGCCTGAATGCACACACTTCACGCAACTGTGATGACAGGAGGGTTTTTACCTTGGGAGCGAGGTCATCAGATTATTCTGCCTGCTGTGTGGAGACCATACCAGAATAGAGCGGGAATGGGACCTCTCTGGATGCCTACAGCAATGGCTCCGGGAATGGCAAGAGCAGATGGGTCCAGAGCAGCATGAGTGGGAGCGGGGAGAGACGAACATGTTCAAGAGGAGTCCTGTAAAAGCTGACACTTATTTGAGTGCTGGGTGGCACTGTACAAAGTGCGGTGCAGTTACTCTCTCATGTGACCCTCCTGGCAGCCTCGTATGGTCCATATCCTTATTGTTCTGAGGACCAAAAAGATTAGGTGACTTTTCAAGATCACATGGCTAGCGAGTGGCAGAGACAAGATCCCAGTTGAGGTCACCCAGTTCCAGAGCCTACATGGCAACTGCCCTTCTTCCAACAGGTCTTGACAGTGGATGGCCACAAGGAGAAGAGGGAAAGGAAATTCTGTATGGTTTCCAGGGTTTTGTCTTGAGCAACAGGCTGATAGTGCTGCTGTTTACAGATGGGGACAAGTTGAAAGAAAGACCAGCGTGTGGAGGGTGGGAGGCATGGTGGAGGTCATGGGGTAGGGCATATTCCCTGGAAGAACAGGAGAAAGCAGATGCACCAGAATGAGAAGAGCCACACAGAGGAAGAACCACACTGAGCTCTGTTTTGGACACATCAAGGTCTGGCCACCTTCATCTGCTCCTCACCCCTTTTCTGTCCTCACAAAGCAGTCAGTGGTGTAATGTGGGACAGAATTAGAGGGGTAATGGGAGCTCCCCCGACACATGCAGGCTTAGCCTCCCACCATCCTGTAGGGAAAGGCAAGGGGATCAGACATGTTCAGAAATACAATGAGCTTTGAAGGAGAAGAGCAAAGCTAGACTGTGAATGAGGTTTTCAGTTTTATTTTTTGTTTTCAAGTTTCCTTACAAGTTATTAGTGGTTTGGGGAATAGCATACCTGGGCATTTCCCACATCAAGATGGTATGGAAAGAAAAGAGGGAGATGGAATGAAAGATAGTGCAAGGCTGTACTGTGCTTCTGAACCCCGGACACTTGGCTCCAGTGTAGCTTCAGCACTGGATGGCGTCACAGGAGAATCCCCTCTCCTAGGAGGTCCACTTTCTGTGTCAGGACTTGGGGACAGGCTGATTCATCTGCTTTAGTGTTTACTGATGAGCCACTGGCTCTGTAGGATGTTAATAAGCATTAGCAAAACAAACATGCCCAGCCACACAGGGTTGCAATGGCTGGCTTATCAGAGCTTCTCCACTGCAGGTCCCTGCAGAACATTGAGCCCGGGAATGGGCACTGGGACTCTCCAAGGAGAATTTCCCAAATGTGTTTCCTTTCAGTGTGCTTGGATAGCCAAGAGTTCCAGGGAACAAGTTTGTGGGAAATGCTTGTCCAATTCCTCTATTCTTACAGAAAAGGCAACACAGTCCACTTAGAATTGAAGGTGTGGCTAGCAAAGACGAGCCAGGAGCCTTGCAGGAAGGATGGAAGAGAAGAGGCCGGGTGGAGAATTGGGGCGAAAGGCATGCTGTGTGCCCACGAGTTATGTAAGAAAACACCCCAAATCTTGGCTTCTCAACTGTCTGTTGAGGATGAGAATGTCAACCTCCCAGAATTCTGTGGGGTTAATAGAGAAAACTTCTGCTAAGGCCCCACACAGTAGAGCAGAACACAGTAGAGTGTATCTGTGCAGGTCAGCCTCTCCTGCTCCAGTCGCTCCACCTGTCCTTGGCAACAGCCCTCCCCAGGTGGCTCAATTCCCTGCCATCATCAGGCTCTCAAGTGGTCAGTCAGGGGGCAGCCAAGTCCAATCTGCAACTTCAAAACAAGCCCCCCTCAGGCACATGGTAATTGTAGCCAACGATGCAATCATGCCCCACAGCTTAAATGGCCTGAAAAAACTCCAGGAAGAAAGAGCCAGTGTGTGTAGCTTTCTAGCTGCATCAAGTTTCTGGAATGCTCCCAGGCTCCCTGTCTCCTGTAACTATGGCTTCTGTGGTAGCTTAAATGCACAGGATGTAGCCCTGAACTTCAAAAGTCCCCAACATTTGCCCATCACTCAATCATTCATTCAACACTTCTTGACTGATCCCCTCTCTGGACTGACTTTGGGGCCAAGACTTAGGGTACAAAAGAACTGCCAATCTAGTGGGGAGGGTGGACAAATGAATCAGTAAATATTGGGACAGAGTTACAAACAGAGTTCTATGACCACAGGAAGGATATGGCTTTGGCTCAGACCAAAAGTGGCTGCAAAATCAGCTCACATCCAGGAAGCAATTCGCGAGTATCCAGCACTGGGGTAGAGATTTTTACACAAATGATCTCAACTCAGACACAATTATAATGCTGTTTAACAAAGGAGAAACAGAGAATCAAACAGGGATAGGAAGGACTAAGATTCAAAACTTAAGACATCTTCTTGGGCACCCTTCACCCAGGCCACACCCAAGCTGATTCAACTGAGCCAGAGGGGCCTGTGCCAGACTGGAGGATGGAGCTGGGGAAGGGGGAGGAAGAAGAATGGGGAGATGATGCTTGGGGATGGCTTCAAACCTGAGAAACAAAACCACCTCTCTCTCTGTGGGGAGAATTCTTGGAGGGATGTTTATGAGACATTAAAAGTACTGCCATCAACTCTTTAAAAAATTCCTGTACATGTAATTGTGGGTCCAGGGATGAGATTCCTGGATATGGTATTAATTACTTCCCTGAAACTCACAGTGCCCAGGGATGGGGAGCAGGAACATGCAGCTTGCAGGTGCCTCTGCCTCCCAAAGACTGCTCCAAATGTCATCTCTTACAGTCCTACCTCTCAGCCTGCAGAGGCACCATGGGGTCCCCTGCTGGCCAAGCCTCACCAACTTATGGCCAATGGAAAGCTTAGCAGGAGGTGGGAAGGGAAGGCATGTGCAGCTGATTTTTCTTTCTCTTCCCATGCATCCCCCCACTGTGTGTATGTATGTATATGTATGTTTGTGTATGTGTATTTTTATCCCAGTTTTAGAAAAATAAAACAACACACCACCCACTTACTTATTCAACACAAAATTAAAAAGAAAAATAAAGATTTTTTGATTTATTTTTCATTCACCAAACCAGCCCTGATAACATTGTCTGTACCAAGTGCTGAACAAGAAACCCTGACATAGAAATAAAAGTCCACATAAGATAAAGGACTGCCTACCCGTGAACACAGCCAGAATACTGAGCCTCCTATTTCTGTTGAGTGACCAAGAGTCCTTCAGTGTCCCACCTGCACAGTGAGTCATTAGAACTCGTTCTCAGGAGGAACCCTTCATGAAAAATCACTGCACATTCCACCCCCACTGTCCTTGAGCAATGATGTGGGCTTCATAAGAAAGGGTTATGGCCCAAAGTGGCATGAGAGTGATTGACAGGTGAGTCCCACTAGAGTGAACTGTCTTTGTCCTGACCGGTGGTCTTCACCTGGGCTGCACATTGGAATCACTGGAGGAGCTTTTAGGAATCCTAATGGCAGGTTGCTCCCAGGACAAATCTAACCAGAATCTCTAGGGCTGTAACCCAGGCATCAGTGTTTTCAAAGTTCCCTTCATGATTCAAATGTGTAGCCAAAACTGAGAACCACTAATCCAAGTTCATTGTCAACATTTTGGGAAACTTCCACCAGATGGTCAATAATATTCATTTAGAACAAATATTTCAGATCAGGCAAATAGGAGCTTTTTCAATCACAGCAAATTGTAAGAAGCTACGTTACTAAACACTCTATTTATTTGTGCCTCATCTAAAAAAATGTAATCCCCTATTAAGAATAGAGCATATATGGATTAACTCCTATAATCAAAAATGTAATTAATAACCCAGTTAGAACAAGATTTTGAAGAGCTAATAATCCCTAAGTACAAATTAGGTACTCTCATTAAAATCAAACTGTTACAAACTCCACTTATTCAAGAAATTACTCCTTGTCTAACAATTTGCTTTACTTTATAGCTATAGAAAAATATATTTCCCCCTATCCTTTGGGATTACCTCCCAAAAACTGTTTAAAGGTTTCCACTCATTGCCAGAAATTTCTGACACCTCCTTCTTTGTCTGGGGATTCAGGCTCTCCTTGTCCTTCCTCCCTCCAGATGACCATGCAGCTATGCCCTTTGGGACTTTGAGCACCTGCAGTGTTTCCAGTGGATAGCACAGAATGACTCCACTGCAAAGACCACAGATCATACATTTTCACACTTAGCTTGTTCCAAATCACTTCCTCATATTCTTTCCATTCTAGAGTAATGAAAATAAAATATGCTCTGGAATCAGAAAGCACCAGCCAAAACATTTAACTATAGGAGTCCAGAAACAGACTCAGCTGTGAAGTCACCTAATACATAACTGAGATGATACTGTAGGGCAGGGGAGAGAGGTGGCCTTTTCAGAGACACTGAGTGGACAGGACAACTGGTTGTCCATATGAAAAGCAGTGAACCTTGACCTCTATTTCACACTATATCCAAAGCTCAATTCCAGATGGACTACAGATCTAAATGTAAGTGGTAAAACAATGAAGATTTTACAAGAAAACATTGAGAACGTCTTTATGATCTTGGAGTAGATGAAGTTATTTTGTTGTTGTTGTTTTGTTTTTAAATAAAACATAAATTATGTTAGCCATAAATTTAGGGGAAAAAAGGTTAAACTAAACTTCATAAAAATTAGAAGCTTCTATTCATCATAAGATTCCATGTGAGTAAAAAGACAAGTCATCTACTAGGAGAAAATATTGACAATATCTGACAGAGGACTTGTGCCAAAATATTTAAAAAAATTCTGCAAGTAAATGCAAACAAAAGCATATAATATGATTCATTTGCAAAAGAAAAAAAATGATTTGAATAGGTACCCCACAGAGGCATCCCAATGGCCAATAAACACATGAGAGGTACTTCATGTCATTAGATAGTAGTTAGACACAAATCAAACCACAGTAAGACCCAACTATACAACCAAAATGATGGCTAAAATGAAAAAGGAAGTTGTTAGAGAATGAATATATGACATCAGAGTAGGCAAAGTAATCAGAATTCTCACACACTTCTGGAAAGTTGGCGTAATCACTTTGGGTTTATACCTTGCAGTATCTATGAAATCAGAATGTGGGTGTTTGTGTGTATGTCCCCAAACTCCAATCCTGAAACCAAATCAGTACCAAAGACATGCATGAGAATATTCATTTGTAAACCAGTGCCTATGAGAATTTTCATTTGTAACCCAGTGCCCAACCACAGTAGAAAAATAAATAAATTATGTATTCTCACAGAGGCAATACTACACAAAAATCAAAATAAATGAATGACTATACAGAAAAGCATGGATACATCTCACAAATATAATGTTGAAAAAAAGAAGCATACAAAAAGAGTGTATGCCCTATGGCTCCATTTATATTAGTATAAAACAGGCCAAACTAATCTGCAGCATTAGAAGTCAAGACTACAGTTAACTTTGTAGGAAGTGGGGGAAGGGCAGAGACTGGGCACAGTGATGAGGATGAGCTTGGGAAGTGGAAATGTTCTGTTCAAGCCTAAAGCTCTGGCTACATTGCTGCATCCACTTTATAAAACACTCACTGAGCTACACACTTAAGAGTTGTGCACTTTCTTCCTGCAAACTCAACATCCATAAAAGTTTATAGACTCACATACTCCCAAACTTGGCTGGTCCGCCTTTCAACTGTGTGTGAACTTGGGAGAGGCATGTAATCTATCTGGCATGGTTTCTGCTTCTGAAAAATTGAAAGTAAGTACAGTTCTACCTACTCCACAGCGCTGTGTGGGATAAAATGGGAGACACAACCACCAAAACAAAACAACAAAACAAAAAACCCCAAAGCATGTATTTATACATTTATAGCACCAAGGAAACAGCTTGACCTCTATAACGAACTTCCCTCCCTGTCCCTGTTGAACCCTATAATGCCCTCTTATGACCTGGGGCCTTGGGGATCTAGTCTTTTTTCTCTGGTATACATTTAAAAATAAACAAACCAAAAACAAAATTAGCACAAGACCACAGCAGATGTTTTGAGTGTGCAAGGCTGCATGAGTCCTTCACAAGGAGCCTTGAAACATTTTACAGTTTCTATATGGGAGGAGACAAGCTCCCCTCACCTCCACCAAGGACAGAACCAACCCTGCAGGGACTGTGTGAAACCTGAGGGAGGACCCCAGCTCAGGGAGAATGTATAAACAGAGTCAGTGGGGACTGCATGAAAACAACAGGAAGAGTGCAGGAGGAACCACATGCTAGTGTGGTCACAGCCACAATTTCTACTCTTCTAACCACACATGGGCTAAGTTTCTCAATAGCAGAATTCTTCACAGACCAAGAAAAGAAAAAATCAAATCAGGGAAAAACCACTTTGTTTCCTTAAAACAAGGGCCAAGTCACAATGTGAGAAGGTCTAAGTTACAGAAAACATGAGATTCCCAGAAAATAAACTTGTGATTACCAGGAAATTGGAAGCCAACCACACGCCTGTGGCCTCTTACCCCTGCCCCTGCTTGCTGGGCTCTTCCAGCATGTAAGTAGGCAGCCCTGCCAAGGCCACTTAGTTTGGTCCTTCCATCCCCAGCTCTGGTGGATGATGTGTTAACCCTATATTAGCTGGACATAGGACATCCAGAAAAGAATGAAGTGTGGCCACTGCCCTCAGGAGGCTTACACTACAGAGAGTTCTAGAAGGTAAACAGGCCATACTGTGATGACCTGTGTTATGTGCTAAAATGCAAAATACAAGAGACTAAGGGGAGAAGACCTGAGCTCAAAGCTTACAGGGTACAGAGTTAGATGTGGGTATTCCCACACAGAGGGGACAGGTGAGCAAGACCCAGAAGTGAGAAATTACCACGTGATGTTGCTGGAACAGAGCAGAGAGGAGAGATAGGAAAAGAGGTCAGAGATAGGCAGTGCCAGGTCAAGGAAGGCCTCCCATGTGCTCTGTCCCATAGGCCAGCAGTTCTTAGTCCTAGTTGCACATCAGAAGCATTGAGCATTTTAAAAATCTCCCAGTGTCCTGCCCTCCTGCCCACAGATGTGTAATTAATGGGTGCAGGCTTAGGCCCCAGCATCTGCATTTCTTAGTAGCACCTCAGGCCATTCTAGCATGCCACCAGTGCAGAAAAGCATTGTTGTAGTTCAGGGATCTGGGGCCAAATCCGTTTTTGTAAGGCTCAACCAGGAATGGCTTTTACAGATAAATATTCATGACCTATTCCATAGTAGGAAAAACAAACTCCAATTAAGCAAACCCAAATCTTCACCCCAATTAAGCAAAATATCTCCCCCCCCACCCCTCAAAAAAAAGTCCCACTCTTCTCCTCAGCAGCCTATATCACAACAAAGTACTGAAGAAGGGTGCAAAGTACCAGGGGCTGGGGGGTGGGTGGGGTGGGCAGGGGAAAGACTGGTCTGTGGGTACAAGTTATAGTTAGAAAGGGGTAAGATTTTGCACAGTACAGTGACAATAGATAACAATCACATACTTGATATCTCAAAAAGCCAGAAGAAAGGATTTTAAATATCTTCACCATAAAGAAATAATAGATGCTTGAGGCAGTATGTTTAACCTGACTTAAACATTACACAATGTATGTACATATTGAAACATCTCATGGTATCTCATCAGTATGTACAATGTTTATGTTTATGTATCAGTTAAAAACAATTTTTTAAAGCAAAACAAAAAAAAGCACTCAATGATGCTTATATTTTGAATTTTGCCAATAAAAGATTTGTGAAAATGTTTTCTTTTTTATTATCTTATTATATAAGTACAGGCTGAGTATCCCTAATACAAGATACCTGAAGCTAGAACTGTTTTGGAGTGAAGATTTTTTATGCTTATACATAATGAGATATCTTGGGAATGGCACCCAAATCTAAACATAAAACTCATTTATATTTCACATACACCCACACAAACCCTGAAGGTAATTTTACATATTTTAAATATTTTTTTACATGCAACAGCTTGTAGCAGTTGAATAATCAGACTTGGTGTTGTCAGGTTGACACTCAAAAAGTTGAGTTTGGGAGCATTTTGGATTTCAGATTTTTGTATTAAGGATGCTCAACCCACACTCTCATAGCATGCCTAGTGTCACCTCTTAGGCTGCAAAGCCTAAAATATTTATACCTGACCCCTGCTGTGATTGAATGGCTTTGAGAAGGAGGAATACAGGTGAGGTTTCATTAAAAAAACAGTTGTGTAGGTTTGGATTTGAGGAGGAGAGACTGCAGAGAAGAGGAAATAGGAAAAGAGCTATTATTTAGCCTTGGCCTGGGGAAGAAGACATATAACCTGGAACAATGGAAACAAGATGGATGGGAAATCCAGCCCTGAGAGGTTACAGACAGAAAACATATGAAGGCTTCATGGCTGGTGGGCATGGGAAGGAAGGTGAGAGACAGGTCCAGGAGACTTTCTTGCCATCAAAGACCACACAGAGCCACGAGCATCACCTCCCCACCCAGGGGAAATGTACTTAGACACATGTCACTATGCATTCACTGGGAAACAACTGGAGTCCCTTTCCCCTTCCACCCTTCTTCCAGAAGATTCCATTTGCTCTTTACAGCCCTTGGGAATAGTTCCCTTCCTGATAACCTCTGTACAAAAAGCCAAAATGTCCTTTAAAATTCCTTGGATCACTGAATTCCAAGTACCACCCCAGTGACAGCCAGGGCAGTTATGACTGTCCTTGTCTTACAGATAGGAAGTTGGTGCCCAAAGAAGCACTGAAATTTGACTGATATCATATATCCAGGAAACAAACCAATTCAGTCTGCCCACTTGCCCTCAATGTGCCAACATGTCACCAGCATTACTGTCTCGTCCCTAATTGGTCTCAGAATGTCTTTGTCTCTGAAGTACATATGCATCTGTTCTTTAGGAAATCTCCAGGACTCTCTGAGTCCTGACTTTGAATCCTGGTCCTGCTACTTCTGTCACCATTCTGAGCCTCAGTTTCCCCTCTTGGAAAATGGGAGTTGAAACTACTTTGTATGACCTCTGAGAGGCTTAAATCGACTTAAACAGGGCAAGACAAAGTGCTTAGTCCAGTGCCTGGTACACAGTAAGCCCTCCAGGATGCACAATATCATTAGGTTGGTTTTCTTTTGTCAATCTCCATTTTTATTGCTTGAGCCCAGCCTGAGTGGACATGGACAGCAATGCAGTGTTACAGGTGCAGACTCAGGAGTCAAAAGCCTAGGGTACCAAGCCTGGCTCTTCCACTTACTAGCTGTGTGTCCTTAGGGAAGTCATTTATAAAAATAGATGTCACCTGATAATATAGTCTTGAGAGTTCAATAAACTAAAACATATAGGGCATTTGGAAATGCACCTGGCAGTGGTAAGCATTCCACCAGTGTGAAGTAATGCTATTGTTTTATGGTTATTTTTATTTTCCATGCTGCTTTTAACCATAGGTCAGGTGCTGGGATCCCTCGACCTTGTGCCCGCGTGAGCTGCTGATGGATTTATTCACCCAGTGGTTTTTGGGTCCCTGCTTAGTGCCTTGTCTGTGCTACCTGTGAGATGCCATGTGGAGTCAAGCTCCCACCATATACTTGAGGTCTTCCTGTCTTTGTGAATTACTGAAAATTGATTTATACAGCAGCACACAGGCACTCATCATCTCTGTACAGGTTGATAGAGTAAAGAAGCCAGTATTAATCATAGAGAGCCACAGGCCCTTATCAATTCTGACACTCAAAAAATTCTAAAACCAAAAGGTTATTTGGGTTCTTTTTTTTAATAACTCATCTGATGGCAAAACCTGACCCGAAGTGATGTGAAGCTATTTATTGTCTTTATTTTTCCACTTAATGTGAACAGTCATACATTTTGCTGAAGAAAAATTAATAGGTTTGATTATGGAGCACAGCCCCAGACTCCACCAGGGGTATTACATAATATACAGTAGATGCAACTTATTTCCTTCCAAAAATCTAAAAACATACCAACTCTCAAACACATCTGACCCCAAGGGCCTCAGATGATGGACTGTGGACATGCATTTATTATTTCCATGGGACAGCTATAATCACTCCTATTGTTCCCTTGAACCAAAAGATATAGAAAATTGGTGTTTGCCCATAACCAAATGACTTCTTATTTTTATTTGAAAAGAAAATCAATATAGGGTTGGGATCCAAGAAACAAAATCAGTTTTCCACTTTTGACACAGTGGATATTTCAGAAAATATTTACTTATAACCAACACACAGAAATTCAGCAGATTAGGCTCAAAAAAAAAATCAGTTCTGAGGTCAAAGACAGCCAACAACCACTACGGCTTAGCCCTGGGAACACTGCAGGATGGATATGGACATGAAACATGGTCTCTTAAGGCAAAGCCTTGAATCCCACATCTCACCAACCATGATAACACTTTTCCTATGAGGGTTGCTCACTGGGATGCTCTGCGGGGCAAGAGAAGGTGAATGTGGGAGGTGGGAGCACAGAGCACACTGTGAAGCTTGGAGGCAGACAAGAAAGGCAGAGGAACAATCACTTCATTGGTTAATTAGGAAACAGCCTCTTGGCATTTGTTAACAGCCTCAGGGTGGTCAAGTGATAGGCTATGTCAGCAGCCAAGTTGGCTGATTGCTTCCTGGTAAAAGCCCCTCTAATGAAGGAGAGTCTAAGGAAAGAAATGTGCCCCTATGTTTCCGTGTATCCCCTGGATTGCAAAGCTGCCCAAAGTGGTCTGTCTGGAACTCACCTTTCCCTTCCCTCTTCCCTATGGCATAGAAGGGGCAAAGACTCCCCGGGAATTAGGTGTCCTGATCTCTGCTGTCTAGTTGCTGTACAACTCAGGGAAAGTCAAAGATACCTCTGAATAGCACCTGGAAGCCCCTCGGATTTGTAATTCTTCGTAATGGCAACCCTGGGAAGCTGCGACATGAACCAATCCGTCATGTGGAACGTACTCTAACAAGAACCAAGAGTTACAGCATAAAGGATGAAGCAATGGGTTCCCCTCTGAATGGCTGCAACAATTGTCATCGCCTCACATCAGCCTTCACCATCCAATCCTGAACTCAATGAATTCTGACCTGTTTTCAGCAAGATATTTCTTGAAAGGAGCCTTGTAGGTGCTGACCACATTTTCTAAAATGAACACATCAAAATAATAATGAAGCATCTACCATGCTCCAGGGCAGGTATGGGATGCAGAGGTGAACCACACAGACTCCATTCTTGACTGTACAGAGTTTACAATCTAGAAGAAGGACACTTTAAACAAGATCTTGCAAGCCAAAATCACATAACGCGACAGGACCTGGCGTGTATGGTGCGCCGAGAAAATGCAGCAGGAAGATGAAACATGACCCACTAAGTCTAACCAGCTCCATTTTGACAAACTTATGTAAGTTCTATGAGGCCATCAGATGGCTCCTGAGCTCAGGGTCTTACTTTAACAACCAGTGGCTACTGCATCAGGTCCAGCCTCTTGGGTTTTATCCAGAATTCTCTTTTATGCCTCTCTGGAAATTTACCACTCACTCCTCTTTTGTGGCCATTCAATACTCACTTCAGAACAGGGACAAGCAACCCAGGCCTTGGGGAATCTTGAATCAGAATCCCCGGGTCCCTTAATTTCACTGATTTTTTATTAAAAACTCGTTCCTGGGCTCTTTACTCAGGACACAAAGATTAGTAAGAAAAGTGTCTCCCTGCTCTCAAGCAGCTGAAGATCTAGAGTTGCTCAGCCTTAGTTTTCTCATCGGTAAAATGCAGGTGATAATTTTGCATTTATAGTTGGCATGAATATTATGGCTGCACCAAATGTCTAACATTAAGCAGGTGCGCAGTAGAAACCAGATCCACCTGCAAATATTTCCCTGACTCCATCTTTGTTCAGAACTTTCCTTACCTAAGTTCTTTCCTTTCATCTCTACTTCTCCATGACAAACACATTTTTTAAGCTCAGATGAAATCTCTAATCTTTGTAAGCTTTGCTTGAGCAACCTAACCCCTACAACTGTATGAATCTCAATATTCTCCCAACTGCATGGTGATTAGGCATTGCTTCCTTTGTGACTTTCCCCCTCCTAGCTCTTTGCCTTTTGTGTTCTAGCAGCATGTTTTATATACAGTTCTTTTTTGGGGAGCATCTATAGATTGGCTTGCTGATTACTTCATTATGCAAGCCCCCCAAAATGGGAGATGAAAAAGTCACACAAAACTACCAAAGAATTCAGCCATTCAGGAGCCAACCTTCCCTAAAAGTTGAGACAAGAGAAGCCCTGTGATCCACAGACCTGAATGGCCTTGTCACTTTCGCCTTCCTGGGTCCCAAAGCAACCAGTGGTTCACTCTGTTGCTGGGGTCCCTTCTATCCAGAGGCAAGGAAATGGCCACCAGATTGCAGCCCTAATTGGGAAGAATGTAAGGGAATGGCTGGGGACACAATGGCTCATGCTGGCCAAGTCAAGGCATCTGCCTCCCTCCTTTGGTGTGCTTCCCAGCCTGGTACAGGCACGGGTCTCTACTCTAAGCCTCGGGGATAGGGGCTGCTGGGTCTCCCAAGCCCACTTTCGTTGCTGATTCACACTCCTTAGGGTTATTTATTCTCTTAAAGGAGGGAAGAGAGAGCAGTTTGAATACCTAAGTCACTGAAACCAAAGCAGGCAGACTCAAGGGAAAGTTGTCTCTGGCTCTGTAGGTACTAGTTGGTGGAGCCGGAAGCATCGCCAGTGATGAAGGAGCCTCTGCCTTTCATTCCTTCTTTAAATGGATTTTTCCTGAGCACCGCACCAAGTGGCTTCAGAGCCTAGTCAAGGATATGAATGTCTCAGCAAGGACTTTCCAGTTCAGTTGACAGACATCTGTCCCAAAGAAAGGAGTTGCAGACTTTGACTTGAGCCATGAGGGAGGGATAGTCAAAGGGCTGAGATTCAGGGAAAAGCAGGAGCTAAGAAGGCAAATGCCATTCCAGCTAGCCATGGCTGGGGACATTAACTTCATGGTAGCCTACAACATCTTATCAGGCAGAGTACTAACTAATTTTTATACATAATTTTATTTGATTCCCCAAATTGTCCTGTGGTATAGTATTATGGACATCACCATTTTGGTGAGACTAAAGTGCAGAAAACTGAATAAAATGAAAACAGTCAGAAAGCCAGTTAGTAGCAGCACTGGGATTCTAACAAGGTCTGGGTGACCATGTGCTACAATGGCTACTGTGGGACCCCACAGATGAGCCAATCTGTCACCTCTACACACTATTTCCTGAGTTAACCTGCTATCCTCAATTTTTTGGCATCTGAACAATTCCTTTCCAGACCAGTGGTAGCTACCACAGGTCTGGGGGTCACAGAGCTTCTACTAAAGATGGTCTTTTTGTCTTAGAATCTTTAGGGAGAGGCAGCTGCTGAGTGGTCCAAACTTGGGGAGGTTTTTCTGATGTTTTTTTCTCCTCTCCTTTGGGAACATGAAAGCAATCAGATACTATCAAATAGAACTCACATAGTAAAGAGTTAGAAGGAAAACAGTCTAGCATTTAAAATGCCAACTCTCTGCTACCATGCAAAACCTATTTTTATGAGGTTTCTCATTAAATCTGTGTGACTACCTTGCACAGAAGGTATTATTATTATTATCATTTCTGTGTAAGAAAAATGAGGGCTCAGAGAGACTATTTTTTAAAATTAATGAATATACATCTGTGTGTTTATTTACACTTTCCCCAACTTGTGCAAGAAAAAAATTGTAAGGAGTCCAGTGCAGACAGGAGGGGAACAATCTGGAAGATGGTCCTAAATTGCTGCCTATGATCTGCTTTTCTCTCTCTCCCATGGTTGTAACTCCCCAACCACATATGTCCTTTAACCTAGCACAACCCCACCCACAGTTTCAACTAGGATTCCACACGCAGAGGTCCAATTGACACGTGAATTTTCAGATGCAACAGAGAAGCAGGGATCAGGGTATCTTATCTGGTTGAGAGCCAGGTCAGCTGCATTGCAAAAATCAGTGATATTCATCCAGCCCCACCTCTCATGGTCCTCAGGAAGAGCAGGACCCCAGGCCATCACTTCTACTTACAAACTGCATAACTCTGCTCAAAAGACCTCCCTGAGCTTTTGTTTTCTCATCCATCCAAATCATGAAAGTAGTAATAGTGGTTGTCCTCTTCACTTACAGAGCTGTTGAGGGCAACAGGAGGGGAGAGGGGTGTAAATGCACCTATAAACCATGCTATAGCAACAAGGTTTCTTTTCATTCCTACCTAGATTGTGGCACTAAATAGTATATTACAGCCCTAAATACAACCCAACTTTAAGTAGAACACACTCAGGATGACTGCAGAACTTATTCCACTGTATTCAATAAACAAATGTTGAGTACCTGGCTCTGTGATAGAAGACAGACACTGAAAAACATTTAGGGCCACAGTGTGTTAGGGCCTAGGTCGGGGAATGATAAGGCATGCTGGGAACCCAAGAAGAGGCCGATAGACTGGGCCTGGGATAGGCAGGAAGGGAGCTGTCTGATGACAAGGTACTCTGGGACTGAGCCTTTAAGAATAAGTAGAATTTGGCCAAGTGGACAAAGAAAAGGCTTTCAAAGCTGAAGGGGCAGGTGGCAAGGGCACAGAGCCCGAGTAGGATGGGATGTGGAGGGAAGCAGGCAGGGTCATAAGGAGGGGTGAGCCTCACAGACCCATACATCCAGCAAGCCCGGCACCCATCCTCCATCAGGAGGGAACAGGATTTAGTCATCAACAGTCACCACTATCACTTCCCTGAATGGCTTTTTGCAGGCAGGGGCATGAAGACAGCCCCAAACCTCAAAGCCAAATGATTCCCAAATGATTTATCCTGCCATTTCTTATTCTGAGTTGCTAGCAATTTCCTAAAGGCAAACCAATCCACCAAGCACATAATATGAGTTCCAACTGTTTAAGTGACCTGAAATCTATTGGTCCCATATTCTTCTCCAGGAAGGGAGAATCAGCTGAAATGAGTAGTAGTTGCCCATATTTTACATGGTTATTTCTTCTCACTTGAAACATTTGTGGACAAGGATTAATCTGTTAGGAAGGCAGAAAAAAGGAAAACTGATTCCTGCTACAATAGTTAAGGAAGAAGGACATGGAGGTGGCAGGGCAGTGTTTTCTGCTTTGTCAGAACAATTAAAGACTGATTTTTTTTTAAATATTTATATATTTATTTATTTGTTTAGAGAGGAAAACTTTAAGTTTGAAGGGAACTTGAAGATAATCTTGTCCAATTTGCCACCCAAGATGAGACTCCCTGATCAACAGAGCTTGGCTAATGAGTAGGCACAAAGTTTTTGCTTGAATAACATGTATTTATTAATCTGATAATTGGATGAACCTTACTTTGGGTGGAAACGCACTAACTGCACATCAAGAGAGGGAAAGGGAGGGGGAAATGTGGATTCTTGGAAACAGTCAAATTTGGCTCCTCTACTTGCAGAGAGATTGAGTTACTCTGACTTTAGGCAAGACATTCAAACCCTCTGGGTCCCTTCCTTTGTAAACAACCCCAGAGTTTTATAACCTTCCTTGTTGGGGTTGTTGTGAGGATTAAGTGCAACTGTGTATTTAAAGTGCCAGCAGTGTTGCCTGGCATGGAATCGACACTCAATAAATGGTAATTATTATTATCTCATTAGTCCAAACTCCACCTAAGGCAGAAACCCTTCTTTAAACAACTCTGATGGACTAGGGAGTTATCAGGTCTCTTCTTGAATAAATATCTGTTGACTGATTTGGGTAATCAATTGACACACTCAAAAGACATGTATGTATACACGCACACACACACACACACACACACACACACACACACACACACTCCAGGATGATTTCTCCAAGTCTTCCTGGTGAGAAGATGTTTTATCAAAAAGACTACACCCCTTTCTTCTGGGTGATTAATTAATGGCTAACTTCCCAGCATGCAGCGAGACTCAAGACCCATTCTTCTCCAGGCCATTGTCTGCTTTCTTAACTTTTTTTTTTTTTTTGACCACACAAACTTGTTTGAATAACCTCCCAGAAAACTATACATCCATGGAAAAAATTGCCTACAACTTCATAAGTGTTGCAGACCTTGTGAAAAGCTCTGGGCATTCCAGGCTAAGCTCTGCACTTTACCAAACAAGGCTCAAAATTGCAGGTGCTGTTCCTCCTCTTCAACAAACACCCCCTTCATCCTTTCACTCCTCCTGTAACTTCAAGAGAGGAATGTGGTGTTGACCTGTTCAGGTTACTCAGTCCCCTGGGCTTTGGTTTCACCGTTTGCAAAATGGAGACGTTAATAATAATAATAATAATAATAATAATAATAATAATAATAATAATAATAATACCTATGGCATAGTGTTAATTAGAGGGGGAAAAACATTAGTAGACTATGATGCAAATTTGAGTTTCTCCATCTAGGTATCTTTAGGCCTCTAGTTTCCTCATTGACACAATGGGGATAGTATCATACCCACCTCACAGGACTACAGGGAGGGCTGAAGGGGACAGTGCATGTTGATGCCTAGCACAATGCCTGGCATGGGGTAAACACACAATTAGTTTGCAGTTGTCATATTTCTCATATTGTTTTGTGCCTAGGCCCTCCTCTTTCCTCAAACACCACAGTTTCCCATTTTTTTCCACTTAAAGGGATGCTCCAGAATGTACACACAGTCCCAGACAAGGACCCCAGACAGTTCTGAGTGTTGTGCTGGAGGGAGGTATCAGGCAGGGGGCGCTCTGCTCAAGTCAGACTTGGGATGGTGGCTAAAAAGGCCACATTGAGCCCAAGAGGAGCTCTGGTTGGCATTTATAGGGTCTTTGATTACAAAAAGTAAGAAACATTTGAATTACTGATTTGAAAATTAGTGTTTCAGTAGATTAAAAATGTAATAAGCAAAGAGTCTTGGGAAGGGAAATTATTAAGTTTCAGAATCCTATTGTCCTTTCCCTTTTTGGTACTCTTATTCCTTCCTTCAAGAACACACATTGAGTGGTTACCTGTGTAGGCTTGTGCTAGGCACTGGGAACACGAGATGAATAAGCCATGGGTTCTACTCTCTAGGAGCTCACAGTCTTAGGGGGAACAGAATTATCAAAAGAACACAGTGCCACAAGTCACCCAGCTGGGAAGTTATACGCCAGAGCCTCAGACTGTGTGGGACACCAAGGGAAAAGGGATACAGAAGGTAACACTCAAATTGATAACCCTTTACCCATTTTTATTAGACATTTTTGCTGGTTATAAAAATAATACATTTTCATTAGAGGAGATTTGGAAAGCACACCAGTGTCAGAAAAAGGAAACAACCGTTCTCATCACTAAAGACGACCATTTTTACATTTCTCCTTCAACCCATGTATTTAATGGGCTCATGATGTCTGTACAATGAGAAAGGCCCCCCTTTTCACTTAACATTGAAACATAAGCACTTTCCATCAAGCTCTGTCCAGAAGGTGACCCTGGATCTTTGATGTGAGGGACCAAGCCCTGGAACCCAGGAGCCAGGGCTGGCCTTGAGGAGCGAGGACAAGCTGGGTTTGTAGAGCAGGTTGGGTTGACAGTGCTGTGGATCATCCATCCCACCCAGGGAGACAGCAGGAGAGCAGGGTGTGGCACTCAGGAGACAGCTCAGGCCTAGTGGGTCCTCAGCACACAGGTGGTGGTTGACGCCATGGGGATGGATGAGATCCCTCAGGGAGGGTGTGCAGGGTGAGCAGAGAGATGACAAGGGTAAGGTCCCTGCCCTCTAGAAGCTCACAGTCTAGTTGTGTTCATGTGCAAGTCATCTACCCCCAGCTAGATTGTAAGCTCCTTGAGGGCAGTTACCATTTCACACACGGCAGTCCCAACCATGGGGGTTAGGTTTCTGAAAGCCCCTGGGGCAGGAGAAGTCAGGCTTGAGGAATTTAGGACCTTACTGTGGAAAAATTAGGATTAGGGGAATGAAATCACCAGTGAACTTGTGAACATATTTTACATTGATATAAAAAAATGACAATGACAATGTTCAAAAATATCAAATATCAGTGACACT
Source organism: Callospermophilus lateralis (assembly GCF_048772815.1). Classification (NCBI taxonomy): domain Eukaryota; kingdom Metazoa; phylum Chordata; class Mammalia; order Rodentia; family Sciuridae; genus Callospermophilus; species Callospermophilus lateralis. Next base: position 631,304 of record NW_027514360.1, read on the forward strand.
TAAATTATCAACATACTCTTAAAATTAACAATATATATTTTACAGCTTATTTTCATTTGCCATGCATACCTTTAGTACAGCTCTCTCCTTCACAGCTATACCAATAATGCTTGTAAATTCATTTTTGCGTTGCTGGAAAAAAAAATATACTCGCTAAATCATTCTCTTCTGTGTGCTTTCTCACCCAACGTTCAATGCATTTTGGCTTTGTTTTTGTTTGTGGACAGTGTTGGGGATCAAACCCAAGGCATCGTGCATGCTAGGCAAATGTTCTACCACTGAGCTACACCCCTGTGCATTTTGTTTTTTATGATTCCAAGCTACTGACTCTTGGTCCCAACTGCAAGTGCAAGCACTCACTCCCATCCTAGCAGGCTGGAGTGTTTGTTTCTGAAGTCTAACAGATTCTCTCCCACTTTCCTCTTTCTCTCACTTCGCTGCAAACACTTTCACCTCTGCTCTGCATCCAGTTCACCCACTTCCCTCTTCTCAACCTCTGGGCAAATTTCATCAGCTCCCCATGGGAGTGGGCAAAGAATCCTGCCTGACCTTGGATTCTCTGTGCCTTCTGAAAAAGTATGTGAAGGTGAAGATGTCAGCCTTCCAATTTAGTCTTTCTTTGGTAGACCCTGGCCCATTGTTCACTTACTAGCTCATGGTGGGTGCTCAAAGAATTCTTACTGTACTTAGCAATCTCCTAGGCCAAGTAAACAGTGTGGATATTTCTCTCTCTTTTTCTCCACTCACTGCTCCAAATGAATATTAAAACTTCACATAGCATAGATATTGAAATATTTGTAGGCACATTTAATTTTCCTATCTGGCAGGTCATGATGACAAGAAGCAACTAATAGATGCCATCTATCTGCATCCACAAAAGCAATTTTGAGTTCCACATGACATGCTGTCAATAGACTAGATATATGGCCCCTTTGTGAAGGAATTCTCCATCTTTTCCAGTTCGTAGACTACTTGGGTAAAGGCAAAGACCTACTAACCAACAGTTCCTCTATGCATGTTTATGACACAAAAGATAATCACCTTGACTAAATGGGAGCACTACTTGTTTGATATGATTCCAACAGGCATCTTTGAAATAATAATCAGTTACATTTTCATAGCATTTTACAGTTCACAAAATACTTTCACATACATGTTTGCTCTACTTTTTCTTCAAAGCAACCCTGGGAAGTGGTCAAATAAGGTACTGATATCTCCATTTTGCAGATGAAGAAACCAAGGCTTACCCTAAGGAAGAGGTCAACAGAGTATGTAACTCACCAGCTCAATTTGAGGCCCCAAACCCCAGCCAGTGTTCTTTTTCCAGTTGAATTACAAAGGAAAAATAAAACTGAATTGCAATGCTGCTCCCCTGCACTTTCCTACTCCCTCAGCCCCAACTTTCTTCTCCTATCCACTTACCACCCTGCGTGGTGACCCAACCTGACCCATGAAGACATTTGAGTCCATATGCACATGTTCAGCACCATAAGTAATAGAAATGACATTCAGCACTTCACATGCATGGTCTCATTCTATCCCAACAACTCTGGGAAGGAGGCTCTGCTACCCTCCTCCAGCCGATGAGGGGGTTGTGAGAGGTGAAGGAACTTGTTCAATTCCCAGGGCTTTAAATAAAAGAATCTAGTGTGAAGTGAGCCTGCCCATCTCCGTGGTCTTCTTTTCCATGGAACCCACTGGCCTGTGATTGGTAAGCAGCAGGACTAAAGTTTAAACTCAGGTTGTCTTGTTTTAGAATCTTGAGTAATCTTGGTAATATACCACCCCACTGCCAAGGAAGCAGAGCAAGGGTATGATGGTAATAATTTTCTGGGGACCTCTCAAAGCCTTTACCTTGTTTAACCCTCTACAAAATATTCACAGTGATTACTCTTTCAGAGACACAGAAACGGAGGCTCAGGGACTGCATGCATTTGACCAAAGACACACACCTAAAGAATGGCAGAGCTAGGATTTGAACTCAGGTTCAGTTCAAATCAGACATTAAGACAGTCCCAAGTCCCAAAGAGCAGTTGCCATCTTACCAGTCAGGGCTGCCCCCATTGCAATTGCCCAGCCCTGCTCTAGGGAAGCTGTCACCTGGAGGAAGCTGTCACCTGGACCTCTAGTTCACCAGAGGTCCTCAGGTGAACTAGAAATGAAATACCTGACATTCTGATCAAGTCAAAATTAAAAGCCCCAAATACCTTATGAGAAAAAAAATGCATTTTAAATGAATTCACTGAGTCTCTTTAATTTCAACTGCAGAGAGCCAAAGACTTCCAACCAAGGAAGTGGGAATTGGGTCTACTTGTTCACTTCATGGGATCTTTGACATTCAGGCAAAGGAGGGAGGATGATGAGCACCAACCAAGGGAAGGCAAGGTTCAAATCCTACACATGGGTCCAGAGAAAATTAGAAGCTGAAGAGACAGAAAGTAGACTCGTGGTTGCTAGGGCTGGAGGAGTACTGGTAAGCACTTTAATGGGACAGTTTCTTTTTTGGAGTGATGAAAACATCTTGGATCTAAACAGAGGCGATGGTTGTGCAATATTGTGAATGTGCTAAATATCACTGAATTGCACACTTCTCTTTCAATGATTAAAGGTTAATTTGTGTTCTGTGAATTTTATTTCTTTTCGTTTTTTAAAAAAAGAAGGAAAGCCCAGAGTCTGGCATGTGATGAAGGCTCTGTAAGAGTATGTTAGGTGAAGTGAGTCTTCCTGTTACCCAAACTCAGCGAGCGCCACCAGAACGCGTGTACGCATGTGCATTTGTTCACTCCAGCAGTCCACCGGCTGCCTACGTGTTTATACACGGAGCAGAGGGGAGGGACGTCAAAATTACATTTTTACAGCTTGACTCTTTCTTTTTGGAATAGCAAATTGATACGCCTTCTCAATTCAGCAGTAAAAATAATTATATGAAAAACAATGACAACAATAGCAATTATGCCTATTATTAAATAATGGCAGGTACTACTTATTGAGAAACTGCTATGAGCTAGGCACTCCAATAAGTGTTTCATGTGCAACATCTCATTTAATGCTCACAACCACCCATGGAAAGGAATTCTTTGATTTTTCAGGTGAGGAGGTTGAGGATCACAAGGTTACATACTTGTGCAAGGTCACACATTTATAATGGCACAGCCAGGATTTTAATTTTGCCCATCTGACTGATGCCTATGATTTGGCACGATTCCAACTGTCAGAAAAAGTCTTATAATATGAAAAAACATTTTTAAAAGACATAATCACTCCAACCAGAAAAGACCACTATGAATGCACTCATATTTACTTCTGTTTCTGTATCTTTTATATAATTGAAAAAAATAGATTCAATGAAGTATAACATTTTCTCCCTTTGCCTTGAACCATAGATGTTCTCCCCACATCTCTATGCTACCCTTATGTATGATTTTGAATAGCTTCTATAACATTCTGCCCTGGGGATGCTGTAACTAACTCTTACTGTTGAGCAGGTTGGTGTGTTCCAGTCATTTGAGCATATAAACAACACCAGGTGAACATTTTTGTCAATCAGCTTTCTCTGAATCTACAATTATCTCCTTAGGATTTTCAGATTCTAGATGTGAGCTGAATTTTATGTTCTTATCTGGAACCCTAACTGGGCATGAGCATCATCTAAGAAGGTTCTACAATATACATACAGAGCTAGGACCAGAAATTCAGGGTGAGTATATGTGGGAGAAGGGGGGCTCACTGTGGTGGCCCTGGCTTCAAGCACTGTCCCAGAACTAATGCTCCCAGTTGCCCCAACTCCTGGCCTGACTATATAGACCTGCAATCTGTAAGTGGCAAGGGATGCTGGGGTTAGAAACCAGGACTTGGTATGTGCTAGGTAAGTACTCTTCTGCTGAGCTTCTTCCCTCGACCTTTTAATTTTTTATTTTGTGGAAAGGTCTTGCTAAGTTGTTGAGGGTTTCACTAAGTTGCCCAGGCTGGCCCTGAACTTGTGACCCTCCTGCCTCAACCTCCCAAGCAGCTGGGATTACAGGTATGTGCTACAATGCTGGGCCAGACACAATCTTGACCAAAGAGAAGTTTGCTCTCCTTTCCATACTATTTCCCAGACAGCAGAACCCAAAGACTGTGGTGGTCTTCTAACTTTGCACATGAAGCCCCCCCCATCTTCTTGATCTCAGACCTAGCCACAGACTTCCTGTACTATTATTAGCCTAACATCTTTTATTTAAATTCAACTATTTGTTTCTTGAATTAATTTAGTAAAAAATAAAATGTATCTATCGTGGTAATTTAGGAAATGCCATCTCTTTGTGGATAGAGGGAAAAAGTTAAAGAATAAATACCAAGAGAATAACACAAGGTCAACCTTGTTGCCTCCTCATCCAGACAGGCCTTTGTTAAACAGGGAGATGAGCAAGCGTCACTGAGATATTACATACCTTTCTGCACCAAAATCAGGCTCTCTGCTCAACTAAATCACAAAGAACGAAGAGGAATTGAAACCAAACTTTGTCACCATGTGATTCAACGTTATTTAACGCCTCCCTTAGGTAACACACACAGCCATTTGGTACCTGTCCCTGGTGGAAAACACAGATCCACCTGACCTTCTCCAGTTGCACATGAATAAAAGAGCCCCAGAATTGACAGGCCTTTGTCACATCTTGGCCTGGTAGCAAAACAAAGCCAAGTTCCAAGTCTTTAGGCTTCTCAGTCCTATTTAAAAGCACAGAGAAAACTTCATTTTTAAAAACTGTTGGGCAGTGGAGCACATGGGGGGAGAAATATACTTTTACTCTAATCTTTGTTTATAGTATCACAAAGCATGCTATGATAGAAGAGATTAAAGTAACAAGCATTGCTGTTAAAAATTAATAAATTCAGTCAACAAGTAATTATTGATCATCTATTTCTGTGCCAGAATGTATGCTATGTGCTGGGCCTACAGAAAAAAAATTGAGAGACAGCTTCCTGCCCCCAGTCCCAACCCAGCTGTATTGTGTGGAACAATTTTAGGACTAGAATTGGCATCTGTCATTGACTACTCATTTAATCCACTGTTCCACACACACAAACACACACAAAGTGAAAGCACCTACTGTGTGTAGGATTTCCATTGATAACATTTTGTGGATATGTTGACGATCTTTTCTGGACAGTTGCTTTGATAACTACCCGTACTGCTAAGATTTAAACATAAGAATGGTAGGTCCTATAAAAATATCACTCATTTCAGTTATAAGAAACTGCTTAATGAAACTGCTGCTGAACTTCTTAATGAAGTATACAACTACAAACGCTTTAACCAGGCTGGGGTGTAGCTCAGTGGTAGAACACTTGCCTGGCATGAGTGAGGAGTTGGATTCGATCCTTAATATTATAAAATAAGCAAGTAATTAAATGAAAGCATTAACCAGTTTAGATACTGTTACCAAAACCAGCATAAGCAAACTAATCATATAATTAATTATTAACAATTAGCTAATATTTATTAGGCTTATGATTCACTCGGTGCTATGCTAAACAGTTTTGCAGACACTGACTCATTTAATCCTTGCAAGAATCCTATAAAGGATCATTATCATTTGCAAAATGCAGACCTGGGAACTGAGGCTTAGAGAAGTTAAGCAATTTCCCCAAGATTGTAGAGCTAGTAAGTGCTGAGGCCTCAATACCAATCCAAATGGTTGACTGCAAGTTAAAACATTTCAAAATTTTAAAGGCTTACTTATTAAAGGAAAAATAGAAGTTTGTTGAGATTTTTTTCCATTTTAATTATACTTACAAAGACATGGGGAAATTTTAAAATTCCATCAAATTTTAACCACTGGTTTAGTCATGTATTAGTAGTAAGCAGATGGGTGTGACCGTTTTTCCCAAACTTTGCTGGGCATCAGAAGCACCTGGATGGCTTGTTAAGACAGGGCCTAAGGAGCCCCACCTGTAGCAGATCTGGGAGGAGCCTGAAGACTGGCATTTCCAGCAAGTCCCAGGAGAGGCAGATGCCACTGAGCTGGAGATCTCACTCACTTCGAGAAACAACAGGTTATGGGCTCCTGGGCTGTAGAGACGGACAGATTTGGGTCAGAATCTTGTCCACTTGCTTTATGGGTAACCTCAGGCAAGTCACAGGGGCTGAGCTTCTCATCTTTTAAAGAGAATTATGCTATGTGGTAACATCAATGTTAAGATTACATGAAAGGAAACTAAGTATAAAATTTTCCAAATATCTGGCACATAGTAGGTATTTAATACATCGGCTGTATTATTGATGAGTGTTCTGTGAGAGAGCACGCACACCAGATTTTCCAGGAAATGCCCCACTGTAAATAGAAAGCAATGCATATGCACTTTCAGGGAGAGTGATGTTTCAGCCCAGATAAACTGTGCTTGCCTTTTCTATGAATACAGACATTAGAAATGGTAGCTGGTAAGAAAGGAAGGCGCGCACAACGGGAAACCCAGCAGAACCGAGTGCCAGTGGTGAACAAGGGCTGCTCTTCCCAGCACTCAGTGCAGTCGTGGGAGTATCACATCACGCAGAAGGACTTACAGAGGTGCTTGATGGGGTCTGGGCTTATTTGAAGCTCACTACAGAATAATCATTATTTAAAAAAAAAAAAGCCATGTAATTGCATGGGCTTTTAAAAGTACTTTTCTGTTGAATGGAATAAATTGGAAGAATTAAGTAGCCCCTTTGGTCTTCCTTTGCCTGATTTATAAAGTGAGGTGTATGTGTATGTGTGTGTGTGTGTGTGTGTGTGTGTGTATTATTGTTGTTCTTATTGATGGTGGTGATTGTTTTAAAATAAGCCAGAAAGACAAATCTTTCACAAGCTTCTCTTCCAGAAAAAACCAGAATGTATTAAAGGACTGTAAATGGGCATTGGGATTAAATACAGCAGTGTGGCAGAGTAGTGGAAACACTTAGGCACATCTTAGAGTTGTTTGAGTGTTTGAAGCATTTAAAGGTAGAGTCTGGTGTGACTGAGCAGGATTTAAATCATCTGAAGAGGGACATATTTTTCTAAGGCTATTTGTAAGTTCTGTTGACTAAAGAAGAGTAAGACATATTTGCATGATCCCATGGACAGGTCAAAAGAGCATGAGGAGGCAGAGATGCACCTTGGCTAGGGATTTGCACCTCCTAGGCGGTGGCTGATGAGCTTTCTGCAGGTTCCCTTAGACAGATAAAGGATGGGTCCCCAGCAAGCATCCTGGCTGTTCCATATCTGCCTCTTCTTGGTTAGGTCTCAATTCCAATGTTGCCCCCAATCATACCATCTCTAGAAGACATATGGACCCATGTGGCTTTCACAGATGTTCTCCATATCATGCAGACTTCCTACCTCAAGTAGGGCACTGGGAACTCTGGCAGTAAGAACCCACATGTGGGGCAGGGTACAAGTAGTTTGGAATTAATGCTCCTAGAAGAAATACATGGCAATGAAGAGCACAGGCAGGTAGGCAAATGCCTCAGTCTTCTCACCCCCTGATGGGCAGCTATCCTGCAATGACTTCACAGTTTCTCAGAGGAAGTAGTGGGACTGAGCCCTTGGTGCCCATAGGGGTGGCCTCAGTATGAATTTACCCTCTATGAGTGTCTCTTCCCTCCTCACCTCTTCCCTACTCCCTCCACCAGCCTTCCTGGAATCAACATTGCACATAAGTGACTTACACCCAAGTTCTTTCCTAGAAGAGGAGAGTCAGAACTATGACAATATCCACGACCCCACCAGCTTCCCAGTCCTTCTCCATCCATTACATTACCTTTCTGGCCATGCCTAACCATGGTTACGTTTACTCTTCTTACTTCTCACAAGGGCAGAGCCTAGATCTGCTCCATCCCCACTATGCAGAACCCTGCCTATCTACTGCTCGACAAGCTAAAATGGCTAAAAAGCTTCCTCCCAGAACTGTTTGTATAAACAGGGATTACAGTGTCACACTCTTGATGCCAACTCCCTGTCTCCCAAGATGTAGTCCTCCTGTCTCGCCACACTATGAAAAGAAGAGAGGTTTAGTGGAAAGTGTTTTAAAATTCAGAGAGCTGTGTGACTTTTGGCAAACTATTTGCCTTATCTGAGCCTCACTAAGCCCATATCAGAACAACATAGGAATGATATTGCCTGCCTACTGGGCTTGAAGCAAGGGCTAGGGGTTTAGAGATGGAAGTGCTTAGCTATGGTAGGCAAGTAATAAGTGTGAGTTCCTTTCTGTTTCTTTCTCTTGCCTTCTCTCTAAACCTGTATAGTTAGGTTCCATACTCCTTTAGGGGAGAAAAATTCTTTAAGCACCCCTTTCCATGTGAGGCCAGCCTCTAGTCCCTGGTGAGTCATCCCAATGGGCTTCTACATATTCAGGAGAAGATAGGGCTGCTGCATTGCAAGCTCAGCAAGCATGATCTGCACTGTCTTCTGCTTCCTGCTTCCATGCAGTAAACACTTCTAGACTTATCCAGGCTACCTGACCATTTCAGGGACAGAGAAAGTGAGGCCCCCCAAGGGTAGGCTCAGCAGGTCAAATGCTGGGAAGATACAGCTTGCCTGGCTCATGAGTCCTTTCCTGGCCACATGGTCTTCATTAGGCTGCTAGTGCAGTCAATGGACTGTAGTAATGACTGAGTAATAACCTAGAACCCGCTGAGATTTGTGGCAATACATTTCCCTGTGCGAAATGGCCCTCCTCTTATTTTGTTAGATGTCAATTGATGCAATGCCTCAGGCACTATCCTGGGTAAATCAACAGGTAAATACTATTAGCCCACTTTATAATTGGGAAAACTGAGACTTAGAGAGATGAAACCATTTGCTCTCCATCATAGATCAAATAGATAGTGGTACCAAGAATCAGATCTAGGTGTATTGACTCTAGAGCCTGAGCCATCCTTGTCCCTGTTCCTCTGGGGTGTGCCTGCTGGACCTCCCTCTTTCCCATGGTGCCAAGCACTGTCCTCCTGTGATCCCCTGCAGCAGCCCTTCTCCCTTCCAGTTCTTCTTTTCACAAAAGCCTGAGTATGAGAAGATCCACTAGATTGCAAGCTCCCTGAGGTGTTTTTATTTTCTGTTTTCTTTCGTGTGTGCAGGCATGATTATGAGCTCAGGAAAGATTTGTTCAGTGGCAATGATCAAAACCACTGTAGGGGCTGGTTAGCTGTTCAAGGTCCCTTCTAACTCTGGAAGACCACACCACTGATGGCCCTACTTCAGCTCTGTCAACACGTGAAGACAAGCTATGGGCACCAATTCAAACCACTGAACAACAATATGAAACACCAACAAATGCTCCTCTTCAAGAGAGAATTACATTGTCATGGGAGCTGATGCCCCTGGCTCTGGCTTTACAGAGAAGCCCAGCAGAACTCTGATGCTTTGCTCAGCCAACATACAGTGGAGCTCCCCTGGCTCAACCTTTGTGCTGGTCTGAAATCCTGGTGACCAGATCAGGTCATATGGAAGGATAGGTGATTTGGGCGTAGCCACCATGACAGCTCAGAAGCCCTCCTGAACACCCTGAGATGACACGGATTTCCCAGCTCTATCAAGTGCCTTAGCCACTCCTTAAAGTCCCGGGGCACCCACATGCAGCATCCCCAGTCACTGAAGTCCTGCCAGGTGAAGGTGAACAAGGTGAGACATCAGGCCCTAAGAATGGCTGAGACACCTGGCTCCCTCAAGACAACAAAGCCAGGAACAAGTATTCTGCTCTCTGAGTCCAAGACAGTATTAGCAGCAGCCCTGGGAAGGAGATCTGCACCCACAAGTTCCTGAAACGATTTCTCTGACTATGGATCATAAAGTGACATGGCTGGGAGCTGACTCTGGAATCAAGTCGTGATCCCACTACATCCTACCCATGTGAACTTGGGTGAGTCACTGAACCTCTCTATGCCTTGGTTTCCTCGAACATGAGGTAAGAAATGGAATAGTCCTTACTCACTAAGCTTGTAAGAAAATTAAATGTGTTATTTACACAGTCATTAAAACAGTGCTATGGCATAATAAGCACTCTGTAAGTATCCATCGAATAAATATTCACATCATCTTCCAATAATCTTTAGTACTAACCTCTTAGAAAACATACTAATTATCGCATCTTCATGCACGCAGCCATGCGTTCATTTCTCCATTTCCTGCCCGGGTGCTCCCATAGTGTTCTCCCCACTGCACACTCACAACCCTGGGCCAGTGTATCTATTCCAGGAGCATCTTCACTGCACCACAGCCAGGTACCACATCTGCGCAGGGGCTGCAGCTCACACCACAGAAGGGAAGGCAGCCACAGGTGACAGTCGCTCCCTAACCAAGGCCAGGACAGAGGGCGAGAGGCACCTGTGGTGGGAACCTCAGCCAAGTACTAGTTACAACATGTCTTAATGATGTTGTGATCGTTAAGGGCCATCTAGTCAGACTGCAGCAAATTCAAGAAAATAAAAACCCTATATATCTACAAGTGCATGTTCATTTTCAAATGAAAAATGGAAATGAAAAACAAAATAAGAAGTGAGGGTAAAAACACACATTCAGGGACCCCTGTTGTCCAAATCTGATATCTTATTTCAGAAAGGGTCCCCAAACCTCCTGGCAATTGTCCCTTGTTCCCAAAATGTCCATAGGCTTACACTTCACACTGCTTTTATGTCTCCTCTGTCAACTCCCAGTTGACTCTTGCATAACCAGCCATGGCTTTGGGGCTCTGGTTCAGCTCCTCAGAATCCATGGCCTTTGCATCAAGAAGCTGCGTGGCTCTGCCTTCCACTGCATCACTGAGACTCTCCATCCTGGCACAGTGATTCCAGCTCCTCCTACTGATTGGTCCACAGACATCAGAGGGAAGACACATATATTCCCATGAGACCTTCTTGGTCAGCCCCTAACAGCTGCCTCAGCTGGAGAGGACTGTTTCACTCTAATTTAGAGATGATTCCAGCTCATGAAAACTGCTTATTAGGAATGTTGGTTCAACATACCAAACAAATGTAATGCATAAATTGTGTTTAGATCCTAGTTTAGGGGGGAAAAAAACCAAGATGACATTTTTGGATAATTGGGCCAATCTGAATATGGACTAGAAAGTAGATAATAATCATACATTATTATTAGCTAACTCAGGAATAAATTTCATATTGTGGTAATAAATGAGAATGTCTTTGCTTTTAAGAGATGTGCTGAAGTATGTACCAAAAAAAGAAAAAAATCATGTCCACAAAAAATGGAGAAAAATATATATAAGCATGAATGCAACATGGAGAAAACACATATGGCAAATGTTTGAAGGAAAAGAAAGATCAATTAATTGTGGCTCTGCATGGAGCATATTTTGGCATTTTATATTGAGAATTGAAACACAAAATACATCTATCTTAAAACTGAACTTGACTTTGCCCTCAAAGGGGAAAAGAATCCATTGGTCCTCCCTGTACATCTGCTCACACATGTGCATACACATACACATGGAAGACGCTTTCTTCAAGTTCAGACCCCTAAGAGAAATCTCAGAATAGGTGTTCTGGAAGAGTAAAGAACTTGGGAATGACTCTACACCCACGGACTTGGGTTCAATCCATGCTGCACAGCAGCTGTTGATCTTGAGAAGCCACTGAACCAATTCAAATCTCACTCTCACTGTTACCTCACCAGGACCTATAATCATCCTGCCTTCCAATCTCACAGGGTTAGACCAAAGACCAGGAGAAAAAATGACCATCAAGATGCCATCTGAACATTCCATCTTACTGCCTATGTTTACAAGCAAGAAATGCTAAGACTCAAACACATGAAGGGTTCCACCACCCTCTCACTAAACCTGGCTCTGTGCCAATCTTCTGGAAATTGGGCCTCCAAAATATTTACTTTTCTGAGCTGCTTGTCACTAGAAATGGATAGAACTTTTTAACCCCTACACATACAGGCAATAGAAATCCAATTTGTTTTCAATTGTTTTTAAGCAGGCATTTCCAAAGCTATCTTACATACATAAATGGATCTGAAACACATGGCAGAGGCAGAGAAGCTGAGCAGAGAGGTGACCCAACCAAGCAGCCCTGTCTGTATCACAGGCAAAGAAAACCAAACCCTTGGCCAGGTTCCTCCTAAATTCTTTGAACCTCAAATGGAGACAGAGAATCTCATTCATTCAGAGTCCATGAGTTTCGAACATCTGGACATGGCTTCAGCTGATCCTGCCATTATTCTATCTAAGAGAAGCATCTAGCTTGGAGGGAAGGGCCACATACACAGACAAGAGCATTCACTGGGGGGGCCAGATTCCCACCTGATCCCATCATTTTATAACCCGGACAAGGAAGCTTCCTTTCGCAGCCTCAATTTTCATCTCTGTAAAATGACAATGTTGGATTAGGGTTGTTCTTGTCTCATCTGATTCTGAAATTCTGTGATTAGTCACTTCCTTTGGGAAGTTCTCCTAATCCAAACAGAATTTTTTTGCTGGCTAAGACTGATATCTGTGAAATTAGAGCATGCGCATCAACCAAGGAGAGCCAACTGCTCCACAGCACTTAGGAAACTCTCATGTCTATGTTCCAAGGCAGTACAGAGCATTGCACTTTGCTCAGGTTAAGTCAAAGCAATTTTCATCTGTTTGCGGGTGGTCTAGGGTATCTAAGTACTCCCCAGCCCTAAAAGTAATAAATATACTATCCTAACAGACAGCCATGAGGCATCTCCTATCTGCTGGGCTCTGTGCTAAGAGCTTTATGCACATGAACTCTTTCAAAGGCCACAGCAATGGGATGCTATAGATGTGTCACCACTACTTTCATATGGAGAAACCTCATCTCCCAGAGCTTAAGTAACTTGCCCAAGATGCCAGTCAGTGGCCCAGTTGGGGGTCATTGTTCATTGTGGCAGAATCTGGGGCTAATCTATCATCTCCTAAGCAAACCTCCATTTATGAGTGAACTATTTGACCTTCTTCATAGTGAATATCAACTTTAAAAATAAACTCTTCATGAAGCTATACTTGATATGTAATAAACTGCTCATGCCTAAATTATACAACTTTTTTTTGTGGGTTTTTTTTTTTTTGTGTGTGTGTGTGTATTTGTGTGGTTCCAGGGATTGAACCCAGGCACACTTAACCACTGAGCCACATCCACAGACATTTTATATATATAGATATAGATATATATATTATTTTATTTAGAGACAGGGTCTCACTAAGTTGCTTGGGGCCTCACTAAATTGCTGAGGCTGTCTTTGAACTTGCGATCCTCCTGCCCTGGACTCCTGAGCTGCTGGGATTATAGGTGTGCACCAGTGTGCCCCATTACTTGAGTTTTGATATAAGTATACAACCATGAAATCATTATTATAATCAAAGAGTGAATATATATATATATATATATATATATATATATATATATATATATATATATATATATATCTGCAAAGTTTCCCTGCTCCCCTTTATAATCCCCGCTCCTTTCCAAAGAAGCTCCTATTTGCTATCTTAAAGGATTCCTGCATTTAATAAAAGTTTAAAGGTTTTGTTGTTGTTGTTGTTGTTTGTTTGTTTTTTAGGTGCTAGGGATTATCCCAGGGGTGTTTTACCACTGAGCCACATCCCTAGATATTTTTATTTTTTATTTTAAGACAGTGTCTCATTCACTTGCTTAGGGCCTCACTAAGTTGGTGAGGCTAGCTTTGAACTTGCAAACCCCCTGCCTCGGCCTCCCAAGTCACTGGGATTAAAGGTATGTGCCACCATGCCCTGCTAGAAGTTTAAATAAATGAATTCATATAATATATATTCTTTTAATCTGGATTTTCCACTAATCATAAGTATTTTGAGATTTAGGTTAGAATTTATATCATTTAATTGCTGAGTAATATTCTATTGTGTGGGCATACCATAATTTGTTTACCTATTTATCTGTTAAAGGACATTTTACACCACTTACTATTTTTAACTATTGCAAAAAAAGCTGTTAGGAACATTTCTGCACAGGTCTTTGTATAAAAATACATTTTCATTTATTTGGTAAATACATAGGAATCCAGCAGCCTCAGCAAAAGCGAGGTGCTAAGCAATTCATTGAGACCTTGTCAATAAAATATTAATAGGGCTGGGGATGTGGCTCAGTAGTCAAATGCCCCTGAGTACCAGAAAAAAAAAAAGCTACTAAACTCTTCTTAAGAGTGCTAGCATCATTTCACATTCAGAATGCTCAACATCATCACCAATACTTGGTATAATCAGTCTTTTTAATTTCAGATATTTGAATGGGTTTGAAGTGGTATCTCACTGTGGCTCTAATTTTCATTTCTCTAATGACCCATGATGAGGAGCATCCTTTCAATTGCTTTTTTAAAACAACAACAAAAACCCTCTTTATGACATGAAAATTTGATAGAAATAATATTAATTAATTACCGTTTATTAAATTATTACCCTTCTACATAGAATTGGATGTTCATCATATCATCTCACCCTCATAATAACCAAATGAGGATCGTGTAAAGATCCAGGTTTACAGCTGGGGCAACCGAGGCAGGATGGGGTCAGGTAATTTGTCTGTGGCAGGCCCAGGCTGCTGCTCAAAACCCTGCAGAATATGCTGCTTCCAACAATGCTTTTGTGCAGAGTTTGCATCTCTGTCTCAGGCACAGTCAGGACATTGGTATATAACCAGACAAGGCAGAAAAAGACACTGCAGATAAATGTAACGCTGACACTTTCTTGCTGCTCACCAGTCATTCCCTGTTTGTTAGAAACATGGGGCACTTTAGCCAAGATACACTGTGGCTGAGGTCCTGATCAATATATCAATACTGTATAACATTAAAAGCAAAATGGATATCTGAAAAGTAGTTAACTGAGGGCCTCGAATCTAAGGACTGACATAAGAAGGCCAGTGCTTAGCACATTCATGCTAGGCTGAAATTGCTTACAAGAACTTTATTTTTTTTTTTGCTCTTTAAAGGCAGGTATATTTCAAGCTGTTGACTCTTACATAAGCATTAGAATAATGTCTAGAGTCTGTGTTACCCTAGAGACTGAGTTCTAGCACTAAGGGGCAAGGCCACACACTGTAAAGGAAATCTGAGCAGCTCTGAGCTGGCCAGTCAGCCTCTCTGGACTTCAGTTTCTTGCTCTGAGCCAGGGGAGGCTCAGGTGGGGCTGCTTTCTCTTACCCCTTCAAGGCCAAGGTGTGTTGCTTGAGCTTAAAGATCTGCAGAAAACTCCAACCACAAAAGTGGTAGTAAACACTGCAATATCACAGGGAGAGCAATATCTAAATAGAAGAAGTGTCCACTTTGCATTTTGACTCTAAACCTTGACTTTGAACCATGGGGTTTGTGTTCTATGACCTCAGAATTACATTACCCTTTGGAGAACAGGATGCATGTCTCCTGCAATCTCCTTCACTTTCTTGCCTGCCTTCTTCCTGGGGTCACCTCATCTTACCCACATCTCCCACAGACATGCTTTCCCAGAGCCTTCACATCTTTTCTCATTCCTTCTACATTGCCTCACTTGGAGATCTCCTAAATCCTCAGGGCCCTTCAGAAGCCTCTCCTTCTCTAAAGGCCCCGGGAAATCAGGCCCTCTTGACAAATACAGTTGAAAGGCTATGTAAATGAATGACTAAGTTCCCCAATACAACCTGTGTTTAGCAAGGGTGGTCAAAGAGAGAGAGAGAAAAAAATCTACTTTGCTTTTAAAAACACACAGGAAGGAATTTGAAAGCACTCCTGCAGACCATGGCAATGTGGGGTTAAGAACCAAGGGTACCTCTCCTCACTCTATGTGCTGAGTCAGTGGCCTTTGTCTGCTATGTGATTCATCCCACTGCTTATAATGCACTGAGCATCTGGGAACAAGGAAGCTGAATTGCTCCCGCCCACAGGTATGAGGTCTGCTCCTCGCTCAGGTTTAGATTGACAGCCACTGCAACCACAGCCAGGGATGGGTGTGTTCCCTCCTGGCTCCTGTGAAGGCCACCAGGACAATCCCAAGCTTTTTCATATGAGTCAGGGACAAGTAGTGGGTGAGATGGTAAAATTATATCAGCCTTCAAGAAATTCACATTGCGGACTTGACACTGTGATATGGACTTCATAATGGGTTCAACTCCCCAGACATGGCAATTCCCAGCCATGGGACATGTTATCAACACTTTCCAGCCTCACTTCCTCAGCTGTAAGTGAGAATAGTACCCACCCCTGGGTGAGGTGTGAGGAGGTAAAGAGATCAGGGTTCAAACATGTAGACATCAGCCCTCTCTCCATGCCTGGGCCTGGTGTCCCAAAACCAGCTTTGAGGGATGGGGCAAGGCCCTTCCTGTCTCTGAGCCTTCAGTTTCTGCAACTATATTAAAAGACAAATTATTCCTCAATTCCCTCCAGATTCAACATATAGAGGTTTTGAGTGTGAGACCTTATATGCTTTGTGTTTGTGTATGGAAGAAAAAGCAGGAGGAAGAGAATGGGAGAGAAACAATTATTTAAAGTTCTCTTAATGGAATAAGACAGATTTAAATATTTTGATTCTAATCTGCTATGTTCTCTTTGTTCCATATATGTTAAAAGCTTATCTTTGTTTTTTTGCTCTTTCAACAATGCAAATCCTTCCCAATACATGGTAAAGGTTTTTTTTTTTTTCTGTCTCCCGATAATATATGAAGAAAACATTAAAGCCTTAATCTTTATATTTCAATTCTTTGATGCTTCCTATAAAATAGGTTTGGAAGGGTTAGAACAAAAAGCAATTCCAAGTATGTGAGAGACTAAGATGTCAGAGGGAGAGGCAGGCTTATGGCATTCCAAGAGGGCTAGTTGTCAAGGCCCTGCAGGACTCTCAAAGCTCCTGCTTCAACCAGAGCACCAAGATCTGAACAATGACCCTGTGCCTTCAGGTGTCCACGGAGTTGTTTCTCAGAGTTTCTGAAGGAGCCCTGCTCTTGTGAGATGTTGGGCAATTTTGACTTTTCACTCTCAGGTGGGAAGTTTGGGAACTCTCATGTGTTATTTATCTCTACTGGAGATTCACACCAGCAGAGGAAAGGCTCTGAGGTTTCCTGCAGTGCAAGAACACCTTTAACCCATCTAATTTGGCATTTCTCAAAATTTATCTGGACACAAGCAGTTTTTCAGGAGGTTCTTCTCCCCAGTGGTGGTCGGGGGGAAGCTCCCTTCCACACACCCACATATTCACATGCAATGGGAAAAGATGCTTGAAAACCAGTCATTGCAGTCACGATGAGGTGAGAGCATGTGCTCCTGTCAGATAAACCCAGGTTCAAAGCCAATTCCATTAGCAGTGCAGATTATTTAACCTTCGGGGGCCTCAGCACTGTTGCAATGAGCACCGTGCTTCTATGGTACATAAGATGAGCAGAGGCCCTCACAAAGTCGTGTGGCACATGGTAAGGATTTTTAAAATGTGACTTTCTCTTCTCTGCTCTCTGAAGAATCACAAGTGGAGATGTTTGAAAACACACTGGTCAAAAAAATTTTTTTAATACTCATAAAACTTTAAATCAAATTATTTCAAATAAGAAAATATCTTGGAATACCATTCCACTATCTAGTCTGCACATTTTCATAAATAAAATCATCCAGAAAAAAGAAAATGTAGGACCCTTCTTAATACACACATGCATATGAAGAACTCAGTATTTCATATAGCTATCTAAAATTTAATATCAAGGAATTTGCCCGGGTCAAATATTATTTCATTTAACTGAATTTGAAATCACTTGATATAAAGTGCATTCCTATGAAACTACAGCTGTTATTAATGTTGCTAACAACTGCTTTATCCCATGGAATTTTATTGAAACTAAAATGATGGGCACTTTAGAAGTAAGTGTCCCTAGCTAATTTTCAGAAGCCCATCTCCCATTGAGAGTTCATATAATAATTCTAACTGGGTTTCCACATATAGTAGAATGAGAAGTCATCTGGGGGTCACTGATGATTAGACAGGAGCCAAAGGAACAGAATAAGGAAATATGTAATCTTCTCTGACTCTGAAATAAAAACATATCAGACAGACAGTGGCGGGGAGACCATCTCAATCTACAGCAGGATTCCTTTCAAGCCAGATGTCTATTTCAAAATGCCCATTAAAAGTCTATGATGGACTTTAATTATGAGAGGCAGAAGATAAGAGTCCAGTTCATTGCCTCCCATTGTTAGGGGTGGTTTGGAGCTGCCAATCATCACCCCTTCAAAGAGGGCCAAGGTGCAGATACCATTGGAAAGAGGGGGCTGGACCTGGAGGTAGGGGCCCCACCTCACTCCACACACGTGGCACTGACAGACTTTGCACTAAAATGCCTTGGGGAGCCACAAAGTGCACTGGATGGACCCCCTGCTAAAGCTGCTAGTCTTCTTCCTGTGACTTCAATATACAGTCACAAAGAGACCCCTCTTCCCTGCTTCCCATTCCTTAGCCTTCTGAGTCCCATTTTCTCATCTCCATTCACCACCACACTGTTTGGGGGTGATTTGATCTGGAAACCCATAAGCTAGCAGTTGACGTGAGCCTACGAATGCACACACACACACACACTTGCACGAGGGAGAGCATGGCAGGCAGCCCGGCCCAGGGGAAGCTGCGCCAGTCAGAAAGACCCATCTGCCTGCTGGGCTGGGCACAGGCACGTTATTCAATCTCTCTGTAAAAATGGAGCTGAGATACCTGCCACCTCCCTTTCACATGAGACCCCTGGTTTGTAAGAGGACACCTAGGAATGGCATTCCCCCATGGAAAAGCAGAAACCCTGCAGTCAATGTTTATCTGCCTCCATGGTTTCCTATAAAACAGTTCCCTCCACCCCCAGAGAGAAACTTGCTGGAGAGGCCAGCTGAGAAAGAAAAATGTTAAATAATTCAGAAGCACTAACATCAAGTCTGATGTAGGTATAAAAATAGTTACAAAACACCACATATCTCTTGTTTTCATTACAACAACCTTGGCTCCCCGGCAGGAACAGGAGGAGTGAGGGTCTGGCAGAGGCTGGAGCTGGGCCTGGGGCAGAGTCTGAAGTAGGGGAGCCTCACCAGGCTTCTGTTTTGGCTCTTTTTAATTACGTATCTTTGTGCAAAAGGCAAGGCAGGCTTTTGCTTGTCACCACTGATTTTAAAACAGCCTTCTGATAGGCTGGCTTATTTTTAAATTGAAAATATGCTTAGTTGGGTCATTTGAAGCAGAGGGAAATTCTCTATATCCTGTCTTCTGAAAGGGACCAACTGGTAAACCCTTCAAGGATTCTGAACCCAATCCTAAAGTTTAAGTTCAAAGAAGATTAGCAAAATGCCCTAAATCCAATCCCTCAAGGAGTCCAATGCCATTGCCTGAGTCAATACAATCTGTCCTTAAAAGTACACATTCTGGGAAGAGAGTAGAAAGATCCAACTAGAGAGCTATTTACCAAGCACCTCAGTGCCCAGCACCCTGCCAGCTCCCTTACCTATACAAGTCCCTTACCTGTATTGCTTCCTTAACTCTCACAACAAACCCCAAATCAATTGCAAACCTCCACATTTTACAGATGAGGAAACTGAGGCTTAGGGAAGTGAAGAGACTTCCCCCTCAAAATTCCATCAAGAGTAAGGGCTCAAGCTAAGATGGTGTGACTTCTAAGCCATGCTCTCTTCCCCACACTGTCCGCAAGAGCAGAGCATGTTGTTTGAAAGGGTCTTCATGAAATATTCAGCTGCATTTGTAGCTCCTGTCTCGTCCAGGTTAGATCTGAACGCTAACTCAGGGCTTTTTTTTTTTTTTTTTGCAAGAGAGCTTCATGGAAACAAATTTCCAATTCATACTTAACAAGAAGGGGAAAGAGGGCCTATTCCTGGCTACTCCAGAAAAAAAGAGAGAGCATTCATGCACATACCTGGAGCAGCAGGCACACGGAGGATTAAGTGTAAGGCCAGAACAAAACCTACTGCTTCCAGGAGCTGAGAGACTCAGAACTCAGATCTTCCTCCCTCAAGCATGCCTACTTGTGCCAGGCACTGTGCTAGAAACTTGACTAGTGTTATCTCCTTGCATTCTTAGAGCAGCTATTGTTACTTCACAGTAAAGAGGGTAGAACTAAATCCAAGAGTCGACTTGTGCCAAAGATCACACAAGCTGGCCCAGTGGTTCTCAACCCAGGACAACTTTGTCCTCTGCTCCCAGGGGACTTTTGACAATGTCTGACAATATTTTTGGTTGTCACAACTGGCGGAGGAGGCCCTGCAATTTAGTGATTGAGGGGTGTTGCTAAACCTACAATGCATAAGACAGCTTGCTACAACAAAGAATTATCTGGTCACTGGTGCCAAAGATGAGACAGCCTGGGCCAGAGGTGTCTTGGTCAGATTTAAACTGAGATTAGTCCGACTCTGACACTCATAGAGTCTTGAGATCCTCTTCCCTGGCTCCTAAAATGTCTGAGAGGACTTGCTGCTCTTCTGCATCTAGTCCAAGCGTTAAGCTCATGCAGCTAGTTCTTGTTGCTTAATTCATCAGTATACTTAATAATAGTGCCCAGGATCCTGAGGAGGAGTCCCACCAAAGGAAGGTCACTCTGTCACTGGCTCATGAATGAAGACATTGAGTCCAGTTTCCCACCTCCTGTAGGAAGCGTCTCCTCAGGAGCCTGGATAGCCCCTGCTTGCCCTCCTCCAGTGATGGGGGCTTACTTCCTCCACAGGCAGTTCAATACTTGCAGAAATGTTATCCTTGGTGTTTAACTGAAGCCAGTCCTCCATCCAGCCTTTGCCCAACTCAGCCTCTGGAGCCTTGGGGAAGCAATCCTAGTTAGCCCAAGAGACTAACCCCGAAGTTAGTTTCTTGGAATGACAACAACAACACAGAATTGGAGCCCAACTGATCCATATTTCAGTCCTGTCTCCACCATCCATATAGTCAATGATGGAATGTAACAGGTACTGCCCGCAGAGATGCTGTGCTTAGCACACAGAATGGGCCCAGCAATAGACGGGGCTCAACTGGCGGAGTCTGCTCACATGGCTTCCAGCTCCTGGTATGAGCTCTGTGACACCTGCTTACCTTTTCCACATTGCACCCCTCTTTGGCCTCTGCCTGCCTGTTTCTGGGCTCCACTTCTGAATAAATAAATTTAAATCCCTGATTATTAAGGGGATGGAAAACTGAGATGGGTGACAACAGCAGATCAAGAAATGACAACCATGAGAGTTGCCATGGCAATGCTTTTACTTGAAAAGTTCCAAGAATGTGTTGTAAATTATAGGCACACATATGTGCACGCGCACAAGTGCCTGAATGGGGGACCTTTGAAACCTACTCAAATGGTGCAAGACCATCACCCAAACTGGGGGGCCAGAGTGAATTTCCCCACACTATTCCCCACCTTCAGGAAGAGAATACGAAAGAAATGGCTCCCTCTGAGAACCTAAATGAATTCAGGTGTCAGGAAAGACTACAAGTCTTCTTCTGTTCACAGTGTTGGCCGAAAATTCAGTGTTCTCTGAAGATGGTATGTATCTTGCTCCTGCTGTCAGACAGAATGGACAAGTTCCCCACCCTGTCCATTTCCCATGAACTACTACTATAAACACCTCCAGGAGAGGAACATGGTCAGGTGGAACCCAGTGCCCTGACCTTCCCCTTTGCCTTTTTAGAAAACAGGTGTAATGAGATCTCACTCATCTTGTAAGGATTAAATGAGATAATATGGGCCAAATGCCTTGCATGATTCAAACTCTGAGAGCTTCCATTTGCCAGACTCTTCTAGGTACTGGGATTTCCTAGTGCATAGAACACAAAGATCTCTACTCTGGTGGAGATTAATAATAATCATGAGAGGCTGAATATACAAATAGATAATGGCCAGACCATATATGGAACAGACAGTTAACCCACAGCCCCTATAGTGACCCAGCCAAAAGTGGCCAGGACTTGGTCAATAACCTGCCAGCTTTCTAATTCTGGCCCCTACTTCCACCTAGAGACAGCCAGGTATTTTTCACTTCTCAAACAAGTCACACATGATGCTTGCTTGTAGTTGGCCTCCAGTTTCCCTGGGCAGCGACCTGCCATCTGAGCAGAGCTGAAGCCTTTCCTTCCATTCATTCTGAGGTTGGCCCACTCCCCTGCCTGCCTTTGAGTCTCTGACAAAGGCAAGAGCTGGTGGCTGACTCCCTTGTTAGACCAAGCCCTGAACAAATAGTCTCTGCTTGTGCCCATCTGGGCAGCCTTTATTTTATTTCCAGTCAATACACATAACAAATAAGTAAATTATATAGCATGTTCTGCCCTTGACCCACCCCCTTCTTTCAGATTATTCTTAAAACAGCAGAGTGATCTCATTAAAAATAATAAAACATAATACTTAACACTATGGAAAGAAGAAAATATATAGCAGGGTGAGGGAGATTTGGAATGCTGAGGCCAGGAGAAGGGTTCTGACTGCAGTAGAAGTGACAGGGGCGGGGCTTGTTGACAAGGTGACATTGAAGCAGATAGTAGGAGGTGGGCAGCTATCCTTGTGGGGGAACAAAGGAACAGCGCTCCAGGTAGAGGGCACAGCTTTGAGGCAGGGGTAGGCTTGCCATGTTTCTACAAAGCACAGAAAGCCGAGGGCCAAGGGCAGGAGGTGAGGTCTGAGATTCAGTGGGGAGACCTGGAGCTGGGGGCAGACTCTCAGGGAGGTCTCTGGGGGTCATGTGAGGACTTGGCCTTTTACCCTGAGGCAAATGGGAACCCTTTACCGAGTCTGAGCAGAGGAGTGATATGATCAGAGTTAAGTTTGGGGGTTGTTGTTTTCTTTTGGTACTAGGAATTAAACCAAGGGCACTTAACCACTGAGCCACATCCACAGCCCTTTTTTTGTATTTGATTTAGAGACAGGGTCTTGCTGAGTTGCTTAGGGCCTCACTAAGTTGCTTATGCTGGTTTTGAACTGGTGATCCTACTGCCTCAGCTTCCTGACCTGCTGGGATTACAGGCATGTGCCACCACTCCTGGTCTCAGAGTTAAGTTTTAACTGTATCACTCTAGCTACTAGGTTGACAAGAAACTTCAAGGAGGCAAGGGCAGAGGCAGGGAGCCCAGGGAAATAAGCTGCTGCCAGCATCTGGGTGAGAGAATATGGATGGAGGCTTAGACCAGAATGATGGCAGTGATGACAATGAGGAAGGGTTAGCTTCACTTTGAAGATGAACACAGCAGGGTTTCCTGCTGGATCTGGTACAAAGAAGAGAAAAGAAAACAGGCATCAAAGATGACCCCAAGTCTTGGGGCCTATGAAAAAGAAGGATGCAGTTACCATTAATTGAGATGAGCTGAGACCACAAGCAGAACAGTGAAGATGAGTTTTGGCATGGTGGGTTTGAGATGTCTGTGACAGGATTGAAGCAGAGCTGTCATGGAGCCAGTTAGTCACAGGAGTCTGAGGGTTGGGAGACACTGCATTAGTGCTCTTCTTCTCCCTTTTCCTCTTTCCTTTAAAAGCTCTCCTTCTGAAATCCAGGAAGCAAGCTGTGGTCTAGGTGGACTCTGCTGACCTCCTGGCATCTCACCCAGTGCAATGCAGCTCAACCCGCAACCAAAAGCAGGCACTCCCTGGTCCCCCTGGTGAGGGACGGTCTCTAAAACTCCCCACACAAAATGAGAATGATGGGAACCTCCCTGATCAAACCTCCACCAGACTGGAGGGAAGCAAATCTAGGCTGCACCCTTCTGTAGACCCTGGGGGATGACACATAGCCAAAGTTCTATAAAATTGCATAATCTTTGACCCAGAAATTTCAAATAAAGAAAGAGGGTTGTAGGAAATAAATAGACAAACACCTGAAAATGTGGATCTCAGCAATATTTACAGCAGTGGAAAATTGGAAACAACAGCAGAAAATTGGTTAAAAAAATGGTATATCCTTATGATGGAATACTACATAGCTACTGAATGTCATGTCAGAGACAAACTTAATGGCCTGGGGAAATGGTCATCGTATGTGTTAAAGTTACAAACCAATGTGCACAATTTGCTTTAGATGGTGGTGGGAGAGAACAGGCAAAGAGGAGGATGAGGATTCTATACAGAAACAATAATGAAAAACAAAATTTTGAAAGGAATTATCTCCACATGGCAGGATTTGGGGTTTTTCTCACTTATTTCCTGGGATACCTTAGATTTTCCAAATTTTCTATTGTTTTACATGCAATATTGTTATAATCAGAAAAATGATACCAAATAAACATATGATAAATATTTTAAAATTTTCAAACTAATACTTCTCTGAAGGAAAAAAAATGACAACCTACTACAAGATACATCAGGAGGTTTCATTCATTTAAGGAATCAAAAGAAGCTTGGTGAGCACAGCCTAATACACAGAGCTAGAATTGTTCCATGATTTGATGGTAATGGCAACTATTTACTATGTCTACTGTCACACTACAGCTGCTGCCACTGAGGCCACAATACTGACAGCCAGATGAATACAACTGACAGACTTCATTCATTGTATGACAGTTCACATCCGGTACTCCTGAACTTGTGGAGATAGCAAAAGCAGGAAGGAAGACAAGGTTTCAGAATCCTTCCAAGCAAAAGGAGGCCTGGGATCATCATCATCAATATCTCCTGGGAACTTATTAGAAATGCAGACTCTCAGTGCCACCCTCCCACCCACTTCACCTGAACCAGCATTTTAACAAGTCCCCAGGTGTCTGTGTGCACTAAGAATTTTATTGTTTTCCTTTTTTTCCTTTTTGGGGACAGGGTGTTACTATGTTTCCCACACTGGCCTAGAACTCCTAGGCTTAAATGATAGCCATGCCTCAGCCTCCCAAGTAGCAGGGTGTATGCCACCACTAGGGTTTTAAAAGCCCACATACTACAACTCAGTTTCTCAGTTTGAGGTCGATTTTGAGATAATCTCAAGAAAAAGTTTCCAACTGAATAGAAAGACTTTTCAACCAAATATTCATTACCTAAAACATGTAAATTCACCTGGTGTAAAACCTCCAGGCCCTTGGGCAACGTCAAGTCTCTGGCACTGACCTTGTGATAGCATTTGATGGATGCAGTCAGAAGCAGGCATTCTCTCTTCTACCTGGGGAATCCTGAGACCTCACTGGCTGTGTGGAAATGGTTAACAGGGCACAGCCCAGCAGTGAACAGGAAAGGAGCAAAAGTAGGCCAAAGGACTGCCCCTATAGCTCCAGGAAAGGGCCAGGCCTTTCCAGCACTTGCAGCTGTGTTGGAGTGAGCAGAGGGTAAGGGAGAGAGAGCACTGCTCTTCTGACTGAGATGCCCCAGTTTGCCAGAAAGGGGGCAGGGGACAGGAATAAAGCCTTGATTACCATATCCATAGTCCCATGGATCAAACAAATTAGGTCGCTCACCTCATCCATAAATTGCTCAACATGGGATTCCTTTATGCTTCTTTGCAAAAGGGAAGGAACTAAGCTTTAATAAGGATCCACGCTATCTATGCACATTTTCTCCACTCTCTGCAACTTAGAATCACCTGGATAGCTTTATCCAGTTCTGATGCCTCAGAATCCTCCCTGCAAGATGGTGGTAGCACTGGGGGCTGGGCCAGGGTTGGTCTTTGGTTAGAGCTCCCCAGGTGATTCAATGCACAGCCAGGGCTGGGAGTCTGGCCTGGCACTGTACTCAAACTCTAAACCTAGCACACAACAACAGAAGCTCAAAAAAGTAGGTAGAGATTCACTATCCTCTTATTCATTTAGGTACAAGGGATTGAACCTTGAGGTACTCCACCGCTGAGCTACACCCCTAGATGTTTTTAATTTTTTATATAAAGACAGGTTATCATTAAATTGCCAACACTGGCCTCAAGTTGTGATCCTCCTGCCTTGGCCTCCCAAAGTGGCTGGAATTACAGGCATACACTGCTGTGCTATTATTCTCATTTTTAGATAATCAAGCTGGTACATGGTGACAAAGAAACAGCTAACCCTGAAGCCAGGATCTGCTGGCCTGTCTAGAGACCTTTGTTTTCCCACTTCTACATGCACCTCATTCTCAGCAGGCAGGGATGCCAGAGTCCACTTGTAGGCAGGCCTGCAAAACCCTGGAAGAGGACCCTCCAGACTCTCCCAGCCTTGCCCTTCCCTCGCCCCCACCTATGACCACCACAGAACTGCACTGACAGGCTCTGTAGGCAAGAGCTAGAGAATCAGGTGCTGAGAAGGTGAGATAACAGGAAAAATGGCAATTCTAAGAGCCACCATTCACACAAGGGACACTAACCAATAGGCACTATGCAATTTGCTTCACAAATCTCCCTGATGTAGAAACTTCTGCTCTTTCCATTTTGTAACTGGAAAAAAAATGATAATAATAATAAAAGGTGGAAGCTTAGAGAAACTAAGAAACTTGCTTGAATGCAAATAGCTACCAGGTATCCAAGCAGAGAATTCAACCTAAAATATATTGGTTATTTTTTTACTGTCTTACCTGGCCCTAGAAAGCACTTAAGTGCAATACTCAAGAGAACCATTAGCAGTTAGAGAAAAAGGAACCCATGACTTAGCTGTACCTCAATAAATTACTTTTATTTTATTTTTAGTTAGTTCATTTATTGCAGTGCTAAGGATCAAGTACTGAGCCTAGCATACACTAGTTAAGTTCTCTACCACTGAGCTATGCCCCTGTCAATAAATTACCCTTAAGGCTCTGGAAATTATGTTAACTTAGCAATAATAAGAACTCATCAAACTGTCACAAACTGTCTTTCAGGATAATCCTATAAATAACTCTGCCAGTCTCTCCTTATTATCCCCATTGTATGAATATGGAAACTAAGGCACAGAGATATCAAGCAACTTGCTCAATCAAGATCTCACACAGAACAAAAGTATCATAACTGGATGACACCAAATTCAGAGCCTCTTCAAGGAGAAAGGCTTGGCAGATCTTTCAAAGTGGCAGGAAGTGAGCAAGACCCCAGTGTTGGAGATTCTTCCTGGAACATGGCTCCAGGCTGAGCTTCACAGCCACTGTCACTTAGCAGCTCAGGACTACTTTTTAGTTCATCCTGGTTTTGTGTAAATCATTTATTCTACAAAAAGGCACATCTGTTTTACTTATTGCTTGAGAAGGAGGAACAGCAAGGCTGGGAAACTTTGAGGGGTTGACACAATATTTTGATGAAGTGCATCCCTGGGAAACAGATAAACAAAATACAATGGCTCCGATGCAAGAGGCTTCCACTAGGTACCAAAGACAGCTCAAGACCAGAGTTAGAGGGACATCAGAGCAGGGACCATATCATAGAACCACATGATGCCTCCATTCCATTCTCTGGAAAGTGGGAATACCTCCAATCTCCAGAGACTCGGGGGCATTAAATGAGTAAATGGCATCACATGCCAATCCCTGAAGTCATTCGCATCTTTATTCACCTGTGTGCACAAGATGTTCTACTGAAGTTAACACTGAAACCTCACTGCCATGAGATGTGCAATGGATTCTGTTGCTTTCCCTATTGATAGATGAGGTCATGGAAGCCCAGAAAGACTACTCAAAATGCCAAGGCAAGGAAGTGATGTCTCAGGGTCTGAACCTGATGTTCTTCTCAACACCCTATGCTGTTTGACCAGAATCAAACTCAGACACCCGCAGAAAATTAATTTAAATGGCCAAAAAGAGGAACTAAGATTGGATATTAGGAAGAACCCCTGACCTTGAAGACAAATATAGAATGAATAAGCCAGTAATTCCTAGAAGATAAATTAGGAACAGCTAGGAGTCTTTTTTACATTATAATGAAAGAAGCACAGACATCAATGGGGTATATTGTTCAATTAAAAAAAAACTAAAGCCAATACAAAATAAAGTTCAAAACTTTAAGAAAAAAGTCAATCTTTCAAAGAGTGATTATTACTTTACAGGTAAAATCAAATATATTCTATTACTTAACAGGTTACTACTCTTAATATTTATCTATTTCTTTTTAGCATTGCTTCAACAAATATTTACATTATTTTTTTGTTTTAATCACAAAATTAAATACATTTTATTGTAACATTTTTCCAAGTTGCAAATCATATTTTCAAAAACAATACTTAATCTTTGTATAATACCCCACAGTCTGACTTTTCTGTACCATATTTATCCAATCAAATTGCTTATCTTTCTTCCCCCCTCTAATAATAAATAACACTGCAATGAACACTTTTATTCTTAAAACTTTTCTGCCCATCTCTGATTATTTTCTTTGGCTAGATTCCTGGAATTGGAATACTGGACTAAAGAGAATGAATGTTTCTAAGACTACTAACAGTTACTGCCAAATTGCCTTCCTAAAAGGGTATATTATTACATTTCCACCTGATACAAAGGAGAGCACCTGTCTCCAAGAACCTTCTCCAGGATCCAACATTGTCTTAAAAATAATTTTGGCTAATAAGAGAAGTGACAAATAGTAGCATAAATTTGCAAAGAAGCACAGAGTGTTTAAATAATCTACCTCTAGTCATGCACTGCATTTGTGACACGCCTAGAATACGAGTTTGTCCTTCATCTCCCAAAGCTAGGTCTTTAACCACTGCCCCAAAGTATTTGCCACAACTTGGGTTACTTAGTGGCTGCCCTGTGGCAGCCATTGTTTTAGGAAATTTTACAAGGGCAAGAATGTTATGTTATGCTTTGATTATCCCAAACATCAAGACCAATCTTGCCCCATGAGAACTTTCTGCAACAATAAAAATGTTTTATAACTGCAAAGTCCAATATAGCAGCCACCAAGCACTTGTGTCTCTTGAGCACTTGAAGTCTGGCTAGTGCAACTGAGGAAATGAATTATTAATTTTATTTATTTTTAATCAAATTTTATTTAAAATGTGACCGACTACCATATTGCATAGCACAGCCCTACACTATCTAGTGCATTGCAATAAATATTTATTAAGTGAAGAATATGTATAGTCTTCTAATTCTACCTACCTCTTATACTCATGTCAAGTCAAGAGTTGATCTCTTCCTCCCTCGGTGTGTCTGTTTGTACTCTCAAATGGAGGGTTAATGCTCTTTATCAGTCTTGTGAGGTGATATGAAGATCAGCTAATTAATGTTTGCAAAGAGCTGCATTACTGACTGATTCTCAGAATAATTGCACCTTAATAAAACATTTAAACAACCAGTTCTCATCCAGGGGCCAAAGAAGGGCTGGGTTTATTTAGTAAAATGTTTGTTTCTCTGACTCATTCTGAACTGGATCCTTTCACTGTAGACCTCATCAAAATAAATAAATAAATAAATAAATAAATAAATAAATAAATAAACTTTCATCTGAAAGCTTCGACCAATCAGAAGATACAGAAATCTACCTTCACAATGGTTTTTGATGTCACAGTTTGATGAGTAAATTAATAATACAAACAAGATTGGGGAGGGTGGGCATTTAACCAACTTGAACAAATTGCTTTTAAGCTCTTAAGCACTTTAATTGCTTGCATGATAATGATGCAAATTTTTAAATGTCTTGATCCGCTCCCAAAGTAGGCCCAGGAAAAAGGAGAAACACTTTTCTTCTAAAGAGAAACACTTTGCTAAGCACTCTGTTTTAATTACATGACATTCTACAAAATTACAAAGTTGCCATTCCAGGAAGAAGAAGGGTTTGGTTATCAGAGCCTTATGATCAGAGCCCTAGGCATGTGACTTTGGGCAAATGGCTTTGCCTTGCTGAGCTTGTTTCTCATCTTAGAACACAGGACAATAGTAGCTGCCTGACAGAAGGCATTCACACTCATTTATGACTTCCTTTTGCTCTAGCCCCATTCTTCCACCTCCTCCACAACTACTGGACAAGGGGACTCCCTATATCCTCCCAGCTCTGACAATGGAAATGAAGATGCTAATTCTCAAAATCCAAAAAAGATAAATGGATAGATGCCTTCATAGTGCCATTCTAAAAATATGGACAACTCCTGGATGTCAGAGAGTCATTACTGTTACTTTGCGAGATAACCTCAAGACCACAAGCAACTTGAAACTTTTTTAACCCAAGTGTAACAGACAGTGGACCAGAAGCCTGGCATCACCAGGAGCTAGTTAGAAATGCAGATTCTTTGGTACCCACAGACCCACTAAATCAGAATTTGCCTCTTAACAAGATCCTCCAGCAAGGTATATATATGTTAAAATTTGAGAATTACCAATTTATAAAATGTCAAATCCACCCTCCTCACCCAACCCAATTTTATAGAGAGGAAGGCTGACTCTAGGACTTGGCATGGTTTACCCAAAGTCATAAATATACCAGCAGCAACCCTTTGGCTTGACTTTCAAAGGATTCAAGACTAAAATTTCAGAAGTCAACAGTTATTCCACATCCAGAAAATGGACTTTTTCAGAGAAAAAATTCTTAAAGCCTAATTTATCAAGGACTTTAATGATTAAACCCCATTGGCTGTAGGGACAGTACTCCCATCTCACACAGTCAATGTAGAACACAAAGCAGGGGAGGGGGGTATGGAATGCGGGTGCTGGCAACTGCTCCTGAGATCCTGCTTCATTTATGGCCTGTTTTCACCTGCTTTCCACATGAAAGAAAAGCCTGATTTGATGTTCAGAACTCGACAAAAGACAGAAACATTCCCTTGCCTGCCCTAGTGAAACTGGAGTGGTTTAAGTATCAAAGGAAGCATCTAAACCTCATCTGAAGTCAAAGTCGGCAACCAGCAGAGCAGGCTCCCTCTATCGTGACATGCTATCCAACAACCCTGAGGTGACCTCTTTACCTGATCTAAAGGAACTCCTGATGTCTCTTGCTGAGCATGGGGACACCTTGGAAATGAGAGGACCAGACTTCCCCCATTAGCTCCATGGAATTCTTTGTCAGACGACAAGTCATCTAATCACAGGGCACCAATCTTTTCTGGGTCACAGAAATCCAACATATGAAGGAGGAAGACTGAAAAATGTACCCTCTGATTGAAGTGGATCAATGCAAGGAGGGTACCCAACTACTTAAGCTTTTGAAACACCAAGTAGGCATGTTGACTGATTTATTTACTGTGCCCTGGGACATGAAGAGACTGAGTTGGGTTGACTTTTCCAGGGCAATGCTGTGTTGCGCATGGGGATAAACTTGCTGGGAGACTATCTCCTTTGTAAGATCTCCAGGGCCAGCCTGAGGCCCCTGAGCCAAAAGAAAGGGAAAAGGGTGGGGAAGGGGAATCCACCCCCTCAGCAAAAGCTGGAAGACACACACACACTTCTCTAAGAACTGTTTGTCATTTAACATGGAGCCAGCCCCACCTACAAGGCTGAGGAACATATTTACATATTTCAACTCCACTGCTGGCTGAAGATCTACAGAAAGCAATGATTCCAAGACAACCAAGGAAGAAAAATGTTCTTGGAAAAAGGATTTGCCTCTCTGGTCAGCAGAACAGCTCAAAGTTATGCAAATCCTATGCTGAAGACATACTTGTCACCCCTACTTTCCTCTACTACCTCAGCTCCCAAGCCTATAAAGGGATTGCAAAGTAAACCATCATATTCTGGTTTAAAAGATGAAGAAGACACAGTTTACCCTAATGCTTTTCATGTGTGACAAAAGCCATGGTAGGGTATAAGCCTTTGACTCTGTGACCCTACTCTCTAGGAATTTGACTTAAAGAAATACTAACATTGCACAGAGCATACAAGGGTAATTGCTACAGTTTTGTTAAAAATTAAAAATAAACAAGCCAAACAATTTGAACTGCTTAAACAAAGTATGTTACATTAAAACATGGAGACTCTAGTTAGCCATTAAAAATGTTGTTATAGCTGGGTGTGGTGGCACATGCCTGTAATCCTAGTGGTTTTGGAGGCTGAGGCAGGAGGATTGCAAGTTCAAAGCCAGCCATAGCAACTTAGCAACTCAGTGAGACCCTGTCTCTAAATAAAACACATAAAAGGGCTGGGGATGTGGCTCAGTAGTTAAGCACCCCTGGGTTCAACCCCAGTACAATAAATAAATAAATAAATAAATGAATAATGCTGCCACAGCCAGGAAAGTTATAACATGGATAGATTTGTATGCTTTATCATTAAATCAAAATTAGCGTTCAAACTATTTTAACTATGACCTCAATTTCTCTACATTCATAAATAAAAGTCCAAAGATACAATCTAAAATGTAATGAAAATTATTTTGTTTTTGCTTTTCTTTATATTTCCTGAATTGCTGTAATGAACACATATTATTTAGGCAATCAGAATAAATATAAAAGTTAAGGGAAAAGCTGAGACAAAGTACCAAACACATAAACCATACAGGACTAACACATATATATTTACATTGTTTCTTTAGACAAGATGCTTATGGAGAATTGTTCTTTTGGCTCCCTGGGATCTGGGGCATATTACTTTTCATGTTGGCTCCCACAGCTGTCTGTGAGCACAAAGCAAAGATGGGGTGATTCAGTTTTCAGTTACAGTAAGTAAGGCTGATGGACATGTAAGAAAGCAGGCAAAAATTGACCCTTTAGATCTAAAATCAACATTGATTTACCCTGGTAGACTCTTGGAATCAAATCCACAAGGAGGTGATTTAAATCCCATTGTTCTTTTATTTCACATGTTAGAGTTAGGGATATAAGAGAACTTGGAGGGACTGGAGCAACCAAAAGCTTATTAGGACCCAGGCAGAGAAGCTGTTAGAACAGGATAGATGACTGAGCACTCCAGCGAGGATCTGTACCATTGTGAACTTATCTAATCTCATTTGTTTTCAACCTCCATCACAGTTAAAAAGTGAATTGGCATCCTAAATTGAGTTTCTTGTTTGTGTTGTCCAATAATCTCTATCTTAAATTCCTAATCCCCTCTTTCCCATAATTTTAACTTTTGATTTGGAAATATGGGTTATGTAACATGCCAGTCTGCACAAGGGTATAATTTCATCAGAAAAAGGGACCCAATGAAACATAAATTCTAACAAAACTGGAAATGACTTTTCTAAGAAAAGAGAAGATATTTTTGTTTTAAGCATTTGAAGCTAGTTTTAAATAGACTTTGCATGCAATGTTGCTGGTTCTTCTGGGGCTGTTGATTTCCTGTTGAATCTTACCCAACAAATGCACAATGATGGAAAAGGAATGACCATCTTCAAAGAGCCCAGAGAATGCCAGAGGTTTTATGGATATTAATGCTTGCAGTGTTATAAACTTAGATAATATTGTCCCATTTTATACGGCAGAGAACTGAGGCTCCAAAAATAACTTGACTATGGCCAAATATATTATACCAAAAATACTAAACAGAATCATATATGAAAGCCAATCAGATTCTGTTGAAGGAGAGTCCTTGGAAACCAAAACTGTTCACTACCACAACATCCACCCTACTACTGGAACATCTGCTGGACAGAAAGCTCACTACCCCACATTCAAGATCATTACAGCCGGGCACGGTGGCGCAAGCCTGTAATTCCAGTGCTCAGGAGGTTGAGGAAGGAGAATCCGAGTTCAAAGCCCACCTCAGCAAAAGCGAGGTGATAAGCAACTCAGTGAGACCCTGTCTCTAAATAAAATACAAAGTAGGACTGGGGATGTAGCTCAGTGGTAGACTGCCCTTGAGTTCAATTCCTGGTACCAAAAAAAAAAATCATTCTATTCACTGTAGAACTGTCCTCCTGCAGTTCCTGTTGCTACTGAGCACTAGTTCTGACCCTAGGGCAAACGCTGACCCTTCCTCTCTTCCCCTGCCCCCACATAGGAGGCTTATAGGCTTACTGCCTTATTCTATTCTACCACCACACCCAAAAAGAAGCTTTGGTAAGAACAGGATATTGGCAGCAGAACCTGAGAACTCTCCCTTTTAAATAGAACCTCTCCATCCATCCCTGACACTTTGCTAACCCAGGAAAATGTGAGACTGGGCCGTGGTTTGGCTGGGAAGGAGAACCGGGCGCGGCAGACAAACCTAGGGCGCGCCGCCTCCTTTCCACCAGCGTCCAAAGTCCCAGGCCCGCGCCCACATCTCTGCTGTTTCCCAACCCTTCCTCTCAGGCTCCAGTCCGCGGCCGGCTCCGAGGGCTGCGGCGGCTGCGGCGGCGGCGGCTCCGGGCTCCAGACTGTCTTGCCCGCAACCCGCGTCCCAGCCTCCCTCCCTCCTCCCACCCTCGGTGAGGGCCAGGATAGCGAGCAAGCGTCTCCAGGAGCCCTCGGCAGCCACGGAGCTACCCGGTCCTGTGAGCGCAGAGGGGCCACAGAGCTGGCGAGGCGCCGCCGCGGTCCCTAAGGCGCTTTTCCGTAGAGCGGATCACGCCGCCTTACCGTGGCTGCAGGCTGCCACCGCCGGGGAAGCGGGGAGGAGGGCGGCAGGGAGGCAAGGCGCCGCACTGGTGGCTCCTCTACCTCTCGGCGGCGCGGCTCCTCAGCTCCGCGAGCCGGAGCGGGGCGCCCAGGAAGGACAGGTTCCGGCTCTGCGCTCAGCTCCAGCGAGACCAACAATAGCTCCCGCGGGGAGCGAAGCCCCAGCGAGCCTCCAGCCGCGCGCACACGCCTGGCTCCCGCTCCCGGCCGCTCCCGGCCGGCGTCCCTGCCAGCACTGCTGCCCCACATGAAACAGCTGCAATCCCGAGGCTTCTGGGGGGTTGGGGCGGGTGTGTGCGTGTGTGTGTGCGTGTGTGTGTGTGTGAGTGAGTGTGTGTGTTTAATAGCTTCCCTCCTCTTCTTCCCCTCCCTGCCTGCTCGCCTGCCTGCCTCCGTTCCCCACCCTCGCTCTCTTACACACAGTGAGGGCGAGCGACACACACACACACACACACACACACGCACACGCACATGCAGGTTACATGAATGGGAGGCGGGAGCCAATCCTAGGAGGCCCGGCGAGCCACCGCGCACAGGCATTTGGAGCAGGGCTGCACCACAGCGCCGGGGGGCGCCACGCAGGCTATGAGCATCTTTCACCAGTCCACTCGTCTGCCTCTCCACTCACCCCAGTCTCTCTGTTGTCTCCAATATATTTCCCTCTCCTTTCCGTGCTCTCCACTTTCTCCATTTCTCTTCACTCCTTTTAATCTCATTTTCTTTCTCGAATTCTCCGAGCTCTCTCAGCTCGGTATCTTTCTTTGTGTCCTCTTTTACCTTCCTTTCTTCCTTCCTAGCCCCCCTTCTAAAACTTTCTCCTCCCTTGTCCAGCCCTTTCTCTGTTTCTTCTCCTCTTGACTTTGGTTCTTTTCCCTCTCTTTTACTTCCTTCTCTTTTTCCTTGTCTCTTGGTAGTGTTGTCTGGTCTCCTCGGTTCCCCAAGTCTGTTTGGGGCCCTTAGCCTCTTCCTTGCCTACCCTCTGGATGTTAATCCACACCCCCAACACTTTTCCAGGGATGGATTCTCAGTTGCTACTGCAGCATTGTCAGTTGTTATTAAGAGCTGAGAACTTGAGTTCCTTCTTCAGGCATGTAAGATGCCCAAGAAAGGCCCTTTTTCCTGGGACAACTTCCCCCCAAGCCACAGTAATAACTACAGAAGTGTGATAACAATCATTGAAAAAAAATAGCAGTGAATGTGGTCCAAGTGATTTCTTGGTCCAAATGCATGTCTGTATGATGATCACCAGCACATCACCAAGGGAAGGACATTTTTATATGATGAAATAGGCAACTTGGTGTAGTGGCAACTTAAAAAGGTTTTAGAGGGAGTCCAGAAGAATTCCCAGCCCAAGCTTACTGTATGCTCACTGTAGGACTCAGTGCAAGCCATTTTACATCACCCAGCCTTAATTTTCTGAACTGTAAATCAGATTATACTTATCCCACTAGTATGCTGAGGATTAAAAGATAAAATTATAAAAAGAAAACACTGGACATATAGGAGATGTTCAATTAATAAGCACCTACATCTAGCTGGTCACAGATTACAAACTTGAGGTATTGGATAACCCTTTATTATCTCCTAATTGAAATAGAAAGGTGGAGATGGGGATAGGAATGTGTAAGAGGTTTCCTCAAACCCTGTTAAATCTTTACAATAAGTTAACACCAGTAACAAAGCCTCTGAAACTAAAATGTCAAGTCTCTGCCTTTGGACAGTATTTACCAACTCCGTGTCCTTACTATATACATCAAAGCTGGGGACCATCTCTGATTAGCAGTCAGATTCAGTTCTTCAACAAATATTTGTTGACTACCTACTCCGTGGTAGGTATGTGATGAGTTCTGGACATTTTAGGAGTGAGGAAAATGAATCCTGCCTTCTGCATTCACAGTGTGCTGGGCTTGTCTCATGAATATATCAAGAGAAAAAGAGACACAGAGAAGTGCCATTTGTTCAGTGGGCAAAATCTTAAAAAATGTGAGGTCCCTGGCAGGGAATATAATAAAGAAATCCTTAAGAGAAAATTTTGGAAACAACTTTTAGGCTATGCACTTCCTTTGACTTATGAGAAAACTAACACCCACAGGCTAATGTAGTGGGTGAGAGCATGATGAGAAACAAAATATTTACACAGTATTGAACTACCTCCTCACAAGATACTGTCCAATTCAAAGGGGAAAATAGTAGCTTCAGAGCAGAGAAATCTGGCAGATTCCACCCTAATGAAGAGATTAAAATCAGGACCATCAGGAATGTGACAAATAGATATTATGATGCACTGAGAAGGACATAATGTCACTTCTGTGGCATCTAATCTATTCCACAAAATAATTAATGAATGCTACTTAAGAATATGCAAATTTTGAAAGACCATTCCAGAGCAGTTCAAGGGTTAACAGTTTAATTGTGTGACAATAAATGAAACTCATGATCCTACATTGGATCATTAATGGGAAAATTGGCAAAATTTAAATAAGGTCTGTAGATGAGACAATAGTATATATCTATGATAACTTCCAGGCTTTGATGGCCATGTAGGGGGACTATCCTTGTTTTTAGGAAATGTGGAACTAAAGTTTTAAGACATACAGGTGGGAAAAGCTACAACAGCAATCCTTGCCTTCAAAGACAGACATGAGTATGCTGGGTTCCTGCCTAAGGAATAGGTAGAGTGTAAGCACAGCAGTGTGCTTAGCCTAACCTTTGGTGGTAAGGAAAGACTTCCTATAGGAGGCGGCATTCAAACTGAGATTCAAAGGCAAGGAAGTTAGCTAGACCATGAAAGGAGAGAGATTGCTTTCTCAGTAGAGGTAAGAAAGAGTATGCAAATAATATGGACAAAAGCATAAGACTGGCATAGCAGCAGAGTCAGGCATGTAAGGAAGTGTGTGGGTAGAGTTAAAAGTAGTAGGTAGGGTTGACTATTGAAGAGCCTGGAGGAGGCCAAGGATCCAAACACTTTGAAAGCTCAGTTACTGGGGTTGGAGTGGGGTAGAGAGCTGTTGAAGACTTTATGTCAAGAAGAGATGTGATCTTGAGCATATTTGAAAAAGATGAGAAATAGATGATTTGGCAGCAGTGTGGAGAAATGGATTAATGATGGTAGCTTGGGAAGACCAGAGACAGGAACCAGTTAAGTCAGTTAGGTAAACCAAGGTAGTTGCCATGAAAATGGATAAGAGAGGTGATAGTGGGCAGATTTTGGTAGCTGATTAGATAGGAGTAGGCAAGGAAAGTCCAAAGTAACATGCATTTCTCAAGCTTTGGTGTCTTGGTGGAGGGTGGCACTCACTACTTATTACATTATCAAGAGAATTCAGGAGGAAGTCAAAGTTTTAGAAGAGAGACTAAAGTTGATTGTTACTATGTTGTAATCTCACCCTATAGCTGACTTGAGAATCTTCTGTATGGCTACTCTGTCCCACAGGAAATAATTGTAAAATTCAGCCTGAGACCTGCCAAACAGCCAGCTAGATCTATGTATTACCCAAAAAAGTAAGAGATTAGATCTATTAGTATATAATTTATGAGAATGATAACAGAATTGAAATAGCCTAAGATTAAGTAAATTGGGGAACAGCCTTTGTTGGAATGTTATACAGCCACTACAAAGTATGTCTTTGCCTAGTTTTTCATGCCATATAAAATACCAATGTTATCATGTAAAATTTAAAATATAGAATCCAAAATTTTTAATTACATAAAAATCCTCTTGTAGAAAGATCTGAAAAAGCAAAATCCAAAATGCCAAATATTAATAATGGTTGCCTCTAGGCGATGGGATTGTAATATGAATTTTCTTCTCTCTCTCTCTCTCTCTCTCTCTCTCTCTCTCTCTCTCTCTCTCTCCTATTTTTAACTTTTTCATGATTCACATTCATGACTTTTGTAATAAAAATGAAGAACTGTCATTAAAAATAAAGACAGAGCTCTGACCTTCACCTTCCACTTGATCCCCTTTCAGTGTACCATTCCCACTCCCCCTGGAGAGTAACTGCCTTTGAAGGTTTTTTTGAGTTAAATACAAAGGTATTTAACAAATCATGGGAAATGATCATCTGGGCTAGAGAGGGGGAAAGGGCGTTTTGAAGGCAGAAATGTTATTAGAGCTATTGAAACTGTATATATTAAAGATGTTTGTGTTGCCCTTATTGATTCTGTAATATGTTACAAAGAAAAGAAAACATAGAGTGGGGCCAAGAAAATGTGAGCCTTTAAAGGGCAAATTTTAATTAGGAAACATATTTATTTGCAAAAAAAAAAAAAAAAAACACCACTTCTCTTCGGAGTCCAGCAGTTACAACAAAATTGTTTCAGGAAGGAAGTATTTCAAGCAAGGAGACACAGAGGGGCAAGGGGCAATGCTTCCTGCCTGCTGTCTGATACTACATCAAATACACAAGCTTGTTACAGAGGATTTAGACACCCACTGATAAGCGCCATCAAACTTTCACAATGAGAGGGTGAGAAAAGTACCGCCAGAGGATGTACTTAGTCTTTGGAAAGGTTGCTGTAAATAGCTCCCTGGTAAGGTTTCCTCTGCATCGTGATTTTTCATCTCATCGAATGGTTTGCCATGTGGATAGGCTCTCCAACCCAAGTAATCATAGCAATGTATACAAGCAGAGCCCATTCACCTTCCCACAGGGCTTCTGCATCTCTTGACTCCCTCAGTCCTTCACTCACCCTGACAGGGATCCTGTGAATTCTAGTTTGCAAGGGAGTAGGGGGACCCAGGACGATCCAAGGGGCTGAATAGGGGCTACAACTAAGCAAAGAACAGGAGACAATTCTAGGAGAGACTTTCGTGTGGCCCTGGATCCTCCACAGCATGTCTGTTACTCATGAACTCCAGTGATAAATGGGGAGAGAGGTGAGCAAACTGAGGCCTGTGGCTCTGGCTCAGCAGGATGGGAATTGAAACTCAGCTCTCTAGAACTCCCAGGCCACTAGCCTTTCCCAGAGCAACACCATTTTTAAAAACCAGGAGGAAAAGTGGTGATTTTTTTCTTGGGCAGGCTGATTCAGTCTAACCTGTAAGCTGTCTCTCTGTGAGGTTTGTCTAACCTCTGAGCTATCTTTCTGTCTTCTGGGAACTCCACTGATTAGATTCACCATAAAAATTCTCTGTTAGAGAAATAGTTGCATCTTCTCCTTCACCCTACCCCTCACTCCTAATGTGCAGCAAAGTGTCTGTTTTATAGGTTTTTAGTAAATATTCTTTTACTGAAAGAAGAAACAAATACTAATAACAATAACTATCATATATTGAGCACTGCATGGAAGACCAAGCAAAGGGCATTATGTCATTTAAATCACAGCATACAATTAAAGTTGGTAGCTAATTATTGTACCTATTCCATGAGTGAAGAAACTGAGACTTAGAGAAGTTCAGCAAATTATTGAAGGTTACATATTTAGTAGGTGCCAAAGCTAGTTCCATCATGGATTGCTCCTTGTGTTGGATGGACAGATGAATTAATGATGAGCTGAGTGAGGTGAGCTTTTCATGAATGGTCTGTTTAGTCTTGTCTGGAGTAGGCCATTACATTATTGAGCGCTATTTCCTTCATTGCATGTTTCATAGGCTGCAATTACTTGTTTATGCATTTATTTGTTTTTTATCTTCTTCCCAACTGCCATATAAGATGTAAATTCCATGAATGGAGGTACCAAGTATATCTTGGTCACTGTTGTGACCCCCAGAACCCAGAACAGTGCCTGACATAAAGTAGGTGTTCAATAAATATTTGTGAAACGAAAAACGAATGCAGCTCCCATTGTTCCTATGCAGTGGAGAGCCTGTGAACCCACATGCATAGGTACTTGTGAAGCTGGGTGTTTTCTCTGAACTCACTCCATCTCCATGCCAACCATATATTATCTGCCCTGCAGGGATGTGGTCCAGGCAGTAGCGCTGAGATTCCAATGAGCACGTAATGGCTCTGATGTCAGATTTGTCCCTCCACTGACATTTGCTCCCAGATAGCATGGGCAAACACTGATCAGAAAATAGCAGCATCTGTTCTGGTCAAAGGTGATGAGCTGGCAAAATTCTGTGGTGAAGCATCCTCTCTGAGTAGGTTAGCCCCTGCTTTCACAATGCAGAAGTACCACATGATATTGCTTGAATTCTGTTTTCCTTCTGTGGGCTGCTGGTAATGAATGGTCTCCTCAGAAGTTCTCCTAACACTTTTCTCTGGCATGGGCCATGTCGTGTGAAACTCTTCAAAGAGGATGCATCTCAACTGAGGCCTCCATTCCCACCAATTTCCATCCTTGCTCTTATCATTATTTGCCTAACAGGCTTCCTTGCCATACCTGTGGATGCACCTTTTTCAGACATGGCAGATTAGGTAGCAGGTGTTGGTCTTTTGCAAAGCTAAATAAATTCCTTTCCTAGGCTTGGGAGTGTGCAGCATTTATTAGAACCGCATATCGGTACAGAGGACCAGGGCTGAGATGATCAAGAATGAAACAAGAGCAAACTAAAAGCTACAACAAGGGCCTCTGCTAAACTTTCAAACCCTCTGTGGGGTGATTCTAACGAAGTTATATGAAGCATGTGTCAGACAAATGCTTTACAAATATTCATGCATTTAATCCTTACAGTAGTCCTGTTCAATTAATTCTACTACCCCCAAATCAAATTGTAATACAACATTTTCATGTCTTATCAGTTTATAAGACTACAGAAGTACACACTGTTCAGTTAGGCACAGTACTTTTATCATGTACAATGTATGTTGGAAATGGATATATATATATATATATATATATATATATATATATATATATATATATATATATATATATATATATATATATATATATATATATATATATATAAAACCATTTTTGTGGATATACATACATATATTCACACTCTTTGTTTATAGTTACATACTATATCATTATTTGGATGTGCTATAAGATAACTGTGAATTTAATCATAGGGTTTACAGTGATTATGATAAGATTTATATTATCAAAAAATCTCAGGTAAACAACTTAAGACAAAACACATAGTAGCTGCTTAAAAATGTTAAGTATGCAAATTAGATTATCACTCTCATGTCTGTTGATTGTTTTTATTTTTGATTTTCTTTTGGGGCTAAGGATTGAATAGAGGGATAGTTTACCACAGGCTACATCTCCAGTTATTTACCACAGGCTATATCTCCAGTCAAATATATATATATATGTTTGTTGTTGTTGTTGTTAATTGTTTGTTTTGTTTTGTTTTGAGACAGAGTCTCACTAAGTTGCTGAGGCTGTCCTGAAACTTGTAACCTTCTGGCCTTAGCCTCATGAGTCACTGGGATTATAGGTGTGTACCACTGCACCTGGCAAGTCTGTTGATTCTTAAACAAAACAATGCATGGGAAGTTTCAAATCAGTTGGCAAAAGGTGTACATTTCAATTCTGTACTGAAGCAATTGACAAACCATGCATGTGGCAGGAAGGGAAAATTAGATCCCTGTCCTTTCATAGTATCTCTTTAAAAATTTTTTTTACACTTAATTAAAAAAAACCCAAATATGAAAATTCTATGAGTCATAGGTGACAATTTTTATGATTTTGGAGGTGAAGAAACCCTTTTAGTGTGTGACATAGAAAGGAAGCAATCATAAAGAAAAACATCAATAGATTTGACTATGTCAAAATTTTAAATGTTTGTAAATTTAAAAATCTAAAACAAAAATCAAAAGAACAACAAAATGTCTATGAAGTATTTGATGCGTAAATGAAAAAGTTGCTATCATCCTTAATATATAATGAGGTTACAGTATAAGAAAAACATATCTCAAAAGAAAAGTGGGCGAAGGACAAAAACCTAATTTACCAAAAAAGTACAAATCTCAATGTAAGTATTTCATATGCTAATAACTCCAAGAAATGCAAGATACAATACTGAGTTTTTGTTTCTTTTTTGCTTATCAAATGAGAAAACAAGAGAGAATACAACACACCCAGAAAACAGTTATTTTTCTTATATTCCTCATATGTGTATATATTAATACAACCTTTCTTGAAGAGAATTTAGCAGTTTTTATCAAATACTTCCATTGTGTGTATCTTTCTACATTTAATTGAGTTAACCAAAGAAAATAATCATGGATCTCAAAGAATTATATAAAGGGGTTTCATCTGTGTTTGTAGCAATAGAAGCAAATTGGAAACAATCTAAATATCAACCAATTAGCATATGATCAAATGTATTATGGCACACAATAGAATGATGGATCTTTATACAGTCATCATAGATCAAGGTGCACAAAAATACTTCATGAATCGGGAAAGTAGCCACCTTATCTATATTAGTAGGAACTTATCATAGATATATAGCAAAGGTATGTGAGGTAAGGTTAGCAATAAAAATATCTTAATAATGAAATTAAAGATAATTTTTAGTTTTCATTTCTTTCTTGTTTTTAGTATTTGCCAAATATCCATAATGAGTCAATTTTATTTTAGGTTTAAGAAAAAAATTGCTAAAATAAAAAATAAACCAGATGGTATAAATTACAATATAGTAAACTATCTACCATTCTTATGCGTGGGTAGAATAATGATAACATTATTTACATCTGTTGAGTGCTTTACAATTGACAAAGCATTTACTATCTTCCATGATCATCACAACAGCTCTGTGAGATAGACAGGATAGGACTATTGCTTTACAGATAAGAAAATCGAGGGTTGAAGGATCACAGATGATGGAACCAAGAATAGAAGTCAGGGTTCTTATATTTCTGGTCAGTGTTCCCTCCTGGTCTTAATACCAATCTCTAGGTGATTGTCACTTCCTTATGATTTTACAGGAGGATATGACCTAAGGTAGAGTGCCTGTTTGTTCTCAGGCCCCTTTCTTTAGCACAGGACTTGGAAGCCCATATAAATGCCTCATTTCATTTTCAACTTAATTTTTATTTTTACCAAAGTGGTTCATGAACATAATTTTGAAAGTCAAATATTCTACAAGGATTTTAATGCCAAACAGTCCTCTGCCCTATAATTTCGCCAGTCAACTCCACCTAATATTACCTCTCCCCAAATTCCAACTAGTTGAGTCATTTCTCCTGATTTTTATTTCCATGTTTCTTAATAATATACTTCTATGGTAGTTTCTCTATTTTTAATTTTTAGGGATTATACTAATATATTTCCTATAATTGTAGATAATAATTTAATTGCATTCCTCTATGTAGCCATTTCCCTTTTCTCTGTCCTTTCAATGTACTTACATCATAATTATGGTTAAATTTTAATATTTCCATTGTCATGATTGCATAAAATGTTTTTTTCAACTGAGCCATGTAGTATACTATGATGTAATTTCTTGTACTAAATTTTGTTTTCTCTCCAGTTAATAACTGGCGATTTTGTGTTGTTTTGTTTTATGGTTGTTTGGCAGTTTACATACTGATTGTTCTTTTATCCCTAAACTCTACCAAGTTATAAATTTCTCAATACATTTCAATCCATCCAATAATCTGTCAGTTTCCTTTCTTTCCTTTCCTTGCTTATTTTCCTTTCCTGTCTCACAGGAATTTCATTTCCCTTTGTCTACACCATTCAAATATGGACAAGTTGCATTCTAAGCCTGTGGCAGAACTCCTGGGGGACTACCTTTCAACATCTTCCTAAGAATTCCATTGT
Organism: Callospermophilus lateralis; assembly: GCF_048772815.1. Lineage (NCBI taxonomy): Eukaryota > Metazoa > Chordata > Mammalia > Rodentia > Sciuridae > Callospermophilus > Callospermophilus lateralis. The sequence goes on from NW_027514360.1 coordinate 675,251, forward strand.
CTCTCTCTCTTGTGTTTATGTCTTTTGTTTGTAGGATTCTACCCACTCCTCTCTTTCTTTGTTTACTCTTCAGAGAACAAGTGTCTTTTTTTTCTTTTTTTTAAATTAATTTTTATTGTAGGTTGTTCAAAACATTACATAGTTCTTGATATATCATATTTCACACTTCGATTCAAGTGGGATATGAACTCCCATTTTTACCCCGTATACAGATTGCAGAATCACATCAGTTGCACATCCATTGATTTACATATTGCCATACTAGTGTCTGTTGTATTCTGCTGCCTTTCCTATCCTCTACTATCCCCCTCCCCCCCTCCCCTCCCCTCTTCTCTCTCTACCCCCTCTACTGTAATTCATTTCTCCCCCTTATATTTTTCCCCTTTCCCCTCACTTCCTCTTGTATGTAATTTTGTATACTCCTGAGTGTCTCCTTCCATTTCCATGCAATTTCCCTCTCTCTCCCTTTCCCTCCCACCTCTCATCCCTGTTTAATGTTAATCTTCTTCTCATGCTCTTCATCCCTACTCTGTTCTTAGTTACTCTCCTTATATGAAAGAAGACATTTGGCATTTGTTTTTAAGGGATTGGCTAGCTTCACTTAGCATAATCTGCTCTAATGCCATCCATTTCCCTCCAAATTATATGATTTTGTCATTTTTTAATGCAGAGTAATACTCCATTGTGTATAAATGCCACATTTGAGTAAGTGTTAGAGAAGAAGCAGGAGCCAGAGTGCATCTAGCCCCTGGGTATAACAGAAATTCACGATCATCTTCAAGGCTAGCACTGTAAGAGTTACTCAGCCACTGCCACGGTACTGAGCTGGTACTGGTCCAGGGACCACACTTGAATAGCAAGGCCTCAGACCATGGTCTCTCTCGGGGGCCATGTTTTTATTGGTCTAGTTTTCCAAGTGTACAAATGAAACCATCTGATATACTTATCTTGCTGTCTTTCTTTCTATGTGCATGACTAGAACATCAGACACTCCCCACCCGCTGCCTTTATTTTCTTTTTTAATTTGGTACCTGGGATTGAACCCAGGGGTACTCAATCACTGAGCTGCATCCTCAGCCATTTTTAATTTTAATTTTAATTTTTTTGAGATAGGGTCTTGTTTATTTAGGGCCTTGCTAAACTGCTAAGGCTGGCTTTGAACTTGTGCCTTCCAGAATCTGGGATTACGGAGGCATATCATCATTTCCGGCTCAGATTCTTCTTCTTTCACCACCTGCTGTTTTCAGGAGCCCTTGCATGTCTCACAGGTTTACAAGCAGTTTCCTCTACTGCTTTGAGGGCAAGACTCTCACCAATTGTAGCCACTTTGAAGTCAGTCAAGGTAAACCCTCGCTAGTACCACTGCTTCTAGTACCTTCTCTGGACCTGTTGCTCCTAGGGTTCTAACTCTACGTGTTCTGTAGCATGCAAGACCCTCCAAGTGTAGAAAGACACTGAATTCTCTCCCTCTAGCCTTTGTGGGAGCTGTGCTGTGTTTCTTGCCAGCATAAGCAGAAGCCTCTTTCCCATTCAGGGTTACCTGGACCCAGGCAGCCCCGCTTGTGCCCTGGCTCTTGGAGGTTTCAATGTGAAAGCAACCCTGTTAGCTGCTGTCTGTAGCCTTACTGACCTGTGAAAATATAACTTCTATCCTCATGTATACATTTCTCCCTCATTGCCCTCTGAACCAGCTCTCTCAGAATTCACCACCTAGAAAGCAAGTTAACTCAAGCCAACTTTCAACTTGAGTGAAGGGGTGACCGTCTATTAACTCACCAGACATGCGGCTATATGTGACTCTCAGCTTAGCTCAGCTAAGCATAGTAAAAGAGCTCTTGAAGATGTACTTGAAATATTCAGAGTTCATCATGAGCAAGGGAAAATATTAGAATAAGACTGGGGTCTGAAGCTGAAGACCAACCTCTCCCCCCTACATAGCTGCGTGACTTTGGACATTATAGCAACATTCTCGGACTGTTTTCAAAGCCATAAAAATAGGGGGAGGTGAAAGTCCCCAGATCATCTTAAAGTGTATCTCCCAGTCTGTCTGACCTTCTGTCATCTTCTAGCAGTACTTAGTGGTCTAGAAAAGTACATAGGATATTTTCCCCTATGTATCAACATTCATTTTACCAATTAAACATCAGAGAAGTACTCAGTAGACAGAGTTCAAATATAAGTTTGAAAGACTTGGATTTTCCTCTTACTAAGCTCTGGGATCCTCGACAAGCCGCTCTTCTTTTCTCATCCTCAATTTTCTCACTGTGAAGGTAAGGAGTTGGGCCAAGTGAACTCATAATAATAGGCAGCATTTCCAAACTATGGCTCTTAGGTTACATTCAGCCTGCCAGATTGTTTTGGCTTAATTCAGAGTACTTAAAAAACTTTCAATTCATTGCCAACATTCAAATATTAGGAGGTCTTACATAAAAATCTGATTTTTTGGCTTTTCTATTGCAGGGCTACCATAGGCCTGAACTGCACGGATGCTGCTCCCATTTCTTCACTGACACAAAACAGTATGTATTTATGGGATATGGTGTGATATTTCAACACAGATACACAATGCATACTGATCGGATCTGGGTCACTGGCTTATCTATCACCTCAACCATTTACAATTTCTTGCACATGCAAAGAAAAGGAAATCAGTATGTCAAAGAGACATCTACACTCCCATGTTGATTGCTGCACTATTTATACAGAAACACAGGTGTCCTTTTCAAGGGACATGTGCCCTCTCCATTGTCACAGTCCCTCCTAAGTCTACATTACTGATTTACATTGCTTAAGTCCTCTAAGTATTTGAGTTGGAGATCCCTGGGGAGTAGTCACACTAATGAGCTGTATAATAACAGGTGAGTGCTTATACCATCCAAATAATAGAATGGGGGTAATAAATGCTCACATTATTACACAGGACAATACTATTAGCTCGAATTAATATTAATGAGTGAGGGCAGGGGTCCACAGACTTCTGTAAAACAAGGGAAAGTAATGGTGTCAGGCTTTTGCAAGTCTCAGAAGATCACATATTCTTCTTGTATTTATTGTCCTTCTTAAAATCTTGTTCTTAATCTTTCAAAAATATGGAGATTGTTGGTTCTCAGGCTGCACAAAAATGGGCCCCAGGTGGATTTGGCCCATGGGCTGGAGTTTGCCAATCCCCTGAAATAGAATATGTGAAGCACTTACGATAATGCCTGGCATGCAGGGAGTATCGACAAATGCTCGTTCTCGTTATTGCAATTTCAGGCCTCTCACTCTTGTACTCTGGGACATGGATAGACTCACAGTGCCCATCAGAGCTCCCCACTGCCAATTCGATTCTCCTCTGACGATGCAGAGGGGGACAGCATTTTGCCTGTTGAGACACGTCCATCTAAATGGAAAGTCCTGCATGGTATGTAAAGAGCTCCAAAACAGCACGACAAATACAGTGCAACTGTGTCATCACCATGAAATCAAAGCCATTGTTTAAGCCGTTTGCTAAACCACATCCCCATTCCAGTTATTCTGTCTGAAACGTCACCAAACAATCACAGCTGGACAAGGAGTTGGAGGTCCTCTGAAATCTGATTATAGGTTCTCTGTTCTCAGAGCTTTCCTCCTTTGTTTTGGGCCCTTTAATTTCCCTTCCCCCTTCTAAACACCTTGGGTTGTATTATTTATTATTTAACTTGAATGCCAGGGATGCAGCTTGAGATGAAAGGCACTTGATGAAATAAAATTGCATTGTTGTATGAGTCTCAAACACTCGGCTTGGCATAATTAAAAAAAGAGAGAGACGATATTGTTTTCTCATTCAAAGAATGTGATGGCTGAATCTAAAGAAATGTCAGTTATTTTCCCTGGCGTCCAAGGAACCTGAAGAGAACATTCATTTAAATAAAAGAACCAAGGAGCACATCAAATGATGGTTGCAATGATACACACACTTTTTTTTTTCTTTTTTAACTTGTTATTCGCCAGCAAATAGAACAAAATCATATAGGGGACGTGAACCAAGTTTCTAAAATACTTTGACCTAGTTTTCTTGATCTGGGCTCACAGTATGTATATCATATTTATGATATACATATAATTTTTTAGTTGGGGGAGTTACCAGGGATTGAACTCAGGGGCTCTCTACCACTGAGCCACATCCCCGGCCCTATTTTATATATTATTTAGAGATAGGATCTCACTGAGTTGCTTAGTGCCTCACTTTTGCTGAGGCTGGCTTTGAAGTTGTAATCCTCCTGCCTCAGCCTCCCAAGCTGCTGGGATTATAGGCATGCACCACTGTGAGCAGCCAAGGATTCACCACTCTTGCATGTATTTATCAAACAATGTTTGAGCACCTACTGTATGGCAAGCCGTATGCCAAGTGCTAGAACTGGAGGAATGGATAAATCAAGAGTTTGAAGTCTAGTAATTTATGACCTAGTGAAGAAGACAGATGTATTAAGCATGTAATTCCAGCAAAGAACTATTTAGTGCTACTGTCGCAAGAACCAATCTTTATTAAGAATTTGTTGCATACTAGGAATAACGGTTTTAAATGGGTTTTTATATGATGGATCCATTTAATCAGCTTAATAGTCCTAAGAGTTGTCTGCTATTATAAATCTCCATTTTATAGATGGGGAAACTGAGGCCAGAAGGTAATTTAATTCCTTATGGCCAGTTAGTAAGCAGAAGAGCCCTGATCCAGTCTTAAGGAATCTGACCTCAGGAACAGAGTCCTGGAATGGCACTCAACAGTCTCTTAACAAAGGGCTTGAGCTACATCTTGGGATCACAGTGCAGAAAAGCCCCTCATTTTACTTCTGGGTTCAGGGAATATGTGAGATGATATGTTTGTTTCAAAGATTCCCTGCTCAGAGAAGTTGGGCAGGATATTTCATGCAGAGAAGGAGCACATGCCCAGAAGATGATATTTGTAACAGACCTAAAAAAGAGCATTTTCAACCTGTTAAACTTGCCTCTTTTCTTTTTAAATAACACTCAGCATTACCATTAGTTGCATATTCAATATTTGTCTTTCCTGTGGTTCTGGAAACTTCAGAAGGGCAGGTGTCTGTCTTGCTGACCACTGTATGCCTAATGCCCAGCTCATTCTTAAGATATAAATTTGAGGCAAATGAACAAATCCAGTCAAGGCAGAACAGTAAGATAAGGATTAAGCTAATATTGGCCATCACAGACAGGGGTTAATGTTCAACTTCATTTTATACCCATATTAGCATTTTAAAATTCTCACTTCACACTGCTCTTTTGTAGACAGGCCCATGGTATTCTTAAAAGACTTTAAAAGCACAGTATTGTCAAAACTCCCATTACTACATGTTTCAGTAACATTGTGTACATATATCTGGAGCAATTACTCTGTGCACAGAATTCTAAGCATAATGCTGTACTTTACCCATGATAGCCATTAATTAGATGAAATGAAATGATATTACTATTGCATGCAGCACATTTTAAAGTGCAAATTCATGTGGGACAAGAAATGAATTCTCTTCTTTTCTCTTGTTTAAAAAAAAATGCCAAAGGCCAGTGCAGACAGCTCTCAAATAGTCAGGCTTTCTTAGGAAAGCTGGCAGGACAATCTTAAGAGAAGAAATGTTTTGGCTTTGCTCGTCATCTCAGCAGAGATGTCTGAGGCTGAGGGTAAGAGGGAAAAGACAGGGTCCATTTGCCAAACACTTTAGTGTCAAACTAGAGGAGGTGTGGTGATCTGATTATTCCCTTTTAAAATGTCTTTGCAAATATCAAAGGAGAAATGCATCTGCCTGGAAGGGTTCTTCAGTCCTTATCAATATTGAAGATGCAGAGACAGGACTTGGTCATTTTTTTTCACCAATGACATCTTTGATTAGGAAATTATTGTAAGTACAATCCAGATGTTTAAGACAGGCATTTGAATTTTCCTTGAAATCATTTCCCAAAGTTTGGCCCAAAGATGTGTTCTTACCTATAGCCTGGCAGAATAATGCATGATTATAATTCTTCCCCATCTGGAGTAAGCAGGGGAGCTTGGAAACTCAGGAGCAGCATCCCTTCTGCCTCCCAAGGGCACTCCCCTCACAAGAAAAGGCAGTAGGCTCTGAGCCTAGTCTAAAAGTGGCCTTTTTCAAGATAACAGCTGAACTTCAGGTTAAATACATTCATGTAGGGGAAAAAGAAGAGAGCTTTGTGTCAGCCTGACATGAATTCCATTCTTGACCCTCCTACTTAGTGGCCATGTGTATTTAGGCAAATCATGAAGCTGGTGTGGAAAAATATTCCCTCTCATCTTTGATTATATTTCCAAATCAGAGTGGAAGAGGAATGTCAGAAACAGCCAGATGTTCCTTCAGAGATATGACAAAACAAGTAATGACTTGTCTAACTCTAAACTGGACAAAAATTTGAAACAACATATTACCTGGCCCTGTTCTGGCTCTAAGAAAATGTAAAACTTGAGAATTGTTCTTCTTTTCTCATTTTTTTTCATTACACAAAATTTGTGGCATATTTCCAATGTGCCAACCACTAAGCTAATACAAAGGATACTTGGGAAAGCAAATATAGAGGTGGTTCCTTTGGAGTGGTTTGCAGGTTACCAGATTCTCCCATGTAAACTGTCTGTGATGTGAAAATAGACGTCATGGATGATCCTTACTACAGATGACAAAACGGAAGCCAAGGGCCAGAAAAATCTGAGTTTGTCACAAGGAAATGGAGTCAGAAGCCAGTCTCAAACAGTTTGCTCCAAAGTCATTGCTCTTTGCATCGTACCTGTGGTATTTCCATTTTTGTACCAATAGCATCGCCGACAGTCTGTTTGGTGTTAAACAGGTGACAACATCCTTTTTGTTTTTTGTACTGGGGATTGAACTCAGGGACACTCAACCACTGAGCCACATCCCCAGCCCTATTTTGTATTCTATTTAGAGACAGGGTCTCACTGAGTTGCTTAGCACTTCGATTTTGCTGAGGCTGGCTTTGAACTTGCAATCCTCCTGCCTTAGCAACCCGCTCCCAGATGCTGGGATGACAGGCATATGCCACTGTGCCCAGCAACAATGTAATTTTGCTTACGCTATCCCACGTAATTCTGTGATGTAGATATTTTTATTTTCTCAGTATCTCATTAATAATATTGAGGCCCAGACAGATGTAGTGGCCCATCTAAATTCACCGAACTAGTTAAAAACAGAGCAGAAACTGGATTCTAAGATAACAGATTCTGTCTACCATACATGCACTCCCTCTTTAAGTATTTCCAAATTCAGAATGTTTGGGTCCTATTTTGATGATCTTAGATTATTTCCATAACCTATGTAAATTATAATTAAATTTCTGCTAATAGGCCATGTTGTGGCAAAACCTCAACAAACAGTGAGCTGAGACCCGCAGGCTTGGAAAGTTATTTATGGCAAGCTCTGAGGGCTGCTGTTACTCAATATATGTTGCTGCAGCAAAGCATTTACTTGTCTACGCAAGCTGTCTACTCAACTACATTTTTCTTTATTCCCCCTCAGCAAAAATGGGGAAACCAGTTTCCTGCATATGGAAGCATTTCTATACTGCTAGATTTCCTGATGAGGATTAGGTGGGATGGAGGAAGCAGAATTTGCAACTCTTCATCAGAAGAAATAGATATTTCTGAGTGAGGCTGATTGGACCAGGTCTGCATTGCCAAAGATATCTCCAAAAAAAATTTTTTTTTTGTTTTTATCCCCTTTCTACTGTTTGTAAAAGTAAGTGCTCTCTCAATCTGCTTATTACCTTCAAGGACAGAAAATCTATACTTCTTCTTTTCCTCTCTTTTTCTTATTGTGCTGATCTCTGTGGTGGGTTCACTTTCTACTCTCAGCTCCTAAATGGGCACATACAAGGAGGTGAATGAAGGCTTCCTTAGGTGCTGTGGCCACACAAAGTCTTTCCAGTTATAATCCTAAATGTGTAAGTGCTGTCTGAATAGATGGCACCTTTAAATTTGGCATGCCCAGCATAATGTCATGAGTAAATCTATATATAACACATTATTCTCTTCTCAAAACAAAGGGCTTCTCAAGCTGTCAAGGGCGTGACAGACAATACGGCACATGATTTTAGTGTTCTAAAAAATACCATATTTCTCCTTCAACATTTTCCCCTTGATGTGGTTGGATCATTATATGACTCTGGTCTGCTTCATCAGGTAGAGACCTGTCCAGGGTACAGGAACTCATCTCCTTTGCTGCTTAGAAACACAGGTGAACAGGAAGAAACCTGAAGCATCTGAGTGACTTGGTGGGAGGTAGGGACACTTCTAAACTAGAGGGTTCAATGCACCCCAGGTACTCTGTTGCCTCAAGGTTGTCTGAGAGGGTGTGAATGTGTGGCTCTCCTCTTGGTTCTCAGGGGCCCTCAGAGGCCTCTCCTTTGTTACTCTTAACACCATGGGCCATCAGGGAAATTATCGCTCCTTTTTACAGATAAGAAAACTGAGGCTCAGAGAGATACTCAGAAGCTTCTCTCAGGTTACACATGAAGTAAGTGATTTGAATTCAGTTTTAACTCTTCATCAGACTTTTCACCTGCTTGAAGGAGGTGTGGGGGCCTTGAAGGTGCTCTTCCCAGGATTTGGAGGGAGGAGAACTGGTCCCTAAGCTCTCCTCCCTCTCTGACACCCTGCAGGATCCTGGACTTTCATAGCTCTAAAGCCCTAGGCAGTGACTCAAAAGGTCTTTCACTTCTGATTTTTAAATTGTATTTACTGCCTTTAGTGTATGTCATATAAATCAAATTCATAAATAGTTAGGATTATAACACTATTCTTTAAAGCACTTAACAGGAGGTCGGGTGGATTGAATTTTTATTTAAATCTGACATCACTATCTTTTTCCCCAGTTCAGCTGAACTCCTAATAGCAAAGCTGATGTGTTTGGCTCCATTCTCCTCCCTCCCTGCTCCATCCCCACACCCTTTGTTTTCTTCCTCCAGGACTGGAACTGGCACAGTGCTAGTGCCTAATAGCTGCTCAATAAAGAACTGCAGTATTGCTTTGCAGTATTGCTTTTTTTAAAAAAATTCATATTTAATTCTCTCTCATACAGAAAGCCACAAAGGTTTTTAAACATTAGTTTAAAAAGCATTAATAATTCATGCCTGCCACAATAAAGTAACTCTTTATAGTGACATATTGAATCAGTATTATCACATGTGCATACTATACTTAGACAATATGCAGATCAATGAAAAACAGGGCCACCTTCTAGGAAGGTTTGAAGAGTTTACAATGTAAAGTCCATTTAATACTGTATCTGAAGCCATGCCTAATTTTCTAGAACACTTCTGGTTCCCATAATTTCAGGTTTTTTTCCTAACAAAGGCAAGTGATTACATGTCTAGTGAAATAAAGTTCTACCTTCATACCACAGTTAGTGCTTTTTATAAGTTCATCAATTGAAAGAAAGCAAATCAGGAGCTTTGATTTAGAGAAATTAAGTCTCTGTTGTTTGATGGCACAAGAAATCCTATTGAGTGGACCAGCAAATATACAACCCTCTGCTTTTAGAATCTAGGACCCAAAAGACACTGCAGATCTGTATGGAGGGTATGATAGGTGTGATGCATGATACTATTTACAAGAAGTATGCAAGTTGACTGTTATTAGCCCCATTTTATAGACAAAAAAACCAAGGCTCAGCATCACATGGCTAGGCATTGACAGAACAAAGAGTTAGACTCTGGTCCGTGGAATTCCTCAGCCGATGTTCTTTCTACCACTGCCACGCTGCTGCTTGGGGACCTTGATCTCTTCCTCTGTGCAGAATTCACTGGTGTACAGCACTCCAAGCTAAGAACCATTGCCTCAAAATGACAGAGGAAAATGGAGTTGGTCAGATGTGACCCAAAGCAAAGATCTAATTCAGAATCATTTAGTTTCCTGTCTGCCACCTGAGACCACACTCATATTTCTCCAGTGCAGGGGCCTTGTTGGAGGAAGACCCACAGACCTACTCTCTCAGACTGCCTTTTTATGGCAGCCCTGCTGCCAAACGACTTCCCAGTTACTAACATTTAAAATCACACTTGCTACATGACAGTCGAAACACCCATGCCTATACTCAAAATCTCTCTTGCTGGCTTTTTAGCAGATCTTGGCTTGCTCTTTCCTCCTGTGCTTGCATCTCTGGGACCTTAGGGCACTCTGGAAAGGCAATGCTCCATGTGTCCTAATGATGCAAGAGGTGGAAAGCACCTCCTGATAAAATTCACAGGCCTCATCACTTGATGCAGCTCACCCTGTATTTTTATGTTAATAATAATAAAAAACCCCTCAAAAATGCTAGCTATGAGTATCTGATGTCTGAATGAGGAAGTACTTCTAAGGATCACAATGGGAAGACATGGTGATGAGAGATATCAGCAATCAACTACATAAAATAAATTTCTGCATACCAAAAATTCATTAAAAAATAAAAGGCAAATAGAAGTGACAAAGGTCTGCTATCTTTAATAGAGATGGATCTTTCATGAATTGAAAAAAAAACTTAGAAAAAAATAGATAAAGGTCATGAACAGAAAATTCACACAAACAGCTAATAAACATGAAAAAGAATTTTGTCTCTCTAGTAATCAAAGGAATATAAATTAAAACAATATTAAAGGACTAGTTTTTGTATATCAATATGTCAAAGGTGAAAAAGAAAGATAATTTCCAATGTTTATAAGCATGTGGGAAGTGGTTTTCCTTTTTGCAGTTTGATGGATATTGAATGAGAAGTTTGCTTCTCATTATTGTCCAACTTTGCATTTCTTTGACTATAAAAAGTTTTTTAAATGTTGATATTCTGTGACCCATTAATTCCAATTCTAGCACTTTGTGCTAAGAAAATAATCAAAGATGGGAACATGAATATGATTATTATAGCATTGCTTGCATTTTAAAAATTGGGTTGAGAGGAACCTAAATACTCAGAAAAAAGAAGTAGTTGAATAAGTTACGGTTTGTGCATTACTATACAAGCACAAAAATTTATAAATAATTGTAATGGCATTAAGAATGCTCATGACATACAGACATACATGTGCATGCATACACACATATACTATATAATCTCAGTTGCTTAAAATGTATCCAGTTCACATATATATACAAAAACAGGAAACTCACATGCATTCAACAGGGATTACTTCTAGGTGGAGGAAATATAGTATTATGTTTATCAATTTTCTTCTCTGCAACATTTTCTATAATGAACATGCATTGCCTTTATAATAAAAATTTCCAATGGTGTTATTAAAAAATCAGAAAAGAAAACATGTAGGTGGCCTGTGTTGGAAACACCACCAACAAAGTCTAACACACTGCAGTCGTAAAGTTAGACAATCCAACGGGAGCCTGCCTGATTACTGTCAATACACCATTGAGGCAGAAAACTTAAAATAAAGCTTTTTTTGTTTTGTTTTGTATTGCTTTTTTCTTTTTGGCAGTGCTGTGAATTGATCCCAGGGCCTTGTACATGCTAGGCAAGTGCTCTACCACTAAGGTGGGCATACCCCAAGACCTTATTAAATGGGCATTAATACCTGCTTAAAAATCAGGTACAATGAACGGGAGATATTTGCTACTACAAAGGTAAAGTGCAGTCAGTTACTATTTGACTTGATATAAAAGAACTGGCTGTTCTAAAAAAAGCACCATTACTTAATATAACAATTCTTCTAAAAATATAAAAAACTATTTTTTTTACTTAAAAGTAATATATGTACATCAGTAAATATTGAAAAAGTAGGGGAAATTGATAGAAGAAAGAGAATTATATTTCCACTATGCAAAGACAACTATAATTCAAATTTCATTGCTGTCTACCCTTAAGATTGGTATTTTATTTTTATTGGTTTATATATGCTCTTCTTTTGTCTGCTCATAACTAAGATTATTAAGATCACAGTATATTTTGTTCTCTAATTAGATAATATTTAAATTGACCTGTCACTTCTTCCTTTTTTTTTGGCATTGGAGGAAAAATCATCATCATTTAAAGGAATTGCAATTCAAAGGACCAAACTAACAAGCAAATTCTATTGCTAAGGTTCTAATATAAGGCTGAGGATCCAGGAGTTGGAGGCTCTGAAGGCATTTTATTGTATTCATATCTACACCAATAGAAATGAAAATGAGACCAATCATGTTTTGTATTTTTAAAGGATTTGTGGTTCTCTGTTCAAAGTATCAAATATTTGGCCAGATGACTTTGGGTCTGTAATTACCATTCATCACAATCACAGCCAGCTGAGTCACATCAGCCAAAGAGGGCTCACCCCCAAATGTCAGAGCTCTCTGAAAAGATTGTTACTAGAGCAAGCAGTAAGAGCTGGGGTGTGTTTGCAACACAGTTGAAAGCCTCTAGAAACTTCTAATACTTGAGGAAAATCTAGATGATATTTTTAATTATCTCCACCCATCACTTGAGAAAACAATGAGTAAATGAAAGAAGACAGGCAGAGAAAATCTTTCTTGTGGAAAAAGTGGTACCCAAGTATGGAGCAATGTGAAAATCAAATTGAGGTTTTGCTGTTTCCTTGATCTTTATTTTTTAAAATTATGAATTTCAAATAATAAATGTTAACATCATAACGGATACTGTTTACCCAGTGCGTCAAGTACTGTGTCCCTTGTACATATTACAAACATCAAATTCTTCCACAGTCCTTGGTCTTTATTCAACCTCACAAGCTGATGAAACTGACTCACAATGGGAAAGACAGAATTCAAATTCAGTGCTTTATTTTGCTTTGTCATGGATATCTATTTAAAGCAGAGCCTGAATTATATCTATCATGCCATTACAAAAGGATCATTTTGGTCTGTAAGAAGAAGACGTTGGAATTTATTATTACGTTTCACAACTGTTCCCATAAGTACCAGCAGTAGGACACTTTGTTAAAAGGTGTTTTTTTCTTCACCCCCTTTTGTATGGTAAATAGCTAGCATGGATCCACAGCCCCTGCAGTGAGGGAGAGCTCTGGGTTCCAGTTTGGCACACATGATTGCATTAACGTCACCATAATTCTGTTGAGGGGGGAAAGAACCTACCAATCAAACAAACAAACAGAACCCACTTTCCCACTTTCAAAAGGAAGCACAACAAAGTTATGTGGCCTGCCTAAGCCCCACAGCCAGCAAGGGAAAAAACTGGTATCCCCTTCAGTCAAGAGCCATCCTCTTCCACTGAACTATTGTCTCCATGAATCAGAGGGATCTCTTCTCACACAACCACAGAATTTAGAGGAGGAGGACATCTTAAGAAGCTCCTTATAACAACTATCTGGGGCGAAGAACAATGAGCTGAGAGGACAGTGATTTTGCATGGGTCACACAGGGAAGGAATGGCAGAGTAGAATGTCTGCTCCGAATCTGGCATCTTAAAAATATTATCTGGTAAAGAACTGATGGTCACAGGTGGGAGTTTTACTGGTAGCTTCTCAACTATCAGTCTTTGACCTCCTAGGATCAGTCTAGTTTGCGTGTTATCTTCCTCTTCTCTCATTCTTTCACATCAAAGGCCCTCAGCCACAGTGCAATGTCAATCCTCTGGAAGAGGGAGGAGCCCAGCTGTTTCTATGCCTCCTTTCATAACCTTGTCCTAGGCTCAGAGCTAGACAGACCCACAGATAACATTTAGGAACACAGAGCACCCCACTTCTACTGACAGTAAATGGCTCATGAACCCCTGAGCCTCCCATTCTTGCTCACGTTCTAGACAACTCTTGTCTTCTAGCCTGAAAAATGCTTTTATGAACTCTCAATTTCCCCACAGTCTCCCCATCTGCTCAGGGCCTCTGTGCTCAGTCCTTAAGTTGGAACACAAGAAAAGAAAAACCAGGAATTAGTCTAAACTTCAGAACATTCTGTGTAGCATGGTTCTGAGGGTCACTGCTGACGACAGAGGGCTGACAGCTCATGTACAACTTTCTACAGCCACTTGGGCCTTTCCCCAAGTGCAGGAGTGCAGCAATAAACCACAGCTTGACCTTTCTGCTCAGTCCCTTGGCTGTGTTTTGGGATGTCTCGTCTCCCTTAGAGTTTGCTAGAATTGGCTGGAGAACAGTCTTGACTCAAACAACTGAAAAATATACTTAACACTGCATTGATTTTCCATATAATTTTATAAGCACAAACATTCTCTTTCATTTCCTGACAAACAACTATATTCCCCAAAGTGTCCAATAAAAATCAGTAATTTGCACATCACTGTCTTCTCCAGTGGCTATTGTTTGAGGTTAGTCACCAAGGCCAAGGTCTTTCTCCTGCTGCCTCTACCCCTCTTTCCCTACCCCCAAACAAACCAGAAAGTGGAATGGGAAGTTGTTGGGGTGGTGGCTACATAGGCCTTCCTAACACTGTGTTCAATGTCCTTTTTGGAAAAAAGATAATTTTCAAGCAATGCATAATTTCTCAAGCATGGAAAAAAGGAAGCTAGGGGCAAAGAAGAAAACTGCTACAGCAGCCTCGGCACTGCCTCCAACTCTGAGATGCACAGCCTGCACCCGCTACCACCCCTCTGCCTCCCCTCAGGCTCACCCAACCCCTGAGCAACCACAACTCCGCCCCATTCTTTCCTGCAAAGCTAAGATGATTAATTCAATGACTGACAAGTGTCTGAATCCAAGTGGGCACCGGGTCCTCCATGGCAGGTGTTACGGACAGTTGCATCATAAGACAAGCAAAGGCAGGAGTGGAAACTGAAAGTGGGAGGTCCTCCTTGCTAAGATTCTTTTTGCTGTGCCCTCTCCTCCCAGCACTAGGGACATTTCTTGAATCTCCTCCTCACATCCAGGACAGCCTTTCCTCCCAACCAAACTGTCTGAAACATGACCAAGGTAGCAGCACAGAAAGAAAGAGAAAGGTGTAGATTCTCACTCAGAAGCCAGTTCTCCTCCGTCCTGGAGACACACAATCCTCAGGAGATAGGATACTGTGGTTGCCAGGGGGACCCGAAATACCGGTTTGTCACAATCCTGAAGGAATTGGCTCCCAATGCAGAGACGGAAGATGTCAGTCATTCAAAAACTTATGTGGCTCAGCCTGAAGTGGAAAAAGAAGAAGCCAAAAAATAAAAATAAAAAAAAGCATTCCTCAGGAACGGGTAAGCAGAGAAGCATAGTAGTTATGGCCACGCACTCCCCGGCAAGAAACGCTAAAGCCCCATCAGTCCAGACTGAGCCAGGACCTTGTGTGTGGGTCGTGTCAGGAAGTGTGCATTCTTGCTTGGTGTTTAGGTGTTGTTGTGTTTTTTTTTCCTCCCCTTTTCCCTGAGCCCTGGCACTGGGGAGTGTGGAATGGCTCAACCTGTTGTAATCGAACATGTGGGTTGCTGCTTGTTGCAAAGATATTGCAGCAGCCTCTTTATTACAGGAGGCTGTTCTTGGATGCTCAGAATTAATTTCCTTGTCTGTGGCTGCCTGCTTGTGCTCTTGGCTGGGGGTGGGGTGGGGTGCTGGGTAGGAGTACGGACTGTAGGAAAAAGGGGACAGTGGGCAGAAAGGGACTGACAGTGACTTGATGCTCCCCAGAGTTCCCATGTGCTGGGAAGCATGGGCCTGAGGACCACCTTGGGTCTGGCACATGTCAGACAGGAGGACAAACCAAGACATTCTCTATGTATAGTTGGGCTCTAATATCCCTAGCCCTTAATCCTACCCCCAGAACTTTGCCTCCAACATAAATGATGACTCCTGGCATCTTAGGCTTCCCGGTCACAGCATACTCAGAAGGTAGCACAATCCAGCAGAAACAGCAAAGGCACTCACTCACCCACTTTTGGCTCATTCGCTCACTTATGCATTTGCTCCTGCATGCATGCACTTGCAGTCCATTCCCGTACTCATTCATTCGTCCTTATGTTCATTTGTTCATGTATTAATTCTTTCATCCATTCTCATACTCATTTGCCTATTCAATATTCACTCATTTGTATATATACTCATTAACAAATATTAATTTACATTATCACTCATCCACATGTTCATGCATTCTCTTATTAATCCATTCATGCAATCCATGCCCTAGCCTGTATGCATTCATTTTTGCGTATGTGCAACATTTGCTTTGCTTGCAAGTGCTAGTTCTTATATCTGTTCCATTCTTTCATTCAATCATTCATTTACTAACATTTAGATTTTTTCAATCATCTTTATGTGTACTTCTGTATGCACTCATTCACTTAACCTCTCATCTGTTTAAGACACATTCTAGGTTCTACTGTGTGTTTGGTGAAAAGAAGAATGAGGCACTCTTCCTGATGGAATTGAGGACAGAAGACTTGGCCAGACTAACATGAAGAGGAAGGCAATAGGTGCATAACATAGAAGTGGGCAGAGAGTGGCCAGAAGAGGTTGGTTGTAAGGAGGGCTGAGGGACCCAGTGGGGGGTGGGAGCATCTGACTTAGATTCAGATTAATTAATTAATTAATTAATTAATTAATTAATTTGGTTAGTGAACCAGATGAGAGGCCTTGAACTTCACTCTCCATTCATGATAGCTTTGCAGTTGCTTAATTATTCTCTCTGAAGCTCAGTCTCCTCATCTGTAAAATGGTGAGGAATACTGTGGATGGCTCTGGGTGGTTGGGAGGAATAGCTGGAGGTGACATATGTCGAGAGCCTCACAGATTAAAAAGGTGCTCTGTAAATGTTTATTTTCTTTCTGCTTCCCCTCTAAATTCCCTTTCCAAATCTCTATCAGCAAGTTCACCTTTACCTTCTCTGGGGAAAGTGCTGGAGAGCAGCCCTGCATCCAGGCTGCTGGTCAGGCTGGGAGAGCCAGAAGTTAATCTCCCAGAGGGTTTTAGATCTTAGAGGACCCTGGAGAAGGGCTGAGGGAAACTGTCACAGTCTTTCAGATGTAAAACCTGCCAAGTGAATTGGCCAAAGGAATCTATTAGCACAGGATTTGTACAAACCCTCTTCACTGGGTGAAAGGGGATGAAGGATTTTACTAAGCACTGAGTGAGATCAGAGTTTGGGAGCCACTTTAGAGGGGATGATGGGAAAGGGAGGGGAGGGGTCTGGTTGGCTCAGGGGGTGGGGTGGGGGTTCTTCTTCTGCAGATCTGAGGGGGAGGGGAAGCAGAGAAATTTGCCCTCTGTCCACACCATGTGTGGACACTACCGATATATCCTCTCACTTGTTTCTCCCAGCAGCCTCATGAGCCAGAAATTATTACAAATGAGGAAACTAAGAGACTCAGCAATTTGTTCAAGGTCACACAACTAATAAGTGGTAGAAGCAGAATTGAAATGTAGGTCTGATGGACTCCAAAGCCTCTGCTTTCATCCACTGTCTCATGTTCTCATGAAGGGTTTCTACCCTCTGTGGGTAATTTTTTAAAGGTTCATTTAATTAGAATATGAAGGGTCATTATCTAAAGATTTCTTACTATTTTTTATAAGTGAAACTTGGAAGTGTGAATGGCAGTAGGCCAAAGTCTGCAAGGGAATATACAGGGATTTTAATATCAGAGTCATGTACAATACATGTGTATGGTATATATCATTTTCATTTTTATTGTGAAATACTCTGAGTAGTTGGAAACATAAACATGATATCAAACACAAATGGCTCCATGGTTTACCATCTTGCTCCAAAGCTAGGGTTCTGGGGCTGGGGCTATCTTGGAAGGACTGGTTTTGTAGCCTAGGCTTTCAGTAAAAAATTGTTTGGTGCTGGTGTTCCAGATATGCAGCCACAGACATGGCAAGAACAGGAGTAATCAGAGGGCTATTGCTTGGCAGGAGGGTCTGTGTTATGAATAAATTGTGCCTAGCAGCTCCTATACCTTAGGATGTGACTGTATTTAGAGACAGGGCCTTCAAGTAGGTAGAAACAGAGACCCTGTCTCAAAATTTAAAAAAGGGCTGGGGATGTGGCTCAGTAGCTAAGCACCCCTGAGTTCAATATCCCCAGTACAAAAAAAAAAAATAAGTTACATTAAAATGTGGGCCTTCGAAGCTGGGCGTGGTGGTGCATGCCTCCTCAGGGGTGGGAGGCTGAGGCAGGTGGATCTCAAGTTCAAAGCTAGCCTCAGCAACTTAGTGAGGCCTTAAGCAACTCAGTGAGATCCTGTCTCTAAATAAAACTCAAAAAAGGGCTGGGGACATGGCTCAGTGGTTAAGGGCTCTTGGGTTCAATCCCTGGGACCAAAAAATAAAATAAATTAAGAATGAAGGCCTTCAGATGGGTCCTAGTCTAATCTGACTTGGGCCCTTCTAAGAACAGAAGACCAGGACATAAAAGTGACACCAGGGGCTCCTTTGCAGTGGGTGACCTGTGAAGAGGCAACAACAGGGCAGCCATCTGCAAGCCAACCAGAGAGAGATCTCAGAGGAAACCTCCCTGCTGGCACCTTGACTTGGACTCCAGCCTCTAGAACAGAGAAGGAAATGTCTGCTGTTGGTGCCACCCAGGCTGTGGCGTTTGTTTTGGCAACCCTAGCCAGCAGGTTCTCCCCTGGTTCAGTCAGGGAAGAATCTGTGGGGGTCCAGGACAGGGAGGGTGACTTGGGGACATGGGGAACAGTGGCCATGCACAATCAGTAGGGAGGAACTTCAGCATCTTAACAACTACCAAAACCCACCTGGGGCACACTGCTGAATCAGCCCTGAGCACATGTGACATAAACAAAGGGGAAGGAAAGGGGAGAACTTTCCCAGTGAGACAGTCTTAAGTAACCAGAGACAGCGTACCGCACAGGGGCAGGAGGGGTAAACACCCACACCCTCCCCCACCCAGGGAGATCTCAGGTGGGGACAGCATGAAGACCTCAGGGGGGCTGAGCACACTGGCTGGTTTTGTTTCCTGAACCCTCCACTAAAACTATAGGAGTTTTGATTGTTTCTAAGACATAATCTGATGAAGACAGGGAGACTGGGAGTGAAGAGATCCACAGTAGCTAACAGCAGGTGACAAGGGACTAGAAAGCCCATTCTGAGTCAGTGGAGGGGGAAGCTGACAGTTGTCCTAATTTCCACTGTCAGACCTGCAAATAGCTCAGGAATTGGCAGCTCCAGGTACTTTTGGAATGCAGAGTGGGAAGAAGTTTGATCCCTGGAACCTCTGCCTCACTTTACCTTTCTGGGAGATTTCATTGCCCACCCAAGGGGGAGCATGCAACAGTGGCTCAGCCCTGCAGGGTGCCAGGTAGAGCTGAGGCAGAACACCACAGTGAACAGCAGGAGGCGACGTGCATATCTGCTCACAGAAAGCAAGATCTGCCCCACTGCCAGTGCCCGGCCACAGGCCAGACCAGGTTATTACTGCTGCCATAATTGCCACCAATTAGTGAATTAAAACAACAATTAGTGAATTAAACAAATTAAAAGGCTGTGTCCCTTCTGGAGGCCTAAGGCGAATCTTGTGCCTTGCTTTTCTCAACTTGTCAAGCTGCCCACATTCCTTGGCTCAAGCCCTCCTCACTCCAACCTCTGCTTTGTGATTGCATCTCCTCCTTGGAGTCTGAGCCTCTTGCTTCTTTCTTATCACAATTTCTAATTACGGTAAACCCACTGGAGGATCCAAGATACTCTCAAGAACTCTCAAGAACCTTAATTTGAAGACATCTTCAAAGTGTCCTTTGACATCTAAGTAACATATTCATAGGTTTTAAGGATCAGTGCATGGACCTTTTTATTTTGTTGACCACATAGGGCATCAAAAGATTTACTCTGGGGGTCTAGTTAATCTGACCCAAGAAGAAGGGACTAAAGGGACTGATGATAGGGTTTCCCAGCACTTGACTATGCCAGCTCTCCTATGGCAACACTTACATAGACAAACTCCACCTGCGTGCTCAAGTAACTTTCCAGCCTTAAACATTAGCAGACATCTGGGAAAACCATTAGCATGGAAGATGGAGACCAAAATGGAGAAAGGAGACCCAGGGAGATGAAGTCCATGTAGGGAATTGATAATGTGTAAAGAAAATGGTACACATTAGAAGGGTTGGAAGAGAAAGCTGAGATCTTTTAGGAAATAACGCAATAACTAAATACAAAACCAACGAAGTGAAAAATATGGAAGAAAAGTATGCCGGCATACTAACTTAAGAGATTCCACATTTAAATGATAGGAGTTCCAGAAAGGAAAGCATAGAAAATGGGTAAGGAAATCATCAGTAAAATTATTTAAGGATGTTTTCCAGAATCTAAGGGCATGCGCTTTGAGATCTAAGGGTTCATTGATTGCCTAGATAAAACTATACCTACTCAAGGTACATCATTGTAAGATTTCACAACTTTGGGGACAAGAAGAGTTCTCAAAAGCTTCCAGAGAAGAAAGGGCACCAGGTACAGCTGAGGCAGAACACCACTCTGCCCTGAGAGGAGGAATCTGAAAATCTTTGGTCAGTTCAGTATCACTGTTGGAAACTGGAAGGCAAATGAGTGATACCTTCAAGATCCCAAAGGAATCACTTCCAACTCAATTCTGTGTGTGTGTGGGGGGGGGGCGGGGGATGCAATAGGAAGCCAGGAGAAGGAGGTAGAGTTGAAGACAGCGGTATCCCCAACTAGAGGACATCAGTCCGGGAAGAGAAGGCCAGAGGACTCAGGAGAATGACCACATCCTAGTCCCAGCCCCTCCCAGCCAGTAGCTAGAAGGAGACATCTTGTCATCTCTTAATAAGCCTGAAGTTGCCTTTGTTGCCAAAGATTCAAGAGAAAAGTTTTGTATGGTGAGCCAGCACCTACATAGATGGACTCAATCTCTGAGTCTTTCTCTGTTATTTGGTTCCCTTTTTACAGATCTGCCTCAGTTTTCCCTCTGGTATTCTAGGTCCCCAATGACCCACATCCCACCCATTGCCTGGGGCACTGCCTCCCTGACCACCTCTGCCTGTGACAATCTTTCCCCAGGTGGGGCTGGAGACTGCTTGCTGGGCTCCAGCCATGCGTGAGTAGCTCACTCTGTGATGTTGCTGTGGAGGTTTCCACAGGCCCATACACCCACTTGCAGGGACCATCTATCTGATGTTCTGAGGTGTCTCCTTTGGTCAATGCACTCTAGGCTGGGAACTCTCCACGCCTCAGGATTATCCTCTGCACCAGAATCTTTGCCCAGTCCCTACTCCAGGTCTCTTCCTTCATTCCCCTGACTGGGGGGTGGGGGGGCGTATAGCCCAGGACATATCGTGCCAGAGCACCTTGGCATAGAACACCACTGCCTTTTTGTACCAATACCCTCTTGCTTTCAGATCCTAAAATAGAAACCCAAACCTGAAAATGAGGCTAAGTGGGAAAATGAAGACCCACTCAGCCTATATTTGCCTGGCCAAGTCCTCACCCTTTGCTGTCTACCCGGAGATCACATTTGAACATTGAAGAGTGAGAGGGACATTTATTATGGCAGTCATCTTGAATCTACCCTAATTTTAAAAAGAAAATTATTAGCAAACACCAATTAGATAGTGTTATGAGCTATGAGTGGTACAAATTACTTATACATACTTCACTGCCAACCATGACATATCAGTTTCAATATGATTTATTGGGAGGCCAAACACCCTTTCTGTTCTATTTCATGATGTTCCCAGAAAGATGCCTATTGATTGAAGAGAGGGTTAGGTGATAGAGTAAAATCCAAAACTACTAGTGGATACCAGTTTCAAGGAAATTCATAGTATACCTGCTATGTACCAGATGCTGAGTTATAGGATTTTAAATGCCCCGTCTGATTAAATTATGAAGGTGAGAAAAATTGAAATTATTATTATGAATTATAGCCACTGGTAAACTGTGTACCATGTGTCTCTCAGTCACCCCTCCTGTTTTGCACCTCTGAAGTAGGGGCAACATTTTTCAACCCAGCCAAGTCACCAAAGGTAAAGGAATTCATAGTCAACCCTGAATGAATTCTAGTCTCTTATAACTATAGCTGCTGAAATTCTTCTTCTTGGAACGGCACTTTCTAGGTTTTAAAGAATTTCAAATACATTATATAATTTTATCCTCCCAGCATTTCAGGAGGTAGTCAGGAATTAAAACTCTCCTGGCATTTTTGGCAGTGCCATTGGCAAAAGGAAAGTATGATGTCAACTGGAGGTGTTTGGCATTTTGAATCTACTAGGAATGTGTCAATTTTCCTGGTAGGTAGGAAACTGAAATCACTGAGATCTTGGACCAGTATGTTCAAATGTGTCAATGAGTACACATGAATTTTCTCCTTGAAAAGTTCTATATTTGGATACTAAAAGAGGAGTAGGGTTGGTTTGTTCTCTTCCGTGGATCATGAGCTCCCTATCAAGGGCTGTGCCTTCCTTAGGTCAGTGTCCCCAGAGACTAATGCAGTTCCTGGAAAAGAGGAGGGGGCTCACGAAGGGTCCAGTGACTGACCGACAGACTGACTAATTGACCCAATGACTGACAGAATGATGGAGTAGATAATTACAGGAAAGATACAGGAGACTGGCCTGGTACATAGGAAATTGAGATCACCAAGATTTGGGGCCAGGATGCTCAAAATGTGATAAATACAAACTGAGAAGTCCCCAGCATAAAAAATTAGAATTTTTAAACTGGGAAAAGAAGAGATTAAAATGCATATGTAATTTGAAAATATGAACATGTATTTATTTATGAGCAAATAAAGCATTTTTTTCAGTTCTAACCACAAAATTTGATTAACATGTTTCCTTATTATGACTCTTGACACAAAAAAGTTTTTTGTTTGCTTGTTTGTCTTTTGCTTTTTTTTTTAAACAGGAAAGAAATCCTGAGAATTACCCTTGCAAGTTAAATACAATTTTTTATTTTACTAAATTTATGTGATATCCTTCTTTCACAGCCAAATAGAGAAATCAGCCATCATTAATTACATTTTTAAACGTGGAACATATAGCCAATAGCAGGAACAACAACAGATTCACCTTCTACAAAGGTAAGTAACACCCTTTCTACTGGTTGATATTAGCAACCATACAGAAAACAACAATAATATATTCCACAGGTGCGGAAACTAAATGTGATTAGGCTCTGAATTGTTGGTAGAGGATATAAATAGAAAAATACAGACACACACATACACATAGTTTTCACATGTAAAGTATTTTATGAACTATAGATGCTTTTTGTCTATTAGATGGCAGCCAATCTAATTCAACTCTATAGACAGCATTAAGTCACTCATTTAACAAAAGGTTAAGGGAGCTGAGAATTACCAGGCAATGTGCTTGATCCTGGAGGCATGTGGGCAAATGCTGAACTCAAGGTGTGCACAATCTAATAGCGAGAACACACCTGGAAATCAAAGTGTCTTAATGGTGAAATGACACTACAGATGATCCATGGCCTCTTCTTGCATAATCCTTCTCTTCATTTCCTCTCTGTCAATTTCATACTTAACCACAATTATGACAGTTCCCACACTGATAATATCCATCCAAGGGAGGGTGGCCAGACAAAGCACAGGATTCCCAGTTAAACTGAATTCCATAAAAATGATGAATGACTTGTAGTATAAGTATGTATTGTTTTAATTCTGGCAACTCTTTTCCTAGGCAAAAATCTACCATACAATCTTTTTCTCTTTCCAGATAAATAAAACATTGTTCTAGAAAGTTGTGGAACAATGCTAACTGCTTAAAATATAAATCATTAGACGAATGGCTTCTAGGAGCTAAGGTTATGTTGACTGCAAAGGGGTATGAAGAGATTATGATGATGATGATGATGATGAATTTTTTTGGTACCAGGGATTGAACTCAAGGGAACTCAAGCACTGAGCCATATCCCCAGCCCTATTTTGTATTTTATTTAGAGACAAGGTTTCCCTGAGTTGCTTAGAGAATCACTGTTGCTGAGACTGGCTTTGAACTCACAATCCTCCTGCTTTAGCCTCCCAAGCCACTGGGATTACAGGTGTGCACCATCATGCCTGGCTAAAGAGATTTTATCTTAATTGTGGTGGTATTTTATGATTGCATGCATCTGCTGTAATTTATAGGACTCTATAATTAAAAAAGGGTAGATTTAATTATAAGTCATTACCACCTAAATAAATACAACTTCTAAAATTAGTCAATGAATATATATATATTTTTTTGCAAAGTTCTTTAATAGACATTAAAGAACAGTACCAGAAGATGACCAGATTCTGATGTCTGTTTCTGTGTTCAATCTCCCACAACATCACACCTTGCATAGCCCCCAGGGGCAGACTGAACACTGTAGGAGGAGGAAGAGGAAGGCAGGGTGGGGGGGAGGAGGAGAGAGAGGAAGAGGAGGAGAAGGAGCAAGAGTAGCTCCAGACAGAGGAAACAGAGAAGCAGTCCCTCTTTCCCATGGCCACTGAGCAGTCCAAAGTAAGTCTGAGTCAGAGACTCATATTATCTATGTCTATGACACAAGTGTTTTTTATGAAGATTCCCATTTGTCAAGGACACAGTATTGCTCAAGCAGCATCCTCTCTATTCAGAAAAAGGATGTCTTCTATTCTATTCAGAAAGATTCCAAGTGAAGTTTAGCAACCTCCACAATTCCCTGGCCCAACCCATGATCTTTCTCTAAGGTATATACTCTGTAGAGTTTCTCTTGCAGAGACATGAAAATAGTAAAGAATGGTGGGGGATAGTTTGCTGTGGCAGGGCTCATTCAATACTCCTTCCTCTGGGTCAAACTAGGGAAGAGGAACCAAGAAAGGTATGGGAGATAACATTAATTTTATGTTTGTATAGCACTGAGTACTGTGAGTTTTGTTTACATTATTTCAGTTAATCCTCATAATATCCTTGTAAAATAGATATACTAGCAATTAAATTTTACAAATAATTTTTTTCATTATCACATGGATAAGAAGTAACAGATATGGGATTCAAACCAAGATTTGAGTCACTAACACTTGACTACAACTGTTATAGGTGGGAAAAAGGAATAAATGAAGAAAATATAATACTGAAGCACTTTAAAATCAAAAAATACCTCTCCTTCAAATTCCATCAATTGGACATTTGTACCTAAAACAGAAGCAGACACAGCACAGCTGCTTGATAAATACTTGTGAATGAATATTTTATAAAAGCTCTAAAAGAAAGGGTATGTGTGTGGGTGAAACAGATTCAGAGATCATAATGGCTTGACCTTTCTCAATTTTAGAAGTTGCAAGACAAGAGATCAATGTCACAAAAATGTAGGGGGAAATAATTTTCAGCCTCCCTGAATTCTTTATCCAGCCAAATTTAATCAAGTACAAGGGTAAATTAAAGATACTTTAAGATTTGTAAGATTTCAAAAATAAGCTATAGGATGATATATCGAAGTAAAATGAGTAAGGAAAATTTTTTAAAAATAGGGAAGCATAAGTTCCCAAAAACAAAAATAACACAAACAAAATAACCAAGAGAGTCAGTACATGGGGAAGACAAAGAGAAAATGTATAATGATAATTAGGGAAAAATTTAGCCTGTCATCATGCCGAAGTTTTGGAGTACAATTAGTTCAGACAGGGGCGTCTTCTCAAGTCTCCTATCAACATGGCTGAAGCTTGCAGTGGGCATCGGGGGAGGGGACCCCAAGGTTTCCAGGCACTTTCCAAACACAGAGCCATCCCCAGGCTACTTTTGGCTAAGAGCCTGAGATCCTCCTCTCTCTTCCACTTGTACATATGGGTCTAGGGACCATCAGAGTCTATATTGCTGCTATGAAGATCCTCTTGTCTTCTGACTTCCTCCCACTGTGGCCCACCACAACTGACCACTGATTCCTCCTCAGATGCTCCTGTGCTCAACTCCAGTCCTCTTCACCCTTGGACTCTATCTCACTGGTTTCCAGGTCCTCCCACTGGGCCTCAAGAAAGGGGCCTGCATTTTCCCAGTGGGGGACTAAAAGTCCTCTTGTCCTTTTCTGTGTCCTAGACCTTGATCCTATCTAAAATTCATGTCATTAGATAGATGTACCACCTCCTTATTGTAGATCTCAACCCCTCATTTATTGAAGATTTTAGGCCTGCCTCAATGACTCTCTTTACTGCACTTCCTATCATAATTCTCATGATTTCAGTATTGTAGCAACCCTTCCGGTACCCTGACTTCTCAGTTACTTGATCTTGTATCTTCCATTGATCTTGTCCTTTGTTCCCTCTCAGCCATCCATTACTGTTACATTGCTGACTTTGTCATTACTAACACTTGCACTTGTTCCTTGATAATCTCAATTAAAAGTATTCCACTCTCCAATATATCTTCTTATTTTTTCAGCTGATTTCCTTGGCGACTCCAATTCTCAATCATTCTTTTCATCACAATATTTAATACATTAACCACCATATCTTCATGCGTCTTATCATGTTCTTAATTCCTTAATTATTATACAGCTTAGATTTATGGCCTGTCATTATAATAACTTCTTACATATACCCTAACTCCTTCAATCCTACCTCTCTCCCTCCCTAATCTTAAATAAAATTTATGTTAGCATTTGAACCTGGCTTAATACAGAATACTCAATTATGCTACCCAGTCTTACATTAAATTTGCTACATTTACATAGCTAATTATCTTGTCTTTGTTAACTCAATCCATATCTTATCTTCCCTTACTTCCAATACTATTTACAAGATCCTCACTCTTAGATAATAATTTTTATTCTTAAAATGCTTATAAAGTAGATACAACTCTAATAATAAAATTTTGGCATTCTCCCTCTGCCATATCAATCAACAAACTTGCATAGTACTCATATTGTACAAGTTCCTTTCCTATAACAGTGATCACCTCACTCCAATTTATGGTAAATCCTTCCATTGGTTCCCTTTTCCTCTTTCTGCTCTAGGGTATTGTTTCAGTAATTATCCTTTTTCACCTGCAATTGACTCTTAAATGAATCATTACCATTAGCATATAAAAATGACATATCTCCTATCTTAAATAACAAAACAAAAAAACCTCTATTGACTCTATGCCATCTAACTATCCCACAATTTCTGTAGTTTTTTTTTTGCAACAAAACCCCCTCATATTCATGGTCTCCAGCTTCTCTACTCTGTTGAACTCACTTGAAGAAGGTTTTTTTTTTTTTTAAATACTGAAGATTGAATTCAGAGGCACTTAACCACTGAGCAACATGCTCAGCCCTTTTTGTTTTTTATTTAGGGACAGGGTCTCCCTGAGTTGCTTAGAGCCTTGCTAAGTTGTTGAGGCTGGTTTTAAACTCACAATCCTCCTGCCTCAGCTGCTGGAGCTGTTGGGATTACAGCCATGTGGCCATCATGCCTGACTTGAAGCAGGTTTGACCTTCACCACTCTACCAACCTGTTCTTGTCAAGGTCAATTGTGCCCAACATTTAGCCAAACCTAATGTTAAACATTGGTTCTTTCTTATTTTCCTCATTTATTTATGTCTCAGGGTCTAAGATCAATCCTCAGACATTTTCTCCATCTCCACTCACTACCTTGGTTATCTCATTTAGTGTCATTGCTTAAAATACCACTTATATGCTTCCTATTTGTATCTCCAGCTTGGGTCTTCTTCCCCTTGAACTCCATATTCATTTCTAATCACTTACTAAACAACTCTATTTGAATGAATAATATACATAAATGTAAAGTTTTCTCTAAAACCAAA
Organism: Callospermophilus lateralis; assembly: GCF_048772815.1. Classification (NCBI taxonomy): domain Eukaryota; kingdom Metazoa; phylum Chordata; class Mammalia; order Rodentia; family Sciuridae; genus Callospermophilus; species Callospermophilus lateralis. Next base: position 702,827 of record NW_027514360.1, read on the forward strand.
CTTTTGTTTTATTCCCCCAATCCTGTTCTTCCTATTCCAGTGAGTGGTGGCCCTGCTTTAGGAGTTCCTCAGCAGTAATCTTGGAGTTATCCTTGTCTTTTCTCTTTCTTTCATAACACTTATTCAGTCCAATAATAAACTGTGTTCAAATATATCCTGTAATCCAAGCCACTGTCTCTTACCTTGATTTTTACTAAGGTTTTAAATAATAGTCGTCCTTTTACCCTGTTGCTCACTTAATAGTATATTCTTTTTTTTTTTGAGTTACAGTATAATCCATTTAATTGGAAACTACATACACTTACATCATTTTCTCTCATTTCAATCTTTTCCTCCAACAAAACAGAAGTTAGTATCAAGTTCATTTGATAGCACTTCCGTAATTTCCAAACACTTTAAATTAATGAGTAAGTTAACAGAGGCAAAATACCTGCTGCAGTTTGGATTTTAAATGTTCTCCAAAAGTGCATCTGTTGGAGGCTTGGACTTCAGCTCATGACATTACTGGGTCATGGTGGAACTTTGCATGGGACCTAGTGTGAGGTCTTCAGGTCTTTGGGGGCATGCCCTTGAAGGGCATCTTCCTCTTCCTAGCTTTCTGGCCAGAGATAAGCAGCTTTGTTCTACCACATGTTCTTTTGATATGGCACCATGGGCCCAAAACAACTGGGCCAACTGATCATGGATTGAAACCACCAAAACAAAACTTCTCATCAGTTGAACATCTCAGATGTTTCTATAGTAACAGAAAGCTAACACATTGCCCTTCAGTTAAACTTCCCCAAATCTCTTTCTTCATCAGTACCAGTACAATGCAAGTTGAGTACAAAAGTTAACATCAAGTTTATGGACATTCTCTTTATACAAACAGAAAAAGTAGCAGTGAAAAGGGAGTAATATTGACATTTAGAATTTCCCTTCCTCTCATGTATGTAGCAGATGCAGGGTGAGCACATTTCAGAATTAACTCCCTAATACGTTAGAGATACCCTTGAAGAATCTAACATGATGGTTTCACTATCCAGGAGATTATTACAGCCAGATGGATGTGAAGAAAGGCAGTTACTAACCAGGTCTCAGCAAGCAGAACAGCTGTCAGTTTATGACTCTGCTGCCACTAAAAGAACACAAAGATAACATGCACCCAAATACATATAGGAACCCAATACCAGTGGTAGAAATTGTAACAGAAATATATTTCTCATGCAAAATAGGCCAAATGACAAATACCTGCACAATACAAATAAAGATCTGAAAATTAAACTTTCTCTTTTGGGGGGTACTGCCATGATTCTGTGGTTTTAATGGGTGTCATTCCCATGTTAAACTTGCAATTCTATAAAACCATGATTAAGAGTATAGAAAGCATATTTTGGAAGAAACCTGGGTGTGTGAAAGATTGCTATGAAAAAAATGAAAACAGGAATGATAGAAGTATACTTTCTTTTATATACAAAAATGAAGGCCCAAAATATGGTTTGTTGAAGTAGCTATCAACAAGATGTTAAATTATTTTTCCTTTGCTTTGGTTAAAACAGCCTTGGAACAGCAGTCAGTTCCCCTTCTACTAACAGCATATAAACACAGTGACAGGACTACTTTTAGTACAGAATAAACAACTTTCAAGAAAAAAATTAAATTAATTTTAAACTAAATTAAACATTTTTACCAATAAATAATTTCTTTTAAAGTAGCATCTTCATCCTACAATCTCGGGCAGAACATATACACCAATTTAAAAAATAAAGTTTCTCCCACAATAGTCATTACAGGTGTTAATGTAACAAGCTATTAAATGAAATTACTTTAATGTACTTAAAAAAAATTCTAGCAACCAAACATGAATTTTAACAGTTGTCATTTTCTACAATTGTACATATTCTAAAATAATTGACTAATACTTTCTTACAGAACATAATTCAAACTATTGTTGGCATTTCAATATATTCCTAACGAAATGGTTAAAAGAACATTTAGTACACCAAATCTGAAACAGAATTTATAATTCTGATTTACAGCTAATAAAAGGCAATCAATTCCTATTTAAACTGTAACCAGTGATGAAATATACTTCAATAACAAACATTTGGTCTCACAATCTTTAATATTGGTTAAAAACAGTCTGATGTTTGTTGCTCATGGAAGTTACTTTAATCCAATGTGCAAAAAAGGTGCAGCCATCTGCTTTTACTTGAAATACATAAGACCAACACTACTATTTACACTTAGAAGATTTTTAAATTTATTAATTTAAGCAAGCATATTGCATCTCTTTTATGAATAAATCATGTGCCACAGAGAGCCTAAAAGCTGGATGACATTCCATTAAGCCACACAAATGTTTCTTGTCCTAATTTTGAACCTAAATATAAATCCAATTTCAAAATCAATTAAGAATTATTTTCATCTAATAAGTCTTGGAATTGTTGCACATATGAAAACCTTGTCTCTGAGAGCTTTTACTCCTCTCACCACTGGTCTACTCCACAAACTCCTTTTGTTGCAGAAGGACAATGCCCCCAAAAGAGGAACCTGTGAAGACAGCCCTAAGCACCAGCATCCTGTGCATTCACAGGATGATGTAGTACGTACGACTACAGCTTTGGGGGTAGACATGGGGCAATGGAAATGGATGAAGAAACACTTCAGCAAAGCAATTATTACCTGTGCACAAAAACAAGGTAAAACAGTGACAGAAAAAGTGAACAAACCAAATATAAATCTAATACCATTCTGCATTTCCAGAACTTGGTTTCACACTTGCGCAGTGTTCTTGGTCAATCACCCACCAGCATTTTCTGGGTCTGTATGAAGAACGTTTATTAAGTTATTCAAACTGCTGTTTTGACCATAAGTCACATGTGACTATGACAATTAAGAAATCAATTTACTCGATTATTACTCTGTGCAGTGCACTCACAACGCGAGTGTAGAGGATTAAAAATAGAACAGAAGTCTCTCACCTCTAAAATGGACACAGGAGTTCTCAAATTAAAATCATAAAAAAGAAGGGGAGGGGAGCTTATTGGCAACAATAGACACTAGAGAGGACACTGAAATGGTTTGGTCAGAACTTAGGAATGTAATTTCCTTGACAAAGTTTTAAAAATACCTAACCAATACACTGCCTTATGTCTAGCAAGTACACTGCTCCATTCATTTCCATGAAAACATAATAACTGGTGTTCGCTGATCACGATCCATGTAGTCCCAGTCTCGGCTTCCCAGGCGTAGCACTCGGGTCCTGCCACCTCTAGCTACAGGCTATTGTCTCCAACTGCTGCTCGGCTTCTGCAGCCATGGCTGCAGCCTGCAACTGTTCAGTCTCGCTCTGGATGGCACTGGGGGTAACCTGCTTTCTCTCGCTGTGCATATTGTTCTCATGTCTCTTCAGATCCGAAGCTTTGGCAAAGGCCTTGGTGCAGGAGCCACACACAAAGGGCTTTTCACCTCTGTGCCTCCTTTCATGGTCCTTAAGGTGAGACTTGTGTTTGAAGGCTTTGTCACACATGTGACATGCGAATGGTCTTTCATTACTGTGAACTCTCTCATGCTTCTTTAAGTCTGGGGCACAAATGAATGATTTTCCACACACCTCACAACTGTAAGGCTTATACCCTGTGTGGATTTTTAGGTGTTCCTTCAGGTGGGCCTGGGTGGTGAACCCTTTTGTACACATTTCACATACAAATGGCCAGTCTGCGGTGTGAAGTTTCTCATGCTTCCTCAATCTGCCTTCATCAGAAAATGTCTTACCACATGCTTGACAGGCAATCTGCTCCCGATGGTGACCATAAAGTAAGTACTCAAACTTCATGTCACTGGTAGCAGTCCAGCCTGGTGTCTCTTCATCTTTTACCTCACTCATTCCATCATTAAATGTTAAGGCTTGAGGGGTCTGGGACCCCAAATCTTTGGACTCTGGGGTCTCCATGGATTCTACTTCCTGACCATAGCAATTTACTTTTCGAACTTCCTTGCTCCCCAACTCTTTCAAAATTGCTTCCTGAACCCTGAGTGTAGTCATAGGTGACTTGCCGTCCTCTTGACTTGGGGGGGGGTGTCTTCTACTGTGTCGTCTGAAGGACTGTCATCCTGATCCCCTATTTCTTCCACATCATCATCCTGAGTGTCAGCAGTATCTCCAATGGGGCGATTTATTTTGAGGCAATATTTACTCTTTGATTGGCCATTATTTTCATCAGGACTAGATACATCTTGCTTCTGAGAACAGAGTTTATCCAAAAATCTTATACCAAGAATCTGACCGGATGACATCATTAGGTTAACATCTTCCTTTTTCATGGAGATCTTTGCTGTGTACATGTAGTTCAGGACCTCTTCAAATATATCAGAACAAAGAAAATCTATCTCTATTACTGAAGAGCTATCTACCTCAAGCTTCTTGAAAAGCTTTTTAAAGTAGGTGCTGCAGGCGGCAAGAACACATCTGTGTGCTCTGAATTTCACATCTTCAACCACAATAGCAATATCACAAAATTCTCCTTCCAGGCGTTGTTCATTTAGTGTTTTCAGAAACAGAGTTTTATGATCATCGTCATTGTATTTAATGGTTTCAGACATACTGATGAAAAACTCCATGAACAACTCAGGCAATTATCTTAATGCCTTAAACGCCAAAATCTTCAGATCAGAATAACTCTGATCAGGGTCACACCAGACCTGTGTGATATCGAGCACACTTGTCTTTAAGATTGAACTTGTGAAATTCTGGTATTTTATCTCTATCCCCACAGTCTCAAAGAAATTTAGCTTTTTAACTCTTAGCCGAAGAACTTTTTCCTGCACTCTAATCTTAAAAACCAAAACACTTTCTCTACTAAACCATGACCAAATAAACTGGTATAGTAGGAGCAAAGGACTTGAGCTATAATACAGTCCCACAAAAACAAAACAAAACAAAACAAAAAACAAAAAAAAAAAAACTGATGCAAACCTCTAACCTAAAGACCAAAATTCCCTCTATAGAAAACACTAAGCCAACTAGAATACTAGGGGGGTTTCTCATCTGCAGTGTGAAGGCTGGGCAAAATTATTTCTAAGGATGCTTCTTACTTGACCATTTTGCTCCCTGTTCTTTAGGGTCCCCAGGGACTACAGTCACCCCCCCAGAGAGAGGGCAGTCCAGGGAGAAGTTTCCTACCCTGTCACTTCCTACTGATGTAACTTCTGGGGCTTAGAAAATAAAAGTGCACCGGTCATACAGTGTCCATGTGTGTCCTGTGTGTGCGCATGTGTTTTCCTTTTGTGGCTAGTGTGTATTTGGCTGTCCCCCTCCTCAAGATCTCTTGAGGACCTGAAAGGAGAGACCATGTGTTCACTGGCTCATTTTTTTCTATAGAGATGTTCCAATTGCTAAGTTCAGATGAGTCAAACCGGAAGACAGCCATTGCCAGTATTTATGTGGGTAAGTGCAAGAAAAGATGTAGCCCCCAACTACACCTCCACAATAAAGCTTCCCCTATGCAACTGCTCCCCAAATCGCGAGCGCACAGAGCCGCTGTGGGGGTGGGGATGGCCCTAGCTTGGCGCCAAGTGCAGCCCGCCCGGTGCCGCCCCTCGGAGCCCCGGGCCCCACCGCGCCGCCCCCAGCCGCCTGCAGAGGAGGGGGCTGAGACCCCCGCTCACGCACTCCCGGGTGCGCCCTCAGAGCTCGGGAAGCTGGCCGCGCGCCGCCCGGGCTTTACACGTCCTAGGAAAAGGGACAGGAGGGAGGGGAGGAAACCCAGACCCTGCAGTACCTCCCTCCGACAGCGCACTCGGCTGCCGCAAACTCGTTCCCCAGGCCTCCTCCCACCCTTTCCCAGCCACCGCCTCCCACCTCTGGCCCTGCGGTCCCTGGCTCTCCTACCTTCGCTTTACCAGCTTCTATCTTTCTCCTTCTTTCTTCGTCCTCCATGGCTTCTGCGGGGTAGGCAGGGAAAGAACACGGAGGGGGTCGGGGGTAGAAAGGAAAAATCGGTTCAGACCGAGGTGGGACGGCTAGCTCCGCGACCCAGGCCACAGGGCCCAGCTGGGAGCTGCCTCCCCACCCGAACAAAACCAGTCAGACGCTGCAATCACTGGCGAATCCTCCTCGTCCACACGAGTACAGCGGTCGCCACCGCCATCTTCGTCTCCACGTAAACACAGAGTGAGGCGGGAGTCAAGACACGTCACAGAGCGCAGGCGCCTCGAACTCCGCGTTGCCTGGCAGGTGCCAGGCTGAGAGGGACATGGTAAATAGAGTGAAAACAACATTATCAGAAATAGTTTAGATGTTGCAGTGGTATACACCTGTAATCCCAGCTACTCAGGAGGCTGAGGCAAGATCCTGTCTGAGGGGAAAAAAAGGGGGGGAGCTTACATTATAGCTCAAAGGTAGAGCACTACTGTTCTTTATCTCCACTACTGCAAGAACAAAACTAAACAAAGTATGTACATTATTTCATTTGTATAAACATGTGCTTTTCGAATGGGATTGAAAAACTATTATAAATATAGTTATTCTTGGGCTAGGATATAGCTCAATGGTAGAGCACAAGTTCCTAGGTTTAGTCCCCAACACCAAACAAAATTTATAAAGCAGTTCTACTAAACATAGTTAACTTTGAACAGACACATAATCAGCAAACTTAGATCAAGAGGTGGAAATAGAGAAATGGCAACAGTCTCTGCTTTCCAAAGTAGGAGAGACAGATGCTCCTGGGTAATAAGTACAGTGAAAGGTTGGATTTTGGATCTTACCCCCCCACACACAACATTTTGTTAAAATATTTAAAATGCTACTGACTCATTTTCTAGAATATTTTATAAGGAAAACTCTCAATATCAATTAAATGCAACCTAGCATAGTGCTTTTCAAATAGCAGGTATTCAATAAGTGTTTGCTTCTCTCCAGCTGTGCATGCTGGCAAGATGAGCTGGTCAAAAGAGCTGGCTGCAACGTTAAAGTAAGGAAACAGCTAAGAATCATGCAACCCATGGACACCAGTTTCTCAGGTGGAGAATGGGCCTGCTCTGCCACCTCAAGGGTCCTCTTCCACGCTGGAAGGCAAGAGGGCAAGAGAGCGAGTGCACTTGGAACCCATCTGTTTATTAGGGAAAAGACATTTGATAGAATGTTCCACCCCAATAAGGCAGGGGATAGTGTTTCAGCAGGGGTTGCCCAATCCTGTTGGGTACTGCTCAAGCCCAGAGCTGAGGCTCTTCCTTGATGAGTGGGGGTAAAGGCCACTTGCTTGTTATAACACATGGTGTGGCATATGTTGCCAGTCCAATATCCCCTTTACTCAAGGCTTTTGGAGGGGCTTAGCTCATGCACAGGGCAGTCCCTGACATTTGCTTCTTGAATGAATGAGCAGAATGACAGAATAAGTTCTTAATGAGTGTAGTGTTACCAGCTAGGTTGGAATTTAATAAGAGTAATCCAGAATTTTCTTAATTAGAAGTCTCTTATTGCTGGTATCAGAAACCACCTAAAATGATCATTTCCCAAAATTTATTCAGAGACTTGGTTCTCCAAGTATCTCATTTATTCATAAGACTTAAGTGTTAACATTTGATAATAGTTTTACGACATACAACTTTTTAATCTTTTTCTTGGTAATTGGTCTTCTGTTTCTTTCTCTCTAGATTTCTCTAAATTTCCTTTTTCAAGACCTTTTAATAAATGATCATTTTAAAATTCTCATGTATACAGTATAGTATAATTTAAAATTTTTTTAGTTGTAAATGGACACAGTACCTTTATTTTATTTATTTATTTTTATATGGTGATGAGGATTGAAACCAGAGCCGGACATCTTGCTAGACAAGTGCTCCACCATTGAGCCACAACCCCAACCCCTACAGTACATTCTGTACATTGTCACTGTCTTGATCTTAAAATGTTCCTTTCATTTTGTTACTCAGGTATTTTCAGTCTTATTAATCTATTTAATGTTTATTTGACCTCCATGCAAGTCGGTGTAGATTCAGAGATAAAAAAACCCACAGGCCTGCGCCTAATATTTTCACATTCTAATAGAGTAGAAAGTCAACCACAATACAGTAAGTGAAGTGCAGATAATCACTTATTTACTCATTTGATAAATACATTTGTGCACTTATTGCTTGTTATATCTTGTGCTAGACTGTAGAATGTGAAAGACATGGAATCTGTTAAATACAAGCTTCACTTAGTTAGTAGTAGGCAGAAACAAAAACAGATATTTATAAATTTAGGAGTGTAATATTATTCTGGCTCTATAAAAAACACAAGGGAGGAATATCTGATTCCATTTGGCAGTTAGAGAAGGCTTCTTGCTTGGATAAACTCTGAATGAAGCCTTGAAGTTTTGAGAAAAACTTGGTGAAAAAGTAGAGAGGTGTGGGTAGAAACTTCAGGAAAATGAGACAGGAAGAGTAAAGCACTGAGGTGTGGAACAGTTTGACTTCCTTGGGGGAAGTTGTACAAGAGCTTGGTATTATTGGAGTATAAAGGTATAAGCAAGATAGGGCAAGAGATGAAGCTGAAGAAGGTAGGTCTGGGCTCTATCCTGAGGGTCTTGAATTTCATGTTAAGGAGATTTTTATCCTGAAGGTTGTGGGATATGTTGATGGGTTTTAGGACAATGAGTAATATGGTTACATATACATTCATTCATTTAAATTTTTGCATTTAAAAATTATTTTTAACTGATACTTAAAAAGATTGAGTTTCAGATTGATCCATTTTGCAGCTGTATCGAGGATAGACTTGACGGTAAAACTATTTAGAGGCTGTTGAACTACAATTGAGACAGTGAAATAGGAGTGAAAGTGTGGGGATAATCAAGAAATATAGAGAGGATAAAATCAGAACGTGATTGGTTGGTAAAGGAGAGAACATGGATAGAAGGTTGGTGTTATCACTAAGAGAAAAAGAAGAACAGTTTCAGTTGTTGACTTCAGGCAAGATTGGGAAATCAGTTTGGGATATTTTGTATTAGAAGTTCCTTATGAGACACATCTGAGTGGAATTTTTCAAAAATTTTGTGGAGAAAAGTATAACCTATAGTGGCTAACCCAGATTGTTTGGGATCAAGTGTGACTTTGTCATTTAGTGGCTATATGTCTTTATAAAGTTATACTTAACCTCTCTGTAACTCAGTAACTCATCTGTAAATGTTGGTACTGGGGTTGATGTGAAGATTTAGCCTTTTAGTATAAAATACTTTAGAATTTTGTCAGGCTGTAAAAAGTCTTAAAGAATTATTAGCCATTCTTAAAATCATTGTCATGTTGGAATTTAGAAGATTAAAGCTATATAGCAGAAAACTAGAGTAGAGAAATATGCTGGGATCAGATAATGAGGGGCTGTATGTATCACTTAAAAGTAGTATGAATTTTAACCTAAATATAGCAGAAAACTTTTTTTTTTAAGTGTGATATATCTTAACCTCTGAAAGGGTTCTTTCCAAATAATTTATTATTTTTAGGTAGGTATGCTGCCACCAGGTGGTAGGTATGTGTTACTGTTGTACAAATGAAGCAATAAAACTATTATTTCTTTTAAATGAAGTATTGATTTGATTAAGATTGCTGAATATAAACAGTCTAATTCTGGTAGGACTTCTTTGTTTCAAAACAAAAACTAAGATTAGTTAAGATGAGGTAAGAGAGGGTTGTTGTAAAAATGCAGAGATTTCAGAGGAAGGACAGAGAAGTGTAGTAGGGCCTCAGAGAATCTGAAAAGCCATGGGAAATTGATGCCATTCTTGCCACCATTTCTTATCTCATTTCCATATTTTTGTATATTAACTTCCTTTATTTACACATCAGTTTGTGTATGAACAAAAATTATAGGGTGAATTTTCAAACCTATGCTATATAGTGGAATGGTTTCCCATTAAATACATTTTTAAAAATTTTTTTAAAAGGCAAAAAAAAAACCCAATATATAAACAGTGGAAGCAAATCTCATAAAATAAACCACTATCCGGTGGTTCCCAAATTTTGCTGTACACTTGAAGCTCCTGGTAAGCTTTTTAAAAGTTCTTTTTACTGTTTAGAACACACCCCATGCCAAAATCAGAAAGTCTCACTATTTTAAAAAGATTTTCAAAGAGCAGAAAAGTTTTAAACCCATTGATAGAGCCACTTTGCATGATTTTGCAATACTTGAGTGATTATATATTATGATTTCTTATAAGCCAGGTACTTTACTTGGTGTGCTTCTGTAAGGATTATTTAATGCCAGAAGGAAAACTGGCTGTATTGGATATAGAGAAAAGTGTCTTGGGCTGCAATTTATCTTGTAGGATGATCATGTGTACTGTAATTTAGAGGTCATTTTAGTGGTGTGGCTGTAATTACATGAGGATCAAATTATGCACTAATTTTAGAATCTTTCATACAAGATATCTCTTCTCTATAACCTTTCTGGACAGCTCTGCTACTTCCTTGTTCCCTACTTTCAAGAGAAGAATCTAATTGATTCACCCCTCTTATCAAAAGAGGGTGAAAACAGATGTCATGGATGGTAGAACTTGTAAGTACTGGCCAGTTCCCTCAGAAGGAAGTTCTACATACTTTAAAAGTACTTCAGTATTTCACCTACAGAAGAATGCATGGTAAATATATATATATATATATATATATATATATATATATATATATATATATATATATATATATATATATTATTAAAACAAGTGAAAAAAAGACCTCTACACCTATCACTTAGATTAAAAACATTCATGTATCAATGCATTAAAATCTTTATCTAATTCCACCCCTAGCACCTGAGCTAACTATAGTTCTGAATTTATCATCACCTTGCTTTTTATGCCACATATGTGTACATAAACTATACTTAGTTTTCTGTTTTTGAACTTAGTGGTGTCATTATGTGAAGTCTTCAGTGATTTTCCTTTTGTTCAATATCATTAGAGCATTTTCACTCCTGCGATAGTATTCCCTTATAGAAATTTATCTCAGTGTCCATTCTCATCAGTGAGCATTTAGGTCATTTCCAGTTTTGTTACTGTTACAAATACTTCTACTGTGTTAGGTTTTGTCTGCAAGTGCCAAGGGTTTAGAGTTGGATAGAAATCATGAATCCTGTGTTCCCTTAGTCCTTGAGTACTAGAGAGTGTCTTTGAAAATGAGGTAGAAAGAGGGAGTGAAATCAAAAGCAACCTGGTGAGGCTGGGGTTGTAGCTCATTAGTACAGCAATTGGCTAGCAGGTATGAGGCACTGGGTTTATAAAAATAACTTAATAAAATGGGAATTGTGTTTATCTACAACTAAAAAATAAAAAAAAGAAAAAAAGCAAAACTTGTATTTGTTAATATTATCTACATGGTTTCATTATATAAATCATCAAACAGACGTCCCTGGGAACTATTGATGAACACTGGATACCCATTGACCATTAACATGGATCACTGAACTGAACAGAGGTAGCAGTTCCTTTATTTTTTTTCTATTTTTTTTAGTTGTAGATGAACATAATATCTTTATTTATTTCCTGTGGTGCTGAGGATTAAACCCAGTGCCTCACACGTGCAAGGCAAGTGCTCTACCACTGAGCCAACCCCAGCCCAGTTCTTGTATTTTTGAGTTGATATTTCCTGCCAAAACTATATGCTTACCAGAAGGAATCACTTATAACCTAGACTTAAAAATTAATAAATAATAAAATAACCTGCATGACAGTGACAGTAGGTGGTATCTGATACCACCTACCTCTGCTTCATTTCACTGTCATGCAGGTTATTTTATTATTCATTTGGATGTGATTTTTAGTAGGTATATAGTTTTATTATTCTTTAAGAAAATACTTATTATTGTTGGTGGAATGGCAGTGGCAGGAGAAGACAGCCTGAGACATAAGCATACAAAGACTGAGTACACTATCCCAAGCAGCAATTGTAAATGATATTCTTGCTAGACATTTTCTATCAAGCATCTGAAATGAAACTCTCACATTGATTTGGATTGCTCTAGAGCCAGGAGTACAGGCTTCAGTTGACTTCAGGCTAAAAAGAAAACACTCTTGGTTTTCATCATAAACATAGGAACCAATGTGATAGTAAAATGAAATGAGACTCCAATATGAAACTGTAGCCACTGCTTTAGCATTTATCACTTTGTTCCTCACTCTGTCTTGGTATTCTAGTGCTAATATCATTGTATTGATTCATGGAAGAAACAAAAAAGATTGTTTCATGACCTAAGTTTTTTGTTGTATATGTTTATATGTGCATATTAGATACAGAGATCTCTCTGTGCATGCATATATACTTACATGCATCTATATGTATAAAATAAACAGATGTAAATGGAAAACATAGGCACCATAAAAAATAGTTATAGTAACATATGGAGCCATGATAATATTATCAGTGAATATTCCTTAAAGATATGTAGGGGTAGAAGGCAGTAAAGATCTTTCAAAGAAGAAAAAAATTACCTGTAGTCTCATAATCTACAAGTAATTATTTTTAATAATTTGTTTTAATTTTTAATAGTTTGTTAATATGTACATATATATTTAAAAACTCCACTTGATTCATTTTATGCAGTTTTGTGCTCTTATTTTACCCAGCTTTATACTGAGAACATTTTCCCACATTAGAATTTTTTGAAAATATTTTTTGACATCTGCATAACATTACATTGCATTAAGTAATTATACCCATGTGTAGCCATGGACCTGAATATATCATCTTAGGGTTTTTTTTGTTTGTTTGTTTGTTTTTGGTTAAAGAAACTATGTAGGAGTTCTGAAGTTCTGAGAAATAATGCCTATAATTAATGCCTAGAGGTGCCTCTTTCACAAAAAATTAGTTTTTAAAAATTTAGCAATTATTCAGAGCTTATATGCAGTCACTGTTCTAGACCTGGAGTGTATAATGATTGATTTTTATTAAAAATCCCCTCCTTTATGGAACTTTCTAGTAATTTGTTCTGAATGATACTTAATAACATGAGAATAAAATAATGTTTTGGTAATTTTATGTACTTAGATGTTATTCGTTCTGAACACTGAATCATTCCACTTTCTCTGTATCCTATACCATTTTTCAGTTGGAATTATTTAGTAATAGCTATATACTTTTTGTTGACTTGTATTTTCAAGCAACAGTTTACAAATTTTCATAAGTAAAATGCTGGTTTCCTTAGAATTGCAGGTAAAGAAAGGAGAAAGGAAAGGAAATAATTGAAAAATTTTCTCAAAAAACCTCAAGACCTGGAGGAAATTTTAAATGATTCTTCTAATGCATCTCTTCATTATACAGTTGAAGAAACTGAATTCTCCTGATGTAAAGTGGCTTGTCCACTGTCACATAGCTAGTACTATATGACAGCTCAGCACTATATTATATGTAGTCCATATTGTTTTGAAATTCAAGAAATATTTGGGTTGTCTGTATACCCAGGCCATGAAGTACACAAAATTAAGATGATTCCTTAAGCTAAAGAATCTGTTTTCTTTTTAAACATGAAGGTGATCGAATTGAATGAGATTATAGGCTATAAATAGGTTTGGTTGCTCAATGATTTAAAGTCTTATGGTCTTTTCCATTCTTGATTTCCTTAGTTTTATTTAGCACTATTTTTTTCTTACAGGTTTTTGTTTTGTTTTGTTTTTTTGAACGGGGGGTGTGTCTTGCTAATTCTGAGGCTGACCACAAACTCTTACATTCAAGAGGTCCTTCTGCCTCATCCTCTCAAATAGCTGGGACTACAGGCATTCTCCTAGGCCTGGTTTGTACCTTTTTGTTATTTTGGAAAATATGATTCAGAGCATCCTAATATGTTGCTTTTATCTTTGCTCTCATTTGCCCTTCTTCAGCTGGTTTTTAGGTTATTCGTTATAATCTTTTTGTTTCCATGGTTAGGCCACCAAAGTTTTTCTGTGATAGTTTATATAGCTTCTTGTTTATCATCCATAAAGAAATATTAAAAAGGCTTAATGACAGCCCTGCAAAGAACAAATAATCACCATAATTAGAATTATTTGGGATTTCTTCCATTTTCTACAGGAAAAACATAAAAATCACTTTTTATAGTTATTTTTAAATACTATAGAGATTACCAGATTACATATTTTTGTAACATTCTCTTTGAGGTATGTGCATTTTCACGTTTGTTTTTCCTCTCATCAAAAAACACTTGTCAGTTTGGCAATTTCATTTGTTCATGCTTTAAAATTAATGTTCTAGGATTGTGAAATACAATGAAAAAGGACGTAAAAATACATAGAAAGCAAATTAGTATAATGAAAGGTTGGATTTGGAGTCAGATACTCTAGTTCTGTTTTGTTTTGCCACTGATTATAATATTGATCAGGTAACAATGATTTTTTAAAATATTTTTTTATTTCTACACAATACATTTATTTTGTTTATTTACTTTTATGGGTGCTGAGGGCCTCGCATGTGCTAGGCGAGCGCTCTACCGCTGAACCACAACCCCAGCCCCTAACAAATTGATTTTTATATATCAGCTTCTACATTTTTGTCTCAGTAAGATATTTTCTGACCTCTCCCCACAGTCCCACAAATTGAATTTCCATTGTATGCTGTCTTTAATGCATATACTTTCTCTTCAAAGCACTTTTTATAACTTGAATGTACATATTTCTTTTTTGTTTAATATTATCTTTCTTACTAGATTGCAATTCATGAGAGTTCATATGTGTTATTTATCACTACATGCCCTGTCATAGCTCATGATAGGCAGTCAATAAGTATTTGTTAAATAACTGAACTATATACTTACAACCGGACATAAATCTAATTTTTATGCTTTCCAGGCATAAAACTACAACACATCTCTTTCGGAAGTCCTTTTTAAAGAAAATCAGGACAATACAGTTTCCTATAACACAATACACCTCTTCTCTCTCTTCTTGCTGTCTATATATGTATATATGAATGATTGCCAGGCTTAAGAAATTGCTGTAATCCTTATTTCTCACTCCATTTAATAATAGAGTTTGGCATTATACTGTGAAGTTCTACTTTTGGGGCCATGTGTTTCACTGATGTCTAGCACAGTGCCTGGCATGTAGTAAATAGTCAATGTACACACAAAAACCTAAACAGACTTCAATTAGTCATTTATTTTTGAAGGAACATTATAAAAACTTGGCATGTTTTTATATGTAACATTTTGAAAATGTATTGTTTTATTGAGAATGATCATTTATAAAATTATAAATATTGAATTTAAGGAGCTCAATATATTTATATTCAGTTGTTTATTCATATTCTGGTCAAGATAAGACATTTTACTTGTGATCTGGTCTACTTTTGAAAGATAAATATGTGAACATAATATCTTTCCAGTACATCTTGCAACTATTTCTGTGACTACACATGTTAACACTTTTATAATTGGCTTCCAAATGACAAACACAGATGGCTGTAGTCTGAATTTTCAGCATGTTTTAGAATAAATGTTTTCTCAGTAATTTAAAGTGCATGATTTCAGTATCAGATGGTTATCTAATTGATTCAGATTTTTTTGCTTATCTGCTAGCTTGCCATTTTTCAAATTTAAAATAAAACTAAATAGCTATAAATAATTGAATACATGATACAATCTTATCCCTTTCACATTTTTATAAAACAGTAGTTTTACCAGAAAGCTATTATGGATATTATTTTTTATGAGAAACTTTTTGTTCTGTTTTGGTTTTCTTGGTGGAGGAGGGAGGTTATAGTGAGAAGGATTGTTTTTATGTTCTTATTTATTTATTACCTATTTTTGTAGTTGGTCTATTTAATAGTTACAGTAATTCCAATCATATATTTCCTTTTTTTAAGGAACAAAGAAATTCACTTAGTCTCATTCTTTTATCTTTCACTTCTTAAGAGTGATTCAAGTAATTTGAAAATTATTCATTTTAATTTTGAAACCATGGAACATTTTAATAAAGTAGAATTAGGTATGCCTTTTATATGATCTTGCTTAGTGTGGTGACTTTTCAATAAAAGATAAATTATCCTTTTAAAAAATTCAACATAGGGGCTGGGGATGTGGCTCAAGTGGTAGCACACTCGCCTGGCATGCACGCGGCCCGGGTTCAATCCTCAACACCACATACAAACAAAGATGTTGTGTCTGCTGATAACTAAAAATAAATATTAAAATTCTCTGTCTCTCTCTCTCTCTTTCTCTCTCTCTCTCTTTCTTTTTGCCGCAGTCTGGCTACAGCAAACTAGCTGGGGGATGACAAACAACTTGTGTACGTTGATACAGCAGGAATGGGAGCCGTTTATTGTAGGACAGGAGCGGTATTTATACATTCCACACAGCTTATCTAATTAACATAAACTAGATACGGCAGTCAACCAATCAGGAATCTCCACACTTAATGGCTCACTGGCGTTATTTCACAAACCACTTCCTCTGGCAAAATGCCAGGCACCCATCCAGACTTGTTTACAGACTCTAACATCTTTTTAAAAAATAGATAAAAAATTCAACATATATTTATTTAATATTGCTCTAGGCTTTTAATATATAGAAGTAGGGAGGAAAAAAGTCCTTGCCCTCATGGGGTTTACCTTCTGGTTAATTTTTCTGAAAAAATAATATGACTCACATAATGAGTAGTATAGGCCTAGAACAGTATCTTTAATTATGTTTGTAGAAGTGATTCATTCTAAATACTATAATGGAACTATTTCTACTTTTTATTCCATATCTGTGTGCTTCTTTTTTGCATTTAGTAACAGATATTCGTATTTTGGAGTTTTTTTTTGTTGTTGTTGTTGTTGTTATTTTGTTGTTGTTTAAATCAAACTTTCCATTCTTTATTTATCTATCTTTCATTTTGTGCTGATGGTTGAACCTGGGCCCTGTGTGCTTGCTAGGCAAGCACTCTACCACTGAGCCACATCCCCAGATCTAAGTCATTCTTTCTATAATGCAAAGATAATATTTTTTTCCTTTGTTATATATTTGGCATTTGAATAAATATTAGATATAAATTATTGATATAATCTAACACTTGGAATTTTAAGCAAAATCTTCATCTTTGCCTTGATAAATTTTGCTGACTAAATATATTCTGATGCAGAAACGTGATTTTTCAAGAAGTTTCTGAAATTGAGTATAAATATTATAAATGTCATTATTAGTATTTATTTTTTGGCATTGCATTCTCTCTAAGGGATGCTTTTAAATAATGCTCCTGGATTTCTGATTCTATTTATAGATAAAGTATTTGCCAATATTCTAGTTAGTTTATTTTTAAGAATGATCTGCTATGCTCTAAGTAGTTCAAGTACATTCCAGCAGCTTAATAATGTGAAAATAGAGGCAACTGGTCGTGCACCTGTTCCTCAACACACTGCGTAGTTACTAAATAACTGGGAAAAATGTTAAATGTGATATATTTTTATACTCTGTAAGTATAATCATGAGCTATTTCTGACTTATGAATTAAATATCTTTATTAAGGGAATAAAACTTGTTTATATGCTTTTCTTCATCTACAGCAGATAATTTAAGTATAAAATGTTATTTATAAATAATGTATTTGCCACATATTTGATAGTAACATTAGCAAGATTGCTTTAGTACTTTAGATAATAAAAAATTTATTTGCTGTCTTTGTAAGTGGTCTGGTTAATAGTTTGGGTAATTCTAGGCATATATTTCCTCTTTTTAAGGCAGAAAGGAACTTACATGTGGTCTTCTTTTTTCTCCTCCTAAGAGTGATTCAGGAGCTCAAATTAACTTTAAGTCTTTGTCAGTAGTTGCTTTATATAAAAATCAAAAAATTTACTGTATTTAAAAAAAATACAGTAATAGCTCAGCAATATATCCTTTGCCTAGCATATACAAGGCTGTGGGTTTGATCCTCAGTACTACATAAAAATAAATAAAATAAAGGTATTGTGTCCATCAAAAAAATTCTTAAGAATAAATAAACAAAATGTAAGTGAGCAATAGGAAAAATACCTGTAATCTGAACTCCAAATGTAAACAAAAGTTGTTAAGGTTGTAGTTTTCCAGAATTTACCTATGTCTATGAATATAATGATGTTTAAATTCATACTGGATATAATCATTGAAAGCTATGAGCCTGAGACTTGCCTTATCTTTTAAAAAATGAAGTGTAATTTTCCTTTCATGAAAAGAAATAGATATGCTACAATACTACTTTATACCTGCTATTATATCACAAAGTCTTTAATAGCAATGGCTTGCATTGGCATTTTTAATATAAGTTCACCATAATTAGTTCTAGTGTTACCTGGTATATAATGTGTACTTCTGATTTTAGGTGGTAAGAAAATATTTTAGGGCTTAAAAAACTTTGGATAGTATAGTAAGAAAGTTTTTACCTTTTTCAGTTTTCTTTCTACTTATGATAATGAAAATCTGTTTGATGCTTCTCTCTCTTTAACAGTCTTTTATTTTGTCCATTTTTTTCATAGCCTTCAGCAACCTCTTACTAAAATTTCAGTAATAGATTTATCATTTCTTTTATTTTCAACTTATCTCTTAAAAGAAATAACAAGTGATATTAACTTTCAAATAATGCCAGAGATTACATCTCCTTTTAAAATAAATTTAAAGAAAATACACTGTTTAAAATATGTTAAGTAAATGATAACGTATCATGGACTAGGGTTTGGTACAAATTCTGATGATGACAGACAAATGATAAAAGGTAGAAAACACTGCTGTTTAAAATTTTAAGTTACTTGTAAGTTTTTCCCACTATAAATATGGTTGCAGTGAGCATTTGTATAGCTAATAGGCTAATTATCTTTTTTGTATAAAAGATAATTATAGACAATATCTTTTGTATAAAGTAGTAGAACAGAACAAGTGTGTTTGGAGCTCCTTGTTTTTGTGTGTATTTTCATATAATCTTAAATCTAGAGATTATACTGTGAATCCTCTATTCCCCTATTCTAGTTATAGAAGAGTTATTCCTCTAACTCAGCTAATTTCCTCTTCTTTAGACTTGACATGTTCATTTCTTACCCCTCAATATTTAATAAGTTCATTCACAAGTACCTAGTTTTACAACCTTTACAACCCGAATATTCAATCCAATAGTTATTCTGAAACTGTGAAGTCATCTATATTATTATCATCGTTTTACTTTGGTGATAGTTTAATTTTTTAAAGAAAGTGATCCCAAAGAAAAATTATCATTGATGTTAATGATATTTTTTTCCTGTAGCTTGCCCAGTTTCGACAAAGAAGAGCTCGATTGGATGGACAAAACCCTCATAAGAAGCCAAAAAAGAAGAAAACCTCAAGCAGTAAAAATGATGTTCATGGCTTGAATATTGATCAATCAAAGAGTGAGGAGATGTTCATAAATAGTTCTCAGGGTGTTGGATCAGCCGTGATGCCTGAATCCACAATAATGAGAACTCTAAACAATGAAGAAATGCTTAAGCATGAGCAGGTCTTTTGTGTTGATGTAAGTATTCATCCAGATTTTAAAACATTCTACCTCTAACTAGAAAGTAGTGGCAGTAAAAAGTCATTAACATCCACCTGAGGGAAGCTTGACAAAGTCATTGACTTTTTAGCATCAAGAACTGATGATTCTTTTAAAGAACTTGAACTTTTCTGATGGCATGTTAAGGATTTACTTTTATTTAAAAGAGTTACATGAATTAGAGGAATGGTGTCTTTGATGCTTTTGGCTTACAGATGACATCTACTATATATGTAAAAGTTCTTGCTACTTTTGTATTTATAACAATGCCTTGTGATAAATTTTATATGGATTATTATAAGTCATTATAATTCATAATGAAATGAAATTTTTAAAGATTTGGATAATTTTTACTAGTTTTTTAATAGTATTTTTGTGAATTTTCTATCATTGTTACTAACTGCAATGTCTTAGTAAAGCAGAATTTTTTTTTTTTGTAAAGTATGATATTTAGCAGGGGAAAAATGTCATAATTGTAATCATGTTTTACTTTTGTTGTAGCCAGAAAGTGAGATTTCAACCACAGAAGATGATTGCACTTCGGAGGTAAGACTAACATATCCCAATTAAAAATGTCATAAATAGAATTGATATTTTTTTGAAATTATTGATTGTTTGTACTTTATTTCTTATAAATTTATATGCTTCTGTATATATTTAATATAATTTAAGGTAGCATAATATAATATAAATAGATTGAAAAACTGAAAATTATATTTTACTGCTGTATCTTTTTTCAGTGGTTAGCTAAAGTCTTAACTGTTTGAATTGCTTAATCCTTAATTATATAGCAGCCCTAATTTGGTTTTTAGGAAAGTGAGTCTGCATTTCTAGGATCCATGACCATTTTAAGATAGCCATTTAGCACAGTAAAAATTTTATAATTTGTATGATTTTTATAGTAATGCTTTTTACAAATGTTTGAATACTAGTGTGTGTGTGTGTATATATATATGTACACACACACATACATTTATATATATAAATGTTTATTGGAATTAATGTTGCTGTAGTGTTGTGCGTGTGTGTGTGTGTGTGCATGTGTGTTACTGGGCATTGAACTCAGGGCCTTGTACATGCTAGGAAAGCACTTTGTCACCAAGCTACATTCCCAGCCATTTTTAAGTTTTATTTTAAGATAGATTCTCACTAAGTTGCCCAGGCTGTCTTTGTACTTGTGATCCTCCTGTCTCAGCTTCCTGAGAAGATGGGATTAACGCTGTGCATCACCATGCCTGACAATGATGATTTTTATTTTAGGTGATAAACCATAAAATAGGCATTGGTCTCTTAAGAAATACCTGCCTTCTTTATATGTTTGCAATAAGTATCACTTTGTTATCTTATTCTTTTTAGATATGATTGTCATTTCTTTGCTCCCAGATTTAGAGTACATGGAAAATTATTCTTTACTCTGAATGTTTAAGCAACTTAGTATATTTCATAAGTCTGAATTTATTGTAGGCTTCTAATAGAAAAACTATGTCCTTTTTTTAAGAGAGAGAGAGAGAGAGAGAGAGAGAGAGAGAGATAGAGAGAGAATGAATATGAATTTTTTTTGTAGATGGACACAACATGATGCCTTTATTTTATTATTATTTTTTAATGTGGTGCTGAAAATCAAACCCAGGTACTACCCATGCTAGGCAAGCACTCTACCGCTGAGCCACAATCCCAGCTCGAAAAACTATGTTCTTAAATTAACATATTACAGTTTTTATTTTTGTTGTTTGAGTGTGGGTGTGTGTTTGTTACTGGGGATTGAACCCAGGGGCACTCTACCACTGAGCTACATTCCCAGCTGTTTTTATTTGAAACTGACTTGCTAAGTTGCTCAGGCTAACCTTGTACTTGCAAACCAGAATTATCTCAACTTTATCCATGCTGTGGTTCTCTGAGGACCTGCCTCTGAACATCTGCCAAGAAAATGCTCCAGCAGAGCAAAATCTTGAAAGTCATTCACAAAGACATTTTTAAAATTTGCCTTGAGTTTTTTTCTGAGCTGGCACAAAATAAAGAAAACTACAGGGGAAAAAAGTCAGAGGCATTCTCTTAAATAAATCTCTAAAACCTGGAAGCTCTGAGGACTCCCAATAACTACTGATGCCTTTCTGAGCTGCTTGACTATCATACCTCCCAGTCTGGAGGTGAGATCACTTTTCTGTCAAAAATGTCTGTTGCCTGAAGGAGACTCAGGTCTCATCACTGATGAGAGCAAAGATCAGATAGCAACTCTGCTTTTGTGGAGTGGAGAAACAGGGCTTTCAGGTTGTATATTGATGAGTATTGTATGCTGTAGCTTGGGGAATTTGGTGGGAAGGCCTGCAACTAACTAAAGATGAGGATGAGAAGAATGAAATGGAGGAGAGTGAGGTGAAGTTTGAGAACTCTTCTGCAAACTTATGAAAAAAATCTTAGATAAGAAGTTGAGAATCTTAGTTATGAAGGTTTTGACAATCCTCCAGTAGGCTGTCTTCAACCTGCTGCATTGTGACTAGCACTCAGGGCTGAACAGCGAACTCAGAGCAGATCATAACAGTCCAGGCACTGCAAGACAACTCTACAATCGGCAACATGAAGGCCAGAAAGTACTTAGAGATAGATCCTAACCAACTCATTGTGGGGCATTATAAATATGTTTAAACTGAGTTAGAGGAGAACAAACTGAATATTTGCTATAGAGGTATTAGATATAACTATTATACTGGATAAATAATTTATGTAATACTGATAACATGATATTTGACATGATCTTTGATGATATTTACAAATATTCATTTTATTACACTGTTACTTCAAAATAGAAATTTTAGTGTGTACTACAATCAGAATGTGTCATTTCTGAGTCATGAAAAAGTAATTGAAATTTAGAAGTATTATAATTTGAAAATTATCACAAGTGACTTTATATCTAGAATTAGCATTCCTACATTCTTGTGGTTTTTCACCAATTACAATAATGTGTTAACAAAAGTTGTTTTTTTGCCTTCCATTTAGCTTTATTTCTCAGAGATTATTCTTAGAAATAAAGTAGAGCAATCAAACTGATTTTTTAAAAGTCTCTTAGTTAGGACCCTCTCCCCCGACCCTTTTTTTTTTTAATTTGGCAGTTGTGGGTATTGGGCCTTGCACATGCTAGGCAGATGCTCTACAACTGGGCTACATCTTCAGTCCTAGGATTTTTACTTTTTAATGTGTCATGCCTCATACAGACTTAATCCTAACATTCTGACTAGACATTCTGACTTGTCTGTCCTACATATTTCAATGTTAACAATTTCATTCTCCTGGGTTCTATTAACATAGAATTGTGAAGGCTTAAGATATAGGCAGGAATGTGGGCAGGAATGAAGTTGGGTTTTGTACTCTTAGTGGTAAAAAGGCAATTAAATGATTAATTGATAAGAAATTAATTTCCCACTCCTTAAACCCTATGTACATATTCTATCATCCTCCTTTCTCTTACTACAAAATATCTGTTCTACAGACAAGTGGTGATATGTTAAAGAAAGCCCCCACATCAGTCTGGATTGGCATGACTAGCAGTAGTACTATCCCCAGAGGAAAGTTCTTAGGGGAGTGTTCTTTACCTCTTTATTTCCCTTTGCTTGCTTACTAGCCTTTAATTAAATTTATACCAGTAAATGGTTTTATTTGAAAATAAATAAGGCTTAATTTTAAAAATATTTTTAGCTAATTTTAAGGAAGCATTTTGTAAAAGAAGATCTAGTAACTTGAAGCTTTTAGTTATCTTTCTGAAGACTAAATAGGAACTGCACTTAGAACTTCAGTTAACTTAAATGAAAGTGTCTTTTGCATTGTAAGAACTTAGATGTTTGAGGAATGATTGACATTTGATATGCCTCTTAGATACTTCAGTTAAATATAATTACCATATTTGTTTTGCTATTAAGGCATTTTCCCTAGATGTAAAAGATACACAGTTAGTAGAAATATTATTGTTAGGTAAATAAAATTTGGTCTCATAATATATCAGGAAATTATTTTTATACAGGTAAATGATTGCTGTAATGTGGTGAAAACAGGAAAGCCTACCAATTTATTAATGGTACAGTATATAAAACTACTCATGATACTAATATTTTTTATTATTTAAAATCATTTGACTTACTAACCAAGCTTTCTCCTGTATGTAATTCTTTCTGTATGTGATTTCTAAAAGTTACTAGATCTTCTTTACTGCTTAACAAAACAAAGTTACCTCATTTTCATTATAGCATGGAATTGGAACAAAATTTGCAGATATGCTGTTTAGGGGTAATATCACATTAATAGCAAACCAGATTCCCATAGAAGTGAACTTCAAAGTGAAGAGTGATGTTTTAAAGTGGATTTTGTTATGGAATTCAATACTCGAATTCCTCTCTCAGGAATGTTGCTAGTACTGAATTATTAAAAATATTGGATTGATTTACGAAGAAGAATTTGGTGTCGTTGATTCTTATTCTGAACAAGGCGCACACTATAGTGAGACTCACCTAGAGTTGATAGAAAATGAATTAGTTGGGAAACCTGAACATGAGCCCGAAGAACTGAACAGAGAACTGGAAGAAATGAGGACCACCTGTGGGAATGAAGGATTGCATCAGGTACATTTACCTTCTGTGGCCTTTGTTTGCTACTCACAAAAACAAAAACAGGAAATTTTTTTTAAAATATTTTTTTTAGGTGGACACAATATCTTTATTTTACATTTATGTGGTGCTGAGAATCGAACCCAGTGCCTCACGCATGCTAGGCAAGTGCACTACCACTTGAGCCACATCCCCAGCCCTCCAGGAAATTTTAATTATAGTTTATTTATTTAATGAGAATTACAGGTGTTAACTTAAGATTATCTCATTCACGAGAAAAATGGGGTTCTTGCACATAGTATTAAGAATCCCATTTTACACCTAGAATTCAACTATTTGGGGTAACATGTATGTTACTTTGTTTATTTAACTTAATAAGATAGAGTAAAATAACTTTGGTGATTTCAGGACAGATGTTTTTCTTATGAGCCTGAAAGAAAATTGTGGTATAAATCATATTTTTTTAAAAATGATGACTTAAACCCATTAAGAATGTCAGCATGTCCCTGTAAATATTATCTGCAGTTAGAGTGACATCTCTTGTATTAAGTAATCAGTTATGAATCAAGATGAAAATGGAATATTAATGAGGATGACAGAATAGATTTCAGTTTCATCCTCTCCAAAAACAAGTTTATGCTGTTGCCTGGTAACAGATTGGGGGAGCTCCCCAATATAAAGGCATTCGCTTCTAGAATTAGATATATAGAAAAGCCAGAACAAGTGAAAATTTTTTGCATGTGCACATTAATTTCTTTCAGATTGATTTGGAAGTAAAACAAATTTCTTAAAGCTCATAGCTTTCAAATGTGGGAGATAGCATACAAATTGTAAGAATTCCACTAATGTGTTTTGAATCTCATATTTTTTAAAAAGTTGCTTGTAACAATGATAATCAATTTTATGTAAAATATAAGCCTAGAATGTAATTATTTTCACTGATTTCCTTTAGTTACAAGAATTTGAAGCAGCAGTTAAACAAAGAGATAGTATTATCACACAGCTCACCGCCAATTTACAGCAGGCAAGAAGGGAAAGGGACAAAACGGTGAGAGAATTTTTAGAGTTGACAGAGCAAAGTCAAAAATTGCAGATTCAATTCCAACAAGTATTACAAGTAGAACAAGACTTACTCTATTTTTATAACGAATTTTTAAATTTTTTCGCTTTCTAGAACAAATCTGTTATAAAGCCATTTGTTTATTCATACTGGAAAAACTAGTGAATAAGTGTTATGTTAATCAAGAATTTAATTTATACTTCTTGGGTAGTTTCTTGCTATTGTTTTCTTTGTACTTCTTCCCTGTCTCTATTTAAAAATTCTACAAAGTCTTATCATGTGTATTTTTGCAGAAATTTAACCTGCAGTTACACCCTACTTTTTTTAACCCTGGTATGGCTTTATGTTAATTAGGTTCTCAATTATAACTAGACTGACAACTGGATACATTCCATTTATCTTTAGTTGGAACTATAATCTAATTGCGTTAAACAAAAGGGAGGAATTTAAGGTAAGAATACAGGCTTGTTTATAGAACTTAAGGGCAGAAATAGAATCAGAACTCTGAGAGAAATTGGAACTAGAGTTTGAAAAGTCATCAAGAATCCAGGAAGAACTTTCAGTCCACATTTTTCTCTGCCTGTCTGCCTGTCTTATTTCTCCTATTTTCTTAGCTTTATAATGTGAAAGGTAAATTCTTTGGCTCATTACCCAAAGTGCACATGACCTATCAGCATGTTGACAGCATGGAAACATGTTGGCTGAGATCGTAAGCCTATGAAGTGAGCATAGTTTCCAGAGAACCCCTGTGGGCTGAGGGTACAATAAAGTGAAACTTCAAAATTTAATATTTTAAATATTTTCTTTCTATTTTCAAGTTACAGGCTAGTGAAACTCTACGAAACCGCACTCACAGTAACACAGCTGCAGATTTACTGCAAGCCAAACAACAGATTCTCACTCATCAACAACAGGTTGAAGAACAAGACCATCTATTAGAAGATTATCAAAAAAAGAAAGAAGACTTCAAAATGCAAATTAATTTCTTACAGGAGAAAATTAAAGTATATGAAATGGTATGTGTATCTTAAGGAAGTCAACCTACTTGTAGCAGCTTTGTAATTAACTTTAAAGTTTTTAATGAAGGTGTTTATCTTTTTTTTATGCATATGCACCCAAAATTTCATAATTGAGACAAACTCTTTGAGTATATAAAATAATATATTTCAAAAACATTGAGAATTTCATAGTAATAGTGTTAAAGATGATACTACTCATTACTCTGCTCCTTAAAAGTGATCTGCCTATGCTAAACTAAAGTCTCAGGAGAATCTATTTTTATAACTAGGATCTTTATCCTTTTTCCTCCAACTAAATGTATTTCTTCTTATTTTGGCCATGATTATAAAATTCTGAAAAAGAAATTTTGTAAATTTAAATTAGAAAAAAATATGGTTGATTCTTTTTATTCACTTGAGTTATATTCCAGTTTGGGGGAATTATTTAGTCAATAAGTGCTCCTGGTAGGAAATGTATCACATGGATTGTAATCTTTAATCTTAAAAGCAATTCATGCTAGCAGATTCCATTTTTTTGTTTGTTTTTTTTTTGTTGTTGTTGTTGTTTTTTGAGAAGTTAAAGTTTAGATGTGATTATCCTGAAGCTGCCCCATTAACAGGTGCCAGAGTTGAAATTCTGAGCTCCTTGCACTACACTGCACTCTGATCCTTGCCATCTCTGTCCTCTTTTTTGCTCTGTGAGAGCTGAAACAAGGCAGTGTGATCACCGTGTTTGAATGTAGCTGAACATCATTTTACAGTAACTCAAATTTCTTGCCATCACTCTGTGTGTGTCTACAAATGTCTATGAAAGCACCATTGGTATGGATTTGTGGGTTTCAAATAAATTTGAGCAAGTAGGCAAATACAGAATCTGGGAATAATGAAGATGGAGAATACATATAATACAGCATATTTTATAAACTTAGCAGATTCTACAGGAAGTTGAGAAATTACCAAGACAAGAATATTGTTTGGATAACAAAAGCATTAACTAGCACTTATTAAGTACTTACTCTATAACAGGCAGTATTCAAAGCCTCTTACACATATTAATGCATTGAATCATCACTACAACCCCATGAGATAAGGGTACCTTTATCATTTACAATTGATGGTACCAAGACAGTGCAAGATGAAGGAAATAATCCAGGTGCAGAAGTGATGTATTTATAGAGCCATATTTCAAAGCTCAGTTATCTGACTCCAGAGACTCCTCTTTGAAAAATAGGAAATGTACAAATTAAAATTTTGAGAAGGGCATGCTTTTCAACTAAGGTAATTTAAAGATTATGCAAGTGTTTACAGAATACCTATTCTGTAGTAACCCTTGCAATAGATATATGACGGACCTTAAGATGTCCCCTTTCTTCACTGAACCCATGGAGAGGTGTGGCATGTACATAAGTTACCACAAAATAAAAAGTAAGTGCAGGTAACAAGTGTTATGAATGTTTTGACGAGGTCTGATTTATGAGGAAAAGATTCAGGGTAGACATCAGCAGGGAGGTAATATTTGAGATAGATCTATAAATTGGAATAATGTGTTATTTATATTTTGTTTACCCATAAATTGGTATAATATATGGAACATAATATATGGAACAGCTATTCAATACCTATTTGGTAATCAAGAGAATTGTTTATGAATTCATGACAAATAGAGATAGGCAGGATATTCTTTGCGGGGTGTGGAGTGGGCATAAAGACCCAGGCTGAAATGTTGAAAATGTATAGGGAGCAAAAAGTAATTTACTTAGAAAGCAATAGGCTTTGGAAGTGTCTTTCTGGAGGGTAAGAGTAGAAAGACAATCGAGGCCTAAGTTGAAAGTGCCCGGATCTAGGATTTTATTATTTCTTATTGTCACTAGGCAGTATAATTTCAGATAATCTAAAATTTATGTAATTCATTTTAGTAATGAAAATAAACTGTTTATTTGAATGTTAGCAATAATACTTTTATTGTTCTTCTTATTATATTTTAATTTCTCAGTTTTCAAAAAATTTAATCCCTTTGAGAAGTAGTTCTGTCAGAGCAGCTGAAGTAACTATATTGATAGTCAAAGGCTCATTATCCTAATCCTCTAAACCTCCTGTGTTATAGTGGTCACAAACAGGAAGTATATTATTCCCCACTCTTTCAGGTGTAGTTCTAAAAATAGAGGTTTCCTTGACTGAAGGGCTCTCAGTTTTGTAACATAGAACAAGTGATTTAAAACCATGTAATTTGAAAAAAGCTAAACAAAGAAAACTGTGAATTTGTGGTGTTTAATAGTTGAATGAAGAATTATGGTTATCATATTAGGTGTTGGACAGTATTGAATTAAGTTATTTTCTTTTATGAGGAGTGTTCCTTTCATCTTATAGAAAATCAGGAAATAAAATTATAACAGATTTTTATATCAATGTTAACATTTTTCAAAACTAGTTATTATTTAACAGTTTAGCTAAAATTGACCATCATGAACTGATTTTACTTTTTTAAACATTTTTTTAGTTGTAGATGGACAAGATATCTTTATGTATTCATTTATTTTTATGTAGTGCTGAGAATTGAACCCAGTGCCTCTTGTGTGTGAGGCAAACACTCTACCTCTGAGACCCAGCCTCAGTCCTGATTTTACATTTTATATAGGTTCCAAATGATTTATAAATTTCTTTCTAGTATATGAATATATTTGTATAAAGCTCAGTAAAAATAAAATACCTTAATTTTTTTATTTTAACCTCAAACACATTCTGGGAGATAGAGGAAATTTATCTTTATTGTACAGATAGAAATACCAGGATTAATAGATTACACTAATTTACTAATGTTGCATTCTAGTGTAGAAATTAAGAAGGCTCAGCACTTGGTAATAACATATGATGTAATTGGAAAAGGAATATGTGACACTAAGACAACAGCTCATAGTCTCACTCAAGAGGCTGCACAAGATAACCTTGTTTTATGTAGTGCAAAATTTGGCCTTTATTTGTTAGGCTCAGAAGTCATTTTATTTTTTTCTTGAGCTATATCAGAGGTGAATTAGTTCAAGAGGTTAATGTTTAAGTCTAAATATAAGACTGTGAATTTAAAATGAGAAATAATTATCACAAACTTCAGATTTTAAGCTCATTGGATTTTATATTCTTTCTATGGACAGATGAATTTTAAAAGCCAGGTAATAATCTAAAAAGTTGTTTATTAAGTATTAGATGAAAGGGTGTTGGAGGAATCAGATGTTCAGTGGCATGAGGTTGAAATAACCTGTTACATCCATCTCAGAATAGTAATGTTCATGTCTGTAGACTAAACTTCTTAAATGCTCCTTGCTGTAACTCCCAACATTGTTTTCTGCATTCAGTATGGTTTTTCGAGAGGGATCAGACTTCTCAAAGGTTGACGGTGCGTTGGTCTTCTTCCAAGAACTATACTCAATTGATCAATGCCTACATTTTCTTAGTACATTCATTCAAGGCGCCTAGAAGTCCTGTTTGGCAAGGACTCATGTCTCCTTAAGATAACTTTACTTCCTTACCTATATTTTCATCAGTTATATGTATTTCACTTATTTCCTTGGCTTTGGGACTACAGCTCTTAACTGTTTAATGAATATGCATTAATATGTCTTGTCTTAGCCTAATCTTCAGTTCCAAAATTGAGTCCCGAGATAGGAACTGGGGAAAATTATCTGATGGTCTTTTATCTTTCTGTTTGAACTGTGGGTCTAAGCCCAAGTTGGTATGCTGTAAATATACAGTAGTGGTCTTAGATGTCACTTGATGTTCAGTCACTTAAGCATTGCATATCCCTAAATTTCTGATTCACTTAAAACCCCAGGAATGAAGTTAAGGAAGACTTAAAGGAATCCACTTTAGTTCTTGTTGTTGTTCTCATTTTATAGCACTTGTCCATGAAATACCTTCAAATCACTAGAATCCAGGGGAGGACCGGTATTTATTTATTTTTTGTTTCTTCTGAGAATCCAGGGGAGGACCGGTTTTTATATTTTTGTGTCTTCTGAGAGTGTCTAGATAGTATGTAGTACTATAACTAGCCATCAGAAATACTTATATTTAGAATATTGACCAGTTAATAAGAAAAATAAAAATGTGATAGTTTATATAGATATTTTAGTCAGACTGGTTTTTGTTTTGTTTTGCTTTTTTTGGTAGTGCTAGAGATCAAACCCAAGGCCTCACACATGCTAGGCAAATTAGATTGCATTTTTAAATTTAAATATTTAATCACAGCACAATGTAAGAGAAATTTCTTCCCAAGAAGGGTAAAACTGTTATATTTTTTGCTCATATGTACTGTCAGGTAGATAAGTCCTAGGTCTCCTTGTACTGGGAAAAACGGGGGTGGGGGGGCAGGCCCAACAGTTGCTTTTTATAGAATTTTATAAAAAGGAGACACCCATAAGAAGTTGCCAGAACCTAAAAATGTCATTCTTATATTTTCATTTTCTTTTCTTTCTAAAGGAACAAGATGAAGTAGAAAAGTCAAATAAAAAAGAATTACAAGAAAAGGAGGCAATCATCCAGGCATTAAATATAAGAATAATAGAAGAAGAAAAAAAGAATCTTGAGCTAAAGGATCAAGTCACAGCCACTGAAAAATTAATGAGAGAATTACAAGAACAAATTGCAAGTATGAAATTAGAGCTGGCTAATTCTAAGCAAAAACAAAGACAATATTCTGAAGAAATAAAACAATTAATGGGTACAGTTGAAGACCTTCAGAAAAGACATCATTACACAGATAGCCAGTTTGAATCTGATGTGGTACAGAGAATGGTGGAACAAGAAATGCAGAAAAGATTAGAACAACTCCGAGCAGAGATGGATGAAATGTATGGGCAACAGATAGTACAGATGAAACAAGAGTTAATAAAGCAACACATGTCACAGATAGAGGAACTTAAAGCACAACATAAGGAAGAAATTGAGAGTGTTTTAAAATCACATTTAAATATTACAATTAATGAAGATCAAATAAAGTTAATGAACGTGGCAATAAATGAACTGAATGTGAAATTACAAGATACTAATGCGCAAAAGGAAAAACTCCAAGAGGAACTAGGAATAGTTTCAGGAGAAAAATCTACTCTGCAGAGACAACTTGATGACCTTTTTGAAGAATTGAACTTTTTTAGGGACCAAATTCAGAGAGCTAGAATGATAATAGCTGAACAAGAAAGTCAACTGAATGAAGCACGTAAGTCCCTTAGTACAGTGGAAGCTTTAAAAGCTGAGATTGTTCTGGCATCTGAATCTAGGAAAGAACTAGAATTAAAACATGAAGCAAAAGTTACAAATTACAAGATAAAACTTGAAATGTTGGAAAAAGAAAAAAATGCTGTATTAGACAGAATGGCTGAATCACAAGAAGCTGAATTAGAGAGGCTGAGAACACAGCTCCTATTTAGTCATGAAGAAGAACTTTCGAAACTTAAAGATGATTTAGAAGTTGAACATCAAATAAATATTGAAAAACTTGAAGATAGCTTAGGCATTCACTATAAACAGCAGATAGATGGCTTACAAAATTTAATGAGTCAAAAGATGGAAACAATGCAATTTGAAAAAGACAATTTGATTACTAAGCAGAATCAGTTGGTTTTGGAAATTTCAAAACTACAAGATTTACAGAAGTCCATCATGGATTCAAAATCAGAAGAAATGACCCTTCAGATGCATGAACTCCAAGAGGAAATCGAAATATTAAGACAAGAAAAAAAAGAAAAAGGTACGCTTGAACTAGAAGTTCAGGAATTACAACTTAAAATTGAATTATTGGAGAAACAAATAAAGGAAAAAGAGGATGACCTTAAAGAAAAGTTTTCACAACTTGAAGCAGAAAATAACATTCTTAAAAATGAGAAAAAAGCTTTTGAGGACATGTTGAAAAATTTATGTTCCTGCTGAACAAGAAGAAAAATTGATTTTCATTGACTCCAGCAAGTCCATATCCAAAGATTGCAGCTGGCAAAAAGAAATGGAAATGCTTACAAAAGAGAATGAGGCCCTCAAGCAACAGTGTATTCAGCTAAATGAAGAAATTGAAAAGCAAAGAAGTACATTTTCATTTGCTGAAAAAAATTTTGAAGTTAACTATCAAAAGTTACAGGAGGAGTATACTTGCCTTCTCAAGGTAAAAGATGATTTAGAAGACAGTAAAAACAAACAAGAATTAGAGTATAAAAGTAAACTTAAAGCACTTAATGAAGAGCTTCATTTACAAAGAATAAATCCAATTACAATCAAAGTGAAAAGTGTCATGCTTGATACTGACAAAGCTTTTGTCACAGAGGCATTAGAAATCTTTGAAGTTGTTGAGAAAGATACAACAGAACTTATGGAAAATCTTGAGGTAACCAATCGAGAAAAGCTAGAATTGTCAGAGAAACTGTCTGATCTCTCTGAACAATTAAAACAGAAACATGGTGAGGTTAATTTTCTCAGTGAAGAAGTCAAATCTTTAAAGCAAGAAAAAGAGAAAATTCTATTGAAATGTCAAGAGCTAGAACTCCTAATTAACCATCATAGAGCAGAAAATATAAACATGTGTGATGTTCATTTAAGTTCTTTACAAGATGGAATAGTAACTACTATAAACAAGGATTCTCAAGGATCATTATCTAATGTAGGTGAAGATTTTGGAGAAGAATCAAAAACAGTAGTGGAAGAGAAAATTTCTTTTGAAAATGTGGCTATTAGAAGAGAAAGCAAGCAAGAACAGTTATTTTCACCATCAGTAACAAATGAGTCCCCACCTGGGACAGATCAATCAAGTGAAAATGATAAACTCCATCAGGAACTTTATGTACTTAAATCAGAACAGGTATGTTTACTTATTTACATATGGTATAGCACAGTGAAAATGTACATTTCATGCTAAAAAGAGTTTTCACCTTATTAAAACAAAATTTATAAAAGAAAATGAAAGTGAATCATGTAATTCTCATTTGGATCTATCATTTATCATTTAATTTTCTTATTTTTTTCTTAAACTGTTTTTCTTTTAGCTAATCTATTATGTATTCTGCTCAGAAAATAAAGCAATATTTTCTTTATAAAGACAATAGTTTAAATAATATTGTTTAGAATCTCAACTTTACAAAAGTTATTGATTTTATAACTTAGTATTTTGTTGCAATTTCAAAGACTTTTAGAGTTTTTATTTCATACTGGTCTTTTTCAAGGTTCCACAATTGTAAACAAACTCTTGAATTTTTTAGTACCTTATGCAGTTGTTCAATAGTTATAAATTCTTTTTCCTTTGTGCAAGAAAAACACTTAAGCCCTAGAGTTTTTTGAGTCTTATACCTGAGGAGGAAAAAAATAGTATTAATTCTCTGGACAGCTAAAGAAGTAAAACACATAAAATAATAGGTTATTTCCTTTTATGTCAGCTATTCATATTAGAAATAATAGAAAAGCCTGATGTGTATCTTCAGTATGATAATGCTAAATAAACTTTTTATAATTAAAAACATCTTTTAGCTGTAGATGGACATTTTACCTTTATTTTATTTATTTATAATATGGTGCTGAGGAGTTAACCCAGTGCTTCACACATGCTAGTCAAGCTCTCTACCACTGAGCCACAACTGTAGCCTGCTAAATAAACTTATGTGTTTCTAAAACTTAGGTAACAAATATCTTTTGCAGATATAAGAGTTTAGTGTTGAAAGAGAGAAGAAGTTAAGGAGTATATATTTCAGTGAGGAAGACAGGTAATAAATGAGAAAATAAGACAGAAATATTGTTAACAGTCTATGAAGAAATAAAACATGGTATTGTGATAAAATAAAACAGGGAAGCTCACAAAAGAAATTGAGAATGATGGGTGGAGGTGGGTGGTGGTCTGGAGCTTGGAGGAATTAACACTTGAACTGAGATTCGAATGAGAGGGAAGAGGCTGCATTATGGAAATTAGAGCAGTTGTACCATGAGTAAATTTGAGGAACCGAATTAAAGGCCTATGTAGTTGAGTTTGAGAAGAGTTTGAAGAAGGAAGAAACTCAATCATAGGGAGCCTTATAGACTTTGTAAGTTTAGATTTTTATCCCTAAGTACAATAGGAAGTAATCGGAAAGTTTTCAGTTTTTATTTCTAATGACATGTTCATGTTGATGATCTTTTCAAATGTGGTCATACTTTACGTTTTTAATAACTTGAATAGACCCAAGAAATTCAAATTGCTTAACTACTATTGCTATGTTAAATATTGCAAATTGTTTTTAAAACTATAAATGGTGGTAATTACTCCTAAAAAATGTCAGACATAATTTAAATTTTATTAAAAAGCATTATTTGAAGAAGACCTGAATTTGAAGCACATTTGTCAAATTGGTGAAATTTTCTTAATAGGAATTTTGTTTCTGTATTGAAGATACTTGCAATGGTATTTAGATACTCTCTCCTTTAAATTAACTAAACAAAGTGAAGAAAAGCAAGTCTGTAAATTGCTCCCATTTATCATTACTAAAATAAACCCCATCATTGATACAGAGGGGGGAGTAAGGTATGTATGCAGGTGGAGGGAAGCTCACAGAAGAAATTGAGCGGTGACTTACATAGTGATACTGTTTACTTGTCTGAAATACTGCAGAGGCAACAAAATACTCCTACTCTCAGTATTAAACTTAGTAATTAGAGCAGATATATCTCACTGAAACCAAAATAAATGTGGCTGTTAAGAATTTTTAACTGGCCTGCTGCAGTGGCAAATGCCTATAATCCCAGCTGAGGGAGGCTGAGGCAGGATGCTAGTGAGTTCAAAGCCATCCTCAGCAACAGTGCGGCAGTAAGCAACTCAGTGAGACCCTCTCTCTAAATAAAATACAAAATAAGGATGAGATGTGGTTCAGTGGTCGAGTGCCCTGAGTTCAATCCCCAGTACCAAAAAAGAAAAAAGAAAAAGAAAAAAATAATTTTTAAACTGAAAAGAAAGAAATGAATAGTTTTGGAGTATAATTCCAGATTATCAAAGAGTCTTTTCAACATTGGGGTGCAAGGAATAAGGAGTGGCAGGAACATCATAGATATTGGCTAGTTATTGATGCTGAGAGAAGCCATAAATTCAAGTGTGTGTGTTTAAAATTGGAGGTAATTATTGGTATTGGAAGAGATACTGAGCTTAGAAACATCTACTGGAGCTTAGAAACCTCAAGAGAAACCATAATATCAGTTCTGTGAGTGAAGAGACACTACTATATAGGCTATATAGACAGCTACTATATCCCTAGTACCTGGAATAATGTTTTGCACATGATCAGCAGTTAATAATGTTTTACGAATGGATGAATGAGGGGTGAATAGGGGAAATAAACAAAGCCGCTTTATCAAGAATCAGCTGTGAATCAGGATAGGCCTTCATGTTAGAATGAAAATCAGAATAGCTTTTGTCACTTGCTATTTAGTATTGTTCTATAAGCCCTAACCATTCCAAAGATAAAAAGATACATGGCATAAATAGAAGTAGATAATTCACAGGTGTAATTAAGAAATTGAGAAAAATAATCTAAGCAAATAAACCAAAAAACCTAATGTAAAATAAATGTCAAAATTAGCCAAAAATATGTAAGACCAATATAAATAAAATTAGAATACTTTAATGAAAAATATTTGAATAAAGGAAAAGTCTCATTTCTGAGTGGGCAATTTTTTATATTATAGAATGTCAGTTATCTCTAGATTTATCCAACTTAAAAAGTTACAGAAATTTGACTTAATTGGTTTATAGTTCTTCTGGAAGAGTAAATGCACAAGGAGAGACATGAATATTTTTTTTTAAAAAAGTAGAACGTATGTAAGATGATATGTAAAAAATAATTTTTAGGTTTAAATATTATCAATTTAATAAATGAGATATTGAACTGAGTTAAGTATTCAACAGCATAGAAAAGTGTCAAGAATATCTACATTCAAAGGAAGTAGAAGGAAGGAAATAAAGAGCAAAAATAAGAGAACTTGTAATAAACAAGTGGGAAAATTTTTCAAGAACTTTGGAGGTTTATTATTTGAAAAGATTATTTACAGGTATTAGATCTCCGAAAATATGACCAAGGGGGGAAAAACACATAAGCAAAATCAAGAATGAAATAAGGACATAAGTACAGGTACCACAAGAAATTTTAAAAGTCATAAATAATGCTACAAATAATCTCTGCCAATAGATTTGAAAATATAAGCAAACTCTAGATGGTGTTCTGGAAGAATATAAACTACCAGAACTAATGCAAAAAGAAATGAATAAGTTCAAATAACCATTAAATAGAAATGAATAAGTCAGTAATCATTAAAGAGTTGAAGTAGTGGTCAGAAGTTTTCCCTTTTGCCTCATCTCAAACCAAAATGCTAGACTTAAGACCGTTTTACAAGTAATTCTTATTAACTCTCCAAGAACAAAAGTGTAATTGTTCACTAAAGTAGGATTAAAGAGAGAATGGAAAAAGAAAGGAAAGAAGAAAAACTGAAGAAAGAAAAACCACCCAGTTCACCTTAGAAGGCCAATATTAATATGAAGTCCTGATAGGAATTGTAAAGAAAATAAAATTGTAGAGTAATCTAACTTGTAAGTGTAGTTGCAGAAATTCCAAATAAAATATTAGCAAGTTATACCAAGAGTGGACAAATAGTTAAACATTTGAAAAAAAAATCTGTGACTGTAATCTCTACATTTTTATGTAGCAATACAAAATCCATGATTATTTTAGTGCATATCAGAAAAAAAATACATAAAAAATTTGACAACCCATTTATAAGTTAAAAAAAAAGCTTTAGGAAATCAGGATTAGCAGGGAAATTTTCTAGTCATGATGCTGATTTTCATCAAAATGTTGACAGATTATATTTCTGATGGTGAAATTTAGAAGCATTTCCATTAGAATCAAGTATAGGACTAGGATACATACCCATTGTCAACATTACTATTGCAACATGGTTTTGTAGTTCTTAGTGAATGCTTCTCCAGTTCTTGTAATATGACAAGAATAGGAAATGAGAAAAAATATGAACAGATCAGGCAAAACTTTAAACCCAAGATAATAAGATGTTTTGAGTTTTTGTTAAGAAAATTATAAAATATTGAAGGACACAAAGACCTGACTGTGTGCTAATACATATCATATCCATAATGGAAAGATACAAAGAAAAATATCAGTTCTCTCCTAATTAATAATTCTAGTCAAAATTACAATAAGGTTTCTTAATGAATGTGGAATACTGATTCTAAAATTGACATAGAAGAGTAAATAGCCAAGAATACTCAAGACAATCTTAAAAAGTATGTATTTGTTATCAAAACTTATTACAAAATCATTATAAACAATATGGTTTAATGCCAGGATGGTTAAGTAGATCAGTAGAATATAATGAAAAGCCCAGAACAGATCTGTATCTTGTAAAAATTTAGCAAGAAGGCCCTACAAATCAATGAATCACTTAGTGAATCTCTACTACATTCCAGGCACTGTTCAAGTCATTCATAATTTAACAGTGAATAAAAATGGTCAAGGAAGAATAAAGTTTACTTTTTAGGGTTTAAATGAACATTAGAAAATACAGACAAATATTTCTGGTGGTCTTAAGTGCTATAAATAAAATTACAGTATGATAAGAAGAATAAGATCTCCCTAAGTGTAGGGCTTTTTTTGCATAGGGTAGGTCAAGGAAGACTACTTTGGTGAGATGATATTTGAGCAGAGACAGAGGAAATCAAAAAATAAACCAAAATAGCAGAAGAAGCTTAGAGTATTCAAAATTGTTTGGGAGGATAAAAAACAAAATTTTTTTGAGCACAATTGATTTTTGATACTAGAGGTTAGAAGTTAGGGAACTAGATCATTGTCGCTTTAGGGAAAAAAAATCAGGTTGGTTAAAAATGTACACATAAGAAGAAAATAGAATCTTAAGATAGGGAAAACTTTTAATAAAGACAAAGCATGGGAAAAGATTTAAAGTTTTTATTCTATCTTTTAAAAACAATAATGTAAAACAGATTTGAGGACTGGGACTAGATATTTGCCATGAATGTAAGTTGCAAACAAAAGCTATCAAGAATATAGAAAGAAAAATTAATGTAACAAGAGGTCCAAAAACAAAATAATAATGGGCAAAAGATGTGAAAGACATGTGCCTGAATAGGAGATCAAAGTATCTAATAAACATGAAAATATTCTTTCAACCTTACTATTCAGTGTAAAAATAAAATAATATTTTATACCCATTTAGGTTGGTGAAGTTAGTCTGATATAAAGAATGGTGAGGATGTGAGTATATAAGTACTCAACCTTCTGGTAGCATTGTAAATTAGTACTGTTATATAAAAATAATTTGATCAAATCTAGCACAGTTAAAAATGCACTATCTGTGACCTAGCAGTTATATTTCTAAGTAGTTCTCAAAGTGGGGTTCCTGACCAGAAGCACAGCATTACTTGGTAACGGGTTAGAATTCAAAGCTCTTTGACCTCTCCTGAATCAGAAACTGTGGGGATGGGGTTAGGTTCCTAAAGTAACCTGTTTTAATAAGCATTCCAAGTGATTCTGATGCATGTTACATTTGAGAACCACTAGTTAGAAAGAAATTAGCACATTTATCCAAAAATTAGGAATAAACCAATTTATCTCCTGAAAGGAAATGGACAAATTTTGGTATAGTCATAATACCACAGTTAAAATGAATTAACCTGTTGCCTACATGCTGTTTATTTTTTGTTTGTTTGTGGTACTGGACATTAAACCCCCCGTTACCTACATAAAATAATACCAGAGAATGAGAAAATAAATTTGTAAAATTAATATCATTTGTGTAAGTCCATAAAAAAACAAAATATACAGTGCATTGAGAATGCAAAATGTATTGTAATGAGAAGTGATAATGTAAGAATTGGACTGGATTTGTACCAAACTATGATTATTGTTGCCTGTGAGAAAGGAGTGATGAGAACATAGAAGTTTATGGGGAGTACAGGGAATGAAAAAAATAGAGAAAATGTTATAGTACTTGTTAATTTGGGTTTTGAGTTTATTGCTTGCATTTTTCCATATTTAAAATAGTATTTTAAATCCAGGCATGGTGGTGCATGCCTGTAATTCCAGCTATTTGGGAGGCTAAGGCAGAGGAGGGTTCTAAGACCAACCTTGGCAACTTGTTGAGACCTTGCCTCAAAGAGGGCTGGGGTTGGGATTGTGGGTCAGTGGCAGAGCGTTTGTCTCACATATGTGAAGCACTGGGTTCAATCCTCAGTACCACATAAAAATGAAAATATTGAAAAAAAGGGGCTGGAAATGTAGGTCACAGGTAGAGAGCACCCCTGGGTTCAATTCCCAGTGCCATGAAAATAAAATATTATTCGAAAATAAAAAGAAAGATAAGGAAGAGCCAAAGCAACATGAAAGAAATTGGTATGAAAATTTGTTCTCCTGGTCTCCTTGGCTAACTACTCTTACACAGCTGTAGCCGATCCATTGCTGTTAGTCCTCTTAGGGTTTTTAATTGGACCCTGCATCTTTAACTGTTTATTTAATAAGATATATAAAACAAAAAATACATTCTGTAAAACTGATGGTCCTCCATACTCACTACAGTAGCTGTAAACCAATGATGATTAATTAATGATTTGATTAGTTCCATAAAACCAGTGGGGAAAGTTATAGGCCAGGCTATATAAGCAATGACCAAACAGACTTCATTTTACCCTGAGACTCCATATTACGTAAGAAGAGCTTCTCCCATAGGAAAGTCCCATCACTGTACCACATTACTAATTGCCTAGCATAGCCTACTTCCAATACAGAATAGCAATTCTTACACAATGTAAAATTGTTCTCTTTGGTTCCCACTTTCCTTGGGCAGTGTACCTTTCTGGGGAATAACTGATTAGATGTTAGTGGCCATTCTTTAATTTGTATTCAACTAGGGTCACTTTGATCCATTTCTCTTTTGATTATGATTATGAAAAAATCCCAGGAGAAATGAATGAGATGAAAATTTGATTAAGACATTGCATTGTTTCGCTAATGGCTTTATTCAGCTTCTACTACTTCTTGCTTGCTTGCTTGCTGGTTGCCAAGTGAATCTGGATGTGGTTTTCGCCTTTAAATATCCTAAAATGTTGAGGCTCTAGGCTGTTTCCTGCAGAGACAACTTGTTCCTGTAGGGAGCATTCCCGGACAGTCAGAATAAAGACTCTCCAATATGGACAAATCATAAGCTATACCAAATATCAGAATTTGCTCTAAAATTGAGGTAATGATACTACTCTCCTTGAAAAAAGAAGTATCTAAGTATAATTGAATGAAGAATGAAGAAAAAATGTCATTGGTTCTCTTATGAAGTTTTAAACTATAATTTATTTCTCCTCTTGTTTTAGTATATGCAAAAAGCAAATTATTTTATAGTAAATTATTTTAAATTTTTCTAATTTATATTCACTTTCAGAATGATTTAAGGCTACAGATGGAAGCTCAGTGCATATGCCTTTCACTGGTTTATTCAGCTCACGTGGATCAGGTTTGTGAATATATGGAAAATGAAAAAGATAAAGCTCTTTGCAATCTTAAAGAGGAGCTTATTTCTACTCAAGAGGAAAAGATCAAGGAACTTCAGAAAATATACCAGTTAGAACTACAGAATGTAAAAACACAAACAGGTAAATAGTTTCTGACTTATAATTACCATGAAGCATCACTTAGAGTCCACCATTTCATAATTCTGTCCTTAGAACTCACAGGGGAAGGTGACTTGTGTATCTAAGCCCTAGTCTTATTTGTTCATATAATCATTGGATATTCATTCAAGTGCTAGAGAAAACTAAAATTACCGAGGCATTTTCCCATAGGAAATTATAATCCATTGGGAAAGCATATATAAAATACACTGAAATTTTCTGAAATGTAAAGAATGGAGGGAGAAAAAAAGAGTTTTGTCTTTCCTGGGGAGATGAGTAGGATGAGGGTATGGATAGGAGTAACTGGGTTGGAAATTTGGGGAAGGCTATGGAGTCTTAAGCATTGAGCTCTATCTAAGATTGCATCCATTTGGGAGAACTGGGAGTTCAAGTTGTGTTAGCTAGATAAAACTGGAGAGATTGGAAGGAGCTTGATCAGGAAAGGTTTTATGTACTCTGATGAAACATGTTTATGTTTTATGCTATTGGTGATAAGACCTACAGCAGGATTTTAAATAGTGGGAGCAATAATAAGATTTTTATTTTAAGTTGATACCATTAGGATCAGTTGGAAGGGATGAAATTATTGATGGGAAGACCAGCCAGATTGAATTGAGTATGATAGAAAGTTAAATTCAACACTTAGAGTTAGGTTCTAGTTTGTCGTTAATGTTAGCAGAAATTAAGAATGATACCCAAGTTTCTAGCTTAAGAAACTAGAGTATGGTTCTAGTCATAGAAAGGAACCAATTTGTGAAAAAAAATAATAATTCAGTTTTAAATATATTGAGTTA
Organism: Callospermophilus lateralis; assembly: GCF_048772815.1. NCBI lineage: Eukaryota > Metazoa > Chordata > Mammalia > Rodentia > Sciuridae > Callospermophilus > Callospermophilus lateralis. The sequence goes on from NW_027514360.1 coordinate 744,393, forward strand.
AGAATAGAATACTTATTGACTTTGAAAAAATATATAGGAGTTAGTTGAAAATAGAAGTCTGAAACCTGGGAGAAAAATTTAATTATGAGGTAAAGATTTATAATCAGCATGAATGTCAAGGACAAGAATGAGTTATCAGGGGAAACTAGAGAGTGAGTTAAAAGACCAAGATGGCATAATAGGAAGTAACAATGTTAAGGGATCATACAATGAACCATAAACAATTAGTCACAGTTAATGTTTTGCTTTCATGATTATTTGGCCAGTTAACTAGATTTCTTGTGTTCAAGGTATCTCTAGGCCTTCACTTTTGCTTTTAGGAATGGAGTTTTATTATTGGAATTGCTTTGGTGAACAGAATAGAATTTCAAGCATATCAGATAATACCATGCTTTTTCACTTCAGGGGTTCTTTGAATATAGTAATATTTTAAGATTGTATTTTTTTTTTAATTGATATCTTCTTGAGGTAGTCTGTCCACTATTTCCCAAATTGCATGTTAACTAATGGCTCATTTAATTGGCAAAAAAAGTTAGTTTAGTGATTAATTATCAGCATTTTTAAGAAATAAAAATAAAAGAGGAAAGTAAAAGGTGTTAACTACTCTCCTGTGGTCCCTTTTCAAAACTTCTTTTGTTTCATGTTTCTGAATTGTTTTAAAGATATAAAATTGTTGAATTTAGAAATACTATACCATAAGGATAGGAGAAATGATCTTGAATCACACTGTTTTCTTGTTTTCATCAGTCAGAATGAGTCAAATTAAAACCTGAGTTTCACTCAAAACATTTTTCAAAGAATAAATATTTTTATACATTGAAATAAAATGATTATTTCACTGAGAAGTTTGTATTGAAATGTGTATTGTCTTCTCTTCCTGTTATCTTCTCTGAAAGATACCAAAAAAATTAAACAACTTGAAGAACAAATTCAAGAATTAGAAAAACTTCATATGCTTTTTGCGCAAACAATTGAAAGAAACTGAAGAAAATCATACGGCAGAAATTTATTCTCTACAGGAGAAGCTTCAAGCCATTAGTGAGACCACGGTGGACCCAAGGTATCTATTTACTTAAAACTTCATTCAGCAGTATTTGTAGCTTAGTAACAATGATAGTATCATCTAGAATGATTATTTTAAGAATAAAATATAACTTTAACAAAGAGATAGGATGTAACATTTTTAAGAAATAAGAGCAGGAGATAATTTTGTATCTTTGAAATGTGTGAAATAAATGTTGGTATAAACCAAAGACATTTTATTATAGGAATTTTACTTATACTTTTATAAAGATGTTATTATTAATCTATTTTCTGAATTAAAATAGGTCAGGTAGTAGACATTTACTTGTTTATTCTATGCCTCGGCTTTGATATGTTGATGTGGTGAATACTTAAATAGTCTAAGTATGATCATTCCACTATGACTTGAATATATTCCATTTGATTGTCTAATGCTCAAATTCATCATGTCCCAAATAGAACCCTGATCTATGAGGAGAGAAGAAATGATCTTCAATTACCACTATGTATGTTTTCTTGGATCAGGATCTTCTAAAATTTGCTCCTTCTGTAGCCATCTTCATCCATCATGACTCCTTTCTGTCATAACTCTCTGCCATTCTATGAAAAAATCTTGGTTTTTTTTTAACCTTCAAAGTACATCAAAACTGTGCCACTCCTTACCGCTCCACTGGTCCCTGCCATTGTTTTGTGTTTCACCTGGATTACTCAACTTCTGTTTACAGTCTATTCTCTATATAGTCAACAGAAGTGCCAGAACCTTTGCTTTTATAATTTCAGTTACATCATGTTACTCTAATCCTCTTCTGCTCTTTACAGTCTCACTAGTCCTGAGGACCATGACATCTTTGACTTTCATTTCCTACTGACTTTCTTATCACTTACTGTTCTCAAACCATATAATCCCATGGGGTTGGGGTTGGAGCTCAGCGGTAAAGCGCTTGCCTGGCTTGTGTGAGGTCCTGGGTTTGATTCTCAGCACCACATATAAATAAATAAAGTAAAGGTCCATTGACAACTAAAAACAATTTTAAAAGATTAAAAAAAAAACCTCATACATCCCCACTGTGATCCTCAAATATATCACATATCAGTACGCTTCTGCTTTAGGGATTCATTGGCTTTTTCTTCTACCTAGAATGATTATTCTCAAGGTATTTGTATGCCCACACCCTCATCTCCTTTGGATCTTTACTTAGATGTCATGTTCTTACATAAATTAAAATCGTCCCCAAAGAGTCTGTGTCTTACTTTTCTACTTCATTTTTTCTTAAAATTATTTGTTTTATATGTACGCATACATTATAATCATTGTGTGTGTGCATGTATATGTGTATATAAATAATGTATGTATGTAATTTATGTATCCAAATATATATAAATTTAGAGGAAGTATTGTTCCATTTTGTTTGGTTTCAATTAAGGAATTTAAGCCTTTTTAAAAAACATTTTTATTAGTTGTTATTTTATTTATTTATTTATTTATTTATTTACATGCAGTGCTAAGAATTGAACCCAGTGCCTCATACACACTAGGCAAGTACTTTACCACTGAGCCACAACCCCAGCCTAGGAATTTAAGCTTATCTTTGTCTATTTAAGTGACTGATGTATTCTAAATCCACGTGATTTCTAAATACTAATCTTACCTTATTGTTATAAGATTAGACATTTTAAGAAAACATTGTTACAAAGTAGTGAATGCTTATATAACGATACAGAATTCAGACATACATACCAAAAGATATGTGGGTAGATAAAATTAAAATTAAACTTATTGTAAGTTAAAATTAAACTAACTGTAAGTTAAGAACCTTCCCTTTCCTGTTGCCACACATCATTTCCAATATAAGCAATCATTGTTACTTTTGATATGTATTCTTTCAGACATTTTCCTATTTATATAGACATATATGTTAAAACAGGCTTTTAATGCAAGTGAGAATTTACAAGCTTTTTTAACTCAGTAATACATCTTAGATATATCTTTATATATATACATACATACATACATACATGCACACACATGTATTTTTATTTATATATATATATATATATATATATATTTGTTTATATACATTTATATATATATATATATATATATAATTTTTTTTGTATCAGGGATTGAATACAGGGGCTCTTTTCCACCAACCCACATCCTCACCCCTCTTCTTTTTTTTCAGAACTACTGTTTTTATTTAAAATAACTCATGTTCAGATCTACCACATACCAGTTGGGTAATGTTAGACAAATCAAATTTAATGAACTATTATTTCTATATATATATATAGTTTCAATAACTAATTATTTTTTTTAGTTCTAACGATTTTTTTTCTTCTAACTAGTTATCTAAGACAGTAGGATGCAGTTTGACATATCATACATAAATGAAGTATAACTTCTCATTCTTTCTTGTGCATGATGTAGAATATGTGATGTAATCATATATGTACCTGGGATAATAATATCTGATTCATTCTACTATCCTTTCTTCCCTCATAACCCTCCCCTCCCCTCATTGTGCTTTGTCTAATCCAAAATATGTTTATTCTTCCCTACCCCCCCAACCCATTGTGAATTAGTATCTGCATATCAGACAAAATATTCAGTCTTTGGTTCTTTGGGATTGGCTTATTTAGCTTAGCATGATATTCTCCAGGTCCATCCATTTGCCACCAAATGCCATAATTTCATTCTTCTTTAAGGCTGAGTAAAACTCCATTGGGAAGATATATATCACACTTTCTTTATCCATTCATCTGTTGAAGGACACCTGGGTTGGTTCCGTAGTTTAGCTATTGTGAATTTAGCTGCTATAAACATGATGTGGCTGCATCACTGTATTATGCTGATTTAAAGCCCTTTGAGTATAAACCTAGGAGTGGGATAACTGGGTCAAATGGTGGTTCCATTCCACGTTTTCTTAGGAATCTCCATGCTGCTTTCTATAGTAGTTGCATCAATTTGCAGTCCCACCAGCAATGTATGAGTGTACCTTTACCCCCACATGCTTGCCAACATTTATTGTTGCATATTTTTTCTTTTTCTTTTTTTGTGGTGCTTAGTATTGAACTAGGGCCTTGGTCATGTGAGGCAAGCAGTCTACCAAGTGAGCTATGTCCCTAGGCCTGTTGCTCATATTCTTGATAGTTGCCATTCTAACTGGAGTGAGATAGAATCTCATTGGAGTTTTGATTTGCATTTCTCTAATTGCTAGAGATGTTGAATGTATTTTCACATATTTGTTGATCGATTGTATGTCTTCTGTGAAGTGTCTGTTCAGTTCCTTAGCCCATTTATTGATTGGTTTGTTTTTCTGGTGTTTTTATTGTTTTTTAATTTTTTTTAGTTGTTGATGAATCTTTATTTTTTAAATTTATTTATAAGTGGTGCTGAGAATCAAACCCTATGTCCCTCACACATGCCATCAAGCACTCTACCACTGAGCCACAACCCCAGCCCCTGGTGTTAAGTTTCTTGAGTTTTTTATATATCCTGGGGATTAATGCTTTGAGGTGTATATGTGGTAAACGTTTTCTCCCATTCGGTAGGCACTCTTCATGTTATTGATTGTTTGATGTGAAGAACCATTTTAGTTTGAATCTTTTTATTGATTCTTGCTTATAGTTCTTGTGCTCTAGAAATCTTGTTAAGGAGGTCAGTTCCTAAGCTGAGATGGTAGATTTTGGACCTACTTTTTCTTCTGTTAAATGCATGGTCTCTGTTCTAGTGCCTAAATCCTTGGTCCACTTTGAATTGAGTTTTGTGCAAGATTAGAGATAGAGGTTTAATTTCATTTTGCTTCATGTGGATTTTCCGTTTTCCCAGCACCATTTGTTGAATAGGCTATCTTTTCTCCAGTGAGTATTTTTGTCACCTTTGTCTAGTATGAGATAACTGTATTTATATGGGTTTGTCTCTATGTCTTCTATTCTGTATCATTGGTCTATGTGTCTGTTTTGGTGCCAGTGTCTTCCCATTGTTTTTTGTTGTTGCTGTTATGGCTCTGTAGTATAATTTAATTTCTGGTATTATGATACCTCTTGCTTCACTTTTCTTCCTAAGGATTGCTTTGCCTATTCTGGGTCTCTTTTTTCCAAATGAATTTCATGATTGCTTTTTCTAGTTTTACAAAGAATGTCATTGGAATTTTAATAGGAATTGCATTAAATCTATATAATGCTTTTGGTAGTATGGCCATTTTGACAATGTTAATTTTGCCTATCCAAGAACATGGGAGATATTTCCATCTTCTAAGGTCTTCAATTTTTTTCTTTAGTTTTCTGTAGTTTTCACTGTAGAGGTCTTTCACCTCTTTTGTTAGATTGATTCCAAATATTCTATTTTATTTTTTGACGCTGTTGTGAATGGGGTAGTTTTCTTAATTTCTTTTTCAGTGGCTTTATCACTGATATATAGGAATGCATTTGATGTATGGTTGTTAATTTTATATCCTGCTACTTTGCTGAATTTCATTCATTAATTCTAGAAGTTTTCTGGTGGATTTTTTAGGTCTTCTAAATATAGAATCATATTGTCAGCAAATAGTAATAATTTGAGTTCTTTTTCTATTCGTATCCCTTTAATTTCTTTCTTCTGTCTACTTGCTCTGGCTAGTTTCCAGGATTATAACGAATAAAAGTGGTAAAAAAAAGGGTATTCTTGTCTTACTACAGTTCATAGATGGAATGCCTTCAGTTTTTCTCCATTTAGAATGATTTTGGTCTTGGGTTTAGCATGTATAGCTTTTTCAGTGTTGAGATTTGTTTCTACTATCCCTAGTTTTTCTAGTGTTTTAAACATTAAAGGGTGCTTTATTTTGTCAAATGCTTTTTGTGCTCCAATTGAAATGATCATATGATTCTTCTTGAAGTCTATTGATGTGATGAATTACATTTATTTATTTCTGTATGTTGAACCAACCTTGAATCCCACTTGAATATGATGCACTATTGTTTTAGTCAGCTTTTTTATTTCTGTTACTAAAAGATCTGACCAGAACAATTTTAAGAGAGGAAAAGGACTCATGGTGTTATTTGAGGACTCATGGTGTTTAGACGTCTTAGTCCATAGAAGGCCAGCTCCATCCCTTGGGCTTTGAGGTAAGGCAGAACATCTGGAAGAAGAGTGTGACAGAGGAAAGGAGTTCACATAGTGATCAGGAAACAGACAGTGACTTCACTCTCCAGATACAAAATATATACCCCATATAGAGACTCCACTCTCCAGATAAAAAAATGTGTACTCCATAGCCATCCCCCAAATTCCCATCTCCTCCAGCCATACCCTGCCACTTCATTTAATTCCTATCGGGGATTAATTCACTGATTAGGTTAGTCATTTCTCTTCTGAATCTTCTTGCATTGTCTTATGTGAACTTTTGGGGGATACTTCACAACCAAACCATAACAACTATATTTTTAATGTTTTTATATGTGAGTTGCCAGAATTGTATACAGAAGTTTTGCATCTATGTTCATTAGGGATATTGGTCTGAAGTTATCTTTCCTTGATGTGTCTTTGTCTGATTTTGATATCAGGTGATACTAGCTTCATAGAATGAGTTTGGAAGAGTTCCCTCCTTTTCTGTTTCATGAAATAGTTTGAGGCTTATTGGTATTAATTCATCAAAGGTCTTGTAGTACTGGGTAAGAATCTGTTTCATCCTGGGCGTTACTTAAATGGTTGGCTTTTGATGACTTCTTCTATTTTATTGCTTGAAATTGATCTGTTTAAATTGTGTATGTCCTCCTAGTTCCATTTGGGTAGCTCATTTGTCTCTAGAAATTTGTTGATGTCTTTAAATTTTTCATTTTTATTGGAGTATAAATTTTCAAAATAGCTTCTGATTCTCTACTGTATTTCAACAGTATCTGTTGTAATATTTTTTGTGATTATGAATTTTAGTGATTTGAGTTTTCTGTCTTCATTAGCACGATTGAGTTTATCAATTTTATTTATTTTTTCAAAGACACAACTTTTTGTTTTGTTAATTTTTTAATTGTTCCGATTATTTCAATTTCATTTATTTCAGCTCTGATTTTAATTATTCTGTCTTCTACTGCTTTTGGTGTTGATTTGTTTTTATTTTTCTAGGGCTTTGAGATCTTATGTTAGGTCATTTACTCATTGACTTTCTATTCTTTTAATGAATTTAGCTTAATAGTGTCCCAGAGATTTTGACAAGTTGTATCAGTTCTCATTTATCTCTGGTAAGTATTTTAAAAATTTCATCCCTGACTTCTTTTCATATCCATTGGTTAGTCAATAGCATATTATTTAGTTTCTAGGTGTTGGAGTTTTTATTTTTTATTGTATCAATGATTTCTAATTTCATTCCATTATGATCTGATAGAATGCAGGGTATAATCTCTTTTGTTATTTCATAATTGTTGCTTTGTGGCATATTTTAGAGAAGAGTCTGTGTGCTGCTGAGAAGAACATGTATTCGTTGATGGATATAATACTCTTTATATGTCTGTTAAGTATAAATTATTGACTATATTATTAAGTTCTATAGTTTTTTTGTTTAGTTTTTGTTTGATGATCTATCCAGTAGTGCGAAAGGTTTGTTAAAGTCACTCAGTATTATTGTATTATGGTCTATTTAATTCTTGAAATTGAATTATGTTTGATATATGTAGATGCTCCATTGTTTGGGGCATAAATATTTAACGTATTATGTCTTGTTGATGTATAATTCCCTTAAGCAGTATGAAATGTCTTCTTTGTCCCTTCTGATTAACTTTTGGCTTGAAGTACACTTTATCTGACATGGGGATAGAAACCCCTGTTTGTTTACTCAGTCCATGTGAATGATATGTTTTTTCCCGTCCTTTCATTTTCACTCTGTGGATGTCTTTGCTTATGAGGTGAGTCTCTTGGAGACAACAGATTTTTGGGTTTTGTTTTTTTAATCCAATCTGCCAATCTATGTCTTTTGGGTTTATTAGTTTAGACCATTAACATTATTTTTGAGATATGATTTGTGTTCCCAGTCATTTTAGGTTATATCTACTTTTTACTTTGAATTAATTTCTCCTTTGATTGATTATTCCTTTTGTATGGCTCCTCCCTTTGTTGATTTTGACTTTTTTTTCCATCTTCATGGAATATTTTGTTGATAATGTTTTATAGCACAGATTTTCTAGTTATGAATTCTTTTAACTTTTCTTTATTATGGAAGGTTTTTATTTCATCTTTAAATCTGAAGTTTTATTTTGTTAGATATAAAATTCTTGGTTGGCATCAATCTTCTTCAGAACTAGGTATATATTATTCCAGGACCTCCTGGCTTTGAGGGTCTGGGTTGAAAAATCACGTGAGATCCTAATTAGTTTCCCTCTATATATAATCTGATATTTTTTCTCTCATAGACTTTAAAATTCAATCCTTATTTTCTATATTTGACCTTTTTTTATGATGTGTCTTGATGTGAGTCTGTTGTGATCTTGTACATTTGAGGTCCTCTTGTATTTGATTTTCCATTTCATTCTTCAGATTTTGGAAATTTTTTCATATTATTTCATTGAAAAACTGGGCATTCCTTTGGTTTATATCTCTATGCCTTCACCTATTCTGATAAATCTTAATTTGGTCTTTTCTTGTTATTTCATCATTCTTGGAAGTTCTGTTCATGGTTTCTTACAATCTTCCCTGTGTAGTCAACTTTATTTTCAAAATTATATATTTTGTCTTCATTGCCTGAGGTTCTATCTTCCAAATGGTCTAGTCTATTGATAATAATTTCCATTGAATTTTTAATTGGTTTATTGATTGTTTTATTTTGAGGATTTCTGGGGTTGTTGTTGTTGTTGTTGTCATTTTCTGAGAATCTCTGCCTCTGCAATGATATTTCACCTCCTCAAATTTATCTCTGATTTTATTCCCTATATCATTCTTTATGTACCAGGTCAGTCTAATATGTACTTTCTAAATTCCTTTTCTACATTTCTTTTACTGTGTTGTCTATGGGTTTAATTATTGGATCATCTTGGTTTGTTTGGGCCACTTTGTTCCATTGTTTTCTCATGTTGTTCTTATGTCTGTCCTTCTAGCAGTGTGTATTTCAAGCAGTACAGTGTCTACCCTGTAGATTCATAGTGTCCCTGAAGATTTCTAGTACCTCGCCTTTAAAGAAGACACAAATAATAACTGCACCCAATACAAACAATATACAGCCTTAAACCAAATAGCTCCTATTAAGGCATCCACAGTTTTGTTCCATTAAACTGAAATGATGTGTTCAATTATTGTCTACAATATAAACAGTAAGTTTGCAAAAAAGTTTACAGTTTCCATTGGTGGACAAAGAGAGAACAAAAGTCATGTAGGGTGTGATGTTTATGAGGAAGGATCAGAAAAGATAGAAGTTAAAAAATTATAGGAAGAATGAAGGGAGGACTTAATAGAGGTTGGGTGTTAGCAAGAGAAAAGTGAGAAAGAGAATACAAGGAAACAGATAAATGAGAGGGGAATATATATATATATATATATATATATATATATATATATATATATATATATATATATAATTTTTTCAAAGAAAATAGTAAACAACAAAACTGTAATAATGTACTATTCAGATATCCCAGTCCTCAATAAAATGATCCATGAAAAATACTTGGTTTTAAAAATGGTAGACATGTGAGAGAAGAAAAAAAAGGAATCTGGATGAAAAATTGAACACTTTTTTCCATTGCAGTTCAAGTTTCTCAGCTTCTCTTCTGAGCAGTTAGGTATGTTGTCTGGAATTTGATGCTAGCTCTACCCTCAGGGTAGTTAGGGTTGCTAGGGTGAGAGTGTTAGTCCTGGAAGCGGAACTACTAGAGCCAAGGTGTAGGCTTAGCTACGTTCCAATCTCTTCACTGTGTGCCTATTGGTCTGAAGATTTTAAGTCATCACACCTCCAAGGCTCAGCAATTGTCTGTCCACATTGGAAGACCATACCTCGGGAATCTCCTTTAGGTTCTACACATGTGATGTAGGAATCTGTTCTTAGCCCACTACTTTGCCTGCAGACCCCATGAACCCTGGTCGTCATTTGGTCTCCAAACTTGATCTCTTCCTTTGCCTGTCCTTTCAAATTCACAGTCAGGCACTTCTCTTCCAGCCAGTACTGCAAGCAGCTGATTGGATGGGGAGGGGAAAGCCAGGTGGGTTTCCTTGATCAGTATTCTCCTGTGTAAATGTCCCTCCATGCTTGATTTTCTCCTGGTCACTTTGGAACACTTTCTATCACACAGCATGGGTTTGCCTTGCACATTTTTGGGGCCAGACTTCGATCTGCCAATAATTGACTCACCTAGCTGCAGGCCCCCCAGCCACTGCTTCACAAGGGTTCTTTCTGCTTTCCTCCATGCATGCCGCCAAGAAAGCTGGTGGCTTCCCTCCTGTACACAGATGCTGTGCAGCACAGCTTACTGGGTTTTTTGTTGTTGTTGTTGTTGTTGTTGTTTGTTTGTTGTTTTCTGAGCAGTATCTCTGAGCTCTTAAGCCCTCCATACCGCAAAACACCTCTATTTTCCTAGGAATAGGGGTTCCTTTATTGCTTTACTACATTCACATAGGGATTATTCTGGTTTGTACTTCCAGCTATTTTACAGCTCTGGAGCTGGGGATCTTTCCCCCTTATTTTATTATACAAGATCTCTTGAGTCCATGATCTGTTTTGAGTATCCAGTATTAAATTCCAGTTAAGTCCTTCCTAGTTCTGGACCATTCACCCATCTTGTTGAATAAAGTGACCTTTTTGCTTTTCTTGGTTCACTCCACAGATCTGTCAGGGACGCAAATACTTTATTCAGCCATCTTCCTGCATTTCCAACCCCCTTTTTTTTGAAAGAGAGTCTCATAAATTGCTAAGGCTCATCCTGAATTTTTGATCCTCCTGCCTCAACCTCCCAAATTTCTGTAGTTGCAAGCACACACCACTGTACCTGGCTCTTTTAATATATTTAATCCAATATAATCTATTCTATATTATTATATGTTTTGTGTCTGTGTAATTTAGATATCCATGTAATATGAATAATATGTATTATATATCTTAGGTATATAAGTAGGGTGTAGTATCAGTGTATATAGTATGTTATATTATGTACACTGTTTCTATATAAGCATATCTAAGATGTTACTTTTAAAAAACTTATTAAAAATGTTTTTTTACATAATAAACTTTTTATCATACATTTATACTGAAATTCATTAAATGACATAATATTCATTGTTACTTTTAAATGGAAAACTTAGTCAAAAATGTTTTAAGTTACAATACTTGTAACCCTGGGGAACTATCATTTTTGTCTCCCCACTGCCTCAGTACACGTTATGCATGGTAAAAACTTTTGATAAAACACACAACACTAATTTTTTTTATACTTTTTTATTTATATTTAGCTTCTCTGTTGATTCAGTGGTAATTAAAGAATCTGATGTACAGAAATCAGTAGTACATCCTGGAAGTTGTCTAAAAAAGAATATTGATCATGCAATAGAGGTATGTTATTTTTAATCTTCATTTTTAAACAGTTATGTACACTGATACTTTTTCTTACTATCAATTTTACGCCTTCAGTTTTGTAATTATGTAGTAAATATTTGGCTAAGATTAAGCATAAATCATGAGGATAATACCTTATGTAAAAGATCCAGAATGTCTATAGAAATATTTTTCATAGCATAGGAAAAACACAGATAAAGTTAAATTTGAGAATTTTTCTCCCCTGTTACAGTTTAAATTTTTTCTTTGTAACATTTCTTTATGAACTGTGTAACAAATCAGCTTCAGTACAATGGCCAACATAGTCTTTTCTTCCCCTTATGGATGCAGAGGGTATCTTCAGAATGGTGTATAGAATTCCCTAAAATCCAAGGTGCTAGCGCTGGAGTAATGGATCAGGCCATCTTCCAACAGAAGTAATGATAGAAAAACGCTTTTTTTACCGTGCTTGCCACTGAACCACTCTCTGCCTGTCCTCAACATTGTATTATTCAAAACTTTTTTCAAACCCCCAACTGCATCTTCATCTTCACTAAATAATTCTAAATTCTAGTAAAAATTAAAATCACTGACTATTGCCCATTCTCATTCTGGATATTAAGAAGAGATATGAGCCACACTCATCCCTTATTAATTGTCTGTTGGATGAAATTCAAATAATTGGTAAATAAACAAATACTTTCTTGTTGACAGTATATCTACATTTCTAAAAGAAGATTTATTTTTTTAATTGATAAAAATAATTTGTATGTGGAAAATTGTGTTCTTTTAATAAATACCAAGAAGAAAATTTACTCATGATTTCATTATCAAACATAGCCACTTGTTAACATTTTACTTAAAATAAATATACATTTATACATAAGTCTTATTAATTATATTTAAGTATCCTTAACCCACCCTAGAATTTATGCTAATAATTACAGATATGTAAATATATTTCTCTCTTTGCATCTTTAAGTTTATAGTAAGTGTAATTATTTCGTAGAATTATTAGATTAAATGTTTTTAGTTAAAAGATAACTGAAATTTATTTTTATTTGAAAGTGTCCAAAAATAGTGATATTTTTGGAATATTGACTACATCCTTAAAATTAATGGTATAAAATCAGTGTAAATTGTCATATTTTACCCTTCAATTTAGTTTTCTAAGGAATGTGGAATGAAACAAGAAACAAATATGGTTAAATTTTTGGAAAAACAATACCAAGAAAGATTAGAAGAAGAAATAGCTAAGGTAAGTTTATAGTTTATCTGCAAGGTTTTCTTGGTTTATAGATTTTCTTGATCTTTGAACTGTCAAAAAAAGCATGGATTTTATTGATGGTATGTACTTTGTTTTTATTTGTAAGTTTCATATATAGTTCATCAAACAGTTGTGTAACAGCATCAACTATAATTGCTGCTTCATAGAATGTTTTGCGATGCTTTTCATTGAAAAGAACATTTTTTCTTGATATAGAATAGTAATTACAATTTTTCAGAATGCCACAAGTTTTTATATATGTGTTACATTGTAAATAGTTACCTTGTGAAGGAGTTTGGAATTCTAAAAATGAGGCAAAAGTTATGAAGAGAAAAAGTAGTTGTATTACCCTGATAAATTATTGTAATGTTAGATAATAACTATAGATACTGATGGAGGATTGTCACAGAACATTATCACTCATGGCCAAGTGAATTTTCTTGGAAGGAAGAAATATAAAGACTTTTATTTTTTTTTTTATTTTTGTACTGAGCATTTATTGATGTTATAGTTAGAAAAGTTTTGCTTGTTTTATTTTAAAAGGCAGGCAGTAAAACACTTTGATGTTAAATTTATTGAAAAATAGCCTATCTCTGTATCACTTTATCAGAGGATTTATTTTTGTTTTTAAAACTATGAAGCCAGGCTTTTTTCTAATTCATATAATTTTGAGTAATTACCCACTTTTTAAATCCAGCTGGTATTTATAAATCTAATCCTTTTTTGTTTGTTTGATTGATTTCTTTAGGTCATTGTGTCAATGAGCGTTGCATTTGCTCAACAAACTGAACTATCTAGACTATCAAAGGGAAAAGAAAATACTATGTCATCAAAACAAGCACTTACTTTCTGTCAGCAAAATGAAAAACATTATTTTAATGAAATGAAATTATCTCAGGATCAAATTGATCTTCAGACCTCTGATGCATTGGACATGAAATTTAAAGAAGAATTTAAGCCACTTAGTAAAGAGTTAGGAGAAGATGGAGAAGTTCTATTACCAAACAGTGATCATCTTGATGATATAATAGAATCAGAGGTCCACCAACTAACTATTTCAGAAGAAATGTTCTCCAAAGACAAAACATTTATAGTTAGCGAATCTGTAAGTATGCTTCTTTGAATATAAAAAAGAAAAACTTATAATAATATCTTCAGTTTAAAACAGTAGCAATAATGCTGATTAATAGAGAATGAAAGTATGAAGTCCAGTCTTGACTTTAATTTATTTTATTAATTATAAGGTGTTTGATTAAGTGAAACAATATTGGTGTGAAGTATAAAATAAGTCAGGTCATAGTATTCTTGGTTGTCTTATGGACATAATACATGTTAAGTTCTCATTGTAAATTATACCTGTGTTAATTTTATTTAAACTAATTGAAGATTAATTATATTATAACTAGGTAATACCTGTGGCCAAATGATTTGCTCAATTAAAATGTAAGAACATAAAAGGAAATTGCTACGAATTCAAGAAGACAATTCAAAGTATCTTATTATCTATATACTAATTCTTTTTTCTTGTTAGTTGAGGATCTGTTACCCCAACGAATTGCAGCCTTTATTAGAAAACAATAAATTCTACTTCTTTTAAAATTATCTGAATTTCAAATTTATTTTATGTGTTCACGATAGATGTATCTTGTTCAGAGGAGTATTCAAATAAAACTGTCAGCTTTTTATGTAATGCAAAACTTGTGAAATGTTTATGAAAACTAATTTAGCTGTAGCTGTTCAAGGCAGAATGATTTTAATTAGTATCTTAAGGGATTGAAGTATTCATAGAACCTATTGACTTGTCATGAGTGTGAGAAACTCATAAATGTAAAGCATTTATTTCCAAATAAAATTTATTATACTTTTTCTTTGAATAAGCAGTTTTCTATAATACTGTGATGACCAATGAATAAAAATTAAATAGACAAAATTCCTTATATTTTGTGAACTTAATTTTTAAAAATATTTTTCTAGTTGTATATGGACATAATACCTTTATTTTATTTGTTTATTTTTATGTGGTTCCCAGGATTGAACCCAGTGCCTCATGCATGCTAGGCAAGCGCTCTACTACTGAAGCACAACCCTGGCCCTATAAATTTTGCGTGTGTGTGTGTATATTTGTTGTTGTTGTTTATATTATTTCCCCATTATAAAATATCAAGAGATATAAAGGAGTTATAACTTCATTAAGAGAAGGGGCTGGAGATGTAGCTTGGTGGTAGAGCACTTGCCCAGCATGTGTGAGGCCCTGGGATCAATCTCTAGTATGGGCGGAAAAAAAAGTGGATGGGGTGGGGGTTGGAGGGGGTGGATAAAGAATCTTGAGTATTTTGTTTTTCTCTGTTAGAATTAGATTTTAGCTAAACTATCTTGTAAGTAGCTGTTTCCTTTTGGAAAATAACATATATGATGGTAATAAATTAACTTCATGTTGTTTTGGAATTATAAATAAGAAAAATACTTTTTTAAAAAAAGTGATTTATGGGCTGGGGTTGTGGCTCAGTGGTAGAGTGCTTGCCTTGCATGGGTGAGGCACTAGGTTCGATCCTCAGCACCACATAAAATAAATGAAAAAAGGTATTATGTTCATCTACAACTAAAAAGTAATTTTTAAAAAAAGTGATTTATGCTTTTGTTTAATAATAAAACTAAAACTCAGATGCTTTATGTTGTTAATAGAATTGTTTTCATATTCAGTTAAAGTATCAATGCTGACTAATTGCCACAAAATATGTTATGATTGAGTTTTTTGCTTGTGTTTTTTCCTATCAAAGATTCATGGTAAGATGTTGACATCAAGCATGGATGCTTCCAGACAAATGATGTCAAACGAAGAACAGTTAGAAGATATGAGGCAAGAACTTGTACGACAGTATGAAGAACATCAACAGGCCATAGAACTGTTGAGGCAGGCACACATGAGACACATGGAGCAGCTACAAGAAGAGATTAAGAGACTTAATAGACAGTTAGCCCAGGTATGGAACTTTAGAGTCTCTTTTCTCCTCAATTGAAATAATGGTATTTTTTATGTGGCTTTTTTTTTAAGTCAAAATTATTTTTCCTAGATACAAATAAATTACAAATACTTAACATCAGGAAGTTCCTGGGATCAACTTTAGACCTTGTTAGGCACACCTAACTCAACTGATATAATGTGCATTTTCATTTTATTTAACTGCCTTTCAGGCACTGGAAATGTGACTACAATATAAATTTAAAAATTCTATTGACCATACATAGCTAAAGCACTTTGAGAGTTTTGGAAAATATTATACTGAGGTACTTGAGTATACAGTTGCTGTCATTCACTTTTTCAATGTTCATTTATAGTTCTGTGAGTCTACCAATTACCATCTCCAAGGTTTATCTTTATCTATCTTTAATCCATCTTTTTAATCATGAATGGAAATCTTCTGAAGTAATCTGTTTCTAGAACTCTCTCCAAGGACACATCTCTTGTTGATTAGAGAAATTCAAATTTATATTACATTCTTTTCTAAATTTAAATATCTCATGGTATTTGGGAGCTATATTCTTATCAACTGCTATATAAAATATACTCACAAAATTATTGCAGAAAAGCAAGAAATATTTACATGAAAGTTCTTATGAAAACAAATTTATTGAATTTAATTTTGAAAACTAAAACGTGTAATTTTTAAATATAAAATAATAGGGAAATTGATATTTGAGAATAAAATATATCATTTGAAAAATCAGTTTTGCTTTTCTTCATTGCATTTTGTGAATTTATTCTTCTAAAATTTCAATGCAAAAATTGACAGAGAAAATATTACTCAAACTATACAAATTCCTGAACATTTAAGTTTAAATAACTTTTTTTCTAAAGTTGCAAATTTTGCATTGAACTTCATATGTGCCTTTTAATCCCTAATAATGAAATATGAATCATAAGGTAGAACCAAGGTCTCTTGGTCCCAAGGGGTTAAAAGAAATCTGCTTGATGTTTCTGCTTTTTACCTCTATCGCAATCAATATTCTTCCATGACCTCTTTTTTTATTTAGAGATCCTCATTAAATAACGAAAACCTGGTTTCAGAAAGAGAAAGGGTGATTTTAGAGGAGTTGGAAGCACTAAAGAAGCTGTCTTTAGCTGGAAGAGAGAAGCTGTGTTGTGAGCTGCGCAGCAGCAGTACGCAAACACAGGTAGTATTGACTTTGGTGCATTTAGGAACAGTAGATCAACAATGCAGTAGGATTTGTTTGTCTTTATTGTTGGTAGGTGACGTATTTTTATAGTTACTGAGCTTAACATATTGGTGATCACTTAGATGTAAGGTAGGTGGAGTCAAAATGTCTTGCTTTCTGTTTAAGATAATTTGAATCTGGTATTGCTGTAGGAGAAACTGTTGTTCTACCAAGGAGCAACCTTTATTGACAACCCTTATTGCCACACTATATAGAGTATATTAGTTTGAAGCCATTAAAACATTTTTCATCTCTACACTTGAATGTTTTATCCTTTTCTTGATACTGCGGATCTCTTGATAAATTGTAGTTAAAAAATATTATTTCAAGCACTTTCTGGTTCACATCATACCAGTACAGAAGAATGATATGCTGTTTTTAAGACGACAGGTTTTCTTTCTGTCTTGTCCTCTCTGCTGTTGCACAAACTTAAACAGAATGAAAATGAAAACCAAAGGGAAATTGAGGAACAGACATTGAAAGAAAAGGAAATGGACAGAAAACCTGAAGATGTACCTCCTGATAGTCTGTCCAGTGAAAGGTATACAAAATGTGTATTTTTTCAGTGCAAAGTCAATTAAAATGGTTGTTCAAATGTAGTAAACTTTATTCATCCTGATTTTTATCTTGTGCATGTGTATTTTCTTAAAATGTCAATCAGTTATTAACTTGCATAGCCTCAAAGAAACTTTTTAAACCAGAAAATTAAGTATTTTATGATCCCCTTTTGAGTAGTTACTGATTCACCGGCCAAGGGCAGATTACATGATAAGGAGTCTAAATTTAGGAGAGAGTCATATGTGCCCAGCCATTCCTGCTGGAGGTAAATTATTTGAATTGGCAGCAATTTTCTGGGGAATGCAATAAACAGGGTCAACTTCCTGAGAGCTCTGATGTTCTTACTGCAGCTGTGAGAGTTGGGGCCACTCTGCCCTCTTCCTTAACCAAGGTCTCAACCCCTCGATTGAGGCAGGCCACGGAGGAGTATGGTTCTCTATTTATTTGTCTAAGTCTTGTAGTCCTGATGTATCCAGTGCAGAAACCCCTCCCTTACCCATAGGAATTCATGTGTTTTGACTTTTTAGTTGCAGCAGGAAGTCAAAGACTGGAGTGCATCACACGCTGAGCTCAGTGAACAAATCAAATCATTTGAGAAGTTCCAGAAAGATTTACTTGTAGCTCTTAATCACAAAGATGATACTATTAATGTAAGTTTATACTACAAATACATGTTTCATCTCATGAATTCTCCTGAAATCTTCTGAATTAAAATCGAGAGTCTTCCAACCTTTTGCTTCTTTTCTAGGCTTTGACTAATTATATCACACAGTTGAATCGGTTACAGTGTGAATCTGAATCTGAGGATCAAAATAGAGAAAATGAGTCAGTTGAATTAACCAACGGAGAGGTAGCAGGTAAGATCAGTCTCAGGGAGGTTCAATCCTTTTTTTTGCTTTCCTGTCTTTAATTAAGTATTTATACAGATCCCACTTTTCAACTGGCTGATTTTCTTCTTAAGCTTCAGGGTTGTAGACACATATCACTGGATCTATAGATATGTCTATTGCATTGGCAGAGGTGGGTTGCTGGGGTATAATGTAGCAATAGGCATGTGAAGAACACTGACTTTTTCTATCCCATTGAAAACTAGTAAGTACACTGCAGCTACAATAGTCACATCCTATACAATACTTAAGAGTATTGAACATTGTACAGTAAGAGAAATTTATTTCTTAACTTATGCAGATGATAGTTGATTTTGATACTCATCATCTCTATGGCTCTGTGGTCTTAAGGTCCACAGTCAGTCTTAAGAGTCCAGAGGTAGTTGGAACCATAAACTAAGGCTGTGAGAACAGAGGCTAGAGACTATCAGAAAGCTAGAGAGAGGGAGTGTAACAGTGTTTACTGATGAGGAAAATATTTCCAGATGTTTTTTCCCAAGTTGGATATTGCTTACATAGCAAGTATTTCAAACCACACCTGGTAGTAGATTCAGGGAGAAAATAGAGGATTGAATCTTTCTAAATAAGACACTTACTTGCCCAAGTGAAGATAGATCTGAGAGAGAAGAAAAGCTTTTATCTTACAAGAATAGCATAGATAACATTTTAGTTGTGCAAACTAGAAATTCACCTTTTGTTTTGTTTTGTTTTTAAGACAGACACAGTACTTTTATTTATTTTGATGCTGAGGATCAAACTCAGTGCCTCACACATGCTAGATGAGCACTCTACCACTGAGCCACAATCCCAGCCTGAAATTCACCTCTCTCTCTCTTTTTTTTTTTTTTAAATCTAAGCTTGCAATTCTCTTAAAAGTCATTAGTCTAATCAGTTTAGTTATTTAATTGATTTTTTTTCTTCTGGTGTTTGAACACAATCATTATTTAGTTTGGGGGAAGTTAGGAGAATATAGAGTTAAAAGTAAGGAAAGAAAAAGCTAAAGTCTTTTGTTTTTTAGGTGATCGGAATGAGAAGATCAAAGATCAAATTAAGCAGATGATGGATATCTCTCGGGTATAGTTCTTTGTAAGAGTCCCATAGTGCCTGTCAATTCTTCCTGTGCCTCACTTTTAAGAATACCTCTCTTTTCTGCAATTTTTAGACACAAACTACAATATCAGTAGTTGAAGAGGATCTAAAACTCTTACAACTTAAGCTAAGAGCCTCGGTGTCCACAAAATGTAATCTAGAAGGTGGGTTCTTCTTGAGAAGAAATTGCCATGTTGGAAAGACTTAAAATTTTATTGGAAAGATAAAGAATGGCTTCTTGCTTTCATGCTTCTTACTTTTCTTGGCACTACTCCCTCAAACAAGTTCTTAAGTCCTTGTACACATATAGAGATAAGCTGTTTTATCCTTTACAGACCAAATAAAGAAATTAGAAGGTGACTGCAATTCACTACAGTCTTCTAAAGTTTGACTGGAAGAGGAATGCAAAACTCTAAGGCAGAAAGTGGAGATTTTAAATGAACTCTACCAGAAAAATGAGATGGCACTACAAAAGTAAGATTTTCATTGTTTGTTATTATTATCACTGTGTGAACTAATAGATAATTTTATCTTTTCTTAAGATTATTTACAATTTCTTCTAGTTGTAATAAGTAGAAATTTGTCTTTTTTCCTTTGTGTTTTGTTTTATATAAGTTGCATTTTTCTTTCCATCGTCAGTCTTAAGAGTCCTGAGGTAGTTGGAACATAAACTAAGGCTGTGAGGACACCGTAATCAACTGTCAAATTCATATGAAGGCAGGAAGTGGTAAAATGGTATTAACAGTCACTGATGTGGAAATACCTCTCAAAGTTCTAGACCCTTTCTATGATCCCTCTATTTATTTTAATTACCTTTCATTGTGATCAGTTATGTAATTCTAATGTTTTGAACTTGTATCTCTAACTCTGGACCTTTAAAAATACTGAGTGATTTGGAATGACATGTTTTAGTAGAATAAAAACTTCAAAAAGGAATAATATTTACTTATTGATGGTACAAGTTTTGGACTTGAATATCTCAGATGTTCACACAAAATGGAACTGTGGCAAGGACCTTAGGAGTTATGATTACAGAAGTACTTGTTTGGAGTATATATTTATGTATTAATCTTCTTAGTGTGGAGCTAGTTATTTTTTGAAAGTTCATTTGAAGTTTTTAATCCACAAAAATACTTGAATTCTCTAAAAATAGGTTGTGTCAGATTTTATTTGTTTGCACCTGATTTTACTCTTCGATATATATATATATCTTGTAAAGCAAAGACAGTCCTTTTTACAGACCTAACTATTTTTAGGTATTTTGACTTCTGTTGCCTAATTAATGCATTAAATATTGAAACCTTTCCATTAACTTTTCTAAAATTCTGTGATCTCCAAGCGACCTTTTTAGAATCTCAAATTTTTGTTCAGGCCAGTTCTAAATTCCTGGCCTGTTTCAAAGAAACATTTCTTATTTTATCACTTTTTTTTAAAAGAACACTTGTTTTCTCTGTCCCTATTAGTAATCTGAATGACCTAAATGGCAATTAATTTTCTTTGTAATGCAATTAAATTGTAGCACTATTTTTCTCAACTCCTCCAAAATTTATTCAGTCATCATCTGTGGTTTGTACTCTTTTTACTCATTCCCAGGTACTATGTTAGTTCATGCCTCTGTCATCTTTTCTGTTTCTAACCTAGATCATCTGTCTTCATTCTCCATTTTTTATATTTGTATATAACTTATTTCAAATTCTTAGTAGTTTTCTCTATAGCCGCTTAAGTGGACTTTCTAAAATATAAGTCTGTCCATGTGAATATGTGCCTGTGGTTTATGAAGAATTTGCTTTCTATTTGATGACCTGTTCTTTTTTTCTTCCTTGTATCTTTTTAATAGTTTAAATATTTTTAATTATTTTCCTCATTCCCTGTATAAGCTTGATGTAATCATAAATTATAATGGAATTATAATGATATAATAATAATTTTATTCATCTTCTCATAATTTAAAGGCCATGGTATATATTCTGGATTTAATAAAAACCTGACATAGATTAATAGGTTTATTATTTTTTTATGGGCTTTAAGTAGCTCCTGAATCAGATAACTGTTGTGGCATTGTATGTTAGTACTTCATATACTGTGAACTCCACAAGACATTCATTCAATTTATACACATATTTAAAGTTTCTGTAGTTCTGCATTCTACACTGTTGGTTTCTTATTTGAAATTATTTTCATTCTATTTGAACATTGTCCTTTAATGATAGATTTGATTAGTGTATCAAAGGTAGTACAAGGATAAACAGAGAATAGTATTTTATCCACTAAATATTGCTACCTTTATAATCTGTATTAGGTTGACATGAACTTCATGATTAGCATTAAAACCAGTTTCCATTTTTAAAGGATCTTTCTTTTGGCTACTGAATTTTGACTGTTACTTAGTTTTAGCAATTTTAAAATATCCAATTAATTACCATCTGTTTTAAATTTTTTTCTTTAAGGAGTCCATTATCATTGTTGTTTGGTCTTATCCCTCCCCTAGTTTCTGTAGTCCTTTCTCTGTTTTTTTAACAGTTGTATTGGGAAGTGCCTAGGTGTAGTTTTCCCCACCCAACCCACTTTTCCTCTTGCAGTTATGTTGCTTGGGACCATTAAACACTTCTTGAATTTTCGAGTCTTTTTCTAAATGTTGATTTTACCTCATTCTCTCTTCTGATTATAATAATGCATATTAGAATTTGATTTCCCCTGCCTCCTAGATTCTGGATTTACTTCTTCTGGATATTTTCTTCTGACCTGTCTTAAAAGCGCTAGGATTTATTGTACTTCCCAAATCTGCTACTAAAATCTTTCATTGAGTTTAGGATTTTAAAAAATTCAGGGTTTAAAATATTATTTTAGTTGTAGATGGACACAATATTTTATTTTTTATAGGCTTTTTTTTAAGAGAGAGAGAAAGAGAATTTTAATATTTATTTTTTAGTTTTTGGCAGACACAACATCTTTGTTTGTATGGGGTGCTGAGGATTGAACCCGGGCCGCACATATGCCAGGCGAGCACGCTACCACTTGAGCCACATCCCCAGCCCAACACAATATTTTATTTATTTTATGTGGTGTTGAGGACTGATCCCAGTGCCCCACACATGTGGGGCCCATGCTTCACCACTGAGCCACAACTCCAGTCCTATTTCAGTACTACATCTCAAACCCAGGACCTTGAGCCATGTGCTCCACTATTGAGCTACCTCCCCAGACTCCTTGCTCTTTCTCATAAGGGACTAGGGTCTTACTGCTTTCAAAGCTATCTTTAATCTCATAATTCTGCCTCTGCCTCCTGAGTATCTTCGACTGTAGGTAGGTCACCACACCCAACTATTTCTTGGTTTTATAGTTTCTAATCCTTTGACAAAATTCGTAATTTTTTTTTCCTCTTTTGTGGTGCTGGTGTTTGAACCCAGAGCCTTGTGCATGCAAGGCAGCACTCTACCAACTAAACTATATTCCCAGCCCTGAAATTCATAATCTTGATTTTACTTTTTTGACTATATAAAGCACAGTGATTTTAAAACATGTGCAGTTAACCCCATTAGGTGGTTTCCTTTTCTGTCGGATTTTTTCTCACAGAATTTTGTCTTATGGAGTGCCTCGTCAGTTTTGATTGGCCAACATTGTTGTGATAATTATAGATGAAATTTGAGGACTAAGAGGAAGTTATCTTCTTATAGAAAAGTGTTGAGGTTACTTGAGTAAGATTGTCACTTTAAACTTAGCAATTAAGATAATTCAAAAATGAGTTGTCTTTTCAATGTTTCAGTATTGTTCCTTTTGGATTTTTTGCCTGTTCATCACTTAAGTGTGCAGTACTTTCTAATCTAAACTCAAAGGCTAGGGCTTTTATTAAGGGTCCCTTTATTGGTAGCCTCTCTTTTCCTCTAAGCCCAGGAATTTAATGAAGGCTTGGTTCAGACTCATATCTTTGTGTTATCTTCAATAGGAGAAAAGTACCTTAAAGTGCCAGCCTTACTTGTAATTCTGAGATTCCTTTTTCTAATGGATCTTGGCCACATACATATATCTTCACTGACTTTTTAGCTTGGATCCCTTCAAACACAATTTTATATTCTTATAAAGATGTTTTGATTGTTCTTAGTGCTCTCAGACTAACTCTTTGATAATTGGAAACAAAATTCTCTCTTTTCTTCAAGATTCAGTTTTCTCCATATTCCTTCTTAAGCCAGTGGGGAAAATTATTATATTCCTTTAGGCATCATTTATACCTGAAACAGTGAGCTCTTTTATTCTTTAGCATCTTACAAGGTAACTAGTATATTATAGCCACTCATAAGATACTTGCTGAAGAATTAAATGAGAAGCTATATAAGAATATATAATCCCCCTTTTCTATTTTGTATCAGTAATCCTTTTTTACTGTAGTTCTTCTGATTTATGGAAAATTAAGTTTCAAGTTAATTATCTTTTGAATTGAACTATGGCTAAAGTAGTACAAGGATAGCAGAAAATAGTATTTTTTAAATCATTAAATGTGGCTACCTTTGTGTCAGTAGATGAACATCTTGAGTTTCATGATCAGAGTTAAAACTTGTCAGTAGATAATACTCTGATAGTGGGTCAGTTTGGCTTCTTTTTCTGGTTGATAGACATTATCAAAACTCAGATTTGTCTTTTTGCTTAATTTACAATTCTTTTGAAATAGATATCTAAAGTGTGAAAAATGTTCTGTGGTTAATTGCATAGCTAAAAGACATATTCTAGAAGATTTTTTTTTTGACTGACTATATCTTTATTATGGTACCAGTCTTGGATTGAGAAAAGAGTTCCTCCATGACAAAGATATACTTAGTGTCCTACCCATGGCAGAAATGAGAAAAGAATTATCCCCTGCTTTATCCTAATATGTTTAATTATGTTAGGTTGATCAGTTCTGATCTTCCACATTGAAGTAAAGTGAGTTTTTATTATCTTACACACAGGAGACTTGCCCTTGGGGCACATGTTGTTTTCACATTTATTTTATTTACTGGTAAGTAGAGAATTAAGAGGAGAAGTTAGAAAATGTAAGTGATTTGCCAGAGTTTGATTTATGAAATTGCAGGTTTGAATTCCTATTTTATGTGCCTAAGCATTTTATAGAATTGTGGGAAGTGATATTCACAAAGAGAAACTTTTGATTTGATAACTGGCTTTATTTTAGGAAACGGAGTCAAGAAGAATGTGAGAGACTAGAAAAAGAGCAGCAGCTGTCAGCTGCAGATGAAAAGGTGGTTTCCGCTGTAAAGGAAGTTAAAAATTACAAGTGAGTTCAGTTTCTAAAGGAGGGTGTCAATGTCTAATGAATTAGTGTTAGCTTTCTTTTTAATCTTTTTTTTTACATTATGTAGATAGAAGAAAATAGCATGGAAGTATAAATAACGAGAGGATATGAACACATTCAATTCACACAGGAGAAAAAATAAATTTCAACTTAACAAATGAAAAATGTTAACAAAAATTTACTTGTACCCAATGGGCAAGACCATAGGGAACTTGGTCAATGCAAACAGTTCTGGGGGTTTTGTATGTTGTAGTAATTCTTTAAGAAATCAGTTTGCTGTGTGTTATATCAAGACCCACAGAAGTGTGCCATTTGATAGACCTTGGAAATCTTCTATGGATATAATTTGAAAAAAAGAAAAAAAGTTTTAAGGAGGAAGATATTTCTAGCAGAATTACTTGAGAACACACTGATGAACAGTTATGGAAATTATAATTTATCAATTCAGAATCTCTAGCAATTAAATGATAAAGAAGTTATTAGTATTAGGTTTTTATTTATTTATTTATTTATTTATTTATTTGTTTTTGGTGCTTTACTACTAAGCTACATCCTTAGACCTTTTTTTTTTTACTTTGAGACAGGGTCTCAGTTGCACAGGTTCCCACTTAATTGCTGAGACTGACCTCGAACTTGAGATCCTCCTGCCTCAGCTTCCCAATCATTGGGATTACTGGCATGTGGCATTGCACGTGGTCTGTAGTATTAGTTTTGATCACACTGGATTCATATAACTATAGAAATGTTTTTCTTATGTATGATAAAAGTCTTTAAAAGTATAGCTGATGGAATAAAGGGAAAATGGTCAGAATGTTTCAAATTTTATTCAATTGTTGTAATTCTTAGGCGGAGAATTGAAGAGATGGAAGAAGAATTACAGAAAACCGAGCGCTCATTTAAAAACCAGGTAGTAATTAATACTGTCCTGTAGTTGAAGGATTCTTTGATATCTAATACAGACAATTATAGGCTATTATAATGAGTCCCTAAAAACATTTTTTTAATGTGTTGTCTTTTTCAGATTGCTATGCATGAGAAGAAAGCTCATGATAATTGGGTAAGATTTTTTCCCCCTTTTCTTTATTTTTTGCATAGCCTACCGCAACTGAATTTGAATATTTTCTCTTTAATAGCTCAAAGCTTGTTCTGCAGAAAGAGCTATAGCTGAAGAGAAAAGGGAATCTGCTAATTTGAGACAGAAGTATGTGATTTTTGTGTCTTACTGTATGTTTTATAGTGTTTTAAGGTTATGCTAGATATTATCTATGATTGCTGTTTCATAATTCAGCCCATTCTTTCTCAATATTCAAGGCTACTGGAAATGACCCAAAAGACGGCAATGCGGCAAGATGAACCTGTGATTGTAAAACCAATGCCG
The DNA here is from genome assembly GCF_048772815.1 of Callospermophilus lateralis. Taxonomy (NCBI): domain Eukaryota; kingdom Metazoa; phylum Chordata; class Mammalia; order Rodentia; family Sciuridae; genus Callospermophilus; species Callospermophilus lateralis. Next base: position 770,572 of record NW_027514360.1, read on the forward strand.
GGGAGACCAAATTTACAAAATCCTCCTCGGAGAGGTAGGGGGCACTTTGTAAAAGGAGCTATTTTATTTCTTGGTGCAGAATGTATGTAAATTACTTTTTATTTCTGTGTGTAATGGTTATGAAATAATCTGAATGATTTGTTAAAGCAGGAGGTGTGGGGGTTGGTATCAGGGAGAAGGCTGCCTTAAAGTAGTAACATGGCATTGTTGTCTTTAGGTCCACTGAGCCATAATGGCTCTTTTGGTCCATCCCCCGTGAGTGGTGGAGAATGTTCCCCTCCACTGACAGCAGAGCCAGCTGGAAGACCTCCTTCTGCTACTCTTAATCAAAGAGATATGCCTAGAAATGGATTTGGTGAGCATTCACATGTTGCTTTATAGTAAACTGCTTCAAGGTTTTGGTTTTTTTTTCCCTTTTGAATATTCTAATGAAAACATAGAATTTGGGCCTGTAAAATATATAGAAGATAATTTCTTACTTTATCTTAGTGAATGTTTTCTGTAAAATCTGTTCTAGAATAGGAAACATTTTTTTTTTCCTGGAGGTCCCTGTATTGTTTTTTCCTTTTAAATTTTACACTGTGAAGTGTAAACCTTTATCTTTAAATTAAATCTCTATGGTGTTTGTTTCCCAAATATTATAAAAGTAGCCTTAAACTTTATGTAGCATACATATTTCCAATATGAAATACTGAGTCTTATTTCCAATTCTAAATAGGACTGTAGTCTTGGTAAGATTGGAAGTCAGGTTATACAGACTAAAGAAAAGCCAACCTACACATACTTCAAGTCTATAGCTTAAAGTTTAGGACCAGTACATATTAATTTGCTGTTCTATCAACCCAAGGCAGTTCTTTATTTTACTTAAGTCTCTTTATAAATTGTGATTTTCGTATTGGGCAACCTATTTTTTTAAAAAATATTTTTAATTGTAGATGGTGTGGTGCTGAGAATCAAACCCAGTGCCTCACACATGCTAGGCAAACACTCTACAACTGAGCTACGACCCCAACCCCTGGACAACCCATTTTTAATGTTGCTTTCTAGTTATTGTTGAACCCTGACCTGTCCACCAGTGGTTTATTTCTTCTGAAAAATACATACAAGGGCTCTGATCTTTCTTTCCCAAGGGTCAATGGATGGACCTTTACCTCGTACTCAATGGTCTTCTGAGGCATCTGGGAAACCCGTTGCCTCTGGTAAAGAGACCAAGTAATTTCAAAGAATCTGTAATTGTGGATGCAGGATTTTTATTCTTTTCATGTTAGAATAAGTCTGAATCCATTCTTTGATCTCTAACAGACCCAGGATGTGGTCCAGCTCACATGAAGAGCAGCTCCAGAAGTTCTTCTCCAGCTAAGGTGACGGATGAGGGCAAGGTAAGTTCTGTAGTTACTGTGAATCATGTGGTCGTGCAGGAACATGTAACTTTCCTACAGTACTTGCTCTTTGCTTTATCCTTCTTTGTGTTCTATTTGTACTATCCCATTTGTTTTTTAAAAAGCAAACTGTTCCCCAAGAACCTGAGACCCCCTCAGTTTCTACCATTACTTCTTTGACTGAGCATCCAGTTGGAGTAAGTACTTAGAGGTTGAGAACTGAATTGGGTTTTATTCTGTGCATTTCTGGGAAGGATATTCAGAGCATGACACTGATCTTGTTTGCTTTAAACTGCATGCAATATTGAGCTTACTTTTCTCCTTAACTTGGAAATGTGGCTTAAGTGTGTACAACTATAATGAACTACAGAATGTGAAAAGTTATCACTCTAACTTTATATGGTGTTTTGTGTTGAATGTTCTAAGGCAAAGTAAATTCATTATAAATTATATAATTCATCATTTTTATTTTTGTTTGGAAGAATGCTATTTAAGAATTCCTCCATTTGAGCAAACCCTATTTTGAGTTATTTGAATTAGATTGGTATCAGATTTTATGAAAGTGAAATACTGTTTCAGTGCAACAATGATAATCTGAAATGACCTCTTGAGCCAGTTCCAAGCAATGGTCTCATTTGTTCACATAAGTGCATTCTCTTGTAACTGTGTTGCTATTATATCTGGTAGGTCTTCTGCAGCTCTATAATAAAATAAATTTTAAATTGTTTAGTTTCAAACCCACTACTCATAGGAAATGATAAATCAATATCTCAAATGGTGTACAGTAAATGAAAGTAAATATTAAAGCCTTGTCTTCCTAATTTGTGTATATAGCATTGTGTTGGAAAATACTTCTCAAGTTTCAGTGTATACATATTCCAGGAATATACATCTCTGGAGCAATCTAAGGGCAGCTTAGATAAGACCCCCAAACCCCTTTGTAGTAGAAGATTTAAAAGAGAGCAAAGATCTGTTGTTAGAGAGGAGTAGAGGTGGAAAAAGCATGGCTTAGAGGCAAACCTGGGATTGAGATCCTTTAATATGCAGTGTGGCCTTCAACAAATGATGATAATCCATTTGCTTTTATTCCCTCTTATTTAAAACAAGACAGTCTACTTAAAGATCTCAGAGGTTGAATAATATATGAAAGACTTACTGAAGATACTCTGAATAGTAGCTATTATTACATGGGTAGAGAATGGATTTTTCATTTTATTCTGTTCATTCTTAATATGGAAGTAATGAGCTATTGTGATGAAAGGGAAGTGATGGGGAGGAGGGGACTCCCTTTGAAATAGGTTGTAGTGAATACAGCATGACATACTGGTCAGAAATCACCTCTGTTAATAACCTCTGCCAGTCCTCTTACCTTTCCCTTTCCTGTGCAGATATAATCAGTAACAAACTGCTCCCTCTTGTGGAATCCTTCTAACTTCTGTAAGCTGTCAGTGGAAATACACAGGAGGGGTGGGTAGAGTTTTGTTGCACTGATGGTGTTCTCTGGACAGGTGCCTGTTTTGGGTTTTAGCTTTTATCGGTGTTGGTACTTTGTCTTAATACATAGGAATTTTAAAACTTTTAACTGCTTTCAAATCTTAAATTGCAGGTTAATATGGCTATGAAAGGGTCCCCTCCTTTCTCAGGGGCACCCTTCATGGGCCCCCCTATGGGATCACCGATGGGACGGCCTCCACCACCTCCCTTTTGGTATGGACCGCCATTTCAGCTCGGTGGGCCTTTTGGGCCTCGGCCAATTCCTCCACAATTTGGTATGATGATCTGAACAGTAGTGATTGACTTATAAATCACATTCATCTTTCATTTCTATTGCTTGCTAAAACAGTTTGTTGCTATCTCAGGTCTTAACAATGAAAGGATACAGCTGAGTACATTTTAACTTTTCCTCCAGTTTTCTGGGACATATTGGACACTACATAATCTTATACTGAGATAGGCAATAGCTATCTCATAGAGAAGGATTAGGGGCTATATAGAGAAAAGCCAGAAATATTACTTCTGCAGATGTTTGTTGAAAATGTTTGTTGAAAATATGTTGATATGATATGCATTGCAATAGATGGAAAGGTGGATGAGACACATGCATAACTTAAAATTTTGTCACAGATATGAAAATCCTATAGCATAAAGTTTGTAATCACCCATAATGGAAGCATAAGCAGTAGGTTATAGAATATAGAAAAGGAAAAGTCAAACCCTCCTTACCTTGAGAAAAGTCAGAGGGAAGTGTTAAAGAGGAGGATTTAACAGTGACCTAATAAATGTTGCTGATTTAATTAGGTGGCTGTGGAAGGCCTTTTCCAGGAGGGCATGCACCTTGATTCTGATGGCATGTGTAAAGTCCATGCTGAAATATTTCATGAATTTTTAATGGATACAGTAATAAATAGTGGTATTTCCTTTTATCAAAATTTCTTTGATGTAGTAAAGTTCTTATTTCATAATCTATCATCTTGTCATGGTAATATAGTACTTCTAAATATAAATGGAGCTCTTGTGAGATAGAAATAATTCTGCAATTATATAATAGGGAAAGAAAAAAGATAAGCCTGGAGCTAGGTAGAGCCATGTTTAAATCCTTAATATGTTGCTTCATGGCTGGTTGGCCAGGCTATAACCTAAACTTGTTCCATTTCAGTTTGCCTCATCTGGCAAGTCAGGATGTTCACCAGTTGATGTTCTAGGCTTGGGAGAAATTAAAGATTATATTAACATACTTGAAATCACCCAAGTTCAGAAATTTCTGGGTATTTACATAACTTCCTTTTTATTTTCCAGGTCCTGGTATGCATCCACCAATAGGCTTCAGAGAATATGCACCAGGTGTTCCACCTGGACAACGGGATTTGCCTTTTGACCCTCGTGATTTTTTTCCAGGACCTGCACCATTTAGACCTTTAGGCTCATTTGACCCAAGAGAGTACTTCATTCCTGGTGCCCCATTACCACCTCCAACTCATGGTCCCCAAGACTATGGGCCACCACCTTCTGCAAAAGACTTAATGTCTTCAGGCTTTAAAGATAAACCTCCACCTACACCCGATTCTCAGAGTAGTGAGGGCTGTTCATAGGCCTTAAAACAGGGCCCATAAAATTAACCTCTGACATTTAGTCAGAAAGTGGACTATGAAATATTCATTGTGTTGAAGGATTATTGGCTTCAAAATATAAAAGTTTATTTTAAATGGTTTATGTTTTTAGAATAAAGCTGCCTTGGCGCAGTATACATTTGGAGCCAAAATATTTTCCTCCTAAATATCCCCCACTTAAATTAGAGTATCCTTCCAACTTTAAAATGTGCAATAAGGAATACCTTTGTTTTAGTTAATGTAGCATATACAATTGCTAAATGATTTAGAATGTCATAATTATGGACATTTCCTGTGGAAATGCTTTAAGAACATGTATTTCCAGTACCCTATTTTTAGTGTATTCCAGTTGATAACAGAGAAATGGTGTTTTATAAGCTTGAGTTTTCTCTTTAAATATCTGGTCGCAGAGACTGTTACGCTAAAAATGTTTACTCAAAAATCATAAACTTCATTTTCCTTCTTGCTGAAGTTCTTTGTTGTAATAGTTCATAAAAAATTGTTTATTAATATTTCCCAAGTGTCTGTTGATTCATTGGATCGTCATGAGACTTTGTGCCATTGGGGAAGCATGTAAACTCACTCTCAGAACTGAATATGGTGACTTGGCAGCATATTTCCTGTTGCTCACTGTTAAGGAGGCTGGACCCTGGTCAACTGTGGACTTATACAGAGGAATTTCTTTTACTTGTGAGAAGTCTTGTGGCTCTATTTTTGTAGCACATTCATGTACTTTTTTCTAACCACTGTCCATGTGAGAATGGTTTTCTGAGAATGAGTTTACATTAGTAGCAAGAGTTGTTTGACCTGAAGTTCTACTGCTTTTGCCATTATTGCATTATAACAGTAAAATATACGGTGGTATGTTGTGTCTATAAAAAATAAGGAAATTTCTTTTAAAAAATGTACACACACACTCTTCTCTTTCCCATACCTTGCCACTGATTTTCAAGAAATATGATAAAAAAAAATTAGAAAAGTATAATCCTCTGAGAAAGAATGAATGAAACTCGCTAAGGCTTATAATGTCTTTAATCAGCAACTATGGGCTGAATTAAATTCTTTTTTTTTTTTTACAGATACTCAAATATATTTTATTTAAAAATCAATTAAAGCAAGTCCTGAATCTGTAACTACTGTCTTTAAAACAATGTTTCTAAGAACTAGCTCTCCAGAGCTGTAATTTTAATTACAGCAATTTTAACAGTACATTTTAAGAGGTTTAATATTTAAATAAAATTATAAAAGCCTGGTACTTTTGTTTACTGCTAGACCATATTCTTCCATTCTTTAAAATTCTAGAAAGTAATAGGATTGTTGAAACCTAGAACATATCATTGTTCTTTTTATGTCCCCTAAGTATTCTCAAAATAGTGGCAAAAGCTTCAGTTTGAAACAAAATCTCTGTGAAACAAAATCTCTAAACTACTGAAGATGACTCAGAATCAAAAGGAATTTGAGTCCGTTAGGAAGAATTCAATCTACATAGCCTCCATTTAATATCAGAAGCAGAAGCTGTGTGTAAGAGGAAAACCATATAATAGCTTATGCCATTTTTAACCATGTAAAATAAAATTTAAGTCACAAACACCAATTTTGAATGTATCTTTCAACCTCTACAGGACACAAGGCAATGCTGAAGTTACTCTAACTTCTAATTTTAAAATAGCATTTAAATAAAGGTGATGTCAGCTAGGAAGATAGATTTTCAAGGGAAGGCAGATTTATTTTTTTATTCAAAGCAACAGTAGTTTTCCCTCTAAAGCCTTTTTTGTATTTATTCTATTAGTAAGCTATAATGTGTTCTACGTAGTTTATCTGAGCAGTTTTGAACCCACCCATAGTTGCCTCTCCTTATATCCATCTGATTGTACCACTTCTGTAGCAAAGCCCAAGGTAGCTGCCCATATACCAGTTGTGAGAGAATACTTACCCTTGATTCAATTATACTTTTTTATCTGAAAAGTTTTAGAAGTCCTCTCCAGCAAATTGTGTTTGAGTTTAGTTACTAAAATCATTTCATTTGTGAAGCAGTAGTGTTTCAACCTGAAAGTACTACTGTTATAGTTGTAATTATTGTCCAGTGACTCATCCCCTCCCACACTAGAAAGTAAATTTAAACAATTAATTTGTGAGATACAGATTGTTTTGTGTTAATTGCTTCAAGATAAAACCACCTTTTTTGGCGAGGGAGGTTTGGTCATTCAGGTCTGAATTAAAGCTAAGCTGATGACAATGTTCAATTTAAGTTTGTTTAATGCTGATGAAAGACATTCATACAAAGCATCCTCTTTTTTTTCACATAACCCCATTCTTTGGTGGCAGCTGGGGTTGTGGCTCAGAGGTAGAGTACTTGCCTAGCGCAGGCAAGGCCCTGGGTTTAATCCTCAGCATCGCATAAATAAATAGAGGTTAAAAAAAGCATTCTTATGTGAAAAATGCTAAATGTTTCTTCATATAAATTATCACTTTGAGGGGCTGGGGTTGCGTGTAAGGCACTGGGTTTGATCCTCAGCACCACATATAAATATAAAGGTACTGTGTCCATCTACAACCAAAAAAAAAGGTTTGTTTTTTTTTAAATTATCACTTTGATACACATGTTTTATAGTCTATGAAAAAACAGAAAGAACAATGTATCAATTTTGCTACATTTTAATAGTAGAGTTTAAGGGAGCAACTTCAAACATCAGTAACATCAAACAAAAAGGTACTGAGTACTCCACAGGGTACAGAGTGCTGCCAAGCACCTTGGAAAGTTTACATGACATGGAGAAGATGAGGCCCTTCTCTTGAGAAGTTTACAGTCTGGAAATTTTGACTACTCAGAGTTTCAGTTGAGTGAACATTTTATTAAGGCAAATTCTTCATTTCCTAGAACTACTGTAGACTGAACTATTTTTGCACTTGTGAAATTAACCCAATCCAGATGAAAGAAAAGACTAAATTTGGTTGAGAATTCTTTCAGGCTCATATAGTTTTATTAACATTCACCTAGTAAACAAAATTGACCTAACAGACAACTGAAAAATTAAAGACTAGATCTCTTGAAGTGCAAGGGCTAAAAAACTGTTATTCATTTTAAAAAGCAAACACATGGTATGATTAGGGTTTACATTAGTTTAAAAATAGGCCAAGTATTGCATTCCCTTCATACATTGTTCTTTTAAAATAGTGAATATTAAAATACATGGGTTCTACATGTAACCCACAAAAAAGCTCCTCACAAATCTTTATGTTCTGTGTATCAAATATCCACCTTGTGTACTATGAAAGTTTTATTTATGTCTCATTATTAAGTTAAAAGTAATGTAAATGGTGAAATTATAATAGGCTAATGACCTGCATATTTTCATATGAATGTCAATATATCTAAATAGGAAATAAATGGCAGTTTTATCTACCTATATTAAAAAAAAATAGAATATTGCCGCAGTCTCTGGCTGGGCACAAATCACGAGTCTCCACACAGCTTGTAGATTCAAACAGCAATTCTTTATTCCCGAACTCACACCGGCCGTCTACAAACACGTTCTGGGGGAATCCACGTTTTCTGCCCAAATCCACACCACATGGGCTTCTGTCTCCCAAAATATACTGTCTGACCCTAAGCACTCAAGAGGAACTCAGCAGCAGGATACGCCCTATTCTAAAGGGGGAACACCCTACTCTCCTATTATGCTAAACTTCCCTATTCTAAAGGGGGAACACCCTAATCTCCTATTATGCTAAACCGCCCTATTCTAAAGGGGGAACACCCTAAACACGGATCCTGCCCTGGTCCTTGAGCAAGGTCACCTTTCAGAAGTCCTTCCACTAGACAGCATGGGAGTAAGCTGGCAAGGAATTTGTCATACCTACTTGGCTGATGGCTCCCAGCAGAATATCTTTCCAGATTTTGCATACTCATCACTTTATAAAGACAAGGTATGCAGGTTTTAAGGTTTCACAATCAGTTGTCAGAAAAACAGCAGTTGTTCCTGCAGTATCTCATTAGCATCTGACTCAATTATTTTTAGATGACATGATTTAAACCCACCCAAAAATTTGTAATTATTCTGAGAGAGATGGTTTTAATGTTAACCCTAGAATCATTAATGTTAACCCTAGAAACAATAGCAATGTGATGTAGAACAACTAATCAACATGACTAAAAATATGCTCACTTTCAGAAAAACAATCTGGTCATCTGGAAAAAAAATCACAGCTACAATCTGGGGGGTACTCCCATATAAGATATTGATCTGGTCAAGGCATACTATTTCTAAGTAGAACTATCAGATGAGGGTGAATTTAGGCCAGCTCTAAGGAACAGCCTATAAGACAGACCATAACTGATCCAATTTCCTTTCAAAGCAATCTGGTACTATCCTACCCACTTCAATTCAAAAGTTTGAACTTAATTCAAATCAAAAGACCATATTGGAGCAAAAGTGAGCCAATGTGTAAACTCTAGCACATTCTTATTGCTGTATTTTAAAGTTTGAAGATGAGCATACCTACCACAGCAGTATTGTTCCAGGAAGCAGGGTAGGAACAGTGGTAAATTAGGAAAAAGACTATTAATTGCACAATTAATAGAAAAGTAAAAACATGTTTCAAAATCTACAATAAACCTTGTATCCAAAGGAGTCATAACAATGAGGTGCTGGACTTTAGTTCTGTGGTACAGCTTTGCAAGGGACTCACTGGCCTATAGGTATGGCTCACTTCCTGCCTCCTGAAGGATGAATATGCTACCCAGAGCTATGATGGTTTCTACTGAGTGGTAAAATTCACAGAAATTCCACATTACTCATGTCAGAATCATTCCTTGTGCAAAGTTTGATGTAGATGAAGATAAAGTGGTTTCTTGGTCAATAACTGCAATTTCTTTCTTTTAAAGTCAGTGGGTTTCTTGTATCTGTAACCACAATAGAAAGATGATTGTTAAAAATACTTTGATGATTGATTTACTCCAATGTTACATTCTCCATAAGAGGGACTAAGAAGAAACATGAACCAGTAACCATTAGAACAGTATGAATCCTATATGTGTATCACTTACAGTTCTATTACAATTGTCCCAGGTTAAATCTCATCCATCTCCATGAAAGCAAAACACTTGGTGCTGGTAAACCTTTTTTTAGGCTTGTAGTGTTTGAATTCAAAGAAGATAGCTGCACCTAAGGAATTAAAACAAACCACATAAGCCAGAGACCACATATTTCTTATGTGTCACCAGAAGCCTATGATTTTACAAAGTAACATGTGTCAAACAGTCTGATGACACAACTGTTGATAACTCACTGTGGCTGTCACTCCAAGCTCTTCTACCATGTCTGAGTGACATTTCTCCATATCATTTAATTCTACAAAGTACAACAAAATTGTATAGCAAGAATGTAAGTTATGTACACAGGTAGAATCATAAACTACCAAAGAATATAAAATATTAAATACCACAAGAAAAACAGAAGTTACTTAAGTATCAGTAGTACCTATAGAAATGGTTTCAATAAGCACCTATATTAGATAGAATAGAAATTTAAAAGAGTTCCTTTGATATTTTATTTCTCTCCCTCCTGAAACCACCATGCCCAGATTGTCCTTTCCATATTCTTACAAACTAACTGCCAGTTATAGTACCTTTTTACCCAATGCATCTTATTGAAAGAAAAAATAATAATTCTTTAACTGCTAGAAAGTAATCATTAGGTTCCTAAAAGGACTTAAGGTAATTATTAGAGAACCTGCTTCCTTAACTCTGTATTATGAGAAAAACTTCCCTGTCAAATAATTTTAACCACATTATTTCACAACTAGATAATGCAACTGCTAATTCTCATATTTTAAAAAAAATTGTTGATTTGACTTTCTTTAAGTCAATATTCATAACTATGTGACATAAGATCTTGTGTTAAGTACACTATCAACACAAACCCAGATAAGTACTGTCCTTAAGAGGTCCTTAAGAAGTCAGTAACTGATAATTACAAACCTTTGGTTAATTTTTCAATATGCTTCTGGAGCTCAATGTCCACATTAAAATGAACATATGTATCTTCTTTTCTTGAAGCCACAGGAGTATCTGGCACAGGAGTTAAATCTATGCCATTCAGATCTGGAGAAACAAATAAGTTTCTGCTTATGAGCATTCACATATACAGACTGAAAATCTAGAAACTGCAAAGGTTACAGTTCCTAAAGAGGCATGGAAAGAGCTGAGAGGAGATTCTCAGGCTAAGAGATTCCTATTTGGTGTGACCAAGTATGTGAGAGTTTTTGAAGTTCATGGGGTATGTGAAGAGAAATGAAAATAGACTGGATAGGAGACTTCATGAAGGGGACAAGGAAGCCTTTACATGGCCAAGTGGACAAAACTTGATCTTCATAGTGAAGTGGTAAAAAGAACAAACATGTTTTCCTTAGGGAATAGCCCACTATATTTTTCTATGCAAAAAAAAAAAAAAATCTGGAGTATATAATTTGCCACAATGGAGCTCTGCCACCAATTTCTAACTTTGATCAAGTATATGGCTTATTTAGAAAAGTCTTTAAACCTAACCTTATCATAATTTCCCTGTTAAGAACCCAAAATGGATGAGAACAGCCAACAAAAACCCTTTTGTTAATGAATAATTTTTTATATATATTATCTAAATTCTGGTTATACTGTTTACAACATACCCTGAATTTACAACAACCAGATGGTACGTTATATATAGTTTTAATTTTCTGGGTTTTAAAATCTCAGTTTAATCAAATTCAACATGGACTCATTTAATAACTCCTCAGTGTTTATGTGTTATTCATTTATGTGTCTCAAAAAGCTCAAAAACAATTTAGTACATTTAATAATTAAAAAATATTTACATAAAAATATTTCAGTTTAACATATGCAAAGGTAACTTAGCATTTACAACATCATTAAATATTTTTGTGTTTTAAGTATACTTTCTGAATGAGTATGCAGTTTTACAAATGGTGTATCAAACAATGTAAATATTTTCCAGTACACTATATATTTGATAACTGATAACATCGGAATTTAAAATTGTACCAGTATTAGTGCTGTGGATTATGTTCTTTAAATAAATCTTTTTCTTTGTGGTCATATTTTTCTTTTAATTAGCACTAATGAACCCATGGATCTGACTTTATTTCTGCAATTGATAAAAGTTCCTCCATTTAATTTCAGCACCAATCTGTTCCTTTGGTGCAAAACTACAGATTAAAATAAGCCATTTGTACTAATTATAGTTATTTATTTAAAATGGTATAATTTATTCCTTAATCACGTCATCATCCCACGGGATTGCTTTCAGGGCATGGATGTTATGGATGCACCCTACTTCCCTGTCGCCTGATTTTCATCTGCCTCTGTAGGACTAACCTATGTAGATACCTCAGTAGCACAGGAAGAAGAGGGGCTGAAGCAGGAGAGATGGGAAAACAGGACATGGGGCTTTGTGTAGAAAACTACACACCCATGGAAGGTGAGGAGTGCTATTGTTAATCTACATCCTGAAGGCTGTAGCTGCTGTTAAGGACAATGTGTATGTTTAGCCCGCACGTTAGCTGGAATCTGAAGAGCAAAAATCTATACAAACTCAAAAGCAAGTAGGAAATATATTTTGTAAGTCTTTCAGAACTATGTTCTGTTATGATCTCTTCTAGGATTTTGCCTCATTATAGAATGCATTAAAGTAAGTTGTCACATATACAAGACCATCCCCTGTCAAAAACTTTGTCCCATATGAGAAAAAACATAATGCAATTTTCCAGTTATTTACCCTTTACACTAACTGTAATATAGGGATCGATGCACTGTCCAGCGTCTTTCAGACCAATTTTCTCAATCCTGATAGTGAGTAATGTCATTCCCGGTTCTGATGGCAACCTTGGTAATAAAGTACCTAGCAACAGAGAAACCTCAATAAAAATTAGCTCCACCAATAATTCAGAGTAAATACTTTGACAAACAGAAGATATAGCCTACCTCTTAAGAACTAGCTAGGCATTATGTATTTTTATTTCCAAAATTCATGAACATCTGATTTATACTTTTTTAGAAAAATATTTAATTTTACACATAATATATCTGCATTTCCCAACCATACAATCACCTTTAAGCAGAAATAATAATTTCTATAATAATAGTGTATAGTATGTATAATAAAAGTTTGTTAAAAACATCACTTGAGGAAGCCCAATTATACATAATAGTATAATATGCTCACATAATATTTATATTCCATATGTACTTCTATATTATTCTCAGCATCTTAATATGAAGTGGTAGAACAAAGACAAGAAAAGCTTTTAAAATACTTGTTATTCTGTTCTAAAGTCTGAGACATTTAATATCAGAGTTGATCAATACATTCTTTCCTTTAGTTACACCTAATAAAGAATAATTTACAATTTGATATTTATGTTTTAATTTAACTTTATAGTCTAACTTCTATTCTTCATTCTATTTTGTATGATTTATTCTCAGAAATTAGTACTATACAGACTGCCATATAAAAGGGCCATTTGTATAACTGAACATTTTCCCCAAAACCAACTAAAATTTTTAAAACTAAAAACCCACCCAGAACAACATGACAACATTCACCCACCAAGAACATATGAAGGAAGAAATCAACTGTTCAGTATGTTCCCTTTTTTGAAACTACCAATAGAGAACAGATGCAAATAAGCTGATTTTAATCAAGTATGTATACAGAACCTCAAAATACATTTAACAAAAGATTTTGGTTGATGTTTTTCAAGTTTCTATTCATCAATGTGTTATGCTACTTTTAATGATGAGTTATTTGAAATACATGAAGCAATTAACACACTATATTTGAAAATACACATTTGATTGATGGCAAATGTGGATTGAGGAAATTTTGGGAGGTGATGGGAATGTTCTGAACTTGTATAGTGATGACAGATGCAAAACTCTATAGAGGTGTCAAAAATCAATGAATTTTATTCTTACAGAGGGAAATGTTATGATATACAAATTATACCTCAACAATGCTGTTAAAAATGTATTACTTTCTAATTTAAACAAATATGAAGACAATACAGACAAATGCAAGAATGGGAAGGCCTGGAGGCTGCATTCCACTGTTGCATTAACAAACCTAAATGGGCTCAGGCTGATATCATTAAATATATACATAATACCTTTTATGCATCTTCTTTGATTGACAAATGAGGGTACTTTTAGAAGAGGGGCTTGTACCTGGACATCTGGGATGAACTTCAGAGAGCTAAGAAACACCTCTAAAATTTTATGAAAAATGTGAATATGTATACATTTATATTTATATACATACATATTCACATGTATGTATATCATATATAAATTTTTCTGCAGAAAAGTTCATTCTATTATGTAGTACATGGCTGTATAAATATGCTACAGTTTATGTACAAATTCTTGTGTTGATAGATATTTGAATTAATTTAAGTGTTTGGATATAGTTAACAAGGCTATTATAAATACTCTTCTGAACATTTTCTGGTGCCCATAAGCACCCATTTCTGAAACAGAGAAATCACTAAGTCACCTGGCATGTTACCTCCATACCTACTATGTAACGACAATCCATTTCCCAAGGTGGTTGTGCCAATTTTTATTCCTAGCCCAAGTGCAGTAGTGTTCCCATTGCTCCACATACTCACTAGGTACTGTTTTCTCAGATTCTTCATGTTAGCCAATTTTGGTATCAAGAGATCAATCATTTTAATTAGCATTCCTCTGAAGATTAATAAGGTTGAGCACCTTTTCGAATAAATCAAATAAATGATTTCCTCTTTTCTGAAGTGTGTTAAAATATTTTGCTCGATTTTTTATTGAGATGTCTATCTTATTGAGCTGTAGGAGGTCTCTATTATTTTGCTGGACAAATGTTTTACAAATAGCTTCTTAGTAGTTTTCTTTTATAAAGACTTTTTGTTGAAGTAGAGCATATACATTTTAAAATGTACAAATTGTTAGCACAGTTTGCTGAACTTTCACAAAGTGAATACACCTGTATAACTAGCATCAGATCTAAGAAAGATATGATCAGCCTCCTGGGAGTGTCCTTCCCCACACCCTATTCAATTCACTCTTTCAAAAGATAGCAACCGTTGCTAACTTCTAACACCAAGTATTAGTTTTGAATGTTAAGAATGACTTTTGTCTGCCATGGTGTCTTCTGATTATGATAAATACTTATGACTAGTAATATCAAATTTCTTAATATCTTCCTTCACAATCAGTGCTTTCTATGTTATATTTAAGAAAACTTACCCCACTCCAAAATCATAAAGGTATTATCTTGAAAGCATTTTATTGTTTTGCCATTCACACTTAATTCTATATGTCACACAGAATTATTGTCTATGGTGCATAGTAGAATCTTTAATTTCATTCAATTTCACATAAATACTCAATTGTCTCAGCACTACTCATTAAAAAGACTGACATTTTCCACCACTGATCTGCAGTCCCACCTCAATCATAAATCATGTGGCAATCACTTTCTGAGTTTTCTGTCTTACCGGACTGTTTATCCTCTTATCACTAATACAGTATCTGAATTCTATAGCTGTATAAAAGGTCCAGGAACTGCAATAAAAATTCAGATGAGTTTCAGAAAGAGTCTATCTTTATAAATTGCTTCTTCTAATTTATGAACTAGTATATATCTTTACATTTTAAAAATCATAACATTTATTTAATAGAACTTTATTTGACCTAAAAGCCTTCAGAAATAAAGACCTACAGATCCAGGGAAAACTCCTGTTTCTATGTTTATGTTCCATGAAGAATGAATGGCCATGTAGAAATGACTGGAAAGGGGGTGTGAGCTAATGGTAAAAGCCTGCCAGGGTCCTAGCAAGCCCTGTCTGGTCAGATTCTTCTTGGCCTTTTTGTATAGCCTTCTTTCCTTCTGGACCTAAGGCAGGTCCTGTCTGGAATGAGGGTTTTTAAGGGAGGGGGGAAGGGAGGGTAAGGAGACAGGAAGGGAATAGCAGGGAGGGTAGAGGAGAGAGAGGGAGAGGGAGAGAGAGAGAGAGAGAGAGAGAGAGAGAGAGAGAGACAGAGAGAGAGAGCTTTCTAGGTTTTATGAGAGAAGGATTTGGGAGAGAAGGGTGAAGGACAGGAGGGCAGGAGGAGGGCAGAGGCTTTGCTGCTGAGGTTGCTTTTGGGATTCCAATCTCCTTCAGTTAGAAGTTCTCAGCAGGCCAAAACCCCACCCTTTGGGCTATCATATTCTGATCTGACCCTGCCCACCTTTCCCCTCTCCCTCCCTCCTCCTCCCTTTCTCCTTTTAAAAAGGGAATGTGTAGATCTTTCCATCTTCTAAGATCTTCTTTGATTT
Organism: Callospermophilus lateralis; assembly: GCF_048772815.1. NCBI lineage: Eukaryota > Metazoa > Chordata > Mammalia > Rodentia > Sciuridae > Callospermophilus > Callospermophilus lateralis. The sequence continues at coordinate 786,412 of NW_027514360.1, forward strand.
CTCTGTTTAGAGTTCTGTAGTTTTCATTGTATAGATCTTTGATTTCTTTCGTTGATTCTCAAGTATCTTATTTTTTTTTAGGTTACTGTAAATGGGGCAGTTTTCCTCATTTCCTTCTCAGAGGCTTTGTCACTGATATACAGAAATGCCTGTGATTTATGGGTGTTGATTTATATCCTGCTTCTTTGCTGAATTCATTTACTATTTCTGGAAAGATCTATCTTGCTCTTGGGATAGGCAGAATTAATATTATCAAAATGACCATACTACCAAAAGCACTATATAGATTTAATGCAATTCCAATCAAAATCTCAATGGCATTCCTCATAAAAATAGAAAAAGCAATCATGAAATTCATCTAAAAAAATAAGAGACCAAGAATTGCTAAAGAAATCCTTAGCAAGAAGAGTGAAGCAGGGAGTATCGCTATATGAGACCTTAAACTATACTACAGAGCAATAGTAACAAAAACAGCATGGTATTGGCACTAAAACAGACTGGTAGACCAATGGTACAGAATAGAGGACACAGAGACTAACCCACAAAATCACAATCATCTTATTTTAGACAAAGGTGCCAAAAACATGCACTGGAGAAAAGATAGCATATTCAACAAATGGTGCTGGGAAAACTGGAAATCCATATGCAACAAAATGAAATTAAACTCATAACTCTCACCATGCACAAAACTTAACTTAAAATGGATCAAGGACCTAGGAATTAAGCCAGAGACTCTGTGTCTAACAGAAGAAAAAGGTAGGCCCTAATCTTCATCATATGGGTTAGGCCCCAACTTCCTTAATAATACTCCTATGGCACAAGAATTAAAACCAGGAATCAATAAATGGGATGGATTCAAACTAAAAAGTTTTTTCTCAGCAAAAGAAACAATCTGTGAGGTGAACAGAGAGCCTACATCCTGGGAGAAAATCTTTACCCCTCACACATCAGATAGAGCACTAATCTCTAGGGTATATAAAGAACTCAGAAAGCTAAGCACTGAAAAAACAAGTAGCCCAATCAAAAAATGGGCCAAGGACTTGAACAAACACTTCTCAGAAGAGGATATACAATCAATCAACAAACATATGAAAAAATTTTCAACATCTCTGGCAATCAGAGAAATGCAAATTAAAACTAAGATACAACTCTAATCACAATGGCAGCTATTGTGTAGACAAACAACAATAAGTGTTGGCAAGGATGAGGGGAAAAAGGCATACTCATACATTTCTGGTGGGACTGCAAATTGGTGTAGCCAATCTGGAAAGCAGTATGGAGATTCTTTGGAAATCTGGGAATGGAACCACCATTTGACTGAGCTATTGCTCTCCTTGGACTATACTCAAAGGACTTAAAAACAACATACTACAGGGACACAGCCACATCAATGTTTATAGCAGCACAATTCACAATAGCTAAACTGTGGAGCCAACCTACATGCCCTTCAGTGGATGAATGGATTTTTAAAAATGTGGCATATATACACAATGAACTTTTTAAAAAGAGAATAAAATCATGGCATTTGCAGGTAAATGGATAGCATTGGAGAAGATAATGCTAAGTGAAGTTAGCCAATCCCCAAAAACAAATGCCAAATGTTTTCTCTGATATAAGAAGGCTGACTCATAATAGGGTAGGGAGGAGGAACATGGGATGAATAGATGGATTCTAGATAGGGAAGAGGGGAGTGAGGGAAAGGGAGGAGGCAGGGGATTAGCCTCCTAATGAATGTGGAATGAATGTGATGGACATCATTATCCAAAGTACATGTCTGAAGACACAAATTGGCTGTCAACCTACTTTATATAGAAACAGAGATATGAAAAATTGTGGTATATATGTGTAATAAGAATTGTAATGCAAAAAAAAAAACCAAGTACATGTATAACGTGAATTGGCGTGAATATGCTTTATACAAAGATATAAAAAATTGTGCTCTATATGTGTAATAAGAATTGTAATACACTCCATTGTCATGTATTTAAAAAAAATAAAATCAATAAAAGAAAAAGAAGAGAATGGGGAGTGGGTAGGGAAAAACTGTGGAATGAACCCAAACTAACTTTCCAATGCACATATGTGAATATACTATATTGAAACTCATCATTTTGAATATCTATAAGATGCTAATTTTAAAAAATGTAAATAAATAGATCAGTTAAGTGGATCAAAGGGAACAGTGGGAGGGAGGATGGGGAAGGTGAAGAAACTGAATTGGAGCAAATTATATTCCATGCATTTATAATTAGTCCAAATGAATCTAATGTCAAGAATAACTATTATGAACAAATGAAAAAAAGAATAATAACTTCACTGTTTTTATAAAATGCATTCTCATAAACAATTCAATCAAGAGAAATGAAAAAAGTAAAAGAGAACGTACAATTCAACATCTCACCAACCATAACAATTATTAAGTCACTCTTCCATCTTTTTCCCTAATTTCAAGATTACTCTAGTTTCCTTTTCCTTTTGATATTCTTTTCTTTCTTTCAACAAAGTTTTATTTTCTACATAAAATTCTTATATTTCTTTTGTTGAATTTATAATAAGGTCCTTGATATTATTTAATACTACTATAAATATTATAATAGTTCATTTTCTAAGCAACTATTACTTGTTTGAGATAGAATTGATTTGTCTGTACAAATTTTATATCCAGAAACCGCATTATCTTATTAATGAGTTATGAATAGGTTTTTTTGCATATTCTCTATATATTCATGAATATGCAAATAAACAGCATCCCCCCTTTTATATTTCATTTTTCTTATCTTAGTGCAGTAGCTAGGGCTTCCAAAACAATTCTGATGAAAAAAAGTAATAGACACTCTTGTTTTGTTCAAATTTATCATTAAATGATTTTGGGCTGTAAATGTCATGTAGCCGTGTTTTATCAAGTTAAGGATGTTTTTCTGTTCTTTGCCAAGAATTGTTTAAAATCAAGGCTGTATTTCAAACTTAACTGAGAACTTTTTCTGCATTGTTGACAACATTATGAAATCTTTCCCCTTAATCTGCTAATGTGAACTACCTTGATAAATTCTCCTAATAATATATTTTGAAAAATCACTCATTAGTTCATGGAGATTTTCTGAATTATTTTCTACAGCATCCTATGTATCATAGTTTATTCAGTCAATCTTCATATAGCAGTTACATTATTTCTAACTTTTTATCATTATAAAAAACACCTCAACAGAGAATCTGGTATATATGCAAGTGTTTCCCCCTCTTTTTCCTGTATTTTGCGGGTGCATCTTCAGAGTAAATTCTCAGGAATGGGATTGCTAAGAAAAAAATATGTACTTATATATTGTTAGAGAATGCTCAATCTCCGTCCAAAGGAACTGTACCATTTTTCTATTCCCCTATTCCCACCAGTGATTAATAAGTACCTATTTCCCCTAAGACTCACCAACAGTAGCTTTAATTTATGTTTTTCATTAAAAATAAAGTTGAGTATCTTTTTATATGTTTAACGGGTATTTTTAAATGTGTGTGTGTGTGTGTGTGTATGTGTGTGTGTGTGTGTGTGTGCGCGCACGTGCGCACACTCGCTCATGTTGTCTGTTCCTCTCATGTATTCTGCTTTGGTTATTACAATTAAAATTTTTCTTTATATATTAAGAATGTTGAGTTGGGATGTAGCTCAGTGGCAAAGTGTCTGCCTTGCATTTGCAAAATCCTGGATTCGACGCCTAGTTCCAAAAAAGACAAAAAAAGAACCCACCCTACCACACCCCCCAAAACCCCCAAGAATGTTACCTCTTTTATGTCTTACCTCTTTACTACCCTTTTTTTGACAGTCAAAAGACGATTGCTTTACAACTTTCAAAGTCTTTTTGATGTTAAGATTATTTTTTTCCAAGTTGATATTAAACTTGTTGTTACTTTGGGGTGAGTCAATTTTATAACCTGTCATCATCTAGATCTTTCAGTTGAAATGGCAGGGCTGATGCTACATTCCTTACCAACAATCTTTTTGCCTGAGACTACACAGTAAGGTTTAATGTAATCATTATGCTTTGAATAATTTAATATGGAGGCAGTGATTGCAAGTCTCAATTTCTTGTTTAATTCAAGGTAGAATGTCAAACATTGTGCTCCATGATGAAGGAAGCTGACTGTAATTAAGATCATAGATTACATAGAAAGGTGCCTATTTAAGGTGCTTCAGAATGATCTATGATGTTCTCTCTCTCTGCATGGTCAACTCCTACATACTCAGTGAGTCCTAAATCTGGCTAGATTTATTGAAATCCCTCAGCCCTTCTTTTTTCCAACCTATGACATTGGTGCACATCTCTAATCATAATCATGTGCTTTTGGCTCTGTCTTGCTGACTACACAATAAGCATCCTGAAAGGTGTGGAAACTGTTCATTTTGTAGTATGCACAAGGAATAAACAGATCTTTGTTGAAGAAATATTTTATTGAATTAATGACTGAATTTCCAGTTCTAGAGGTTATCATTCTCTAGTAAACAAATGGCTAGAGAATCTATATCAATGAGTGAAGAAATAATAAACATAAAAGAAGATCAAATACTAAAATAATACCATACCATCTATAGCTCCCAGGTTAGATGAAAAAGGGTGCATGTTTTTTAATCAAAGATAAAACCATGATAGTTGTAAATTGAGCGATTGCATTAAAAGGAAGATTTCTAAGTGAATAATTAACATATCCAATTTCATAGTGTAATATGAGAACACATCAAGTACATTCATAAAATCTGAAGACTAACAAGGATAAGAAAGAAATCACTACACACAATCCAGTGTAAACTGTGCTATTCCAGCTAGATCATCTGCTCTCAGATCTAGAGCAAAGATCAGAAGAAATGTTCTTCCACATGGAATTGCTATGTAAATAAGAAATAGCTAACACTTGTGAGTATTTGTGATGTGCCACGTACTGTCCTAATATCATTTTCAAAGCAAAACTCAAACACAGTTTGTTGTAATTAGTAACCCTAATATTACCACTAGATGTATGACTACTTGGATTGAATGTTTGTATGTGAATATCAGATTTCATGCATTTTTTAAAATCTCATTTCAATCCATTATTTAAAATAGTAAACTATTTTACTTTTTATTCACTGTATGGTCTATTCATGCATCATCTCTATATACGTAGACCCAGGATACACCTATTTTTATCCCCAAACTCTAAGTGATAGGGTTTCAAAACAGGCTCCCAGAAATGGTGGAAGAAATATGCATGTCACCTGCTCCATGTATTCTTTTCATCACATCATCTTCTGGACACAAAATGCAAAACTCACACTTATCTTATTCTTCTACCAAAGCCTCATTTTAAAGAGAGCATGGATTACTAAAATCATCTGTGTCTGCATTGCCTATTTTCAAATTTCAATCCTATGGTGAGTATACACTTGTTTCTTCCTAGAATAGTGTATTCAACCATCCCCCTGTTGAAAATATCCCTGACCCTATCACTCATTTTATACCTTGCCCGATCTCCTAACATCCCTATTGATATCTATTTCCCCAAGTGCCTTGTTGTGACTGACTCTTCTTGTGTGCTGACATTCCTATTTACACTCTAATAGAAATTCATTGGATTGCAAAAAGGGCCTTCGGTCCAAATCCTAAACTCACTCTTCTTTCTTACCCTAGTCTGGAATCCTGCCTACTCTCTCTATTTCACTGGAAGTTCTCTTTTACATTCAGTAGTGCCAGGTACAAGATCTCATGCCATTGTATATGGATTTAGAGGATTCATCTCTGCAGAACATAATTCGAAACTATGTATCCAAATCAAGGGCCCAACACCCTTGTGTGCTTCAGATCTTACCTAGTTTTCTATTTTCATACTTACATTTCACCTTACATTCTTATAAATATCCCAGTTGCCCAATACCCGTATTCATCCAGCAGAATGACTCCTAACCCAAATCGAACATGATATGACTCTTAACCATACTCTGTTCCCTCAATCTATTTTCACATAACAGCAGGTTCTGAGTTGATCTTGTCATACAGGTATGTAGGGAATCCTACAGCTGCTGAGAAGCTCAAAGGTAGATGCAGAAATGATCCCTAGAGCAAATGAAGGCAGCTAGGTAGGACCTGTGAGGTCTAAAGTCATCTTCCATGGCCAATAACCCAGTCAGGATGAAGGGATGTTGCTGAATCAGCCTCTCTCTTCTCAATGCAGGGAAGATGAACACAATCAGGCCTGTGTGGATTGCTGAACCCGGGCTCCTAGGGTATATAGACCTTTATGTCTTGTGAAAATGTCACAGGAAGGTGGGGCAGCCTCCATCTCATGGGACCCTTGGAAACAATTGTTAGGACAAAATGGTTGCCAAGGCAGTGACCTCATTCACTTCCCTGAAGGAAGTGACCTCACATCACTTCCTTGGTGATGGAATTCTCTGAACTTGGGATCCAGGAGGCAAGGCACCCAGAGGCAGTTCCAGTCTCAGTGGGCTCATTTGTTTGTCTGTACCAAGGCCAGAGTCATCCTTTCTTGGCACCTAGTGATGTGTGGAGAGCCAAATGCCTTAAATGGTCTGAACAGGGACCTTTCCTGAGAAAGAAGTGTTGGCTCATTGCTGGCTCCTGACAGCTACACAGAGATGGCCAAGGAGACAAGAGCTGAGACAGGGCAGGCCACAGCTGGGGAACATATTTTCACCCACCACTCAGAGGACAGAGTGGATAGATGCAGACCAAATACAGGGACGTTTTGTGGGTCTTAGTGGGTGTGTGTTGCAATTTGTCATTTTATGTCATGTTCTGAGAACATGAAGGAAAAAAGTTTTTCTGTTGTTGTTGTTGGTGGTTTGAAATGGACTGTAGACTAGTGAGTCTTTCTATGTCAGTGGATCCCACTGGGTTTGTGTTTACAGAGAGTAGAGAGAAGAATGCAGCCGTGAATGTGTCCTGTCTAGTGGAAATCTTTGCAGGACTTCGCATGGCCAATTTATGAATGGACTGCTGCTTGCTTTGCAGATGGGCAACACCTACCAAGATCCGAAGTTCCTGTATTCTTCCTGAATTTTGGCCACTCTCTGAAGGGGTTCGTGGTTTTGTGTCCAAGATATGTACCACCTTCAAGCTGTGTGATATGCCCATGGACTGGATTGCTGAAGGGAATGCCAAGCATCTCAGAAAACTCAAAAATTAGCATGACTGGTAAGGATCTCTCTGGAGAATCCCTGCTTGAATAGATGGCAACCCAAGTTGCATGATTAGGAGCTGTCAGTGCCACAGTGTTCAATTAAAGCCAAGTTTTTCTCCAGGCTTCTTTCTTCCCTATTGTTCTGTTCCCCTGAATGTCAGGGAGGTGTTTGCCTTGGGGCACTCCTTTGGGAATCCTCAAGAAAACAGTTTCAAATGGAAATGAAGAGGCCTAATCTGTGCCTTTGAGGTAAAGTGCTTTGTAAAAGCTGTGTCTGAATCAGACTCTTGGCCCTGTGTGTGGCTGTGAATTACATTCTCAGCACCCCAGGAAACTCAAGAAAAATCCCATGTGTCCATCCTAATCTAAAAGGGTGAAAAAGAAGTGTACTATTGGATGAAGTCTCTTGCCTTCCTCTGGTCAGGCTCCTGACCCGTATGAAGTAAGAACAGGGATCCTCTGGGTCAAATGAATTGTTGCAAGCCATCCAGTAACTAGCACACAGGTATTTGGGTTTTTTCATGAGTCCAGTACACATAAAGAATCTACCCCTGGCAGGCATGAGGCCTCTAATTTGAGAAGCAGAGCAGTTTTAACTACAGGCCCATTTTATCTCTCCTATTTCTCATGAAGGGTGTCCAGGCCACTAAGACATTTGGCATATGTTTGGCATGAGACCTTACTTTGCACACCATCTTAGACTGCTCCCCCTATGCAAACCCCCAGCCAGAATGTTATGATGAGTGTCTGTATGGAAGAAGATGAGGGCCATGTGGGAGTGTTTTTGTTAGAATAGCGGTCTTTTGTGTGGGGGTTGGAAAAGATGACTGGGTCCACATCAGCTTGAACTCTGGTGTGATGCCATTAGAGACTGAGTTCTGGAATGAATCTCAGAAAACTATTGCCATGAATTGAGTTGGGATTTTACAAGGCCAGGCATTAGAGGAGCCTTTGAAAACTGAGATCTAGGCTGTTAGACCAGGACGCAAGAAAAGACCACCGACTCCAATTAAAATCAAATTAAAGCAAGCTTATTATTTCTACCGGCTGGGCTGCTTCTCCCTCCCAAAATGGCAGGAACAAGACAGCAGCCCCACCTTTCCTACAGCTCAGCTTTATAGCCCAGAAATTTACACAAAGGGGGGTTACAGATAACAGTACTCTGACAAGCATCACACTAATGGTAGTTTACATTTTTTGCTGGCCCCAACATCAGAATTTATGAGGACCATTAGAACCTCAGAGAGGGTCGTTTTCTGGCCAGGGAAGGCCAATATTTATGAGGTGTCACTATGTTTCAGAGAGGCCTACAATCTGGTCAGAGAGCCAGGCATGGGTGAGTTCAAGGCACGGGCAGGCATTCCAAACAGGTTCAGAATTTGCAGTAATATATAGTAAAGCCGAATTATCTTTTCATTGCTTTGTGGCAAGATGGCTCCCAATTTTAATAAAAGATCAGGTTGGGTCTATCAAGGCGAAGGGTGGCTTTCTCCACAGCACTAAGAATCTCAGCAAGGATTTCACATGATTTTGCTGTTAAAGCCTTTTCAATATAGTTGAGAGCCAAAACTCACATGAACCTCATATTTTAGACCCCAATGGGCCGGGATTCCTGTGACCTTTCACCACTCCTTGAAAAGTCTTGCCTGTGTGTGATCTCCAGAGCTTTTACTGAAAGCAGATTTCTCAACACTTAATGGTTCCTGAATGAATCAAAACCCACAGTGCCAACTTCTTCATTCTTGAAATATGGCTAGGCCAATACCATGAAGTTTTTGAGAATCCCATGAGAAGAAATCCCTGAAGAACCTTTAGATCTCCTGCTGCTCATCATGACTGAACCAGCGAGTGCCATTTTTGACTGAGTGGAATTCATGACCATGGTGAAGAACAGAGATGCCAGTGAGTAGGAGCCAGCAGGGAACTGGGCCTGGAGCAATGGAGTGCAGGTGTGTGATCCAACATCTGTGGTGGGCCCCTGTGGTTCTGTCATTGGCTTCCAAATGACATGTGACTGACAAGGTGCAGCCAGCAGACCCTAAAATATAAAGGCATGTTGTTGTGGGGAGAGGATTTGGTGCGATGCTCAGAAACAAGTTGCTACACTCAAGTGGGAAAGATATATGGGATAGCAGCCCAGTTTGTGTGTTTTCCTTCAGACCCTGACTCACCCCACGTGACAGAGCTCCCTCCAGCACTGTGTCCCGGTTGACCTCTTTGTATTTCAAAAACAAACACCAATTTTCCAGGGAAGCTGCAAGAAATGCCATTAAAACTGGAGGGTGAGCCAAAGGCTTCACAATCCACCCACGGAGACATTCATACCCCAACGGCCACAGTTACCTACAAAGAGAGGATTCAGCTCTGCTTCCTCCTGTTCACATTGGAAAATATGAACCCATGTCCTCCTGTTCAAATAGACTCAGACCAAGCTTTGATGGTCTCACTACAAAGGAAGCTAAAGCACAAAGCTATATTTCTAGTGCACAAATGTCAGAAGCAGATAGTCAAGAAGTCATTAGGCCAGAAAAGCTCCCATGTTTGGGGAACGTTTACCCTGTCCCCTACTTTTGGGATCTCTTCTGCCACACCCAAGTTTGTGAGCTCCTCAGAATTTCCAATTCCAGATATGTATTCACAGATTTTTTTCCTCTTCTCCTCTCATTGTGTCTTATTTGGGGGTGATAGTAATGTCAAGGCATTGTGGTGGATGACAGTGGAAGACTTTTATGTGCCACATGTTCGCATATATATTAGACTCATTTTCCATTTTGCCATTTGAAATATTGAATCTCTGACACTAACCCATAACCTACTAGACTCTGACTCCTTATCCTAACGGGAAAATGTTATGGTTTAGATATGAGATGTCCCTAAAAGCTCATGAGTGAGACAATGCAGGAATATTCAGGGTGAAATGATTGGATGGTGAGAGTTGTAACCTAATCAGTGGATTAATTCATTGCTATGGATTAACTGGTGGTACCTTATCAGGTGGAGTGTGACTGTTGGAGGTGGGTCACTGGAGGTACCTTTGGCATTTATATTTTATTTCTGGTGACAAGCAGAGATCTCTCTACTTTCTGATTGCCATATCCTTTAGCTTTCTGCCAAGATGTTCTGCCTCACCTTGGACCCAGAGCTATGGAGTCAGCTGACCATGTACTGAACCTCTGAAAGTGTGAACCAAAATAAACTTTCCCTCCTTCAAGTTGTCCTTGTCAGGTCTTTTGGTGACAGCAAAACAAAAATGATTAAAACAAGAATCTTCTATAAATGATTTTAAAGATTGCTAGGACATCCAGTGACTTAGTTTCCAGTTCTTCCTGAGAGGTGAAGGATACTGGGAGAAACTAAGTTTTTGGTTTACATTTCATAAAAAGGCTCTTTTTCTCATTTCCTTTGGGCATCAATGTTTCCTTCATATTACTTAATTCTTAATTTTTAATAAATGTACTTCACAGGTATTTTGACTAAGGGGCTGGTAGACTAATAATAACATAAACTCAATTTGAGCTAGAAGGGAATGTGAGGGATATTGTGGATCTTTCTCTTTTATGAATGAGAAAATTGTGGCAGGTAGAAGTTGGATTATTTGGCTAGGATCACTCACCTGATGGCAGGTGTGACTCTTGAGAGCAAAGTTTTTATTTAAGGACCAGAAACATAGTAAATATATTGGGGTTTGCTGGCAGCTATTTAATTATGCTGTTGTACAAGGAAGCAGTCATAAATAATATGTAAATGAATGGACACTGGGAAAATTTGGGCTGCTGATGGATTTGACCTGGACACATAGAGTGATGGAAACCTACACAAGGATAGATACTTTGGAGTAGCTGGGTCATATGTCAAGTATATGTTTAAATTCATAAGAAATTGTCAAACAGTTTTCCAGGGTGGTTATACTATTTTGTATTCCTACCATCAGTGTGTGAGAGTTCTAATTTCTTTAAAGTCTTGGAAGCACTCCATATAAGTGGTACTTCTAATTTATGCCATACTAATAAGTGTGGAGTAACATCACAGTTTTGTTTGTATTTTCTTAGTGAATAGGGAATGATGTAAAGCACATTTTCAAGTGCTTATTTGCCATCTATATATTTTCTTTAGTGAAGTGGGTTTCCAAGTCTTTTGTCAATATTTTAAAAATTGGATTGTTGTTTACTTATAGTTGAGTTCTGACAGGTTATAAAATATATTCTGGGTACAACTCCTTTGTCAGATATGTGGCTTGAAAATATTACCTCCAAGTCTTTACCCTTTTTTGCATGCTCTTTGTAGTATCTTTTACAGAAAAAAATGTTTTAAATTTTAATAAATTCAATTTTCTAGTTTTTTCTTCTGGGGAGCATGTCTTTGGTGTTATATCTAAGAACTCTTTGCTCAACTTCAGGTCTTAAAGAATTTCCCCTATTTTTTTGCCTAAAACTTTGATAGTTTTATGCTTTACATTTAGATCTATGATCTTTTTAAGTGTGTGTTTTAGTTTTTGTATGACATGTGAGTATAGATTAGAGCTCTTCTTTTTGCATATGAATGTCCAATTATTGTAACATCATTTGTTGAAGAGATCACCTTTTTATTACTGAATTGTTTTGGTACATTTGTAAGAAGTCATATGGCCATATTTGTGTTGTTTCATTTCTGGACTTTTTTTCTGTTCCATTGATACACAAGTCTACACTTTTGCCTTATGTCTTTATTACTATAGTTTTATAATACCTCTGCAAATGGAATAGTGTATATCTTTAACATTATTTTTCTTTTTCAAAAATGCTTTCGCTATTCTAGTTCCTTCACCTTTCTATATAAATTTTAGAATCAACTTGTATATATCTAGAGGAATCCCACCAGAATTTGATTGGAGTTAAGTCTATGGATTTTTTTTGCAGGGACTGACAGATTTATTATGTTTGGTCTTTCAGTCTCTAAACACAGTATGTCTTGTCATTTATTTAGGCCTTCAACTTTTTTGATCAGCACTTTAGAGTTTTTAGCACACCGTTGTTGTACATATTTTATTAAATTTCCCTATATTTAATTGTTAGAAGTATTTCAAGTGATTTTATTTTTTTCACTGTATACTTATTAATGAATAGCATCATGGTTGATTTTTGTGTATTGATCTTGTATTCTGCACACTTATTAATAATTGTACATACTAATTCTAGTATTATTTTGTGGATTTCTTGAGATTTTTCTGTATAAACAATTACATAATCTGCAAATAGGAACAGTTATATTTCTTCCTTTCCAAGCTGTATACAGCCTTTTATTTTCTTTTTCTTGCTGCATCAGCTGAAATTTCGTATAATGTCGAATAGGAGTTACAACAGCAAACATCCATTTTAGTGGCAAGGTCCCCTTTTATTTGTAGTTTGTTAAGAGTTTTTAACATTAATAGATGTTGAGTTTTGAGAATTGTTATTTGATGCAAATGTGTAGTTTTTATTTTTTACACCATTAATATGTTGGATTATACTGGTTGATTTTTGAACATTGAACCAGCTTTCCATTCCTGGAATAAACTCCACTTGTCCACTTGTTTATGGCATATTATTCTTTTATATTTAGAGCTGGATTCCTTTTACTAATATATATTGAACATTTTGCATCTATGTTCATGAAGAATATTGGATTACAATTTTCTCTTTTTATACTTTCACTGGTTTTGGTGAATCAGGATACTGTTGATCTCATGAAATAATTTGAAGTGTGTTCCCTCTTTTTTTGTTTTTGTGTTTATTTGTTTGTTTTGCTTTGCTTTCTGTAAGGTTTTGTGTGGAGCTGAAATTATTTCTTTTTTAAACGTGTGGCAAAATTTTCCACTAAAAAAATTCTGGAACTGGAGATTTTTGTTTCAGAAGGATTATTATGAATTCTGTTTCTATGATCTATTAGTATTCAGTTTATCGTTTTTCATTTTTTAGTTTCATTTTGAGTGACATTTGGTAGTTTAAGATTTGGGGGGAATTGATCAATTTTATCTGAATCAAAAAGTTCTATGTACATGAATTACATATATTACTTATTACTGTTTTTAATGTAATGGATTCTGTAATAATGTCTCCTCTTTTGTTGCCTGTAGTTGTAATTCGTATCTTCTTGTCTCCGTCTCTCTCTGTCTGTCACTCTCTTTCTCTCTCTTGCTCCCTCTTTCTCTCTGTCAACCTTGCTAAAGGTTTATGTATCGATTTATTTTTCAAAGAACCACCTTTTGGTTGGACTTATCTTTTCTTTTTAATGTTTCAAATTTCATTTATTTTATTATTTTAAAAATATATTTTTAGTTGTCAATGGATCTTCATTTATTTATTTATTTATATATGCTGTTGAGAATTGAACCCAGTGCCTCACACATGAGAGGCATGTGTTCTACCACTGAGCTGCAACCCCAGCCCAAATTTCATTCATTTTTTAATCTTTATTGTTTTTGTTTTTACTTCTGCTTGCCTTGCTTATTTTAATCATCTCTTTTCATTTTTGTAAGGTAGACAGTAATGTCATTTATTTGAGACCCATCTTCTTCTCTAAGCATTTAATAATATAAATGTCCCTTGAAGCACTGCTCTGTCTGCATCTCACAAATTTTGAAATGTTTTCATTTTGATTTCCTTCAAAATATTTTCCAGTTTCTTTTGAGGTATCCTCTTCTAAGTCTTGCACTTTCTAGAATTTTGGTGTTTAATTTCTAAATTTTAGAAGTTTTCTTATTATCATTCCATTATTGGTTGCTCATTCAATACAATTCTTGTCATATAATATACTTCATATAATTTTGATTATTTTACATTAAGATTTGTTTTATGTTTCTGGAAGTGGCTGGCACTGGTAGGATATGATCTGTATTGGTGAATGTTCCATGTACACTTGAATAGATGCATGTTCTCTCGTTGTGGGTTATTCTAGAAATGTCAATTAGTTCTAGCTGGATATTGGTATTGTTAAGATATTCTATTTTCTTTCTGATTTTCTTACTGGTTTTATTACAAAGAGTAGCATCGAAATTTCCATCTATAATGGTAATTGATTTATTTCTCTTTTCAGTCCTTCGTTCAATTTAAAGCTCTCCCACTAGGTGCATAGGTATTTAGAATGTTATGTTTTCTTGTTGGATTGACTATTCACTGTTATGTAATGTCCCTATATCAGCTTGGTAGTGATTTTTGCACTGAAGTGAAGTGTAGTTTGTTTGATATTAATTAGTCACTTCAATGTTCTTTTGATTTGTGTTGATATGGTTTATTATTTTTGCATTTTATTATTAACCTATTGATATGTCTATATTTGAAGTGAGTTTTCTGTAGATAGCACAAAGTTGGGTTATTTTAGAAATTCAATTTTGATATCTCAGTTTTTCAATTAGTATGTGTAGTGCATTCACGTCTAATGTAATGACTTATGTGCTATGCCATTTTGTTATGTTTTTGTTCTTCTACTTGTCCTTTCCTGCCCTTTTTTAGTTATTTGAATATATTTTAATATTCCAGTTTTTATTTAACTATTGTGTTTTGACTGTCTGTGTGTGTGTGTGCACGCACTGTGAATGGTGGTTCCTGTCAGATGTATGTGCTGAACGTACTTACTTGCCCAGTCTGTTCCTTGCTATTTTGTTTCTCAAAATGCTTTTTTATTCTGAGAAATTTTGAAGTTTTATTTTTGAATGGTATTGTTTTCTGTATTGTACTTAAGAAATCATTGTCTATTCTCATTTTAGTTAGATATTTTCTCACGTTTTCTTACAGAAGTTTTATAGTTTTAGTTTTTATGCTTATGCCTACAGTATGTTTTCAAGGTAATTTTTGTGTATGGTGTGAGGGCTTTTTCTTTTCCCTTCCAGTTGAATATCCAGTTCTTCCACCAATATTTGTTTTAAAGATTTTTCTCTTGCCCTTGAAATACTTTGGCACCTTCACTGAAAATCAATTGACCATATACATGTGGGCCTATTTTGGTACTTAATATTCTTTGCCATTGTTTACTTCACTATCCTTATATTAATTTTAGTTATGACTAAAATTTTGCACTCAGGGGCAATTTCCTTTTGTTTTTCTAATTATATTTTATTTCTGATTGCATCCTTCATTTATTTCTTAAGCAGCTATGAAAATTTCTTTTCCTATTTTGTAGTATATTAGTAAGTTGACTTGCTGTTTGTCGTGTTTCTCGGCTTAGCATGGACAGTGCTCTCTACACTATTGTTTAATAAAGAGCAGCTGATTTCTGTGTGATATCCTGTATGGCTTAAATGAGACCTGTGTGCCTTCCTGTCTGAGTTGCAGTTTGAGGACATTGAATATTGCATTTATTTAAGTTTTCAGTGGTGCATGGTAGTGAAAGAGGTATGGAAAAGGGAGCCTGGCTGAGGCTGGGTACAGCCTGTTTGGAATAATCTGAGCTTTGTCTTGTCTTCTGAGGTTTGGATAAAGGTCTTAAACCAGGGTTTGTTTCCCTAGAGTTAGGAGGGCATCTGTCCCCATCTGGTGGGGGCTACTCCTGGGCCTGAAGCATTTCCCTAGTTCTCCTGGAGCTGTCCAGGAAAAACACTTTAGCAGTTTCTCTGGCCTCCACTGAGGTCTAGAGATCTGGCATAGATGATTGAAACTCGTTTCTACCAATGCTACTTTGCTTGACTTTTCTAGGCTGTTATCCAGTTTCTCATCTTGCTGATCTCTAAACTCTAGTGTGATGGTGAGAACTTTCTATATGTTGTTGTCTTCTGCAGGTAGGCATACTACAAAGATCATTTCTTTTTAATTTGAGGTTTCTTCGTATATTTTTGTAGGGGGGTGCTTTATTTTTTTTTCATCATTTGGTTCTGTAGTAATTGAGGGACCCCATTCCTTGATCTCTGCCATCTTTAACCCACAGGTCTAATAGAATGAATCATCATATCCACCCGCACTCTCATCAGCTTGGGACTATTTAGAATTTTAGAACCAGAGGTGATTTTATATTTCATGTTACATCTTGTTAACTGGAATTTTAACCTTTTTAAGTATAGATTGCAGGATTGGTACTTTCAAAATTAGTGCTTGTAACTGATAAATAGAAGTGGTAGTATAGGGAATCAAAATCTTAGATAAACTATAATCTGGGGAAACTAGTTTTGTTTGTTTGTTTGTTTTTTAAAGAAGAGCCTTTTTTAAATTTTTTTTTTAGTTGTAGTTGAACACAATGCCTTTATTTATTTATTTATTTATGTGGTGCTGAGGATAAAACCCAGCACCTCGCATGTGCTAGAAGAGCACTGAACCACTGAGCCACAACCCCAGCCCTTTTTTCTTGTTGTTGTTGTTGTAATACTGGGTTTGAACACAGAGGTTCTCTACCACCGAGCTACAAACCCAACCTTTTTTTTTTCTTTAGAATTTTGAGACAGAGTCTTGCTAAGTTGCAAAGGCTGTCCTTGAATTTGTAATCTTCCTGCCTCAGCAGCTGGAATTACAGGTTTGCTCCATGACACCTGGTGGAAACTAGATTTTTAATGGGAAGTTGAATTATAAGTACTTATTGTGTCTGGGAAAGAAGTAAATAGAAGAAAACTTAATATCTAAAAGTAACTTGTTGCCAGGCATGGTGGCACATACTTGTAATCCCAGCAGCTCAGGAGACTGAGGCAGGAGGATCACAAGTTGAAAGCCAGATTCAACAACTTAGAGAGGCCCTGAGCAACTTAGTGAAACCCTGTCTCAAAACAAAAAATAAAAAGGGCTGGGGATGTGGCTCAGTGGCAAAGTGTCCCTGGGTTTAATCCCTGATTTAAGAAAAAAAAAAGTAATTTGTTTACTTTATGCTATTACTGACCTGACAATAAAGGAAGGAGCCAGAAAGATATTAACATCTCTCTTGGGAGAAATGGGGTTCATTCTGAAAACAAACAAACCTTTCATTTCATTTTCAGCAGTGGCTTGGACAGTATATAATCCCTGAGCCTTGGGAAGAGCTGGATATCATCTTTTACATTACCACTTGCTTTTGTGGCATTTTCTAGCTCTTTCTTTCTGATTTAGCAGATTTGTTGTATAACTAGACAACAGTCCTCCATAGACAAGATCATGCAGATACCATACATTTTGACAGCAGCTTGCATTGGTGACATTTTTCAGTGAGCCCCTTTGTGAGAAGCCTCTTCCTGAAAACACACCATTAAGATTTGTAGCTCAGGGTATCGCCAGTGGAAGCAACAGCTCCTAGAAACTGGATAATTGGAGTTGGGAACAGAAATCACAATAAAAGGGACCATGGCAGTATCTGAACCATGACAGTGGATTGATCTTCAGATGATGGACATCTCTTGTCAGCTGTGATAATGAGGCATTTGGGGCCAGTTGTCCTGAGAGTTTGCTTTCTCAGCTGCATCCTTGGACTTTTCTTTAGCCCTCTGCCTTCTCTGCATAAGCCTTCTCCTCAGTTTCTGCACTCAAAATAGGTGTCCCAGCTTATGGAAAAACCCGCTCTGACATTTCTTCTCTTCTATTCCCATGATTCTGCTTGGTGCCAGGTCTATTGAATGCAGCCCCCGTCTTGTTTCCTTTGGGAACTTACCAAGTTGTGTTGAAAGATAAGTGTGTAGCTGGGCTGTCTAACTGTCCCTTCCTTCCACTCTAAGGGGTTTTCATCTTCCTTCCGGCCACCTCTGCCTCTTACATGCCACTCTGTTGACACACTACTGTCTCTTTTACTTGCCCTGGCTGGCTGCTTGCCCAGTCCTGGCTCCCTGAATGTTAGCGATCTGAGAGAGGTGACATGTGTGCTCTGCACCCTTCCCTCCCTGGTTTCCATCCCAGGCTATAGCCATCCCCTCTGGGCAGGGGGTGGGGGGTTGGGAGTGGTGATAGTGTCTAAATCCCCATTTCCATCCCCATTCCTTCCCCTAGGTGTTCTGTAGACATCTAAGGTCACCACAAGCGACAGGACCTCTCCTTTGTTCAGGCCAGCATCCCCCATGGTGAGTGCTTCATCTTCCTGCCATATCAGGCATGAAAGTGCTATAAGCCTTTGGCTCTCCCCCTTCCTTTCTGCTGACCTACTTGCTCGGTACCTTGCCCTTGTCCCAACATCACTAATCATGAACTCACTGAGTTTTTTTCTGTTTCTCCTGCATGGGTCCTGAGTCCCTCGATTGTTCTTGTACCCTCATTTAGATTCTCTTTCCTGCACATTGCACAAGCCTCCCAAGCGGTCTTTCTCTATCATCTCCCTTCCTTTAATCTGATTTATTGTTCTGTCCATATTTCTCACCTTAACACAGATACCTCTTTTTTGTGCCTTTCCCACTTGTTGTGAAAACCTTAGTTTCCTCACATTCTTAGAACCTTTCCATTTCTACTAGGATTTATCTTGTAGACTGATGCAGAGGTGTGTGCACAAACTGACAAGCAGTAGTGTTTACTGTCATGTAGCTCATTATAGTGAAAGTGGGTAATAACCTCTGTCTACCAGTTGGACACTGGGTAAAGACAGAGTTATTTAATGACTAGAATATCCTGTGGCTCAGCCACATCAATGTCTAAAGCAGCACAATTCACAATAGCTAAACTGTGGAACCAACCTAGATGCCCTTCAGTAGATGAATGGATAAAAAAAAACGTGGCATATATACACAATGGAATATTACTCAGCAATAAAATAGAATAAGATCATGGCATTTGCAGGTGAATGGATGGAGTTAGAGAAGATAATGCTAAGTGAAGTTAGCCAATCCCACAAAACTAAATGCTGAATGTTTTCTTTGATATAAGGAGATCAATTCATAGTGGGTAGAGAGCGAGAGCATGGGAGGAATAGATGAACTCTAGGTAGGGCAGAGGGGTTGGAGGGGAAGGGAGAGGGTATGGGGTTATTAATGATAGTGGAATATAATGATCATTATTATCCAAAGTACAGGTATGACAACATGAACTGGTGTGAATATACTATGCATATTCCTAGAGATATGAAAAATTGTGCTCTATATGTGTAATAAGAATTGTAATGCATTCTGCTGTTTCATATAAATAAAAAAAACTACGTAAAAAAGAATATTCTATGGCTATTAATGACAACAAGACATAAATATTTACTGATATGGAACAACTCCAGGATGTGTAAGTTGAAAAATGTTAAAGGAACACAACCGTATATATATTGATATGTTTCTATTTGTGTTGAAATTTTTTTTACACATCCCTTGAATATTTATAAGATATTTGTGAAAGGTTTCTTAAAACTGTTTGTTTTACTTTTTAAAATCGTGTTACAATTTAGATATCATGTGTCCCCCAAAAGCTCATGTATGAAATAATACAAGAAATTTCAGAGATTGAAATGTTGGGTTATGTGAGCCTTGACCTAATCAGTGCATTAATCCACTTGAATAGATTAACTGGGTGGTTAACTATAGGTTGTAGGATGTGTTGGGAGAAGGTAGTCAATGTGGGTATGCTTTTGGGGTATATGGTATTTGAGCTGAGCTTAATCTCTCTCTCTCTCTTGGCTTCCTGATTGTCATGTCCTGAGCGACTTTCTTCTGCCATATCCTCTGCCATGTTATTCTGCTTCATCTTAGGCCCTGAAGAATGGAGTCTATGGAGAAACAGAAAGAGAGAGAGAGGAAATTTATACCCCAAAGGCACACCCCAGGACCCACCTCCTCCAGCCACACCTTACTGCCTTTGGTTACCACCCAGATAATCCATTCAACTGGATTAATGCACTGATTAAGTTAAGACTCTCATCTAAATGTTCTTGCATTGTCTGGCTTTTGGGGGACACCATATCTAAACCAAATCATATATGTATTATATTTTTTTTTCGAAAGAATAATAATACATAAATAAAACCTTACAGGATCTTCTTATAGAATATTGAAAAATTCTGGATTTCTGAACTAGCAAGTTTGGATTTGGCACATATGGGCATTTCTTGCCTTGTTTTTATTATTTTTCTTTTCCTAGCTACATAGCCACCATGAGCCCAGGGAAGAAAGGCACAGACTTCTAACCATTGATATGATGTGCTGTGGGCAATAGCCCCAAAAGGTTATGCATTAAATTCAGTGCTGGATGAGAACCTGGTAGATCCTGGTATACTGTGTGCTGTCACTTCAGTTATTGTGTTGTAGACTTGTGGAGAGTTCCATGGAGGTAGGGAGATAGAGGTTGCCCAGGATGATGGCCAAAAATTATAGAAGGCAGGAGAGTAAGGGTCAGGCTGGCAGCTGTATACTTTCTAATATGGAGGTTGTGGGGGGCTATTCTATTTCCGTTTTGAATGTCAACCCTAGATGAGATTTTTGTTGTTGTTGTGTGCGTCTGCTTGCTGCCTTGAGCTTGTGCCCATGCCCATATGGTCTTTTCTAACTGCAGTACCATTTCCTAATCTCTGCTATCCTGTCTTGCCTTTCCTTCAAAGGTGGTTGAAGTATTCATCTTTCCTTGCTCGTGGCTCCAACCATAGCAGTTCTACAGTCCCCCCATATCCACAGGACATATGTTCTAAGACCCCAGTGGATACATTAAATCAAGGCTAGTTATGAACACTATGATTTAATGCATTTTCCATTTTAACTAAAAACTTATCACAAACGGTGGCAGTAACTTTTACAGTTTGAGGTGTGACAGCAAAATTAGCATGAATTTCTTTTTCCTTCCTCACAATTTTACAGATAGAAGATTAGTTCTTACAATAGTTCTTAGCAATCTTGGCACATTTTTTTTCTTTTCTAAGAAGTTTCACCTTTTCACTTAAAGGAAGCAGTTAACACATTCTCTGGCACATCTGAGAAGCCAGCATCACTACTCTTGTGCTTTGGGACCACCACTATTAAGTAAAATAAGTATATCAATACTCTAACAGTCCATCTGATAGCCAAGAGTACTACTAAGTGACTAATGGCTGGGGTAGCATATACAGCATGGATATACTGAATGGTTTACATTCCTGGCAGGATGAAGTGGGACATTGAATCATCACATTACTCAGAATGAATAGTGAGGCCACATCATGCCACTTGGACCAGCGTGCAATTTAAAACTTATTTCCGAAAATCTCCATTTAATGTTTTTGGACTGTGGTTGACCACAGGTAACTGAAACTATAGAAAGCAAAACCACAGATAAGGGAGGAACACTGTAATCACCCTTTACTCCTGGGATCTCTTTATCTGTATCTGGGTTTCCCCATTTATCTCTTTCTACAGGGCCTTATTATTTTTTTTCCTCATCTTATCTCCCCTGCTAAAGACTTTAATTACATGCTGATAAGGCCAGAGTCATTCATCTTTTTTATTTTCCTCTACTGCAGTGAAAGGATTTTCCAGGATTCTGTCAGTGTTGAATGTGTGGTCTGGTGTCTCTGAGTATAGCCAGTACAGTGATCTGAGATTTCATGTCTCTGAGATATTTAAAATGGTAACTGAACTAATGATTTGATTTAGTCAGCTTTTTCACTGCTGTGACTAAAGACCTGACAAGAACAATTTTAGAGAAGGAAAATGTTTATTTGGAGGGATCATTGCTTCAGTCCTTGACAGCTGGCTGCATTTCTTGGGGCTCCAGGTGAGGCAGAACAATATGGCAGAGGAGTATGATAGAAGGAAACAGCTCCCATAATGATCAGAAAGCAGACAGAGACTCCACTTTCCAGATACAAAATATATATACTCCAAAGGCATGCCCCCAATGCCTTATCTCTTCCAGCCACACCCTACCTGCCTTCAGTTACCACTTAGTTAATCCCTATCAGTGGATAATTCACTGAAGTCTCTCAATTATTTCACCATTTAGCCTTCTTGCCTTGTCTTAAACATGAGCTTTTGGGGGACACCTAATATCTAAACCATAACATGATTGAAGGAAAACCACTTGAGAAGAATGAATTTCTGTTGTTTTAGCAAAGGAAGTAGGAGGCATTTTAAAGTGCAATTTTGGGGTGTAGTGAGGGAGGGGGAAGCATAGGGATTAGTAGAGCCAAGGCATGGGAGAGCCCTCCAATGGACATTGGATACAAGTCCCTATGACCAAGAAATGAGGATTCCTGTTTTTTCCAGATTAGCACAGGAAACTGAGCAAGAAGTCAGAGATGAGTTCACTCAATTTGCAATGTAGAAATATTGTCTTAAATATTTTTGCTTGTATGTTTCTCTGACTTGCTCAATATTTCCCATCAGAATTCTCCATGTTTTCCAACCAAGCTGTTTGTTGTCTTTCTTCTTTCTTTCTTCCCTATCAAAAATAATGAAACATTAAACATGAAAAGCCAGTTGTCACACGTGGGAGTCTTATGGCTTGAGGTTTTTAATATTTGTGTGAATTTCTCATATATATCCATTACCCTTTTCTCTAAACTTAACAGCTATTCTAGAGTTAGAGGTTTTAAAACATTGTCCTTTATTTTAGTTTGCTTTTGTGTCACTGTTAACCAAGTACATGACAAAAATAATTTGAGGAGGAGAAGTTTATTTGGGGCTTGATTGGGTTTATTGGGTTTCACAAGTTTCAGTCCCTAGAGGTTGACTCCATTGCTCTGGACCCAAGGTGAGGCAGCACATCATGGTGGTGGTCCAGGGGAGAAAAGCTGCTCAGCTCATGGTGGGGTCAGGAAAGCAGATGAAGAGGGAAGAGGAAGGGAACACAGGAAGATGTGAACCTCTGGGGTACACCCCCAGTGACTCACCTCCTTCAGCTTTGCCCTCTTGCCTATATTACCACCCAGTCAGTTCATTCAAACTAAGGCGGACTGATGAGTTAGCAACTCTTACAATCCAACAATTTTACCTCTGAATGTTCCTGCATTAACAAAGGAGTTTTATTTAAACCATAACAGCCTTGTTTTGCCTTATTCTACTTTTATTTCAGGAGGTCATCACACTAGGACCTATAGGCCAACCACTGCGTGTTTTTGGAAAAAAAGTTTTATTGGTACACTGCCATGTTTGTTCACTTATATATGTTACTCAAGGTTGGAGTTGTGTAGTTTCAACAAAAACATATGTTGTCTGTAAGGCTGAAAGTATTCACTGCCTAGCCCTTTTCAGGAAAAGTTTGTGGATCCCTACTGTGTATATTAAATTGTCACTTCATATTTTTTTCTCAACCCCCACCACGATTATATTTTCTTCTTGGTTCGTTCTTCTGTAGTGTTTATGTCATGACAGACCCAATCACTCAGCACATCCCACCAGCTGCATGTGTGCAGCCCTGTCCTCCTCAGTGATTCCCTTGCCTGGCTTTCAGTGTGGATGATCACTGAGTTTCTGCCTTTACTCCTTCAGTGGAGGGGTAGCTGGTGTTGACCAGATGATCTTGTTATCGTAACCAGGTATCATTAAGTGCATTATCTGCTCAACTTCTTGGCAACTTAAGAGCAGAAAATGGTCTTTTCCTTATTGAAGAAAAGGAGACATAGATCATTAACTTGTCTCAAATCTCATGACTGGCCAGTATGAAAGTCTGGATATAACCAAGGTCTGTCTGACTCCAGAGGTCAGTTCTTACTTCTCCATTGGGCCAATATCTCATCAAAGCCAAGCCCTGCTGCACTCGAACTAATGTCTGTGTTTGGCTCCCCTGTGTCATCCACCTGGAGAGCTAGAAACTCCTTTGTTGCTTCTTTTTTTTATCCTTCTTCTTACTTTTACATCTTAAATAGCATTATTTAAGACTCTTCTTATTCATTCCTCTTTTCTGTAGAAATCTTAACCATGATTCAACCTTGAAGAACCAACTTTATGTAGAAGACTACTAATTCATAACCTTCTTTTCTTTGTGAACTAAATCATGGGACTGATTTTTGTCAGAGCTTCACCCACCCAGTCTTTCTTATTGATCATTGTGATTTTCTCAGTTATCCCCCTGAACTTTCATTTCTGCCCTAGAATCAGTTTTCCCCTGACCTCAGGGTTTCTGTTTAGGGCAACTTATTCTTCATGTGCTAAGATTCAGAACAAAGTGGTCTTGTATCTTTTTCCTTCTCCATCACCTCCCATGACTCATTCTGTAACACCTTGTGTCTTCATCTCATTGTGTTCCACTCTGGCCACTTCACCCTGGCAGTTTTCACAATGCCTTTTGCTTAGCTTGATATCATAGCTTCTTTCTAACTGTGCTTATTGCTCCAGGCTTGGATTGACAGACTCTTGGGGTACTCTCTCCTCTTGACCTTCTGTTATGGTCTGAATGTGTCCTTACAAAATTCATTGGGAATCTAATACCCATTGTGGTGGTATTAAGAACTAGGAGTGAGTAAGACATGAGGGTCTACTCTCATGAGCAAGATTGATATGCTTATTAAAGAGGTTGAAGGGAGCTACCCTCCATTTCTGCCTCATGAGGATGTAGCAACAAAGTGTCATCTTTGAGCCTGAGAGAGAACCCTCAACCCCAGATCTGCTGGCACCTTGATCTTGGATTTCTCAACCTCCAGGATTGTGAGAAATAAATTACTATAATGAAATATCTGAGTCATTTAGGTTTATAAAGACAAAGGGTTTATTTTGACACATGGGTCTGGAGGTTATAGTCCAAGATGAGGCGTCCCTATTCTTTAGACCTCTGACAAAGGCAGCACATCATGGTAGGAGTGTGTATTTTATCAGTGACTCACAGACTTCCTACTTCAGAGCACACCTTCCAATAGTGCCACCTGAGGGACCAAACCTTCAATTACAATGAATCCTTGGGGTACACTACCCATATTCAAGCCATAGCCATTACCCAGTCTCAAGTAGTTTGTTTTAACAGCAGAAATGGATTAAGATGCGTTCTTAACACAGTACAGGCATACCCATCCATTCCTTCTCTTATTTCATACAGTTATAATCAGTCATTGTATTCATTTTTATCTTCTATCTGCTTAGAAACTCTATAATTTCTTATTGACGAACACATTAAATGTTAAAATCTATTAATATCTAGATTAGCACACAAAGCTGGCCTGTATGTGGTCTCCTTTTTTTTTTTTTTCTGGCGAGGATCATTGACTATGTTCCCTGAGTTCTAGGAAAATAGGCACTTTGGTATTCTCAAAAAGTGGTCTTAATAGCACCTCCATACTATTACATCTGCTTAGAATGGGGTTTCAATCCTGCAAGCTTGTTTCAATTGCTGTTTCCTCTGTGGAATCACTGATTTCGAGGCAATGTGAATTTTCTCCCTCCGAGTCACTACATTTCTTGTGTGGGACTTCTCTTGTGGCATTTGGCCTTAGACAAAGCTGTGATGACTGGTGAACTTGCTATATACTTCTTTGTTCATTGCACTATTAATACACCAAAGGGGGAATTCTTCTCTGATTTAACTAATCTGATGTTTAAGATGCCTGGGAAATGTTTCATGAATATTTGCTGAATTATTCTGAATGGAATTAGCCATTTAGTGGTTACCCATGAAATTTAACAGTTTAACAGAAATTTAATGTTAAAATTAACATTCTGGTTTCCCCAATATATTGTTGATCGGGTGGTTCTTTAGTAACATTTATTTTAATTTTAAATATCATCTTTGTCCAAAGTCCTGACACATACTGCCTCAGTGTGTTGGAACATAACGAATCTAGGAATAGCTCTGGGCATGGGGTGCCCTGTCTGGGTCACTGTTTTAGTCAGCTATTTTACTACTGTGACTAAGGGATCTGACAAGACAATTGTTGTAGTTCATTTGGGGACTCATGGTTTCAGAGGTCTCAATCCATGGACAGCCAGTCAGCTCTGACTCCATCCCTCGGGGCTCAGGGTAATACAGGACATCATGGTGGAAGAGTGTGGCAGAGGGAAACAGCTCACATGATGATCAGAAAGTAAAGAGAGACTCCACTCACCAGATAAAAATATATACCCCATAGTCATGCTCCCAGTGAACCACTTCTGTCAACCACACCCTGCCTGCCTCTAATTACCACTCAGTTAGTCCCTTCAGAGGATTAATTCACTGATTGGGTTAAGACTTTTACAACCCAGTCATTTCTCCTCTGAACCTTCTTGCATTGACTCACATTGAGCTTCTGGGGGACCCCTCACATCCAAACCATACCAGTTACTAACTCAGCTCTATGGCATTGAGTTTGGCTCTTGGTGTTTCTGGGCTTTACTTTTCTCATCTGTAAAGGGATCTAGAAAAATATTCTTTTCAAATAGAGCAGCAGCACTAGGGAGTGATTTTGCACCCCACTATCGGGGAACATTTGGCAGTGTCCAGAGACATTTTTGTTTGTCCCTACTTGGCAGGTATGTACTTGTAGGCCAGGAATGCTTCTAAATATCTTTATTGCATAGAATGACCCCCACAACAAAGAATTACTGGTACAAATGTCATTAATATTTGAAAAACCTGAAAGTATAGCATATATGACTTAAAATCTTATTTTAATGAATCAAGTGACTATTGTAAGCCTGATATTTTAAATTATAATTTAATTTAGTAATGACTAATTCTTTCTCAAGAGTTATCCTGATATTCAATTTTTTTTGTTTTATTAGTGTGTAAGAAAAGTGGAAAATGAACATTATTAGGGGGCCCTAAAACTGTGTAATTTAAAGTCATCTTCATCTTACTGGGCCGGTCACTTCTCAGAGTTCTATCTTAATGTTAGTACATTTAAAGAATTTGCAGGCAGGAAGTTCAGAAGAAATGGAAACCATGTATATGTGGAATTAACATGGGCTTTAAACAACTAGGTGAATTAAAGTAAACCTTTCTTTGAATTCCTTAAGAATCAAAGTTACAGGTGTTTTTTGGGAAAGTTTCTGCAGCTTGGTGAGATTAGAACATGGAAAGTTTGAAGGTAATAATATTTCCATTGCTTGGGACTAGCTTATGTAATCGGTACATTATAGTTTGGAGAGTTTGTCTTGTTAAAAACGCCAGAATCAAAAAGTAAAGCTGGGAGTAGAAATAGCATGAGTGGTTTAGTACACAAAAGTGGATCATGTGGCAGGTAGAGCACTTGTTTCTTTAGGATCCCACCCATGTAGCTTGGGTCCCTTGCCAATGGCAGACACCAAAGGGACCTTTTACCTTGAGTGCATTTGAAGCAAATTGGGAAAACAAGATCATTTGTTCTTGATTCTTCCCTTCCATCATCATTCTGTACACAGGTAAGTTTTGGAAAAACTACCTGTAAAGAAATATAATTTAATCCACAGGGAATTGCTGTTTTGGAATGAACTCAGAACTGCAAGAACCAATTATGACACTGGCAGAATTGCAATGATTGGCAAAATTATAAAAAAAAATTCTGAAATATATTGGAACAGTGGGAAATACTTACTAATTAAAAGAATTAGGTAATTTGGCATCTACACTGATCTACATTGCAGTGCCATTATCTGCAATGTAGATCAGAGGGAGACCTCTCAGACTCTTGAGATTCCCTGATAGAATTGCTGCAGTGTTTTCCTCTGCTGGTCTTGAGTTAGAGATGACCTGGAGCTTCAGGGGGCAGAAAACCTAATGAAGGGGAACTTGGTCAACTGGAAGGTTACTATCCCTATTGTTTCAGGGATCCATGCTCTCTGACTTTTGCTTCTCCATTCTTACTGGTATGTGGATTTCATTTTCATGCTCCTGAGATAATTGTTTCAATATCTCACTTGCTGGAGGAAAGGAGAGAGAAGTACACAAGGGCAGAGGACACAGAGCTGACATCTCTTTGGCCAGCTCAAGTTCATGTGTGCACCTCTAGTTGAAAGGGGGCCTGGGAATCCGGCATCCATAACAAGGCAACTGCTGCTCTGTTGGAACTGCATTTCTAATGGCAAGGGGTCAGGGGAATGGATATAAGGGAGGCAACAGGTGTGTCTTTAGCTTGGTGTTCTTGCCTGTTACTCCATAGACATTCTCAGGGATCATAAATTTCTTTGTTGATTTAGAGAAGTAGATTAGAAAAACCAAAGTTGTACAAGTAGAGTTGTGTTTTCCTATTGCTTTTTTCTTTGACTTACTGAGCTAAAATTTGATGTCTTGGATTGTGATTCCTTTTTGTTGCCAGAAAGACATTAAAACTGACTTTTGGTATAGGCATTGTGCTGCATACAGGTTGAACATTTCTAATCCAAATATGGGAAATCTGAAGTGCTCCAAAATCTGAATCTTTTTGAGAACTGATATGATGCCACAAATGGAAAATACCACACCATGAAACCTTGTTTCCTGCACAAAATTATTGAAAATATTATATAAAATTAACTTCTGACTGTGTGTACAAAGTGTATATGAAACATGAATTTCATGCTTAGTCTTGGGTCCCAGTCCCAGGAGGTCTCATGTGTATATTAAAATGATCCCAAATTTAAATATATCCCAAATCCAAAACACTTCCCAGGCATTTTGTATAAAGGAGACTGAGCCTGCATTTGATTTCCCTGCCAGGACTAAGGTCTTTATTTCCTATTCTGGTTCATAAATCTAGCTAAAAGGCCCTTTAATGCTGCAGCACTTGAGAAAGGCCAAAGAACAGGGTCATAATTTTTTCCACATTTTTTAATTGGTGCATTACAGTTGTACATAATGATGGGATTTGTTGTCACAGATTTGTACATATACACAATACAACAATATGTGGGGGCAGTTTTTAATCTAGATCAAGGAATACAAACCCTTGCTACTTTCAGGTTGTTGAGTGTATGGAAAGATGCTGTGTGAGGGAGAGATGATCTTGCCATCCAGGTTGCCTGTGTTTCTGGAATGTTCTGTTCCCCAATGGATGGAGCTTGGTGACAGTTCTGTGGAAACTGGTAAGTGGTGCTGGCCACACAGGTGTTGGCTTCAGGGCTGCATACTGTGCTGTGAGGGGTGTGCACACAAACCTGGCCACACTTATACACACTTTATTGTGACTCTTTTGACTCTTTTCAGCTGCCTGTGAAAATCAGAACTCCAGTGTCCCCTTGATGTATCTCTAGCCCGCCCCAGTCCAACCTCTGGTAAATTTCTTTTGGGCCATCTTTTTTTCCCTTTTAGCAGAAGGTCCTTTTCAATGCCTTGAAGAGGGTTTGGGCTGCTTTCAATCTATTGCTTTTAGGCTCCCATTGTACTGGGTTGCCGATTTTTTTTAAAGCCAGTTTTTCTTTTTCTACAGTGTTTGATGCTTAGCTGAGTGAAGCTGTCAAAATGTTTTCCTTCCATCATTAACATAGTCTGTCTTCACTCTGAGTTGTGTATTTTGTTTTGTTTTTGTTTAATCTGCTGAGCCACAGATTAACAGCCAGAACATCCCCACCCCTCACACACCTCCCTTCAGAACACATCAAGAATGAAATCTGTTTCAAAAAAGCATCCTAGACATTTCACAGTGCTCAAGAGGACAGGCTGCCTGCTCCACAGACTGGAGATGCTGTGCCTTCTGATGGAACATTGCCATGGTAACGAGTGAAGGATAACTAAACCTGGGTAGAGAGGGAGGCAGTCTGGGGAGAGGACTTGGCTGGCAGACCCCTGTTCAGTCCCTCAGCACCATCTTATTTCTTACCACACTCTTCGGAATGACATTTTTCTGTCTAAGAGCACATTGTGTGCCTGTGTAGGGATGGCTTTGTTGTCTGTGCTCATACCAAGTCTGTTTTCTCACGCCTTTCTTTCCCATGCTAGTATCAGGGGCTCTCCTCTCTATTCCTGCTTCTCTTATTCTCTGCTCAGTGCTGCTTTGGAGACGAGGGACCAGCTAGAGGACACTCAGATATATGAAGACATCACTGATTAGACAATACTGGAAATAGAAGTATTATGAAGAGTCGCCTTTTACTCTTTGAAAATGAGCTACAACTTTGATATAGTCTGATTGTGTGGCAGTGGTATCAGGACTGAAAATGCCTTCCATTTTTTAGGTGCCTGTCACATCCTAGAAACTTATCATGAGCTGTCTCATTTGATCCTCATGGGAATCCCTGAAGGTGGATAGTTATTCCCATTTTATAGATGAGTAAAATGAGGATTAGGGAGGTTAGGTAGTTTATCTAAGATCACACAACTTCTAAGTGACGGGCATTAAACCCAGAATGCTACTCAGTCAAGCACTGAGAAAAGTCTTGACATGTCATGTCATAGGTACTTAGTAAGTGTGTTTTGGGAATGAATTCATTTGCTCCTGGTCAGGTATCAATAAATGCTGATATTGAATTATAATTCAGCACATTCTCTAATTAGAAAAGAGACTATCACTTAACTATTCCCATTAGTGCATATGTCTATCTGCAATGCTTTGTCAACAATGATCAGTCAGGTGACCAAATCCTTTCTTCACAAACAGCAGTGTGAACTTTGAACATTTAAATCGCAAATGCTGAAATGGCATTTTCTTTGTTAATGAGGTGGTACTCTCCAGTGAAACCCATGCACATTGCTTCAATTGATAATACAAATGGAATTTTATTGGAAAACTTGATAGAATGATGTGAAAGTTCATTTAGAAAAGCGAACATACCAAAATAACTTAGAGTTTGGACAAATATTGGTCAGAAAAGACTAGTATAATCAGAAGTATAAAAAGCTAAAATTGAAGAAGTTAGAACAAAATAGAATAGTAAAATGGCTGGTCAGTGAAAGATAATAGACCAAAAACAGCCCCTGCCAATGTATCTATAAAAACTGAACATGAGGTAAGAGAGGTCTACTAAGCTGTAAAAAAAATAATTATATCATTAATATATTATGCTTTTTTTATATCAGAAATACAGTAATACATGCACACATTTCTAGTAAAAGTCACATCTTTCTATTATTTCACTCCCAAGAATAAATTACTATTAATACTTTGAGTTATATTACAAATATGCTTACAGAATTGCATACCTGAGGAGAGGCAGCATGGGGTGTTGGTTAGGAATGCTGGCTCTGGTCTAACAGTCTGGGTTCAAGTCCTGGCTGTGGGACCTTGAACATTGTGAACTTTCTGGTCCTTCTCATGTTTAACATTTCAGAATTCTTAATTGAATCTAGTCCTTAGGTGTAAGTGATCCTTGGCAACCTGTAAATGGAAGTTCTGAGATGGAGTACTTGGTAATATTAGGTGCATAGTTTTTGTTGAGTGGATACCATCAGAATTAATCTGAGGCCTGCATTTTGAATACAAAATATGCACAGGTACACACACACACATGTGCACACACACACACACACACACACACACACAAAATCAAAGCCAAAGTTGATGAGAAAATGGTTCTTGTTCTTTTCTGTCCCCATTTATTTCTATCTTTTTTTTATAACTATCATTAAAAACCTTCAGAAGAGAGAGGTTAAAAATAGCATGAAAGGGAAGAACTGGTGCTGTACACTGAAATCCTTAGGAAATTGATGGTGCGTTGACTAGAAATTAGAGACTGTTGCTTACTTATTTGTGTTGTTTTATACCTTCTCTCTGCTTTTGCCCTCTTCACTCTTCCTACGTTCTTCCTAGAGTGAGAAGTGAATATTTTATTTATTTCTAGGAAAGTGAATTCAGCTTAAAAACACCAAGGGATGGCCTCTGCTTCCATGTGACAACACCCCATTTAACAAGCAGGCTGAGAGTTTCTAGAGACCTGAGAAAACAACTTGACTTGATATGATGGAAATCAACATATGCCCTAATTTAAATGGAGCTGTCTGCTGCATTTGAATTTCTCTCCTCATAATATTTTCCTCTGGAAAATCAAATGTCTATGATTAGGAGAAACCATTATAATTTGGATACTGAATGTCAAGACCACATTCTCTTGGCGTCCTTTGCACTTTGAAGCCAAATGCTTCAGTACCACTCAGTTTCACTGCAGTATGTTTGTTAGTGATGCAAAGATAGAGCCTTTGGTAAAATTTAGCAAAAAAAATCTTGGCATGTTTCATTATAGCAATTATCATCTTCCCTGTACTGAAGCGAAGCCATTGACCCCCTGATGTGGAATTGTAATGAATCAATATGGGGATGGGAAGCAAACATATTTGCTGTATTCATCCAAGTCATTATTTTTATTGAGATCCAATTTACATATCATAAAATTTATCAGTTGTAAAAATTTTAAACTTGTGCCATCATCACGATCTAGTTGTGAAGGATTTTCAAAACCCCCAAAAGTTCCCCGACGCCCATTTGCATTCATTCCCCCTATTGAGCCCAATTAGATCTGCATTCTGTTCCTATAAATTTACCTACTATGGAAATGTTCCTTAAGTGGAAGCATGCAATATGTAGTCTTTTGTATTTTTCCTTCTTTTAATCAACATAAAGTTTTTGAATTTTACCTGTGTTGTAGCAAGTGTAAGTAGTTGGATCCTTTTGATTATTGAATGGTACTCCATTGTACAGATAGACTATCTTTGGTTTATCTATTCAGTTGATGGCATGGCATTCCTTCCAGTTGAGGGCTGTTATGAATAACACTGCTATGAATATTCACATATAGGACTTTGTGTGGGTGTATATTTTCATTTCTCTTGGATATATACTTGGGTGTGGACTTGTTGGATTTAATGGTAAGTCTAAATACTTAATCTTTTAAGGAGCTGTCAAATAGGTTTCCAAAGTGGCTATGCTATTTTTCATTTTCACCAGTGGTGCATGTGGGTTCCAGTTTTTCTGTACAATATGCCAACACTTGTTATTGTCTAGCTTTTAATTATAGCTACCCTTATGGGTATATAATCCCAACTGGACTCTCAATTCTTTAATTCATACATATTTCTGCATTCACATACATATTTCTGTATTTACACCAATGCCATGCTGTTTTGATTACTACAGTTTCATAGTTTTAAAATCAGATCCTCCAAATATTCTGTTTTTCTGTTTTGTCTATTTTAGATTCTTTGCATTTCATATAAATTGTAGGGTTATCCTGTCAGTTTACTACAAGAACCAAAATCAAATAAACCTGATGGGACTTGGTAATGTGTATATAGAATCTATAGGTCAGTTGTTTGAAATTAACATGGACATTTCTCTACTTTTGTTTAGATTTATACTTTCAGTTATGTTTGTATTTTTTAGTGTACAAATCTTGTGCTTCTTTCTTTTTAATATTTTTTATTAGTTGTTGATGGACAATTATTTTATTTACTTATTTATATGTGGTGCTAAGAATTGAACCCAGTGCCTCACACATGCTAGGCAAGTGCTCTACCACTGAGCCACAACCCCAGCCCCAGTCTTGTGCTTCTTTTGTTAATTTTGTTCCTAGGTATTTTATCCTTTTTGGAGTTATAGGGAATGGGGTTGTTTTTTTAGTTTCATTGTTGAATTATTCATTACATATAACTGATATTTGTATATGATCTTGTGTTCTACAACCCCACTAAACTTGTTTTTTAATTTAGCAGTTTTTGCAAATTCATTGGAATCAAGTTCTTTCTATATAAAGACAAGTTTCACCCCCTTTTCTATCTAGGTGTACAGTTGAGTGTTGGATTGGTGTGGAAAAATTTTTATCCTAGTTTCTGTTCTTGGAGGAAAACAGTCTTTTCACTATTATGTATTATTTAGCTGTGTGCTTTTCATAGATGCCCTTTATAAACTCAAGAAAAGTAGTTTTTAATTCTCTTTTGTTGAGATTTTTTTTCCATGAGTAGGTATTGTCAAGTGCTCTTTTCTCCATCTTTTGATTTGTCCATATGGTTTTCATTCTTATTAGTACTGTGGTATGCTAAATTGATTTTGGACATTAAACCAACCTTGCATTTCTATACTAAATCTCATTTGGTGATCATGTATAATCCTGTTTATATGTTGGTGGATTTGATTGCTTATTACATTTGGCTCTATAAGTATGAAGAACATTGACGTTCATATTTCTTGTGTTGTCTGTCTTGATTTGGTATCAGAGTAATATTGGCTTCTTAAAATAAAATGAAAAGTTTTTCTTTCTTTTATATTTTTTCAAGAAGAGATTTCTACAATTGGTGTTATTTCTATGACATTTTAGTTCTTTTAAGTTTTAAATTTCTCTACGTGGTAGAGGTAATGGTGGTAATCGGGAGTAGGTCTGTGAGAGTGAGAAATAGGGAGAGAGAGATTGCTCTAGGGATTACAATATTCATTTTAATGCATCATAATCTACATTAATACTAACATAATTCTAGTGAAATATATAATCTGCTTCAAATAGCATTTTCTTTTTTTCATTATGCAGTGGCTTTATATCTATATCTATAACAAACTACAGAATATTATGCTTGTACAACTTATGCCATTGAAAAAAATTTAAAAATAATAAAAGGGAAAATATGTACTCATATGGTCTTTTATTTTTGCCTTAATCATTACTAGTTCTAGTGCTTTTTATTTCTTGCTGTGCAATCATGCTACCACATGAAGTCATTTCCTTTAAGATTCCATTGCTGTTTCTTGTAAGGCAGGTCTACTCCTAACTACAAACTTTTTCAGTTTTCTTGTGGCTGGGGATGACTTTATTTTGCCTTAATTAAAAAAAATATATTTTTAAATATATCCAAAGTACATGTATGAAGACACAAATTGGTATGAATTTACTATGTATACAACCAAAGATATGAAAAAATGTGCTCTATATATGTAATAAGAATTGTAATGCATTCTGCTATCATATATAAATAAAACAATTAATTTTAAAAAGAGCAATATCTTTTAGGAAAAATAATATTTTAAAATAATTGTAAATTTACAAGAAATTGCAGCATAATATACAGGGTAATCTCACATAACTTTTAGCCCAGCCACCCCCAGTGTTAATGTCTTATATGACATTGATGCAATATCAGAACCAGGCAATTTATGTTGGCACAACCCACAAAGCTCATTCAGATTTTGCCAGTAATATGTGCACTCATTTGTATGTATGTATGCTTTTGTAGGTCTACATGAATGAGTTTTGCTGTCCTTTGAACTGGATTGTTGGTTGTTAATGTTGAGTTTTGATAGTTCCTTTTATATTCTAGATATAAGTCCTTTGTCAGGTATGCAGTTTGCAATTACTTTCTCCCAGATTGTAATCTGTCTTTTTATCCTTTTAGCAGAGTCTTTCAAAGATTAAATATTTTTAATTTTGGTGAGGTTCAATTTAACAGACTTTTACTGACCATGCTATTGGTCTCAAGCCTAAGAATATATGTCCTACCCACAGATCTTCAATATTTTACGCATTTTTTATTTTTATTTTTCAAATTTACTTATTTTTAATTTCTTTTCTATTGATTTTTTAAAAAATAAAGGACAGCAGAATGCATTACAATTTTATTACATGTATACAGCACAATTTTCCATATCTCTGGTTGTATATAATGTATGTTGACACCAATTCATGTTTTCATACATGTACTTTGGATAATAATGCCTATCACATTCCACCATTCTTGCTAATCCCCTCCCCCCTCCCTTCCCCTCCCACCCCTCTGCCCTATCTAGAATTCATCTCTTCATCCCATGCTCCCCCTCCCTACCCCACTATATTAGAGAAAACATTCAGCATTTGTTTTTTGGGGCATTGGCTAAATTCACCTAGCCTTATCTTCTCCAACATGATCCATTTACCTGCAAATGCCATGATTTCATTCTCTTTTATTGCTGAATAAAATTTCATTTTTATTTTAAAAGATTGATAGTTGTATATTTTGCATTAAAGATCACTGTCCCTTTTGATGAACTTTTGTGTAAGGTGTGTGACTGGATCTCTGTTCTTGCCTGTGGCCTGTTGTGCCCCATGGTGTCTGACATTTCTGCCATCACATTTGAAAAGGCTACCCATTATCCACTGAGGGACACTTCTCAAAAATAACTGAACATATGTGTGTGGGTCTATTTCTAAGTTTTCTGTTGTGTTTCATTGTTCAATTGGTCTATCTGTCTTTTTTTTGCCTGTCTCTTTAATTTCTCTCTTTGTCTGTCTTGCTGTCTTGATTATGACAGTTTAGAATAAGCCTTAGGCCATCAGTTCAATTGTAGCTGAGGTTTTTAATCAATATTCTGTACCTGAAAAATAAAAATATAAGGTACTAATTTATCCATGCTTGATGGACTGAAGAAAATCTAATGCAGACTTATAAGCACATACATACTTATACATACATGTGTACTCATGGACATACACAGGTGTACATACACAGAGGGAGGGAAAAGCAATTCATTCTTCTTCCTTCACTCTCTTAACAATGGGGAAATTTTTCTTTCATCTAAGTTTTAGGATAACTTTTTTTTCTTTGTCTACAAAAGAATCTTACTGGGATTTTGTTCAGAGTTTAACCTACATATAAATTTTGGAATATTTTTATCTCTACTATATTGATTCTTCTAAACCAGGAACATAGTAGTCTCTACAATTAAGCCCTTTTGATTTTTTTATCAGAACCTTGTAACTTTTAGCATGTAGACCTTGTGAATAATTTGTTAGTTTATACTTAGTTATTCATTTTCTGCAGAGTATATTAAGTGTTAATGTATTTTTATTTTCTATTCTGGGGCTTGGACCCAGGGCCTTGTGCGTGCTAGGCAAGCATTCTACTATTGAGTTATGTCTTCAACAACCTGCTGCCTAATTTTTTGTTGTTGTTGTTCTGGAGATTGAACCTAGGAGTGCTTAATCATTGAGCAATATTCCCAGCGGGTTTTTTTTTTGTTTTTTTTTTTTTTTTGAGACAGGGTCTTGCTAAGTTGCTTAGGGCCCAAGTTGCTGAGGCTGGCCTTGAACTTGTGAACCTCCTCCCCTAACCCTTCTGAGTCACTAGGATTACAAGCATATGCCACTGCATCTGGTTCCTGAGCCCTTTAAAAAAAGAATTATTTTGAGGTAGAGTCTCACTAAGTTGCCCAGGCTGGCCTTGATCTTGTGACTCTCCTGCCTCAATCTAATGAATAGCTGGAATTACAGTCTTCTTCTTTTTTTCAGTATTAAAATTCATTTTTTTAGCAAAAGATATTTTTTGTTGTTGTTCTTTTTAGTTACACATGACAGTAGAATGTATTTTGACCTATCATCCATACACGGAGTACAACTTCCCATTCTTGTGGTTGTACATGATGTGGAGTTACACTGCTTGTGTATTCATATAAGAACATAGGACAGTTATATCCAATTCATTCTACTCTTTCCCATTCCCAGCCCCATCCTTTCCCCCAATTCCAATTTGATGGGCACCTAGGTTGGTTCCATCCTGGAGAAGCTCTATTTCCTGTAGTATGTGATTACTTAGGTGTTTGCTCAGTTTAGTTGTCAGATGATGAGTGGTCAGAGATTTCCTTAAACACCTTTAACTAATAAGTCTTCCACCTTTGCAAGGAGCTCTGTATGGGTTTGGAGTATACCTTCAATGTTCTATCAGTTTATAATCCTGCTTTGCCTTTACCTTCTACTTGTATAGGGTCTTAAGATCAGGTCTTGGTGAGAGATTGGAGCTCTTTTGGGTCTTAGCTGGGCACATACACAGTCCTGCACCTGTGTGTAGCCTTTTATTTCTTCAGAAATATGTTAGAGCTTTCTAAAATTCCCTATAGACATCTCATTTCCTAGTTCTTCTTTTCAGATCTTTTATACCTTAACCAGTGTTGTAGCCTCTAAAGTTATGGTATTAAACAACTATTGCTAATTGATTTCAATAGCTGGAGATTGGATCTTTCCTGAGTCAGCTCAAATGTCCACAGTATCTTTGAAATAGGATTTTTCAGGTGATTTGAGACAGGTCAGATAGTGACAACACTTTGGGGATGGGTCTTTTTAAGTAGCTCCAAAACCAGTCTGTCCTTTGGTGGCTTCAAGGGTACTGGTTGTTAAGCAGCCTGCCCCAAAATGGTAGCTGGGGGAGGTCCTGTCTCTCAACCAAGGGCACTGGGTTAGGTTTCTGGTGTTTCTTTACTTCCCCTGTTGTGAAGAAGGGAGTAGGAATTGGTGTGCTAGTATTTTCTGGGAAACTCCTAGGCCCATTTACAAAGCTGTCATTACAGCACTGTTTGGATCACTTCCCTGGAAAGGTCTGTCATTTATACCCGTTCACTCCAACATAGTGCTCACTCTTTACTACTTGCTCTGGAAGTCAGTTGAAGAATCTGCATGTGGTTTCTGGTGGATTGGCATTTTTCTTTCTGGAAAACCTTGGAGTAAATTGAAAATGAAGAGTTTATTGTCTAGGTCTCCTCCAGAAAAAAAAAAGTGTTAGAGTTTTATATGGGTTGAATACATCGTTATTTTCAGGCAAATATTGTAATTCCTATTATTTTAGCCTATCTATCTTTGTTCTTGTGCACTTTCTCTCTGAAATGCCTTTCCTTGCTACCTTCCCTACCGCCATTCCTAGAGAATGCCTCTGAATATGTCAAGATTACATCAGTTATCTGTGTCTTTGTGGACATACACTTTAACACTCCCTATTCTCCTAGATAAATATGACATCCTTTCTTTCATGGCTGCACTGTACTCTGAGTAACAGCAGTCACAGCACCTTTAACACATCATTATTCTTTCTGTTTGTTGCTTAGATATTTGTCTCTTATTTGTAACCTATGAATCCATTAGAGGTAGGGACCATTTTTTCTGTCTCATTAATTTTGTATCGCTAACACCATGCGTGAAGACTGAGTAGTTTTTCAGTGTTGAATGAATGAGTGGGAAAATTAGGTGAGACCCAAGCATGGGTCAGTGATCCTTGACATCTTAGAACAGTCAGGATTCTGTTAGGTGGAAATCCTTGCTTTAATGGGGAGAGATGGTAACTGACTTTTTGCTACCTATTTTGGATAGCTAGCCTTTAAATTTTACTTTCATTTGTTTGTTTTGGTTTTTCAGAATGCTTGGGTGAAAAGCATCTGCTTTCAATTATTTTTAACTAATTTGTCAACTGGAATACAGAATCCTGTGTGCTAGGTATTCAAACTAATGCCGATGACCTCTCTTTTTCAAAAGATACAGTTTTGTAGTGGAAATTATAGTCAATATAGAAGTTCTTCAGTTCAATGATTTCCCCTAATATGTGGTAATCACCCCAAGCTCCAGGGCACCCCTACACACTCACATTTCTCATAAATCCCTTATGCTATGTTCTGTATCCTGGCTTTTTCTTTAGATTCACTGGAGAGTTAGTGAATGTTCTCAGGGCAGTGCTCTTTTCCTTTGCATGAACAGTGTCTAGCATATAGTAAGCACTGGATCTGAATTACTAAGACCAGAAAATTTTGGAACCAGTTTAGGAGGTGGGAGGCCAGGAAGGACACTGTTGGTGGTGAAGCCTGGCAGAGTTGCGTGGGTAGTTGCCTGGCATCTGTCTCCTAGCACTCTCATCATTAAGTGACTGCTAGGCAGACAGGTTGATTTCTACCTTACTGGCCTCCAGGGGCTCCAGGCTTGCCTTCTCCTGCCTCTCTTGCACATGCCATTGAATGCGTCTTCCTGCAAAGCCAGACCTGTGACTGTGTTCTGTGAACATACCTCTTATGCATTGTTTAGTTTTAGAAGGAGGGGAGGCTGGTGTTTTTGTCCTATGAGGTAGGTTTAGACCATGACCAGAGATGACTTATTCTTTAGCTATGGCAGACAGAGTGCTTTTGACCTACCAAACTATTGCAGTGCACCCATGAAAATATTTTATTGTTTTTAGTCAGAAGGAAAAAGACTTTTAGGTCAAAGAGCATGATTTAGCATAACACAGCATATACTAACTTATCATAAAATATAGACATACTATTTTTTATAGAAGTAGAATTGTAAAATATTTAAATATTTTTTAATATTTTAAAATTTTTAAATATTTCTAATGGATATTTCAATATTTTCAAGTGGACATTTAATTTTGTTTTTAATTTGCCATGAAGGCAGACGTGCTCAGGACTCAGAGAAATCATAATGCAGCTCTGGTTATGATTTGCTCCGGATCACCTAGCATATGGTGAGGTTAGACTTCAAATTGTCTTTGAGTTCATGGGACAGATGTAGTCCCCTCTCTCACAGAGGAGGAGGAGGCTGAGGCGCAAAGAGCAGGTGTCCATCTGAAAACAGTATGAGCTGTTATGGTCATAGCTGGGTCTTCTGAACACCTGCTGCTGCTCTTTGCCACATGCCAAGCTCCTTTCCTTGAAAAACCTTCTGAAGAAGTAACTTCGATGAGTATAGATTCTAAGTATATTTCAGTTACATTCATGATTCACAGATGCCTACTGACACTCCATTCCCTGGTCACTACTAAAGGGGTCACTTCTGAATAACTGTGACACTTGCATCCCATTTTTCAGTCTTACTGGTTACTGGTTTACTGTCTGTTACTAATAAACCAAGACTTATTTCAATGATTTTTGGTTTTAGAATGATTTGTTTAAAAATGTGGTACTCCACAGTCCCTCAGGTATTAATTTATTCCCTTCCTTGCATGAGACAACATTTTTAGCCCTCTGCACAAATATCTTGTACCATTGATTGCTATTTACCCTGTTGGATCAGAGACAGAGGAGAACGCACTACCGAACAGTTAAACCACATAAAAACCATATCTGCCTTCATGCCTGTGAAGATTAAGAAACTTTTCAAATTTTATAAGCTGTTTTACTTTTATAGACCTCATTTCACTGAACCAGTATCATGGTTGAACATAATTCTTGTTCATTCAGTGATGCAATCATTCTAACAAAAAAATATTGATTGATTGCTTTTTATGTGGTGGGCTTTTTCTGAGGTCTGGGGATTCAGAAGTGAATAAAGAAGACAAACCCCTACTGTCAAGGAATTTGCTTTCCATTGGGGCAACACTAAAATTATTTAGTTAGTATTTCCTATTTTGAGAATCTTAGTGGTTATAGATAATGTGTGTGTGTGTGTGTGTGTGTGTGTGTGTGTGTGTGTGTAAAAGCAGCAGCTTTTTCCATGATATTGTTGTTGGATTATTTAATAAAAAAAGGTAAGGTAAAGCTGGGAACATAGAGATCTTTAATGCTTTAATGTTGTATTTTAACTTTATGTCTTAGTTCAGGCTGATGTAAATGTAGACTGAGTGGCTTATAAACCAAAGAAATTCAGTTCTAACAGTTCTAGAAGCTGGAGGCCCCAGTTGAGGGTGTATGATCAGGTTTTGGTGATTCAGGTTCCTCTTCTAGGAGGCTCACTGCCACTTTCTTGTTATATCCTCACATGGGCTGATAGCGGGTGAGAAAGCTCTCTGGGGTGCCCTTTATGAGAGCACTAATCCAGACATGAAGTCTCCACTTTCATAACCTATTCATCTACCAAGGGCCCTTCCTCCAGTATCACAATGTGTGTGATGGTGTCAGGATTTCCAGATGAATTACGGGGGAAGGACATAAACATTCAGTTCAAACACTTTATATGTTTAAAGTTTGTATGTCTACACCTAAATCATGTGAACCCTTTATTGGAATGTGGATTCAGTGACAGGAATTCTGAATTGAACTTCTTATTATGAACCCTATAATAAGCATGTTGCCTGAGATTTCCCATTTGCTTGAGGTTAAAGCAGAGCAAGAACATTAAGTACTGGTAATATCTTATGAGCCAAGTTAAAAATTTTTCAAGATTTATTTATTTTTATTTTGAGACAGAGTCTTGGCAAGTTGCCAAGGCTGGCCTTGAACTGGGAATCCTCTTGACTCATGGGATTTCAAGTGTGTAACATTGTGTTTAGCTAAGAATTATTCTAAAGTTTAAAATTTTTCCCCTTCCAGTGTTTCACAATTATCTTGCTCACACCTGCTGTGAATTCCACTATTTTTCAACATAATGGCTTTCATGAATCTTCTCAAAGCATTGTATCTAAGTAATAGAAGTTGACCCTCAGTTTTGTTTTGCCCTCACGGATATAAGGTTGTGTAAGAGTTAGTCAGAAAAACTCAATAGTTAAAAGTATGGGCCATGAAGCCAGACTGCTTGG
Organism: Callospermophilus lateralis; assembly: GCF_048772815.1. Taxonomy (NCBI): domain Eukaryota; kingdom Metazoa; phylum Chordata; class Mammalia; order Rodentia; family Sciuridae; genus Callospermophilus; species Callospermophilus lateralis. The sequence continues at coordinate 828,354 of NW_027514360.1, forward strand.
ACTCTTTTCTGATCTCTGCTTCTTGCTGGCTTAAAACTGGGCTTTGGCCTCCATATTTTCACTGCTAAAATAAGAAAATGATTTTACATGCCTTAAAACAGTGTTGCAGGAATCATATCAATTATAAATAAAGTCCTGAGAACAATGTCTGATGCATAGTCAAGGATAGCTGTAATTATTACTATGAATATTTAGTATTATGTAATGAGTTCAACAAATCTAGCTGGTATAGCAGATTTGAGAGCAGACAACACTGTTTCTCCACTGAAAACTAGTGAAAGCTGGTTCTACTACTGATTGAACTTCCTGAGATGTGGTCTAGACCAATCAGGCATTTTATAGAGGAAATAGAATGTTTGCTGCTATGGCAAATGGGTAAGTGGAGCTCAGTCTAGGAGTTCATACTTTGGGTATAATTGATCATGCCTTTGCTGTAATTGAGAATGCGCGTCAAGCTGCCTGGAAATAGATTTTCTAGCTTTTTGTTGTTGAGTGAAACCAAATAACTTGCTACTTTGCTAAAACCTTTGTCATTCTTGCTTTCCTGAGAAAGAAAGAAGGGGTGAAGACAGGGAGGAAGGAGAGGCGGAAGAGACCTTGAATTTATGCAGCATGTTGTGCCTTAGTTTATATTCTGCAGATCCTATGAAATTCAGAGAATTGGCCACCATGCTTTCTTCTGAGTGCTATTTGTGTGCTACATGAAATGATATTTACTTGCTGATCATCTAAACTAATAGATGGAAATGGCCCTAAATTAACAAACTCAGCAGGCAGGATATTTGTCACTGGGTGAACCTCCCCAATTTACAGTTCTGCCGCATCCTGGGCTCTCGGAGAACAGGAGAGTAGCTTTTTGTGCCCCATGTGTCTTTGTTTTTATCCCACTGTGTGTGTATGAGAGGGCATGGTGACAGGTAGCATATAAATAGCTAGCTCCCACTTTTTTTTTTAGTGGTAATGACTTTCTTGGTTTTGAAATGAGATTTCTTATTTAATAAGTTATGGGATGTAATTACCACCTAGCAGAGACAGACTGCATCACACTGACTAAACTCTCAGTAAAGTTAAGGCCCATCTATCATGGAATAAATGAAGTCTGGTGATGAAACAGGTAACCTTTCGCCTGCGTGAGTGTTCCTCTCCATTCCTCCCCCCTCCCTCTCCCCTTCTGTTTCATAAACTGGATGAGGCAGATTAAAAGTGTTTCTGGAGTGAGTTTTCTAGTTCTAGGTGAGGATGGGAAAGTCGGCCATGGTAGTTCTCCCACTGTCCAAGGGTCCTTCCTATAATTGGATTTTTCTCTTTATTTAAATCGTTGCTCACAACCTTTAATTCTCCACTCAGGGAACCCGAAGGCTTAGTTCAGCGACCTCCTGCCCTGCATGGCATGGGAGTTTCTTTGCCTCCCCTTCAGGAATGCTCCAGAAAGGCTGCCTGGTGGCTCAGTCACCTTCAAGGGGTTAATTGCTACCAGGCAGCCAGGATCTTATTGAGTTAAACCTGTGTGTAAAAAAAAAAAAAATCCCAGAGTCAGAGTCATCTTCAATTTTTTATGAATCAAGCTTTTAGGCACTAGAAAAGATTAACCCCGCAGTAGCCCATGTTCCTAGTGACCTGGATCCAGACAGACCTACTGGAGAAATAATAGGTAAAAATTCTGGGCTTACCCCACACCCCTTCCACGCTGTCCCCACCTTACTAATGCTTGCTGTTCTCTTCTCCTTTGGCCCTCCCATCCTTCCCGCCCAGCAGAGCATAGCACAGCTTCTCAACATAGCGGTTCTCGGGAGATCTGCTCCAAATAGAACTGCTGACAGAACCAGGCATGTGAGTTTTTCAGAGTGCTGTCATGACCCATCCTGCTTAGTTCCGGCAAGATGTTAATGGCGCAGGGAGAAAGGACTGTGTGCTTGGGCTGCTCTTTTCTACCATCAGCCTTAGGGGATGGTGTGCCATTATGTCCAGATTCCCTGTCAACTGTCAGGCTCTGTGCTACGGCCAGGGGCTCCTAATACAATCTTAAGTGAATGCAATTGGAATCACTCTTAGGGGATTTGGAACTTTTAGGGAATCTGTGTGTTTTCTGAGAGACTGCAAGTGCTGGTCTTCCTTCTGCCTTCAGGTCTCCATTCTGCCTTCACTTTCCAAGGTCAGCTCAGGTTCAAATCCACCTCTGATGCTAGGTCCTATCAGTTCTCATGATTTATTTCTCTCTCTTCTAAACTTGTAGTAGCTTACTCTGTTCACATAACCCAGGTATTGCTCACTTGCTCTCTTATCTTCCTAAAAACTTCATATCCTGTACTCAGAATAGCACAAAAGCTTCTGGGGCCATACGATGCTATGTAGCTTTGTAAAAAGTGGAGAAGAGCAGTGTACAAGAACAGGTGAAATAAACAATGATGCTTGTCCTATTCTCTCACTTCCAAGAATATATATGTTTATACATTTGTGATATATGTCTGTGTATGTTCACATTCATACCTGCATCTATATTTATGCCTGTATTTTATATTTGCATACCTCTATGTACAGTTCTATCTAAATGACTACCTTATACTTGCACATTGATGTGCTGTTAAGGTTACAGGAAAAGAAATTGACTTCTGCTTCTGAGAGCTAAATGGGAGGCAGCAGCATATGTAAGTGGTGGCATTTGACCAGTGCTTGGAGTCCCTGGATGTGAGGCTGAGGAATTTGAGGCATGAATATTTGTAAGTAGAAGAGTGGTATGATGCAAACCTGACTTGGGGCAGATTTGTCTGCAAGCTTTAGCTGGAAACTGGGAGAAACCAGAAGAGAGGAGTATGATTAGGAGTAGTCACAGCAGCTCAGCAACCCAGTGACAGTCAGGCCAGGCTAACGGCTTTGAGACTGGGAAGAAGAGTTGAGTGAAAGATTTTAGGGAGGGCAGGCAGGTAGCATCACATAATTAGAGACAGACAAGCTGTTTGGCCACTGACTGGGTGGGTGACCTTGGGCAAGTTACTCAGCTTCTCTGTAACTCCATTTAAAAATGGGGACCTCAACCTTAAACTTCATAAGAATAGCTTGGTTGGGTATAGCTTGTCAACAACTCTTAGGAGAAAAAAGCCAAGCAAACAGAAATCAGTGGGGCTTCAGTCTAGTGGATGGAAGAAAGCCTGAAAGATGATGGAAATTTTTAAGTCTAAGTTACTGATGAATAAGACTAAGTGTATTTATCCTCAAAGCCCAAATTTAGTAGCTATTGCCATTAAAACTGTGCCTGCTGATTCTTTATCTCCCTCAGGTTTCTTGGTGGTTTAGAACACCCCCCAAAAAATTCACACATGAATATGAAGATTGTTGGATGTCTTATTCATTTTCGCATCACTGTGTGTTATAAACAACAGTCACTCAATAAATGCTCGTCTCTTCTTTGGTTATTGCCTTCTCTTATTCTCTTTCAGTGCCAGGGTCTTGTGTATTCTCTCTGTACCTCAGAGCCCACCCAAGTCCCTATGGTTTTTCTGCTGCCTCTCACAGATGTCCTGACCTCGTGCATGGACTATGGTGATGGCCTCATTATTACACTCTCTGCCTTAAGTTTTGCCTCTTCCTGTTTATCCTGGGGATTGTTAGATAACAAAGTTTTAAAATCATGTCTCTTATTCTCTCTCTAACATTAAATGGCCCCCATTCCCTACTAAATAAAGTCCATTACCTTTAGTCCACTTTTTAAGACCCTTCATGAACCCCATGTTTCAGTGTAACTGGTCCTCTTCTCTCCACTGGAACGGCCTTTTCCTCTCCCAATTTTTGCAAATCTTCTTTTCACCCTTCCATACCAGCTCAAGTATCACCTCTTTCACCCAGCCCTTCTTGATTCTCATGTCATCAAGGAATAAGCCCTATGGTCCTGTGCTCCTGTGAGAGGCAAACACTGCTCTGTAGTGCACTTGCTTCACTGGGAGTAAGGGGTCATGCTGATTCCCTGTTGGTTCTCTTCAATCCCATCTAGCATTTGTACACAGCAGGTATCTATGACTGTGCCAATGGAAGACTCTCCTTTTAGGCAGGGGAGTGTTTCCTTTGCTGATGACACACATTACTTTAGTGCCCCCTTCTCTCCCCAAAGATGGCCTCTTGTTCCTTCTCAGGGGTGATGCCATTCCACTTTCATCTGATATTGGAACTGCAGATTGGACTCCAAGTGACCATTGTGTCTTTTGTTTGGCTTTGTTTCTCTGGCCTGAATGATAAGTTGACAAGGCATGATTGGCATACATTAATGGTGGAAGATGCCTCCAATGCAGAATCACATATTATTTCCCCTCCTTTCTTATTCTCTGTAATCATTTGGAGTTGCCAGATAATTTTTTTTTTAGATTTGATTAACAACAAACACAACAGCTTTCCAAGCACGAGGCCTGGTCGATTTTCCAGGTCTTCTCAGAGCTCTAAGGAGTAGAAGTTTTGGAAAGACACTAACAGTCCTCATATTCACACTGTGAATCCTCTTGGTTCCAGATATGTCAATTCCAGGACCAAAAAATAAGTAGACCTTGGTTTATGGAGATGTTGTAAGTTAGAGAGGAATGTGGCTGACGTTGACAGGACTAATATTTAAATTTTTTTCTGGGCTTTTGTAATACTTCACTTCCCATTGGATGTGGCAATTTACCAAGAGATTATAACTGACAGGGTTATTTTTCACACCGCACAATAGGGAACACTATGGAGTTGCTTTCCTCCTAAAAGTAAATTAAATATAAACACTCTGCAGTAATTGCATTTGAAGTGCATCCCTTCTTATTATTTTGTTTGAATACCTCTTCATCAGTCCCCAGGAGGATGTGTCTGGAGCTTTCCAGGTTTTTGACATCATGTGGCTAAACTGAATTGTTAGCAATGAGAGAAATCCCTTCAGGCAGAAGCACTGGGGTAGCTTCTGTCTTGTTTGGTTCAGGAACTACTTTCTTATTTAGTCTTAGTATTCCAGTTTTAGAACACTTGGGAGACAGAGTTCCTTGATGCCTGTGTGATTTAGCCATATGTCCCATTTCTTTTGGATCTTCCTTGGCCTTTGGCATGGCCTGTACTCCTGGTCATGGGCAAAGGCTGGCTCAGGGGACTATGAGTCATGCAGTGGTTCTCAATCCAGCTGCCCAGATGGGAGTGATTCATTGGTCCAAAGTCAAAGGTAGACCTTTTTTAGGTCTTTTTGGTTTGTTTGTTTCATTTTTGTTTTTAGGACTTTACAGATCATCTCAGGATGCAGAGACCTTGATCTTAAGTCAATGAGTGGTCCTTATGAGAACCCCCTGTTCCCCATCTTCTTATTTTCCCTGGGTCTCATGGGAAGAGAATAATATTGTGTTTACTGTTTATAGGTGTGGAGAGGACCATAGGCTTAAGATGGCTTGCTCTAATAACCCTTGCCCCTTATTCCATTTCCATAGTTAATTAAAGTCCACAGGAAGCCAGCACTGGTGCTTAGGATCACCCTGTGACTGGGTCAGAAATTCTTGTTGCTGAGCCATTCCTACTGGTGGCTCCAGGAGACCAGCACTGGACTCTAATAGCTCTGTTATAGGTTCTACATATCAAAGTCTCAGTATTTCAGGGCATGGCCTTGCTAGGAAATAGGGTTGTTGTAGATATCAATAGTTAAGATGATAGAGTAGGATACCCCTAATCCAATGTGATTGGTGTCCTTATAAAAGACGCCTTATAAAAACCTCTGTTTCTAGGGAAATAAAAATTTAATGGATAAATTTAATAGACACCTTTACCTGTGATGTGGTGATAATAGAATGTAAATGTTTTCCATTGAGCTCACAGTTTTAGGGCCTCTCAAGTTCTAATTAAAGAATATCCAAAAAGTCATGAGGTATCTTGGCCATGAAGTGTCTATGGGTATTATGGTTTAGATATTAAGTGTCCCCCAAAAGCTCATGTGTGAAAAAATGCAGGAAAGTTTAGAGGTGAAATGATTGGGTTATGAGACCTTTAACCTAATCAATGCATTGATCCTCTGATAGGGATTGACTGGGTGCTAACTGTAGGCAGGTAGGGTGTGGCTGGGAGAGCTGGGTCATTGGGGTGTACCTTTGGGGTATTTATTTTGTTCATGATGAGAATCTCTCTGCTTCCTGGTGCTGGGTCCTGAGCTGCTTTCCTCTGCCACACCTTTCTGCTATGATGTTCTACCTCATCTTGAGCCCTGAGGAATAGAACTATCTTTCTGTGGACTGAAACCTCTGAAACTGTGAACCCCCAAATAAACTTTTCCTCCTCTAATTGTTCTTGTCAGTTTTTTTTTTTGTTGTTGTTGTTGGTTTCTTTTCTTTCTTTCTTTTTTTTGTCACAATGGTGAAAAATCTGACTAAAGCAGTGGGGTAGTTGGTGGTCATCATGAACAGTCAGGGTTCAGAGCTGGATATTGGACTCTTCTGCCTCCCAGTTCTGTGATTCTAACTAGTCATTGTCTTGGGGGCCTAAGCTTCCTTAGCTATAAGTGAAATTGTATTCTGTGTTTAGAGGCCAATCTCAGTGCTCAGCACCTTGGACATTACTTTTATATCATGGACAATTTTGTTTGAGTCCAGTAAAAGTTGCTACCCAGACTCTTATTTCCTTAGCAAGAATCTTGGATCTTCATCCTGTGCCTTTGAAATACTTTTTACAAACAATTTCAGAGAGGTCTTCTAAAATGAAATGGTCAACAAATCCGTGATTCTGGGTACTTGACCTTCCAAATAAACTTTGATGGTTATGTTTTGCCTGAAACTTAGTTTGTGGGGAAGGGTTTTTCATCTGGGTGATAGTAGAAGGGTTATATAAACCATTAATGTTCTCTGGACTTTATTCCATGACCCCCGCCTGGTGGGAGCTCAATGGACACATGCTCTTTGGATGTAGCAGTGAGTTTGAGGTTTCTGTTTGATACTGATGACCTTCCCTGATCCAGTCCTCTCTTGCCAATATAATATATTTATGTTTTTCATTTCAAGGGTTTGCATTGTTTCTTAGTTCTGTTCCTGTCATCCATTAAGAAGTTTTACTTGGATATCAATTATGGTATCCAGAATATGACTTCATCCTAGGAAAAGGGGAAGGAGAGTTTAGTGATGTGCTTGCTTTATCATTTACCCTTTATTTCTTTATATTCCCAAGCAGTAGTGTGCATTTCCTGTGTAGAAATCCTGTAGCTGGTCTATTAAGCACCTTCTTTTTGTGTTGGGTGCTAAGAGTCCAGCAGTGAGCAAGACAGACTTTATGGAGCTTGAGAGAGAGAGAAAAAAATATGTGTCAGGCTGCAAGGGATGCTATGGAGGAAGATGAAGCCAGAAGGACAGAAATGGCAGTTATACAGTAAATAATGCAGTCATAGAAAACTTCACTGCTAAGGTTACAAAGATGGGGAGAATGAGGGAACCACGTACAAATATCTGGGAGGAGAGTATCCACAGATGGAAGAGAAAGGACATGGGGGGAGGCTTCTCACAGCGGCCTGGTGCCCTGGCCAGTGCTGCTCCAGCAGAGAGAGGGAATGGGAGGAGGCCATGAGGTGACTGAGTGTCTGAGACTGGGCTGTTTCATGTTAAATGTTAAAATATTTAAAGATTGTCCTGAAGGGATCTCCATTGATGTGGGGAGACCCGTTTCCCAAGAATTCTGTCAGCTTTGGCTTCCATATTGGATTCCATATTTGGAATAAATGTAATATATTGGAATATTCCATATTCCATATTCCATATTTGGCTTCCATTCCTCAGTTCTGTTTCAATGGTAGATCAAGCAACCTGTCATTTCTGGGAGTGATGCCTTCTCCATAGGATTTTGACTGAGAGGCCTCATTAGCTTTGGACTTGGCTTAATTGCTTTTTATTATTCAAACTTGGTGAGTCTCTTTTTAGATTGTGGTCTTCTGAAGGTTTTTATCACTGTAAATGACATATATGAGAGTTATGAGGGTAATGATGGGATCTACTTAGTGAAACTCAGATACCAGCAGGCTCTTGCCATGTGCTCCAAATGCTTTATGAATATCAGCTCCACAGAAATTCCCTGAACTAGAGACTAATGCTTCCATTGTAGGAATAAGGAAAATGGGGAAAGGGTCCTAGGGGTTATAGCTCAGGGTTAGATCGCTTACCTAGCATACATAAGTTCCTGGATTTAAAGCTCAGCAACACACACACACACACACACACACACAAACACACACACACACACACACACACACACACACAACACCAAGGCACAAAGATATTAAATAAATTGTCCAGTTTTACATGGCTCAGAAGGTGGGATGAGGATTCAAACTGGGCAGCAGGGTTCCCAAGCTAATGACAGCACTGGTAACTGCTATACTGATGATAGCTTTCTAGTGAAGCTCCACAGCTCTCTTCCCACAGGAGTAAAAAGAAATAAAGTTATCCTAGTTCATTTTTTATCCAAATAATCATTGCAGAGATGCCTCTTAATATAGAGAAATGTATTTTAGTGTCATTTTTATAGGGAAAAAAATGGACCCAGAAGTCAAGATTGCTTAGGAGATATGTGGAGTGTGTTCCAGATGGTGGATTATTTTCTGTTCATTGTAGGCATAAGGGTATGGAGTCCCCTTGAGCCCAGAAGCTGTTCCTCTGCCTCTGCTTTCCCTCTCTCAGGGTGGAGGCTGTCCAACACCCCTACTTGAGACATTATCACCATCTCATCTTCAGATCCATGACTTCATTTTTACCAACAACTGTGGGGTTAACAGGATGCAAGACTAATTTTTTCTTTTTTCCTTCCTTCTCAAAGAGATGAGCATATATTATAAATAATTGGTTATATGCAAATCATTGTGATCACAATATATCCAATCTGGGATCTTCATTTACCTTGGATTGGGGTTTCTGATTAGGCAGGGTGACTCTTTGATTTGTATTTGCAAAACCTAACCTTCTTTGCCCCAGCCTTTGACCTCTCTTTAGTTTCTTTCTTTCTTCTTCTTCTTTTTTTGAGATTTTTTTTTAAAAAATAAATTTATTTATTTACTTTAATTGGGTATATATGAAAGCAGAATGCATTTTGATTCATTGTACACAATTGAAGCACAACTTTTCATTTCTCTGATTGTACCCAATGTAGCATTGTATCATATGTGCAGTCATACATGTACCTAGGGTAATAATGTCTATCTCATTCCACCATCTTTCCTGCCCCCATACACCCTTCCTCTCCTTTCCTTCCCCTTTTCCCAAAGTTCTCCCATTTTCCCCATGCCTCCTTCCTCCCTGTTATGAATCATCAGCCGCTTATCAGAGAGAACATTCCACCTTCGTTTTTTTGGAATTGGCTCACTTCGCTTAGCATAATATTCTCCAACTCCATCCATTTACATGCAAATGCTATAATTTTATTCTCTTTCAATGCTGAGCAATACTTCATGATGTATACATATCACAATTTCTTTATCTGTTCATCTATAGAAGGGCATCTGGGTTGCTTCCACAATTTAGCTATTGTGAATTGAGTTATTATAAACATTGATGTGGCTGTATCACTATAGGATGCTGATTTTAAGTCTTTAGGTATAGACTGAGGAGTGGGATAGCTCATCAGGTACTTTCCTGTAGCACATGACCATCTTTGCCCCTTTTTGAAATGAGCATACTTTCTAGGACACTTTCTCAAGCTCTTGTATGTTTAATACTTTTTCATGGTCCTCTGCTATATCTGTCTGTGTGTGATTGAGCCAGTTCTGATTGAAGTGCCTCTTGGTACATCTACCTGCACCTATGTTGACTTACTATATGGTGTTATAAAGTGTTCAGCTTCATGACATCATGAGAACCACAGTCTTCAATTACAGGTAGCTGCAATTTGAGTGACTGAATATTTTAAAATGAATGATCAGTGGCCCAAGGGCAAGAGGGAGTTGCCTTTTTGGTCTACTGCTTCTTGTATAGTTTTGTTCTTGTATAGTTTGTATTCTTTGGTTAATATGGTGTGATTAGTGTACATGTGTATATGTATGTGCTGACATATACAATGGGAAAACTAAAAGTAGTGTGGTTTCCTCTAAAAATGAGCTGATCTGGCTGCCAGACATGTTTTATCAGAAACTTCATAAAACCTCTCCCCTTCAGAGAGTGTGAAAAATGTTCCGGGAGGGCCCAAGAGGGTCAGGTTAGCTGGGCAGCCAGAGTGGGATGGAAGCTGCTCTTAGATATTTAGAAGGAAAAGCACCCAGTTTTAGATTAAATGTGAATGCTGACATTCAATTTCTCTCAGCAAAGTGAAGTAGGGAATTCCAGCTATATTCTGAAAGAGACAAGCATCATGTGTTATTGAGGCTATTTGCATATAGACACTTAAGAAGAAGATGTGAAATTTTTCCTGTAGTATGTATTCTCTAGTTAATTTAAAAAATATTAATTGGATTTTTTTAAGAGGAAGCAGATGTGTTTTTTTTTCTTTCAAATAACTACTTTTGGGGATAGAAGCTTGGCTTAAAAATTAAAAAAAAAAAAAAAAAAAAAGAAAGAAAGAAAGAAAGAAAAAAGGAAAGAAAAAGAAGGGGAAAATTAGGATTACCCAGAAATGGTATCTCAGGATTCTAATGGTACACAATAGATTCTAAATTATTTTCCTCCAATATTTTCCTTTACCCTTAACTCACAATCTTCCTTCTCTGACTCTGTTATCACTGGAACCAGAAGCTGGATGGTCAGGAAACTTGTCTTTGTACAGGATTTTGGAACTGGATCCAGCCTCAAAGGTTATCTCATGGAGCCCTTTGGTCAGCAAAAGTTGGAAAGACCCTGAATCTGCATCCACATCTTGCCCATGACTTGACTTATAAATATGTTGGCCTTGGATCCAAGTCCAGATTAATTTTTGTCTCAAAGACTGACAACCTTTACACAATAAATGAATGAATTTTATGACATATATTGTATATTTTGGTGGGGTAGATGATCTCCTGAATAAGGACTTTGTTATATGTTTCTGTTGTTAAACGAACATTTTATTACGCCATATAGTATGTTCCATCAACTTGCTTAATTGGGCTTGACAGTTGGGTTTTCGCTCTTAAACAGTTCTATCACCCTCCTAATTAAAATCCAGTATATGGTGCTATGTCTTTTAAATTGATGACCATGACTCACAGAGTTGAGATGGTCTAATTAATTTTCAACCCTTAATGAATTCTAACTCTCTTCACCTTTGATTCCTTCACTACAAAAGTCTTTGAGGTATAGACAGCAAACATTTAATATGCTCTGAAAATGAATCTTTTCAATTTAAGAAAATCCTTTATTGCTATGTAATTGGGCAGGTAAAATGCTTTTTGCTTTGTTTAATAAAGAGCATGATGAAAACCTGGGACTGGGATTTCATCTGAATACTAATTTTACCAAGTACCTTGGTTTGATAATTGATCTTGGATACATAGGGGTGATTTTTTTTCATCATTTTATTTTTTGTAAGACTAGATCTCTCAATTTGGTGTCCTATGAGGTTTTTCATGCTAGGTATTAGACAAGAAATCATTACTTAGTGCAAGAGCCAAGTTGTTGGCAAGAAATACTCTTGTAGTAAGCAGTAAATTGTTAATTCCACAACTGATATCTTACATACAGTCTTTCAGTTTTTAACCACAACTTGGGGTTTCGAGACCTTAAGCAATTTTCCCATCCTTACACTGGTACAGAGCATTTGGATTCAGATTCGGTTAATTCTGCCCAAAGTCCTGTGTAACCACTAACTTGATTCACCACCCCAAGAGAGAGCTTGTGTTTTCCCCATCAGCTCCCTTGCTAAAGGGAAATTAGGAAAAGAAAGGGTTGGATGTGGTTCAGGTGATAGCAGCAGGATCATTTAGAACTTGGATGAATCCAGAACTTTTAATTCTGTGAGTCTGTCCATTTTATTTGGAAATCCAAAGAGCTTCTTAGTGTTAGAAATTTCAAATTAAAATTAAAAAAATATTATGGAGCAATCATCCTGAAAAATTATCAGAGTCCGTTGTAGCTTTAGAGTCATACTTGTGTGTGCTTTCTTTTTTTTTTTAATTTTTTTTAGTTGTAGGTGGACCCAATACCTTTATTTTATTTATGTGGTACTGAGGAATGAATCAAGGGCCTCACACAAGTAAGACGAATGCTCTACCGCTGAGTCCCAGCTCCAGCCCTTGTGTGTGATTTTAATTTCACTTTATAATTTTAGGGGAAAAAAACTAGATGGGTTTGTGAAAGAATTTCATATCCTATGCTACCTATATTTTGATTAACTAGAAAGTTTACCAGTAATCCTTGTATTGAAAGCTTTTAGCATAACAGTTGTATATATATATATATATATATATATATATATATATATATATATATATATATATATATATATATATATAAAAAATAGTATTACCTCAAATGAACTTAGGAGTTTGGCAGAAGCTAGTCACAGGACAACAGGGCCTGCTGTGGAAAACTGGGGTGGGACATGATGGTCCTGACTCCCCTGCCCAGCCAGGAGGCTTCATGCTGTCCTGCCATTATCATTATCATTATTATTTTGTTCCTTTCAAGTGCTATACCTGATGGAAACTTCTTTTGAGCTCCTGTAGGAATAACAGAAACGTCTATTTCCTTTTGTGGTTGTCTTTCATTTACATATTAGATACATCCAGGATGGAGGTAGGGAATTTGGGGACAGAGGGAATAAATTAGATTATTGGAGAATAGAGCAATCACTTTTACCTCCCTTCCAGAGAATATAGTTGGGCTCCACTTAGCTGTAGAGAAAAATTGTTGCTTTATATTCACGTGCACGTACACACACACATACACGTTTATTTATCCAATTAGGATGTGACGTTTTACATGCTCAGAATTACTGAGTCTATGCTGTGTGTCAGATTACAGGACACATTGAAAGGAGAGTAATCACAGCTGCAGGTTGGTATTATTTTGGTTGTGCAAGTATTCTTCATATTAACTTGCCATGGGGAGGTGTTGTCTGATGCCTTTTGCAATTCGTTATCAAATTAATCTTTTCCAAATGGCTTCATGCAACATTACACATACAAAATCTAACCACTACATCACATTTAGCTTCACTATTCAAATGGATAGCAACCTGGAAATAAAGCTGGCTAACAGGAAAGTCACACATTCCTTTTCTGGTTCTAGAAAGGCTCCAGCAGCACAGTGGTGGTATTAACATAAATAAACTGCTCCCTTCCGTAGGTGGTTATGTCTGGGTGCTTCTATTTGGCTTTGGTGAGAGTCATCTTTTTGAAATGCGGCAAATCCAGAACAGGAAATAATGTGAACAGAACCTATTGGTGGAGTTTTCTTTTGGAGTTAACAAATTTTGTGACTTTTCACTGAAAGCCTGCCAGAATCCTGCATAGCTAATTGGAGAACTTTACTTTCTCTCTTTATTTTTAAATTATAAAAATAATATAACCAAATTATCAAAACTAGAACAGTTAGAGGGTTGAAAAAAGTCATTTGGTTGTAATTTCCTTTTTTTTTTTTAAAGAGATAGTGAATTTTTAAATATTTATTTTTGAGTTTTTGGTGGACACACCATCTCTGTTTGTATGTGGTGCTGAGGTTCAAACCCGGGCCGCACGCATGCCAGGTGAGCACGCTACCGCTTGAGCCACATCCCCAGCCCCTTCCTTTTCTTAATGATGGAAGTAAACAATTCTGTGGGCACTAGGCTTGGCTGGCCTGGGCAGGTGATGGAGGCTGGGAAAGGCCTCTAGTTGAGAGGGGTGTGGCCTGAAGAGTAGGGACACCTGCTGGGATTTCCTGGTGAAAGAGGAGCAGCAGGGGAGATCTCTGCTAGGTTTGCACCTCTGACCATAGCAGCTCCAGGATAACTTCCTTCCTAGGCAGCACCCCTTGCAGGATGCCATCTCCTATCAGGCCCAGGGCCACTCTTTCCTCCCTTTGTCACTCCAGTCCGACTTGTGTGCTCTTCTGGTGCCTTAACATCCCAGTTTTGCTGACTTCACACCACAAATTAAAGCAAGTTAAGGTCTCTTCATTTTTGCCATTGAGGGTGATTTCTATTCCCTGCTGTGATCTTGGCTGGCACACAGGCGTGTCACAGAGATAAAAGGTAGATTTGGGTTCCAGAGAGGAGTTGAATTATAGTCCGGTCATACATTTCTATGTGTGTATGTAAACATGCATGCATATATGACAGCTGTGTGTCAGTGTGCCAAATGCTCAAAAGTGGCAGCCACCTTCATCAAGTTCAGGAAAAATCTGTTGGATTTTGTGCTGTCCCCTTTGCTTAGTGCTAGGGTGAGGTTGGAGCAGAGATTCACAAATAGGAATAAGATGGGCATGACCTGTGGGGAGCTTCCAGGCCAGGGAATTGAGACATTCACATGGTCTCTTGGATGGGATGGGATAATGCATAGATAAAAAATATTTTTGGGTTTAGGAAGAGTTGGTTCTGTAGCATATTAGCAGGGAGTAAATACCATCTTTGTTTACTGTGAGCTTGATTTAGGAGGTTTAACAGGATTGTCCCCACCATCCCTCCTGAGACAGTGATGATAGCATGGGCAGGAAGGCAGCTGTGCATCAGGGGAGGGGAGATGGGCTTGTTTTCAAGGTGCCAAGTCTGCCCTTTCTCTTTGGGACTTGAAAATACTTGCCAATACATTAGATCATGAGAAAGGTGTGACCCCTGCTGACCCTAGAGCCTTCAGCTTTGTAAGCAGAGAGACTCAAAAGAGGCCAGGCCATTATCTGTCTCCCCTGTGGGTTCCTTTTTGTGTGAGAGACCTTTCTCTATGAAAAAGAAAGCCTTGGCCTCTCAGAGGCATTGGTCTGATTGGTTAGGAATCCTGCTGGGCCATTTGCACAAGGTTAAAATTCTTACTGCCACTTAGTGCATGGCCCTTTTGTGTTGGAGAAGCTTATTTTGCAAGCTAAAAGTAGGCCAGGTGGGACCAAGCCCTTGCAACTGGGGATGCAGGTTTTTCCCAGTCATAGCTGCAACAGGCCCTATTGGCATTTTTATTTTCCTTATTTAATGAGAAATACAGCAGGATCAGGCTTTTCTGAGGATTAAAACCACACTGTAGAATTTCACAGGCAGGTCACTATCCATAACCTCGTTCTTTAGCATCTTTTCCTCTACAATCTCCAGGAGTTTTCAAAATCCACATATCCCCTCTATTCTTCCTCTGTGTTCCCTGTGCCTCCTCTCCCCACTGCTGCCCTTTCCTCAGGGTCTTGTTCTTGGAGACCTTCTATAGCCCACCACCCTGAATCTCCTCCCTTGACTAGTCAGCATTCTTCCTCTGGTTCTCACCTCACTGTGCTCACTGAGATTTTTGTTTCCTATGCTGTCTTCCATGTGCTTGCCCACTTCTTATGCACAGGCATGCCCCAGGGCCTCCTTCCTGCTCCTCTTTGGAAAACTCCTCCATCCCCCACTCAACACTGTGTGGGAGGATCCCAGGACCCCCCATGAGCCTGGAGACTCTCCTGGAGGCCAAGCCTGAAAGGAAAGTGAGAGAATAAGAGACGAGGGGGTGAGGTGGTCTAGGTCCTTCATTTCTTACCCACCCCATCTCTCGCTTTCTCATTTTTCTTTTATTTTTGGTGCCAAAACCTGGAATCGAGTTCCCTGGCCTGCCTGCTCCCCTCTTTGAGGGTCACTGAGCATCCCCAGACCCCAACCTGGATCCCATGGTGGAAGCAGGCCTCCATTCTGTGGAACGCCCTCCCCCTACCCATCATTGGACATTGCAGGTAAGATCTGGGAATGCTACAGAGTCTTGACTTCTGAGGGCAATCAGGGAACTACTCCTGGTGAGACTGAACCCCAGCCTTGGGTTACTCTATCTCTTCTCTATGCATCTCCAGCACTAAGTGCACAAGTGCCTCTATGGGCTCCTGCCCTGATGCTTACCCAGTAGTGGAGACAACTCCCCTGAGTTGTCTATCATCAACTGCCCTTAAACAGGTGATGATAGAGACTGGTGAGGCCCCATCTCTAAACTCACCTCCCTCCTCTCATCATGGGTGGTTCCTGGTCATTCCCTCCCATAATCCCCTAGGTGGCCTCCTGACAAACCTAGGGTTTCTTTCTCTCAACAGGGACCTAAAGCTCCCAAAACTTATCCACTTGTGCAATCAGATCTGGCCTCAATATCCTTTGAATAATGACTCTAGATGGACGCCTAAAGGCACTCTAATCATGTTAATTAATTATATTCCCATTTGGCCTTCAGGTGATTTCTTCATCCAAATTTGTGAGGTTTCTTTTTTGTTTTGTTTTGTTTTGGTAGTTGTGTATGGACAGCATGCCTTTATTTCATTTGTTTATTTTTATGTGGTGCTGAAGATTGAACCCAGTGCCTCACATATGCTAGGCAAATGCTCTGCCACTGAGCTATAGGCCCAGCCTCTTTTGTTTTGTGTGTGTGTGTTTGGTGCAAGAAAGGACACCAAAAGACAAGAACTAAGTAAGAGAAAGTGACAATTGAACACATCTTCCTAAATTTTTGGATTTGTCTGTGCCATGGTCCTATTTTACTCTTAATGCTTGGGCATTTTATTTTTCTATAAATTCATGCTTTGCAGATCTTTCATCACCTACTCTTCCCTTAGGATATCAGGATCTGCTGTGTCACTGGTAATACAGGTTTCATTTCTTCCTAATTAGTGTCTTGATTTACCAGTGTTTTCATAAAATTTTACTCTAAATTATTAGAAACATAATTAAAAATACAAACTGCTGAGTGGAAAATGGAGACTCTGGAATGTAGGCCACGTGATCAATGATGGCAAGCTCTGCACTGTGGGTCCCTTTTCAAAGTTTACCCTGGGTCCCTTCGCTTCCTGGGCCCCAGTATGGAGGTAGAGCTGCAGCTTTATCCCAAGAATAATGGCTAAATTGGAGCTAAAAGACATTCAAAGTTTGGCAGAATGAAAGGACACAAGCCTTAAAAAAGTGAAATATGAAAATAGAAGGGAGACCAGTAGAGTAGGGGGCAGGAGGAAGGGAGGGCCTGGAGAAGTAATGAAATCTACCAAACTGTGCTATGTTCATGTGTGAATATATCATAAGGAATGCACTAACTAAAATAGTAACTATAGAAGGGAGATCAGTAATAGTAGAGTAAGTGGGAGAGTAGGGTAGAGGGCATGGGAAGGTACTAAGGAATGAGATTGATCAATTATGTGAATGTATGAATATGTGCATGTATGAATAATGGATTTCACTACTATGTATAATTTTACTGCACAAATGAAAAAAATTAAAAACCCAGTAAAATATTCCAACTAAAACTCTATCTAAATGTTTTGGGAAATGGAATTCTCTGATTATTTGAATTATGGTTTTGATTCCATCATCATCATATTCAATAATAGAACAGTGTAGACCTCTGGGCATCACATCTATTCCCACACACCATCAGGAGCTGTCAATTGGTCTTTATCTGTTCACATCAGCTGGTGATATTTTGGGCTGGATAATTCTTTGTTGGGGCTGTCATGATCCTTGTAGGACATTTAACAGGAAAGCTGGCCTCTACTCATTAGATATTAGCTGTCATCTTCTCTCCGCATGACAACTAACAATGTCTCAGGCTTTGCCAAATGCGCCCTGGGGTAGGGGGGCGAAAGTGTCCCCAGTAGATAAACCTTGATTTATACCTTTGTAGTAGTACAGTTTAAATTTCACCTTCTAGACTTTCATCCGTCAGCTTTTTATTATTGTTGTTATTATTATTATTATTATTTTACATGTATTTCAAATTAGAATGGAAACACTGTCCTCATTTAGGTTTTTCTAGTTGCTGGATTACATACACAATGAGAATCTGTTCTGTAGAGAAATGACTAGTCCTCTGTAGTCCTGTATTTCTGTGGCTCTCTGTGCATGGTGTCATGATGATGTTGTCCCGGGAAGACTGAATCTCTGTCTCCTCTGGCCATGTAAATAAGCTCCTTAATTTTCTTTCAGGCTGATTGAGCTTGAAGGAATCACAAATTTCTTAGAGGCTAGACAGGGTGTGAAAGGTCCCTGGTGGCCAGTCCAGCAGCTTTGCTTGTGGGGCCTGGATGTCTGGGGCATGTTGCATCTTTGCGGACTCAGCACTGCATTGTGCTTCTGGGTAACCATGTATATTTTTAAAGGGATGAATATAAATAGCATCTAAATGTCATATAAAATCTCCTCCATGATAACAATAATTTTTCTCTCCAACTTGAAGATTATTGGTTCTTTGCAAGGCTGTACAGGCTTCCTTGCTGAGAATTCATTTTAGATCATTAAGCTCTTAAGGGCGTATAATAAGCTTATAGTCCTCTGTTCTCAGACAGTCTGCCCTGGGGGGCGGGGGGGAGACAGCAACATGTGCTAGGATGGGCATATGACTGGAAGTCAGGACAGGAGGATTCTTGCCCTGGTTTTGGACACATTGATGACCAGGCTTCCGTCAAGTAGCTTCCCTCTCTGGACCATTTCTTTTTCTTTTACATAAGGCTGTTGGATTAGATAGACCATCTCTAAGGACTCTTCCAGCTTTAAGTGAAAATGTATGATTTTAATTAAAGTGGTAATTAACTGGGTATTTTAAAATATAATAGAGTTGAGACTTTTTTTTTCTAAAAGGATGGATAGTGGAAGGATATTAAAAATTATATTTATTCCATCCGTGAAACATTCAAGCAATGGATGTAATTAATTAAAGTTGCCATGGAAAATTTGTGGACTGAGAAGAGTCATTTTTGCATCTCCATTCCTTTTAGTCTATGCCTCTGAAGTGAACTGACTTCTCTGGAAGATATATCTGGGAGTGACAATGTGATTTTCTCTCTGTGAATCTGGACACCTGAGTGCCAGTTCTTGCCTTACTATGTGATTTTTGGATAAGTTGCTTCTGTCTCAGGGTTCCATTCTCTTTTTAATGAGAGGAGTTAGCTGTGATCCTGTGCAGAGAAGGCTAATGGAGCAGGCTGGAGATTGCCTATCCTAAAAGTGCTTGCTTGCTTTATTGGCTATTGGTAGTGTTTGGGAGTTTGGCTAGTAAAGAGTTGCCTACACAGAAAATAAATTTTCTCCAAATAAAAGTGGCTTACTGTGCCTAAACTGTTTGTGCAACCCATGTGGTTTATGTGCAACACGTGCTTTCCTCCTGGGAGTCTGGAGTTTTGGTAGGTACTAGGTGGAGGGTACCTATGTAAAAGGGTCCCTAAAATCCCTGATCACTAAAGTTTTGAACAAGTTGTTGTCATAACCTGTGGAGGAATTAAACCTGTCTTCTGTGACTCCTCTGGGAGAAGACTCTTGGATGCTTCCATTTGGTTTCCTCCAGACTTTGTCAATGGACCTCTCCCCTTTGCTCAATTTATAACAAAAAGTTATAATGAATCTTAGCCATGGATATGACTATATGCCAAGTCTTGGGAGTCCTTCTGGTGACTCACAATACTTGGGGGTGTTTTGGGAACTCCTGACATAGATACTCTAGAACTTGCTGAAAATATATTTTGTAAGTAGAATTATTTGGATATTTTTTCCAAAGGAGAAATCATTTCAGTATCTTGGACTTTTGTCCCCCTTACAGTGGTAGGGAAGAAGGGTCATGGAAGAGGCAAATGGTTGTGAGATTGCAGAAGTGTTCCTGTGCTATGGTCAAACCACAGCCTAGTTGGCCTTTAGGGATGAACTTTTTATTGTGAGAAAGGGTCAAAACAAAGTGAGGTTAACTAGGCAATACCATTTCAGCCATCATCCCGTTAGCTGTAGATTTTACATATTGGTGGTGTGTCTATGCCTTTGAATTGGATGTAATTGGATTTTTAAGACTGAGCCTGTGTCTATAATTTGAAGGGAGCTTATTTGAAGAAACCGTCATGTGAATTGGTTCTTAATTTATCTTTGGATGATGCCAAGATGAGAGGGGAGTAGTATGAGTCTGAGCATCAGGCGCTCTGATTGAAAGAGATGTAAGTATGTTGTAGCAGTTGAGAGTTCCAGGATAAGCGGTGAAAGTCCCTCATCTTAGCATAAGCAAAATAAATGAGAATGTATTACAGAATAGAATTGGCCATATCCATGAGCTCAAATGATGTCAGAGTTCAGTTCTCACTCCCTCCTTCCTTTCCTCTCTTTTCTTCTTTCTTCTGTGTCAGCATCATTCTTTACTGGCTTTCTACATGAGTGGCCTTGAATTGTCCCCCCAAAAAGTCTCCCATATATCAGGAGAAGAAAAACTTTTTCTGTCCCATCATTTCTCTCATTCTCTGAAAAAAAAAAAGATTCTGATTGTCCAGTCACTGTGTCCAGGGGGTGGGATATGCTGCAGTCAGGTCATGTACTTTCCTCTAATGGAGGAGGATGGGGTCATCTTAGCTACTGAGAAGGACTAGTCCCTGTCTCAAAGAAGAAGAATTTTAAAAAAGTAGTGGGGAACTTCTTTTACCAGAAAAAGGAAGGAAGAATGAATGAAAAAAGATGCTTAATGACTGTCCACTCTCTGCATATATGTGCATCGCAGTAAAGGATTACCTGGCGTTGAAGTTGAGAGTCATGGTACCTATTGCATGGTGGTGATTGATAGATATCTCTGAGAACTATCTTTGAGGATAGAAATAGATCAGCCTTATTTTCCTATTGGATAGTAATTGTAGCAGGGGTTTTGATGTGGACCAGGGAATGAGGGTAGCTTGTGAGGCTTAATGAATTTTCACAAAGTGAGCTTTTCTGTGTAACCACACTCACACTCACTCATCTTCCCACCTGACAAGTCCTTCTCATGTCCTCTGCAAGTCACTGTCCCACTCCAGAGGTAACCACTGTCCTGATTACTGCCATCATATTTCTCTTATATATTGCTTGTATGTCTTCGATCTTTACCCAAATATTTCATAGGAATACTTTTGTTTTTCTCTTTGTTTCTGGTTTGTCATTATTCATTCTTCTTACAAGGATGGTATACAGTGGGTTCTTTTTTGCTACATTTCTGCAGGTAAATCTTTGACAGAATTCTAATTCTGAAGATAAGGAAGTTGCTGTGATTAAAATGAAATGGGGCCAGGATGGGAAGACTTAAATCTACAGGGTTTAAGGAACTCTTTTTGAAGAGCCATGAGGTAGATGCTTCAACCATGGCAGAGAGTTTGCAGACTTTCAATTTTCTGACCTGATACCTAGTTATGAGTTATTTATTAGTGCTGAGTGGAAATAGAACTAGTGCTACTAAGGAAGAATTATTGTCAATGGATCAAGAAAAACCATGACTCTCTTTATTTTCCTTTGGAGCATTAATACTGATTCATCTGTGATTTATAACTCAGTATCATTGGGAAATTGTCCTGGCTCATGTAAAATGCCCCAAACACAGCTCTTTAGCTATAAAATCCTATTAGAATTCAGTCTGGGTTACTTGACAAAGTGACATCATAGAGTATCTATAATTTCACTTTTGTGAATTTCATGCTTGTTCTTGTAACTGATTCCCCAGGCTTCTCGTGATATTGGGTTGGTCATTTGATGGATCTGGTGATGTCTTTTCTTTGTCGTTGTATTCTTCTCACTTTAGAGTATACATAGGATATATGGTTAGGTAATGCATTTGTTGATTTGGAAACCATACTTCAGATTTCTTTCTTTAATTCCCATTTTTACTTCCGTATAATCTATAAGGACTCATGCTCAAGTTAATGAAAGCTGACAGTATACTTGAAATAAGAGAAATCTAGGTTACCCTAAAATACACCCATTGACATATGATTTCAAATAAATTGAGGCATATTTGTTGAGAAAATTATTTTAGTTATAGTATAAATTTTATTTGAGTCTAGTTTTATATTTTTATCTAGAATAATCCTAAGGTTGTGCAGTTAACTACTTAGGATGTGATGGCAAATTTGAAAAAAGAGACCACATAGGTTTTCAACACCTAATAAAGGAGATAATGTAGCCAAATGGAGATCTGACCTTCCTAGTCACTGCAGAATATTGTCTGGGTTTTATATTTCCTCAGCAAATGTCCTGGACAGTAATATAATTGAAAATATTTGCATTTGTCCCTCTCTCTCCTCCTCCTTGATTCTCCACTACATTGTCCTCAACAAGGAAGGAAACGTTTTATTGCAAAAGGAGAAAGGCGTTGTCCTAGGGATTTTAATTTTGGGAAATTCCTGACTATTTTAATTTTACTTTGTGGATATTGAAGAACATATTTGATTTGTAATCCTATAAATTGATAGCAGACCTGGGTAGTCTAAGATGTCAGCCACTTAAATTCCTATCTGTACAAGCTATTTTTGGCCAAATAAAATTTGTCTGTGTTGGCAAGCAACTCCATAGAAGCTGATTGCCGGTGCCCTGACCCATGGTTAGGCTGCTTTATTTGGTTGTGGTGCATGGACTTGTATTTTCACCTTGGAAATCCATGCAGATACATGTACAACATACACAGGAAGAGAATACAAAGCATACAATAGGTTATGAAGTGGAATGAGAACATCCTTTCAACCTTGCACTCTTGTTCCCTTTCCTTTAAAGTGATCATCACCCCCAGTTTTTTTGTAGCTTCTCTAAAATTTTACTTATATAATTTTATTTCCATGAACACCCATGTACCCACACATATGAGCTTTGACAATTACTAATGACCTTGCTTTGTTCACTTACTATATTTTGCGCATTACACATCTATCTTTTTCAAGAGCTTAATAACCTCTGAGGTATGGATATGTACTACTTCATTAAAGCACTGCCTTTATCAATGGAGTGATTTAATATTTTGCTTTTATGTATCTATAATAAACATACTTGAATGTTTCTTTTGGCATCTGTGCCAACACAAGTACAGAATATATTTCTTAAAGTATAATTGCTGAGTGCAAAGAATGTGTATGCTACATTTTGATTAATATTTCTAATTTGTCTTATAAAGAGATTTCTCTACAGAAAAGATACTGCATCCCCATACTTTCACCAACACTCAACATTTAAAAATTCCTTTTATTTCTACCGTTGTCATAGGTAGAAATGGAATTAATCTTCTTCTTTATTCAATTTGCCATCTGTTTCTTGACTTTTAATGAAATTACCAAAAAAGTCTAAGAGCTTTATAAAAAATAATTTGCACATATCATATAAAAAATTAAAGACCCGGAGAAGAGTCACAGATCAAAATTGTGAAGCTTAATAAATCTTCATACACTAAAAACAGCTGTGAAGTCATCATTCAAACTCACTTATGTTCCTACCTGAGAAACTCTTCTCATGTCTCACAGATTGGGAGTGACATTTTGCTTATGTTCCACACCTTGGCTTGCGTGGCCCTCCACCACACTCCCCTGAACTGTTCAGGTCATTAGCTCCCTGACTGTGGAGGCCATTTGACTAGGAAGATGGATTTTAGAAACTTAGATGTGATGAAGATGTGTACGGTAATGTACTTTCCTATCAGCCAGAAGCATTCACGAAGTGCACAGTGCACCTATTCCCGGAGGCCCATCAAAATTATGAATTTTGCTATTTTTATTTTAGACCTCGGGTTGTATTGTTATGAGTTGGATAACTTTTTTTCCTGCAAATAAAACTATTTTTTCCAATTTGAATGGTTAAATATGATGGCTATAGGAAATGTGGAAAATACAAAAAGTAGAAAAGAAAAGCATCTATTCAAACCTTTCTATCTAAGATTACCCACTGTTATCATTTGAGGGAATTTCCTGCCCCCTGGTTTTTGGTGCATTTTTAAGACACAGCTGTAGATTTAGTTATATCACATCATTTTGTATCTTATCCTAATAATCTCCCATAACTGCCTTTCTGTTCTCTTTCATCTTAGAGCACCTGGCAAGTCAGAGGCCATGAGGGCTATCTCAGGGTCTTTGCATTATCTTTCCATTATCTGCAAGCTTCTTTCTCTAGGTAACTACATGGCTGACTCCCTTCTCCTTTGTCTTTGCTTAAATTTCAGCAAAGCTTCTTCTGATCTCCTTGCTCAGTTTTCACCTGCACTAGCCAGAATTCCCTGTCCCAAAAGAAACATCATTTCCCATAGCAACCTGGAAGTATGGCACCCAACATACTACCTGTCTGTTTATTGTCAACTTCATTATTTTGCTGAATATGCCACTATAAGCATTAAGTTTTGCATACAATTTAAGCTATGTGTAGCCCATTCTTTGAATAGACCATACATGAACCATTGCCATACTGCTGGATATTTACATCATATCTAGTGTTTTTCTATTATAAATCATATGAACCTGCTATGAATATTTTGAATATAAAGCATTTTTTAGGCATTAAAAGAAATTCTTGGACATGGGATTATTAGGACAAATTATATTGTATTAAGATTCATTTGGCTGCAAGTCATAGAAACTCAACAACTGGCTTAAGAAAATGAAATAATCATTGGATGATATATTTGAGGAATTATTGAGTGAGGCTATTTGAGGAATAGAGGGTTAGATTTCCAACAAGGCTGATTGCAGAGGTTCAGTTGATGTCCTTGGGGCTTTGATCTGTCTCTGATCTTTAATTTCCTTTTCCTCTGTGTTGGTTTCATTCTGAGGCAGTTTTTACCCATTTATGTCAAACTCACCACCTATGGCTCTTGGTTTTGTCTTATAAGCTGTGTAATTGTCTCTTAGTCATCCTCTTCCCAAAATTTTTGACAAACTTGGGAGAGATTCTTATTGCCTCAAATCAAATTTAGACAGCTTTGAATCATTCACTTTGTACATGGGACAAGTTAATGTGATATACCAGAGTGGGCAAAATGTCGTCCTATCCATATCACTTCGAGTAGGGTGGGTGCAGGTCCCCAGATGAGATTTGCTATGCTCCCACCAGGAGAAGGATTGGATGTTGGGCAGGGCACCAAAAATTATAACTATGAACATTTAAAAGACTCTGAGTAAAAAGGAAAAGCTGGGATGGCTGGGAATGGTGACACACCCCTGTAATCCCAGCAGCTAGGGAGACAATGCAGGAGGATTGCAAGTTCAAGGCCAGCTTCAGCAACTGAGTTAGGCCCTGTCTCAAAATGAAAAATAATAAGGGCTGGGGATTTGGTGCCCCTGGGTTCAATCCTGATACCAAAGTGAGAAGCGGAAAGGGAGGGGAAGAGAAAGGACCCCAATGCATGGTAAGAATGTATTTATATTTTTGTATTTCCAGCCTAAAAATGGCAAAGCTGCAGAAGAGGAAGCCCAGGCCACAGCTCGCTGGGGAATTGAATGAGGTTCCCCAACCTATAATAGCATGCCTTGTATGCTCTTGGTGGTCACTAGCCTAAGTGCATGTCAAAATTATGAGGCATGGAGACAGGTTCTACTGTGAATATCAAAAACATTCTTGGAGATTCCTCTAAGGAATTCTGGCAATAGTACTATCCAGATAAAGATAGGTTGCTGATATCAAGGGCTTCATTCCAGAACAGCTGCAGGGTGTATTAAACAGGACCTGGACCTATATAGTGAAGGCCTTGGTGATATCATTATCACTTCTGTGGGCTCTGTGGGCCCTATCTTGATAAGAACAGCCTTCATGGGAGAACTCTGCTTCACTGTTTCCTGGTTTCCCTTCTCTTTGTTGACCTTGCCAGTTTGCAGCATAATTATTTAAGGTTGACAGGTCCCATGTCTGTTGTCCACTGTTGAACCTAACACTTGCCTTATGGGAAATGTTGAACTTTGTTGGCCCCATGGTGGCTTTTGGCTATGCTCAGTCATATGTGCATGGAGCTCCAGGGGCCCCTAACATATCATCTCTGCCTTGGGTGATCTTCCAGGCCCAGGTGAAACTCATTTGTAGCATGTGGGAAGCTGGAAATATCTCAGCACCCCATGGGGGTGGGGATATAGTTCAATTGTACAGCACTTAACTAGCATACAAGAGGCCCTGGATATGAGCCCCAGCACTGCCCCCCAACAACAACAACAACAAAAACAAAATGCCCCATGGATTACCCTGCAGTCTTACAGAACAGAACTGTTTAAATCCATCTGACTTTGTTTGTCTGTTGAGATTATTTATAACCCAGAATTAGGATATATTGTGATGAATTGTGGACCAAAGAAAATGAAGTTATTACTTGATACTCTTCATAAATTCTTCAAAGGCCATCTGAACTCTTCAATTTGATTCCTGTGCTAATGACTATTTGCTGTTATTTAACAGCAAACCTGGGGACCTGGCCACACGGGGAAGTCGTCAGAGCCAAGGCTGTGTGAAGGGCCCTTCAGTGTACTCTTGATTCCCCATGCAATTTTTTGGCATTTCTCCTTTTCCATGTCATTAAAGAAATTAGATGGAGGCAATTTATAAGGAAATGATACATATCTCTTAAGGACTCTTGCATTTTCCATGATACAGGGGGACAGAGTAATATTAATATTCCATTGTGCTTCAGTTATCCATCTACTGGGCAGGTATAATTCTCACAGCAGAACTCTCCAGTATAATTTAGAGTGTTCAAAATCATGGACATTGAGCTCCCCTAGAGTCAAGGAGTTGGCTGTTTAGTGGCATGTCCTTTGATTTCTGATTTATGAAATAAGTTTCTTATATATTTCACTATAATTATGTAAGCGTCCACCTTTTTGAAATCTGTGGACTACTATATAAATGTCTAGTATAAACAAATTGCTCAGATACAGATATTTTAAAATTATGGCTTACCACTTACAAAACAGGTGATCTGTGATGACAGGTGAGGGGAGCTCTGTTTTATTTGTGTGTTGTCCTTGGTGCCCAGGCTGGAGAGCACAAGTGGAGACAGAGTGGGAGCTCTGGCCTGGCACCACTCTTTGAATCCCATTTAGATAATGTCTGTGCAAGATCTTAGTAGGGATCTTTCTTATCAGTTGTGCTGACAAGAAAGCACAGCTGAGATGTTTTAAAAACAGACCATAAAGGGAAAACCCAAATACCCTCTATGACTTTTATGATGGAATTTTGTTCAGTTTAGTTAACAATGACTGAACACTTACTGTAAGCCAGTTTCATAGGGAATTTCTCCCATGCTCAGGACAGTGCTGCCGGGAATCAGCTACCTCTTATACACATGTTGACAGGGTCCTGGAATTAATGCTCTTTGGGAAGGCCCAGTAGCCTTTTATACCACCCAACTACTGTCTTGTAATACTGCATTGCTGAGAATGGCACTGCACAGCTGGCTCTAGACCCTCCCTGAACTAGTAAGAGCAACAGCAGGAACACCAGGAGCTATTCCTGACAAAGACAGAAAGGTGAGGGGTTTAGTTGGTCATTGTCCACTCATAGCTTGAGCCCTGGAGTGTGGCTGAGTTGCAGGGAGGACTAAGAAACATTAGGAACCCTAGTTTTAGTCTCTATTACTGATTGTACCCCAGGCTTGTCTTTCTGCTCCTCAGTCTTTTTATAGCAAACAAGGGTTGATGAAAGCTCCAGTGTTTACAATTCAATTGTAACTACATAAATTGACCAATGAGGCTGTCTTGTAGTAGCAATCATTAAATCACAGAAAATGGAGTATGTTTGCTCCACTTTGGGTCCAGTGACCCCTTTGTGGCTGAGAGCAGGGGTACACAGCACAATGCTTAAGCAGTTGACTTTCTGGAGTCTGTTTTTGAGGGTTGGATGGCAAATAGATCCCCAGAAAGGGACATTGGGGTGAATGGAAGTCCATATAGGTGCTGACCTTTGTGCCTGCCTCCCACCTGTGCTCTCTTGCAATACCTAAGCTCAGGATCCAGCTGCTTCCAAGCTTTACTGACCCAGAGGTGGTTGCATTCCTTGAAGGGTGGCCATTGCTTGTTGAATATGGCTTTTGTTTTATGATCTGCCTTTATTGAGTCAAATTGAGGATAGTTTTTGAAGCTTGCCTCTGCTTTGACACAAAATATAATTAGACAAATGTGCCACCCAATTAACTTGTACCTCTAATTTTTGAATATGGATAAAATGTTTTAAGTAACTGCAGACATCTATTGTTTAATCTGAGATCACTTGTCACTTTAAAAAAAAAACAGCTGTGTTGATATCTATTAAACTCCAGTGGGCAAAAAAAAAAAAAATTTGTATGTTAGCAATAATGTGCACATTAGATATCATTAGATCACTAGATAATAATTACCTTATTATGGGAGGAGTTTGGATGGTTGAAGTTTCACTTTGAAAGTTTAGCATATTTTCCAGTTCCCCAACACTATTTTCTAAATTCTCTAAGTCTCTGAAGTCATTTGATTGACAACTACTTAAGCACGCTTATCCTGAAGTTGGCTCTTGGGTGCTTCTGAACATGCTGGGGAGGGAAGTTCTTGCAGGTAGAGTTTGGAAATCTTTCACTCTCAATTTTTTTTAAATTCTCAGATTTTTACAAGGACAGTTAATTTTTACTTTCATTCTCTTGGAGGTTTTCACTGTTTAAAAGGCCGTATCAAATGTATTGATATACACACAAGTGAGAGAAATTGTCTATGAGGTTTTAAAATATTCTGAATAATATTTTCTTTCTTTTTAGCTGTCTCTGTTATGAGGTACAGCGCCTCTGCTTTTGGGTTTGCAGTAAGTAATCTGAAATGTACTTTCATGAAATTTTGCACGATTTTTCTAAGCTCATGAGTCTCACCCTAAGCCCTCAAATAAGAGGGTGGTTGGAATGGGTAACACACCTTTTATGGAAACAGCTTCTATAAAAATTATAATTCAGTAGAATTAAACTGCAATGAGACTATATTTCTCGAGCACAGCTGGGAGGGAACCACATTTTTAACAAAGTGGTTAGTTGAGAGGGTGTTTTAGGAATCTCAGTTCTTTTTTCTCTTCCAGGTTGTGTGTAGACCTGGCCGGTACTGGAGTGATGCATTTGCTGGTGTCGACAGAGCTGTTTGAGAGTTAGGATTGATACTACTCACATTGGGATAAGCCAGTCTGTAGCCCAACTAGGACTGCCTGAATTCTCAGCCTGCCCCCTGAGGGAAGTTGGTCAGAGAAAGCAGGTCTCTTTTTACAGGATTAGGGTTAATATGTTGAAGCATTGGGTAACAATTCCCCATGCCCCTTCAAGTGTCAGTGCTTGTAGTTTTCTGGATGAGCAGTGTGACATGGTGTGATGACTCACAAAAGAGCTCATTTCACATCCCTTCTGCATAGAGGTAGGGTTTCCTGTACCTGAGGGTATGTGTGCATGTTCCTAAACCCACTTCTGCCCTTTGTCATTAAGAATTTAATGTTTGGCGGGTATGCAGATTCTTTTCAGAATCTGAAGAAGGATGTGGATTGTCGAGAATAATGCACATCACTGCACACACACACCACATATATACACACACACTTTCTTCCTTTACTTTATCAAGACCTCCCCTTTCCCCTGAACACCCTCTCCTTCCATCCATTTTTCTCTCTATCTGCATTTCTCTTATTCAAACAAAGTGCTGAATTTTGTATGCAATATTGAAGTGTTGGTGTAGTTCCTGGAGCCTCTGGGTGACTCCTATCCTTACCCCTGAACCCAGGTAAAGCAGTTCCATTGACAGCCAGTAAAAGGATCCTTACCCAAGATCCTTCGCTTGGGATATGCGGGAAAATGTTGAAATTATCTTGCTGGCCTTGGGAAAATCAGGGCCACATCTTCTAGAACAGTGTACCCCTGTCCCACATTTCCAGAGTGCTAAGAGTCAGGGGATGTGGCAGCAGATCCCACCAATAACACAGGGGTTCTGATGCTGCTACCAGGTCAGCACTTGGGTACTGAGGCTCCAGTCTCCCCAGATTTTACGATGAAGATCTTGAATGGCTGCATCAAAGCATCTAAAAAACAGTGCTTCGAATCACTCATTCAGATATTCTGAATCACAGCATAGTTCTCCTGTGTCTTCATAGCCATGCCCCATTAACTCTGGAAAAACCACTAAAGTCATGTCTCTTTCTTCTAGTTTGACGCCATCCTGGATGTCCTGTCATCAGCAATTGTCCTGTGGCATTACAGCAACGCGGCTGCGGAACACTGTGCTCATAGAGAGTACATGTAAGTGGATTCTTATCTTTTTTGCAGACTACAGAACTCTTACAAGTGAGGGCAGGCAATGAAAGTCCTCAGACTGCCTTTGAAGGCACCTGATGTGATTTTTAACAACGTGAAAAGTCTCTCCTGGGATGATTAAAAAGATGGAGTGTATCTGTTTAATTCTCTGTTCCCTGCTCTTCAGTCTGGAGTGAATATTTATTTGCTTGTCTGTCCATCCTCCTTCATTTCTTCCTCCCTCCCTCCCTCTCTTCCTCCATCCCTCTCTTTCCCCTCTTTTTTCTTTCCCAGGACCACACACATGCTTGGCAAGTACTCTACCACCAATCTACACCCTGCAAACCCCCAGAGTCAGATTTTGGGTTTTGAGAATCAGTACTTGCTATCTCAACACTGCATTCCCTCATCTGGAAAAGCAGGAAATAATTCCTTCTCTATGCATTGTGATGAATACATACACATGCATGTACATAAAAATATTAATTTTTGTGGGTTTATATGTATGTGTGTGAGCATGTGTGTGTGTCAGGGCAAAAGTTTTGCCCTGCCTCTGCAGCTTTTGAATGGTTCAACACATGTGAGCAAATGCCTCCCTGCTGAGATTTATGATAGTGCCTGGAGAAAAGGTATTTTTTAAAATTAATTTATTTTTTGTTGCATTATAATCTTACATAACAATGGGATTCATTATGCCATTTTTGTACATGCATATGACCTAATTTGGTCGATCTCATTTCCAAGTACCTTCCCTTTCCCTTCCCTCCTTCCTGCCTCTGATCTACTTGCTTTACTCAATTGATCTCTCTTCCATTATTATTATAATCTAATTATATGTAAAAGTGGTATTGATTGTGGTATATTTGTATATAGGCATGGCATAATTTGGTAGATTTTATTCCCAGTACTTCCCCGTACCCTGCCCTCTTCTCTTCCTCTCAATCCCTTTTCTCTACTCTATTGGTTTCTAGAAGGTACTCTTGAATGGGATGGTAAGCTGTACTCTTAACATTCAAAGGTTGAGAGGTCTCTTTGATGCCAGGAGATGGACAGTAATGTACTCGAGATTGAATTTGCCTAATGGAAAATTCAAAGATGACACCATAATGAATTCACTAATGAATTTTAGTTTACTTTATTGTTGGTTTTGGGTAGCACACAGAAACTTCTTTTATGTGTTAAATACTTTTTATGTGTATTAGCTCTTTTAACAAATATTAAGTATTGAGTTTGTGATATCATGGATCATTTTAGAGAAAGTTAATTTAAAAAAAGTGCATTAATTTGTGGCTGAAAAAAAACAAGAAAACAATTGTAAGTACCAAATTATTTTTGTAAAATTACAAGCAGCGGTTCTGAAATGATCAAAATTGTATTAACACTGGTCTATCTGAAGGAGCAGCTAATGCTTCTACCCAATCTGTTATGTGGGTATTTGAAAAATTCAGTAAAAGAAGTCTCCATAACATTATCTAGGGAAATTCTTGGATTTCAAGAACTAGCCACTGTCTTGACAGAAGAACATATAATCTTCGGTTCTATAGTTGCACTATCCAATATTCTTACCACTAATGCAATATTTTAGCACTTGATCTGTGGCTTATCCAAACTGAGATGTGTTGGAAATGTAAAATACCTACTAAATTCCCAAGATAGTAAGAAAAAAAGAATGTGAAAGTTTTATTAATATTGAGAATATTGATTGCATTACATGTTAGTATCAGAATACTTTAGATATATTGGACTAAAGTATTAGAACTACTTTTTCTTCTGTTTATTTTTAAATATGGTTTCTAGGTGTTGAAAATTATGTGTCTTGCATTCTATTTCTATATATAGGAGAAATGAGAAGGATTTTAAGTAGAGAACTCTTCTCTCTGCCTATTCTTTCTTATTTTAGAGTTAATCAAGAATTTGATTTACAGTTCCAGAAGGAATTGGGTTCAGAGTGTCCCAATTTCTCTTTTCTAATTTGCCTTTTTTTCTGATTTTATTTTGGCCCAGATAATTTTCATGTTTATTGGTTATAGTCATAAATTATTGTAGATTTTTTTTCTTTTTTCCCCCTCTGTGTTGAGGATTACACCCAGGAAGTGTTTCATCTCTGAACTATACCCCATCCCTTTTTAATTTTATTTTTGAGACAGGGTCTCACAAAATTGTAATCCTCCTGCCTCAGGCTTCTGAGAAAATGGGATTATAGGTGTCTACCACCATACCCAGCAATTGTGGCTTTTCTGTGAGAGTCAGTTTCTCTGTAAAGTTTGCCCAGATCAAGTTTAATGACAAGAAATATCTTTGGTTTTACTGTTTTTAATGATACCCAAATAAATACCATTGCAGAAAGTCTATATTATTATTCTAAAGTCAGAACTCAGAGATGATGCTTTTATAATTCCTAGGTGGTTGTTCGTTAGAAGATGCCAATGAATGCACTTGGAGATTTCTAATCTAGGCATTAAAATTATATTCACAGTCTTCTGTATTGTTGGCTTTAAAGTTTTAATCTATGGCTTATCTCATGTAAGTTAAAAATTCATGAAATCACTGCCAGCTGAGAAACTGATGTTTGCATATTAATGAGCATAAATGAATTATGAGCAGCATAACTAGAAAAACCATTTGTTTTCATGATGTTGCTAGAGAAGATTATTAGATGGAAATGGAAATATCCAAGTGGGCCTTGGTTAAGCTTTCTTATTTTTCTGTTCTGGACTCAAAGCCACTGAATGAGTTTGAATTTCCAATGCAAAGAGAATAGAAACTTTTTGATCTTGCTTTCTGTTGACTGTCCTGACTATGCATATGCTGGGGTGTTTGATGCTAGAGGAAGAGAGATACCACTTCTGCAACACCACAGAAGGGTAACCCCAATTGATTTATTGCATTAAAATGGTTTTTTTTGTTTAAAAAACCCACATAAATGAAAAGTTGGGCTCCATTTGTGTGCAATGAATCAAAATCCATTCTGCTTCCATGTATAATTAGTTAGAACAAATAAAAAACTAAAATATAAAAAAGCATAAAATTTTCCTCTTAACCATTTTTAACATTTTTAAAAACATTATTTATTTATTCTTTAGATATATATGACAGCAGAATGCATTTTGGGGTCATTATACACATTGCAGCACAACTTTTCTTTTCTCTGGTTGTATATGATATAGCTTTATACCATATGTGCAGTCATACATGTACTTAGGGTAATGATGTCCATCTCATTCCACCATCTTTCCTATCCCCATAACCCCTCCCCTCCTCTCCCTCCTCTTTGCCATTTTTAAGTGTGCAGTTCAGTTGTATTAATTTTATTCACATTGTTGTGAAACAGATACCCAGAACTATTTTATTTTGCAAAACTGAAATTCTATGCCCATTGAACACTTCTGCATTTCTTTCTCACTCCAGCTCCTGGTAACAGCAGTTACTTTCTGGTTCTATGACTTTGACGATGCTAGATGCCTCATAAAGGGGTCATGAAGTCTTTGATTTTTGTGACCAGCTTATTTTAATTTGTACACTGTCTTTAAGGCTCATCCATCTTTCATTGTGTGACACAATTTCTTTCTCTAAAGATTGAATAATATTCCACTGTATGTATATAGCATATTTTGTGTATCCATTCATTCATTGATAGGTATTTATATTGCTTCCACCTCTTGTTTATTGGGATAATGCTGCCATGAATGGGTGTGCAAATATCTCTTTGAGAACTTGCTTTCAGTTCTTTTGGATATATATCCAGAAGTGGCATTCCTGAATCACATGGAAGTCATATCTTAAAATTTTTGAGGAACTTCCATTCTGTTTTCCACAGCACTTGCACCATTTTATAATCCCATTTACTAGTTATTCAAGCTCCAAATTTTGTCAGTCACTTTTCTGTGAATAACGGGTATGGGACAGATGGAGAATCAGGTTTTCTCATCGTCTGAGTTTTCAACATGAGTATGATAGATGGAAGAGCAATGGAATCACGTAGATGTGCAAGGGAAGGAGTCATCAAATAGACCAGAATATCCAAACTGGGCCAGGAGGGATGGGATGACAATGACAAGGTTAATGAACAGTCCTCATAGATTAGAAGTCCCTATGAGGTCAAGAATGGTTGGTGTAGAGCCAAGTGTAGTGATATACATCTGTAATCCCAGTGACTTGGGAGGCTGAAGCAGGAAGATTAAAGGTTCAAAGTTAGCCTCAGGAAAATGGCAAGGCCCCAGGCCACTTAGAGAGACACTGCCTCTAAATAAAAAAAAAAAAAAATTAGAAAGGGAGCGCTGAGGATGTGGCTTAGTGGTTAAGTGTCCCTGGGTTCAATTCCTGGTACTAAATAAATAAATAAATAAATATGGTTGGTGTGTGTGGGAGGGGAATGCTAATCTGAGAATGAGAAGTTAAAAGCCAAGAATTCGTAGGTGTTTCATTGGTATAGATTCAGGATGAGAGTGTGGCTGAGTTAGGGTGGTCATAAAAGGTCAGAGGTTTGAGTGAGGCCAGGAGTTGGCTGGATGCTTCATCTGGAATGGAAGTTAACTGGAGTGTTTCCAATTTGGGGAGCAGATACAAGCAGTAAAACAGGTACTGCCATCATTAGTAAATGAAGGCGGGCCAGGAGGTTGGAGATAATGAAATAAAGGAGGTATACTGAGTGGTTGAGTTGGATGGCAACAGGCAGTGTTGCGGAAGCAAGCTGGAGAAATGGTTTGAAATTGATGTCTGGAGAAAGAGACTTTGAAAGTGAGCAAGAGAAAAACTGTCTCTTCTTTGAAGGTAGGAACAATAGCTTCCTCAGTGGAAAACCAGGTTATCACCAGGGCAGGAAGGTAAAGAGAACAATCAGAACAGAGCTCGAAGGTGTGGAGATTGGGGTATGAGGAGACTGCTTGGTGGGAAGGTTCAGGGCCATGCTGGAGGAGGGAGTATAGAGAACCTGGGGACAGGGACAGGGTGGTAGCATTGGCCCTGTGCCAGTGAATTGCTATGCAGCCACTCAAAAGAATGAAGCAGTATTTGTATACTTACATTGTGAACACCAAGGTTCATTAAGTAAAGAAAGCATGGTGAAAAGTAGTATATGTGGTCTTTTCTCACTGGTTTTAAAATAAAGGGTTCATAGTCATGCATGCTTGCTCAGGCATATAAAAGATCCCTGCAGGGACACAAAGGAGACTGGCAGCAGGATCACCTTCCCTCTAGCAGAGGGACTGGGGACAGAGGCAGGAAGGAGATGTTTTCTTTATGTCCTTTAGACCAAAGCTATCCAATAGACTATGATGTGGACATGCTCTATATCTGTGCCATACAGTCAGAGCCACTAGCCACATGTGGCCATTGAGCTTGTCGCATATGGCTATACCCATGGGGGAACTGGATTTTTAACTTTAAAGAATTTAAATAGTCATGTGTGGTTAGATGCTAATGTAGTGGACAACAAATGCCTCTTTAGATAGATCACTTTCAATGTATACTTTTTATTTTATTTATTTATTTATTTATTTATTTTAGTTTTCGGCCGACACAACATCTTTGTTTGTATGTGGTGCTGAGGATCGAACCTGGGCCACACGCATGCCAGGCGAGCACACTACCGCTTGAGCCACATCCCCAGCCCTCAGTGTATATTTTTTAAACAGAGTTTTAATAAATCAAAAACATGGGGCTGGGATTTAGTTCCTTGGTAGAGCACTTGCTTAGCCTTCCCAAGGCACTGGGTTCCATCCCCAGCACTGGGAGAAAATAAAATATCAAAGCATAGAAAACCTGGAAATGAGAGGAAGATATTGAGAGAAGCAGGGTGGTGCTGCAGGTGGAGAGTGAGGGGAGAAATTAGTGTACCAGGAACTTGGCAAGGTTGAATGACACAGGGAATTTTACGCCTGTCTTCTTAGCCATTCTCAGCCCCATGTACCATGTAAGGCCACAGGAAGGACAGCCTCCTGCTGCTGTCAGCTGCCAGGGCCATCGGGATGCTTGCCACAGATGGTACAGCTTGATGCTCTTTGGGAGCCTCTGACATTTTGCATATGGTTGCAGCACAGGTGGGGTCCCACGAAGACGCCCTAGCCCCAGCTGTCTCTTTGGGCAATCTGTCAGCTCATTGAGACAGAGGGGTGGAGGCAGATGGAAGGCGTTGCTCACCTTTCCAGGCTTACTTATTCTGCAACAGAGTCAGCCACACAGCTGGAGATGATGATCTTCTGTTTCAAATGTACCTGCAGATGGCATTTCTAGCACGCTGGAAAGCGAGTTTGAGAGCTCTGGAATGGATGCTCTTAGAGACGCATAAATTCTTTGTGTGTCTTCTCATGTGAAATAAATGGGGTACCCTGGTTCTTACCCAGGGAACTTGCTCTGCTTTCTTTTACAATTTGCTGATCCAAACTCCTCGGCCTCAAAACTACCCGTTGACAGGATTGCTTGATGATCGCCTTTTGATGACTGACTTCCGCAGTGCCCTTTCTGCTTTTGGAAACAAGTCCAAAACTTAAAAAGAAAAGTAACCAATTCAGTCAAGAGAATGTTGTATTGGTAATTTGCTTCTGGTGCCTAATCTAAATGGACTGCAAAGGCAATGATTTATACCAAGAACCATATTAAAATAGTATCAGTCTCTCTGACTTCTCATGGGGTGTTTGATCTGGCCCTAACTCAAAGACTCTGGGGCAAGCGAATCCCATTTACCCTACATCTCTCTAGTGCTCTTAGCTTTATAAACCTCTTCAATGTGTTTTAGCTCAAGAGCAAAACCTGAACTAGAAAAATAAATAACTTCAGAGATGCCCTCGATGACTAGTGAGATCTGAGGCAGAAGGTAGAGCCTTTATGGCAGGACATGAGCTCATTTACCTTAAATAGTTTGGATTTTATCTTACCTGAAGGGTAGAAGGGAATGGTCTCCAACTGGAAAAAGCCTTTGATCCATAAAAAGACATGTGAAACCTGCCAGGGTGCAGACATGACACTAACTGGTTGTGCATTATGGGCGGGGTATTAGAGGACGGAGTGTAGACTTGGTCTCATTAATAATTAAACTATGTCCCCCCAAAAGATATGTTGAAGTTCTAACCTGCAGCACTTCAGAATGTGATTGTATTTAGAAATACGGCCCTTTGCAGATGTCATGAAATTAAGATGAGGTCATGCTCTTTGAGGGTGGCCCTAATCCAGTGTGACTAGTAGCCCCAAGAGAAGAGATAAGAGAGACACACAGAGTTGACAGCTATGTGAGATGCAGGCAGAGATTGGAGTGGTGCATTTATAAGCCAAGGAATCAGAAAGGATAGGTTTAAAATGAGTGTGACTCTAATGACACCTTGATTTCAAACTTCCAGCTTCCAGAACTGTAAGACAATGAAGTTCTCTTTAAGCCACCAAGTTTGTGGTGCTATTAAGATTGTCCTGGAAAACTGATACAGTCCTCAAGAAGAGTCCTCCATGAGGGCTATGCTGTCTCTCACCAGCTCTGTCTTTCACTAACTTATTAATCTTTTGAAACCTCAGCTCACCCTTCTGTGAAAGGGGAGAAGAGTTATGGCAGTGGCCAGATGCTTTGTGGTTAAGATGAAGCCTGGCACTGAATGTGACTTCAATATATGCTCAGAAATGTTAGATGAATAATTTTCCATCCTTAGAGTTTGGGAAATGTTTTAATTTGTTGTACTAAAGTGGTGTGATATTATCTGTCCCCATTATTTTTGTTTTGCTTCTGAACAGCACAGAATAAAAGAACTTACCAAGAAAAAAATTTAAATTTGAAGCAGACACTTTTGCATACTTACAAAGTTGCTTTGACTTGGGGACATTGTAGGGGGAGGGAGTAAGTAGTGGAGGTGATAAAACGTTGTTCCTTGATTTCTTAATCTCACTCCCCTTCAAAGAAATGTGATTTGTGTGTGGCAAGTTAAGGTAATTCATGATATTATAGAAAGTTGAGGCAATTCATAAAGGTACAAAGAATGTATTAAAACTCACTAGTTACAGAGCATCCCAGGGAAAACTATAGCTAAGGTCTTTATATGTAACATGTATGCATACACATACAAGCACATGGTCATACATCTTTAAATATGTATATATACACATATATATGTGTATATATACATATATATATACACACATACACACATGCATGTGTATATATATACGTGTGTGTGTGTATTAACATAGAGATGTTCCTCAAAGTGGTTTTTCTCCTGTATTTTGAGCATCTTCCACCTTAGAATAAATAGAGGTTTTTATTTTTGATAGCTATGTGGTATCTATGGATTTAGTCTATTTTGTTTCATCATATTTCTACTAAAGAAGTGGGTTATTTCCAATGTCTTCGTGTTATAAACAACCCCAAATAACTGTCTTTATACATTTGTATTTTAATGCTTTTCTTATTTCTTTAGGATCTGGTTCTAGAATTTGAGGTCAAAGTTTAGGCTACCATAATATTGACAAGCAGAGTTAAAATATGCTCCAAAAATATCATTCTAACTTATGTTCTCACTAGCAGGAGCTGAGGGTGTCTGTTTACTCACCTTTGCCAGCACCAAGTGTTATAATTCTTTTTGAATTTGCCAGTTGTCCAGGTGAAAAATTGAATTCCTCATGTTAACATGCATTTCTTTAGTTACCAATCTAGTTGGATAAATTCCCATATGCTTCTTGGGCATTTGTATTTCTTTTGGGAAATATATTGCCAGAATTTTGATTGGGAATGAGAAGACTCTCATTTATGTTTTGGAAAGGAACCCAGATTCAAGCTCCTAGAACTCAGGTGACTAAGAAGTACAGCATCATAATTGATCAGCTAGTTCTTACCTTACCTCTCACCACCTATATTCTTTTTTTCTTCTTTTTTTTCCTTCTTTCTTTCTATTTTTTTTTTGCACAACTGTACTTTTTTTCTGTTACAGATCTAATTATCTGAACTTCACTTATGCATTGGTAAATTTGTTTGTCCAGCTCCTCATAACACTTTAAACTCACCAGAGCAAAAGTCTTCTTTTATCTATCTTATTCCCAGGCCCTAGACTAATCCCTAGCATGTACTAGGTACTCATTAAAGAATTGCAGAATGAATAAGTTTGTTGGGTTGAACCCAAATACCATGTGTAACTATAAAGCTCTAATAAAAAAATTGCAAGATGAAAGATTGAACTATAGGATCCCTTGAAGTTATGTAAACTTTTGGTAACCCTTATTAAGATTCTAGTAATAACCATTCACTGAGCACCTGATTTATGCCATGTATAATGCTGGGCTCTGGCTTAAAGGTGTTAATACCCAATAGAGAAGGTAAGTATTGTTCTTGAAGGTTCATGTCTAGTAATGGATGGAACTGGGCTTTAAACCCAGCTCTTGATGGCCCTGAAGTTTGCTTCTTACCACTATGTGACACTACCTCTCCAAATGATCATTTGTAGGTCTTGAT
The DNA here is from genome assembly GCF_048772815.1 of Callospermophilus lateralis. NCBI lineage: Eukaryota > Metazoa > Chordata > Mammalia > Rodentia > Sciuridae > Callospermophilus > Callospermophilus lateralis. The sequence goes on from NW_027514360.1 coordinate 867,761, forward strand.
TTTACCAGTTTCTCATTCTTCCCTTTTGAACTAGCTTTTCCTAATGGGCATGGTGGTGCATGCCTATAATCTCAGTGACTCAGGAGGCTGAGGCAGGAGGATCTCCACTTTGAGGCCAGCCTCAGCAACTTAGTGAAGCCCTAAGCAATTTGTGAGAAAAAAGAAAAGAAAAAAGAAAAAGAAAGGCCTGGGGATGTATCACAGTGGTAGAGCACTACTCCTGGATTCAATTCCCAGTATATGCCTCCCCTCCCTAAAAAAACAAAAAAACAAAAAAAGCACTTTTTTATGGTAATTAGCTGAATCCACATTTAATTTAGCAGGAGTAAATTCAGAAGAATTAAAAATTATAACATCATTGAACTTGAAATGCATCCCTGGGCTTTGGTGCTACTGTGTAAGGTGGGAAAATGGTTGGAATTGGCCAGACAGAGACAAACTGCCTGGGCCACTACAGGGCAGCCTAGGTGCCTAGTAGACATTACTAGGAGCTGGCATTTATGCCCTGGGTTTCATGGCAAATAGCTGCCATGGCAAGCACCTCCAGTGTCTCAAAGGCCTTGCAAATGAGGCTCATTAGTCTCATCTGCAACCCGGACTTCTTCCATGGTCTTTGAAACAGCCCCATTTTCATGACACAGGGCTGATGCTCAGCTTTCTAGCTTTGCCATCAAGGAAGATGAGCCAGCCTTTGTCCACAGATATAGCTTCTCCTCTGGCACCTGCTGCCATGGTATTCACTGCATGAGAAGTGCTCTATTCCTGAGAGTACCAGTGCCCAGCACTGTGGCTTTCTTTCACCCTGAGGACTGCCACTCTTTTGGAAACCTGAGCTTGCTGTGTCATCGCTTGTTGTCTTTCCTTCCTCTGCTCTGTGCTGCCCTGGTGGGAATTGCTGCTGGTGTGTAGAGATGATGGCCTTAGTCAGGCACCCTCCTGGTAGAGATCAGAATTTGCCGCTCTCTGCTATGACCACCTTTGTTAAAGCGGGGTTTGAGCAGGCTCTTTCCCTTCTCTGAGCTGTCCCGTTTTTTCACCCAGAATTTTTTGAGCCTGCTTACTCCACAGCCATATTTGAAATTTTAGAATCAGTTTTTATGGCATATATTTTTTTCTCACTTGGACCCATATTTTGTTCTGTGTGTTTGCTATTAGATGTTCTTAATCCAATCTGACTTAACATAGCACTTGACATTGACTGTTGACCAACACCAAAATGCTGATGTGGGTTATAGTTGTCATTTACTTTATACTTTTGGAATTTCCTGAAAAACACTTTTTGCAAGGTACATATGTTAGTTTTATAATTCTATCAATCATATTTTTGAGGAATAAAATAGAGGAAGTGAATCTGGGGACAAAGAATAAAGCTTTCATCTCCTCCCCATTGAGACTGCTTTCTTTATCCTCTATTGTGCAATTGGTTTTAAGCCATCAGCCCTACTGGGTGTTTTCACATAGGACTGCTACTTTTAGAAAGGAAGTCCCCTCTGTGCATTGTGACCTCCTTTGGGTCTGTGAAGTTGCATGGGATGGAATTCTGGGGATCATTATTTTCCTCCATCTCTCCTGCTTTTCTTTAAGTGTTGTACCCTTTCAGCATGGAGTCAGCTTAGGTTTTATCAGTGTCTCTCTGCATCTTGAGTCAGCTTTTTCATATAGCTAAATTGTGAGATAGGAGGCATTTAAAGGAATACTTGGGCCATTTTTCATTGTTGCTACCTACCTCATAAAATTGTTACGAGAAACAAATGAGATAGTATAGGAAAGTTGCTTGGAACCATATTTGACTTATGCTAGGGATCTGATAAATTGGTGTTATTTTTAACGATAGGTTTTCCACGCAAAATAGAGATAGTTTTTTTTTAAATAACTTTATTAAAATATAGTTCACATATGGGCACAGTGGTGTATGCTTAAAGTCCCAGCTACTTGAGAGACTAGAACAAGAGGAGGCTTGCTTGAGGCTAGTTTGGCTTTTAGTATTTTCAGAGTTATGTATCCGTAACTCTCAATCAATTTTAGAACATTGCTATTATGACAGAAAATAGTCCCAAGTTTCTTTACCCTTCATCAGTAAACCCTCCCAGCTTAGGCAACCACAAATCTACTTTCTTTTTGGAGAGTGTGGACTCTTTTGAATATTTCACAAAAATGGAATCACACCATGTGGTCCATTGTGGCCTTCCTTCACCTAGTCATTCACTCAGTGTGATGTTTTTAGTATTCACCTGTGTTTTCAAGTCAGTTCTTCATGTCTTTCTGTTGTCCCATTGTCTATTACATGGACATGTCACGTTTTATTTATCCATTCATCATTTGATGGGCATTTGAGTTGTTTCCATCTTTGGGCTTTTAGGAAGAATGCAACTATGAACATTTGCCTACAAGTGTTTTTGTGGAAGTATGGACTTTTGGTGAGTGTAGAGCTAAGAGTGGAATTGCTGAAATTGTTAGTCCATTCAGGCTACTATAACCAAATGCTATAGATTGGATGGCTGGTAAACAACAGTAATTTATTTCTGACAGTTATGGGGGTTGGGAAGCCCAAGATCAAGGCAGATACAATGTTCCCATGAGAGATCATTTCCTGGTTTATAGATGGCATTTTCTTTCTGTGTCCTTCTATGGTAGGAAAACCAAGGAGCTCTCTGGGGCCCCTTTTATAAGGGCACTAATCCCATTCATGAGGTCTCCTCCCCATGATCTAATCACCTCCCAAAGGCCCTACCTCGTAGCCTTTTAAGGATTGGGATTCCAATTGTGGAAGGAGAACCAACATTCAGACTGTAGCACTAGGTTGTGTGATAACTATGTTGAACCTTTAAGAAACTGCTAAAATATTTTCCAAATTGCTTATGCCATTTTGTATTCCTACCAGCAGGGTATGAGGTTTCCAGTTTCTTCACATCCTTGTCAACACTTGTTATCTGCCTCTTAATTCTAACCTATCTAGTGAGTATAAGTGGCATCTGATTGTGGTTTTGATTTATACTTGAGGATTTTTATGCCTTTGAAAAAAATGCCTTTCTTTTCCTTGTCTGATTTTTTTTTAGTTTCCACCACCTTTTAGAACTTCCATTACCCAGCTAGGCATGGTGGCGCATGCCTATAATTCCAGTGGCTCAGGAGGCTAAGGCAGGAAAATTGAGAATTCAAAGCCAGCCTCAACAACTTAGTGAGATCCTGTCTCAAAATAAAAAATAAAAAAGGGCTAGGTATGTAGCTCAGTGGTAGTGCCCCTGGGTTCAATCCCCAGTACCATAAAAAAAATCCTATTACCTGTGCTATTAAAGTAGCATGTCATTGGCTGGAGAAGGTTTCGCCAAGAGGCCTCTACCTTACTGAAGTTTGTCCTCCTGGCCTCTTGAGGTCTGCAGGCTGAGGCTTGATTTTAATGGCACAAAATCCAGGGACTCAGAATAAAGTCGCAGAATTGACATGTAAGAACAGGATTCCCATTTATTAGTGACAAGATATCTTTCACAAGACATTGTCTGGTGTCTGTTTTAGCCTGTATGCTGTGACCCCCAACCTCCAAATTTGTAGGTTGGAGCCCTAACTTCCAGTATGATTGTGTTATGAAGTATCAGGATTTAGGGAGGTAATTAGGGTTAGATGAAGTCATAAATGCCCTTCTAAGAAGAGAATAAGTGAGGAAGATGAAGAGCTCACTTCCTACCCCACATGAGGACATAGTGAGAAGGCCCCTGTCTGCAAGCTAGGAAGAAAACCCTAACCAGAACCTGACCATACTGGACCCTCATCTGACTTTACCTCCAGAGCTGTGAGAAAACAATTGTCCTTTAAGCCCCCTCAGTTTGTGGTATTTTGCTATGGCAGCCCCAATTAAGAAAGTATATGTGTGGTTTATTTCATTTTCCTCCCTATAGATAGAACCACTTACGAATCCTGGCTATTGGAACAAGCAGGGGTTGGAGGAATTCAATATCTGGTGAGACATGGGGCTGTATACTAGCAGTGCTGTTTGAGTCTGAAAGGAGCCACCTTTGAGATAGGCTAAGGTTCCATCTTTGGGCACCACACTTTATTAGCATCCTTTTTGTTTCTGTGGTATCCCCCCTCTTTTTTCTATTCTATGAGCTTTTTTTTCCAGTTATGTTGATATTATCACCATCTGCTGACAACTGAGGCTTCTATCTTTTTAAAAAAAATTCATATTTTTTGAGTGCCTGTTGGCTCTCGACAGAGTCATGGTGCTTACGGTTTGTCAGGGGACTATGGCCTGAGAGTCGAGGGGTTGAAAAACAGTTCCTGCTCTGATCTGTGGTAGTTAAGACTACTCTCTCAGAGTTAACAGTTTCTTATTACGCTTTGGGTACTCTGCTGAGTAATTTCTATGTTTTGTCTCCTCTAAGCCTCAGAACCATCCTATAAGACCAAGATTTCACCGTTAAGGTTTTACAGGAGAGGAAATGCAGGCTTAGTGAGGTACAGCAGCTTGCCCAGAGTGTAGAACTGGAATTCTGCTGGTGGATCCAGGATGGGCACCATGTCTGCATGACCCAAGGCATGTGTAGCCTTCATCTCTAAACGGTACTGTGCCCATCCGGCTCAGGAGAGGCCCCATGGATTCATCATGTGCTGAGGACATGTGTGACAGTGAACATGAAAAGCGGAGGGAGCGAACAGCTGTGAGCCACCCGAATCCTTAGCAGGCCCCACAGGAGCGTCTCACAGCCTTATGGACAGCTGGAAGGGGATCCCGGGGGGCTGCTGAGGGTGCTGTTTTTCTTTTCCCTGTAGCCAGAGAGAAGTTATTTTCCCAGTTTGAAAAAAATTTCTTTCTTTTCAGTCTGTTTCTGATATACATAATGTCGCTACCCTTTGTTTTCATTTTCCCATCTGTTAGGTTAAGGCTGAAACTTCTCATCTTACTTGCCTTGGAGGTATCTTATAAAAAGCATTAAAATTGGGGCTAGGGATGTGACTCAAGTGGTAGCGCACTTGCCTGGCATGTGTGCGGCCTGGGTTCGATCCTCAGCACCACATACAAACAAAGATGTTGTGTATGCCAAAAACTGAAAAATAAATATTGAAATTCTCTCTCTCTCTCTCTCTCTCTCTCTCTCTCTCTCTCTCTCTCTCTCTTCTCTCTCTCTCCCTCTCTCTCTTTTTAAAAAAACAGCATTAAAATAGAATATGTTCTAAAGACTTGGAATGTGGGCATGTAAGCTCTTTTCCTCTCTCTCTCTATAATTATTAATATATACAAATACATATATATATATATATATTTATATATTTTAAGTAAATATTTTAAATTATATATATATATATATATATATATATATATATATATATATATATATATTCAGCCAAGAAAATACATACACACACACAAACACACACACATCCAATACAACATATCAATAGGTATATGATGTATATCTATAAAATCATCATGTTTTAAATACAATTAAATTCTTATTTTTTAAAGAAAGTATTTTTTAAACTTCCTTCCTTCCTTCTTTCCTTCCTTCTGATTGAACCTGGTGACTCACACATGCTAGGCAAGAGATCTACCACTGAGCCATAATCCCAGCCCTAAATGCAATTAAATTTTTTTTTTGAGAGAGAATTTTTAATATTTATTTTTTAGTTTTCGGCGGACACAACATCTTTGTTTGTATGTGGTGCTGAGGATCAAACCCGGGGTCGCACGCATGCCAGGCGAGTGCGCTACCGCTTGAGCCACATCCCCAGCCTCAATTAAATTGTTTTTAAACATACTATTTTATCATTGTATGAACACTTAACAATAGATCTATACTCTTAAAAGACAATGCAGTATTATTAACTAGAGGCACACTGTTGTACAGGAGATCTCAGAGCTTCTTCATCTTGTATAACTGACTTTATGCTCTTTAATCAGTATTGTTTTTTACCCCACTTCCTTGCCTGATATTCTTAAATATAAAACCCAAGGGGAAACCTCTTAAAGGACTTCAGGATTTCCATAAGAAGATTGCTCCAAGGTTTAAATGGAAGAATGCAGCACTCTTTCTTTCCATAGCTCTCCTGGGGCAACCGAACAGGGCTTCTTCCTATTATTTGTTGCTACAAAGGGTTCATTTAGTTTGGGTGTTATCACCCACTAAATTTTTTTCTCTGGTATCTACAGCCATGAAAATCATTTTCTCTTTTTGCACATGTTGTTTTTAATGAGAAAACTCAAGTGCATGATACATCAGTGATGTGGAAGCCGCCCATAAATAAACAACATGCTGATCTTGCCCGCTCTTAAATCCAAGTTCAAATTCTCTTCCTCCCCTAAGGAGACTGAGTCTGAGATCATGGGTCACCCAGGTTATTCTAGGTGTAGTTCTTCCAGAATAGGAAAATATGTGTTGGAGTCTGAAATTGATGGCCTTTCAAGAACAGTAGCTGTGTACACTGTCTGTGGGCAAATTCTGGCTGAGAGAAAGGATAAACATTTGGAAAATGACACAGTTAATCCTTGATCTCAGTATCTTTTATTATCCCCAAATTTTGAGCAAGATATTTTGTTGTCTTCAGCTAAGACCCATCTGGCTATCTCTCTGCTCCTTTTTCAGGTTGGATTTGACTGTTTCAGTTGACAGTCCACAAAATGTGGCCACAGGGTCCTCATGGCCTTTTCCAGGTTACTATAGCAGATAGCGAATTGAAGCTTCGGCTTACTTTGAATTTCTAGGTTTACTTCCTCATTTCTGGATTGGTGAGTAAGTGATGAGCTCATCATTGGTTTCTGGTTGAATAGATGTCTGTCAATAAGCATGCCTTTTGTGTTGTACAGGAGAAGGTAAAATTTATTTTGAAAAAGTTCGGTTTTACTCATTAGTTTCATATCAAGAGATGCACTTCCTAATACCCTACTCTGAGGTGTATTCATTTATTCAGTGAGTTATTTAGGGCCTACTGTGTGCCAGGTACTTTGTGAGGAACCAGGAAGAAACCAGATAAATCAGCTCCCTGTCTTAGATACCTAAAAGGAGAAAATGGACAATAAAGTAATTGCAGAGGTAGTAAGAGCTGTGAAGAAAATAAAACAAACCAGGATACTGAGACAGAGTGCATGAGGAGGGCTTCTCTGAAGTTGGGGTTTAAGGGAGGTCACTCTGCAGAGGTGGTAATTGAATGAATCCTCTTTTTTCCAGGCAGAAAGGGGCCTGGAAAAAAAAGTATCCCCAGACAGAGGGATCACTGCAAACAAAGTCCCTAAGGTGGGACCAGCTTGATGTGTTTGAGAGTCAGAAAAATGGGTTGCTGTGGCTGGACCCAAGTGGTGAGGGAAAAGGGAAGACACAGCTGGGGCCTTGGGAGCCTCGGGAGGAAGTTTTGATTATCAGAGCAGTAGGAAGCCAGGGCTGAGTTATTAAGCCTTGGGGTGAAATGACCTTGTTGTATAATTAACACAGGGGAGCTCAGATGGTTTGTTGTAAGAGAAATCTGCTATTCTTATGAATATGTGAGGCCCTCCATTGTTTCTTTAAAAATGAAAATACTTTATTCATTTTGCTGATTGTGATTAAGGTATGTACATGTAGAACAAATACCTTTAAATTAATATAAGTTTGAAAGTGAAAGTTTTCTCTCATGCACTCTATCCTCATCCTTTTTTGCCTTTCTCCATAAAAGAAAACCATGATGAACACAGCTCGGGGCCTTTGCTTCCGGAACATTTTCTTTGAAATTAAATAAGATACGCATGTGTATGCTTCATAGACACACCACACACACACACACACACACACACACACACACACACACACACGGCTTGGTGTGAAAATAAAAATAGGATCTTTCTATACATATTGTTCTGGAAAATGCTTCTTTCTCCTAACACAAAATCAAGGTTATTTAGAAATATTCTGCCCATATATCTAACCCATTCTTTTTAATGACTTCATGGAATTGTGCTGTTGGCCATAACATAATTTATTTAACAATCTATTAGGAAACCTGAGTTGTTCCAGCTTTTGCTGTTTCAGCTTGTCTGTGAATCTGTGCATGCCCCTTTGTTTATTCCTTTAGGTCCTATGTTTGAGATATGGGGTACTTTTTCTTTTCATAGGAGACAACTAAATTGTGAGTTTTAAAATCCCTTAGTGTGTCCTAGACCAGTCTGTTTTCTGAATGAGAGCAAAAGCTGGTTTGTTGGCAAGAGTATGCATTATACCAGAGATCTGTAAGTCCCTAAGTATGGCGGGGCCCTTGTTTGTCACTGATCTGTAATCTTGATTGTTCATGGTTTGACTGCTCTGATTGGAAATGCTGCCAGCCATAAATACACTAAAGAATGAGGAACATATGTAGGGAATGGTAAGCTCACCTATTTTATATGCACACGAAGCCTGGAGTATTCCCCAAGCACTCTTCAGCGTGTGGGCACAGCTGCAGGTCTGTATTAGGTGGCTTTGCCTAATATCATGAGTAACTAAAGCCAGGGACAGGCTCACAAACAAAAGACTACACAACACCGGGTTTTCCCTTTGCATAATTAACCCATGATGCTGCCTTTCCAGAACTGTGATTGTTTGAGGCATTAGCAAGTACATTCAGCATCAAATACACATTCCCTTATTTTCAAATCTACATTTTGCAAATATCACATCTATCAGAAGCAAATGAGTTTAGGGAGCCAGATTTGGCTAATAAAAGATCTTGAGAGAAAGAATGACTTATGAGTAAGTTTTTTTGCATCTGTTGTTACATCCAATCCCTTGGAACACTCCAAGAAGACTGGTCTCACTGAGATGTTTGGGGAGGAACTGTGTCTGTGAATCTGTGCACTTGGGGCTGCTGTGTGTTATCTGGACATGATTTTGTGGAGTAGATTTTGGGGAATTATTTTTGTTTATGGTGCATTTAGCTCTAATCACTGAGCTAGGATTTAAGCCAGATTGGTATTTCTATGAGTCTGGCTGACTCATAGAAATATAAGAGCTGGACTTTTCTATTTAATTTGTCAGGGATACCGGATCATGGACTTGTGTTGACCATACAGACCTGAAATTTGATTTGAAATGTGCTGTGTTCATGCCATCTCATTATTGTCAGCTTCTCTCTGGTACCACCCACTGCACACCAAAGAGGGTAGGTCCAGTCTCAGGAAATCTTTGGGAACAAGTTTAGGGTATTAGATAAAGCTTTTTAAGAGGTAGATTTTTCTTTTTTAATGGCAAAGTAGAATAAATGTAAACCCCTTTACTCCCTTCTCTGCATCAAAGTTGTACTGTGATAGAAACTGATGGTAAAAAAGTGGTTGGAGCTCAGGCCAGAAAGAAAGCATCATTGAAGAAATGTGTGAAAGTGTGCAAAACACTTACTTTTTCCTTGGATTCTAAGCTTTATAACTTGGAATTGGAACACCTCAAAGGAAGAGTGTGTATTGTGTGTGCACATATATGTATGTATGTCTTGGTGAATTTATTGAGGAACAAAATAAATTTACACATTACCTACTTTCAGAAATAATTACTTTGATTTATTCCCTCTCCAACCCCTGAGGGAAGCCCAGGTTATTAGATTTAGTTCCAAAGAAGGAATATGTTACTGAGTTAATGAAAAAGCCTTAAACTAGTCATTCAGGCTTTTTATTGTTCTGTGGAATATAAATAGTTTTGGTAGATGTATTAGAAGATCTTCTTTGAATATCTCTGAGGTCCATTTTATATTGGAGAGTCAATCATGGAACATTTTTTTTTTGTCAGTTGGCTTTTGGAGAGTAAATCTGAGAAAATCCAACCTTAAGGATGGTTGTATCTGAAAAAAAAATAGAGCATTTGTAGAATGAATTTTTAAGGGAGCTGGGCTTGGGAAGTAGCTAATGGTACCCCATATTTCTTGTTGTTGGTTTCAGTCTCAAACAGGACACAGGGCCTCCACACCTGCAAGACTGATTGTCTTGTGAAGTCCCACACTGGCTGCCAGATTGGAAGTGGCCTTTATGAGTATCCAAGGTCCCCAATTTCCCTACAGTGCTTCTCTCATAGTCCTGCATAGTTACCCTGCACACCCCTGCTTGGATACCTGTGGTGATTTCTCCTTTCTGGAGGTTTTGAAAAGTAATTGTAAAAAACATACATCATGATTTTTAAATGAATATATATTTTCTATTTAAAAACTAAAGTTTCATCATTCTGACAGGACCATAAAGACCTGGCTCCAAATTGATTGTTTGACTAATCAAGGTCTTCCAGAATATTTGTCCAACCTGAGTTCAGTTCACTTAGGTGTACCCTCACTATCCTATTCTATTATTCTTAAGAATGTTATGTGAAACTCTTGGCAAATGACTTCATAAAATAAAAGTAAATCATCCAAGGCACCATCCTGAATTATCAGGCTGGGAAGCCATTGATAAAGAGAATGAAATTAGGACAGTCCCATTAATTTCTCTTAAACCTAAGTTAGCTGGACAAAAATCTTTTTCATTTTGGAATGTTTATAATCTTTTGAATAAGTCATGAAAGAATTTGATGTAAGCCTTTTATCAATCTTCAGTTTATAAGACCTACTTAAAAATAAATAGTGAGACCTGTTCCTCGACTTCTAGAATAGTTTTCTGTTGGCCTTGACTCTTTTTCAAAGATGGCCTGCAGTTTGTCCACACCAACTGGAGTTATGATTTAATATTTAATTTGATGAGGTTTGGGATTTGGGTCCCTCTAGGTTGGAGTGACCAGGAGTTTCTTAGCAAAGATCCCTTGTTGAACTTTTATGTTCTCTTAAAAATTTAATTTTCTTTTTTAAATTGGTGCATTATATTTATGCACAATAGTAGGATTTATTGTGACATATTTGTACATGTACATAATTTGGTCAATTTTGTTTCCCAGTACCTCCTCTTTCTCTCCTCTCTTTTTTGCCTCTGGCCCCCTTCCTCCAACTCTACTGATCTACCTTCTGTTTTCATGAGATTCCTATCCCCATCATGCTTCTTTTCCTTTTTTTCTCCCTAACCTCCAAATATGAGAGAAAACATATGACCCTTGACTTTGAGTCAGGCCTATTTCACTTAACATAGCGCTGTCAAATTCCATCCATTTTCCTGCAAATTATATAATTTTGTTCTTCATTACTGTGTAAAACTCTATTTTTTACACATTCTGCATTTTCTTTATCCATTCTTCCATTGATGGGCACCTAGGCTGATTCCAGTGTATAGCCACTTGGAGAACCATTGTTCGAAGAGTGTGCAGCTCAAAATTCATTGTACTTACAAGTCACTCTAGGTTGTTAGAATGTGATTTCTGGTTCTGGAGGTTTGGGGAAGATCCTGAGATTCTAATGAGATTTCAGGTTATATCACAGCTGGTCCAAGAACCATACTTTGGGTGGCAAGCCTTTGAAACACTAGAGTAGAACAGGGCTCTCAACCTCAGCTCTGTGGGAATTTGGAGCTGGATAATTCTTTGTTGGGTCTCTCTTGTGCACTGTGGAGTATTTAATAGCATCCCTGGCCTCTACCCATTAGATGCTACCAACACCTCACCCACCCAGCAAAGAATGTTTATAGACAGTGCCAAATATATCCTGTGGGCGGGGGCAGGGACCATTGGAGTATTGTCACCTTCTGAGGCTGGATTTTAGGACCTTTCCACCTTCTTCACAATGGAAACTTTCTTCCTTTGATCAAGAGAAAAACCATTTATCCACCTCTAGACTGGTCCTAAATGCTTGAAAGAGGCCTGCAGATGACTAGAGTCATTCATACCAACATGAATTAAATAGCAGCTCCTTTGTCTAACTCAGAGAAAGGATCAAGATGTTGATGAAGTAGTGGAGGCCTGAGAAAATGAAAAGAGAGTGCCTTTCTAGGTATTTTCAATGATGGATATTGAAAGCCATCAATAATAGCTTTATATGTAAATAAATAATATGGTTATATTTACATGTATTTATACACATTTATGTATATATATATGTGTGTGTGTGTGTGTGTGTGTGTGAGAGAGAGAGAGAGAGAGAGAGAGAGAGAGAGAGAGAGAGAGAGATACAAAATCAGATTTGGAAATGGCTTTCTCCATTTCTAGACACCTTTGGATTAAAAAGAAAAATAATTGAGCACCTTATCTCACCTCTTTTCTGTTACGTGAAGTTTTTGGCATGTGACCTTTTAACAAGCCCATGAATAATTTCCTTAATTGACTGGCTGGTGATGTTTTTGTTCTGTAGTGTCAGTTGCAGTTCAATGGTAGCACACACACTCCAACCCCCACCTACTCACCCGCTGACAAGCTATTAAATCAGTGGCGGTTGTAAATTGCATATCTCTTTCACGCTTTTGAACTGGAAGGCCTTGTTCCACAAAGCATGTTAATGGTTAATAAAATTACTGTGTACACACACATCAGTCATATCCATAAGACCCTAATTCTCTCACTTGGTTGAACTACCTCTGGCATTAATGGGGCAGATTGAATGTGAAGTTGTGATTATGCAGCGCTTCATTATGTGAGTTCTGTAAGGGGCGGGTCCTTCTTTCCATCTGTCAGAAACCCAGTGGGCTGGTAATTAGGAACGGAATGGGCATCCCAAGGGCTGCTCCAAACCACATGGCATTTTTCTTTCAGCATGCATGGCATCCTATCTCCCCCTACCTTGTTTTGAAAAAGCAAATGGTAGAGTACTTTAATTCAAAATCATTGGGCAAATTAGAACAAAATGGGTACTTGCAAAAGTAGGGAAAATTGGAATGATTGATAGATAAGCCAGTAGAATAATTATAATGAGAATAATAAATGACTTTCCTCTTTCTTGCTCCCATAATCATTTTCCCCATGTGGCTGGCAACCTGTCCTTATAAGGCTATTTGTCTTGTTGGCAAAATAAAGGCTGTGGTTGGTAAAAAGTTACCATAATGTCTGTGGCTCCGATACCAGCACAGTGGATTCCCTACAAATATGCCCTCATAGTTTTTGGTCTGAGGATTTTGGGAGATGAGAGGAATCATCCAGTCTATGCACATAACAGGTCCCAGAATGCAGGAACCTCTGTTAAACTAGTTTATTTTTGGCAACTAAACTGCTTGCTTCACCTTTTAGGAGCTGCTTAGGAGCTGGCTTCCCCTCAATAAAGGGAAACAGATTCAAATGTTTTCCTTATCTTTGATGGATGGAGATAGCATGTTTTGTTTTAAGGAGAATCAAATGGTGGTCTTTATGTCTCAGAGCCAGTCTCTCCTCTCTGAAGGAATCAGTCCCCAGCAGTCACCCTGGCATTAGTATGCCCAAACAAAAGCTGTCACAGTGGGCTGCCTGGTTGGTTCTCAGCCTTATGGGTGCTCAGGAATTGCCAGTGGAGTTGATAAAGACCCTGGTATCTGAATCTGCTTCCTCCTAGTTTTCTACAGATCAGGGGCAGGGCCAGTGGAGTAAACAGGGTATGACAGTAGGGAAAATTAGAATGATTAGTGGATAAGCCAGTAGAAAATTATTGTGAGAATAATAAATGACTTTCCTATTTCTTTCTCCTATAATGCTGAGGATGTCTCAGGCCATACTTCAGAGAAATAAATGCCAAGATTAGATGGGAAGCAGGATGGTAAGTGCCCAGAGGATGGGCCTCCAGCTGCAGGGGCAGATGAGCTCTGTAGCCCAGAGTGGCCGCCTTAGGCATGTTTCTTATTTCCTTCCAACTCATGCTTCCTTAACTGCCAAAATATCTGCCTTATCAGACAGCTGTGATGAATAAATGGAATAATGTAGGCAAGGTATCTTCTCTACCACCCGCTGAACACCTAAATGGATCCCCTGCTTATCACTTAGTAGGGGTTCAGCAAGTGAACATGGTATTTATTGGTCCAGAGGAGAAGCTCTGCCTCTGACCTGTCTCTGATGTCAGAATTATTGGTATATCCTTTTAAAATTAAGTTTATGTTCATCTTGTATGCACAGAGATTGTGTTGGTCTTTCTATAAATTTATCATGGTTCCTTCAAAGCTGTTCCCCAGTCACCAGTCCATGTGTTACCCATTTTGAGTCCCTGGGATTAGTGGGATGATCCCAGTTGATGATCTTGGGAACCTAAAGGCCATTCTCTGGCACCAACCTAGAGAAAGCCATGCCCTCTAATGACTTAGAGCAGAATTTCTCAACATTGGCATGGTTAACACTGTGGACCAGATAATCCTTTGTCATGGAGGCTGTCCTGTGCAGTGTTGCATGTTTACCAACATCACTGGCCTATACCCATTAGATACTCTTAGTTCCCTCCCCAAATTTTGATAGTTGAAAATGTCTTCAGATATTGTCAAATGTCCCCTTATTCTATGAGCCGAATCACATCTGGTTGAGAACCATTGATTTTAGCCATTCCTGTGCTTTAAAACAAAGTTCCCGGGGCTGGGGATGTGGCTCAAGTGGTAGTGCTCTCGCCTGGCATGCGTGCGGCCCAGGTTCAATTCTCAGCACCACGTACAAACAAAGATGTTGTGTCTGCTGATAACTATAAAATAAATATTAAAAAATTCTCTCTCTCTCTCTCTTTCTTTCTCTCTCTCTCTCTCTCTCTCTCTCTCTCTCTCTCTCTCTCTCTCTCCCCCTCTCTCACTCTCTCTTTAAAAAAAAAAAAAAGTTCCCAAGTCTCTTGCTTCATGAGAAAAATACCAGGAGGAACTTTGTAAATGTAAAAGCAAAGCAGAAGTAGCAAACAACATTTTCCCAGGCCATCTTTTAGTCTTGAAGCTATCAAAGGGGAGCCTCCTAATGTGAAAATTTTAAAGACCCCCAGAGATGATTCTGAAGTGCAACCACTTTGGGAATCAAGGGACTATCCTTGTCATGGTCCTTTTGCCAGTGACTCTGGGTGAACTTGCCCCTTGCAATTTCCTTCTAAAGGTGAGTTGGTATCTGCCTGTGTGGAGTTACAGGGTTAGTAACTGGGAAGGAAGTTTTAAGAAGGCATTTTAGATTTCTGTGGGTGAGTTAAGTCGTATTGTAGGAAGACAGGATTGTAGTCCAAGAAAATAAAGGGTGTTCATGTGTTTGGGTCAGTTTTATTTGTGTGTCATCCAAATAGGTCATTAAAAAAAAAAAAAAAAAAACTCTGTGCCAGTCACTTTGCCAATAACCTCTGTACATAAACTAACAACATTGTACCACTATACTCATTAAACAGAACAAAACTATGGCAGAGAGGGATTAAATAGCTTAATAGCTTTCCTGAGGTCACTGATGAGTGCTGCTGTTGGGATGTAGCCAGACTCTGGTTCCAGAGCCTGTCCTTTGAGTAGTTAGTTTCTGCCTCTTTTCCCAGCAAGAAAGAACAGTCACCCAGGGCTTCCACTGTTGCTGCAAAAATTAGGGCATTGTGATGTATTTCATAGAATTTATTGTGCATGATAATTCCTTATAGAGCATTCCTCATCTGTAATTAATGAATTGACAAATGAGTCCTTTTTAGGACATTGATTCTGTGTGGGTGTATCAAATATAAAGTGACAAGTTTGTTGTCAAATAGTCCCTTCCTTCCTTGCTTCTCTAAGGTGGTAGGTAGTATGTTGAGTTAGGTGACTGATAACAAGGGTCTCTTTCTCCCGTACCCCTTTTACTTTATATTGGCACAAGTGCTTGGTTTCTGGATGAATACCTTGAGGGTAGGGCTGGAGATCTGAACCATCTTTGTTCCTCCTTTGATACATGGTTGTCCACTCTTCTCTCTTCCTTCACATCCACCCTCTAGATGTCCTCTAGAGGACATCTCTGTGTTTCAAAGCTCACTCATCTTTCTCCTTTTCTGTCTTTCTGATTCTGTCAATACAGATTACAGAACACTCAGGCCCTCTGCTCCATTCTGGATAGTGCCAGACCTCAGAAGGACTAATGACAACCTTTCTGAGTTCATCTGGCTCCAAGAGAAGCTCATGTCTTTTTCTGCTCCAAACTTGTCCCAGCCTCCTAGATCACATCTAGATGTGACCTTTGTTAACTGCACTCATTTGAGGCAGACACAAACCTTGGAAGTGACTCCTTCTATAATATAGAAGATTTTATAGACTACCTCCAAAGGAGGGGAATATCAATGGATTTCAGAAAAATATGTACTAATTGAAAGAGAAAAAAAATCTAACTTTGGTTATCTCACATGATTCATTTGGTCTAGTTTAGTCATGTTCTTGCTTTTGGATCTGTGAGTATCTTAAATGGCAATATGAAATTATAGGCTATTATAACAATTGTGCCAGGGACTGTTGCATTTGTTTTGATTTTTGAGTCTGGAAGATTGCCCTAATTTTGGGATCCTGGATAGATTTAACTTGCAAAACCAAGAGAATGTTGAAGGTGCTGTCCTGGATCTACTTTGGTTTGTTCACAGAGGTGTTTGTACATTTAATCTCCAAATGGTCTTGCTTGCTCTTAATTTTGACAGTGCACTATAACTGTTCCTTTTAAAAATACTTCTGGAAATTTTTCTGCCTGGGATTGGGGCCTGAGGCAAAGACCTGGTTGCAAGTAGCTGATTAGTTGATGCTGATTCCAGGAAGGATTCACAGAAAGCCCAATCGGGGAGTGGGGAAAGTTAGACAGGGATGGATGAAAAGCCAATTAAGGTGTGAGGCATTATCATGATCTTTTCTGTAGGCAGAGGGGCTGGATTCTGTCTCTGAGAAGTATATACAGGCCACTGCAGTGAGTGCTGAGATGGAACTGTGTTAAAGAACACAGGGATGTGTCTTCAAAGACTTGGAAGGAAATCTGAGCTGGCCGAAGATGTGGCACCAAAAGCACCATCTACACTTTATTGTCCCCTGCAGTATTTTAGGTGATTCCTAGTGCTTTAAAACATTTTTCCCTACATGTCTTTATTCTATAATATCACTGTATTAATTCAACACTATAGCAAGTTACAGTTAGATTCCTTAATTTTTTCCATTCCTGAGATGGGAAGTATGCTAGTGGCAATATGATAGTAAACCCCAGCATTTGCCTTTCCAGATGATGTGATCAGTGATATTCTTAATAGCCTCTTTACCAGAAGATCTTCATCTTTTAGTATTTTGTGAATTCAGTGACAGATTTCAATGAAACTTCTTTAAGTTACAGAATTTACAGGAACTTGCCCCCTCCAGGTGAAAGTTCTAGGTTTAATCATTTATGTGCTTTTCCCAAATTGCAACCTGTTGGGGCTCCAAGGTATTGATGATTTTTCACATAATTTTAAATCATTGTTCTGTTTAGAAAACTAGTTTCCCAACTCAATGGATGAATAACATTTTCTTCTAAAATGCTCCCTTTCCGTGTTATCTATTTTTT
The DNA here is from genome assembly GCF_048772815.1 of Callospermophilus lateralis. Classification (NCBI taxonomy): domain Eukaryota; kingdom Metazoa; phylum Chordata; class Mammalia; order Rodentia; family Sciuridae; genus Callospermophilus; species Callospermophilus lateralis. Next base: position 885,022 of record NW_027514360.1, read on the forward strand.
TCTTCTCTTATGCTAGAAAATGTCAGTCCTTCAAAATAGTAGAGCTTGTAGGTCACAGAGATGTTTCATAAATGAGTAAGATCCAGCCAAAAGCATAGTGCACTTTTTTCCCATCTGACAAACTTGTAGTGATATATGAAAAGAAACCTAGAGTTTTCAGATCCCTCATTGGGAGACTCATATTTTCTACCCTAACTTGCCAATGGGTAACTAATACCTACTGTTAAGTTTTTAGGTTTTGGTTATGTAAATAAATCTGTCCCTCAAGCCTGTTGATTTAAAATTAAAAAAAAAATCTTTAATGAGCAGGAATTCCCATTGATACATCTGCACTGGAATTTTAAACTCTCAAAACCTTGGTGTTTAAGTGAAAATTGTTAATTTCAACCTGAAAAAACCAGGGTCTGGAGATGTTTTCCTATGTTTCTCTAAGTTGATGACAAGGATAGATCTAGATCCTTGGACTCCTAAGTCCTACCCCAGCTTAGCGACTCCAGAAGCACTTCTGTTTGGGTTTGAAAATTTGTGCATAAAACTGTATTCAGAAGTTTTTGTGTTTGTTTGGATAGACAAAACACCCAGATAAAGAAAGTCCAATGTTTCTATATTAGTCAGGGTTCTCTAAAGGAACAGAATCCACAGGAAGTATAATTATAAAATGGGGACTTATTAGGTTGACTTCTATGACCAGAAAATGAATAGTCTACAATGGCTGTCTGCAGGCTGGAGAGGTGGAAGAACCAGTAGCTGCACAGTCCAAGAGGCTGAAGTTCCAGAACAAGAGGGATGAACAGTGCTATTCTAGTCTGAGGCCAAAAGCTTCTAGAGAATCCACTTTGGAAGAGTAGAGAAGTGCGAGTCCAATATCTTCAGACAATCACAGCAGCAATGAAGAGCCCATTCAAGAGGAATGGAGCATGCATCTGCTGTTGCTTCCTTGTTCTTCCAACTTTATTCCATCTAAGGCATCATCCTATTAGATGCTGCTGCCCATGCTTAGGGAAGGTATCATTTCAGTCGGCTATCCCACATGCCCTAGACACACCCTCACTGACACACCCACTAGCCTCTTAATCCTTGGCATCTCAATCCAATCAGATTGACAATTCAAATTAACCATTACAGTCTCCAAGACACAGTTTGCCTATGTTGCAAGCTTCAGATTTGGATTCAAGTTATTGGTTAGGTTTATAACCTGGACAGGTCATGAATTTTTTTGAGACCTTCCCCAGTTCTCTGTTCCTATTACCCCTCTTGCAGCCCTCATAACTTGTCAGATTAGGAAGAAAGAGCATCCTCCACTTGGCAGCATGGATGGAAATCACAGGGGAATGCCAAGAAAGTTCTCCATAAGCCACAAATTCTTACTCACAGATCACAGGGTGTTGGCCTCAAGGAATTTTTCCCCTATAAGACTTGGCCTCAAAAAGGGCTGTCTGTGGTGGGTTTATCAGAAGTCCCAGTGATGAAAGAAGGATTAAATTTGAATATTACCTTTGGTATTTGCTCGATATCATTTACTGGCATATTCACACCAATCCTGAGAGGGATAACACTGTTGTTGTTGTTGTTTTTGTTTTTTAAATCATTCCTATTTTCATTATAAGGAAACTAGGTCTTTTTTAAAAAATATTTTTTTTAATTATAGATGGACACAATATCTTTATTTGTTTATTTTTATGTGGTGCTGGGGTTCAAACCCATGGTCTTATGCATGCAAGGTGAGTGCTCTACCACTAAGCTACAGCCCCAGCCAGTAAACCTGGTCTTGGGAATGGAGACATGAACAGTTGAGATTGGATGAATGCTTGCTGCACTTGGCCTTCCTACCCACAAGTTCTATATCTACTAACCTATGAATTGAAAATATTTGGTAAAGAAAGTGTACTGAACATGTACAGATGTTTTTCTTGTCATTTTTCCCTAAACAATACAGTAAACAACTGTTTACATAGCATTTACATCATATTAGCTATTATAAATAATCTAGAGATAATATAAAGTATACAGTAAGATGTACATAGATTCCATGCAAACACTATACTATTTTACTTAAAGGACTTGAGCATGCACAGATGATGGGCTGCTGCAACTCACTGTAGATACTGGGGAACAACTGCATATTACCAAGAAACAGTATGACAATCCACAAAACCACACCATACACACTTGAGCCCCTCGCTCAATTTCATAGGTGCTCACAGAACCTGATTATTTTACATCTTCAGGTTTGAGACTTAATAAAGACCACCATTTTTCTGTCATGTGAGAACATAAATAAATGGAAATGTTAAAAAGAGATGTAGCTGAAGAAGGCATTCTAGAAACTTTTATCAAAAAATACAGCATTTAGGCCACATGTGGTAGCACACGGCTGTATTTCCAACCCCTCGGGAGATTGAGGCAGGAGGATTGCAGATTCGGGGACAGCCTTGGCAACTTAAAATGATGTTCAAAAAATGTAAAAAGGACTGGGGAAGTAGTTCAGTGATAGAGCTGGGTTCAATCTCCAGTACTGGGGTGAAGGCGAGAAAGAAAAAAAAATTCAGCATTCAGAAAAATAGAAGGGAAAAAGTTTATCTTTTCACCATTCTTACTTTAAAGTTTATTTCCTTCCTCCAATTTCCTCTCAGGTTTACATTTATTTGTACATATTTATAATCTGTAGATATCATTTTAATCCTATTTTTTCACTTTTTATTTTTAGGCAGTTTTTTGTGATCTATTGAAAACAATTTAAATGTTACCCAATTGTCAACTGAATTGATATATCACAGTAACTTAAACATTCTTTTTGTGGCACATTGATAATTCCCATCTTTAAGTATAAATAATGCTGCTGTGAACATTCTTCTGCAAAAGAAGCTTTTCCTTTAGGGATAGATTCCCAGAAGTGGATCAAAGCAAATGAACAATTTAAGCCAATTACTTAAAATGCTGGAATCAACTAGGTTGAAACACTGGAGAATAGTTTACTAAGGTAATGCTAGAATATTTTTGTAGAGATAAAAAGAAATAATAGACTAAATTAACCAAGTCATGCCAAGAAGTCCCTGTGGAAAGTGCTGAGCTCATTGTTTCCCATACAGCTGGTGCTGGTTCCTCCACCCAGCATGGCAGTCCCAGAAATCACAAATGGGCTTCAGTTCTTGTATGTCTTTATTCCGTGGCCTATTGGGAAATGGCCTCCTTGTTTCCTCCTGACATCTGTCCATCCCCTTGTCTACTGCAACACGGAAGCCTCAGCACCAGGCTGTGTCTAAGCTGCTTTGACCCTTGTAGGAAAGAGTACCTGGAAACAAATGTTTGCCAAACTAGCGCATGGCTGATGCAGACTGGGGCCTCTTCATTGCTGTGGCAGATGGTGTTTTCTGAGGATGACCACAGCAATGTCATCCCTCCCTCTCATATGCTCTTCTACATGTTTACCCTGTCACTCACTCATCAAAAGTGATATCTCATTCCTCCCCCACTTTGATCTCAGTAAGCCTATGACTCCCAGACAGCAGAATATTCTGGTAGGATGCTGTATGATTTCCAAGACCTTGCAACTTCTGCCTAATTTGGGGGGATTTCCTAACTAGCTCAAGAGGGAATCAGCTACCACGTGGTAAGCCCACATTCCCCAAGGAATATTGGTTAAGCACTCGGGTTGGAAAGCTTGGCCAAACTCGGACTTCTCTCATCCTTGTTATGAGATGAATCATCTTGGTTTTCAGTCCTTACTATCATTCATCTTGGTCTCAAAGTCCATGGAATGGAACTGATCACCTCAGTTTGGGTCAGGTGCCTTGGTTCAAGGTAGGATGAAGTGGCTGTCAATCCTACCCTTGGGAGTAGAGCCTGAAAGAAGAATGGAGAGGAGGAAGCAGGGCATGTCAGGCCCTGCAGTTGCTCACAAAATATATTTTTGCCTGAGTTAGCTTTAAAAAATGCTAATCTAATCATCATCATTTTCAAAGCTGTCTGGAGCTCTGGTTTTTGTAAGAAAGCTAAAGCAGCTCAGGTAAGCACATGAGGCTTCTCAGGGATGGCCCACTCCCACCTTTCTACTCAGCTTTCCAGCAGGGACTCTTCATGAAACCTGTCCTCCAGCTTTACTAGGGAGTTTGTGGTTTCTTGGCAGTGGGTAATGATCTTATCCACTTCTGAGACTTAAATGCAGTCTTTGTGCTGATGACTACCAATTTATATCCTCCACTTAAACTTATCTCTGAATCTAAGTGCCCATCTCCAATTGTCTTTTCAACACTTCCACTTGGATGTTATTTTATCAGCTTTTTCATTGCTTGTGACCAAAAATACCTGACAAGAACAATTAGAAGAGAAGAAGTTTATTTGAGGGCTTATAGTTTCAGAGGTCTTAGTGCATAGAGGGCTGGCTTCTTTCCTCTGGGCCTGAGGTAGGGCAGAATATAATGGTGGAAAAGTGTGGAGGAAAACAGCCTGGCACCAGGAAGCAGAGAGAGACAGAGACTCCATTCTCCAGGGACAAAATATAAACCCCTAAGGCACTCCCTCAGTGACCTACCTCCTTCACCCACACCTGACCTGCCTTCAGTTATCACTCAGTTAATCCCTAACAGGGAATTAATTCACTGATTGGGTGAAGGCCCCTCAAAACCCAATCATTTCACCTCTAAACTTCCTTGCCTTGTCTCACACATGAGTTTTTGAGAAACATCTCCCATCTAAACCATAACAGATGTCTAACAGACATCTCAAACCTAGCATGTCCAAAACTGAACTCCTGATCTTTCCCCTTCAATACATGCTTTTCCCACATTCTTCCTACCTCAGGAAATGGCAGCTCCATCTTTCCCTTTTCTTAGGTCCCAAGGCTTGCATCATCTGGACTCTTTTTTTGTTGAATACCATACATTAATAAAATGGAATATATCCCTGAACAAACCAAGACTCAGAATCAGACCATCTCCAAAAACCTCACTCCTTCAGTGTGATTATCCTGACCTAAGACATCCTTTGTCATGCTCTCAGCTGACCTGAATACTTTAACAGTTTCTTCTCTTCATTTCTGCTGTTGCCAAGCAGCAGTGATCTGGTTAAAATATGCCACACAGAGTCATTTCCAAGTTCTAGTCCCCTGTGGCTTTCCATCTTTGTAAATGACTTCATCCTTGTAATGGCTCCAAGATCTTATAGGATCCTCACTGTTTGAATTCACCTCCATCATTTTCCCTCTTTCTCATTCCCTTTGTGGTTGCCTTGATGAATCTCCCTCATGTCAGGCAGACCTTCTGCCTCAGAGTCTTGCTCTTCTCTCTGCCTGGAGGGTTCTTCCACCAGATATCTTCATGGCCTGCTCACTAGAATGGTGCTTGGCACAAAGTAATTAGAGAGTATAAATATGCTGAACGAAGGAATCTGATATGCCTTTGAATCTGCTTTTTATCCCTCTTTACCAAGTCAGCTCCTTTGGATTGACTTTTGACTTCATTCAAAGTCAACTCAGAGCTCCTCTGGAAAGATTTCTGTGTGATTTAAAAGCTTTCTCTCCCTACTTCTTAAGGAAAAGACCTAGTATGTTAGAGGCCCTAGTTTCTATCCCTGGAGGTGTGGAGGTTGGGGAATGGGATTTCTATTGGTTCAGTTCAGCTTGTGTATTATTATAGATAAAAGCAAATGGCCACTTGTTGAGAAAGGAGAGATCTTTAGTTGTTGCATGCTGAAGATATGGATGGTCTAACTATTAACAGGGGGATGGACCTCTTGCCTGGAGAGCTCTGTTCTGAGGGACCATACCCAATCCAGTTCAACCTCACCCTAGCTGCAACCCATTCACAAAACAGCCGGTGGATGAAGTTGAAGAGGAAAAGATGGGAACATGAACAGAGAAAGGAAATGAGACCTGGAGCCCAAGAGAGTCAAGAAAAGAGATGAAGATAGTATAAAATATTAGGAGAAGAGAGGGAGCTGCTGAAGAAGAGAGGAGGCAGGAGGTGATAATGATGGAGTGAGGGGAGGGGCAGAATCTCAAGCAAAATGGTGCTAGTTGGGCATAGCTATCATACAGAATGGGGGACTGTCTTACCACCATTCATTACTGACTTTCTTCTTCCTTTTATACTGCCTCCAAACCAATTTTGGTTTGTGGCTTTATTTGAAATGGCAGAACTCATGGAGAGAAAGAGCTATGAATAAATGAACATTCGCAACGGTGGAGTCCTAAGTGCTAAGCGTGCTCATATCACTGTCTTTTATTTTTCATTATTTGTTTGACATTTGAACAATGCCGCAGATTACAAGTGCTTTGGAGACTATAATAAAACATGATCACCAAAATAATTGTGCTTTAAACTGTGACCTGAATTGGTTAATTGCCAGGGCTACACTGTGTTTTAGGCTTGTTGTAAATTAGAGTGATGGGAGAAGCTTCTGGTGTGTGGCTCTTTTGATCTGAGGGGAAGTTACTTAGAATTGGCATGACAGGATTTAGGCCTCATGAGTAGGAGCTATAGACCTTTAAACCTGCAATTGACACGGGACCAAACTTTCAGTCTGACCTCAGTTTGGATGTGAATACCTGTCAGTAGGTTTTTGCCCTTATAATTTCAAAGGCAAAAAGTAATGATTCTAGATTATTCATAGATTTCCAATGTTATGCACAGTTAGCAATTCATAGTTTTTAGCTGGAAAATAAAAGGTGAGTTTAACCCCCTTTAATCATTTCTTTGTAATGGCTTTGGCCATCTCTTTGGATTTCACTAGGTTTCTTTTGGACTTTGTGTCTTAATACAGTTCCTTAAATTTGAACACACATTAGAATCAACTGGAAGGCCCTATCCTAGAGCTTCTGCTTCAGTAGGGCTGGGGAGGATTTACTCAGAATTTGTTTCTCTATCAAGTTCCTAGGTGGTGTGGATGCTACTGATCTGTGGCTCACACTGTGATAACTGCTGGTCCCTTGGGAATTTTTTTTAATTTGTTTTAATTAGTTACATATGACAATAGAATACACTTTAACACATCATACATAAATGGAGTATAACTTCTCATTCTTCTTGTTGTACATGATGTAGGATTACACTGTTTATGTAATTATATATGCACATAGCGTCATAAGGTCTGATTCATTCGTTATCTTTCCTACCCCTATAACCCATCCTGTCCCTTGCCTCCCCCTATCTAATCCAAAGGACCTCTATTCTTCCCTAGCCCCAAGTCCCCTTATTGTGAAATAACATCCACATATCAGAGAAAACATTTGGCCTTTGATTTTGGGGGGATTGGTTTATTTCCGTTAGCATGATATTCTCTAGCTCCACCCATTTAGTGGCAAATGCCATAATTTCGATCTTCTTTAAGGCTGATTAATATTCCATTGTGTTTATGTACCACATTTTCTTTATCCATTCATCTGTTGAAGAGCACCTAGATTGGTTCCACAGTTTAGCTATTGTAAATTGAGCTGCTATAAACATTGATGTGGTCCAGTGGGAATTTAAGATCAGTTTCAGTCTGGGTTCATCGGGGGACTATATTGATGTGCTTTCTGGTGACCTGGCTCCTCAGTGTCCTATTGTCTTGCCAACCTATCCAGGTGAAGGCCACATGTGCTAGGGGAGTAGGTATCCTTTTCCACCCTCTGCCATCCGTCCTTAAGCTTGGAAGTAGCTCACACAGATGCAGAAGCAGCCATGTTTGCTCCTGACCTGAATCTTTATTGGTTTGAGCATGTGATTTGAACATCCAGAGTCTTTCAGTGGTTGGATGATTGACTGGGAGTGGCCACTGGGAGGGCATTAGTTGATTTGGGTTCTATTTCTGAGTAGACTTCAAACTCCTTGGGTGACCTTGGGTAGGCCTCTTAGTCCTCAACATGCGATTTTGACTCCTTGTATTTATGAAACATACCTTTCTCCCTCCTCATTAATAAAATAGGAGAAAAACAAAAACCTAGGTCTGGTGAGTTGCCTCCAGGGGATTTGTGAGCTGATGTGCAGAACTCTGAGTGCCTGAGGAGAAAGCTGCTGTGTAAACACAATATATTATTAATAAGCCATAAAAATAGCATTACACCCTCTGCTATTAATAGCTGCTTCGGGCTGTCAGAGTGGCTGGGTCCTAAGACACAAGCTCCAGCAGTGTTGAAGGAGGGGCGACTGTGGTTTTTGAATTTGTAACACATTTAAAAGAAATTGATAGTGAGTTCTTAAAACATTTTTGGGCATTTTCACAGGTGTCTCAGTGAAGAAAATAATGATTAAAGTTCTGTGAAACTCAAGTCTAATAAACCAGATCACACATTTTCTTTTGACTTTTGTTATATTTCAGAATTACTTTACAGTGTGGGCTACTCCATGTGCATTTGACTGAAGGGTTAAGAGTCTCTTTCTTCCTAACAGTTGATGCCCCTTAGAATCTATAGGGAGTAATTTACAGATCAGTTAGTGATTAATTAATCCATTGATGTTTATATCCATTCTACAGATACATTTGAGACATCCTGCTACATGCTACTATAGATATTAGGAAATAAAAATGTGTTTTTAAATGTCCATTTTAAAATTTTATTTTAAAATACTTTTTTGACCTAAGGAATTTATAGTGTAGCTTTGATTAACAATAAGTAAGCAAGAAATTATGTATCGAGGCTCTTGCTGTATTAAAACTTGTCTTAAGCATATGTGCTTGAGTAATGTAATGAAATTAAAATATACATATGCTTTAACTAATATACATATATTAAGTAATTTAATAAAATGAAAACCCACTTTTTGTGCATGATCAAGCCATGCCTGAAGTAATCTCACAGAAGTAGATTTCCTGTGCATCACTGTTCCCTGTCGAGAAGAAGCCAAGGGTATTTGTTTCCTTTTTCCCCCAGGAGAATGGAGAAGAGGATATAGTGGACAAATTACCTAGAGAAGGTCTAGCTGTCCTATTTGTTTCTCAGGGAGAAAAAGCTAATCAGTAAACACATGTTCTGTGGGGCCTGGGGCCTGGAAAGGCCATGAGACCAGTCTTTCCCTCCTTGCCAGCTTGAGTGACCACTCTCTCCCTGCCTCTGTTCCAGGGAGTCATGGACTTTGCCTCATAGAATGAGCTCCCTGGTGACAGGGCTTCACTTGGGTCTGGGCCTTGCATTAGTATTAGATTAAAATTAAACTAGGCCAGTACACATTAGAATTGCCTGGAAGCTTTTATAAAAAATGCAGAGGTCTAGGTTTACCCTAGAGAGTCTGATATATCGAACTGGGGTGTTAGTCAGGCAGAAAAAAAAAAAGTTCCCTGGAAGAGTGCAGTGGCTGGGAGGTGCTTAGTTTGTGATTGAATTTACCTAAAAAGGAGTCTTTTCCAGTCACCCAGGAGTTTTGTGAATCGAGGAAAAAAAAGCCACATTGCAAAACTGACCTCTTGCTCTTGCAAGACTTCTGTTTCTATTTTTCACTTGAATAAATCCTACTTTTTTTGCACTCTTGGAAAACCAAATGAAAATTTTGCAGGCTGCTGATGTAGCTCAGTGGTACAGCACTAGCTTACACGTGCAAGGCCCTGTGTTCTTTTCCTAGTAACCCCCCAAAAAAGCAAACAAACAGACAAACCTTATGTTGCAGACCTAATTGACTTCAATCTTTTTGTCTGTACTGGGACCCCTTCCAGTCCCTTTGCTCTCAGGTATAAATGGTTATTCCAAGCACTGAGTACAGCTGGCCATCTTCCAAGGAGGTGCTTAGTATTTGCTTCAAACTGATCCTGAAACTTGGGGAATCCCTGCCTTTGTTCCAGTCCCTAGTTGCTAAAGGACCCTCCAGTAAGGGCCTGAGAGCACTTGGTCACCTGCCCCAGGTGCACCATCTCAACTGAGCTGGTCAGCCATGGCCATGTGGTTTTACTGCCCATATTCTCTTTTCTCCCTCTCAAGCATATGTTTTTCCATGGGGGCTCATTACAAGAATGCATGGCACTGATGGTGACTCATCCATTTGCTCAAGTCTCCACCAAGATCCTAGCCCATTCATTACCTTTTCCTCTATCTATGTGTTCATTTTTTGTGTGTTTTTGCTCCAGCCTGCAATGATTCATTCTTTGCCTTTGAAAGGATAAAACCTACCACTAGAGGGTGGGTAAGAAGACTCCTAAGTGCATTCCATGCCGTGGGTTCACCTGCTTATATTCCTCACTTCTAAATTAGGGGGGTTGTATCTATCCACGGGTTTATTAGGATTGTACGTAGGTTCCACTTCAAAATTAGGTGAACAGTTTGGGAATGGGCTGTTAGTCAAAAGAGGGAATCCAAGAAGAATAATGAAAAAACATTTTTTTAAAAGATATATTGTTAGTTGTCAATGGACCTTGATTTTCTAATTTATTTATCTATATGTGATGCTGAGAATTGAACCCAGGGCCTCACACATGCTAGGCAAGCGCTCTATCACTGAGCCACAACCCCAGCCCTGAAAATTGGTTCTATTTGCTACCTGGTGGAAGAGGCTTCCAAATGATGGCAGCACCACGTTGAGATAGGAATGATCTAAAACTAATTGTAGTTGTCCTTGTATTCTTCCTCTCCATTTTTGTATTTTGACCCTTGTATTAGGATTAGCATTTCCTCTTGTTTACTTTCATTTTCTGTCTCCTGAGATTTGTTGTATCTGGATTGCCAGATTCTGTCATGAACCCCATAGATTTTCTTACAGTCTTCTCCCCCCCTGACCTTCCCAGTTGTGTATCATCTACTCTTATCATTGGCTCCTGCCTCCTCCTGGTCTGGGTATTTTGCTTGACCTCATCCTTTCTTCTATTTTTCCTTTTTTATTTTTCCTTCTCTCTTTCTTGTCATCCTCTCTGTCCTCTCCTTCCTGTCCTTCTTTCCTTCCTCTCTCTTACCATAGACACTCTGTCTTTTCTAATTTTCAAATCATTCCTCCTTCTTTTGGCTGGGAAAATCCAAAGGTTTGTATTTTATCGAGTCATATCCAGAAGAGGCATTGGGAGCTGCCTGCCTTTGTCTCAGCTATAATCATCAACGGTTTACTTCATCATTTCATTTCATCTTCAGGTAGGACATATTATTCCTATCCAAAAGGTGAGAAAATACAAGCTAAAAAGAGTTTCAGTTCCTTGACCAAGAACCAGCAACAAGTTAAATGGCCGAGCTTGGGATGTCCCATGCCAGTCTCTACTCTGTTATTAAACTCTTCACCCTTTAGCCTGAGCAGGATTGAAGCAGCAAGTTTGCCAGGCAAGGGAGATGGCTTCCATGACACTTTTATGGCCGACCCTTCCATTGCCAGCATTCATGGAGTACTGCAAGGTGATGTAGGATGGTGAACCCCTTACCTGTGAGGTTGCCTTTGTTGATAAAATCCTGAACTGTGTTCTCCCAGAGTAACTTGGTGTCAATTCTGGGACTGGGGGCGTGCAGTGAATTATTGCAAAATTTACTTTTCAGATGGTGTGCTCATCGTGGTCAACTGTGCCAACTCTTCAGCAGTATGGAGTTCTCCCAGTTAAGACTCTCAATGTTTTGTTTTTTTCAGAGCCTGTGTCATCTTGGGGGTGATATTCCTTCTGTCATCCATATGTATAGTGGTCAAAGCCATCCATGACCTCTCAACTAGGCTGCTCCCAGAAGTGGTAAGGTCCTTCTTCTTCCTTAACAGTCTTTCCCAGTAGTACCAGCTCCTGTGCTGCCTCTCACCACAGATTTACTGGTGGGGGTTAGCAGGTTCAGAGAGAACGTACAACATTTTGGGGGGTCTGGAAGAACTCGTTTCGGGGATGCAAATGAGTTGGCAGAGCAAAGCACTGGGCAGGAGGAAGAAACTCCAAATATTTGAGCTGGTACTGGGTTTATGTTCTTCTCCTTAGGTCTTCTGATTAGTTTTAAAACAAGATGTCTTTGTTTTAATAAAGAAAAATTGAGTTATTTTGTGTAGCAGAGTGATCCAATCTGTATTGTTTATATCTGTTGTTCTGTATTCATTCAACGATTTCTGTAACAAGAATTATTTATTTTTTCCTTTGCACTTCAATTCAATGCATAAATCTATTCACATGAGTTTTTCTAGCACAGCTGATATTTGAATATACAAACTGGAGGATACAATTTCATATTTAAATGTGTCTTGACTGCTTTGTTCTCTATGTGAGAGTCATTACCCAAACTCTTGACATTTTTTTCCTTCTCCCCTTTTGAATGCTAAGAAAAGAAATATTTTTAGAGTCTTGTTTCAGGCAATATTCATAGAAGGCAACTGATTTGGTTTCCAGAAGATGAAGATGCTGCCATTACAATAATTCTCTGTGTACAAGTTCAAAGCAGTTTGAATGCAAAATATAGCTCTTTCCTCAGGATGTGATTTGATTTGAACTTGGCCACATGTATCATCTTATATGAGGCCCAGACAGACATTTATTTCACTTTTGGAAGAACATTCTAATCCTTTTGGGGTGATCTATTGCATTTGTGTGTGTGTGTGTGTGTGTGTGTGTGTGTGTACATGTGTGTTGATGGGGATGGTGTAAATGAAGCAGGAAAATTCTATTGGATACAGTAGAGACACTGACATGGCTGTGTTCAGTTATTGTCTTCCTCCTTCTCAGACTGAGATAACAGCATCCCTTTTAACTATTATTCATTACCACAGTTGGCCCAAGGCTTATTCTCTAATAACTCAGTGACAGGGAGGAAAGATGGATGCCAGGGTAGGAATGCACACTTAGGGTAGTCAGTCTTTCTCAGAACAGAGCTGGCTCAAGCAGATATTAGTGTAATACTCCTATGCTCTTCACCTTCTAATTAGTGAATTCTCTCACTCTGATCTTCTGGTTGCCCAGGGCCTTGGACTCTTACATTTTTTTCCTCTATCAAGATTGCTATCCCATTTTCCAGGCTTTCTGAATCTAAGTTATGAAGTCACTGAGGATAACTTTACATGTTGAATGACTGATAACATTTTTGCATTTTTCAGGGCAGGGAAATATGCTTCAACTTTAAGAAATGTTTATTAGTGGAAATTTTCAGCATTAACCAGTCAGCACATTCATTTACTTAGGCATTAAAAGTCAATTTCCAGCAGGGCTAACTTGATGTTGGATGGATGACTGTGTTCACAGCTCTTGTAGAGGGCCTCCTTGTGTTTTTCTTGGTAGGTGAACCACTTTTCACAGGGAACAGTCTCTTATTATCCCATGTGTACAACTCTTCTTTTTGGGGGGCAGGTACTGGGGATTGAACTATGGGGTGCTCAACCAGTGAGCCACATTCCCAGCCCTATTTTGTATTTTGTTAGAGACAGAGTCTCACTGAATTGCTTAGCACCTTTCTATTGCTGAGGCTGGCTTTGAACTCATGATCCTCCTGCCTCAGCCTCTTGTCCTACTGGGATTACAAGTATGTACCACAGTGCCAGACCCATGTGTGTACTCTTCAGCAAAGCTAACCAACTTAAATTCCATGTCATGGTAAAAATATCTACCGTCATGCCCTGCTCCAGGTAGAGTTCACAGGGGGTGAAGAGCTCCATGGTTGTGCACAAAATGAATCCTTCCTTGGGGAACCCATACTTACTGCCGTGTTTTATACATTATGAAAATGTCTCATATATATATATATATATATATATATATATATATATATATATATATATATATATACATATATACATATATATACATACATATATGTGTGTGTATATATACACGTATATATTATTTCATTTATATATTATATACATTTATATTTATTTATTTGATCCTTCAGCACTATAAACAGTTTAAAAAGGGGCTTTCAAACTGCACAAGCTCCCTCCTGCATAGTGGGAGACCTCCTATTTGAGTGGCACACAGGGACCAGATAAAATGCAGGTCATGGCCAAAGATTTTTCAATACCAAGTCTTCTGATTTCTTTGCTCTGTTCAAGAAGCTTCTGGATGTCAAGAGGCTATCAACAAGCCCCCAACCTCTGGCCTGCAGTAAATCAGAGTGAGCATTTATTCCATAATGCTTTATGTAAATTAAGATTTATACACTCAGATGCTGCAGAAGCCAGTCCTGAAACAAGAACAGGAGAAGCCAACCAGATCTGTAGCTACCGGAGATATGAAGTTTCTGTCCTCCCCCTGAGTTTTTATATCAGAATATGAGCCAGTGTTGCCAGGTCTAGCAGCAAGGTTTGAGGAAAAAATAGAAACCTGTGTCTACTGTGAAATAAATTGGCAACTAATTAAAAAAATAAAAATAAAAACCCTGCCTGGGAGTGGGAGGATACTTTCATGCAGGTCAAATAAAACATGGCTCTTGCCTGAATGCAGGGAGTTTGCTACTTCTCGTGGACGCCAGGCTGTAAGTAGGATCTGGATGAAACCAGGCTCCAGGGTCTTAGGGCCTTAATGTCATGAACTTCCTTCCCAGTTATACCTGTGGCCTTTGCCCCGGCTGTGGAGCTGCAGTTTTACATTTGATTTCTATTTAGTCTGAAGCCATGTTTTCCCTCCTATAACCCTGTTCCCTGGGCTGCTTTCTTTTTAATTCAGCTGCACAATTTTCTGAGAGTAAATGGAAGAATGGGTCAGTTTTGAATAAGAGAGCTGTGCAGTTGGGAATTACCTAACCATGAAGTCAGCTGGCTCTGAGCCTCTGTGGCATTGACAGCCATGCCAGCCCCTCAGGGCTTTGCTGGGGGAGGAATCAGGTCATCCTGGCTCTCTGGGGAACCCCAAACCAGACTCTGGGACATCATCTGTGAGCCTTCATAACCAAGTAAGATAAGCCTTACCACCTGCAGTAAGTGCCTTGTTTGGTTAATGGAATAGATTCCAAAAGAGCTGCTTCTGAAAATACCCAGACTGTAGTTCTTCTGGAAGTCGAAAGTTGGGCAGTACTGTAATAGAGTAGTCAATACTTGCCTTATGTTAATGGATTCCTATTTATTTATTTATAGCATGAAAGAGAACAACTTCTAAACAAAAATGAGCAAAATGAGCAGGTACCCTCTGACTGCCTTACTTACTGCACCTTATTTATTTCATTTATTTATTGACAAGTAAAACTTGTTACATAACAAGCTGTTTTGATGAGTCTAGGTTGTGGATGTCTAATACGGATTGCTTTAAAAGAAGCATGGTGCTCTTCCTGTTTTTACCTCGATACTGCCTTGTTTTCATAAGAACAGGCAGGTGGTTATGCTTCTCCTTTTTGCTAGCATACAGGCTCTGAAAGCTGAAGTGATCTTTCTGAGGTTATCAGCTGACTGGCAGCAGCCTGGATTTGAACCCTGGTCCAGGGCTGTCTTGGCTCCTGGTACTTTTTGGGGCCTGGTCCTCCTGTCTGTTCTCTTCCTCCTTATGCTCCCAGAGGGCCATGCTGCCAAGGGCTATGCTACAGGAAGGGTGCCTAGGCCCCTAGCTATACTTTCCCTCTCTTTCTGGCTATTCTTGCCACCCCTGCCCCTTACCCCACAGCATCACCCTCTGCACCTGAGACCACTGACCAGGGCACCTCTGCTACCTTGTCTCTTAAAAGACCCATTTGGGGTGAACCAAGAAGTCTTAGAACATTCAGCAGGACAAGTAGAGAACAGGGGGCCATAGGAAACTTGGACCCTGTGGAAGGCACAGCCAGCATGGCTGCTGAGACCCTGTCTAGTTGTGACTTTCCTCTCTGCTTTTCCCCTATTTACTGTATGATCACAGGTATATCACATGCCCTCCATGAACCTTCGTTTCCTTGTGTTTAACTTAATACTTAGGTTAGAGATTTATAATAAGGATCAGATGAGCAATTAGAAATAACTGCCACTGGGAGACATTTCTTCTGTAATTGGCTCTTCAGGTTCTGCTTTGTGAGGTTTCTGAATTGCTAATCAAAGTTACCCCAAATTTTGAGATCTGTGGTAATTTCAGGCTGGGCCTTTCAGTCCCTTTTTCTTGTCTCCTGGTCTTCCTCTTATTCAGGACCCCACACTGTCCAATGGCAGCTACTCTGATGCTTGACTTTGGTGAACCCCTGACCCTTGGGGATCTTGCTGTGGTTTCCTGGATGGGTTGATAAGTGCTCTCCTGCAGTCTTCAGGTGGCCATAGCTAACTCTGGGCCACACTCACAGAACATAGAATACACTATCAGAATACCTGACTGTGAAACCTAACCAACCACTCCTTAGCTGGGTGACTTTTAGGAAACCATTTCTCCTCTGTAAGAATCATTTCCTCACTTGTTAAATAGGTATAGTA
Organism: Callospermophilus lateralis; assembly: GCF_048772815.1. Classification (NCBI taxonomy): domain Eukaryota; kingdom Metazoa; phylum Chordata; class Mammalia; order Rodentia; family Sciuridae; genus Callospermophilus; species Callospermophilus lateralis. The sequence goes on from NW_027514360.1 coordinate 901,221, forward strand.
CCACCAACGTCACAGCAGAGATTGTAGAAAACAAATGACATAATGAATGTGGTATTGCCTTATAAACTGTCATATGTTTTGCACAGGAAGGAGATGGTAGTATTTGATTCCAAGGCTCTAGAATCCAAGTTGTTGCTTGTGAGCTCACTGTTCTGATCTGTGACCACTCTGTTATCTTCTTCTGCCTTTGGAGGACCATGACTTCTTTGCCTTGAGCTCTTGGCCAGTGTCTGGGCCCAACCTCCTGAAGTGGTCATGTTGTAAATTATGCTGATTCCCATGATAATTACAGTAGTGCTACATGGCCACATGTTGCTACTAATAATAATTGCTACTTGAATGTCACTTTGTCTCTAGGCACTGGAGATATAGAGTTAAATAGCAGTAATGGCTAAAGATTTTACATTGCTCTATGGAGTACTTCTCAGAAGACTTGCCTTTTGCTCCCAAGGAGCTCACAGTTGGGGAGAGCCCCAAAAGCTGATATAGTCTGTTTGAGGTGAAAAGTCTCTTGATAGAGACTGTCACATGAGAACAGAGAGAAGACTTTGTATCAGCTGGGACGTGGGGATCTGTTCTGGGAACTTCCTGGAGGGCAGAATCTCCATTCTTCTGAAGGACAAGTGGGTGTTGGCAAGACCAGTGATAGCAGGGTGGGAGGAAGGGGCAGGAGCAGGAGGAGGGGGAGGTGGTGGCCATTCCAGGCAGAATGGCTGCAGGAGCCACTGGTTCCTGGTAAACCTCTTGTTTCTCCCATATCTTTGTTCTCTGTTTACACAAGAGCCTCAGAGTATAAGAAGTACAGAGAGAAGGGGAAATAAAGTAAAAGAAGAGGAAGCAAGAGGCTAAATAACTGTGTTGTAAATCAGGAACAATTCCTTAGCAAAATTTTGTTCCTTCTCCCTTGAATACCAAGGGAGCCCTGCAAGATGCCCTTTGTCCGTCTCCCCACTGTTTTGGCCTAATAATGCATCCCACCCACCAGAGCAAAGCAGCTTCACTCCAGCAATAACAGGGAGCCCCTTAATTGCTCATTTTCTTACAGGAAGCTGTCACTAGCTTCATATTGTTTGTGTCCAGGCCCTGTAGACTGTGAGGGTGGTGTCTAGCAGGGCAGTAGTTTTCTATCAGGGGTGACTTGTCCAACAAGTCTTGCTGAAGTGTCCCACTCTTGAAGACTGGGGAGCTCTCCAGTGGGGATGGATGTGCTCCCAGAAGACTCTGAGATGGGACTGTAGTCTCATGAACAAAGGAGGAAATGGAACTCTTGTAAAAAGTGTTTTAGGTCTGTAAGTCCGTAGCCAAAAAACTTTCCTCAAGGATCTTCCTGTCTGTAGAAGTGGCAGTCAATCTTAGATCTATAGGCTCTTGTGTTTGCAGGTGTTTGGGCTTGTAACTCAGGTTTGTAGGAGTTCTTTTCATGTTCTTCAGCCATTATTACCTTGGCTATTAGTGACTCTTCAGCTTCCAAGGGGATGGAAATGGCTTGTCCTGCCTCTTTTCCACGCCCCTGTCTTTAGTGCAAGGTTCCACTTGCTTTCTCCCACTGGTCCATCTCTTGAACACAGGGCTTCTCCCCTCCACACAGTCAGCCTTCTGAGGTCTCTCCTTGCCCATGTCCTTGGAAATCTCCCTCTTATACTCATCCATTCTCTTCCTGCTATCTTCAGTTACTTTTTACTTGCTACTTCCTACCTAGGTGTTGACTTTCAAGCTCCTTGACCACTCTTAAAGTGGTTTATCTGCAGACACTCCCGTCTTCACATTCTTTTCTAGTTTCAGCTCTGCCTCCCCTCAGCCTGCCCCTGCCAGTAGATCTTCATGGCATCCCTTTGGAGAGAGAAAACATTTAACAGAAAAAAAAAGGAAACGAGGTAGAGGGCAGTAAAGGTTTGGGCAAAGTGAGTGTTTTCCTGGCATTGCTTCCTACTCAGTCAGCTTGTCATCCCTGGGTTTTCTGAAGTGAGTGCCTCATCCCTGGATTGAGTTTCTAAAGGCTCTATAAGAAGTGAGTGCTGTGAGGCTATATAGCACTGGGATTTCTTAATCCAGTGGGAGCTGAAGGCAGGAAGGCAGATACCAACTTAGCCACTTTCTGCCTGAAGGAACCTGGGCAGGTTGTTTGATTTTTCTCTACCTCAGTTTGTCTGTTGTAAAATGCAAATAATGGTACCTTCATGGTACAATTGTTAACAAAATTAAAAAGATACAGGGATTTGCTCAGCATATAACTATTGAATGAGTGTTGGCTAATATTATTGTTGCACTAGAGAAGAGGCTTCTAAGAAAACTGACTGACCTTTTTTGATGTCTTTAGTGCTGCAAGATTAGGCTGTATTGAGCCATCCAGGAAATGCCTTCCCTGATGCTCTTTTCAGCCCAGGTTTTTGATGTTATAGATGCTTTCTGGTGCAGTAACGTATAATTCCTGGATCCTCCATCAGCAATAGAGACTTATTTTTCAGTATGATATGCTATCGCACATAACTCTAAATTGAATTTAGGAGTGGTATTGACTAGTACTTAAGAAAAATATTATTAACAAGTACTTAATAAGGCCCTTAGCATGCTCCTGCCTCTATCTTTCCATCACTGCATAAAGAAAGGCAGCAATTTGTGGTATCAGAATGTCAGCAACATCCCATTCCTGTTGCTTCAGACAGAATAATTCCATCACCTCAGCAAGATTGGCCTCTTATTTGTCTTAGAGTCAAGAATCAAGAAACTTCTGAGAGAAGAGAACTGAGCACTGATAAAGGCAGATCATTATTGGCTTGAATTAATTCATGGAGAACACAAAGCCCAGAAATAAACCCACACATATCTGGTCAACTGTTTTTCAGCAAGGTGCCAAGGTAACTCAATGGGGGAAAGGAAAGTCTCTTTGACACATAGTCCTGGACCAACTGGATAGCCATATGGACAAAAAAGGACATTAACTCTTATACAAAAGTATAAGCCTTAATGTAAAACCTAAAGCTGTAAAATATCTATTAAAAAAGAGAGAAAATTGGTACAATACTGAGCTAGGCAAAAGTTTCTTAGATATGGCCCCCAAAGCATGAACATAAACAAAACAATGAAAATTGTACTTCTTAAAAATCAGAAATCTTTGTTCTTCCAAAATACCAGGAAGAAGATAACAAGGTAGCACAAACAACATATATGTCTATGGAGAACCACTTTATAAGAAGATAACTAACCAATAAGAAAATTGGAAAAATAGGTAAACAAATAGTTCATAAGAATAGACACATGAATGTCTAATAAGCCATATAAACATGTTCAACATTATTAGTCATCATGGAATTACAAATTAAAAATGTATTCAGAATATCTAAAACAAAACAAAACAAAAATTCCCAGAGACCAAATATGTGTGGGGCATCTAGACTTCTCAGAAACTGATAAGAGATTAAAATGGTACATCCAGTTTGGAAAACAATTCAGATTTTTCTTTAAAAGCTAACCATTTTCTGCCTGGCCTAGTCATCCCATCTTTAGGTATTTATGCAAGTGAAATGAAAATATATCTGCACAAAGACTACACAGATGTGTGTTGTAGTTTTATTTATGTCAAAAGTTGGAAACGACCTAGAGGTTTATCAACAGGTGGATGGACAAGCCAGTTGCAGTATATTTGTACCATGGGCTACTTGGCAATAAAAAGGCACTACTATTGAATGAATCAGCACAGGTGAATCTCAAAATAATTAATGAGGGTATCCAGGCAAGCAAAAAAGTAAATACTATGTGACTCCATTTATTTAAAACAATTATCAATAATCTCAAAAAATTTGGGAATGAATCTGAAGAGGTAAAAGACCTCTACAATGAAAATTATAGAACAATGAAGAAAGAAATTGTAGAAGACACTAGAAGATGGGAAGACTTTCCATGTTCTTGGATAGGCAGAATTAATATTATCAAAATGGCTGTATTACCAAAAGTAAGCTACAGAATCAATGCAATATCAGAATACCAATGACAATGTCATTCTTCACAAAACTAGCATAAATAAGTCCTAAAAATCATATGGAAGAATAAAAAACCCAGAATAGCCAAAGCAAGCCTGAGTAATAAGAACTATGCTGGGGACATCACAATACCTAATCTCAAATTAAGCTACAAAACTGTGGTCACAGAAATAGTGTGGTACTGGAATTAACACAGACCCAAAGACAGTGGCATAAAAAGGAAGACACAGAGACAAAGCCATATAAGCACAGTCATCTTATCCTTGACAAGGGTGCCAAAAAGATACGTAGGAGAATATAGCCTTTTTAGCAAATATGCTGGGCAAACTGGATATTCATATGTAGAAGAGTGAAACTAGATCTCTTTCTCTCACTCTGCCTAAAAGTCAACTCTATGGATCAAAGACCTAGGAATTAGACCAAAAACACTAACTGCTAGAAGAAAATATAGGGTCAAGATTCCAAAATATTGGCACTGACACCAACTTCCTTAACAAAACCCCTAAAGCTCAAGAAATAAAACCAAAAATCAATAAGTGGGATGGCATCAAATTTAAAAGCTTCTGCACAATAAAGGAAACAATAAGGAAGTGAAGAAAAAGACAATAGAATGAGAGAGAATCTTTACTACTCTTCCTACAGGGGATTAATATATTAAGAACTCTTAATATATTAAGAACTCAAAAAACTTAATACCAAAAAAAGAAAAAAATCCCAGAATATCCAATCAATAGTTGGGCAAATGAGCAGAAGAAATACAAATGACCAACAAACATGAAAAAATGTTCAACATCCTTAGCAGGGAAATGCAAATCAAAACTATACTGAGATTTCATCTCCATTTAGAATAACAATCACTGAGAATACAAATAATAATAAATGCTGGTGAAGGTATAGAGGAAAAATGGTACATTTATATATTGTTGGTGGGACCAATTAGTACAACCATTCTGGAAAACACTATAGAGATTCCTCTGAAGACTAGGAATGAACCACCATGTATTTCCCAGCCATCTCAGTCCTTGGTATTTATCCCAATGAATACTGTAATAATACCTTCATACCCATGCTTATATCAGCACAATTCCCAAGAGCCAAGTTGTGGAACCAACATAGGTGCCTTTCAACAGATGAATGGATAAACAAAATATGGTATGTAAACACAATGGAATTTTACTCAGCCATAAAATAGAATGAAATTATGTCATCTGCTGGTAAATGGAACTAGAAAACATCATGCTAAGTGAAATAAGCCAGAGTCGGAAAGTCAAGGATGGAATGTTTTCTCTTATGAGAGAGAGAGAGAGAGAGAGAGAGAGAGAGAGAGAGAGAGAGAGAGAATAAGAAAAAGGAATAAAACAATAATAGAAAGCAAATTAGTAGAAAAAGTGGATGGGGAAAGCAAAGAAAAGTCACTGAGGAAGGAGAGTGAACAAGTTAGCTGCATTATGAATATAGTATAATAATCTCACTAGTATGGATAAATATGCACCAGCAAAAAAATTTAGATACAAGTTTATCTGTATGACAGAAAGCAGATAGCAGTTGTCTGAGGATATAGGTAGAGTGAGGGAGGAATTATTAAGGAATCACAAGGATACTTTAGGAGTGATAGAAATATTTGGTTTGGGCCATAAGTTTACAGGTATAAAATATGTTAATGTTGATCAAAGCATACACTTTAAATACATTCAGTTCAAGTACATCCGGGGGCTGTGCCTGGCCCCAAAGAACCTTATGTTGCTAAGCCAGATAGGAATCCTGTGGAGAGTCCTATATTTGCTGTGAAGGAAGGTTTTATTTTCCTGAGTGTGAGCTGAACATTTAGTACCTGGGATGTTGACAGCACTGTTAAGTTATATTACAAAAAGATAATATAAGAAGACAAAGTGTACAATTAGAGGGGCAAATGTAAATAGTAGGCTAAATATAATAGCTGTCACCAGAGGCAGATATTAAGAGGAGCTTTTGTGAAAACATGACTGATCCACCCAGTTGCCAGAAACACCCATGAAGTGTCTGTGGGTGGTTCAGGCTCCTGAGGCCATTAACCCTAGTAAACCTCTAGAAGCATGGGCAGTTAATCCTTTTGGTCTCTTGCGTACAATATGTTCATCAGTTAAGTGTTACCTAGCACATGACTGTATAGGAGTCTGATTGATTGGTTCTTTTCCTCTCTCTAGAAAGCTTGGATTCTAATCAGAATATGTTGTCTGTTATACCTCTTTGTATTTTCCACCTCAAAAAAGTGTCTTTTTTAAACATTTTGTTTGATGTCCCATTAGACCTTCATGATGTTTCTGAAGTAGACAGAGGCGTTAGACCCACCGCCATTTTATAACAAGGAAGCAAATCCTCAGATAAAGAAAGAAAACATCTCGGTCTAGACTACATAATACCAGTGTCAGAGATACATGGCAGGTGGGATTAGATCTCTTGATAAATAGTTGAGGGTTCTTTCTGGTCTACAAATTGCCCTCCTGTATTACCACAGAATTTGAGCCTTCATGAAAAGCTTTTACCACTGTTTTCCAATGGAGGAAATACGGCCTAGACACTTAGTCTCACAGAAGATTCTGAATACATTACAAGCCCAGGACTTTCCTACATTCTACTCTATGGGAATGAGCCCCCTGAACCCTCCTGTTTACAGTAGCTATGGTGGTTCTGCCTTGGCTGGTACCATGAAGATCCATCTTAGGGGGCTTCAGGGATAGGGGAACAAAATGGAGGAGGGAGTCTTGTCCTCCTGCCTCTAAGTTTGCACAAAGCATGGGTGTGAAAGTATCATTACAATATTCACTCTGCTCCCTCTCTTCGCCCCCAGCCTATAGTAGGGGCATCTGTGTATTTAAGGAGAGGAGTGTTTATCCAAGATGGGTGTTGCTGTATGAAGGTTGAGTAGTTTGCTATTCAAATACCTCTGCACTTGACCTTGGGAAACTTCTTTAATCTCTTGGTACTTTTTTTCCCATCTGGAATGTGAGAACAAACTAATGTAGCACTTTTTTTCCCCCTCTGTGTGAGGTTTTGAGAGTGCATTCTTTCGGAGAAGAAAAAGAAATTATTTCAAAGGGTATTTATTTAACAGTTTAATGTAAATGTTTTTTTTTATTCACTTCTCTAAATATAATGAAGAACACCATCCTCATAATAGTTCTAGACTTTTTGTTCATTGTTTGGATAGTGAAGAAATCATAGTGAATGCTTTTTTTATTTCCCAAACTCAGACTAAAATATGCCTGTGTATATGGTGCACACAATACATCCTAGCACAGCACAGTGGTGGAGAATAGGTTCTTCCCCGTGACAAGGGCTCCTCCTATAAGTGACTTGCACTCCATCCTCCTTTCTTCTGTTACTTTGGAATGTTCTGCCTGGTGATCAACATGTAAATATTTGTTACTGGGTCGATAGGGAAACACTGGATATGTTTTGGAGATATTTGTTTTGAAGCACTCAAGTAGAATTTCTTAAGCCTTGAATAATCCTCTTAAAGTGAGCTTTTTAATCATTCTGGTTCCTTGGGGGGGGGCGGGGATAAAGAAATTCTGAGACCAGCATGGCTAAATATAGCCTCTTTTCCCCCAAGAACTTTTCCAAGTACAGGTTGAACAGGAAACCAGGGTGTCTGTGGGTGCTTGTGAAGGTGAGCTGTGTGAGGAGGGGTCTCCATCCTCTTTATTTTCTGGAAAGTTGACTGTTTGAAAGAGGTGGATTGTCTCCAGGGAAGGTTAGAAGAGGAAACAGCCTTGAGGAGCCGGGTGTTTGACAGTTCTCCTTTCCGCTGGGTGAAGCAAGCAGCCCTGGTAAAGTTAGCCTTGCCCTTTGTTAGGGCTTGAGCATCCAGCTGTTGCCTGGTGAGCCGCACGATCACATGAACCACTTCCTTGCTATAAATATATATCTCCCATGATTCTTTTTTCTCTGCTTGAACCTGACAGATATACCAGAAATTACTGCCCTGAAGTATTTTGTTTGCTTTTAATTTTTTTCCTTGTTTGACATGTATGTGATTTAAATAGCTGATTGTTCTTCAAGGCTCATATTAAAAAAAAAAAAAAAACCCTCTTCAGGGCAACCACTTAAAACTTTTCAACCTCCACATCCCTTGTTTTAATTTTTAAATTATTTTAATTTTTGCCATAGTGGGGATTGAGCTCAGGGCTTCACCTGTGCTAGGCAAGCTGTCTACCACTAAGCCTTTAACCCTAGCTCCTTCAACCTCTGAATTTCTCAGCAACATGTAGGTGTTTCTGCTTCTTGATTTTTCAGTTATAAGCACGATTTATTGACTATCTACTCTGGCTGACCCCTATTGCCTAATTATTCCATCCTCCTGGTATATTTAGATTATATCAGCATTCAATATTGTTATTATGACTATAAATATTATTCATAGCTGAGCTCCTAAGTCTTTTATTCGTTTCTTGCATTCTGTTTTGTGTTTCCTGGTACTAATAAATAAGTATGTGATATAAATGGGTGTTCCTGAGCTGGGCATGTTCCAATCAACTCCATGGTTGTCATCTTGGGATCCCATCCATTCCAATCCTGGGGATTCATTTTACTTTTCTCTTGGGATGTGTCTCACTCAATCCTGTGTTATTGTCTTTCATGATTTACTCCCTTGTTTTGGAGGAACATACCCTCTGGTAGCTTCCTGGGAACAGATACAAGAAAACAATTTTTTTAATTCAACTTTGAATATCTGAAAATGTCTGTTCTCATATTTTATGTAGAAGTTTGGATGGAAATGAGTTTATTCTTAGAATTTTAACGTCTTTCATATGTTGTTGTTTCATTTCCACTGTGGCTTTAGCGATGTCTAATGCTATTTCAATAACTAATACTTTATTTCAAACAAAACCCAGCTGGTTTTTTTGATGCTTTTATTGAATTGTTTATTTCTGTTGTTTTTAAATTCTAAGAAATTTATTTTGTGTTTATTCTTTTTTAAAATAGTATTTGCAAAATAATATTAAAAATATTTTAAATTTTCCTGATATTTAGAATATCACCTATATCTGATGATGTTTAATGATAATATTTTAAAACATTTTCTTCTCCTGGATATCACTTTACCTAGTGACATTTTTCTATTTGTTTTGGTCTCTTTTTTTTCCATATTAGATGACTTCCCAAATTCTAGGAATTATTGGAAATGGATGAATATATGTGTGTGTGTGTGTATATATATATATATATATATATATATATATATATATATATATATATATATATTGTGTGTTATTCCATTCTCTTAATATATTTAGATTATTATTTTGATTATATTATTATTTGATTATATTGTGTGTGTATGGGTGATGCTTTTTAAATGTGATCTTAATTGTAGGGCAGGGTTTTTAAGCTGGCATTTGGATTTGGATGGAATTTAGACATATGTGAATTTGAATAGAGAAGAAAATGTCTTTACTTTCATTTAACCTCTTGGAAATTTAGCAATATCTTCAGTCCTAAAACTAGACAATAAAACACAGTAATATACTAGAGCATTATTATTTGTCACTAATAAATTATGAATCTTCATCTGAAATTAGTTTCGGTGGATATCTCAAAATATTTGTGCTGGTTATAACTCAAAATTACGAACTTATTAGATCTGCTATTAGATTTTACAATTTAACACATCTAGAAATACTTAGTTACTAAGGCACAATTTTTTATGTTTTATTAACTGTATGTTAATATAATTGGTTTTCTTTGAGAATCTATGTATTTTATACTCTCAGTTATTTTTATTTTTATTTATTTATTATTTATTTATTTTATTTATTTATTATTGTTTTTTTGTTGTTGTTCTCTCAAGTTAGAGGAATCCCCTGGGCAGCAGGTCCCCTGGTCCCCCTCTATACCAGGCAGTAACCTTACCCTCAGCTGAACCTAATATGTCCTGTGTGGGGGTGAGCAGAGAGTAGGGGACTGGGTAGGGGTGGGGGTTGTCTTTCTTTTTCTCTCTGTGATGAGTGTACTCTCTCCTCTACTGAGACCAGCATGAATATACCCTGAGTAGTGGTGGAGCAGGTCTGGGCTTCTTAAGATTTTGTCAATAAATCCTTTGGCTTTTAGTACCTTCCTCATTTAGGGAATGACTTGTGGCATCCCTTCCTGAGCCTCAGGGAATTTGGGGGTATGCTTTGACATGGTGCTTCTTGACCACCCCTCTCTGCCCCGCTCCATGAAGGCAGCTACCACTCTTGCTATCTACCTTCCTGCCTCACATAATTTTGTGGCTGTTGTCCTTCTCTTGTTTTCTTTGTCCTTGTGAGTTCATCCCTTAAAAAAAAATCAAAAGCAACCAACCAAACAAACAAACAACAAACACTGCTATCATTTAATCGACTTGCAAAAGCTGAATGCACATGCACTTTCAAATGTTCTAACGTTGTAGATTGAGTTTCTTTTATTTAGCTAAAACTGAAATTCAGCCCTGATGGCCATTTTAGAGAAAAAAAAAAAAAAAAAAACATTCTTTTTTTTTTTTTTTTTTTTTTTTTTTTTTAAGGTTTAAAGGGCAGTGGATTTTAGATTGGGTAGATAGGGCTTTAAATGCCTTCAACATCCCTGGCTAGCTGTGGGACCTGACCCTGGAGAAGATTGCTGAACCGCTCTGTTTAAGGTCCACCATTTCCACCTAACAGGGATCTTGTGATGGTTAGATAAAAATAAAATTGAATTGTGCATTGAGCATTTGGAAAAGAGCCCCATTTGTAACGGGAATTAACAGATGGCATTATCTTGTTACTACTGTTATTTAAGGAATTCTCTAGTTTGATACTGGGGCATCCACGTGGTGTTCGTACCAACAGCCAGGAGGTTCCACTTTGTCGAAGAGCAGAGTTATTCAGGGATGGCAGTGCCTCTGTGTTAATGAGGGCTTTGCTGAGGGGATGTCATGGTTTCAGTGAACTCCAAAGGTAACACTTGCTTTAAATACCTATGGTCATTTAAAGGGGAGGAAGGTGGGATCACCAGCGTGGCTCTTCTCAGATTTGCTGGCCACATTCAGGGATCAGCGCACTCACCTCAGAGACTCTTGCAGTACTTATCCTGAATTAGAAAACAGCAATCTGACAAATGCCGTATTTGACAGAAGTCAGGCTGCATCTTGGAGTAGCAGCCATGTGCCTCAAGGTGCCCTCCATGTCCCTGGCCAGTCAGGGCATGGCTGACAGTGCTGCACCCTTCCTTGTGGCTTCCCATGACCTTACCATCAACCTCAGCTTTGTGGTGCCCGGGGAGCTGGCATCTTCTCCTTTCCTGACACTGTGCAGGGCCTCACCTCTCAGGTTAGCCAGCTGGCCAGGAGAGACATGGGTCTGGGGCTCCCCAGTATGCCCATTATCACCCCCCCAGTGACCAGTCTGCATACCTGCTTGTCAAAGCATCAGTGCTTGCCATTCCCTTCATCCAAATGGTCTGATGCTAATTCAAAATTTTGAAGTCATTGAATATGAGTCCATTGCAATTTGTCAATATAATTTAATAACCAGGGGAAATTGGGGGCTGGTGCTTGGTATAATTTTTTCTACATCTGCCAGCTTTTCTCATGAATGGGGGTGGGGCAGGGGGGTGATGAAAAGATGCGTGGACGAGAGTGACTGTTTTAATTTCACCTGGGGCTGTAAATCAATATTCATTTATTATTCAGCCAGCACTAGCATTTCCCTGGATGATACTCAAGCACATGTAGTGTCAGGATGGTTTGAAATTTGTTCTCATTAGGAAGGTAAAGGATGCCTTTTTGCAGGCATAAGCAAGTGAGTCCTCTGAACTACCCACCTGCTGTCTCACAGCTTATGAAAAGAAACATGTGGGTGTGTGGATGAAAGGCCTGTTGTTTTTTCATTCTTGGTCTCTTTCTGGTGTCAGAGGCCACAGTTCATTGTGATCTGGAATTGCAACTTAAGCTCAACATAGGAGGTGACAACTGGTACTGATGGGGGGTGGGATCTATCCAAGGTTTTCCAGTGAATAATACCATGAATACAAATGTTTTGAGATGAGGCTGTATGGGAAGATGAGAGTGGAAGCCAGTAGGACAGAGAAACTTGGCGTTACTATGTTAGAAACTAATGCAGACTGACAACTGCTGGAAACAAAGACCAGCTGCTCTGCATGAGGATGATAATGGATGAGAAGATGAATCAGCTTTACAGATATTAACTCACACGCCCACCTCTTTTTGGGTGTAGAGGGTATTGGGTGGGAGTGATGGCCAGAGCAGGTTGGAAAGGGGAGAGGGATTGCACTGAGATGTCCTGAGAGCTGAGGTCTTCCTCAGTGATTGGACTGGCCCTTTTAGAGACTGCTGTAGGCCCAGATGGGAGGTTGTTCTAGCAGATTCTCCACCTCCTGACATTTTACTCTGATCTTTTGACCTGAAGGTACATCTCTTCTAAAGGCAGATGGTCTCCCAAATCAGGGGAAATGATTAGACACTATCAGCCTCCCTCCTATTTCATTTTCTGCTCCTGGCATCAATGATTGCCCAACTCCATTGGGAACCTAAATAATAAAGGCCCCGTGTCAGTAGAAGGCATTTAGATTGAATTATGAGAAGCCTTTCATGGGGAGGGCTGTGAAACAAATCACTAGAGTTAGACCCCAGGACCACACAGAACAAACCATTGATACCTGCACCATCATGGATGAATTTCAGAACATGTTCCTAAAGAAGCCAAATTTAAAAAAAAAACTAATACATACCTTCTGGAGAAATGAACCCATGGTTATTGAAGTCAGAAAGTGGTTGCAGAAGGCTGAGAAGGAATGAGGGAACCATCTGTGGTGCTGTTCTGTCAGGATGAGGTTAGCCCTGTGGTTTGCTGAATTTAAGGACCTACCTTGTTTGCTACTTTTTGGCCATTTCCCAGGTCATGATCACTAACTGCTCCTGTCCTGCTCTTTTCTGTACCTCTCTCTAGCTACTTACTGCTTTGCTTTGCTTTATGTCAAGTTCTGAGGGAAGCCCAGCTTGTTTCTGTATTAGCACTATCCAATGTGACCTTCAGTGACAATAGAAAAGTTCTAGAACTGCACTCTGACATGATAGCCCAGAGCCATGATAAATATTTGAATGTGATTAGTCAAATGAGGAACTGAGTTTTCAGTTGCATTAATTTTTCATTCTAGTTAATTTTAAATTTAAGCACACATCTAGTTCATTTTAAATTCAAGCATACTTTTTAAAAATCAGAGTATGAAGGGGGTTTATGCTTCTCCCTGAGAAGCTGATATTTGAGCAGAAAAAGTTAGCAGAGGCAAGGTAGTAAGCCATGTAGATGTATAGAGACTCCAGAGACAGGGAATATAACACATGCAAAGGCCCTGAGGTAGGAGCATGCCAGTCATTATTGAGGATCAGGGAAGAGACCAGGATAGCTGAAGCAGAATAAATGAAGGGCATAGTGATAAGACACAAAGGACACCCAGTCAGATTGATTGTGTTTGACTATTCTGTGAAAAACTGGAAAATATATCATCCTATTGTTGTATAACAGGTCATGGGAACTCTTCAGCAGCTCACTAGACTGCATATGGGACAGTGCATAGGTCATGTGTCTTCCATCTTCCAGGAGAAAAGCTGACAGAGGCCCTGGTCTGGCTGACCAAGGTCTCCTGAGCTAGCTTACAACAACAAATACCACACATCAGCACAAGAATCCTCACCCAGATCAGGTTTTGTCAGCTCTCCCCTAATTGCCTTTGAGTTCTAAAATTAGCCTCTGGTTCTCACCACATTCCAGCCTGGGCTAAGAGAACTGGAAAGGATGGATACTGTCAGGCTTCACAGCAGAGCTGGAGAGGACAGGATCCTTGACTTGGAATATGGCCCTGACATCATATATCTCTTTGTTTCTGGGGAGACATGGTCTCTTTTAAAGGTTTAGTTTCCTAATTGAAGCATCAATTAGATGCTTCCTAAGCCCTTTCCCCACTTTAATCTTTTTTTTTAATTGGTTGTTCAAAACATTACACAGCTCTTGACATATCATATTTCATACATTAGATTCAAGTGGATTATGAACTCCCATTTTTACCCCAAATACAGATTGCAGAATCACATCGGTTACACATCCACATTTTTACATAATGCCCTATTAGTAACTGTTGTATTCTGCTACCTTTCCTATCCTCTACTATCCCCCCTCCCCTCCCCTCCCCTCCCCTCCCATCTTCTCTCTCTACCCCATCTACTGTAATTCATTTCCCTCCTTGTTTATTTTCCCCTTCCCCTCACAACCTCTTATATGTAATTTTGTATAACATTGAGGGTCTCCTTCCATTTCCATGCAATTTCCCTTTTCTCTCCCTTTCCCTCCCACCTCATGTCTCTGTTTAATGTTAATCTTTTCTTCCTGCTCTTCCTCCCTGCTCTGTTCTTAGTTGCTCTCATTATATCAAATAAGACATTTGGTATTATTTTTTAGGGATTGGCTAGCTTCACTAAGCATAATCTGCTCTAGTGCCATATATTTCCCTGCAAATTCCATGATTTTGTCATTTTTTAGTGCAGAGTAATACTCCATTTTGTATAAATGCCACATTTTTTTTATCCATTCATCTATTGAAGGGCATCTAGGTTGTTACACAGTCTAGATATTGTGAATTGTGCTGCTATGAACATTGTTGTAACAGTGTCCCTATAGCATGCTCTTTTAAGGTCTTCAGGGAATAGTCCAAGAAGGGGAATAGCTGGGTCAAATGGTGGTTCCATTTCCAGCTTTCCAAGGAATCTCCATACTGCTTTTCAAATTGGCCCCACCAATTTGCAGTCCCACCAGCAGTGTACAAGAGTACCCTTTTCCCCACATCCTCGCCAGCACTTGTTGTTTGACTTCATAATGGCTGCCAATCTTACTGGAGTGAGATGGTATCTTAGGGTGGTTTTGATTTGCATTTCTCTTCTTATGTGATTTTAAGATCGCCCTTTGTTTATGCAGAAGCTATACTCTTCCTTGTTTGGTGGTAGTCAGATTCAGAGTCCCAGAAGTGTGTCTCTGTGACTTATTCTCCAAGGTAAGACAGAATTATTCTTGACATAGACCAAAGATTTTGGGATGTGAAAATTTTTTTACCACTGGGGTCTGTCAGGTTCTTGGTATTCCTTTATGAACAATTTATTCCATCAGGATAGGGTGTTGTTTTTCATATGGACCAATGAAGTTGGGAAATTGGAGTCCAAGCTTCATTAGTTCATAGGTGGACTTATCAGTGGACCCTGTCGCTTGCCATCTGTAAAGCAGAAAGCAGATTGGGAATAGGTGAGGTGGCTACTTCTATATCCTCATGTTTGGGTTGGGGGGACCATCTTAGAGCATTCAAGGTGTAACTGAATCCTATAAACTGAGGGGGCTCCTAAACAACAGGCATTCTCACAGTTCTGGAGGTGGGGAAGTCCAAGGTCAAGGCTCCAGTGGGTTTGGTGTTTTTGAGGGTCAATTTCCTGGTTCATAAATGGCCATCTTCTTGCTGTGTCCTCACATGGGGAAGGAGACCTTATAAGGAAGGTCTCTAATTGCATTTATCAGGGTTTTATCTGCATGACCTAGTCACCTCTCAGGTACTCTCCCTCCTTGTAACAAATTGCCTTGGGTATTAGGCTTCAACATAGAAAGTCCTTCCTTCCTTTCTTCCTTCCTTCTTTCCTTCCTTCTTTCCTTCCTTCCTTCCTTCCTTCCTTCCTTCCTTCCTTCCTTCCTTCCTTCCTTCCTTCCTTCCTTCTTTCCTTCTTTCCTTCCTTCCTTCCTTCCTTCCTTCCTTCCTTCCTTCCTTCCTTCCTTCCTTCCTGGTATTAAACCCAGGTCCTTGCATGTGCTAGGCAAGCACTCTACCACTAAGCCATACCCTCAGCCCTTTGCAAAATTCAATTTTGAGACAGGGTTTTTACCGAGTTGCCCATGCTGGTCTCAAACTTATGATCCTGCCCCAGTCTCTTGAGTAGTTGGGATTATAGATGTGTGCCACTGAGCCTGGTTTAAGAAATGAATTTTGGGCTTTGACTCTCTAGCAGGGACCTTGGGCTGCTGTCCACAAAGGGCATGGGGAGCTCAGCAGCTCTGTGATGGGCATGGGGAGGGCTGTTGCTGTCAAGCCTTGTCTGCCCATGTCTTGACTGGCAGAGAGGGGAGGGGAGGGACATGTTCATACCCAGCTCTTGTCTGGTATCTTGGGGTACAAGTGAGGCCTCTCCTTTCCCTGTCCCTATGAGCTTTTCCTGAGGTAGGTGTGCAACCTTAGAATCCTAACTTCTACTGAGCATTCGCTATGCTCTGAATGCTTATGTCCCCAAATTCATCAGTTGCAATCCTAACCTGCAGCATGATGTCACTAAGAGGTGGGACCTCTGGGAAGTGATTAGGTTGTGAGGGCAGAGCTCTTGTGAGGGCGATAGTGCTCCTTGCCCTTTCTACCACACGGCTAGAACATATGTCTCTGAGAAGAAGATGGGCCTTTATCAGACACTGAATCTGCTGCCCCCTTGGACAGTCCAGTTTCCAGAACCATGAGAGATAAATTTCTGTTGTTGATAATCCACCTAGCTTGTATGTTGTTGTAACAATCGAATGGACAAAGATAAGGATCAAGATGACAGATTACTCTATGAATAAACATTTCTACATTGGTCTTTACAAAGTATCAGATTTTGTATTATTGATTTTTTTCTATTGTTTATCCATTTTCTGTGTCATTGATTTCTTTTTCTCCTTCCTTATTTCCTGGGATTAAATCCAGGGTCTTGTTCATGCTAAGCAAATGTCTACCATTGAGCTATACCTTCAGCTCTGTTTCATTGATTTCTGCTCTTATTTTGGGATTTAGTTGACTTTCTTTTAATCCTTTCTTAGAGGGAAAGCTTAGATCATTTATTTGAGGTCTTTGAATATTTTCTTATGAACTATTTACTATAAACTTCCCTCTAAACCAATTGTTTTTGCTTTGCCCCACTAATTTTAATATGCTGTTTTTTTCTTTTACTTTAGAATATTTTATAACTTTCTAGAAAGTTGGTGCTTCCTTCTTTGAATTATGAGCTTTTAACAAATGAGTTGTTTTGTTCTATATTTCTGAATATGGTGCTATTAGGTATATGATTCTGTTGCTAATTTCTAGCTTAATTCCAATATTGTCAGAGAATATACTTCATATAATTTGAATTTTTTCATTGGCTGTGTTCTGTTTTCTGGAACAGAATGTGTTTTCCATTTATTAATATTCCATGTGCTGTTGAAACAAATGTGTATTTTTCTCTGGTAGGGAAGACGGACCCTTTGCTAGGTCAAGTTGGTCGACAGTGTTGTTGAAGTCTTCTATATGCTTACTGATTTTCTGTTTATTTACTTCATCAATTACTCAGAGTGACTCTTTAGAATCTTCATCTCTATCTAGAGGCAAGCATGCTACCACTGATGTGGCTAAGGGTTAAACAATCAATTTTGAAATTTTTCATTTTCTCTTCAGTTCTATCAGTGAGCGCTGCTGTATATATTGTCTTTTTAATAGTAGTAAGATAAACTCACTATATGGATGGCTTGGTCAAAAGGTAGATATACTTGAACTTTTCAGAGAAATTGCCAAATTGTTTACTTGATAGATTCAACCATTTTGCACTGACATCAGAGTTGTATGAGAGCCTGTTTTCCATAGTCTTGCAATAGTTTTGTTTAGGTAAAAAAATGATATCTTATTGTAGTTTTGATTTTTTCATTGCTTTTATAAGTGAGTTTGAACATCTTTCATATGTTCAAATTCATATTAATTTAAATTGTCTTTTTTGGGGGGGTGGGCGGTACTGGGTATTGAACCCATCGGGGGCACTCAACCACTGAGCCATATTCCCAACCCTTTTTTGTATTTTATTTAGAGACAGGATCTCACTGAGTTGCTAGTGCCTCGCTTTTGTTCTCCCTGTGCCCAAATGAGCCCCTGATACTGCCTTCGTCAGCGATAGGGTGGGAAAAAGTGAGGATCCTGAGGATTAACGCTGGTGTCTTGTGTCTGGAGCTGTGCTAGGTGCTGTGTGAGCTGGGGAGACCAGCTCACCATGCAGAGTCATGCCTTTCAGGTGTCTGCCCTTCAGGTGTCCTTCCCTGGACTCCAACTAGGGTTGCAACCTAGTTAAATAACCCCTATGGTTCTCATTTCATGGGAAGGACAGAAGCAGACCCAGGAGGTCTGTCACCCACCCAGACGTCATGGCATTAGTGGTATCAAGTTGACCCTAATATACAGTGTCCTATAAGACCTGGGATGAACTGTGCCCTTTCCTACCTGGGGCAGATCCAGAACTTGGGTCAAGTGTTCACCCAAGGGTGATTTTTGTGGTCTGGTGTTTTATAATGTGAAAAAGAAAATGCCTCCCTCTGCTGCAGAGTCCCGCTTTTCTTAAGAAGGAACAGCACAGAGGGGCTTGTGAGCCAGTGGAAGAATGAGTGGGCGTGGCCATATATCTGGGTTTAGATTTTCCAGCCTCTGTTGCAGTCCCTTTATGTCTCTCTGAAGGACATAGTGCTGGTCCAGGTCTTTAGGGCACAGGGCGTGACATCACTGGCATGTTCTAAAGAGCCCTCTGGATGTCTGTGGTGGAGAACAATTGAAGGAGGTGAGATGGAAGCAGGAAAGTCTCTGCAGAGATGAGACCTTGGCCCTGGGAGAGGAAAGTGGTTTAAAATGGGTAGGGCTTGGGAAAAAATGGCCATGGGGGTTTAACAAGAGAGGATACAGAGAGATGAGTGCTGTCCCAGAAGCAGTCCAAGCTATTAACCAGAAGGGGCCCCCTGGTTAGCTTGGTGGGAGTAGGTGTCTCTGGCAAAATATACAGTAGTAATTGCAGCCTCTGGCTAATTGTATTGTCTGGGATCTGGGCTTTACTCATTTGTTGATTAGCAGAACTAGAGAGCAATCTGTAATTACCTCCTCTCTGTTCTTCCCTCCCTTTGGGAGGTGGGTGTGGGGAGCCATGGCTATCATTAATGTTGGGTATTTCCTGAAGGATGGGTCTGGAACACATACCCCAGGACTGCTACCCTGTCAGAGCTGAGCCCAGCACTTTCTCTCCAGGGGAAGCAAGTTGGCAAACTGCTTTCCTTGCAGGGAGAGAGGGAGGGTGGCCCTTACCTGTCACCTGGTGGGGGTCTGGATCCTGGGCTGAAGCTGTGTGAACTGGGTCAGACTGACTCTTCCAGGTCCTTTGTGACCCACACATTCTTACACCTGGAAGTGGGTCTTTAAGGAAAGGGGACTGCAGGGTGTGGATGAGGGAGACCATGGTAAGTTCCAGACTAGTTCACTCTGTGTTGTGTGGTCTTGTCTGGTTTTGTTGCTTGATATTTAGTCAATATGCATATGGTGCCTATCAGGACTAGGAGTAAAATGGGTTTGTATCCAAATCAGATGGATGAAGACTGTGAGTGGGCACCTGGGGGAAAACTCTGAACAAGAGCCCCAGCTTTGGTCCTGTCCATAGGAGCAGTTGTGGCAAGTCAGGAAACCCCTCTGACCTAGGGGCCTCTAGTGACTGTTCTTTTCCAACTCTTAACAAGAGTCTCTGATAATTTTTCAAGCATATGAAAAACTATTAGAATATTCTGCATCAAGTTAATGTGCCTAATTACAGATTCTGATCTTGTTATTAAAGCTTCTAATCAAGATGGTCCCCACCAATGTTTTGTGCCACTCTACATCGTTAGCAGAATTCTTTAAAACAGCTCTGAGGGCACAGGGCCAAGCTCAAGTGAGTGACTGTTAGAGCCTGGTGTGCTGCTGTTGGTGAGAGGGCTGGTGCCCAGGCTCTTCCCTTTGGGTGAATGGGAAGCCTCCAAGATTAAGGGATGTGGCAGCAGACATGGAATCGGTCCCCAGTTCCTGTGTGCCTGTCTCAGTGTTCTCCTGCAGGATCCTAAGATGTGAGGCTTTGTAATCACAAAACAGTGGGAAAAACAGAGCAGAGAGCAGCTCCCTCCTAGAAGATGTGGGCAAAGGAGGTGAAATCATCAGCATGAATCAGATACCTGTGGTCACACCCTGGCCCCTGGGCTGTTCTTGATGCTGGTGGCAGAGCAGGGCTGACTTGGTGGAGCTAAGTGGACATCTAGTGGCCATCTGGGGAACCTCAGGCCTCTGCATCTTTTCTAAGCATCATTGGGGTTCAAATTGTCAGGACCACAGGTGACTGGTCTAGGCAAGGGCTGGCTCCTTTACACAGGGGACAGCAAAGCTACCGTTATCCTCCACACCTTCCCTGATACTTAATTAATGCAGCTAACATTTGCACCTCTGATAAATGCCAGACTCTATTGGAATATAGATAGCAAGTTTGAAGGACAAATTTCCTGTCCTTAAGCTTAGTTTTTAGTGAAGAGAGAAAGATGGTAAAAGAAAAATGGCAAAAATAGCAAGTGGTCAAGGATTATGAGAAAATACCAGGCATGGGTGAAGAGGTAAGTAGGCACAGTAGGTAGACAAAGTACTTTAGGGGCTCTGAGTGGCTACCTGGGAAGGAGCCCCCAAATATAAGGGGTCTCAGTGAGTTCTAAGACACTGAGGGGACCAGGGTGGCTAGAGTGAAGTGAGAGAGGAGCAGTAGAGGTGGCATGGGACAGGCAGAAGGGGGCTGGTGGTGTCAGCTGTGAAAAGTTTGGGTGATATTTGAAATAGGTAATGGTTGGCTTTCCTTAGAAAGTTTTATCTTTGTCGACTTCTCCAAGTGGTTGCTGGCAGGACCATGGCTTATGGGAACTCTGGGCAGGAGGGGAGTGGGTGCAGATGAGTTTGGAGGGGGCAAGAGGTGGGGGAGATTTGAAAATGCACTGGGGAGGTAACAGCAAGACTCACCTGATGGTTGGACTTTAGGTGTGGGATAGGTCAAGAATGGGCTCTTGAATTTCTGTTCTCCTTACCTGGGAAGAGGGTGGCACTGAACACAGAGAAGGTGGTGGTTGGAGGGTGAGATGTTTAGGGGCAAGAATTGAGATGTGTGCATTTTCAGTTTGAGAAGCATGTGTGTCTGTAGCTAAAGGGAAGGGTTGTAAAAAAACAATACAACTTTTAGAGAACTGGCCTAGGAGATAGGAGGAGAGTTTAGATGGAGGGAAAGTTCAGAGGAAGAGCCCAAGTGACTCCAGTAGGCATGTGGAGGAGGAGCAGAAAAGGAAGCTGAGAAGAAATTGCTGGAGAGGAATCAGGAAAACCAGGAGATGGAGGCTGAAGAAGGCAGTTTACAGAGGGAGGGGGACTTACCTATCTATGAGGCAATATGGAGCCACGGATGATCTCAGCAAGGGTTTTATGAGCAGAATAGGAGGCACAAAAATGAAACTGGCTTAAGAAGGCAACTTTGAGCAGATTTCATAAAGGGCAATGATTCATGGAGGTTGAGGAGGAGGACATAAATGGGAATCAAGGAAGAGGTTGGGTGGGGGGCATGAATGGGGTTCACCCCAGCCATAGTGACCCAGGTGAATGGGGGGTGGGCCTTGCACAGAGAAGCTGCTGTTCCAGGTGAGTGTCAGGCTTCGTGCTGGTGAGATGAGGTATTTTTGTCTAAATCTGTGTGCTCAGCTGAGTCATCAGCTGACGCTTTGAGTGATGATAAGGTCATTTCAGTGTGTCCCAGGCCAGTCCTTGAGAGGCCCTTGCAGGCCTCAGGTTTAGCTGTCTCATTCTCACGAATGGGGAGCAGCTTCTGGAGGTCTGTCCTAGGGGCCCCTGAATAGAACTGACCCAGGCTTTGCTCAGATCATCCCTGTCCCCCACCTGCCTCCTCTCTCCTAGGAGTACAGACTGCATGAATGTATTATCTCAATTTTCTAACTTGTAGCCAGAATGAGGGCTTTTGACACATGGCTCTGTTACATGACGGGGTTGGGGGGAGGCTACCCCAGGAAGGAGGTGGAGCTTTGAGCTCCTCTCAGGGATACCATGATGGTAAAACAGGTGAGGACCCTTGTGGTTTATGTCATGGGGAAATTCCAGAAACTGCCCTAAACCATTCCCTTTCTGTGTGGCTTGTGACAACTCATAGGTAAAATGGAAGTGTGATGTTCAAGTTGTAAAAGTTGTGTTTCTTCCCTTTCTGGTTTTTATTGACATTTCTTCAGTTATGTCATCAGTTCAAAACTTTGCATTCCTCTTCTGGGATGTTAGTGCAGACGCTGGAGGGAACAGACAGCCTCAGATAGAATCCATCCCTGCCCTTCTTGCTCTAGATAACTTTGGTTTAATTCTTGAACCTCCCTTACTTAGTGATTTCATCAGTAAAGTGCATATATATACCCTCAAATTGACAAAGTTTGTATGTATCTATAACACCCAGATGGGTACCTGGCTCAGCATATGCTCAACAGATGTGTGTTTAAGTCAGGATTTGAATGTCTATTGTGTGCCAGGCATTGTCTTGGGCTCTGTGGATTCAACAGGGAACTGAGCTCCTGCTTTTCTCCTGAGGTCTGCATTCTAGTAGGTACCAATGCTGAGCCCCTCTCCCCTGCTCACTGTCTCATAGGGGCATAAGTGCTTAGAGATGAAAGCAGGTTAAGGGTGGAGACTGGGGATGGCTATCTCCAGGAAGGTCCCTGGTGACAATTGAGGAGGGACTTGAGCCATGTTGGTGTCCTAGGTGATGAGAAAGCTCTGGGCCACATCCTTTCTGCGTGTACTCCAGGATACTGAGGCAGGCTAGTGGCTAAGACAGATATCTGAGCACCACCATCCAGCATCTCTCCTCCTTTTGCAGGGTTTAACTCCCTCGTGGGTGGTGTGATGGGCTTCACCAGGAGAAGAGCCACTCTTGCCACCTGCTTCCCTAGCCAGAAAATGATAGATCAGGCTTCTCCTGATCCTGAACTGTCAAGTGGTCGGAAAAGCCCCTACCAGGGATCAGTTCTCCTAGGGGTTGGCACAGGAGGCAAAGATCGCAACAAGAGCATTAAAGTGTTTAAAACCACAAAGGGTCTCCTTTACTTTTGTCTGATGTCTTTATGATCCTTCATGACTTGGAAATAGAGACTTTCTTTCTTGTAGTAAGCCATTGTTGTAAATTGTGGCCGCCATTAGAAGATGGCGCCGGCTTCCACTGTGGCCTGTGATAAATCAAATTCCTTTGTGGAGAGTTGGCACGCTATCTCTTGCCACCCTATAAGAAAGACCCACGCGGTGGTTTAAGATTGGTACGTGGGAGGCTTTATTAGGCTGTGCTTGGGCCCTTGAAAGGAAGAAGGAAAAAGAAAGGGAGTCACTAAGAGATACTTAAATCAAGGCCTGAATAAACTGCTGAAAGAAGATTCCTGAGTTGCGTCTTCCTTGCGGGCAAGGGGTCGCGACAAGTGGTGCCGAAACCCGGGAACCAGAACTTTCAGCAGTCAGGGGTGGTGCACCAATTAGTCCCAGGTAAGGTGGGACCCGCAGGTAAAGCGGAGATCAGTCCCAGATTAATTGGGACCCGCTGTTAAAGCGGAGATTAATCCTAGGTAATTTAGGACTCGCTGTCAAGGCGGCAGCTCCTCTGTAAAGCCAGAGAGAGCATTAAATCTTATTGCAGCTGCACTGTGTACTTTTGCTCTTACTTTCACTCTTGTTTGTTGTGTGTCTTTTGTTGTGTCATGGGTGCCGTATCTTCAAGTCCGCTTCTCCTGGCCCTAGATAACCTGTTACGTTCCAAGAGCCTAAAAGTGAAACGTAGTACTTTACAGAGATTTTTACAAAAGACAGATATTGCTGCATCGTGGTTTCCGTTCTGGGGCAGCTTTACTCTGCCTAGCTGGGATAAGTTAGGCACAGACCTTGACTTTGCTTCTGAGCAGGGCATATTAGAGGGTGGGGTGATACCCCTTTGGAAGATGATTCGTAGTTGCCTCACAGATAGCAGATGTCAGGAAGCACTTACTAAAGGACAAGAAGTTTTAGAGCAATTACATGAAGAAAAATCAGAAATGGCAGGCAGTGAGGTATTTCAGGAGGGTGGGAATGTGCAGAGCGAGAAACGGGGGAGGAAACGCTTGTATCCAGATCTCAGTACACTGCGCACACTCCCATGCAAAAGTGGGTCAGAAGAGGAGGAGGATGAACAGCAGGAGCTCGGGAGACTGTCTCGGCAGCTAGGGAGTTTAACTATGGGAGAAGGAAACAAAAATAAACAGGAGCTCAAGAAAAATGATCCTCCGGACCTGCCACCGTACGGTGAGGGTGTTTCGAGGAGAGCTTTCCATGCCCAAACATGGAGGGCTGTTAATGCTGAGATGGGTCTTGCTTATCCAGTTTTCCAGGATGACAATAGGGGAAGATTCCATGAGCCCTTAGATTTCAAAATTGTGAAGACCCTGGCAGAGTCTGTGCGTACTTATGGGGTGGATGCCGCCTTCACATTAACTCAGGTGGAGAGTCTGTCTAGATACTGTATGACTCCCTCTGATTGGGCTAGCCTTGTTCGGGCTTGTGTTTCTCCAGGCAAATATTTGGACTGGAGAGCCTTTGTGCTAGAGGGTGCTGTAGAGCAGGCTGCCCAAAACTATGCGGCGGGACACCCCCATTGGGACAAGGAAATGCTTTTGGGACAAGGCAGATTTGCTAATCAACAAACAGGATACCCCCCTGAGGTATATGAACAGATCAATAACATTTGTATCCGTGCATGGAAATCACTCCCAAATAGAGGAGAAGTGTCTGGCAATTTAACAAAAATCATGCAAGGCCCCACAGAACCTTTCTCGGACTTTGTTGCTAGGATGGTGGATGCCGCAGGAAAAATTTTTGGTGACCCTGATAGAGCAATGCCCTTGATTAAACAACTTGTTTTTGAGCAATGCACCAAAGAATGTAAAGCAGCAATCACTCCTTATAAAAACAAGGGCATAGAAGCTTGGATGAAAGTGTGTAGAGAGCTTGGAGGACCTTTAACTAATGCAGGTCTTGCAGCTGCTGTCCTTCGGATTGCAAAAGGGGGCGGTCCTGGTGCCGGAACATGCTTCCATTGTGGTCAATCCGGCCATTTCAAACGTGACTGTCCCAAAAAAGGCAATTTTACTGGACCTCCTCGCGGTGGCCCTTCTAATGGCCCTTGTCAACCGGGGCTGTGTCCAAAATGCAAAAAGGGGAAGCATTGGGCAAGGGAGTGTAGATAAGTGAGGGACATCCATGGACACCCTATTTCAGCTGGGCCAAAAAACGGCCGAAGGGGCCCCCGACCCCAGGGCCCGCAAATATATGGGGCAATGGAGAATGTCACACCCGAACCCGAGACATGGCCTTCTCTGCGCCATCCCACGAGATGCGGAGAGCCACTACAGGTGCCGCGGGATTGGACCTCTGTTCCACCTCCAGACTCGTATTAACACCTAAGATGGGAGTCCAATTGGTGGAAACTGAGTTCAAAGGGCCTTTACCCCCTGGCGCTGTAGGTTTGTTAATTGGACGTGCATCCTCTATCCTACAAGGTCTTCATGTTTTCCCCGGAGTTGTAAACCCTGATACTGTAGGGGCAATAAAGGTTATGGTGGAAGCTCCAAGGGGCATTGTGTCTATCTCCTCAGGGGATCGGATTGCTCAATTGCTAATTTTGCCTAGTTTACATAATCACTTCCCTGCTGACTCAAGGTCACGGACAGGAAATCAGATTGGTACCACCGGAGGAAATTGTGCCTATTTGTCACTGGATATGAGCAATCGCCCCACTTTGGAATTAAGCATAGAAGGTAAATCTATTGTGGGATTGCTGGACACAGGAGCAGATCGTAGTATCATAGCCCTTAAGGACTGGTCTAGGGGATGGCCAGTGCAGGCTTCTGATCAATCCTTAAGAGGACTTGGATATGCCCAAGCCCCTCAAATCAGCTGTAGACATCTATCTTGGAAGGACTCGGAAGGACATGATGGTACCTTTCAGCCTTATGTACTTCATTTACCTATTTCTTTATGGGGCCGTGATTTGATGAAAGACATGGGGTTCACTCTTAGTAATGACTATTCCCCAGTGTCTCAACATATCATGCAAAATATGGGGTATAAGCCAGGTCTAGGACTAGGAAGGCACCTACAGGGACGTAAGCATCCTGTGCAAGGTCATCAAAAGCTTAACAGGTTTGGTCTGGGTTTTTCCTAGGGGCCACTGGGGCTCAAATGCCCATAACATG
Organism: Callospermophilus lateralis; assembly: GCF_048772815.1. Classification (NCBI taxonomy): domain Eukaryota; kingdom Metazoa; phylum Chordata; class Mammalia; order Rodentia; family Sciuridae; genus Callospermophilus; species Callospermophilus lateralis. The sequence goes on from NW_027514360.1 coordinate 927,346, forward strand.
GCTCACCGAGGAGCCTGTTTGGGTGCCTCAGTGGCCTCTTCCCTCGGTTAAACTGGCAGCAGCCCATGATCTAGTCAAAGAACAACTTGATTTGGGTCACATCCAACCTTCTACTTCTCCATGGAATACTCCCATATTTGTCATTAAGAAAAAATCAGGGAAGTGGCGCCTACTGCATGATCTACGAGCAGTTAATGCTCAGATGCAGCTTATGGGGCCCATTCAAAGAGGGCTGCCTCTGCTCTCCTCTGTTCCTCAAGGCTGGCATATAATTGTTATTGACATTAAAGACTGTTTCTTTTCCATTCCTTTGCATCCTAAAGATTCCCAACGTTTTGCTTTCACCCTTCCCTCATGTAATCACGAGGAACCAGATCAAAGGTTTGAGTGGGTGGTGTTGCCACAGGGGATGGCTAACAGTCCCACGATGTGCCAGATGTATGTGGGAAAGGCACTTGCACCTCTCAGACATAAGTATTCCTCCACCAAGATCATTCACTATATGGATGATGTGTTATTGGCCGCAAAATTAGAACAGACAGTTTATGAGGCTTATAAAGAACTCGTGATGCTGTTGGCTCAACATGGACTGCACATCGCACCTGAAAAGGTTCAAACGGGGGATTCTATCAGGTTTTTGGGAGCGACAATTGGGTATGACAAATTAAAACCACAAAAAATTACCATCAGGACTCAAGATCTCCGAACTTTAAATGATTTTCAAAAATTGCTGGGAGATATTAATTGGATAAGAGGATATTTACATATTCCTAATATTGTGCTCCAGCCTTTGAATGCTACTCTTAAGGGTGATCCAGATCTTGCTTCCCCTCGTAGCCTCACTACTGAGGCTAGAGCGACCCTTATAAAAGTAGAACAAGCTATACAGCAGGCCACTCTATGCAGGCTCCAGAGTGATAAGCCTTTCCAGTTATGTGTGCTTGCCACTATGCGGCAGCCTACTGGAGTACTGTGGCAAGATGGGCCTTTACTATGGATCCACCCACATGTATCCCCAGGAAAATCCTTAGAATATTATCCTGATGCTGTTGCAGCATTGGCACTTAAAGGGATTCAACAAAGCATTCAATTTTTCGGCCAATCACCTTCTTCTCTTATCATACCCTACACTAAAGCTCAACTTAATGTTTTATGTGCTACTCTAGACAACTGGGCTATTCTGTGTTGCTCGTTTCAAGGGAGTATTGATAATCACTACCCTTCTCATCCATTACTCCATTTTGTTAAAGAACATCCCATCATTTTCCCTAAGGTAACTTCATCCAGTCCAATTCCAGGGGCTGTTAACATTTTTACTGATGGTTCCAAGTCTGGAATGGGAGCTTATGTAATTAATGACTCTCCCCCTATTCAGCATCAATTTGCTCCTGGAAATCCACAATGGGTAGAACTACAAATTGTTATTGAAGTTTTTAAACAGTGTTCTTTTCCTTTTAATCTTATTTCGGACTCCAGCTATGTGGTACAAGCACTAAAAGTCCTGGAGGCCGTGGGAACTATTAGTGATGCCCACAATGTGTCTGTTTACTTTACTCAGCTTCAACAGCTTATCTCTAACCGCACTGCTTCTTTTTATCCAATGCATATTAGGGCTCACACCTCTCTTCCTGGTCCATTATCCCAAGGTAATGCCTGTGCGGACTTAGCCACTAGAAGTCAATTGATATGCTTGGCTTCCTCCTTAGAGAGGGCTAAGTTGTTTCACCAAAACTTCCATGTTAATGCATTAACGCTGCGCAGGCGTTTTTCCATTTCAAGAGCGGATGCTCGGCAGATAATATTGCAATGTCCCCATTGTGTCACATTTCTTCATCCCCCTAATTATGGAGTAAACCCACGGGGATTAAAGCCATTGGTTGTTTGGCAAATGGATGTGACACATATACCTGACTTTGGTAACCTTAAGTATGTGCATGTTTCCGTTGATACGTGCTCTGGAATTATCCATGCTTCTGCTTTATCAGGAGAAAAGGCACGCAATGTCATTACTCACTGTTTAGAGGCATGGGCAGCATGGGGTGCACCTGCATCCCTTAAGACTGATAATGGACCTGCTTATACTGGCAGACAATTTACAGCTTTTTGTTCTACTATGGGAGTGCAACTTACTCATGGTTTGCCTTATAATCCTCAAGGACAAGGCATTGTTGAGCGTGCTCATCGCACCTTAAAGGAAACTTTACAAAAACAAAAAGGGGGAAGAGGAGCTGAACACACTCCTAAAGAACGCCTGTCCTTAGCTCTCTTTACCATTAATTTTTTGAATTTGGATATTCATGGTCGCTCTGCGGCCGATAGACATGTGTCCCCTCAGCCCTCTGTGATTGGCTATGTTAAGTGGAAGGATGTTCTTACGGGCCAATGGAATGGCCCTGACCCCGTGCTGACATGGGCACGAGGATCTGTATGTGTTTTTCCCCAGGATCGTACGGAACCGTTGTGGGTCCCTGAACGCTTGACAAGAAGAGTCTCGACATCAGCTGACCAGCAACAAGAGATACCACAACAATCCTGTGATGAGGATCTTCATTCTGCTAAGTGCTCTGGCTCTGGTGCTGGTGCCGATGGCACAGGCGACACCAATGCGGTGGTGGGCAGTGACACGGGCATGGCCAATGCTGATGCCGGTTCATGGTAATTCTAGTGTCCTCTCCACTCTTTTTTCTACCTCATGTGAGATGTCTGCTCCCTGTGCCTCTCCTAGAGGGGACATGGAGAGAATTTTTAATCAATCTCAAGTTAATCTCACAGGAGTTTTTTGTTTCAGCCTTAGAAACGCTAATTGCATTAGCCTTAAGACCAAAAATTTGACTAACTGGGAGGAGCCATTACGGTCCAATCAGGTCTCAGGAAGCATTATCAGTGCTGTATTGAGCAAAGTAGCTTCGGGGAAGCAATCAGGCTCAGGGACCCCCGCAAACAGCAGCTCTACTCTTAACATAACTACCTTGGCTATTATCTCCGAGGTACTAATCCCAGTGCCTCCTTCTTCTAGTAGTATTTATAATGCCACTCATTTTAAGGCCTCTCCTTACTGTTCCCCTAATCTTGGTTTCCCCCCAACATTTACGCCTTGTCAGGATCATTCTTGGGAGAAACATCAAGTTGCTAAAGGTTTCTCCTTTTCCCCCTCTCTTAAGAGGTATGTTTATAACTTTAACAATAGTGCCAGCTCCTCTACAGGAGTAGGTTGGTCCTGGTTTCAATGGCTGATTTCTAATGAAAAGGGGGCTTCAGCCGATATTTCTGCACTGGCTCAGTTGGTAGGAGCCAAAAGTTGGCTGGCTAATATTTCTGGTACTGTTAGGGAAAGTGAACGAGGTAATAGACTTACATCTGTTTCATTCAACTCTCTGTTGTATAATGCCACATTGCCTCCTGCAATGGTCTGTGTCCAATCCCCCTTCTTATTCCTTTTGGCTGAGGCACCTCATCGGGGATGCTGGATTGTTCTCATACTACCTGTCTCTTATCTGAGTGTTGGAATGGTTCCTGGACTGTAGCAGTGGTTATGAAAATTCCAACTTTTGTCCCAATCCCGGTCACTGCGGATCCTGATAAATTCCCTATTGTTGAGCTACTTAGAGTCCGCAGAGATTTTGGAATCACAGCGGCTATAGTGACAGCCGTGGCGATATCTGCTGCTGCAGCGGTTACGGCCGGAGTGGCTATGGCCAATCAAGTACAAACTGCTGCCACCATTAATCAAGTTGTCCAACAAACTTCCACCATACTTGAATCCCAAAATACAATTAATCAACATATTTTGTCAGGGATTTTAGCTGCCAACCAAAGAATAGATTTACTCTAAGCTCAGGTAAAAGAATTGGCTGACTTAGTACTTTTGGGTTGTGTTGACCAACGTGCACATTTATGCATAACCTCTGTCAGATTTAATGATTCCAGGAATGCTTCCCGCATCATTGGCGAATATTTGGCTGGAAATTGGTCCATGGAAGCGGAAGACATGATCCAGTCTCAACTAACCCAGATAGCTGTCTTGAATAACACCCGTGTTGATCCCGTGACTTTGGGTCAATTCACCGATTGGATATCTTCTGCTTTTTCCTTTTTTAAAGAGTGGGTGGGGGTAGGCATTTTTGGTGCAATGTGTTGCTTCGGTATGTTTCTCTGTTTGTGGTTTCCCTGTCGCCTCAAGGCCCGCAATGCTCACAATAAGGCTATGATCATCCAAGCTCTTGCAGCTTTAGAAAATGGCAACTCACCTCAAGTCTGGCTTGCGCAGCTTAAACAGTAAATCTTTGACATGGCCGTTGCACCCCAAGTTATTATAACATTGCACTGGGATCGACATGTCTTTCCTCATTATTCTCTTGGTGTTGGAAAGCCCTTGCACTCTGCCGGTCTTGCTGCCATTGCACGCAGGTGGGTTTCCACACTAATGTTTCTCTATCGCCTTAAAGTCCGTGCCTTTCTTTCAGGGTGCTGTCAACTCGTTTGTCATTGTGTACAGCCACAGTTCAGCCTCAGCTGTCCCCCTTCGTCCACCTTCATCACGATGCAGGATGCGAGGCAAAGCACTGCACTTGAGTGATCCCTCAACGGACCTCAAGGAAAGCATGTCCTATTGCATGCGGGTTTGACGTCCACACCCCCGCCCTACGAAAAAAGGCGTCGGCTGATATGGGGTCAGGTCTGGGGAAGGCGCCTCCTTAGGACTGAACCATACATTGCAGCCACTTCTGCACAGTAGGATAGGACCTCTACTTTCGCCTGCATTGTTTTATAAATTAGAAGGGGGAACTGTAGTAAGCCATTGTTGTAAATTGTGGCCGCCATTAGAAGATGGCGCCGGCTTCCACTGTGGCCTGTGATAAATCAAATTCCTTTGTGGAGAGTTGGCACGCTATCTCTTGCCACCCTATAAGAAAGACCCACGCGGCGGTTTAAGATTGGTACGTGGGAGGCTTTATTAGGCTGTGCTTGGACCCTCGAAAGGAAGAAGGAAAAAGAAAGGGAGTCACTAAGAGATACTTAAATCAAGGCCTGAATAAACTGCTGAAAGAAGATTCCTGAGTTGCGTCTTCCTTGCGGGCAAGGGGTCGCGACACTTTCTCTATAATGCTGATCTTCAGGATGCCCAGGCTAGCATCTTGGGGTGGCTTCCTTACCCATGCAGCCTCCTGCCACCCATGGGTAATGCTCTAAATGAGTTGGGAGAGGCCAGGTAGCACCATTGGGCCAGAGGCTGGGCTGTAGATTTAGAGAACCCTTTGTTAAAAGGGATGGTCAGTGCATGCTGAGGAAAAACCCACATGGAGGGCACTCACTGAAGAAGTGGCACACTGGCATGGCCAACTCTGGATCCAGCATCTGTTTCTGAAAGGCACTGTGCTTTTAAATGTTAAAACCCTTACCAGCTCCCACTAGGACCTCTATACTCAAAACCAGGAGCAGTTACAAGTGTTGGTGAGGAGCGGGAGGATGGGAACATGAATGGTGAGCCTGCTTTGAAGAGTAATTTGGCAGTTCTTCAAAATGTTAAACATGGAGCTATCACTCGACCCTGAAATTCTGCTCCTTGGGATGTGCTCTGGAAGACTGAAGCCAAATCCATGCCATAACTTGTACCCCAAAGTTCATGGCAGTGTTTTTCATAATGGGCACAAGTAGAAACCACCCATTACCTGAAAAATAAATATAGGGGGCTATTATTTATCCCTAAAAGGGAATGGAGAACTGGTACACAGTATGACTTAGATGAACTTTAAACATTATACCAAATGAAAGAAGCCAGATAAAGGTGGCCATATACTATATGATGATTTCTTTGGATTTGCCTACTCTGAATATTTCAGGCCGAATACCCTGAGTATTGGTTGCTAATGGCCCCACTGTACCTGCCTGAGGCAGACAGAGGAACAGCAGTATTGAGAATAACTAACAGTGGGAAATAAAAGAAGAAACGTGTGATCAATCCCCTTCCTCCCTCCCTGTCCCCCTCCCTCCCTCCCAAATAAATAAGTTAATGGGTTTAGGAATGTTCCCAAAGTTCTTTCTAATCAGCTCATTTCTCCTCTTTTGTTTCAAATGAATCATGAGATTTTTTCCCCCACCCTGGAGCACCTGCATTGACAATCTCCCTACAGCTTCTCCTCACAAAATAGGAAGGATGTTCCTTGAACTACAAGAAGCCAGGCTCCTTGCCTCACAACTGCTCTTGTGTTTGTTTTGGTGAAAACTCCTTGTGTTTGTTTTGGTGAAAACTCCCTGGGGGAGGCATTAACCTCAGCGGGAGCAATCCCAAATCCAAACCTTAGACAAAAAATTCAGGCTCTGGCCAGAGTCCCTGAATGATTTCTGCCCCCCTGTCTCTGCCCAGTGGAGCCACCATCTTCCCCAGCGGACTTCATGTGGGGCTGAGCTGGCAGCTGCTATAGGCAGTCTTTACAGAGGGCCACTTGGCCTTTGATGAAGTCCCGGCAGGGGCAGATCCTCTGTTGCCTGGGGTGGGCACCTGCACAGCTGAAGAGCATCAGGTCCCCTTGAAACACACAGTGCTTGCTCTTGGGGTCATAGGAGGGCTCCAGGATGTCCTTGGCCAGCTCTGAGCTTTGTCAGATCACTTCATACCTGAAGAGGAAGAGAAAAGCACATGGGTTGGAAATGCAGGGGACAGAGCTCATCCCTGTCACTGGCCACATTGGCCCACTTGCTGAGGTGTGGGAGACGCATTCAGTTCTCCTGCTGCAGAAATGAAATGGTGCCCCTCTAAGTCTGCAATTCTTCACTTCTAGTAACCTCAGCTCCGGAAATACAGGTGTGCCTGGGTGTACACAGGGGGGGTGTCTTTGAGGCTGCTCTGTAATAAAGGAAAACTGGAACCAACTGCCTTCTCACCAAGTAGGGAATTGCCAAATAAACCATGGCCATCCTGTGTCTGTGGAATTCCACACAGAACTCCAAACATGAAAAGTGTGCCCTGGCATGAGAGATGTCCCAGAGGAGGGCAAATTATGAAATAGGATGTACAACATGGTCAACCTGGTGTGTTGTGTGACTATCCAAGCCAAGATAGCTGCACACGAAAGTGTTGGCGGCGAGCAGAGGAACGGCACTGGGGCTTAGTGCTGGGTTTTTTAAGTATTTTTTTTATTAAATGTTTAAAAAGATTCCCATGATATGGCCTTAGTTTCCACTGGTGAGCAACTGGGTGCTCTCCCAGGGACTTCCTGCCCAAAATCTTGGAGTGTCACATGACCCTTCAATACAGCAGATTGTAATCCAAGCTACAGAAGAAGGAGCCAAGGCTTCAGGATGTGCAGAGCCAGTGAGCCAGACCCTGCTCCTGAGGCTTGTGCTCTTCACATATTCTCCCCACAGCAGAGTTGTCTGAGGGGCTGCAAAGGATATTCTGGTTTTTTTTGTTTGTTTTTTGTTTTGGTTGTTGTTTGTTTCCAAAGGTACTGGCCACCTATCTCCAAGGGCTTTCCCTCTCACCCGGGATACACTGGTTCACCCCACCGTGGCTTCTCCAGGACAACAAGGCTTAGCCTGGTGTCTTGTGTGGAAACCAGTTAGAACCTGGTGCTGCACTCAAGTTCCAGAAACAAGGTGTAGGGGGCCGGGCAGACCTGGGTTTCAGTTCCTGGCTTTGTCTCTTAAGAGCTGTGTTATCCCGGACAAAGGACTGAGTCTCTGTGTGGCTCAGTGTTTTCTTCCGTAAAATGGGATAAATAGTCCTTAACTGCAGGAATTAGAGAAACATTTCTAGAGCACTTGGCGGAATCTGGTTCTGAGTGGTGGTCGATAAATATTAGCTATTACTATTATTACTGCCATTGCCAGCATGACCCTGGCAGGCCTTGGATGGGTTATGTCACCTTCTTCCCTTGTAGATGGCATGAATCTACACACACCAGCTATTTCCATTGCATTGTTCACAGAAGTCTCACTTCTTGCTGGGATGGAGGGAGATTAGAACAGTGAATTTGAGATTTCCCACTACCTCTGGGAGGCTTCCAGGTGGCAGGGAAAAGCACCGCCCTCCTTCTTTCTCCAGCCAACCAAGGGGCCTGAGCCCGGCCTCCTTTGGCCAGTGTTTATCTGGTGATTACCAGCACATCTGCTATGGCTTCTGGAGCACTCTTCCAGGCTACCAGCCTGGCTCCTGCTCAGCCAAGGCTGAAGCCCCACTGCTCCAGGAACCAGCACTCCCTGGGGCTCTGGCTTCCCTGATGCATGCCAACTGGACCCAGCTCCGATGCCTGCTCTGGAGGCCAACACCCCTCTTGACTTGTCCCTGCAGTCACCAGGGGTGTTCTACACTTTCTCAAGTGCCCTAACATCCCTGGTCTTGGTGCCACCTGGGAGATAGTGTTTAACTGGGAAGAAGGCTAAAGTGAGCATTTAATGAATTTCCTGAAAGAAAAAAAGTGTCAGAGACTATGTCCTTGTCAGTGTACCAAACTGGCCATTAAAGAGAAAGGGGCATCTGGAGCTGAGCTGGGAATGAAAAGTTTACATGTGGTGAGAAAGAACATGTAATATTTCTCTTTAAAGGTCTCACTTATGTCACTTAATGTCTTCCAGTTCCATCCATTTTGCTTCAAGTGACAAGATTTCAGTTTTTAATGGCTCAGTAATGTTCCATTGTGATTATGTGTGACATTTTCTTTATCCATTCATTGTTGAGCACCTGGGTTGATTCCTTCCAATTTTAGCTATTGTGAATGGTGCTACAATACACAGATATGTGTGTCTCTCTTTGGAAAAAAAAAAGAAAAGCTTACATGTAGAATGTGGCTTTGGGACACAGATTTATGTTTATGCTACTTATTTATGTGGGTGGATTACAGTAGCTGCTGTGACCTCATTCAGACCAGCTGCCTGGAATGTGGCTAACCAGAAGTATGGAAATCTCTACCACCACTCTCAGACCCTGTGGTGGGGGCGGAATTGCTGGAGCCATGAAAAGTCTTCCTATGCCCTCCCAGGTCACCTGTCCCCAGGCTCCTGTGCAGTCTGCTCGTGTGCGTGTACTTGTGAGTGCAAACCTGTGAATGGGTCTCAACTGAGGCTGTAGCAGGTGACATCTGCTGGGGAGAAGCAGAGACTCCCACCAAGGGCTCCAGCAACTGTCACTTCCTGGGGCCACAGTGAAGGCACACCTCAGGCAGCTCCCCAAAGTTTCACTGATGTGTGTTGGGGGTATGTATGACCCTACTCCCTCTTGAACACCACCCAACCCCTGGCCTGAGATTCTCCTAGGTCCCCGGTGGGGGGGGGCTCCCTTTTGTGGGTGTGCAGGTACCTGTTCTGCAGCCCTGGGCAGGCAAAAAGGCTACTCCATCATCCTTGTGTAACTAGTGAGCAAAAGTCACCAGAGAGGTGCCTCACTGGATTAGACAGCCTCCCTAGTCCAGGGGTCCTCAATCCCTAAGGGATCCCCGACCTTCTCAGGGTACACACAGGGCTGCATGTGCCTCTCTGTCCTGTCTTGCTCAGATACACACACCCTTCCCTTCTTCTCAGAGACTCCAAGCACCATGTGTGTGTCCTCCCATCCGCTCTCCCACAGTACCACCTTCTCTCGGACTGGCCCATGACACTTTTCTTACAGGTTCAGTTTGGGAGTTTCTGGGACCCCTCAGTACTCAGCGCACAATTTTTGGCTCTTGAAGAAGAATAAGAGAGCAAATTCTCCTCCCATGGGGCTGCCACCTTCTCCTTACCACAGGAGTTAGGTAGGCTAGGAACCCCAGCACTAGGTGGAGGATGGAAGGTACTGGCCCCTCCCAGACAGGACACAAGCCTGTCCTACATCCTGCTCCTGTTCCTCCCACTGGACCCTGCCCCAGAGTGCCTGCCTTCTCTCCAAGACCTGGTAACCACTCTGATTCAGGGCCATCTCCTTTCTTGATGCCAAGGGACACACAGTCTAGACTCTACAGCTCAGAAGACCTGAAGGGCCAACACAGATGCACCTCTGCTTCAGACAGTGTTATGCCTCCATCTATCCATCCTATGCTGAAAATACATCAAAACATTCACTGAATACCCAACCTACTGACCACACCAGCTTAGCCACACAGCACCTTGTGGAGCACGTGGTTCCCTCTGGTGACCGTGTGGCTGACTGGAGTCTCAGTGTAACGCTACGGCCCAACATAGTGAGACAGTATTAAACTACCTGCACAAAGCCTGGAAAAAGATCCAAATTCAAATCTGGAGCACAGTTTCTGCTGAACATCCACACCCTCACATCAACCTATAGTCAAAAAAATTGTAAGCTGCACCATCTTATGTTAGGGGGTCACCTGAATTTTAAAATTTTGGAAGATACACCTTTAAGGGGTAGCTAAGGGCTGGGGATGTGGCTCAGCAGTAGAATACTTGCTTAGCATGTGTGAGGCCCTAGGTTTTATCCCCAGAAAAACAGAGGTAACCAAAATATAAAGTGGGCTTCATATTAACACATGTTCCTTTTTATGGAGCTCAGTCCTCTCCACTGGGCCATGCTGGAATTATCACTGGCACTTCAGGGGCTTTTTGCCTTCTCGATCCTTCTACTCCTGATTTAGGTGAAGTCTTGCCCAGAGGAGGAATCACAAATGCTCCGAGGTGGTCTCTCCAGCATTTAACCATTCCCTGCACATATAGGAATTCAAAGACCCCTGGCCTGCTCCTCCCTGATTCAAGATGGCCACATGGATGCTCCAAAGGACATGATTTATGTAATCTGTTAAATTCATACTATACAGCGAGGACAGGTGGCTCTTAAAGGTTGTGGACACCGCAAGATGGAAAAAAGCTTAAGCTCAGCTTAGAACCAAGTCCCAAGTTGGAGAAGCAAAAGCAGCCCTAGTTCGTGGAGCTGCTAATTGCTAATTGGCTATGAATATGGATGGGCCAGGATTACCTCCATGCTGAGGAGGCACTCAATAGACTGCCAGATAGCTGGGGTTTTTTTTTTTACAACATTATCTGTATTTATAAATGCATGAACAAGTTATTCAGTAGGGCTGTTATGTTCACAGAATTAATTTTAGACGGCTTTATTACGAAATTACCATTCATTCCAGCCTCCTGGTAAGAAAACCCAAATATCCACTGTGGGGAGGCGTGGAGGAGACAGCGATCGACTGGCACAGGGTCTGACTGCAGGACTGTCCCACACTATGCCCCTCTCTACTCTGTGGATCTGCATGGGGCATGAAGGAGGAGGAAAAGGCGGCAGTCTGGCCATGAAATTGGTTTTTGAACTCTATCACCTAGAACTGCCTGGAAGGAGGGGCCATTCTGTTCTTCAGCAAGAGCTATCCATTATCATCCTGTTGTCACCCAGGATGTCCCCACTCTACAGCTGAGAAACTGATGGAACAGAGGGCACTGGCCCCTTTCCCAGCAGTTGGTTGCCCTTTCTGTTCCAACTGACCCAGACCCTTACCCTAGAGGCAGGCCACCTGCATGGGCTCCAGGCTAGTTCTGAGCCAGATCTCAGTCACTGTACCGAGACTAAGTGCCATGACTCCCTCCCAGGCTTGGAGGAAAGACCCACTATTCAGGAGTCCCATGCAGGTCTCATTCCCAGGAGGCACCTTCTTGTCCTCCATTTTCCAGAAGGGGCTGCATACAGGCAGAACTAGAAGTACAGTGCCACATCTGTACCAAGCAATTTCAGAACTCCAATACAGTGCTCAGGGTTCTCAAAAAGCCATCTTGCCCTGGGAGATATCTACAAACTGAGCCAGTGAAAAGCCAGCCCCAGAATTCAACATCTCTGCTGTGGAGTTGGAGGTTCCATGTCAAAACCACCCCTCTTAGGAAGCTCCCTACCCTCCCTCTCTGGCCTGTGCTTTTATGTTCATGGTGGAATCAAGGTAGCCTCTAGTTACCTGCCCCATAAAAAGCCTGGTTCCCCTATAAAAAGAAAAAACAGCATCCCTCAGAGTCCTGCTCAGGAGAGCATTCCTACCAGTGATGCTGGAGACCATGCATTCCAAAGGGAGTTTTATACCATGTTTCAGGACAGCAAGACACACAGGAGGAAGCAGGCCAGCTCAGACCACCATGAACAATAACCACAGTGGCCGGGTAGAAGCCAGAATGGGGGATAACTGATCCCCAAGACCACTCTATTCCTGAAACATCTCCTTCAAGCCTAGGACAGCACAACCATTGGACTGAATCTTCACAGTTAAGATAGCAGTCCTTATTGTTTATAGGCATGTTTCTTGGAGAAAATTCCTTATCAGGGAAATTAAGGTGGGAGACTAGATGGTGGACCAAGGGTGGGGAGTGATAAAATTTAGGAGAGCAGAATTCGTACTGAGAGGGATCAGGAGGCAGAAGCCAGAAAAAAACCTCATGTGGAAATCTTGGAACTGTAGATGTCAAACTCAAATGCTGATGCAAAGGGAAATGAATGGCATCACTAAACAAATTGCAAGTATGAGGCAAGAAATTCCAGGAACATAAAGGCCCCCCCCGATACAGCCCTGGCCAACATTCCCAGGCCTGCACCTGTGTGCTGGGGAGGGACCCAGCAGTCAGGTATACTGAAGCCTGATGCATGATGCACCAAAGGTTCCGGAGGAAAGTTGGAGAGGGGAGGGGACCAGAAGAGGGGAAGGTGGCACTTGGAATCTGTTGTGGGCAGTTTTGTGCCAGCTGCTCCTCCCAATTTCTCATTCCTTTCTGACTCCAAAGTTGAAGATGCCACCTCTTTCCTATGCTGCTCAGACTCTGCCGGGGGCCATCTAGGGATCTGCCTGCTGCCAGAGGTCTCAGGGGTGTGTCCACCCATGGCTATGATTCTGTGCCACCTCCATTTCCTGTTCATGGGTATGGCATTAGCAAAACCAACATCTCCCATGATCTCCAAGGCCAGATGTGGCATTATTTATGCAAATACAATGTCCCTACGCAGATCCCAAGTATACCAGGTGACTTCATCTTACTGAACACTGAAAATGTAGGGGTCCAGCTGCAAACTGCTGCCTTCACCTCATCTTTCCCCTAAAGCCCACAGCCTGGAAACTGAGAATGAGCACCTCTCAATCTGACTCTAACCCAGAAAGCTCACAGAGGCTGAGTTGACCCCCTTCCATTCTCTCTCCCCATCCCAAGGCACTTACTTCAGTAGGTCCTTGTCCTTGTTGAGGTGCTGGAAGAATGACGGCTCACAGATGAGCTGATTCTCCTGGAACACCTGCTTGCAGGACTGCCCAGGCTCAGCAGGCTTCACTTGTAGGGCACTGAGGGGCGGCCACATCACCTGCCTGTGGCAGAAGTCCTAAAAATGAAAACACAGCCATCAGCCAAGGGGCCAAAGATGCAACTGGGCATCTCCACCTCTGCCAAGCCATCTGGAAGATGAGAGGGACCCACCATGCTGTGAAAGAAGAGTGAACAGGAGAGTTGGGAGCCAGTTGGACACACCCTGAGCCAGGTCTTGATTTGTCTCATTACCAGCTTCCTCAACCACAAAGGGGGACGACAGCAGCATCTCCCATGCAGGGATGAGGGGCGAGAGGTGACATCTGCAGTGCACACAGAACCTACTATGGTTTGAACATGAAGTGTCCCCTTAAAGCTCCTGTGTTAGTGAAGGAATACTCAGAGGCAAAATGATTCATTTATGAGAACTGTAACATCGGTCTGTCCTAATTTGAATGGGTGGCAACTATAGGCAGGTGGGATATGGCTGGAGGAGGTGGGTCACTGTGGGTATGTCCTGGAAGGGTGAATCTTCCCTGCTGCCCCTAATCCTTTCTCTCTCTGCTTCCCAGCCACTACAAGATAAGCCCCTTTCCTCTACCACTGCCCTTCTGCCATGCTGTTTGGCCTCACCTCAGGCTCAAAGCAATGGAGTTAGCCAACCATGGACTCAATCTCTGAAACCAGGAGCCCCAAATAAACCTTTCTTCCTCTAAGTTCTTTTTTTAGGCATTTTGGTCACAATGACAAAAAAGCTTACTAACACAGTAACACACTGGCCCACAGGGGTGGCTATTCACTATCGTCACATCACTAATGCCCCAAAGGCTATCACAATCTGCCCTTGAAGGCACAGCCTCACCCACCTGCACCAGCTGGCCAGTTCATCCCTCTCTGAGTCCCAAGACTTGGTAAGGATATACTGAAATTTTGCAGCTACCTAGTATGACCTTGTTTTAACTCAATGACTGAGGCTGTGAAAATGCTGAGGCTGTGAGGTGGAGGATGCCACCAAGGACCAGTAGGCATCCAGAGCATCACCTGACACAGTCCAACATCTTTGCCAGGGACTCTGTGCTTATTGGTTGAAAATAGTGACTACTATGTCACAGGAACTCGACAAGTAGAGACATATGTGAAGGACACAGTACCCCTAACAACAGCGTTATGTGGGGCAAAGCCAGTCTCTCTGGGATGTAGAGTGAGGAAGTAGCACGCTGGAGGGAGACGCAGGGGTGAGGGCATCATGAATGATGAGAAACTGGAGAAGGGAGGGGCAGCCACTCTCTGACCTGGGACCTCCTGTCAGCTGTGTCCAAAGCAACCTTATGTAAGCGCCAGTGCTGGGATGCATGACCCTGGTGCCCAGAGCTGGCTCTGCTTGCCCAAGGCAGAATGGACCTGTGAATTGACCCAAGGCAGAATGGCTTCAAGTCCCCAGACGACACAACCTGCTGAAGATGCTACCTGCACAGGAGCACAGAGGACCTGTGTGTGATATTCCCTCAGGGAAGGGCCAGTCCTCAGGAGTGACAATTAGAATGCTGGGTACATGGGTGTCTTCTGATAATGCACCCCACAGAAAGAGGGGACACATGCAAAGAAACCATCTGAAACATCACGGCAGCATTGGAAAGATGAAGCAAAGAGCTTTATATCATCCAAAGGCTGTATTTACACAGACACCTATTTAGGACAAATAATACACCAAATGAGGAGGTTTCCATGCACTGACATAAGAACATCTCTGAGGCATGCTGAGCAGTGAGAGGAACCAGGTAATGGGGGCTCCCAGTGGGTTTCCATCTGTGGCAGGCGCTGAAGGGAGGAGGCACAGACATACAGAACCATGTGTGTGCTATTCCAAGAACACCTCCTGCTGGTCATGCTGCTGCTGAGAAGGGAAATGCAGGACTAGGCTCAGGAGATTTACTTTGCAATGTGTGTCCTTCTGAAAGACTGTATTTTTCCTCAGGTTTCCTTTCCCACTTTGCTGTGGATGAGGAAATTAGTCATCTCAGGGCCCAGAGCTCCTGACACTGGGGCACACAGAGGAAACGTTCTGTCCCACCCTTGTTTGTTGCAGAGAGTGTTGCATGAGGGACCTCCTACTGCCCAGCAGGTCCTCTAGCAACGAGAAGGGTGTGGCTCCCCAACAAATTGTATCCAACAGGGGCCTCTGGCACTTCTTGTGTGTGAGTGTTTTTATTTTTTTTAAACCTTATGCCTGTATTACTTTTTAATGAGTAAGCCAAGACACAGCAAAGAGAGCAAAGAAACCTCCCCGATTCTGCAGCCAGCAGCCATCAAGGTCCACCCTGCCTCTCCCGTTTACTTGCTATGTGAATCTTTGGGCAAAAATACTTAACATTTGGAGTTTCAGTTTCTTCCTCAGAAAAAAACAGAGAGAAAGACAATGATAATTCCCTGTGCTGCTGGCTTCTCTTTGCCTCCTTCTTAAAGGAGGTTAAGCTGCTGAGAAAGGCAGTCTGCAGGTGGCCAGCCCCTGGCAGGACCTTCTCTTTCAGTCTCTACAAAGAACTGCATCAGGCAGGCCCACTGCAGGTCTCCACGTCACTCTCCCCTGATAGGGAACTTGACTCCACCAGTCTGAGTTTGTGGCGAAAGAACAGAAACGCTTCCCCCAACAGTGGGCAGAAAACCTAGAGCCGGATTCCTAGCCACGGAAAGCACAAGACTCCAGAATGGTCTAATAATTCAGAGATAGGGAGAAATACACTGGATTACTTAGGAATGTTGAGATGCAGCCTAATCTTCTGAAAGTGAGGCATAGTGGCAGGTAAGCAGGGTGTCCTGAGACCTACACAGCCCTGGGCATCACTAGGCAGGGAGACACATCTGACTTCTCACATTCACAGTGCTTTTGAGTACAGTCTAAGCCCTTGCTCAGCCAAGGGCAGCAGCAGTAATGTGGGCCTGGACACTGTCACTAAGGGTGACAGCATGACTGCACAGACCCGTTATCCAAATGGGACACTGTGCACTGCTGGCCACTGCTCTTTTGTATGACAGCACAGGGAAGCCTTGCATTTTATACCCTGTCCATTCCACCAGGATGACCGTCATCAGATAGGAAGAATGAACATACACCATGACCTGAAGTTATTGGTTATGAGAACGGAGAGCTGCAGGGGCATTTGGAAGATGTCCAGGTCGACATTACTGTGCTGTTCACGGCTGTGCAAGAGCTTAGACTGGACTTAAAAGCACTGCGAACATGAGAAGTCAGATGGGTCTCCCTGCCTAGTGGTGTCCAGGACCATGTGGGTCTCAGGACACTCCGTTCACCTGCCACCAATGTGGTTTGCCTGGCTGGCTAATGTAAGCATCTTTGCTTACAATTCCTTAGGAACAAAAGGATAACTTCAACAGCTTTTAACTATAATAATAAAGAGATGTGAAATCCAGCACACTCCAAAGTCTACAGCACAGGCAAACAACCAGCAAAATGACATGAGACCATACCTGCCTCAGATGAAGACAAGTGGGACTTTCTTTTTGAATAGGCCCAAAGGCCCATCTGTTAAAACCCGATCTCTGGTATAGCACTACTGGGAGGGGCTGGATCATGTTGGAGCTGGGACCTAGTGAGAAGTCCTAAGGTAACTGGGAGTGTGACCTGAAGGTGATATTAATAATCTGGCCCCATCTTGTCTCTCTTTGCTTCCTGACCATGAGGTAAGAGGTTTTGCTTGGCTTTTGTGTGAGTGTATGTGGCATGAAGTAGTAACACAGTCCCAAACCAATGGGGCCAATCAATCATGGACAGAAACCTCTGAAACTATGAGCCCAAGGAAACCTTTTCGATTTGTAAGTTGATTATTGCAGGAATTTGTTATAGTAACAGCAAGCTAACTAACACACCTGGATTAGGCTGGGTGATTAAAAACCCATGAAGGATAAAGTGGAGCCTGGATTTTATTTATTTTTCTAAGAAAACTGACATCTCTCTCCATGAGCACCTCAGAGCTGAGAAGAGCTTCTCTGCACCTCTTGAGTAGAAGGAAGATTAAGAAACTTTCTTTCGTATTTATTCTCAGCCTGTACAAGGCCAGAACTAAAGTTAGAACACAGATCCCGCTGTGTTGGAGAGGAGATGATGTGGCAAAGGACTGGATGGACAAAATTTGAGGCCCTACCATGTGGCACATTACACAGCAGGTCTGACCTTCATTAGAATGATGTTAACAGGGTGTGAGAATGGCGGCAAATGTCAGGTGCTCCACGAACACTTGTCTCCATCCTTGGGCTCCTCCTGGGAAGAGCTGCCTCCACCCTGTGCGGCTTTCAGGCCCACCTCATTGTAGAAACAGACTAGGCAGCCCCAGATAAACAGATGTCCCAAACCTGGTCTAGACCAGGGCAGGGCAGGGCTGCGAGGTCTGGCAATGGGAGTTGGCCTTAAAGCTACACCTTGAGCTTCCTGCTTCTTCATCAACCTCAGCAGCCACCCTTCTTGGGTCCCTGGCAACAAGCCTGCTCAGCTCACTTCTGCACAGCAGCGTGGGGGCTCCAGGCACCTTGCTGCTGCTCACCAGGAAGACTGTCTGGCATCCTCCCAGGAGGCCCAGAAGATCAGGAATAGTAAAAATAGCAGCAGGACCTTCTTAAAGCTTGGGGAACCATCTGGAAAGCCCGAAGGTGATAAGATGGAACAGAGGGAGCCTGAAGGTGTTATCAGAAAGCACAGCAGGAGTAAGGTAGGAGGGACCTGGGGGCTTGGGCTGAGATCCTGGCCCCCCGAGGGGGGGGGGCTTTATAGATATAGTCTCCCAAGCTTTCTCTGCCTGTCCTCTCACATAAAACTGGGATAGTACCATCTGCCCTACATCCCTGGATAATTTCTGTGGAATGGAAGTGAGAGGACTAAGGAGAAGGTCCCTGAGATGTTCAAGGTAATGCTCTAGGCTGGACCATTCTGAATAGTCAAGCACAATTAGTAGAAATTTGGTGACTAGTCAAAATATTTGTTTGAGAGGCATGCAGATGGAGTGTGTTCTAGATATACACAGATATACACAGCAATTTCCAATCTGGTAAACAAGCCCCCAGGAAGAAGCACTGGGCCAAAGCCTCTCAAGCCTTATGCTGGGTATTAGAAATAGGAACACGAAAGAGACACAGTCTCTGGACTCAGGTTCAGTGCACAGGCTAGTAAGAGAGGCTGGCACTTAAAAAAATTACAGAACAGAATAAAACCATGCCCAAGAAGGAGGTCACCTGGAGGAGCAAAAGAGTGACAGTGGTAGCAATTAGAGAAGGCTTTCAGAAGATAAGGATTTTCTAGGATGGGTTGTGCAGGCTGAATAGGAGTTAGTGGCTTACCACTAACAAGGTGTTTTGCATATAATTGGTGCTCATGAAAGAGATGTTGAACAGAACTAAATGGTCTTGGCATCCTGGAACTCTGATAGCAACAGAAATAGAAAAGGAGACTATTCCAACCTAATGAGGCATTTATGCAGCCAAAATGAGATATACACAGTAATTTCCAATCTGGTTAACAAGCCCACTTACAACACACACCATCTGCATTCCTCTCTAACAATTATTTCAACTAGTCACCAAATTTCTACTAAATGTACTTGACTATTCAGAAATTTCCAGGCAGTAAGCATAAACCACAGTTAGAAAGGTTTATTCACCAACAAAATCTATGAGAAAACAGGTAAATGCAAGCTCCGTGAGGCAAGGTATGGGTGCCACCTCTATCATGGAGGCTAATTAGTGACACAGAGAAAATGAAACTCACAAACTACCCCAAGAGCTAGAGAAGACAGGGTGGGGCTGCCCCAGGGGAGAAGCACCAGGTGGAGGGGCCATCTGTGCCAGGTGGGGAGGGTCACCTGCTAGCTACAAAGCAGAGGTGCAAGAACAGCAGAGAATACCATTTATAGCATGTACAGCCTTCGCCACAAACCCTTCACCCACCTGGTCCTGGCCAGATCAATAATGGAGTTACTAAAGCTCTGACACGTTAGGTGTACATGGATCTCTATGGAACCCACATTGTCTGGAACTGAGAAGACAGGTTCAGATGTACAGGACTAAAGGCAGAAGCTACAGGGAATAAGGTCAGGAATTTGCAAAAAAAATAAAAATAAAAATGAATAAAAGGGGGGTTGATAGGACAGGTTTCAGACCATGAAAGGGGGATGTGGCTCACATTCAGCTACCTGGGGGCCAAGGCACACATTTGTTACCTGTGTGATAGTAGTGAAATCCAGGGGCTGGCACAGAATGTTCAATAAATACTGATGACTGATTGGTTTAAGTCAGCTCAGTTGCCTGTTGGCACCCACCGTTCTTCGCCTGCATGACCCTCAAAAGGAAGTGAACACTGTCCCCAGGTGCTTCACCAAAGGAGGTGTCCATTTGTTTTCATAAAGGCAACGAACAATGTGACTGTGAAGCTGAGCAATAAGGACTGATGTCCACAGAGCATCATTACGCATGTCAATCATCTGAGCCCAAAATGGACCTTGATAGTGACGCATAAATCTACCATATTTCATTCTCCTGGAACACTGGGAGTCTCCTTGGGAGAAATGAAAAAACACATCCACATGAACAGCGGATTTTATAGCAGCACTCATCACACAATCAAAATAAGTGGGGGTCCATCAGCTGGTGAATGGACAACACATTGTGGTACATACACTCTATGACTATTCAGCAATAAAAGAAAATTAAATTCAGATACACACTACAATCCGGAGGAGCCCCAACAACATATGCTAATTGAGAGAGGCCAGAAATCTCCATAAAAGGCAAAGCTGCAGAGAAAGGAAATAGATAAGTGATTTCTGAGACAAAGGCAGAAACAAGAACTGATTGTGGACAGATATCATTTTGGGGTGATAGAAATGTTGCTAAACTAGACTGAGGTAGTTACTGTTCATCTTGATCAATTTGCTAAATAAACACTGATTGCGTCCTTATATGGAGTGATTTTTATGGTCTGTAAATTACACCTCAGTGAGGCTGTTAGAGAAAGATACCTTGACTGGTTTCTGGGCTCCTGCAGCAGCAAGCAGCTAAGGCTTTCAGAGTGCTCATGTGGGCCAACTACAGTTCTTAGCCTCATCATGTATTAATCTATTGATTCCTCCACCAACACCATGAGGCAAAAGCATTATCCCTATTTCACAGAAGAGGAAAGAGCACAAAGAGAGTAGATAACCTGCCCAAGGTCAATGTCAGTGGCAGCAGAGCAGGTGTGAAGATTCTAGGGTCCAGCACTCCATTGCCGCCCATCCAGGCTCCAGGAGCAGATCGATAGCAGCCTCAGTTATTTGAAGAGTAAAGACATCTCAAGCCAGTGCCCATCTTCTCCCCCTGCCAATTCCTTTTCCTCTTTTGTTCGGCAACCTCTGTCACCTCCACCATCTTCCTGCCCTGGGACTACCCAGACTCACTAAGAGATTTCCCTTGTACCTAGAACATACCCCAGTAAGTTCCACGTGGACTCAGAGGAGCAAGACATCCTAGGAGCTTAATCAGTTTCCACCGCTGTTTTTGGACTTGACTCTTTGTCCCTCCATATCTCCAGCATGCTTTTCACATGAATTCCAAGGCTCTTTACAAACCATGAGTGTGACTGACCATCCTGCACATTCACAGTCTTTATGGGGAGTGGAAAATAGGGTTGAAGACAGTGTATGTGTGGCTTTCAGAAAACCCATGAGAACACTGCCTTTCCTTGTTATGTCATCTAGCTGGAGGCAAATACAAAACTTTCCTAAGAAATGCACAAGGAAAACCTTAACAAGCCTGGACACACTCAGGGAATAATTGCCCTTGATTTTCAATTACAAGGGACTTCCCCCTTGGCACTCACTACCCCTTTGCTGGAGGCAGCCTTTTAAAGTGCTCATCTCAAAGAGCATGCCACCCAATCAACATTTGTAGTATTAGCAAAGTGTCTAGGGTGGGTGCATGGAGGGAGAAGAGCAAGCACTCCTCCTAGAGCCAGGCTTCTTTTCCTCTGGGTGCCTGCATACCGGGCTGGCTGGATCCGAGGAAGGTTTCCTGTCAGTGGCTGTTCAACTGTGCACTAAAGCCTGGGGTGCTCTCGATTGCTGTCACTTGGCTTCCTCTGGTGCCTGCCACCTTGGGTAAGCATGATGGACGACCTTGAAAGTGTTCTGGGATAAAAGACCCTGTGTTCCCCTTGCAGATCACAGGGAGGACTCTGAGGCTGAGATCAGCCTAACAAGCACTGTAGCTCCCCTGGTTCACACACAGGAAGCTCCTGCTTATGGCTGCAGCCTTTTCCACCTACACCAGAGGCACATTCTCTCCATCCTCGCTGCTCTTTGAAGATACTCTGCTGGCTGTAAAAATAACCGATGCCCCAAGCTGTACAAGACTGGGACCTGAAGCTCACAGTGAGAGGCTGGAGACTCAGTTTGTGGGTCAATGGGGTCTGGTCTGGCATCGGGGGAATATTCTGGGTCTGATAGAATTCCTGGCATAAACTCAAACTAGTCTCCTTTATTGCCCATTTAGCAGCACTGGGAGAATGTTTTACAAGAAATTCCCTAAATACAAGATTCCTAGAAAGATTTTTCTAGAGCTCCTGGTAGCAGCATTGCTGCTCACCCTGTAGTAAATCTTTTCTTTAGCTTATCC
This sequence comes from Callospermophilus lateralis, assembly GCF_048772815.1. Lineage (NCBI taxonomy): Eukaryota > Metazoa > Chordata > Mammalia > Rodentia > Sciuridae > Callospermophilus > Callospermophilus lateralis. Next base: position 949,204 of record NW_027514360.1, read on the forward strand.
CAGAATAAAATCTGGACCCTCCAGATGATCCTTGGTCTTTTCACACTGGTTCCTCCTCCAGCCTCGACTCCCATGCCACTGTGCTCTTCAGCCACACATACGTATGCATCCTAAAATTCACCGTCATTTCCTTTTTTTTCTTTTTAGGCCCTGACATCTTGACTTGGTGGGCCCTTCCCACTTTCTTTCTCACACTTTCTTTCAGGACTTACCTCCTACAAGATGCCTTCCATTACTCTTGCCATCTTTCCCATCCTCCCTGGGGGCTGAGTCACATGATCCCAAAGCACCCTGGTTCCATCACTTGTACAGAGTTTAACCTGCAGGGGTGCACTGGCTCTATAAAACCTCACCCACCCAAGGCCTTGGACTTCTCTTCTTGACTGCCTGCACAGCGCATGGCGTGCTGTACTAACAAGTAGTCACAGAGTTGATGAGAGAATCAATAAGGCAGATAAAAAAAGAGATATCTCTGGATTTCTGTGGCCAGCATATCCCTGTAGAAAAGTCTCTACGCAGAAATGATGGGAAGGAGCAGTTTCATTAGCATGTTTTCCAGAAGAGAATTTTAGTAGTATGTTTTAGAATATTTATAATTTTAGTACCAGGCTGGTGCTGGGTGCATGGAATTGTGAGGTGAACAAGCCAGGAGGAGCTGGCGCTAAGGAGCACTTAACAAGGACTGTTTGGGAAATGGGACCTTCCTGCTTAAAAGGAAATCTAGCATTAGACTCAATGGAGGAGCTTAGACCTCAAAAGGACTGGCTGGATTCATAAGCTGACTCAGGGAGGAAAGAAGTAAAGATCTTCAAATAAACCTGGCCAAGAGACATTTATGTCTGCTCGTGACTTTCTCCTAAGAGGAGGCAGAACCAGGAAAAAAGGAAGAGAGTTTCAGAAGCAGCCACAGAAATGGAGTAAGAGCTCAAGAGAGCCTCTGAGAGGGAGGGTATGGTAGGCACAGCTATGAGGTATCAAAACCCTGTGCCAAAAGTGGTCAGTGGCTCCTCTCCGAACCTTCAGGGAGGTCCAACAGGGAGAATGTGAGAAGCTGAGCTTAGGGACACCTGCCACCTCCTGAGTCCCTAGCAAATGCTTCCAGTGCAGACTTAGCCCCACACCAAACTGTATTGAATCTTTTTTTTTTTTTTGAGAGAGAGAGAGAGAGAGAGAGAGAGAGAGAGAGAGAGAGAGAATTTTTTAATATTTATTTTTCAGTCTTTGGCGGACACAACATCTTTGTTTGTATGTGGTGCTGAGGATTGAACCCGGGCCGCACGCATGCCAGGCGAGCATGCTACCACTTGAGCCCATCCCCAGCCCCCTGTATTGAATCTTGATTGTTCCACCTGTGAGCCTCATGCCTGGGAGTCCTGGTTCCCATTATGCAGAGAATGGAGTTATTATTGCCACCTCCTGGGACTACTGTGAAGATTAAATGAGATGTTACCCAGTAAATAGTTCTCCCTTGTCCTCAGGGACACGTTCTGAACACCAACTGGATGCCTGAAACTGTAGATAGTACCAAACCCTATATATCTTTTCTCCTATGATAAAGTTAATTTTATGAATTAGGCAGAGCAAGAGATTAACTATAATTAAAACAATAATAATGATACACTGTAAAAGAAGTTATATGTATATGGTCTTATTTCTGTCTCTCAAAATATCTCACTGTACTGGTATTTTCCACTTGGTATTTTGGGTTGTGGTTGACTGTGGGTAATCAAACCTTGGAAAGTGAAACTGCAGATTGGGCGGGGGGGTGTAGGGTACTGTGACATGTTTCATGTATTGGCATAGAATCTGTGTATACATGGCAGTTAGTTATGATAATGCAACCATTCTGTAGTCATGTACAGACTGAATGAGGTGATGAGTTCAATGTTACACTCTCCTGGAAAAGCCTGAGAATTAGTGTATGAGATATATAATTATTAATGTGTTATCACATAATTTAATATACTATAATATAGCATAACATGTTCAATAACAATACTAGGTCACATTTATTGAGCACTATGTGCAAGGCCCTGTTCCAAATACTTTCTGTGTATTAGCTTGTGTGATCTTCCCATTAGCTCAGTAAGGTCCTCTTATTATTCTTATGTTACTGAGGGAAGAAGGCACAGAGAAGCTGAGTAATGTCTGTTCAGCTCATATAACCACAGACTCGTGGTGCTAAGAGCTGAACCTAGAGGCTGGACTGGAGGGCACATCCTTTTGCAGCTCTCAAAACCTGAGATGATCAGACAGGCCATCCTGAAGCCGATGTGCCATGGTGCTCTTGCCAACAGCAGTGCCCCACTGCCGGCCACCATCCACCGCCTTACTTTCCTCAAACCACCAACTCTTCCTTTCGAAACTCCCGCTGGGCCTTCAGTCTATTGCCTACTTAAATTTTCAACTCACAGTTTCTATTTTCAGTTGGCTCTGTTGGTTCCCCACTGGGTAAAGATCCTTTACGGCCTAGACCACTCTGCCCTGCCCTTTAAAGGGAGCCCCTTATATTTGAAATCTGGTCAAGGAGTTAAGATTCTCCTACCCACATGGGTTTCAAGTCTGTCTATTTCTAGCTCTGGGTTGCTTTTGAAGCCCAAGGAATTAAAACATTATAAAAGAAAGGTAGTGACACTCATGGCCTTCACTTCTAAGGACATAAGCTGTAGTTTCCAAGCCCTGTTGGGGGTGGTGGAACTGTGTGCACTCTCCCCTGCTTTGGAGTTGAAGTCCTTCTTTTATCTGTTTTATATACCTAGGATTTGTTTGAAAGAGGTCTTGTGTGAAGAGATATTTGAAAATCCACTATAAAGTCCTAAAATGCTTAGAATTACTGAGCACATACCTTTAAAAGAAAGCTTAGAAACCAGTTTCAGTTCTTGCCTTTCTTGGGGGTGGGAAACAAAGGCAGGACAGACAGCTGTCTGTCTACCCCTCCTAAGTCCTTGTGATGCCCCCAGAGCCCACTTACTACACAAGCCCTGCTGGTCAGGGAAAACTCTGACCTGATCATCCTGTCTTCCCTGCTGTCAGTGTCAATGTGACCTTCCACTGTCACCAAGAACATCCCCCAATGAAAGACTGCTCCCTTGGGTGACCATGATGGTGCTGCATTTAGAATTCCAACAAGGCATTATCCAGATTCTGGAGACTTCCAAAGCAGGCAAATAACCACAGAAATATTGTGAGCTCACAACTGTTGATGAAAACCTGATGAGGGAATGGGAAGCAAGGAAAGATGGACTCTTTGACAAGACTTACTTGTTTTTTGATGAATGCATTGATTCGCTGCAATATCCCCTCACATGTGAATTTGTAGGGCATGTATAGCTCAATCTGCGGAAACAGAAGGTTCCATGAATGAGGAGAACACACAACACACACCACTTACCAGCTCTCCTAGAACCTCCCAATGCATGAGTGTCAATGCCTGCAGGCAGCCTTGGGAGAAGCTGTAAGTCACCAGTTTCCCAATGTCACCTTGTCTGCCCTAGGTGCAGTCCCTGAGCAGACTGTCTACCATCCACAAGTCTCAGATAACCCAAGAAGGAAGCAGTGGCAAGAAAGCCACTGTTTTTTTTAAGCTACAGTGAAGACTATATAAGGAGAAAAGCACTAAAGTTAGTGTTTGGCACACAGTAGGCACTCAACAGAAGGTGGAGATTACCACTTGCTAGCAGGTAAGCCCCCTGGGGTAAAGTTATGGCTGTGTCATTTGCATCCCTGTGTGCACACAGTGTGGGACAGGTAGGCTCTTAGCATGAATCTGTTGAATGAAGACAAGGTTACACTGCTTTGAGGAAACCACACAATGAGCTATTTATAGACCCACAACAGTGACCGGAAAACTGAGTTACAATCTTAGGTGAGGTCAGCACATATGCAAGGAACTCATGGTACAAAACTAACTGATATAAGGTCCTGAAGAGCCCAGCTAGAGGACTCTGGGAGGTCAGAGGGCGAAGCAGACTATGTTTATGAGTCCAGAGAGTCAAGGCTGGGGAGTGAGGAGAGATGGCAGCTGTTCCAGGTGGAGTAGAGTGAGATTTGATGTGTAAAGGCAGAGGAAGCTGCAGCTCAGGACTGTGGACCTTGGTGAGAGGACGCAGGAAAGACTCACTGATGTCACCAAAAGTCTTGAGGTTTCTAAACTGAGTTGCTTGAACTTCAAGGAGGGCAGAAAACCCTGGGAGGTGCTCCCTGTTGTGGGGAAGGCATTCCAATCTACACTGAGCCTGGAGGGAAGGGGAAGATAGGTGCGTCTGGATCTCCACTGCACAATGTTTGCTAGGATGCTGAGGTCTGCATCTTCAGCAGCGCACCAATCTGAGATGGGAAATTCACTTCGGAGAAAATCACCAGCTTCACAGAGCCCTTTAGCCCCTGGGGATCTCTGGGTGGGAAGGAGCACCTTCACCTCTTCCTCTTGAGTCTACACTTACCTACCTCAGATCTCTGGGGTAGAGAACAGGACAAAGTACCTGAGATCTGAAGCCTGCTAAACGTGGGACAATGGACAGAGGATATTCCTTAGTAGGCAGCCACATAGTTGGTTTCGGGACATCCTCTCCCCTTTTCTCTAAGTTTATGTTATATTTAAAATTTTAAGCCATGATTTATAAAAAATTGATAACATATCTTTTTTTATACACAATTAAATGCCAGTAGTGTGTTTACAGACAACTGGATGCCAGTTTCATCACACAGGTTGGATCTCAGCCATATCTGTCCACATCTGTCTGGACAGTCAGGAGAGGCTGAGCCTCTGTAAGATCATGGACACTCTTCCACAAGAATAGAGAGGTCACCTTCCTCATCTCTAAAGAGCTCAACCTTCTATGAAGAACATATTCTCAGCTTGTTTGTCCCCATTTCAAGCTTCTGAACCTCAGCAGGGCCATTTCTGACCTAGATATAGCTCTTCATATGAAATGTGAAATTTTCTTTTCTTTTAAAGGTATTTATTTACTGAACTCATGGATGATTCAAGAAGCTTTGTGTAACAGGCCTAGAGAAATGTCTCCTCTCAAAGGATACATAGGAACCAAAAGAAACCATTTAAGGCAGAGGACATGGCATATCTGGAATTATTTACAAGTAGACAAGTAGAATTCAGAATTAAACATACATTGGTGTTCTTCTGTCACAAGACCAAGAGATCTACTTCTGTGGCAGGAAGCACCCAATGGCGATTCTGACAATATATTCCAAAGGGCATCCATTAGAACTCATAAATTAATGAATTCAAATGATTCAATGCAGTAAATACAGAAAATGGCTCTTCCTGTTGTCCCAGTCACGCCCAATTTAACCAAAGGGATGCTGACTCATTCATTGCTCTAGGGCCAATTCACTGTTTTAAAGGATATGAAGCCAGACAGTTTTCCTACAAAGGAAAAGGAAAAAAAAAAAAACTGCATTCCTATGCCACTGCACTGCCAGGGAGTCCCCCTTGCCATTCTAGTGTGGATGGGTACAGCCTCCTCTGCATGGGAAAGCTCTCCAGACCCTGAGCTTAGGGGACAGAGAGCAACAGCACACCCCAGAAATGAAAGCCATTTCATGGACTGAAGGGAAGGGACAGCCTTCTGCCTAATACACTTTCAGGAACAAGTGAAGGCCACTTTGGGGTATGAATGAAAGAGAATGCTGACCACACCCAATCCCTGAGAAACCCAAGTAGGGCCCAAAAGACAAAAACAAGGGCCCGTTTGTGGTCATCCTCCTTTGTGGAAAAAGGCCTGTTACTCATCCAACTAAGGCCGCAGGCAGGATGTTTGCAGGCTACTGGCCTGCTGGCTTGGAAAATTTCTATGAATTTTCCATCTTCTCCTCTGGACCTACTTTCCTGTGAGATTTCCTGTGTCCACTGGTACCCCCTCACCTTTGCAAATCTTACTGCAAATTGCTTTCAAAAATCAGCTAAAGCCTGAATGGTCCCACCTAACAGGTGGCTTGACATCATCTGATGAAGACATGGTTTTAGTAGGTACCAGAAAACCAGGGTTTAAGTCTAGGTTCCTCTTTTACTAGCCATACAGTTTTAAGTTAGGGAGATCTTATATTTTCTCTGGAGGATTCCAAATATAAACTAGGTCATGTCATTGTCCTGTTCAAAATTTCCCACCATACTTAAAAATACATACTTAAATACACCATACTTAAAGAATACAATAGCCTCCTCATTGTCCCCAAGAGTGCCTATTTAAAAGCCCCATACATCTTCTAGTTTCTAAAATCTGTTTTATGGTTTCCATTGTTTCTGATGAGTAGTTGGCTGTCTTTAATATCATCATTCTTCTGAACGTAATGTTTTTCCTCCAGCTAGCTGCTTTCAAGATTTTTTCCTTTATTTGTTTCTTGCCCTTTGACTATGTGCTTTTCTTTTTGTATTTATTCCTGTTGGGGTCCACTGTGCCCTTAGCATTTGTAAATTGATTGGAAAATTCTTCATTCATTAATTGGAAAATTCTTACCCACTGCTCTTTCAGAAATTTCTTCTGTGCCAGTCTCTCCCTTTTCTCAGATTCCAACTACACCTAATTTATGCTGCTTCATTTTGTCCCAAAGATATCATGTACCCTTTTCCATTTAATTCTTTCTCTGTGTTTCAGTTTGAATGATTTCTATTGAGGAGTCTCCAACTTCATTGTTTTTTCCCCCTCTGCTTTGTACAGTCTGCTTAGAAGCCACTGAAGGAATGCATTTCTGACATTGTATTTTTTTTCCTAGAATTTTTCATTTGACTTAAAAAATAGCTTCCACCTCTCTGATGAAATTCTCCATCCATTTACGTATGTTGTCCACTTTCTTCCCCAAATTGTTCAATATATTTATCATAGAACTTTTTTCTTTTTTTGTGGGTGTTGGGGATAGAACCCAAGGGTGATCTACCACTGAGCTACATCCTGCCCTTTTTATTTTTTATGTGGACCATTAAAGGTCTTGTTAAGTTTCCTAGGCTGACCTTGAACTTGTGATCCTCCTGCCTTAGCCACCTGAGATGATGTGATTACAGGAGTACATAACCTTGCATGTTATTATAAAATTTTTAAGTTGTTATCTCATAATTCCAATATCTCGACCATCTCAAGTTCTGGTTGTGTTGATTGTTTCCTCTCTTAATGAAAGGTCATGTTTTCTTTTTCTTTTTTGGGTGTCATGTAATTTAAAAATCTTGGAATTACATATGAGAAAACACTACCACATTTCTGATCCATCTCTAACAACTTTTATGACAATAATTTTTATATTAATCTCTTTCCTTATTCCATACTCCATTACTCTTTCACAGTTTATCTTTCCTTTTATTCTATTTTGTGTTTTTTTTTTAAATTATTATCTTAAAAAACTAATAAAAAAGACTTGAATTTGATTCCAGGTTTTACTAGTTACTAGTATGATCTTGCAAAACATCTTTTTAAGCCTTAATTTTCTCATCTGTATCATGGAAAATAATCCCACTTAAAATGTGAGTGTAACTTTATTTGGAAATAGGGTCTTTGTAAATGTACTCAAGATGAGGTCACACTGATTTAGGGTGGACCCTAATTTATCATAAGTAGAGGAGAAGCAGAGATACACACAGGGAGAAGCCACACTGTCACGTAGGCAGAGAATAAAGCTCAGAGACTTTAAGCCAAGTAATGCTTGAGGTTGATAGAAGCTTGGAGGGGCAAGAAAGAATACAATAAATAGCCTCCTCATCAATGGGGGATACATTCTAATACTCCTTGTAGATGCCTAAAACTGAGGATAGTACACAAACTTTTATATAAGCACTGTGGTAGCACAATAGCTTAGCTGATAACAGATAGCTACTAAGTGACTAAACCAGGGTGGATAGTGTATATAGCATGGATACACTGGACATAAGGCTGATTCATGTCATGAGTGGGATGGAGAAAGATGGTGTGAGATCTCATCATATTATTCAGAATGGTATGCAATTTAAAATATATGACTTTTATGGAAATTTCCATTTAATATTTTTGTAACATGGATGACTATAGGTCACTGACATCATAGAAAGTAAAATTTCAGATATAAGGAACTACTGTATAGTCCAGTAGAATTGCTATATACTTCACAGTGTGCATGATCCTCTGCTGACATCTAATTTCAGACTTCAGGCCTTTAAAACTGAGAGACAACATTTCTGTTGTTCAAGCCATCAAATTGTGGTACTATGTCACACGCAGCCCTAGATAACTAATACACAAGTAACTCTGGGACACAGGAAGGAAGATCCTTAAATCTCCTCAGGAATGACTCCCTGGTGGTAAAACTTTAGGTGTGGAGCAAATATTTTCAGGCAGCCCAGTATGACCACACTTCACTAGGAACTTCTATCAACTGGGTCAGTTGAGTTCGGGGACTCCTGCCTACAATTGTTGAGACTGGGTTTGGGACTACACATGTGACCATTGGGAAGCTGACAGCTATGCCAAAGCCCAATACCCAGACCATCTTCAAGGGGACAGAATATGGATAGCACATCAGAGTGCCCTTGCTCCCCTGGAGATGCTCTCAATTAACTGAAATTGGCAGGTTAGTGGGCCACCGACTCGTTATCATCCCATTCTATTTCCCAAAGGGGAAAGATGTTGTTTCAAAGAGGTAAACTGGCCATTCATCCAGGATATGTGCCCTTCTCGGATCTTTCCCTTCCACTGAACCCATGCCTTATCCATGCCATTCACAGTTTTGCTTTGAAAATTCCTACTCAAATGACAACTCAAAATGCAGCATTCACCAGAAGCGCCCCTGACCCCTGCTCCCATCCCTAGATCTTCTGCATGTTGATTTTGGCACTGAACATCATCTGCACTGTTAAGCATGTGTTTGTTGCTAACATCAACTCCTATCTCTGATCCAGGTAAATCACAGTGCTGAATACTAGGAATATAGCAGGCAGACATATATAGCAGGCAGACATATATGTGCTGCTTTCATGTTGCTTATAGTCTAGCAGAAACCCAGATGGTCTATTGTAAGAAATAAAAAACACTTCATAGTGGCTAAACACTTCCTATGTGATAGACATTGTATTCAAGCACTTTGTATATGTGATCTTATTTAGTCCACTCAGGTTACCAGTCAAGTATGTAATATCAGCTCTATATTACAGAGGAGGGAACTCTACTAGTCACTGGAAGCCAAACCCAAAGTGTGTAAGTCCAGCCCACCCTCACAACACACCTGCATGATTCTCTTAAATATCACAACCAAGTGTGAAGAGTGCTCTGATAGGAGAAGCACAGGGGCAGTGTGTACCTGAGACAGTTAACTGCAGGATCAGGACAACTGAACTCATCCCAGGTGGGTGGTCAACTCCCACAGGTGGTGAGACAGCCTCACCTGTGGTTATGGAACAAGCACCCCTCCCCCTCCCCAGAGTGACTCAGACAGTTCTCACAGACAGTAAGTGCTTAATAAATGTCTACTGAATTGATGAGAAGAGTCCAGAAAAGTAAGTTATTTTACAAGAGCCTACCTAATATTTTGGTAGAAAGAAACAAATAAACAGATATTATGCAAAAACATTTCTTTCACGATTTCTTCCCCATCTCCCCCTCCCCTCTTTTGGGGTAAGGTAAAAGAAGCAGGCCCATCTTTTCAGATCTCTAAGAGTGACCTAAGTCAATCTTGGAAGCTAGCCTAGTTCAAGCCCCTCCTTCTGTGCCTGGTACACAGGAGCCATGACAGTTCAGTAGAATCCATGGCCACATCTGGACACTGGCTCTGCTTTCCATGTCACACAACATCCATGAAATCCCCAGGCCAAGTCCTACAGACTGGCTACTCTTCTAACTCTGGCTACTGTGGGAAAATGCTATTGACTGAATCCAAGGGACTGTGATGCTTTCCACACATCAGGTCACATCACAAATGGGGGGGGGAAATGGAATTAAAGAAACAACCTTCTGATTCAAAATCACTTTCACTGCATCCTCGACTTCCTCCTGATTGTTGAGATTGACAGTCCAAACATGCGGCCGGCTGATGAAAACTTCAGCATACGGATGCTGGGATGTCAGCTGGAAAAGAGGAAACAACACCACAGTTTCACACTGATTTAAAAAAAATCTTCTGGGCTAGATGAAGTGTTGTACATTTTACCGCACTGAGTTGTACTTGCGCAGGTAATAAGACACTCATCCTCTCCCTCGACAACTGAAACATCCTGTGCAAACATAGCAGTTCAGAAACAAATAGTGATGGCTGCAAATCTTGAATCCCTCTTGGAAATAAGAGAATGTCACAATCTGGTGACAAGGTGGCTGTTTTAGGTGGGGTGTGTGGGTGTGCCAGGGATTGAACCTGGGACCTTGTGCATGTTAGGCAGGTGCTCTACCACCAAGCTACACTCCCAGCCCTTATAGGTGACTTTAATTCCTAATGAACATTTATGCTCAACCAAAATAAGCATAGCTCATCCATACTCACCCCTGAAAATAACCTCTTTCAAACCAGTATCTATTTTCTTGGCTAGGACAGACAGGTAAGCATAAAAAATTGCAATAAAAATCAAGGCTGCAACAGTCCCAAGAAGATGAGTAATGGTGCATACAAAAGATGATAGAAACAGAAGTGATCCCATCAGAAAAAAACAGAATCTTTAGGGTTTGGGGAGTAATCATCAGCATAACATTGGGGCCTGAAATTTTTAGAAGCAATCTGTAATTGGAAAAGCAAGAAATGGCAGTTTTATCCTAAAGGAGGTTTTATTTTATAAAACAGGGTGGTCAAAGAAGCAAAGATATATATTGACAATTCTGGGTTCTTTAAAAATTCATTCTTCAGGACAGCTAAATTTATCCCTCGATCATGCTGCCACCTCTATTCTTATACCCCTTTAAGGTAGTGGTGTAAAGGAGTGTTCTAGACATTTATGAGAATATTTTTAGTTACCACAAGAGCTGGTGCTACTCTTAGCCTGTGGGTGGGGACTAGGGATACATGACATCTAGTGAGGTCTAGGACAGACCTGCACAAAGAGGAATTGTTCAACTTCCATCATCATCATCATTTTCATCATTTTTGATGATGGGAATTGAACCAGGACCTTGTTAATGCTCTTTACCACTGATCTCCTCCTCCAGCTCAAAGAACTTCCAAATGCCCTGCTGGGCTTTCAGGTGGATTTATAGCATCTAACACTTTGATACAGTTTTAATATACAATAAATTTCCCAGGAGCATAATTACCATGTAAATCAAGAAATGTTCGTACTGTTTTATTTGGAACTTCGCCCATGAGCTGTCACCATTTTGGAAAAATCATGGCAGTGAAGTCAATGCCACTCAGGATACCAGAACTGCCAGTAAAATGTCCCCAAATTGGTCTATATTTGTAGCTATCACATTAATGGCAATTATGTATATATGTGTGATATGTGTACACACTCTTATATTTAGTTTCTCGTTCATAATGTCAATTACAAGCAAAAAAGGCTGACAACTCTTAGTTGAATGTTTTATTCCTTTTAAATACAAGTGTTCATGGTAAGAGGGAATGAAAAATCATGTCTGCTAGGATAGGTCTTGGCTACATAATATTGAAATATGTATTACTTTATTATGAATTATTTTCTTTTTATTTATTCTTCATATTCGAGTTAGGAAACTATATTTTTTTAATTATGTAGGCAGGCAGGTTACATTATTTAAGATTTTCATTTCAGGAGAAAAAAAAGATGTTATAACATGTTTATCGTAAAAGGAGGTGTTAGCTCTGGAGTGTTAAGACCTTTGCTGTGGAGGCAAAAGGTCTGGCTCTCTTTTTTCCTTTTCTCTTTAGACTCTGATATAGAGATATACTTGGAGGAGTGGATGTTCCCTCTTGCTCTCAGTCACTGGTCTTGGTAGCCTGCTGCAGCAGTGGTGTGCAAAAACATGACTAAGGACAGGAAAAATGGGCCACAAGTCATTGGGCTCCAGCTGCAGTTTTCACTGCCAGTCACTCAGGGAAATCATGTGAGGAAAGTCCAAGAAGGTTTTCCCCGCTCTGCTCCTGCTTCTCTGCTTTTTGGGTGGTGGTGCTGAGGATGGAAGTCAGTGTCAGCCTCCTAGGCAAGGGCTCTACCACTGTGCTATACTCCCAGCCCAGTTCTAGTCACTTTTGATGGGGCACATCAAGAATAATCCAAAATCTGGTATACTCAACATACACTTTTCTGATGATAATTAATTAGCCGTGCTGAGGTGGCTCAGGAGGGAGTTGAGCAACGAAGTAACCTTGGGTTACCCAATAAATTGGTTATGACACAAAGTAGCAATTAACAGTATAAGCTTGGGAGTCAAGGAGAAAAGGGTTCAAGTCCTGACACCGTCATTTCATACTTCCATAACTGTGACAAGTTGCCTGTCTGTGGATTCTCTGAGGCTCATGCATAATCTATTTTCTTCAGGGTTGGGACCTTCTCAAGTGCAAAATGGGGACAACAACATTGTTTTATCTCATGGGGTTGCTGTGAGGATTATGTGAAATATTTCACAGAAAAATTCAATATTCCAAAACTTGGTACTCTATAAACATTTACTAAGTAGTGGCCCAAATTCATATCCCGCTACAGTGTCACACATCTGCACATCATGGGCTAGCATCAGTAGTTGGGGTTTAGTTGTATGGGAGTTGTGCTTGTAGCATTATGTCAGCACCCAAAAAGTTTTGGATTGCAACATTTTGGATGAGGGATATTTGGCCTGTATCCAGTACCTTCTATAAGCCAGGTGTTCTTCTAGGCACTGGAAATATACCCACAAAGAGAACAAGCAAAACCTCTGGTGCAAAGTTCATGGTGCTACATGATGGCCTGGTTCCAGTGGTGGTGGAACCTCAAGCCCTGATTCTGAGAGAGGTTTCAAAACCCATCCAAGCTGTATAAGAAAAGTCATAGCTGAATGAATGTCTGTTTGGCAGAGGGTGGGGAGTCAGGCATGAAGACAGGATAGGATGTGGCAGCCCGTTTGCCAAATCTGTCCAGGCCTCTATGTGAGCTGGCATGGTGGGGAACACAGGATCACCATGGTTTACCAAGGCTTGGAGGGGAAAAGAAATAAAGTCTGGGTAGAGAAGGGTACAGGTGTAGCATGAGCACTAGTAGCAGCTTCACCTGGCAGGCCACAGTCAGAGATGTTCTGACTGCAGAAAGGAAGGTATCTTGTCTGGCTCCTACGTCAGAACTGCAGACACCCTTGCATCCCAGTATTAAATGTGAATACCCTATTTAATATCACAAATGTAATAGGAAGCTTCCTGAAGCAAGAAGAGGAAGGTGGACATGAAGAGGTTAAGATTAGGAAGGTGAAGAAAGAAAATATATTACAAGAGATGGAGATTTACATCAAAATTAAAAACATGCTACTCTAGCGAATCCTGATTTGCTGACCTCAACTGATCTCTTGGCGTTTGCTGGACTGAATGACTTGTCTGTGGTCCTTTGATAAATAATTCATTCATCCAAATTTTTATCATTTTCTCTAGATTCTCATCTCTTTCAATGTTTCATTAATTCCTCCTGTTTTTCCAGATTCCCTGAAGCAAGAGTCTGCTGGAGATGCCTGGGCCCCTAATGGCATGCCAGGACAAATTCTGCTGAGCAGAGGGTTTCCTGGGCTTGGTGCAGAGATTCAAAGAGGGCTCATAAAGAAAAATAATGAGTCTAGAGCTGATTAAACATCAATCATTCCTTCAAACCTCTCGAGGAGCTCAGGCTTGTTCCCTCTCCAGTATTGAGGCTGAAGACCCTGTGAATCTACTTTATTCCACAGTCCTCAGCAGCTCTAGGTCTCCACTTCCAAGGTGGATTGGAATAAGTTGCTTATAAATTGCTCAGAGACACAGAGGAAGGAGTTGGAAGCAGAAAGGGTTATAAATGCAAAGGCTGACCGGCCTTCCATGTCACTACTGCAGAGGCCAAGATCCATTCATTTTAGTGCATGAGGGTGTGTTCTGGGTGTGAGGAGAATCTCAGTGATACACTGTCTTAGCCTCATCCTATTTGGTAACTGTTTGAGCCATAGTTCCACTTGGAGTATTTTAATATATTCTTTTCAGATAAGCAGGCACTATGTAATGGGCTCAGGGACATGCTCAGAAGGTACCCTTTTTTCAAGGATGAATACATGTCCCTCATGCTAAAATTCAAGCTGTCCTCCTTGGCTGTTGGCCACTCTGACATTGTGGCTGGGGTTTTATGGGCCTCTTCTTGTTCTCTCCTGGACATCAGGGACCTCAGTTTTGGCCTATTTCCTATTCTATGACAGGGTAAGTGGATGGTAAGTAAGGGTTCTTTTAAAATTTGCAAGGCTGAGCAAGACATTCATGAGGCTGGGTTAATAGAAGTGTGTGAGACAGTAAAGACATGCTGCTGAAAACCAGCTCTGCCAAATGTTATTTTAAAGGAGCTTGAACTTTTTCCACAACCTGATGTGGAGAAAAGTAAAATGAGGCAAATAGCAAAAAATAGCACTGCTGTTAAAGGGCCCGGACATCCTGATGATTCTAAAATATCAACGTAAGACAGGAGGTGATGGTAAGCAAATGGTAAAACGGGACACACGTCATTACTGGAGGGCTTCAAATAATCATCTGATTACAGGTGACCTTACAAGGAAATAATATCTTCATTAAAACAAGGACTTAAAGAACTGACAGAATATTTTGTTCATGCTATTGCACAAATAACTTGAAGGTTGAAAGGATCAAATATATTTACAAATGGAGAAACTGAAGCAGAGGAGATAGATACTCTTTGATAGGTTGGTTTCCATTGAGTTTGGGTGTTTATGAGGCTGGTTCATCAACAGCCTAGCAGAGATTTCATTTGCAATTAAAACAATCACGAGTTAGAGTGACCTCCTCAACTTGACCTCAATTTACCATAGGCATGTCCAGCTCTCCAGAGTTAACAACCCTACTAGCACTGTCTACCTCTTAAAGCTGTTGTGAGATTCCAAGAGGATAGCACATATGAATGTACCTTCTAAATAAGATCAGCGATGGCTAACATGCTACAAAAGTTTATTTGTTCAACCTCTCTGCCCTATCTTGAATATAAAAGCAAAGTGAGCCAAGGACCAGAGTTAAGAAATCCACCCGTGATAATAAACTTCTCTATGCTTTAGGAAACACTAGTGGAGGGATCTGCTTGTTTTGTTCACTGTTGCATTCCTTGCACAATGCCTGGTATATACTAGTTGTTCAATAAGTATATGCAAAATTCATAAAAAAAACTTATTAGTAAATATAAGAAAGCATATCAAATAAATTAAAGGGCTTTCACGGCCAACTCTGTTATTCACAAGCTACCTAATTTCATGTGATACTTTAATGCAGGAATATAGAAAGGGCATAGCCCACAAAGCCCCAGACCATTATGCTCTAGTGTAGTACAATAACACTCAGTGGCTCCCCAACTATCTATGTGCAGTGTCTGCATGCCTCTTTCTGTGACCATTGACCCTTATTTCCTGTTGTATTTAATCATCCACTATTTTCCAATACTTTCTAGATAGGTTGCTTTCTAGTTTTCTCCTGAATATGCCATTGGCACCTTGGCTACCTGATTCTGTCTCTTTATATGGTTCAATAGTAGGTGTATCCATACCCCAGCAATCTCTTATATCTGTGATGATGATTTCTCTGCTCCCTGAGGCAGCAGGAATTTTTCTTCCATATGAACCTCTTCTTTTTTTTTTCTGGTGTCCAGGACATACTTGCTAAATGAGGAGGTAAGAGGAAAAGCTGGTTAGGGACCCAATTTGATTCCTTGAACACAGATAACAGAGTGAAGAGTTCATTAACCCTGGCTTACTGTGAAGAGGCTCCTATTCTAGCAGAAGGACTGTCCTTTAAGATAGAGCCTTACCTTTCCCATGTTTGGCCCTACTCCCAGCCCCTGGCTTATTGCCTAGCACAGAGAAGATCCTCTGTAAATTTTTTTTATTATAAAGTTTCCTGACTTCCCCACTTATTTTTAGTTAGTTCAGGAATTGTGCAAATAACAATTTTTGAAAAAAAATTAATTGCATTTATTTTTTTGCCAAAATCAATTAACAAACAGTAGCAACCTCCTTTCCCTATTCACTAATTTTTTTAGTGACAGCTGCTAGGAAACTACTGCCCAATCAAGGCCTAAAGAGCTATTGCATTGTTAGAAAGAAAACAAGAAAGAATCTGATCGCATTTTTAATGCCAAGGGAAACAAACCTGTAAAGAGCAACTCTGGTCAATGTTTACAAATCTGCTGAAAACTCACCTTGGTTTCTCGGAGAAGAAATTGCAGGTCTCGTCCATTGAGTATGCCATGGTTTTTCACGTAACTGGAAATATTCTTTGTGCTGGAGCCATAAACTGTTGCATGCACTTCCATATATGTGTGGATGATGTCCAAATAGATCTTTCTATTCTAAAACGAGGGCACAAGCACAAAGCATTTCTTGTTTTATTTGCTTAACAACCTGTCTGGAAGGATGGAGCTTCTAAGAGCTAGAGGCCTCAGGGGTGGGCATTCTTATCGTGGAAATGGCAGTAGTTTGGCAATCCAAATTCTGGACTTTCTTTTTTAAGGTTAAAAATAGTCATATTGCTACTGTATAACTATGCAAGAAATACACTATATTACAACACATTACTGAGTACCAATGACAACTCATTGCCACTCTTTGGAAGTATCGTCCTCACTTTGTAAATTACAAGGGATCCTCAAGTTGCTTTTGGCTCATCCTCTTTATGGGGGAGAGAGTTTGGAGATGGAAGACCCAGAGAAGGCAGAAGATTGGACTGGAATGTTTATCCGGAGATGCTAAGCTGTCCCCAAGGAATACAAACATCCCCAGCTCTTGCCAATATTTCTAGTGATGATTAACTCATGTTGTCGGAACTGGATCCCACTTAATTCTCATCATGGGGAGAGAAGAGTTTCCCACAATATGTATCGATTGACTCAGTAGCTGGAGAGAGAAGAATATCCAGGTAGGCAAAAGTAAAAAAAAAGGGATAAATGGAAACTCTGGTAAGACCTGAAACATTCAAGAGTAGTTTTACTTTTTATTCTAGAAGCAAAACCAAGCCCCCTTTTTTTGTATTTGTAGAAACTGGATTTGAAGCATATTTTCTGAATCAAAACCACCTATAAAGTGGAAACCAGATCACTTTTTCTTCCTCTTCGTGTTTCCGTGTGACTAAGTTGTGCAAGCTGGATTTTGTACAGCTTGGTTGTTTGGTGTTTTATTTATTTATTTGAAAGCTGAAAAATTCAAGTTCTGTAATGTTTTCCAGTTGTATGAAGGTGGGACAAGGCTTTCCCATTCTAAGCCTGTTTCAGACACTTGAGGCAAATCTATTAATAGAAAGTTCTGTGACTCAAACCCATAAGGGACACGGGGTGTGACAACAGTAGCCATGGAGCACAGGGAAGAGGAGGCAGGCTCTGAATGCAGCCAGTCACAAATTGCCCTCTGCCACTCACTGCCCTCGTGACTATAACACAGGACTCTCAGTCTAGGGGAAAACTTTCAAATCATATATCAGAAATATTCATGAAGGATACAACAGCAAGTCCACATTCTCTATTTTACAGATCAGGATGACTTGGCATCAAGCAAGCTACTCCCTGAAGACTAACATATAAATAACATGAACGCTTGAGCTGCAAGTTTAATTCCAGGTGAAGTTTGGTGAGGCTGCTGGGCATAGCGATGAGGAACCATTTATAAATCACAGCTTCCCACTTGGGAGTTTGAGCCATGCTTAGGGCCATCTACCTGGGAAAGGTTAATTGGAGGGGCTCTGGGATATGGTTCTTATGGTAGACATGTTTTGTAACTCTTGCCTCACACAACCTCTTCTCAGGGACCCTGCCTCCTCCCCTGCTAATGGAACTGGGGGACCCAGGGATGGTGTGGTAGGCTGAAGCAGATGAAGAAAGTCAGAATCCTGACTCAGAGGGATTCCTGACAGATGGTGATAGACATTATAGCAAAAAGGTCATTCAGTGTTGGAATCTGTGAGGTCATAGACCAGGGAACAGGCCCCGAGGAAGCCAGAGGCCAATTGTGGTGTGGGAAAAGAATCAAGTAAGTAGTAAAGGGAAGGAGGGGGTAGGCACAGGCAGATGGTAATGAGAGGGACTGCACTGAGACATCCCAGTGAGAGAAAGGAGGAAAAGGAGGGAGAGAGGGGAATAGAGAGGAAGAAGGGGCAAAGGGGAAGGGGGAGATGAAGGAGGAGGAGGAGGAGGAGAAGATAAAAGCAAGAGATGGAGAGAAAACTAGGGCCCACCCACGAGCAGCCATTCCCTATTCTAAGTGTGTCAGGTCTTTCTGGACACTTTCAACAGCAGCAGCTACCCAAACTCTTCCTGGACCCCACCCTACATTTTTAGCTACTGAGGGCTGATTCCAATCACACAAAAGGAGGCCTCTCAGGACATCCTGCTGGCCTTGAGGCAGAGATTGGGGGTGGGGACAGGCATCTGTCCCTTATAAAAAGGAGACACCGCCCCATGAAAAGTCAGCTGCTAAATAGTGAGGGTGGACCACAGGCCCCAGGTAAGATCTGCAGCAAGCTACAGGCAGAATAGGGAATGGTCCATCTGCTTCCCACCCTGCAGAAAACCATTCACGGAAGACTTAAGAGTAGAGTTCCCAGGGTAAATGTCTGTGAAAGAAATGATACACTAGGTTACATATGTACTGTCAGCAAATCCCAGGAAAGGTTGGGGCACCTTGAAGCATAACAAGGTGGCAAGTTTGGGCAAATAGAAAGAAGTCTACATAAAGGCTAATAAAGTCTTTGAACTCTTTAACACTAAGGCATGGTGCAGTCAGAAAGCAGGAATTATATTCAGAGAGGATTTATAGAATCCCACAAATGAGAAAATCCCCATGGATGATTGGAGGGAAAACTGTCTCAAGTATAACTCTAACCTTTGAAGCTGACATGGTAATTAGTTAACTCAGCCTTGGTTCTCTTGCTGACACTTGTCAGAGTTTGGCAGAAATCTCGTGAGTCTGAACCACACTATTTATTCCAGGTAAAGGTGCCACTGAAGTTTCTTAAACCAAACTATTATAATGCCTGAAGTGAACGCTCATGAGATGCTAAAGGAACCCAACAAGGCATTTCCAGCTCAGGTCTCTCTCCTGAATTTCAAGTCCAAATATCTCATGGCATTCTGAAATTTTCCATCTGTTATGCTGTAGTTGCTTCCAACTCAACAGGTCTAAAAGAGGACCCATCACCTAACCTGAGCAGTATCCTTGTATCTGCCCCTGAGCTCAGTGACCAGCATTAATCTCCCTACCAATACCTGGACCATAATCATTATTCTTCACTCCAATTCCTGCCAATATGTGCATCAAATCAATCACAAATTTCTGCTGATGCTGCCTGTAGAATGTCAAGTTGGTCTCTTTCCAGGCCCTGATTGTTCATCTGGATTGTGCCACAATTAATATAAGCAGCACCTTACCACATACTTCCCTGTAGCTCAAAAGGGGATGTAACTTGTCTGTGGTTTCTGCAAGAGAGCAACAGTATGGGGACCCATTGTGAAACAATCTATATGGCTGGATGCAACTTCTGTATATTCTTAACCCTACAAAGCAATATTATGCATGTGGGTAATGTTCACAATTATGGACATTTGTAGCTGAAGTACAAAAACATGTAGGAGGATGATTTGAACTAAATTCCAGATACTGATTACAGAGGAGAGATGATCTACAGAAGCAGATGGAGCTTCAGTGTTATTTGTAATATATCATTTCCATGTTTAAAAATACTGTAAGTACTAACATCAACAAATCTGAGTGGTACTTGGATGTCTGCTATGATTCAGATGTGTTTCCCCAAGGTGATGTGTTAGAAATTCATATATTAATGGTATTTGGAGGTGGGCCTTTGGGAGGTAATTAGGATTAGATGAGGTCATGACGGTGAAGCCCCCAGATGACATTAGTGGTCTTATGAGAAGAAGCGAGGCCTGAGCTGGCACACTTGCTCTGTCTCCCCAGGGGATGTCCTCCTCTATATTATGATGAAGCATGAGGCCCTCACCAAGCCCCCAGAAGATGCCAGCATCGTGCTCTTGGACTTCTCAGCCTCCAGAATCATGAGCCAAAAAAATGTCTGTTCTTTATAAATTATCCAAACTAAAATATTTTATTATGCTAAGAGAAAATGGACTAAGACAATGCCTTGGTTTTTAAAGACTTCTGTATATTTCACAATGGAATTTTATTCAGCCATAAAGAAAAATGAAATTATGGCATTTGCAGGAAAATGCATGGAACAAGTGGCCATCATGTTAAATAAAATAAGTCAAACTCAGAAGGTCAAGGGTCATATGTTTTCTCTCAAATGTGAAAGCTGGACAGGAAAAGAAAAAGAAAGGTGGGGGTGGATCTCAGGGAATGAAAATCAAAGGGAGATCAGTAAAGGAAAGGAACCAGGGAGTGGAAGGGAGAGAGGGAGGGAGGGGGAGGGGGGAAGTGCTGGGGTGTGATACTGGCCAAATTATATTGTTACCTTGTGTGCATATACAAATACACAACAACAAATCCCATCAATATGTACAATTATAGTACACCAGTAAAAAAATGTGGAAAAGACATCTGTATATTTGATATATTTCACATGTAAAATGTAAAAATTTAAAACAGATGTGATCATGAATAAACCAAACCCAGTATGTACAAGACTCTAAGGCCTCACCCCTGTCACCGCACTGTAAGGCTTAGTTCCTGGCATCAAGGGGTTCAGGGATCCCCTTTTATCTTCAGTGTGTGATGTGTACTCTACCCTTTGTGTTTAAGGGCTGAGGTTTCTTAAATTAAGCTTGTCCCTGCTTGCCTTTCCTCAACTCATGGGAAGGCCCAAAGAGGCGGGTGGTATACAGGGAATGGGGGCATCTTCTAGCATATACCCCCTTCCTTTCCCTTGTTTTGGTCATCCAGGCTTAGAAGGAAGATCCAAGTCCCATTGATCAAAGAAGTGGGTTGAAATCATTCTAGGAAGCTTTCCTTCTCTGACTTAAGGGGCCAAAGTTAAAAAAAAAAAAGCTTAGTCCCAATGCTCTGCCACCTACTAATTCCTGAGATCTAGTCAGAAAGGGCTTGCACTGAGGATCACACTACAGCAAGCCACCACCCATCTTGGAGCCAGGGGAAATGCTGCTACCACGTTCCACCTGTGCGACTTGCAGCCCCCTAATATTTTCAGTCCCTAGTTCAATTTGAATTCCCATTAAAAACAACGGATCAAACTGATTAAAATTTAAATCTACCTAACCTCATCTGGAGGCAGGAGATGCAAAGGGAAAAGAGAGCCCTGATGGAGTCAACGAGCACCGCAGTCACGTGTCTTTGGCTGTTTATGGCTATAGCTGGGGGCAGGCACAATTGCAGAACTTGTAGGAAGATATTTAGAGCCAGGATGGAGAGATTTAGGAAAACAATTCAATCTAAGCAACACTGGTAAGCGCTGCAGCAGGGGAGGCAGGATGCAGAACTGGAGAGGCAGAAGCTCTGTGTCTAACTTCTCTTTCATCTGGGAGTATAGGCTTGACCTCTGGAAATGGCAGTATTTTGAGCTTTAGATTGGAGTATGGATGGCATGTATTTTTCCTCAGTAATACCCCAGTTCCACACTGCAAACACACATAGCCTCTTCTACTTCATTTCTACACATCCATGTAGCACCTGGTGACCTGCCATTAACAACAACAACAACAAAAAAAGAATTTACAGCCCTGCCCCAAGTTTGTTTGTCTAGTGGAAAGTACCTGGTAAGTCTGAGCCAGGGGAATTCTCCCTGGGATGTACCAGGCAGTAATGGAGAGTCAAGACCTCTCCAGGCAATAGAAATTGGACTGCAAAACTGGGCTATGGAGGCAAGGGCAGATCCTACCCTGCGGAGACCAGACTCAAAGAAAAATGAAGCCCTCACACATACAAGGCCAAGTGGGAGAGAGTTTGTGGCCCTGAAAGGCTCCTGGTCTGCAGAACCAGTTAATTCTGAGCCCTGCGGCATCTTTGCCCTCCGTCAGGGTTCCAAGAGTCAGCACATCCTGGCTATGGTCCAGGCCAGGGAAGTTGGGCTGCCATTTCCAGCACAAAGAATCTGAGAAGGACACTTGTGATCAGGTGCTTCCTGGAGTTTCAATCACTTTTAAAGTAGTAGCTTCCACCTCCTTCCCCACAAATTAAGAAACTGGTCTATTACATGGTTTTACAACTATAGATGCTCCTTGACTTACAACGGGACTACATCCTGGTAAGCGCAGCTTAAGCTATGATATGGTAAATCACAAGTGTATTTAATACTCCAATGAACCAAGTCGAACTGTAAGTTGGGGCCATGTGTGTACAATAATGCATCACGTTTTCCTTAAGAAACAAGGCCGTAGAATAAGCACATCTAGACTGAAAATAGACATAGAAGTCCTTTACTACTGCTGCAATATTCCT
Source organism: Callospermophilus lateralis (assembly GCF_048772815.1). Taxonomy (NCBI): domain Eukaryota; kingdom Metazoa; phylum Chordata; class Mammalia; order Rodentia; family Sciuridae; genus Callospermophilus; species Callospermophilus lateralis. Next base: position 971,682 of record NW_027514360.1, read on the forward strand.
CCTCAAAAGATTATGTGTGGACTTGTCCACTGTACTGAGTGGCCATCTTGTGCATCTTCTGCTGCTCCCGGTCTCCTCCTTTCACTCTGCACCCGTCCCATCCTGTTGTCACTTCTGTAAGCTAAGTTCCATTGTGCATGATGACACACACACACATTATGAGCTTTCCCTGATTTCCCCAGCTGCCTGCTCTTTCTCTTTCTCAGTCAGTGCTCACATCAGCCAGGCTAGGAAGAAGCCACAAGGTGGAATGGTGGGACATGGGGGTTTAGTTTACTGTGAGGTAAACCAAGGCCAATGGCACATTGGGCAGAGCAGGGCAAATAAGCCCACTTCTTTTATGTCACCTAGACGATGCTAAGGCAGAGATCCTTATAAACCTCCAGGAGTCCAGTATCCACTTTGCCCCCATGTCTGTATGGCTCTTGGTAAAACGGAGGAACAGCGTGGTTACACGCTCCATCACATCTTCTCACACTTTTCCTTTGCCACAGTAAAATATGGTAGTCTCTCTTTATCTATGAGGGATAGTTCCAAGAACCCCAGTGGATGCCTGAAGCTGCAGATAGAAAGGGAACCTACATATACTATGTTCTTTCCTATATATAGGAACCTATAATCAATTTTAATTAATAAGTTAGGCACAATGAGAGACAATAGCTTACAATAAAAGAAAATGATGATAACAACATATGGTCATAAAAGTCATCCAATACTTAGAAACTGGTTGTTTCTTGAATTTTCCACTTACTATTTTAAGAACACAGTGTAACACAGTTAAATGAATCTATGGACAGCAATCCTAGAGAGGTGGGACTACTGTGTGTGAGTCTGCCTCAAGCCCTACTTCCTAGTAGGTAAGATACTGTTTCCAAACTCTAGCTCCTTCAATCCGCCCTCTAGTTTCTCAAATGAAGATTTTGCTCTCCTATAGAAATGGCTTTTAAAGTTCCTGCAGTCATTTGGATAAAAGACCCCTTTCTGAACTCTATACACAAGTCCCCTCACAATCTGGGCTTCTTTGCTACAAGCTCTCCAGCTTTTCCTTCTATGGTTTATTTCCTTCTGGTCATTCCCAGCCTCTCTTGCACCTGGTACCATTGTCTTTGCCTGCAATGTCCCTCCTTCCTCTTTATTGTTCTCCTGGATAGACTCCTTCATCCTCATCCTTGACAAGTCTTATTTCCTGGATTCACCCAAGTGAATTTCACTGCTACCAGCTCTGATTCTTCAAGATCTTCTTGCTTGATCTCTGGGCAACACAGTCCCTGGAGGTTCCCACCCAGGTGGAACTGTGGACTTCTAAAGAGCAGGACACGAACTCAGCAGAGACCTGATACTGAGCAAGCACACATACATGATGATTAAGAAGGACAGAGGATGCCCAGACCACAAAGCATTTATGGATTTGTAGAAAAGACAGTCTTAGGTAAGGCCTAGTTCTTGATACACACTAAGGATCTGTTCAACTTCCCAGGTGGGGGTCAGGAGCCATGTCCTTCCACTTAGAAAAGGAGTTCAAGTTCAGAACCATCTAGACTTATTTTAATAAAAAATAAAAGGAGAATTATGAACCTTAGAAGGTACACTGTACAGTTGATTCACCTTCCTTTTAACATAGCTACTAAGAATAAGGTTCTCTCAAATGCAAATCAAAAGTACTCTGAGATTTCATCTTACTTTTGTCAGAATGGCAGCTATTATGAAGACAAACAACAATAAGTGTTGGTGAGGATGTGGGGAGTAAAGGTACACGCATACGTTGCTGACGGGACTGCAAATTGGTGTAGCCAATATGGAAAGCAGTATGGAGATTCCTTGAAAAACTGGGAATGGAACCACCATTTGACCCAGCTTTCCCTCTCCTCAGACTACACCCAAAGGACTTAAAAACAGCATACTATTGAAACATAGCCACAGCAATGTTTATAGCACACAATTCACAATAGCTAAACTGTAGAACAAACCTAGATGCCCTTCAATAGATAAATGGGTAAAGAAAATGTGGCATACATATACAATGGAACATTACTCAGCAATAAAAGAGAATAAAATCATGGCATTTGCAGGTAAATGGATGGTATTGGAGAAGATAATGCTAAGTGAAGTTAGCCAATCCCCCACAACAAAATGCCAAATGTTTTCTCTGATATAAGGAGGCTGATTCATAGTGAGATAGGGAGAGGAAGCATGGGAGGAATAGACAAACACTAGATAGGGCAGAGGAGTGGGAGGGGAAGGGAGAGGACATGGAGTTAGAAATGATGGTGGAATAAGATGGATATCATTATACAAAGTACATGTATGAAGACACGAATTAATGTGAATATACTTTATATACAACCAGAGATATGAAAAAATGTGCTGTATATGTATAATAAGAATTATACTACATTGTGCTGTCATATATAAAAAAATCAATAAAAAACAAAAACAAAAGATAAAGGAAAATGATCCAAAAAAAAGAATAAGGTTTTCTCTCATAGGAATTTTGAGGTAAAAAAGAAAGAAGAGAGGTGCAAAGGGAGACAAAAGAAGACAACCTTATCTGCCTGCTCCTGAAGGCTAAAATTCAACAAGGATGAAAAAGTGTTTTATTCCAAGATTAGAGGTAAGCTCTAAAATGCAAATCTCTGTGAATTTCAGCACTGAAGCAGAAATAATTTACATTGCAGAATAATTTAAAGTCTGTGCAGTTCTTGGCTCATTTATCTCATGTAACCCCCTGAGAGAAAGGTGTGTATGTATGGGGGAGGGGGAGCAGTCCTTGCTGTATCTCACTCAAGTCTTGAGGGTTCCAGAAGATCTTCAGAAGCCAAGGATCTCAAAGGCTACACCACCTGCCCTCCTCCTCCCCATATTCTTTCTTTAGGCAAAAAAATGGTGCTCAGTTCTGACAGCAGGAGTAACAAGAGGAATTCTGCTCTTTTGCCACTGGCCTGGTCTGTGGTCTACCAATACAAAGAAAGAATTCTGCTGCTTATGATACACTTGTTGAGTGTTTCTAATCCCCAAATCTGAAATTTGAAAGGCTCAAAAAAAAATCCAGATTTTGTAGCATTTCAAGTTTCAAATTTTCAGATTTAGGATGCTCAATCAGGAAAGCCTATGCAAATATTCTAAAATCCAAAACTCTCTGAAATTCTGGTCATAAGCATTTCAGATGCTAAATAGAGCCATATTTGAAACCCAGGTGATTTAAGTAAAAGGCTGAATGCAAAGTCAATTCCTATAAATTACATGCCTGAGTTTTCTTTGGGACCAAGGAGCAGCAAAGAGACGTCTGAGCTATCTGTGACTTGGGTTTCCATTAACCATTGGAACTGATGAGTGGTTTAAATGAGATTGGATATTTGAGGTGTCCATCTTAGAGTGGGGGCTCAATGATGCTTCATTCTCTCTACCACCCAGAGACCCCCCAAAACAAGGGCACCTCTTTCACCACAATGGTCCTGTCCATTCCAGGCCATAGTGCAGTGTCAGACATATAACAAGCAGTCACAGGGATACTATAAGGGGTCAGTCATTCTGATGGCTTCACTTCCTACATGATTAACCAAAAATGATCTGTAGATCACACATAATGAGGGCAAAAGTGGAGGTTTCTAAATCTGTAATTCAGTGGGATCTGGCCACTGAGACAACCCTAAGAAGAAGGAATGAAGGAAGGAAGAAAGAATGCCACCTATTAAGACAGGGCTGGGGTTGGGGCTGAGCAGTGGAGTGCTAGGCTAGCATGAGCATGGCCCTTGGTTCGATCCTCAGCACCATATAAAAATAAAGAAAATGAAGGTATTGTGTCCAGCTACAACTAAAAAAAAATTTTTTTTAAACACAGTTCTGCATCTGATGCTGCAATTCACCAGGTAACTAAAAAGATGAGGCATTTTACTTTATTTCCTTGTGAGATCTGTCAAACTTCTAATGTTAAACATAGATAGAAAAAAGAATTGGCTCTTTCAATAGGATAACTAGAACAAAAGTCACTGGGGCATATGCTGATCAAGTTGAGAAGCCAAATAAGGATATCCCTCTAGGTTATCTTATCACCTGCTAGAGAAATCTGGCATATGATATGGGAAATTATCAATCTTCAGGGTTCAATGAAGTAAGAAAACAGGGAGAGAGGAGAGAGGGGAAGGGTAAATGGGGGAGAGACATAAAAGGAAAAAATAAACCAAAACCAGACCAGCAAACCCCAACAACGACTGAGGTATTATCTAGGATTTTAAATACTAGATGGGAATTAATTGAAGGAATTAATTGGCTTTGGAAACCATCTCTGCCAATTTCACATTAACAGTTATAGTGGGTATACTGACTCCATATACACCAGGGGGGAGAGAGAGAGAGAGAGAGAGAGAGAGAGAGAGAGAATTTTTAATATTTACTTTTTAGTTTTCGGTATACACAACATCTTTGTTTGTATGTGGTGTTAAGGATCGAACCCGGGACCCGGGCCACACGCATGCCAGGCGAGCGTGCTACCACTTGAGCCACATCCCCAACCACCAGCTCCCAATTTAAATGCAAACACAAGCATCATATCCAGAGATAAACAGGCAAGGAAAAATGTGCTTTCCATTAAAAAAAAAAAGTGAGGTAAAGGGCATGCTAATTAGCTTGATTTGGTCTTTTACAATATATGAGTGTATCAAAACATTGTGTTGCACAAACTTAGACAATTTCTATTTTTCAATTTAAAAAAAAGCATCAAGGGAACAGTTGAATTTCTAAATTACCAGAAGTCAAAGGATCTAAAGTTAAATCATATTTGGTGAGCAAGAACCATACATTGATTTTAATTCTAAAATGGAACCAAAAGCCCACTTATAACATCCAAGGCTAAGTGACAGACCACAACTCTCTTCAAATAATGATGACATTGAAAACCATAAATGTATCAGTTATGTTGATTGCCTGTCTTCCATTTCTAGGCTCTGCTCTAAGTACTTTCTCATAGAAATGAGAATCCTCACAATACACTCAAGGTAAGGTCTTTCAAAACCAAACAAAAATTAAAACTAATAGGTACTAAAGGAAGAACCCCAGGCATGAAGAAGTTAAGTCACTTTCCCAAAATCACAAAACATAGAAAACAGGAGAAATGGAAGCTGAAGTTCAGTTATGAGGCTCTCAGGCAGTAAGTAATCCTATTGAAGTGACCATCACAGTGAAACTTTTGAACTCTTATAAGGTAACTTGATGATGCTTTGATTAAAAAAATTTTTTTAAAGTCCTGGTTCAGGGTTATTTTTAGAATAAAACTTAAAAAAGAGGTTCCTAGCACTCTCCCAAGAGAAACCATCTCTATCCTTCCTGGATCATTCTTCCTCTCCCATCTGACTCTTAGGATGAGCACACAGCATGATGGAAAGAAAATGAGTTCTCAGTAGTTGACAATAGATGATTATGACAGATGTTCAAGAAGTGCTCACTTAGAATTTGCCTAAACAAAAGGGAAAACCTGATCATCTTCAGAAAAGAGTGATTGAGTAATGAATTCCCATTCCACACCTTGTGACTACAAGAATCAGGTCCTCAAAGGAAACACTCTGTCTCCAAAGTAAGTACAGATGACCCATGCAGAGCCAAGTCTGTCCAGCAGTCCTTTCAGTTTTGCTTCAGAACCTTGCTTTTCTTTCCTTTCAGCTCCCCTGGGAACTGGGAGTGGGCAGTGGTCTCAAAGGAAGGGAACAGATCATGAATAATTGCAGTCCCTTTCTAGCAGGTGGAGTCCCCCCCCCCCACTTTCGTACTGTGGATTGAACCTAGGGACACTAAACCACTGAGCAACAACTCCAGACCTTTTATTTTTTTATGAGACAGGGTCTCATAGGGCCTCCCTAAGTTGTTGAAGCTGGCTTTGAACATATGATCTTCCTGCCTCAGCATCCTGAATTGCTGGGATTACAGGAATGTACCACTGCACCTGGCTTTTCAGTGGTCTTTACTTCACCCCGACAGCTTCCCAGCTCCTGCCTCAGAGATGGAGAGGAAGTTGAAGTGGGAATGTAAAATCCTCTATTCTGTCCTCAGTCCTCTCCTTCTTGGGAAGGTGTGAAATTGGCTCGGTTTGTCAATCATAGTGCACAGTTGGATTCTGAATATATTCTATCACAGGGAAAGGGGAAGAAAACTTGAAAATTAAATTGAATGAGAAGCCTCTCCCTTGGGGCAGGAAAAGTACTTCTAATTGACTTCTCACTGGAGTGAAGGTTAATTTGTAGACCCAAGCCTTAACCCCCTACAGAAGGGAATGATAACTTAGGCCACAGGCCACCCAAGTCACATATAAGAAACACACAGAGATAACCAGTAGTCAGATGGCCCCTGGCATATGCCTATAATCCCAGCAACTCAGGAGGCTGAGACAGGAGGATTGCAAGTTCCAGGCCAGCTTCAGCAATTTAGCAACACCCTGTCTCAACATTAAAAAAAGGGGTAGATGTGGGCCTGGGGATGTAACTCAGTGGTAGAGGTTCAGTCTTCAGTAGAATAAAAACATAAAAATAAAAAATGTATTTGCTAGCAGCCTGCTAATGAGGCAAAGCACAAGCCCAACTCTTGAACTTTTAATTTCCAAGAGGTTCTAAACTCATTTATTCTGGGGTTCTCATGATGGCCACAGAGTGGCCATTGAACAACTTGTCAAAAAATTTTTTTAAAAAGTCTGTGGGACTGGAAGTATAGCTCAGTGATAGAGCATATGAGAAGCCCTGGGTTCAATCCCCTGCACTATACAAAAAAAAAGTCTGATTTAAATGTACTAAAGAAAGAGGGAATGATCAAAAAAGAGAGGCAAACTCCATAGAATGCAAGGATACATGCTGGCACGCTGAATACTAATACTGACCTGACTTCTGTAATCAAAAGAGGTCTGCTCCTGTCACCTTATGAAACAGAAAAGAAAGGCATCTGAATCCCACTAAGAGACCCAAGTGGTGGGAATATGAGGTTAAGGGATCATTCTATAAGCTGGTCCTACCAAGCTAAACTTCATATGCAGAAGAAATGTGGATTCAAAATGCCCATAAGAAGAACACAAGTTACTCTGAAGGGGGGACTTTTGTGACCCTTACACAGACCAGGTTTCAGAAGTCAGGGAGAGGCCTGGGGTTGTGGCTCAGAGGTAGAGCACTCACCTAGCACGAGTGAGGCCCTGGGTTCAACACTCAGCACCACATAAAAATAAATAAAGATATTGTGTCCAACTACAACTAAAAAATAAATATTAAAAGAAAAGAAGTCAGGGAGATAAGGATAATTCACCCTAACCATAAAATCTATAACAAGAGGACCCAATTAGCACTGTGACCAGCATGGGCCAAAATGACCTAACATTGTCCTGGACCTTTACCATGCACAGTGAGGACTTAGAAGACTGATATCATTCTGTTGTCAGTCAAAAGTCAAGAGGTAGACATGGGTGGGACTCTCTGGAAACTCTCCTTGGACCCTCAATGAAACTTGAGGGAAGGAGGGGCATTTTGTTCATCTCCTCTTTGAGAGGACTCACTCTCTCCTTGAGAGTGTCCCCTTTTCCTATCCCTTCAATGAAAGTATGCCTAGTACTCTTGAGAGACATGTCTGATGTGATTGAAAGAGCCAGCAAGAAAGGACCACTCTAGTGGCCTCAGCTCTACAATGGGAACTTGCCCTGTAACATCACAATGAAAACTATGGCAAACACATTTAATTTAGCTTCAAAACTGGAGTCATTTTCCATGGAGCACCGGGGAGCTATTAATGTTGGATAAATGGCAATATCAACAGCACACAAAAATAGGATAGGATGAAAAAGAAATGGCAGCAGAAAGCCCACTGAGCTGCATTCTCTGAAACTGGTCTTCATCTGTTTCATCAGCCCTGAGGGCTGGCCTGGCCATCAGTGGGAGAAGGAGAAGTAGCAGGGTTTGGTCCCCTAGAGGTTCTTCCCCTTCAGCTGCTTCTGTATAGACCTTAACACCTCTCCACTCCTTGACTTTCCTAAAGGTGAAATGAAGATCACTGAAGCCTATAGCAAATCCAGTGTGGTCTGGAAAATGCTCTGCAATCCTTATTTAAAACAAACAAACAAACAAACAAAGCTTCTATTTAAATTCAAGGGTGCAATAACAGAAGTAAGAGAAGGCAAAAGTAACTAATTCAACCTTTAAGAAAATGGCTAACTCTGGCCACATGACAAGAAGCTCAGTATCACTAAAAAAAGAAATGCAAACCAAAACCACAATGAGTTTTATCACTCACATCCATAGAGATGGCTACTGTCGAAAACACAGAAGGTACCATGTATTGGTGAAGATGTGGAGAATCTGGAACCCTTGTTTTTGGTGGCAATGTAAAGGGTATGACTGTCATAGAAAACAATACAGCAGGTCCTCAAGAAATGAAAAATAGAATTATTGAATCATCCTGTAATTCCATTTCTGGGTATATACTTTCCAAAAAACTAAAAACAAGGTATTCAAGAGAAAATTATACACCCAGGCTCAAAGCAGCATTATTCACAAAAGCCAAATGGAGAAGCAACCCAAGCATTCACAGATAGGTGGATAAATAAGCAAATGGTAGTATATAAACACAGTGGCATATGGTTCAGTCTTAAAATGGAAAGAAACTCTAACACATACTACAACTTGAAGATTAGTGAAGTGAGCCAGATGCAAATTTTACGATTTTGTTTTTAGGGGGTAACTAGAATAGTCAAGTTCAAAGAGACAGAAAGTAGAATGATGACTGCTAGATGCTAGGGGACAGAGGTGTGGAATTAGTGCTAACTAGGTACAGAGTTTAAGTTGTGCAAGATGAAAATGATTCTGGAGATGGGTGGCGCTGATGTTTGCACAATACTGTGGAAGTACTCAATGCCACTGAATTGGTCTTAAACGTGGTTCAGAGGGTAGATCTCACATTACCTGTTTTTCACAATAGGAAAAATTGAAGGAAAAAGTGAACAGCTCACTCAGGCCTGTTTTTATACTAATGGAAAAAAAAATCTTTTGAGAGGTGGGGAGAATAATGACAAAAAGACCATAGTTCCTCCATATAAAAACAACACTACACATTTTGAAACTTTTCAAATTCCAGGCTCAGCCACAAAACAGTTTAACCACACACATGCACCCCGCCAGGAGCCACAGGAAGTGAGCTACTTACCTACCTCACTGAGGTAAATAAAAAATGAGCAGGTGGACCCATCCACTCCATAGTCTGCGTAGCAGCGATCCGAGCGCCACATATCTTTCATCCACTGAAATGACAAGCACACACATGAACACCTTTCAGCTCTCCATTCCCTGGGCTCCTACCCATCTGCTGAGAGAAGGAGGGGTATAAAGGGTGATAGCAGGGTGAATGGTTCAAACCATAGCTTAACAACAGAGCAAGTGGTTGCTGAGCCACGATGACCAGATGTTCAACACCTGGAGCACCCACAGGAAGACACTGGCTTCAGCTAGGCCACAGCTGTAGAGTGAGGCCAGGAGAGGCCATGCCTAGCAGAGTTTTATCAAGGCCAAATGCACATCTTCTGGAAACTAGGGTTTCACCAGTGCCTGAAACACAGAGTGTGGGCAGGTGGGCCTGAGTGCAATTTGAGCATCGGGGAGCACCTGCTCCAAAGGAGATCAGCAAGTGCTTGCCAGGTTGGTCTCACAGTAATAACTGCAGACCTAAACTGAAACTTCTCCCTGAAAGTTACTGGGCAGGCTATATAATTTTCTTTTTAACTATAGACTTTATGTTTTAGAGCAGTTTTAGGTTCACAGCAAAAGTGAGTGGACAGTACAGAGCTTCTATGCACCCTTCTCCACAACACAGCACTCCCATCAACATCCTGCATTAGAGTGTTACATTTGCTATAATCAGTGACCTACATGAACACATCAATATCAACTCAAGACCATCATCCACATTAGGCTTCACCTTTGGTGTTGTACATTCCATAGCTTTAGATAAATGTATTATAGCATGCATCCACCATGAAATTATCAATGGGATAGTTCATTGCCTAAATAATCCCTTCTGCTTTACCTCATGTCTCCCACCCCCCCAATCCCCTGGCAACCACTAATCTCTTTACTGTCGCTATGGATTTTTAAAAAAATGTAACATTGGGCTGGGGCTGCAGGTTGGTGTTAGAGAATGAGCGTAGCATGCATGAGGCATGGGTTGGTCCCCAGCACCAAAAAATAAAAAATGATAACTCTGAAAGAGTGGCCCAGTATCGCTGGGTACTCACCACAAATGCAAATGTGGCACCAAAATTATAGCCTGGATTAAATGATCAGGAGCCTGGGACTAAGACGGCAGGGAGGTAGGGGTAGGGGGCAGGTGGACACTAAGAAACCCTCACAGGAAGCACCCACCCACTAGAGGCTGGGAAAGAAAGCAGCATTATGGCAGGCACCCAAAGCGGGCCAGGCTCTTCCAGTGTGACCATGGAGGGTAAATGTTGACTAACTCCATGGGGTTGGCATAAGCAAAGAAGGGTCATGATGGCCACAATGCAATACTGAAGGATGGAGGCACCCCTTAAATAACTCACTTCCAGGTCTCACTCACTCATTTGTATCTGGGGGGGTGGGGTGGAAGATTGAGGATGATGGAAATGAGCAGGTGATGCTTCAGCCTTACCTTGATCTTCCCCTCGTAGTGGGGGTAGCCATCCATAGGAGGCAATACACATTTTTCTCGAGCTCCATTAATGATATCTAAAAAAATGAAAAACAACAAAAAAAAACCATCAAGTCCATAAAATATACATGCCTAACATCCTTGTCAGCAGAGAGACAGGAAGAGAAACCAAAATAAGAGATGCCCATCATGGCAGCCAGGTTCTGACCCATAGAACCTCACCAGCTCCAAACATGTTTGATTGGTCTGTGGTGAGGACCGGACTCCAGGAGACCCCACCTACAAGATGATGACCTCTGACTGGTGTGCCTTGGCTCAGAACGGTGAGTAGGCTGACCAGTGTGCTTGCTTAGAAATTTGCAAGTGAGAAACAGAGAACCAAATGAATGGGGAGCAGGAAATAAAGCCATGAGATTAGGAGTGCCTGCCAGGGCTGGGGGGTGGGGGCCATCGGAGGCCACATGGGCAAAGTGAGATCATGCAGAAACTTCATGCAGTCATGTGTATGAGCTCAAGAAACCAACAGGAGACAGAAGGGCAAATAGAACTTGGGTGCAGAGGAGCAGAGAGGCACAAAACACCTGCGCCATCTTGAGGAATTCCCACTGTGGTTCCAATAGGGACAGCTCCTTACAGATATTAGATTTCCACCAGGATTTCTTTATTGCTTTATATATTTTCTCACCACAAATCCTGCCGCAGTCTGGCTGGGCACAATTCAGGAGCCACTTGTCAAAAGAAACTAACTTTATTTTTAGAACCACACAAGATAAACAAAACAGCTCCTCAGGAAAAAACCCTCAGAGCCCAACTGCCACCACCGGCTTCCCACAAGCCACACACCCCAACAACCTCTTCTTCCCACAATCCTCCTGCTCTTGAGGCCGATTGGCTGGGTCGCATGGGCGGAGCCAAAAAAGTCCCCCAATGAGCAGCTCCGTGGTCTGAAAGGGCAAGGAAACAGCCCAATGAGCATCACCGCAGAGGAGCCAATCAGCTAGTTGTTGCTGGGGCCGCTGTGAGCCAATCATCTGCTGGTAGTCTGAAAGGGCAGGGAAACAGCTCAATGAGCATCTCCACAGAGGAGCCAATCAGCTAGGTGTTGCTGGGGCCGCTGTGAGCCAGTCATCAGCTGGCAGTCTGAAAGTTTGCTGGAGCCCCTTCGGCTGTGGCTCTCAACATCAAATAAGAAGGAATTGGGAAGGGGTATATATTCCCCAAAGATAAACTTAAAATAACCCTTTTTACTCTAAACTTTTTTTCTCTGTCTGATTAGTTCGAAAGACCTTCTCTTTTACAATAGGGACAGCTCCTTAAAGATATTAGATTTCCACCAGGATTTCTTTATTGCTTTATATATTTTCTCACCACAAATCCCATTTATAGTAACTAGTACAAGTGGATTCCGCTTCCTGGTGACTATAGAATCAAAACTGAAAAAAGAGCAGCATTCTTACAAGAAGCTTATAATCTAAAGAGAAAGAGTGAACAAGAAACTGAACGGTATAGCTGACATGATTCAGGACTGGGCAAGGGAGGAGACCCAACTCAATCTCCAAAGCTCAGAGAAGGCCTCCCAGATCCAATACTAACTTAGCTGAGATGGGAGGACAATGTGGGAATGAGCCAGACAATTTAAAGATGTCTTTCAAAGTACTGAGGTGGGTCCAAATGTAGGAACCCACTTAGGCTGGAAGGAAAATATGTGAGATACTGAGAGGTGAGACAGATGAGACAGGCAGCGCCCACACAGGAAAGACCTCAAATGCCACGACAAGGACTTAGGTCTTTTCCTCAAAGAACAGCAGAGCAATAAATAGTGAAAGGTTTTAAGAAGTGAATAGTTATAAACCGATTTTTCTATAGCAATGATCATGCTGGTTGGAAATCTGGACGACTCTATCTGCTTCATTCTCATTTTGTATCTATATTTTCCAGGAAGGTTTGGAAAATGTCACCCTTATTTCCTACCAGTGGTTTTCTATATAAAGGACTAGTCAGAAATCAGATCCCAAATTGCAACATTATTTGATAAATAGTACCTTGGTGGTTATTGGGACTAAAAGAAGAAGTTAGCCCTACAGAGGATCTTAGCTGTACCTAATCCTCAAAAGCCACATCTTTCGAAAGTCTGCAACAGAAATTCATGACTTCTTGATCAGGCATTTCACTGGGACATCTCCACAGGAAGAAACATCCTCCTTATCAGGGATCAGAGGCAGCGTCTACTGGCAGTCAAAACGAAGTTACCTAGATTGTCGGGGCCTCTGTTTTGTTATCTATAAAATGGAAATGGCTGTTGCTCTATTTCTTCTAGCTCTTACTAGCCAAGAGTTCAGCCTGGCTCAGCCACTTTTAGAAATGCATTCTTTGTGTTTCTTCATGCTCTGCCTGCAGCTTCCCTCTCCCACTTGCTAGGGCACAGAAGTCACTAAAGCATGGGCTGCTGCATCAAAGAATACAGAGTACTTCCCAATGACTGTGACTCCCATCAGTGTTGCAAATCCTGGTTTTGCTGGGCAACACTTACCAAGCTGCTAAACAGTAGCAGAGGTCCTGAGAAATTAGGAGTCTCCAACAGTTGCAGGATGGGGTGATCAGATGTTTTTGAAGAGATATATAGAGTGAAATGCCCAGCCCCCTACCTCCACTACAGACACTATTCTACTTCCAGAGTGTTTAGAGACCAGAGGCTCCTGATTTGAGTGGCAGGTAGGGTGGGGTGAAGCAAATTCATTAGATGGTCCAGGAAGTAGATAGAGCCCTGGGGCTGGACTATGAGTACTCTTATTGAGAGTTTCAAAAATATGTGATGGCCAAGGTCACTAAACTTTTTCTAAAACACACCCAATATAGGCAGTGTGCCACACAGTCTCTCTCTGATGTAGTAGCCACACAAAAGAATGGGTGGGGCCACACTCTAATATAACTTTATTTACAGAATCAGATACAGACCCTTGGGTTTGCTCTGCTAGGAGACTCCCCAAATGAGATTCCTCCTTTCTGTGAACACCTGCTGAACTGATTCCTTCCCCAAGACTAAGGACAAAATATTCAGGGGAATTTTACTACTAAGCTTCAGTCCCAGCCCTTTCTATTTTGAGACAGGGTCTCCTTAAGTTGCTGAGGCTGGCCTCAAACTTGTGATCTTTCTGCCTCAGCCTCTCAGGACACTAGGATGACAGGTGTGCACCTTACTTGGCCTGAAGCCAGTCCTTCTAAGGAGCCCTGCAGGAATTCCTCTGCCTCTTCTGTTCTCCGCCCACCTTCCTTTATATAGAACTCAACCAGGGCTTGCCTCCCTGAAAACACAGTCCTCAACCTGACCCTCTTATGCCCGGTTGGGTTTAGTTGGATTTGGCCTTGCCCTCCTTTCGGCTTCCCTGGACTCCTGTGTACACCTCTCCACCACCATCTGCTATTCTCTTTATATCTGTCCATCTCCTGTCCCAGGTCATGAGGAACACGAGGAGCTAATATCTTTTTGCTGGGTCACCAGGCACTCAGTGAATGCTGTTTGAATGAACGCAGGCAGGTTCCCGTCTTTCCCTCGATCTGACTCCTAGTCTGGGGAGGAGACTCCAGCTAAGCCACAGTTTTTAATCTTCCTCTTGACAGTTTATCAACAAATCTAACAGGGTCTCCTCTGTGATTCTATTACCTAATAGATGAATTTCCTGTCCCTTATTTTGTGACACAGTGATGGTTCTGAATACACAATGGGTTTCCAAAGGCTCTAATGTGCTACAGGCTGTGGGGTGGGTGGAATCAGAGTGCAATAAACAGAAGTTCCAGCCTTCTACCACAGGGAAGAGCTGCTCCCTGAATCCGACCAAGGGCAGAACCTTCCATCACCACACAGCTCCTGAGGACTCTGGAGTTTTTCTCAGAGGACAGCTCCCCATTTTGTTTCCATCACAATGAAAAAAAACTCAGTAAATGTTTTTATTAGTTTGTACTCACGGAGAACTTTCCAACCTGTGGAAGAGTCTGTGATCTGAGTGTGGCTAAGAAACAAAATCTTAATCTAGTAAAGGTTAATGCTAATGCTTTTCAGGGGATGCTTGTAATTACTCTATACAAGGTCCCTTCAAAAGAGGGGGACAGACCCTGCTAAGATGTCACTAGAACGTTTTCCCTGCCATTCACCCAAGTTCTCTCTCCCTGCCATTTTTTTTCCATATGATGAAAGGGCAAAGAAATACAAAGAGATGTTAATATAAGCAATGAGGCTCAGTTCTTAACTGTTGTTGAGGATTCAGTTTCACCTCTCACCTTCACGAAAGCCAAGCTACATCATTGTGGTTCACCTAAAACTTCACCTCTGTACTGATTGTACAGAACTGTCACCCAGCTGTCAACAGAACAGGCAGACTACGTTGGTGTGAAAATTCCTCTGTTTTATAATGGTACCCACACAGTGTAGAAAGTGCTTGGGTACTGGGTTTAATCTATGAGAACAAACACTTTCTGTCATGCTTAGACTTGGGAAGAACACACAATACAGAGGCAGCGGTAGCAAATGGAGGGGTCCACACACATAGATGGGTGCTCCTGTGAAGGGTAGGCAGCATCTCCTGACTGCCACACAGATGCAGCTACGCTGGGAGACATGTGCACAGGGCAAGAGCAGCATTAAACACACACTGACAGGAAACGATGACTGTGAACCAGATAGATTTTTTTTCACTCATGCTTTCCTTCCCATCTGAGGGCAGAAGGGAGGGAAGCAGGGAGTCAGGACACGAATAAGGAGTAAAAAGGTTTTGAAGGAATGGAGGAGATGGAAATACGGTGATATAAGGCAGGAAGCCAAGGTGGATGGAGGACACTAACAGGCTTATGCAGCACTTGTCTTTCTGGAGTGTTGTCGCACACAGGATCACATTTTAGACAAGGGAGATGGTGACCTCATCTTATAGATGGGAAAGGAGAATGTTTAAAATCCTCAGCACCAACCTCCAAACTCAGCCCAGTCAATGTGAACCTGCTGCCTGCTGTGTGCTGAAATGGGTCCTTCTGAGACATAGTCTGCACCTTCTAGAAGGTAACCACCACGTGTGTGGAGGAAGGGACCTTGTGTGGCATGTGGAAGGAGGGGTCTCATGGGGGGATATGGGAAGAGGGACCCCTGTGTGGGAGGTGGGGACCCATGTAACAGTAAAAGAGGTACCTGTCAGCCTCCTGTGGTGGGGGGGAGTGGGCAGGATTTTTGTCCAGGGGTCCAAACTCCACAGGCTTTTTCAAACAACTGAATGAACAAATGCAAAAAGTCGTAAAGAGCCCAAGTTCCCATGAAGTGGAGAGGAACGTTTCACAGAGAAACAAGGGACCAGAAATCCTCTCTCCTAATCACTGACCCAGCAACTCTGAGTTGTGGACCACAGCCTAGGGAACCTGGGCTCAAAATGAGGCAAACAGCAGCAGGAGAAGACCCTTTTCTGCTGGGAGAGGAGATGTGGATTGCTGATATTTAAAGCTTCTTGGAATTTAAAAAGAGAGCTTGTGGTTTTTTGATATGATCTTAATGAATCATTTGTTAACTGTCCTGATGCTTTTACAAGGTTCATCAGGTACTATACAATTGATCTCTTAACTACCCCGTTTGACATACATGCATATATATATTTTTAAGACATCAACTCTTGACTATGCAGCATAGTTCAAACATCTACTGCACACTGAAGTTAATGATAACCAGTCCTCGCTGCCGAATCAAAGAGATCTGGAAATAAGGTCACAAAAAGAGTCTCCAAAACAAAAGAGACTGAAGTCAGATGTCAATCTCAATCCTGATTCAGACAGTGCTTATAGGTGGGATGATGCATAAGAAACTCAATCAGCTCTGGGTGATGATAAAGTGATGAAGGAATAGAGGAAAACCAGTGGTAGGGAGAGGGACAGGTATCTGAAAGTGAGCCTCACACAAAGACAGGTATTCAGAGTGAAATTTGCTCTACCATGAAGAGAGGTTGCTCTGCCAAGGCTCACTTTTCTGTACATCGATAACAGTAAAGAAGACAAGTGTTTGAAATGACATCTTAGAAAAGAATTCAAAGGACATAGTGTCATTGGCTTTTTTATTGAGAACCCCCCCAGGTGTCTGAGAGGTTAAGAATGTCTGATCCCTCACCCTGAGTGAAGAGAGAAAAGGGGCAAAGATAGAAGAAAGATGAGTTTAAAATAAACCTCTCAAAATTCAAAAACTGATGGCCATCTGTTTGCTCCTGGAAGTGTCACAAAACCCAGTTTGATCTTCTCACCTTTACCGACAACTGGGATCACCATCCACACTAGCACGGGCTCCATTCAACTCAAAGGCACTTCACCCATAATTCCTCTCCAATGATAAAAGGTCTCCAGGGATTCTGTCCTGTGTGTAGGACAAGGTGGCAATTTCTCCATGCACACCTCATATGAACATGCAGCTACACTTATCAGAAGGCCCCAGCAAAGTGCACCCCTGTGAACCCACACTGCCTCAGCATCTCAGCAACAGCCAGGAGCTGGCTGGATCTGCACACTTGAGACCCAGCTCTTGCCAGCATCTCCATGAGCTAGCTTGGCTACAGGAGTGAAGAGCAATAAAGCCAACAGAAATCAGCCATGGTAAAATACAGTCTCCAATTAAAATGACCTCACTGGTCATTCTCAGTTTGCAAATACTCACTTAGGGCTGCTTCACAGTTTCGCTATGAGAAAAGTAATTTAATTTCTATAACTGAGCCATGTACACATATTTCAAGCAGAAGACTCTACAGTAATGAGAAGGTCCTTGATCACCAAAGGAATGGGACAGCCAAGATGTGGCTAACAGGCAAGACTCTATCCCAGAGAGTATACAGCTTGAGTATCCCTTCTTTTAAATGCCTGGAAGTATTTAAAATCTGAGAGATTTTTCAGAATGGAATATTTGCATAAACTTCTGGTTAAGCATTCCTCATCAGAGAATCCCAAATCAAAAACGTCCCAAAATTTGAAAACTTGGGGGCATCATGTCAACAACTGAAAAAGCTTAGGATTTTCAAGTATTGTGGACATCAGATTAGTGACGCTCAACTAGTACTGGACACTCTGAAAAGGCTTATAATATTTTCTTGTTCTTTTAGTCTAAAAAGCTGGGAATGCAATTATCCCTGTGCAGAGGAATTTTGGAGCTGCAAGAGACTTCATATTTGTCAGACCTTTCTTTACTTAAAACTCTTGATTCATAAAACTACAGCCTAGAGAAATGAAGTGCAATCCTCATTCATTGATGTAACAAAATTTATCAAGCACCTTCCCTGTGCAAGACACTGTGAATGTTCAACCCAGGACTTTGTCTTCTGATTCAAATTCATTCCCAGCATTCTGTTTCTAGGAATTTAAAAGACAAAGAACCAGTAACAGTACCATATTTGTGTTCTGCATAGGAAATTCCATGAATCAACACAGAGGAATAAAATAACAAATTATTTTTCCCTTCTGTAAAAAGCACTTCCAAGGTCCTTGTGGATTTGTTAAATGGAAACCTAGAGCTCCACTGTTGCCCATGTATGAATACTATGGAAGTAATGGAAGTCAACAAGCATATAAAAGTACATTGCCAAGTACAAACAATGTCATAATATTTCCTATCATAATTTGGCCAAATAACCTCAGATTATTTATACTACCCTTGTTCACATATTCTTTCATTATTTTTTATAACTTTATCTTCCTAATTAAGCTTCCAAGAATTAATGAGGTTTTTCCTTTTCTTGGTAAGTTAGTATTAAGAACAGGACCTCGACCAAGATTCTCAGTATGAGAGACAGGACTTATACACATTCATACCCTACATGCATACACCAAAACTCCATTCTGATAAGCCCCAAGATGTTGCTTCTAGACATGTCCACCCAGAGAAAAAGGTGCATATCACATGGTAGGCAGAAAATAGATAGGGTTAAATAACTGCCACTCAAATGAAAAAAAAACAGAGCTTATCATTAGACATCAGGGAAAAACAAATCAAAAGCACAGTGAAACAGGAGTTCACATCAATTAAAATGACTATAATAAAAAAATTCATATAATAACAAGTATTGACAAGGATAAGGAAACATTAGCACCCTCTAACAGTCCCCAAAACTCTGCCATTGATTCATTCAACAAACCCTGGACTTAAATAAGCATCTGTAATGACTTCAGTACCTTCCTAAGAAGTTAACACAGCAATAAAAAACACTCTCTACCTTAAGAGAATATAAAATGCTGTGGCTACTTTGGAAAACACTCTGGCAGTTCCTTTAAAAGACAGAGTGATCATTTGGACCTAGCATTTCTACTTCTTGGTTTATAAAGAACAAAAGCATATGTCCATGCAAAAAAAAAATTTGTTCACAAATGTTCACTGCAGTCTTACTGTTAACAGCCAAAAGTTAAACAATTTAAATGCCCATCAGCCAATGATTAGATCAAATGTGATCCATTCGTAGGGTGGAGTATCATTCAGCCATAGAAAGGAATTAAGTGCTAACATGGATGAATTTTTAAAAGTTCATGCTAGATGAAAGCTAGTCACAAGAGGCACTCATTGTAGGGTTTCACTTAAAAGAAATTCCCAGAATAGGAAAATCAATAGAGGTGGGAAGTAGATAAGCATTTGAGGGAGGGGACATGGAGAAGCAGAGGGAGGATGATGGCTAAAGGGCACAAAGTTTATTGTGGGGTGATGAAAATATTATAAAATTAATTGTGATATGAGCAGTAGAACCCCCTGAATATGCTACAACTTTTTTGAATAGGACATTTCAGATGGGTAATTTGCATGCTGTATGAATTCTATCTCAGTAAAGCGGTTACAGAGCCCCTAATAGTCTGCCACCCATTTGTAATGATTTTAATAACTTCCTAAGAAATAAAGCAACACAAAATAATCTCAACCTCGAGGGTGTCTCGGATAAAATTTGTAAGTTGCTCCAGGAAAGGCAGTTAAAAGTCCAATGTCATGTATAGAGAGGGACTGATGCGACGATGAGGAGGAATGACAGGAAGAGGAAGCCCACGACTAGCGCCCAGGGGGATCAGTAAGCCTCCAGGGTTTCGAAGGCCAATTGTGAACCTCCCAGTTTATATTTGTAGTTATATTTATATCTCCCAGAGAGAAATACAGATACCTAGATTAGAAAACAATTTGATTGCCCCTCATTCCATAGGACCAGAGTACTTAAGTACCCAGGCACATAGTCAGGGTCTCTTCTGCAGGTAGGTGTGAGGTTAAGATTAAATTCAGGACCAGTACATGTGAGAACAAATGTCAAATGACCTCAAATTTCAGGACAATCTGCCTGGCTGAGCTATTGTTTTGACACCCCCCCACCCTCAACAGTTATCTATAGAAAGGTAGCAGAACTGTCCTTTTCTCTCAGTTTGAATATTCTATTGTGAACATGAAATTTAATATTTTATCTGAAGACTAGGAAGAGAAAGCAGTTGGCCGATTTATCTGAATATTTAGAGCAAGAATTCTCAACCTCAACTTCACACCCAGGATCACCTCAGAGAACTGCATTTACAATTACATACCATGGAAGGGAATTTCTATTGAAGAGGGACTGCAGATATAACAGGGGTCTCCTAAGATCATAAAGGAGCTGGAAAGTAAGTACTGCAGAACACATCACTTGGTGTTGTTTAAACAAGCATCATCCTGCCAGGAATGTAAAAATAAAGCAATACAGCTACAGACAACACATCTTCACAACTTCACAACTTCACAACTTCATCATGATAAATGACTGTTACTGATTTATGTATTTACTACACTATACCTTTGGTCATTATTTTAGTGTACTCCTTGTTATATTTTTTTAAAAAAGAATATGCCATGTTTTACTGGCAGCAACCTCATCTATCTCTTGTTTACAAGTGTCTCTGGATCACAACAAGAGGATCAATGATGTGGTTGACCTACACCAACTAGGTTTGTGTTCTTGTTTTGTTTTGTGCAGTCTGAAGATGAAATGCAGGACCTTATGCACTTGAGGCAAGTGCTGCACCACTGAGCTACACCTCCAGCCCCACAAGGTTTGTGGAAGCACACTCTATGATGTTCACACAATGATACAATCACTTAATGGCTGGCACAGTTCTCAAGAACATATCCCTATGATTAAGGGACTGATGACTATAATTGGTCTGGGCACTGGAATTCCTGAAAGTCTCTCAGATGATCCTAGTGGGCAGACATGGTTGAGAACCATGACAATATCAGAATAAAATTTGGACCACAGGTGACAGAGTAGGGTCTTAACCTTTTGTATTCCCTGAACCCCACTGACAATCTGATGATTGGGTATTTCCTTCAAATAATGCAGGAAATGCATGAAATAAAACACAAAGGATTTAAGGGAAACAAATTAGACTTGTTATCATAATACGTTAAAGTTGCAATATGGTAATATGAGTGCCTCTTTATGAATACACAAAGTTACAAGATCCAAAAATGGGTCAGTTATATACCATCATTTTGAAGTTGTGATGACTGAAAAAAATATTTAGAAATCTCTGCAACAATAGTAATGTGATATGGATTCACAGATAACAAAGGTCAAAGTATTCCTGATACAGCTAGTCTCTATATCGGTGGGCGCTACATCCTCAGATTCAACCAAGCACAGATTGAAAATATCCCCCTCAGGATATTATTTTTGTACAATTTTTTCTTGCCATTATTCCTTAAACAATACCGTATAACAATTATTTACATTGCATTAGTGTTTATATGTCATCTAGAGATGATTTAAAGTACAGGGGAGGATGTGTCTAGAATGCACTATTTTATATAAGGGATTTGAGTGGCTGCAGATTTTGGTATCTACAGGGGTCCTGGAACCAATTCTGCTCAGATTCCAAGATATAACTGTTTTACTTTAGTTTATGCCTGTACCCATAACTGAAGAAAAGGCCAAATTTTAATGAGAACTTGGTCCATAAAAAAAGGGAATTACTTCTCACCACCTAAGTTCACAGTCTTTCCCGTACAGAGGAGGGGAAGAGGAGAGGTGAAAACAGACTTATAGGACTTGCTCACCCTTGCATTGATTTGACCACCTTCAATAGAAGGGAGGAAAAAAGCCAATAATATCAACCTCATCAAGTGCTAATTTCCAGTAGACTATCCCTCCTTTTTCTCTTAAATAACTCTGTAAAGTTTCTTCAAGACATGAAAAATGTACATTTCCTGAAAATTAACTATACTGTATGTTTTAATTACAGCAATATTTTTCAAGTGCCATGTCATGTGAAAAGATTCCTGTTTCTTCCACTAAAAAGACTCAAGTGTTTTATCTGCCTGGAGACATCCATCACACAAGTGCTGATATCTTGGGACTTAAAAGGGTTTTTTTTGAAACTTCCTAAGTGTTTAATCAATAGGCTCCTTTTCATATAGTGCTATGCTGCCTGAATAGATTCTGAATGTTTTTTCCCCCCATTTAATCTGAATTTAAAATAGCATTAACCATGTACTGAATGGCTGTTATACTTTGGGTACGGCACTAGGCTCTTTTCTTAAATTATTCTAATGTTCACATCCATCATCTCATCTTACTAATGAAGAAATAAAGTGATTAAGAATTTCAAAACAGTTGATGTTACAAAATCATTTTCTGAGAAAAACAGTGTGTATATGAAAGAGAGAACCCAAGCTACATTAAAATTCGTGTTTGAAATTCCAGCTATAAATTAAAAGGTACTTATTTTTAAGTAAGTAAATAATAAAATATTGTCCTGGGGTAGGAAGGAGACATCACTTCACTTTTCCTAGAAGCAGACAGAATTAAGTGGCTCAAAAGTTGATCTTTCTTCATAGCCAAACTTTCCTAACTGTAGAATGACTTCTCAAATTTCTTCCATTCATGAGTAATACAATGTTCTTATAAAAATTCAAGAGTCAATGGCATTGTCAGACCCAGAATGCAGGCATATGGCAGTCAAAACAGCAGTCACCACTCTGCAGAGGCCAAAGAAGGTCAGCTGCAGACGCTAGTGCCCAATAGACCAGGAGGCACTGGCCCATGTAATGTCTTGAACAAGTTAGGGAGGTTCCCAATGTCTCATGTCCATCAAAGACAACAGGAAGGTTCTCATTCATCACTACTAAGAGACTTTAAAAATGACCCTACTCAAACACTTTAATTCTAAAAGTTCTCAGAACTCATTCCCTTCATCATGATAAAAGAAGTGGGGCAGGATGAAGTGGAGTGACATCAGTTTTACTTTATGCCCGCTATGAAATCAGTTATTCATTTAACCATTTAATGGGGAGGGGGAGACTTATTGCTGAGAGCCATAGCCAAGTAGGAAAGACGCATGGCAATTTCCTTGTCAGCCTACCCAATGTTGTTTAGAGGGAGGACTCTCCATTGTGGAAATGGGCTTGCCTTGGACCCAGGTCATTTGCAGTGACATTCCATGAAAGGTGACCTTCCTCAGGGATTAGGGCGGATCTGGGTTTAGGGCGGATCCGGGTTTAGAGTGGATCCGGGTTTAGGGTGGATCCTGCTGGGAATAGGGCACCCGCTCCTTGAGTTCCCGCAGGATTCAGAGAGTATTTGGGATGCAGAGCCCAGTGGAGGTGTGGATTTTCCCAGAACATGGGTGTAGAGTGCCGGTGAGAGTTCGGGAATAAAGAGTTGCTGTTTGAATCTACAAGGCTTTTGTGGTGGCTCAGTTATTTTGTGCCGAGCCAGACTGTGGCAACTTATCATTAATGAGTTGTTTCAACACTAACCAAAACTATAAACATAACTAAGAATGCCCCAAACCCTCCGTAATGCCAGATAAAGAGTTGAGAAACGAAATCAGGAAAGAAAGATCACACGGAAAAGACCAGACTCACCAATAACATGGACATGTTGAAGACAGTCTTACAGAAAAATCACAGCACTTACCTTATATTCTCAAACCACTTATCCCACCAGGGTGGAAATGTAGAAGAGGCCAGAGCTTAAAAACAAATGGAGGCATGGTATGTCAAGAAAGAACTGGCATTATTAAGTCCTAGTAAGTTTAAGGGACTTTCACAAGCATAACTCCTTTATTTTTTCCCAAAACCTTATCAGATCAGTAATCACCTCTCCAATTTATAAATGAAACTGAAAGTTAGAGCAATTAAGCAACTTTCCCAGAAGAAACATGGTCAGTAACAGAAATGAGAATTGGAAAGGGTTGTCCTTCTCCTGAGGCTCCTTCTCCTGCCCCCCACTCCCCTCAGATCTTCTTAGTTATTTTCACTTCAAATTTTAAGACTCGGGAAAATTGTATCTCAGATTCTTAAGGATGGGAGTGGTGGGGGAGAACTTTCCTAGGTCATTATCTCTTGGAGAATAAGGGGAAATATCAACATATATCCAGGAAGGGAGAAGAGGAGGGAGATAAAAGCAAACTGATTGATTTAAAAAATAAAATAAAATTAGGGAGGTTGAGGTGGAGCCCAGAAATTATACATCCTGAGTATTCAATTTCTAAACAGGAATATTTAGCAAATCATTTGTGAACATTTGAAAAGATGATCCTACAAAGAATAATTGGTAAACAGCCAGGCACGCCAGGGTAAACCCAGGTCCTTTCTGGAAGGGATGCTTAGCCTGGTCAACCTAGAGGTGGTACAGACTCATGGTCTCTGTTTCAACAAGCCATCCGACATGGTCGCCTGTGAGACATCACTCTCAATGGCCCAAGGACATCTAAGGCCCTCCCAACCTTCAAAACCTCCTTCAAAATCATTTTGATCATATATCCCTTCAGTCCCAAATAAGCATTACCCTAACACATTTAAAAATATATATATATATATATATATATATATATATATTTATATATATATGTATTACTGCCAATGTATAACTAAGTAAAATTTAAGATTTTAATTTTTAAGGGTGAAAAAATGCAAGTTTTCTTCTCCCCTGAGCACTAAATGTTAGAATTCACTGCCCTGGACATGCAACAATGCAGGTCGTAGGCCCAATGATTTCCCTCCACCTGAGCCACCTCCACTGCCAATGACAGTGACTTGCTCTTCACCATGACAGTCCTGGAATCATTCCTTTCCATTTTATCGTCATCCACGCCTCTCCCCCCCATATTCTCTTAGCCCCCTGGACCATCTACTATCAGTGCCTTCTTCTCCACATCCTTATCTTACCTCTCTGATCACCCCACCAAAATCCCCACCTTTTAACAACAAATTATGGCTTTGCTTCACAATCTAACTTCCCTTCTACACTCAGGGAGCTCAAAAAAATAAAATAAAAATAAATGAATGAATATAGAGTACCTACATAAACAATGTGACCAGGTTAATGAGGCCCTGGTTTTCCCCAGGTCGCATAATAATTCAGGACTTTTCTTGTCCTCAGCCAACTCCATTTCCCTTCCTCCTCAGCCAAGCAGAACATGCACTACCTTCCTTCCTCCCACCTGCTAATTAATGGATCTCCCTCATTCTCTTGTGTGTTAAAACATTCTCTGAGCACACACTGTATGGTCAGCATTTCCAGACAGGACCAAATCTCACAGTGCTTCCTCTCCATAAGCAAGAAAGTACCAGGGACTAGGCAATGCTGAGAATATAGATCTTTACAAAATAGGGAGCAAGCATGGGCAGAGGTAGGGCTCACCTTACTCCCTGCTCACCTCTGCTTTCTCCAATTTTTTTAAAAAAATATTTGCATTAAAATTCAAATAACATACTTAGAAATGTATAATTCATATGGGGGAGGGATGTTCAGCTCAACGGTTGAGCATGTGCCTGGCATGCATGAGGCTCTTGGTTCCATCCTCAATACCAATAAAAAATAAAGTGTACAATTCAGTAGCATGTAGTACATTCACCTTGTTGTACAACCATCACCTCTGTTTAGTTTCAGAATCCCTGAACCTAGTCTTCCTCCCCAGGCCCAGGAATGACACTCATCTGTTTCCTGTCAGTGAATTTATCTTTCCTGGACATTTTATATCAATGAAGTCAGCAATGCCCTCTCCAATTCTGAAACAGCTCTGCCCTTCCTGCTTTGTTCCTCCAGTCTCTCTCTCTTCAGTGCTTTTGGTCCGCGTCTCACATCTGTCCAGAAATGCCCAGTCCCCTCCTGCCTATGCCTTGGAAATCTCCCTGTGAACTGATCTTGCCTATGAGCAATTCTCTGACCCCTTAAAAACAATCCCATACTTCCTTTGACCTTCTTCCTCTTGTCAGTACAGGTCCAACACCTTCCTTCCCTTCTCAGCCTCTGATTCATTCATCAGAATTTGGGAAGGTCCTCAAAGATTTCCAAATGGACACAAGCAATAAAAACTCGAAGGCCTTATATGTTAGTCAGCTTTTCATCATTGTGACAAAAATACCTGACCAGAAAGAGGAGCAAAAGTTCATTCCAACCTCCCAGTTTCAGAGGTTCAGTCCCTGGTCAGCCAAATCCATTGCTCTGAGCCCAAAGTGAAAACATCATGGCTGAAGGGCATGGTTAAAAAAAAATGCTGCTTTGCTGCTTAGTACAGGACAGCCAGGAAGCAAAGAGTTCCAGTGTCCAGGTATAAAATACAATCCCCAAATTACACCTGTAATGACCCATTTCCTCCAGCCACGCCCCACCTGCCTACAGTTAGCAGCCAGTAATCCATTCAAATTATTCATTCTTCGAATGAATCAATCCACGGATTAGGTCACAGCTCCTCATAATCTAATCATTTCACCTCTGAACAGTCCTGTATTAACACAAGAGTTCTGGGGGAACGCCTCATATCCAAACAACACCACCATATCTCCCAGGTGCCTCTGGTCAAATGATGTATGTGACCATGGATAACTGGTGATGAAGTGTCTCCATGCCTTCTCAATTTTCTTATCTGTAAAATGGGAATCAGAATACTACTGATTAAATTAAATTATAGATGAACACAATATCTTTATTTTGTTTGTTTATTTTTATGTGGTGCTGAAGATGGAACCCAGTATCTCACTTGTGCAAGGCAAGCTATCTGCCACTGAGCCAAAACCCCAGCCCCCTCATTGGGTCTTTTTGAAGAGTAGATGAGTATACCGAGTACCCAAAGTGCTCAAAAAAAATGTGTGAGGCATGCAGTGAGGGTTCAAAAATGTTATCACCAGGGTCAGGATTACCTATCTCATAAAACTCTTGGCCCTGCTTGCTCAGGAATGGCTGCTTTAGCAGCCATTTTTCAACTTTGGTGGCCAACTTCTTTTCAATGTAGCCTATAAGTGCAAGAATTTTTCAAAGGACTGGCTCTTCCAGGGTAACACTTTTTCAAGGTGATATCATCCATTCTCCCGGCTTTCACTGCTACCTGATGCTGACAAGGCCTCAACCCCCCATTTATTCTTGTCTTTACTTCCGGTGCTCAGTTCTGCACCTATATGGGAACACCTCTGCACACATTAGCACCCCCAGAGTGCCTTGAATAAAGCGTTCCCTGAATTAAGAATCATCCTGACCTTGCACTTCTCACCACCTCCCTGCCTGCCACCCTTTCCCCTCCTGACTTGAGTTTTCCATGATCTCTCACCAGGACATCAGCCTGCCCTTCCTGTCCCATCGTATTCTGTACCCTGTTTTGCATACAGTGGCAGGAACAGCCATCCAAACTCCAAATCTGCCCAAGCCACACTCCTCCTTAAATTCTTGCAGGAGTCTACTCTCCACTGTTCTCAGGATCAAGTCCAAATGCCTTCCCAGGGAAAGCTGTCCCTAAAGTATCCCATCTATGAGGTGCTCTGGGAATGCTGACAGCTCAAGGCAATGCTAGAGTCAGCCCACACAGCCCCCTCTGCTACAATGCCTTTCCACCAGAGTCTGCCAGATTAGCAATGAAACGTGGGGTACATTAGTTCACCTCTAAATGCCTTAGTTTCCTCATGTGTAAAATTAGAACAGGAGGGCCTAACTACTACTTTTATTTTTTTGGTAAGATTGAGAGCTAAGAGATGTAAATTGACAGAAAGGATCTATAAAACAGTCTGGTACATCATGCCTGCTTTCTAAGAGTTAGTTATTCTTCCTGTAGTTGGAGCAATGGGAAGCATTTATGGCGGGTCGCACTCTGGATGGGGATTCTGGAGCTGTAGTCGCCTTTGTGCCAGTGTCTTAAGTATAAGACCTTGGTAAATGTTTATGGAGCCAGCCAGGTCTTGGAGAGCCCTTCAAGAATAGTTCATTGGCTTAGCACCAAAGACTTTCAGAGCTTAAAGTCACACAGGATAACATCTGACCCAACCCTCCCACTTTGGCAAAAGAGGCAGAGGCTTACCAGCTAGTTAGTCATAGGGACCGGCCTCCAGATCTCCTGACTTCCTGGTGGGTGTCTTGTGGTGGCCTAATGCAAGCAGCTTCATGTCACCCCAGCAGCCCAGCTGTTTTACATCTTCAGTCTCCCTCTTGAACGGCCGCTGCTCACCACCCATGTTCTTTTCTTCTCTTGGTTCCCTTTCTCATGCCTCTCCTCCAACCTAGTTTTGTTTTTCTGCCTGTCTTATGGTTGGGGGTTCTCATTCTTCCAAAGAAATGTCTACCCTTTCACAAAGTGAACCAGATATGGGTATGTTCTTCATGATGTGGCTCAAACAAAGCATGGGGCAGGTGCAATCCCTGAGCCTTCCAGTCCCCCTCCAGGACTTCCTGATCACTCCCAATGGGAGGGAGATTTTTCTTCATCACCAGAAAGTTACATTTTGCTACTCTGGGATTCAGATGTTTTAGATACTCCAAGATTCCTAAATAGTTGTTGTATGGTATTGTTTGGGGAATAAGAACAAGAAAAAGAAGTCTACACATGTTTGGAACAGAAACTATTTTTTCCAAAAAGTTTTTTTCTGAATGGCTGAGGCTTGAACCCAGGGATTCCTGCATATCACACACATGCAGATCCCACATTAATCTAGATATACAACAAAGGGCAAGTAATGGCTCTCAATTCAAAACTGTATCCTAAAGTTTCAACCACATACATAAATTTCGCCCATCCACCCCTTTGCTCTAGCTTCCAAGAAGTGGCCTCTACATGGCCTGTCACTTTGGCACTGCAGACTGATGACAAGTGGCATTCCAACAGGACTTTTATTTTTTTCAGGCTGTGGTATTTACAGAACTGCTCTACTCTGAAACTTCTGCTTGGACACTTCCATAGGCTTAGAAGGCAGCCAGTGAACTTAACACTGTGAACAAATAAATCCTGGTATGCTGCATAAAGCTCTTGATTACTTTCCATGGTTGGGTTATAATGGCATTTAAAAAGCCTTGCACTTCATGTATCTTTAAGGCTGAGCCTCTGCTGAGTTGTCATGCACATGTCTGACATTCACCAGAGCACAAAACTCATCACAAGCCTGAGTGGGGCAAGACGGGGAATGTAGTTACGTTGAAGGGCTGGGATTTTTAGACTACATCTCTTAGAAATGATTATACCACACAAATTTGCCTTGACAATAACAGCCATGGACACAGTGCTAAAAGTGGGTGGTAAATTTGTATGCACATGCCTTACTACTTAAGAATTTACTACAATCCAAATCCTTGGGTTCAACATCTGTGGATTCAATCATCCATGATAAAAAATATTTGAAAAAAGGGCTGGGGGTATAGCTCAGTAGGAAAGCATGTGCATAGCATTCAGGAAGCCCTGGGTTCAAGCCTCAGCCACTCAGAAAAAAAAAAAACATTTTGGAAAAAAAAATTTCTGTCCTGAATACATGTAGACTTTTTTTCATGTTTTATTCCCCAAATAATACCATATAACAACTATTTACATACTATTTACATAGTATTAGGTTTTATGAGTAATCTAGAGATTATTTCAAGCATGGAGAGGATGTGCATAGGTGAGATATAGACACTATGCTACTTTATGTTTTGGGTGCTGGAACAAATAACTTCTGGACACCAAGGGACAACCAAATGTCACTGTCTTACTACTGGCTATAAAGATGTTTGCCCTGGATATGAGATGTTAGGAGTCTTACTTTGTTTTTCTTGTAAATGCTAAGGCAGATCTGTTCTTTTAAAAAATAAATGAAAAACCATTTATTTTAGAAAAAGAAAAATTACCTGCCTTCTTGATAAAACACTTTCTACACGAAAGACCTCTAGTACATCTTTCTCTTGCCAAAAACCTTTTACCTAGCTTAGGGGTGTTTTTCTTTGGCTCCACACTTAGAACAGGACTCATCCTCAGAAGGGCATTTGACATGCACCATATGAATTCATTTGTAGATGGGTGGCTTGAGTCAACAGCCTGTGATGGAGAACAGGAAGGCTTTAGAATCAGAGATCTGCATTGAACCCCCAATCAGCACCTGATTTGCAGGTGATCTTATATCCTTTTATGTCTGTTATCTTAGCCTAAACATTAATAGCACCACTTTTACCTCTCAAAGAGTCCAGGTTTCAATGATAAATTATGTGGTCACCTTGCTTATTATTGGAGTTACTGCAGATAAGACTCTTCACACAATCTCAAGTTTATTAAATGAAAACAAGGGAATCTAACTGTCACAAGCATGAAATCAGACAATGTGCACAAGTCTTGTTTCCAGAGTGTCTAGTGTTCCCCAGAATACCAGTTTCCATGCCCAAAAGGTCAGCTCTCAGGAGAAAGTGTTTATCCATACACATCATGGACTCACCTCTTCCGGGCAGGTTGAATATAGAACCTGTATTTCCCACTTTTTATTGCAATAATGTCTATAAAATAGGAATGAGATCTGGGTCCACAGCTGCACATTAATTCCATCATCCACCTGACTAGGAGATGACTCATTCATGGATATTTAAATGCCTACATTCTAGATCATCTGGATTTTATTTACTCAATCTACAAAGGTGGGGTTAAGATCAAGTCAACCCAAATCAAACCTCTATAAAACAGGCTAAGTGAATGTGGTACAGATACAGAAGGCAAAGAGGTCCTTTGAAGTAAGTGTGATTACCACCTCTTAGTCAATTGACTGTGGTGAGTTTCTTGCTTTTTTAAGCCAAAAACAGCTGGCTATATAGATCCCATGGAAGAACAGCTTGTTTAAAAAAAAAGGATCTTAGATACCGCACTTTAAAAATGAGGCCTAATCATTCACAGTCTCAAACATGAATCTGTACTATCAATCAGTGGGTCCAGAAAACAATAGAATTTTGTTATTACCTCCGAGAGAGAGAGAGAGAGAGAGAGAGAGAGAGAGAGAGAGAGAAAGAGAGAGAGAGAGAGAGAGAGAGAGAGAGGTGAGATGCTGTCACTTCATTGCTAAGCTTGTAAAATACACATATGTTCTCCCTATTTCAAATGAATAGTAACAATTTCCACTTCTTTAAGAGGTGATTTATACTCAAGGAGAAATGTGAGTAATAACTAGATCAATAGAAAAATGAAGAAAAAAATCATGAGACTATTTGATCCCAATTTTCAGCATAATATTTTTGGAAACAAAAATGAAAAGTCATTCTTCCAATTATCATTTAATATAATTGTCCAAGGTATTTGTGTTGAATATGTGAAGGTCCTTGCCTACCATAACTTCTAAAGAATTAGAAAGGAAATGTTCAGCATTTTCATGCTCTAAACACAGACTTAGAAGCTATAAGAAGAAAAAGATGCTCATGGCATTGCAACAATAGCTTTGTGTCTGGAGGACAGTGAGAAACAGTGCAGAAAGCTATTCTGACAAAGTCACTTCCTATCAGCAGAAGTTTCCAGAAACAGAAAAGGGCTGACAGCACTCCAGAAATCCAGTTATAGCTGCAACACAGCACCTTGCAAGCTGGACTCACTGGGTAGCAAATTAGCAACCAAGTCAAGTACATACCTATGGAGCTGTCTACCTCTACCCTGAGTCCTAATTTCTAGAGAACATTCTTCTCCCACATAAGCCATACACACAACCCCCTACACACATTCACAGGCAAGGAGCCATCTGCAAAACAGAGTAACTTCTTACAGTTGTGTTGGTTATTATGTAACTTAGAAGCATATGAAGAAAAAAATATCTGGTTTTTCTCCCCTTGAAAAACTGAAGCAGAAATCACACTTCTGGTTAGAATTCACATAATCAGTATGTTTTTAAGTAAATGCTTCATGTACCTTATACAACTTGTCAATTTCACCAAGGGAATATTCTAACAAACTTTCCTTCTCAAAATATGATAGAAGAGTGAGTCACAAATATAGTTCAAATGGTTGACCAAGTCTAAGAAGAAAACTAGCCAGGTGGAGATAAGCTCACACCCACTCCACACCCTTGTCTGACAGCCTTGGGGAAAGCCAAGGAAGAGAAGGACTCCTGGTGACAGGAAGGGACAGGGGAGCAGCAGACTGAATGTTTCACAATGCTCTACAATTTCTATACCACCCCCCCCAGAAGACTGAAGAGGCATATGGACCCCCTCACAGAAGGATTTTTTTCAATGCATAAAATACATAGGATCTCAAGAGGAAATCAATTATATTTAAAAAGTTGACAAAATATTTTTTAAATTATGATATAGTAATACATATACATGTTTATTTAGCACATTAATAACACTGTCTAGCAGCAGGTTTAACAACCACTATAATTTCCAAGTGGCGATGAGTATTGATATTTTAAGATATCTGCTAACCATGTAGAGTGTGAAATCAAAATATTGTATATCTATTGGTGAAAAAGTCACAAATAACACTCATACTGCAGCAATTTGAGGCCAACATTTAAAGGTGAAAGAATTGCAGCAGGGTGCAGTGGTGCCTACCTATAATCCTAGAGACTTGGGAGGTTAAGGCAGGAGGATCTCCTCAGCAATTTGAGGAGATCCAGTCTTAATAAGAGAACTGGGGATGTAGCTCAGTAGCAAAGTGCCCCTGGGTTCAAACCCCAGTATGGAAAAACAACAACAACAAATGAAGGACTTGCTAAATTTTGCTACAAATTAGTAAACATCAAAGTGCAATAATTTGCCACCAAAGCTCACAGATCTCCTTGAAGCCTTGCAGTGGGCTCATGTGAAAAATCATGTGATAATCTGATTTAATCCTTGCTATGATTTCACAATGGTCCCCCCCACTTCCCACTGTCCAAGTGGTAGAAATGAACAGTGAAGGAGGAGCCTAGTGAAAAGTAAGAGGAGGCTCTACCCCAGTGAATGGATTAATGCTATCTCAAAAGAGTGGTCAGGTCTCATAGGACTGGATTCCTTCCCATGAGAATGGATTGTGTGAGTTTGGCTCAAAAGTGAGTTTGGCTTTCTCAGCTCACACTCCCTTGCTTCCTTTTCCATCATGTGAGCTCTCTCACACACTCCCACCCTGTGCTCTCACTATGTGATACCATCTGCCACGTTTTGATGCACTCAGGGGATCCTCACCAAATGCTGGCACCATGCTATTTAGACTTTGCAGCCACCAGAAATGTGAGTCAAATCCTCTTTATGCATTACCAATCATCAGGTATTTTTGTTGTAACAGCACAATGTGGACTAATATAACCTCCCATTCCTGTGGTCTTACCAGAATAATGAAAATACCCACAAGGGAGCCTTTGTCCAAAAACAACAATTAAACCACATATGTGGGAGAGCAGAAGGTCTGCACCAAGGAGAGTCTATGACATGTATGTGTGACTGGGAGAGAAGCAGTATGACTGGGACCAACATCTATATTATATTACTGATGCATCCAATGTATGGGTCACAGGTTGTTTCTTTAAAATGCTTGACATTAGCAGTAGTAATTCAGCTGAAGTATTGACTAGAAGGGAAAAGTTATTTTATAAACCATCTCCCCTAACACTGAAACCTATGGGATCCCAAAGCCTCCAGCTTATAGCAAATTTCCAATACTCCTTTATTGTCTAAAGTCAAATTATTACATAAACTATCTAGACATAGTTTCAAACATACTTGCTGAATGCCATAAGAATAACATAAATAGGAATAAAAGTAATTATGACAAACCTAATGTATTTCAATATGAAATTAGTTGGGCAGGATTACTCTAGCAGCATAATAGCATTGTTAGATGCCTGCACTTTATTTTAAAAAAAAAGGAGGGGGGGCAGATGAAAATGTTAATGTGAAATGTGAAATGGAGAGTCACAACCAACTGAGAGGTTATAAAATCATCGCAGATGAGGTAATGCTATATGGGTGGTATGAATCTCCAAGGGTAACTTCCCCAACAAAACAGGGAGCAATCTTTTTCTTCATTGACTGGAAAAGTCGATGCCTTTTTAAAATGTACAAAAATGATGTTTATATGGAAGTTAGGTGTAGATTGAAGTTTGCTTGCCCATGATAACCTAGTTGTAGCATACAGCTTGTGGCACAAGACTGTTCTTCGCACATAGATGTTTTACATCTATAATGGTTTGGATCTGGAATGTCCCCCGCAAAAAAACTCATGTGTTAAAAAGCATGGTCCTCAATGCAGGAAGGTTCAAAGGTAGATTTTTAGGCAATGACTAGATAATGAGGAATCTGACTTCATCAGCGGATTACTCCATTTGATCAGTGGAGTAATCCATCAAATAGATGGAAGTAGGTCACTGGGGGTCATGCCCTGGGTTTAATCTATCTGTGGTCCCATCATCTTTGTCTCCCCCAACCCATCTCTCCCAGCTTTCCATCTGCCATGAGTTTAGCAGCTTTCCTATACCATCCCTTATGCCATAATATTTCTATCTCAGAGCTGGCTGACATGAACTGAGACCTCTGAAGCCACATGGCCCAAACCAACTTCTCCTCCTGTTAAGTTGTTCTTGTCAGGTATTTTGGTCAGAGTGATAAAAAGCTGACTAACACAGCACTCGTGGTCCTCACCCAATAAGTGCTATAGCAATTCTCAAGGAATGACAATGAAAATTGCCCCCACAAATTTCTGAAATGCCTATAACCACACTGTTGGGTCTGAGGCTAGACCAGAGTCCCATCTTTAGGTCCCAACCCTGCCTACCTCTGAGTGATTTTAAGCTGGCACAAAGAGGACACTCCCTGGGTGACTGGGGCAGGCACTACAAGAGAAACCTTAGGCTTGTATAGCGGGTACCTTTACCCAGAGTTCTGCCCTTGGGAGAAGAAAAGCGGAATATAGTAGGGAGAGAAAATAAGCAGCCAGGCAAATGGAAGCAGGAGGAGCCTAGATCCCAGGATGCAGGTGGCTCCTGGAACCTCTCCCAGTCCCTGATGTGAATTCTCCACTTTGGCTGCAACAAGCTCCAAAAGGTTTCTACTGCTGGTGCCCAGAAGAATCCTTATTAATTACACACACCCAACCACCTAGAGGGAAAGCCACCCACCTACCTGAACTAAGGGGACAGCAGCAACAACATAAATGCTCAAGGGAACTTACTCTGCTGTCAAAGAAGCTATGTTTCTTGAGGAAGGTCCCTCAGATCTTACCTAAGCTTTTCATGCTATAGTCAAACCTCATGCATTTTGATTCTACCCTCACTGCCAAAAAAAGAAATGAGTCAGTGGCCACTCTTCATCTGGCATTTCAGATTCTAAAAAGACATATCCAGATCATTCTGAAGTCTTTTCTGCCTCAGCTCTTGCTCATCAATTCCATGAGCCACACAACATAAATAACCATGTCGTCCTTCCTAACAGCTTGGAAAATGTAGGTATTAAAGAAAGTTGGCCTTTAAGGGCCCAATTAGGTCTGAGTGAAAAAAAAAATTTTTTTTTCCTAAAATCTGTTCAACTGCAAAAGTTCATAATTTAATGTCTCTAAATTGTATTATGCTCAGAAATACTACCACCATAAATCAGAAATGTGGCAATAAGGACCACTTGCCAGAGATGTTCTTAAAAGAAGGCAGGATCACTGTTTCTCTACCTCTTCCACTAATGGACTCCATTATATCACAAAAAAGGCCCTGCTGGAATCTAATGAATAAATAACTATCACTTGAATGGAATTTGTGTCCATTTTAATTCCAATTAGTTTCCACTAGAAAGCCTGGGCCCCATTCCAATAAACTTTATTTACAACAGGGGCAGCTGGTCATAGTCTGCTGATCCCTGACCAGCATTTTTTTAAAAGCAATAAAAAGAGAATAGAAAATATTGGAGGACATCATACTAATAAAGATAAGTACTATTTCGTAAAACTTTACTTGCTGTTACATATGTGAATTCTGAGTCAATATATGTGTTACAATAGATTCAAATCAAAAGCTGCCAGAATAGAAGATTTGAAAAAAAATACATTGTTGAGGCTGGAGTTGTGGCTCAGTGTAGAATGCTCACCTAGCACATGTGAGGCACTGGGTTCGATCCTCAGTACCACATAAAAATATATTTTAAAAAATAATAGCATATAGAGTAAAAAAAAATCTCTTAACTATTCAAGAACAGAGTCTGCTTCTGAGTGAAACTGGTGAGAATTTAAAGAACTTTAATGTTGTGCTAAAAACAGGGAAAGAGCAGATATCATGGAACATTCATACAGCTAAAATTATAATCTTAAAAGAATATTAATTAGTTACAACTAATACAAAATGTTCTTCCAGAGGACACTAAAATTACTTCTCATGTTTTTCAAATATCTAATAGGAGCTGTGTATCAACTGTTGCAAATTTCTCCATAACTCAGTGGTTTAAAACAAGCATGTTTGTACACAAAGGTACAGGCTAGACGGGTGATTTTGCTGACACAGGCCAGGCTGAGCTGATCTAGGCCAGACATGCTCAGGAGACTGTGAGCAGCTGATGGGTCAGAAAAAAGCTGGATGGTCTAGGATGGAATCAGCTGGCATATCCTGGCTCACCCCACTGGGCTAGTCTGGGCATATTCTCATGGTAGGTGCAGAGATCTGAGAATAAACCCAGTACTTACAAAGCCAATCAGAAACACATAGGAGCTCTTAAAACTGTTTATACACAGTATTTACTAACATTCCATTGATCAAAGCAAGTCACATAACCAATACCAGGGATGGGGAACGGGAAGGAAGCAGTACTACAAAGCTACTGGGGGAAGAATGTGGCTATAGACAGGCCATTAATCAGAGCCATTAGTGCAATCAATCTACCACCAGTGATATTCATTGTTTATTATGGCAGAAGCACAGAGATCTGACATTATTTCAGGTTTTTCCATTACTATTGCTCATTTTGTTTGTTCATGATCACTTGTAAGGCAGAAAAGCAGAATGAAAAGAATGAACAGCTTTAAAATGTAGGCTTTTGAAACCTGGCTCTTCCACTTCTGGCTATGTAACCCTGAACAAGTTTGCTTCACTCCTCCGTTTACTCATTATAATAAAAGGTTCAGGGACAATTACATACTGTGTGACATGTAAGAGTACTTGGCTCTCTCTCTAGCCTTAGCAGAACTCAAAATTTATTTAGATACTAAAATGCTTTGCAAACAGTTGGTGTGACTATTTAAAAAAGGGGAATGAGGAAACAGGTACATTTTCTATAACAGTTAAACACCTTCACACACACACACACACACACACACACAAACACACTCACAAAAAGCTAGTTTTCATAAAGGGTAAAGAATCGTTTCCTTTCAAAGAATTTTGAGGACTGTGGTAAGCACAAACATGTCCCCTGAAGATATTCATAACAGAATCCCTGGAACCTATGATCATATTACCCTACAAGACAGATGTGATTAAATTAAGGACCTTCAGAGGGGTGATTATCGTGGATTATCCTGATTGGTCTAATCTAATCACTTGGATCCATAAAAGAAAAGAACCTTTCTCAGCTCTCTCCAGAGTACCAGCATGGGGGCAGAGCACAGGTCTCAGCTCAGGGTTGGTGGTGCTGAAGGAAGGGGTCACAAGCTCAGAATTCAGGCAACCCCTAGATTTTAGGAAAGACAAGAAATGGATTTGCCCATGGAGCCAACAGAAAAGATGCTAGCTGGTGAGAATCCCATTAAAGCTTTTACCTACAGAATTAAAAGTGACAGAGTGTTGCTTTAAGCTCCTGGGTTTGTGGTTGTTACAACAGCAATACAAGGATGATGTAATCTAACAATGAGGAAGCAGAAAAGTCTCTTAGCCAGGTGCAGTGGTGCAAGCCTGTAATCCCAGCCACTGGGTAGGCTGAGGCAGGTGGATTGCTAGTTCAAAGCCAGCCTCAACAACTTAGCGAGGCCCTAAGCAACTCAGTGATACCCTGTTTCTAAATAAAATACAAAAGAAGGCTGAGGATGGGGCTCAGTGGTTAAGCACACCTGGGTTCCATCCCCAGTACCAAAAAAAAAAAAAAAGAAAGAAAGAAAAAGGAAAGAAAAGTCCCTCTTGAAACAAAAGGAGTGGTAAGAAGAATTTCTGGAACTTGGAGAATATTAACTAGACATGGCATCAAAAATGGAAGCTGTTTCTGATTCTGATTTTAGGGGCAGCTAGAGAAAAGGCAATATGATAGAAATAGCAACTCAGGATATCATGGAAAAACTTCTAGTACACTTTATAGGAAAATACAATAAAAATCATCATCCTCAGCATCTAAGCACCCCCTACTTATGACTAGGGGAAAGGCCTCACTAATAAAGTCTTCCACAGAAACTCTGGAGATTTCATTTATATGATGCTATTCCAGACCTGAACTACAACACTTACTGCTCCATTTTTTTTTTGTAGATGACAATAAGGTTATAACCCCTGGTTAAGTATTAAAACACACACACACACACACACACACACACACACACACAGAGAGAGAGAGAGAGAGAGAGAGAGAGAGAGAGAGAGAGTTTAAATCTGTTGATCTTCATGAGCCCATGTATTACATGCACTGTGAATGAGGCAGATGTCAACAAAAAGTCCACAGAGTGATTTGTGAAAAACAGAACTTTATAGAGGCACAAAGATCACATAGGACCTTAAAATTAGGAACACACCTAAGAATATTTGTAAGGATAGATTAGAGAAGCTAGAGTTCCCTTGAAGGATACACTAGTAAAACCTCCCACACCCCCAGGACAGGAGAAGCTGAGTGACAGGTCATCTGACAGATGAGAAGCTGGGTTCAGGAGCACAGAGCCAGCCCACAGGGCCACAGCAGCCCAGCTCAGAGGCCTCACCAGCCAGAGTTGGGGTTCACTCACCAACCCCACCAGCAGGCTTCTCTCGTGACTCCAGCATGCCAGGCTCTGTGCCAGGCAATGAGCTCTCAGTCTGTGCCTACTCGAGTTCCAAACTCTTCTCTGTGTATTTCTTGGGTTAGATGTGGGTTTTTTTTTTGGGGGGGGGTGTTTTGTTTTGTTTTGTTGGAACAAGCCTAGTGGGGGGAAAAATTTGCCCTTGTGGGAGTTTTTGAATATCTGAATAACAATTAAGGCCTGGTGAACTTATGAAAAGTGACCGTATTTACCCAAGAGAATGACATTTGCACCTACAAAACAATGTACAGTGTAGACTGCCCACTTAACAATGGATGTCATCTTTACATCTAGCAAGCATAATGATTAAAAATAAAAGAGAAGTGGGAAGGATGTATCATTCTTAGGGGAGAGTAGAAAATTGCATTAAAGGGGGAAAGCAACAGAGAGGCCTGATACTGTGTTGCAGGGGTCTCACAGAGGACAGCAGAGACTTCATAGTGTACATTACTAGGAGAGGAGATAGAAAAAAGCTCCCCTTCCCCTACATGCCCCCCACATTTTACTGCCTCTACCTCTACTAGCTCTAACAATTATAGTGGAGGAAGCTGGGTGTGGTGGCATGGCCTGCAATTCCAGTGACTGTGAGGCTGAAGTAGGAGGATCACAAGTTCAAGGCAAGCCTCTGCAATTTATGAGACCCTGTTTCAAAATTAAAAAGCAAACAACAACAAAAAGACGTTGCTAAAGTGCACCTGGGTTCCATCCCCAGTACCTAAAGAAAAAAATATATATACAAAGAAGGAATGACAGAAATATATCAACCAGAAATACTAACAAAGGTACCAAAGGAAAACAGAAAGATGAAAGATGAGATTAACAGGGGCATCAGAAAGTGCTTCCCTAAAGAAGATGTGCAACATAAAGAATTGGTCATTTAGAAAACTCATTGCTATGAATACTAGTAAATTTAAAAAAAAAATCAGAGTTGAAAATAACAAATTTCCTAAAAAAAAAAAAAATCAGCTGCAAGGAGACTGATATAAAACCCTTATCCTTTAAATGTAGTTGCTTCACAGGGATGCATAGAAGTCATGTAAACAGGATTTGGCCCGGCTCGTGGCTGTGTCAATGCAGAGTCACATTTCCCAGGATGCTGTGGCACAGAACCACAGAATTTTGTGAGCCCAATCATCTTCTGGTCTTTGGACTTCAATTTCCCCAGGGAAAAATACTGCTTCACTAGAGGAAGGGAGGTTATTTCTAAGCTGAGATACAGGATCAAGGCTTTTCATTTCTAAACATATAAAAGTAAACATCCCAAAAGATAGCGATAATAAAGGGTTGGTTCTTAGGTATGCATTTCACGGTCTGCTAAAGGGAGTTTATACAAGAACAAAAGAATCTTGAATGTTTTCTCAATTTTTTTTATTTTTTTTAATTCATTGAGGGAATTTGTTTATTCTACACCCATTTTTGCCAGAGGTGTAGAATCAGACAACATCAGCACTGAACAGATCTCTGGAGTCCATTCAACCCCCTTACTTTCCAACCTTAGGCCCAAAGTGGTCATACAGGCTGACTCCGTGTATTCACATTTGCATTTGTCTTCATGACTGAACTTAACTCTTGGAGTAGGACCTAACCACAGAGCTTCTCAAGGAACTCCAAACCCCTTGAGCAGCTAAGTTCTATTCATTGAGCAGAAACATTCTGACGTCAGGAGCAGGTGAGAGAACTGATGCTGGATCCATTCCTAAGCACAAGAAGGGACTAGAAGGAAAGGAAATGGAGCCCACTGGTAGACCCAGCAGCAAAACTCCACCAAGTGGGTGATCTCAGGGATCAGAGGAACATCTTGCAGGGCCTCTGCACTCTTTCTAGGATTCCTCATACTGTGGGGTTGCCTTCACAGGCAACCTTTACTAGTTGGTCCAGGAACAGTTCTGACACCACTGCCACATCACTCTGTGCTCTTAAAGGTGAAAAATCAATGCCTAGAGGAGCAGGAACCCAATGACACATTGAGAGAATTAATTAATAAGAGTAAAACATAACATTCAGCCCAGACAGTATCCTTAAAATGTCAGACTGCTAGGGTGGAACACACCTGTAATCCCAGCAACTCACTTGTAATCCCAGCTATGTCAGGAACTGAGGCAAGAGGACTTCGAATACAAGGTCAGCTAGGGCAACTTAGCAAGATCCTGTCTCAGAACAAAATTTAAAAAGAGTATGTGTGGAAAGGGGAGTTTGGGCATGTAGCTCAGTGGTAGAGTGCCACATGCATAGCCTGTGGAAGGCCCTGGGTTCTATCCCTGGCAAAACAAGATGTCAAATTGCACAGGAAAAGCAACAAGAGAACATATCACTCAAAGGGACATAAATCACCTACGTACCCCCAGCCCAGGAGGGGGAGAACTGTGCCACTCCCATATTTGCTCCCCCACCATATTCCAAAGTGAAGCTGGATGTGAGTCCACTTGGGGACTCTAGGAAGACCCAAAAGTCCAGCACATTCTCTTCCCAGAACATCTCTATAAACAAAGCAGGCACACATTGATATCAATTGTTTCCAGGGGACCCAGGGTCAGGGCTGAGGCTCAGCATTGCCACTTCCAACTGCTGGTAAGCAAGTCTGTCAACCTCTCTGCAGGTCTGTGTCCTCAGCTAGACAGGAAGGGGGTCCAGAAGAACTCCACTGCTGCCCTTCCAAACCCCAAGTGTCTTAAGACTTCTTGGTTGGGATTATAAAGGAGGCCCTGCTAAGTATATGATATCCTTGACAGCATTAGTAACTAGACATGGTCCATCTTGCATGGGTTCTGGGTTCAAATCCTCACACTGCCTCCTGAGGCTGTTCAAGACTTTGGCCAGATTTCATGATCCTGCATGTTACAGTCTTTCTATGTATAAAAACTAGGAGCAACAATGCCTCAGGGTTGTAATAAGGATTAAATGAGATAATACAAAGGAAGCATGGAGACTAATGTCAATTATGGAAGATAAATCTTTTTCATCGTTATCATTCTTATTTTCTTGATTACCTGTTCTTGACATTTTTCTACCAAGACATATAATCTTTGTGACAATCACCATTACAACATACTTCCATGGCAGGGACAGAGATGTAGAAAAGAACCAAAACTGTCAGAGTGGAAGACTTTTCTGTGTGAGATACTAATAAAAAGAATTTTATACCAGCATGACAGGACCCATAAGCAGTTCGTGTGCAGAAGTACAACACTAAGAAGCTCAGACACGAGTTGGGGCTGGTACACCTCCAGGGCCAGCCGCAACCACAGAGGAAGCAAACAAGTGAGCTCTTGTTATTCTAGGGATAACACTGTAAGGCTGACTTCTTAAGTATATTGCAAACAGCAATACTGAACTCTTACTAGTAATAAAATATTTGGGCTACACCTCACCTCTCAACTCACAGACAATAGGGTAGAGGACTGTGAATACAAGGTCAGCCAGGGCAACTTAGCAAGATCCTGTCTCAAAACAAAATTTAAAAGAATATGTATGGAAAGGGGATTTGGGGCATGTAGCTCAGTGGTAGAGTTTCTTATCCATCCTCAGCAGGGCCAAGGTCCAGCAGGCATTAACACGGGCCTGGCAGTGGAGGTGACAAAGGGATAGTGCTAATTTCCAAGGAGAACTGCTCCCTCCAAACCTGACTCAATAGCTTACACCCCTTGCCTCTCCAGACTTTCAAGGCTAGACAAAGAGCCCCAAGATGAAGGCCCCACTCTGATTCCAGAGGCTGTGTGTGTAGACAAGAGAGTCGAATCCTTCAACCCTTCTTATGCATGCATACAACATACAGAACAAAGTCAGAGAAAGGTCCATTTAATTCTGGCAATGGAAAAAATAAAATAGTCTAAATGGGCAAACACAGCTTAAGTCCCCACTCTCGGCTGAGAGCATGGTCGCAGTACTAAAGGCTCCTGGGACTCACCTTGGTGGCTTTCCAAGAGCTATTAGCTATTAGTTTGCATTAACACACTGAAAGAGAAGGTCAGATGAATTAAAAGTGAGAAGGTAATTCAGAGAAAGGACATCTTCATACTAAGCAACAGCAGAATGCATGACACATGGTAAAGACTGGATATATACTGAGTGCACTTACAGACAACATCAGGGTCATGCACATATTTGTGTTAGTGATATGGACACAGGCTGTAAAGTGCATACAGGACAATAGCTTAGCTGAGAAACTTTATAAAACTTTAAGGGTCGAGAAGATTTTTACTGAATTTTCAACAGAAATTTCAAAGTAGAGCCATCTTCAGACTATTAGGAGTGACTCTATACTTCAAAGCAATTATTAACTTTAAAGGCAGCCTAATAAAACCTGCACTGACAAGTTCCTAATGCTCCACTGTCACCTACATGTCAATTCTGCCCCTACAAAATATAAAATCTTTACCTCCCTTTTTTTAAAGTACCTGTATTCTGGAACATACCTACTTTCCTTCAGTCATCACCTGTTCACCTGGCACCAGGATACATACTTCTACAAACTGACAGTCACCATAGCAACCCCCCAGAGACAAACCTGAAGGAACCACTTTCCTGAGACTCACTATAATAGCATCAACATAGACGGCCACCCCACCCAGCTCCATCACCCCTCATAGAATCAGGAGGACAGGACAAACAGGAGGACAGGAGAGAAGAAAATGAATCCCTGGTGCTCTTTAAGCCTCTTGGAATCGGGTAAAACCCAATCAGGATAATCACAGAGTGAGAGAGGGTACACACATCCAAGCCCAGAGGGCTTGATGACTGATGACTATTCTTTGTGATTTTCCAGGCATCTTGGCAGGGAACACAGGTGTTTCCTGACAAAACTTATTCCATTGTGACCCTGCAGTGACTTGGACCCCCAAACCTGTGGAACATAAGGAAAAGGTCAAATGTCAGTTTGCTATCTGGGACAAATCCTGAGCAGCTATACTTCTCAGGAGAGGAGTCAACTCCCCACCCTCCCCACCCCCAGTTAGGGCCACAGGGGAGGGGGGGACTCCGGCATTTCAATGCTGTTGGAGACCAGATGAGCAGAAGACTGGTTGGTTATTTTTAAATTGAGAAAACTGAATGGGAAGGGAGAAAACCTGAATTCTTGTGATCTCTTAAGGACCCTTCCAGCCTCCAGATTCTCCCAAGGAACACTGCATATGCACATACATATGCACACGCTTCTTTATAAAAATGTATACGGATGCGTGTGTGTGTGTGTGTGTGTGTGTGTGTGTGTGTGAATATATATATATATATAAATGAGTACAGTATTCACACTTCCAAACACAAAGTACTTGAAATGCACACTGCTGAGATCAAAAGGCTAGTGAGCTGCTTTGCAGAAGCTGGGACTGAAGCACACAGATACCACTGACAGATCTGGGCAGAGCCTAGCAGCTCTCCTGACATTGCAGTTCACCTTAAAACCAACTGACTGGTGGCCATTTGGGTAGCTGCAAACCCTGCAAAAGTCCATAGACGCTTTCTCCTAGAGATTCTAGTCACCAGTGTCCAAAAGTCAGAAGTTCAGGCTGGAAAAAAGGAAGGAGAGGAAAGAAAATGCCCAAGCCCTATCTCCAGACACCCAGCTCCACCACAAACAGTAGGCTGGCAAAGCAACTTCCTTCCTCTAGTTCAGTTCCTTAAAAGGGCAAAAAGGTCACTCTCTTCCCACCTTGATTTTCAGGGGTCCCCCTCAACACTTTGATCACAGGTACATTAAGTTGAAAACTGAAGAAAACTATAAAATCTTCTAAAAGGAGGAGTTTCACTCTGATCCTATACTGTCAAATAAATTTAAAGGTGTCCATCTCAGCCCTGAACAATCAGAACAAAAATAATTTATAGCAAAGGAGAAAGGAGTGAAAATCCCTTCAGATGAATGAACTGAGATGGTTTATCCCAGGTTGTTATTTTCTTGGATCAGGCAAGAGTTCTGATCCCACGTCAAGAATCAAAATGTGGGTGACAGAGGCCAA
Source organism: Callospermophilus lateralis (assembly GCF_048772815.1). Lineage (NCBI taxonomy): Eukaryota > Metazoa > Chordata > Mammalia > Rodentia > Sciuridae > Callospermophilus > Callospermophilus lateralis. The sequence goes on from NW_027514360.1 coordinate 1,016,393, forward strand.
TATCCGATAGGAGTAATAACCAACCAAGTCGCTCAGGTCCTGACAAAGAGCTGGGGAGCTTTGGGTTTAATTAACTTGTTCTCCACTTACAGACCATTAGAACAAGATCCTACTCTTAACCCTTTGTTGACAGATGTGCTGCCAGCCCACAGGAACAGTTTGCCTCCCCTCCAACTTCACAGCCCCAGTAATGCCCAACATTTCCTAACCGGGCCAGCAGGGCCGGGTGCAGACATTGGCGTCCTCCCAGTGTTCGGTCCTGGCAGGCAGAGCCAGAAGTAGTGAAGGCCTTAGACCTCCACTAGCGTCTCAGAAAACCATAGCATCACCTTGTCTGTGCCGCCCAGAGATGCTTGGCTATTCTTAACGCTGCTGGACAATGCAAGCGCCACCCCTTTGCTCTTCGACAGGGTGGCTAGGAAAGCGCGGCTTTGTGTGTGACAGCGAGTGTGCGTGCGCGAACGTCCCCAGGCTCACACACCCCCTTCCACCTAGCCTGCTTGCAGCTCCCGGTCTGTGCGCGCAAGGGGCGCACTGAGACAGGATCCACCTGGCAGACAGCCGCGCCACCAGGCCTCTGGCCACAAGGCCTCCGGAGTAGGGAATGACATCCACGCCCCAGTGCCCAACCGCAGGGATGGCCGGAGAGAGCAGAACCCGGAGCTCAGCAAAGGCGAGGCAGGGGTCAGGGGCACAGAAGGGCGACAGGAGGGCACAGCGCTCCCCACTCACGCACCCCCCTGCCCCCAACTTTTGGAGCTGGGGGCCAGGGCTGCTCGCTACTCGGCAGGAAGTTCACAAGACCGCACTGAGCATGCTCTTGGGGAGTGTGTGCGCGGGTGTGGGCTCTTTGCTCCCTCAGCCTCAGCGACCCCGCAGCCGCGCTCAGAGCTCTGGCCGGATTGTGGTCCAACCCTTAGTCCCCAAGGGGCCCTGGGGCCCGAAGGGCCTGCCTGATCTCCTGGCCCAGAGAGCCTGCTCGCCTCCTCCCTCCTCCCCAGGAGCCCGGGGCCAGTCCCCCTCATTCTTCTCCCCCACTGGCCCATGGACAAACCCACCCTGCGCGCCTGAGTCCCCAGGAGTCCAGCATGGCCCACGCCTGCAGCGTGACCCCATCGGGCTCCTCCAAGGTTCGAGCGCCCATCTGCCATTCCCGGCCGCTCGCCTCCAGCCTGTGCCATCGGAGCCTCCTCTGAACAGGTCCAAGGAAAGCTTTCAAGCCTCCTCCACCCGCGGCCTGGAGGGCTTCATTCTCCCCTTGGGAGGGGCTGCCCGGGGCAGGTGGGAGACTCACGGCGCGCCCCCCGGCTGCACTCCTGGGTCCCGCAAAGCGGCTGAGGCCGGGGAACCCATGCAGCCCGGGAGAGGAGGCAGGCAAAGCCTGGGGCTGTGCCGCCCCCGGTGCAGGTTCTCCAGCGCACAGGTGTGCGACTCCCCATCCCCCCGCGGTCCCCTCTGTGTGCATCTCCCCCCACCCCCGGGGATGGCGAGCTCCGACATGATCATCCGACCCAGCAGCTCTTACCTTCTTGTTGAGCAGGAGCAGCAGCAGCCGGGATCACCTCCCGCCACCCTGCCCACAGGGCCCGAGGCGCAGCTGGGCTCGGGGTCGTGGCGCCCGGAGCCTGAGGCGTGGGTACCTGGGCTAGATCGCGCCCGGGGTGGCCACCGCCGCCGCCGAGCTGCAGGGCCGCAGCTGAGCGGGCCGCGGCAGGGACGGTCTGCAAACTCCCAGCCCTGGCGGGGCCGCGCACAGCGCGTCCACACTAGGCCTACGCGCGGTAGAGACAGTCCTCTGGGTCCAGTGGACCAGGGCAAGGGAGTCTGCCCGCGATTTCTTCAAACCCTCTGCAACCCGACCTCTCCAACTTCTCTCTGCTTCTGAGCTCCTGGCTCGCGGAGGCAGGGATTCCGGCCAGGGACATTCGGCAAACTCCCCGCCCTCCCCGGAGGAGCGCTCAGCCAATTCCAATTCGGAACGCCCCAGCTTTTCAGGGGTTGTCTGCAAACTCTCAATCTTGTTGAGGAGGACTTCCAGCCTCGCAATTCCGCCGCCCTAGGGGAGACAAGAGAGAGCTAGACCAATTGTAGCCATAAATAATGTTCTAGGGGCAGCGTGCAAATGCTGATATGACCATGTATCCTCCAGAGTGGTGCAGTCCAAGCCTGTAAGGACCTGTGGCCATCCAGCGGTGAAATCCAATGAGGATGAGATTATAGGTTCAACTGTCTAGTGGTGCAGGCAACTTTAATAAATGCCCTGAGGCTCAGTTACTTCCTTTGTAGAATGGTTTAAATGAGGCCGTCAGAGTTGCTACCGCTTGGTTTTTGTGACCTTGTGCAAGCCACTTAACCATTTGGGATTCAGCTGCTTTATCTGTGAACATAATAAATACAGATTCATGAGGCTATTGTGAAGATGAAATAAATGTAAAGTATTTAGTAATACCTGGCATATAGTAGGCACCTAGATAATGAGTTTGGTTCCTCTTTCTCTGCCCTGCTTCCTGCCCCTGATTTTAGGAACACTCTGGACATATACCCAACCATTATACTGTTGTAAATTCAAAAAGAAATGAAACACATCCCATGCCCTGAAGGGACCACAAAGAACACTGACGGGCATGAAATGTTAATTCTGAACCTCCAGAGAGAATGCCTTACATTCACTAAGCATTACAGATCCATATTAAGTCATATCTGTAATGGAGAAAGAGTGGGCTGGTGGATTACCAAGGGGTGAAAATGACAAGGTCTGTAATCCCAGCATGTTCCAGGTTTTTTAACACTACTTCAGGTTACAGTGAATGAGTTTATGTTTAAATTCCTCTGACCTTCCCTGCAGGATTTCTCCATCCCATTTCCCTGTCCTCCTTGGGTGTCTTCATTCTTGGACTAAGATCACCCCATCCTGCTGCTCAGGGTTTTCAGCAGAAGCATTTAGAGAGAGAGGACTGTAGAAAGTTTAAACTCTAGAAACAATTCAATTCATCTTCATATTGTAAGTAATTTCTCAGGACCACACACCCAGTTAGGGAGGTCTCCTGACTCCAGGACCTTAACACACCCTGTGGCCTCTCTTGCACAAAGAGTTTGAGGCACCAGGTCAGTTTTCCCTATAACTTGAACCTGGAAGAAATAAGTGGAATTTTTCCCCATCAGATGAGCCACAAAATATCAGCCACTTGGGTCCTCAGCTGTCAGGAATTGTCCAGGTAGTGCTCAAGGACCACAAGGAAATCTGCATGGACAAGACAATTCCTCTTCATAAGAAAAATACCTTTTGTTGAAATCCCAGGAATCCCAAGGCACGTATTTCCCTTAGTCCCTTGGAAGAAAATAATGTCTCAAGCTTGCTTCAGGCACCAGGAGGGAAATAAAAGAATGGTGACATCTGGTGGCTAGGCCTTTCTGTGACGAATATGGATAGTACAGATTCTAATCATTACAGATTCGCTTGGAAGCCAAGTTCCCACAGGTGGTTAATTGTACCACCTGGTTGCCTAAAGATTTCTAAAAGACATTAATCATTTAAACTTTATGGTTATTACAGATGGTTTTCTCAGAAAGTTTTTTTTTTACAAAAAGTATATGTATACGTAGAGAGAGAACAAAACAGTGTAAATCCATATTTGTATATGTATATGAATTTTCTATATTTGTATTATATAGTCTACTTATTTATATAAATAATATACTTGCAACACCTTTGAAGAAATTAATACTTTCTCAATTGTTTTTCCCCACAGAGTTAGTATTGCAATTTGTTATACTAATAACTGCCAAAGGACACTGCTCATAGATATAAAGATGCTCACTAGGATGGAGTTATCTGTTTCATCGTGTCCTTTCAAGAGAGGGTTCGTTACAAACTTAGGAAGAAAATAACACAGTGGACTTTCAATAGTGAAAATCTTGACAAGTGATGGTCAAGGTCATACCTGGTGAACAGGTATCTCTTTCTAACAGTATACCACTTATGAGCAACAAGTGTTAGGTTAAAAGAAGAGAGATGTTAGGAATTATTTCACAACAATACCACAGTATCTTTTGGTATTGCTAAATCTTCTCTGTGTTGCTCCATGCCTTCCCATATACTTGTCACAGGTACTCTATGCTAGAAAATTGCCCAATTATAATCATAAAAAACATCTCTGTCCATACAATCAAGTCCATTGTTTTTCAGCATCTCTATGTAAGTTACATTTATCCTCATAATAATTTACGAGTAGATTTTATGATACACATTTGATACAAACAGCATACTAGACTTTAAAAGATAAATAATATATTCATCAATAGACACAATTGATAAAGATCAGAGCGAGAATTGAAACCAAAGTTTGTATGTCTCTAAAGTCCAGAATCTTTTACACCATACTGCCCACATTAGACAACATGTAAGAAATGAAAATTAGGGTGTAAACTACTCTAAAGTAGTTTTTCTAAAGCACATTTCTTGGTCTATTCAAATTGTATGAAAATTATAAGCAACAATTATGTTTGTAAATCTTAAAAATCTGGGTCCCATGTAACTCAGTCTTGGAACAGCTCTCTTTGAAATAAACAAATGATATGTTTTTCCTGCCTAGGACTTTGACTATCTTTAATGGCTGGAGGAATTATCTGTTACATAATCCTAGTAGAAGGTGAAGCTTCTGACCAAGTTTTTAGGGCACCATTGCTAGCAGCAGTACCCAGAGACTGATCCATAGCATGAGGATGTAGGCTGCGATGTCTGGCACTTAGTGGTGAAGGTGACAGCATCTTCACCTTACCAGTTCTATGACATAGTTTTAGGAGTTGTTTCTAGATGCATGCCTCTGAGCCTTACTCTCCATTTTCCCTTAAATAAATTCCTTGTCTCCTAATAACAATCAGAGTGTTTCAGTTGTTAGTACTGAAGTAACCAGAGGGATGCAGACATTAGAATCAAGAGGCACAGGACTTGGTGGGGGGTGGGGGGTCAAGGATGGGTTATCTAGTCTCATTAAGGCCTGCTAGGGCTGAAAACCCAGTGGGGAATGATATTGGCCAAATTATATTTCTTTATTGTGTGTATGTACAAATATGTAACAACAAAACCCATCACCATGTATGATTATAATGCACCAATTTAAAAAATGGGAAAATAATAATAATAAAGAAAACCCCAGTGGGTTTAAAAGCTTTTGATGCAGGCAGCTGTGGCATGTAGTGGCAACAATTTATTAAATTCAGCTCTGGAGATGTAGCTCAGTTTTAGAGGTGGTGCAAGGCTCTGGGTTAAATCCCCAGGGTTCAATCCCCAGCATCAACACACACACACACACACACACACACACACACAAACACAGAGTTCATTAAAATGTCAACTGTAGTTACCCAAAATAAAGTACTTGTTGAAATCAAGTTTTAGAGAAACCAAGTGGCAGCTAAGGAATGTAAGGACTGGGAAAGAAAGGTGTTTGTTTTTTTATGCAGTTGGACAACTTAAAGAAAGAATAATAAGCTCAAAGTCCTGAATTTTCAGGTCAAAGTACATATAGAGTAGAGATTGTTTATGACTTCTGAAACAGACAAACCAAAAACTAACAACAATAAACAATAAAACTTATTTTTAGCAACTAGAGGCCAATACAGGTAAAAAAGAAATAGATACCATGGGTTACTAAATTACAATTTTCTTGAATTCACAGTCACTCTCAAATTTGAAACCAAAGACACCAATTAGAACAGAGTAGAACTGAGGACAGACTGGAGACACATAGGAGAATTCAGATGACTGGGTGTATTCCATACCCCTCAAATTCTACATTGGCTTCCCTTACCAAATGAAGGCAATAATGAGGTCCTTGCTGTGTTGATTGAGGTCCTATAACAAGCAGGCAGAGGGTGTGGTCTTGAAACCTCAGATCCCAGCATGCTCCAAGAGGTCAATTGAAAAGGTAAACTAGAAAGGGAAAAACTTATTCATCCATGAGTTGTGAGATCCTGCTAATTTGTAAAAGCACCAATCTGAGGGATACACATGGACACTGATTCTGAGAATACTAGACCAAGGAAGAAGAACACAGCATTAGATCAGGCTGAAATGATTGATGTGGAGGAGTTGCCAGATTCTAGACTCACTGAGCAGTTGGGAGTAGTGTTCATCATCTGCTCAGTTGCTAGGTATTATCCTAGTTAAGCTGTGGTGTGCTGATCGTGCCAGACCCTGCTGTCCAGAGTCCCTGCTGAATATATGGAGCCAGGTGGCAAATGCCACTTGTCTGCACCCCATCTGATAGAATTAAACTAGCCAATTGAATTTAAGAAGTTTATTCAGAGTGTGAACAATGCCAATCATTTTATTTTTTTCACGTTAGAATTTTAACTAAGATATAAAGAGGAAGTCATAACAACTTGATAGCAAGACAGAAACATTCTTGTGGAGTTAGAGTTAGTAACCTTAAAGTATAACTTATGGGGAAGATTCAATGATTTCATCTGCTGTGATCCCCATGGGCTGTCTCAATACAGACCTGTTCTCCCTTCACAGTCCTACTGATTTCTAATCAGTAAGTATTTTATTTTCCTAACCTGTTTGATACCTGTGTCCTTAAAACTTTTATCCTAATCCTCACTTTGAGTTGCTTTTCTTGAGCTTTTTGGGGAATTGCTTTCTTATAAATAAATAACTTTATCTTAAATAGACAATGTTGGTTCAACCCATTCCTTGTCTCTGTTACCATACTCAGTTCTCATTTATTTTTATAGTTAAGTTATACATGGTAACTTGTGAACTCTTTAAGACCCTGAGGAGCTAATATTCAGTATTGTGAACTCATATCCAGATTAGAGCTTGGGACATTGTCAGGCTTAAAAAATAATAGATAAATTGTGCATATGAGAGACAATGGACAATTAATAGCTAGGGGAAATATTTGAATGACGAGAAGAAAAGCTAAAAATGATTCTGTAATTCAATTAATGTGCATCATAATTTAATTAGTTTCACTTAAATATGCATTAGGAAATTTTCTGTTTTTAAAAAGTATGATAATCAACTACATATTAAAAAGAAGTTATTAAAAACTGAAGAATATTTGTGAATTAACGAGTTCAAATTATCTGGAGTTTAGTTCAACAATAGTAGAAAAACAGCAATTTTTGCCCACAAATAAAAAAGAATGGATCCTTTGGGACATGATATTAAATTGGAAAAAAAAACACAGGGGTACAGTGCTATTTATCTCCTAGGAAAGCATAAGTTCTCCTTGTTCCCTATGGTGAGAACAAGTGTCCACTAACCCAAAAAACATCCTGGGTAGAAGAACAAAGGGATGAGTGTTTATGATTGCTTACCATAATTACTTCATTCTACTTATAAGTTTCTAATTTTAAAATCAATACATTGCATATTCATTCAATGACTCAAGTAAAAATTAGTAAATGGGCATTTGGTGACATATAGCTTCCTTCTTCATAAACGGCCTTTTGCCCAACTGTTACATAACATTAATTATTGTAACAATTGATAAAGGCATGACTGGCTGCATCTCTCAAAAGATGATACTTTTAATTCCCCTACATCACAAAACAAATAGAAGTGGCATTTGGCAAAAGAAATAAAGATTTTTTTCTTTTCTCTGGAACTTCATTCCAGGCATATAAGATACTAAAAGAAAATTATGAAATCTCCACGTACATTATTTTTGGATGAAGTTATTTCAGTGAGTTAAAAATAATTTTCTGACTTTTCATAAATAATTACACTGACTATATTAGTATATATTTTATAGAATCATTTTTCTACTAAAATTATTCATGCTAAAATAATGTTGTCATAAAATTAATATATAATTAATGATTAAAATGATCAAAATTCAAAATCTTTATTGTGCCTATAATTATCATTTCTCCTTTTTTCCTTTATTTTTATCGCTCATTTTACTTGACACATTTAAATGAAGACACCTTTGGAGAACACTTTTGGGTGAAGTCTTGGTTATACTATTGATTTTTAAAGTGGCTTGTGTCATTCAGGTTAGTTGGACATACTGGGAAAGTTTCCAGACATTGGCAAAAAAAAACCAAACTGAACTTTCCTCCAAAAAGTCAGAAAGAATTTCATTAACCTTTTAATAAAAAAGGTATATTTCTCATTTGTTCAACTCTAAGGACATGCATTCCCAGGAGAACAAAACAACCATACCATAGCAAGATGATCTTTGTTTACATCAAGACTGGAATTTGAAAAAGTACAATGCTAGGATTATCTTTCAGTCAGTAAATGGTGAGCTTTCTCCCTCATGCTTGGTACATACCTTGGTACATGTGAAATTATATATGTTGACAATACACTAAATGATCATTAATGCTCATAACAATGCCATTGAGCCAACGTTTCAAAAGCTAATCTCAATTGATAAATAAGATAAAGGAAGAAATAAGTTAAAGAAAGAAAAGTAATGTTTATGAATTTAAAAAGTAATTTTACTTATTTCTTATAATATAAATAATTATCAGGTCTCTCCATGTCCTATTATATTTATGAAAACATGAAATATAGAAAATAACAAAATAGGTAAAATTAAATGTACAGATAAATGTAGGCAAGCTTTTATTATAGATATTATGTAAGTTTGTTCCATTCATTTTAAAGGTGTCAATGATCTTATGACATATATTGTCAAACTAGGAGTAGAATTAAACTAATCATAGAAAAATGTCAGATGTGAACATTAAGGGGGTTTTGAATTAATAAATCTCAGTACTATATTATTCTCATAAAAATTTTACTAAATTGAAATATTTAGGTTTAGTCAGTATTCTCTACTCCAGGAAGGCAGAAATTGTGGATTAGTTCTTCTCATAATTTTGTTATAGGTGTCCCTTTCACAGTTTTGAGTTTCTAAACTTGATGTAAACATAAGAGAACAGGCAAAATATTTAGATATGTGTAAAAGAAAATGGTGGAGGAGGATTAGACTTAACAAAATAACTGAAATTGTATTCATCATTCTCATTTGATGGAAGAAAATTCACCTAATTAATTAGTTTCAAGTGTCAGAGAAAAATCGTGAATTCAAAATTCTACATTATATCTTTAAATTACTCATCTATAGACAGTAGCATGTATCCAATGTTTGACTCTTTTTATAGACTTTAGAATGGTACATTTTTAAAAAAAAAATGGAAAAAAGATAAAATGGATTCTGGTTGACTTATGTGACTTTCATGTCAATTACTGCACTTAACTTCCTTGTTAGAACTTGCACATCAGCAGGTAATATGAAGTGCTGGTACATATCTTTCAATATATCTACTTAGAAACTGCCCTCTGAACCTCAACTTCTTGCTATTGCATCAGTAATGTGATTCATATTACAAATGACTGCATTAACTATTCCAGGACTTTGTAAGAATCTATTTTTATTGATGCTTTATGTATCTATACAGTGTCTTTGGAAAGTAAAAAGGAAGAGTTCATTGTCTCCACTAATAATACCAGCCAAATAATGAAAAGGATTGCTAGGAGCTACCCTATTTTCTGCTGCTGTGGTGACATTGTGAACTTCTGACATTCTCTAGGTCGCTGTCCCTCTGCTCATTCCAAATTTGTCAGGTTATTTGGCACCTGATCTGACCTCAGTGACTACAATGAACTGCTGAGCTATGAAGTGCTTGATTTTTAGATGCTTTTCCAAATTCCTCCCCCCACTGCTACCACCTTTAAAATAACAAGGTCAATCACACAAAAGAAAGATGGCAGCATTTCAGGTGCAATGATGCTGATTATCAGTATAACACATATAGTTCAGAATGACATCAACTTGTCCTTGAAGACCATGGCAAGTCTAGCTGGAACTAAGATAATTTTTAAAAAGGCAGATATGAATGAAAGTATCCATTTTTTTCTAAAGATACTTTATAAAATATGTAGGAAGGCACATTTTAAAAACTTGTTCTCAAGTTATGGCAACTTAAACCAACATTGAAAAAAAACTTCAGGAAAACACTAATGTTAACATGGACTATAGCTAAATAACTTCTGAATTAATCAAACAGACATTCTTCCTAATGCAGTAAAATAGATTATATAGTTAATATGAATCACTTGTGAGCAACATATAAGCAATCATTTGTGAATATTGTATACTAAGTTCCTCAAAAGGTTATCTTTTTAAAATTATTCATATTACAAAGAATTCCAAAATGGGAGTTCATATCCCACTTGAATCAAAGTGTGAAATATGATATATCAAGAACTATGTAATGTTTTGAACAACCTACAATAAAAATTAATTTAAAAAAAAAATAATTCCAGAAAACACTTTTGTTAATTAATTTAAAAAGGAGTGATTTCCACATATCTTCATCTCCTTCTCATTGCTTATGGTTTATCTTCCTTAATTTTGTGGCAGTAATCCCTCCTTCTCATGGCAAGTTGTTTGCAAACTGGTCATGCTTACATTCAAATACTCTCAGTTTTACCTGAGTATATCATATTTTTATCTGAGACCTCCACAGTTAGCCTAGGGTGATAAGAAAACAAAATGTCATATAGGTCTCATTCCTTCTTCACCAGGAATATAGAGAGACATGTTTAGACTTCTATGTAGAACATACAATGACTGCATGGAATAAAATTAGTATGTAATATCAATTTTTATTGTCCACAGAAAGCTATTCACACAGTAATTAAATCTTCATTTGAAAACTCTTAAAAGCAGCTAGTGTTTTTTTTTTTAAATTCAAAACAATTTTTGTTTATTGTAAGCCAGTTTTATGTGTAATATTGTAATATCTGAGTAGATAGTATATTGTAGACCTTTAAATTAAGAGAAATGTTAACAATCAGTTAACATGTATGAGGAAAATGACACTCCAAGAAGTGAATAATGCATCTTCAAATGTCAACAGATAGCTACTGATCATACCCAACATTATTTTAAGAAATTACTATAGTTATACTTGAAGGAAAATACAAAGCCAAACTTTAATATCATTTATTTTCTCTATCTAATTTTCACAAATGTTAGTTATCAAAGGGGACTGAATTAAAAAAATTATCTCCTGCTTTTAGTAGAAAAATTGTTCTAAGTAATTAAAGTCATAGTAATTCAAATTAAAATATTTTTATTAGTTTTTCTCATCCTACTTTTAAAGCCACAGGATTCGTGTAGCTGATGAGGTCTTCAGCAAGATACCAATACAATGCCAACATTATTCAGCAGAAAAGAATGTAATTATTCAAACCTAGAATGGTACCTTGAGTGATGTAATTAATGTTACACTCAGCAATAGGGCATTTCAATTGCCTGAGATAATGTATTCTTTTAAAAAAATGTGTTGGATCATATATCCATTGTAATTAGGGCAAAGGAAGAGTCAGAAGAAAGTCAGATGAAAAGCATGCGAAGAATATTATGAAAACATTAACCACTCTGTTAAATCCTAATTTTCTCAAACATTCTTTCCTGTATGCTTCTATTTTACCTACTTATTTGAATCTTTTATCTGTCACTATCAGATATGGTCTCCTTGAGGGTAAGGACCATTATTTACCTTTTCATCTCCAGAGATAGTACCTGATATATTCAGAGTTCAGTGTGTATTTGCTAAGTAAATGAATGAATAAATTGAATAAATATAGTATACATTTACATATGAAGCTAAGCATCTTGAACTCTGTAATTACTTTTTACATACATCATTGTAGCCTAATCTAAACTGAAAATAAGAATCACCAAGGGAATTTTATTAAGAATCCAGCTTCCTAGGAATCTCTCTTGATGAGTTTTGGGTTTTAACTGGAAACCTGTTGAGATTAATAAAATTTATTAAAAGTGCCTCAGGGAGTCATAAGACCAGTTAGTTGGAATGATATAGATGATTCCATATTTATGTTGTATATTTAGAAAGCAGGTAGGTCTCAAGAAAATCTAACAATTGTGTTTTCTTGAGGTGAGTTTTTCTGCTTCCTAATTGGTCTGTCACTACAAAAGTAAACTACACTCCCTTCTTTAACTTCAGTGTAGAAAGATTATGATTTAAGAAAATAAATTTTATGATGGAAAAGATGAAGCATTCAATAGCATTCTTCTGCAGGGTGGCCTATAAGGCACTGGCTTTGAGAACAGAATACATAAGAACATGGTCATACAAATGTGAGTCTTCAAACAGGGTTACATAGAGAGTGGGTGGAGGAGTAAAAGTTCTAATAATTGTACATTATGAACAGGTATTTTATGAGGATTTTGTATACACACTTTCTCCATGAGTTTGCACAATCAACCTATTAGTTGGGCATTATCTCCATTTACACTGAAGAATCATGATATACAACGGTCACTCACTCCATGGGGAGACTAAGCTAGATCTCTGAGTGCTATCTTGCTATCTTTTTTCCCCCCAACCTACTACAACCATGATTTTAAAATGACTGTGGATCTTTGGAAAGCAAGATTCACAGTTTCCTAATATATCAAATGCACACTGGAATTTTGTAGCTGTATTTTATATAGTCATTTCTATTGGGGAATAAAAAAAGAAGAAGGTGTGAGGGAGACAGTGAGAAACTTATAAAACTTAGTGCAATAAGCTATCTTAACTTCTCCTACCTCCTGCATATCTCCTATTTTAAACATTTTTTCTTGCACATAGATTCTCTTACCTCCTTGAATAGGTTAATTGTTTGAACTTCCTTACGACACTCTAAATTAGATTTTTGGTGATCTTATTTCTTATTTAAGCAAGGGTCAAGCCTATCCCTACTCCTGCTCAAATCCAGCACCATTGTTTTATCCTGAGTGCCTGGAATGCATTATAAACAGTGAGTATGATAAAAAGAGGTTGAGAAGAATGTAAGAAATGATGGTGTTAGGTAAGAGTTCAGAAATGCCAAGCTGGTGGAGGCAGGGTGTAAGAAGATGCCACTGGAGGACAAGACAGGCAAACAAGTCATCATGTCCCTGTTAAGATTAGTCCCATTCCCATGACAACTCCCACCATTGAGGGCTATCACCATGACAACTCCTGCCATAGTTTCTATACTTTAAAATGGCCAATGGGGGTAAAGTGAGCTGCATTCTAAAGTAACCAATAAGGGAATATTGGACAATATTCTACTCAGGTATCATGAGGTAACCAATGAGAGCAAATGGGATACAGTCCTCAATCCAGTCCACATAGGGAAGAAAAGGCTTCACAGCTCAGTATATAAGATAATTCCCAGACACTGGGGTCTTGAGCCTCTCTTGCTTGGTCCACTGCACTCTACTTTATGAAATGCTACTTCTAACTTCAACTTTATTTAATTTGTACCTTGTCTGTTACTTCTTTGGGTCTTGCTCAATTCTTTGTTCAGGACAAAAAGAACCTGAATCCCAACTGGACACCCTGATGATAAAAGTGCCACTTCTCAAAGTATCTATTCTAACCAATATTCTCATGCTAAAAAAAGGTTTTTAAATCCATTTCTTTCATGCTTTCTGCAAATCATGTGTTGTTATTTGCAGCATTTAATGAAAAATGTGACTTGGATTTGTTTAACCAACTATTTTTTTAAGTTGAATTTCAAACTACAAAGGTAGAATCTAAGGTTAATATATCAAGCCAGTGCTATCGCTGAATCCCCTTTATGCCTATAGACAATCCATATCCTTTATATGACCCTTGCAGAGAGTGGATACACAGCCAACTATTTTATTAAATCCTCTGTCGTGACCAAGAGTGAAGTCACTAACAAGGAAAGGAAAACAAGGCATGAGAGAAGAGCAATTGCACCCCATGTCAAGACATTCAGAAGGTGGATCAATACCATCTTCAAAAGCACCCACAAAAACAAAAATAATATTCTAACTTCATCCAAAATCTCCAGTCACCTCCGGCTAACAAAAGACCATATTCTACTACCCACAGCAGTAACTTTATGTTCCCTGCCGCTGTGGAAAATGTTTTATTGGACAAATGGGTCACACTGTGGCTATTGGATTAAGTAGTAGCTGCAGAATCCCAGGCCATCACACACAGGCAACTCTCCTGTTGGTATGCCTAGATAAGGTCTTATTCAATTTATGTCTTCTAATAATTTTTGAAAGTCATTCAGTGATTTGAGTTGATCTACTTGTATTTGAATTTTTGGTGAATGCACCATGGTTGAAGATAATAGAACTCCTAAATAATTAATTGGAAAATTTAATTGTACTTTATCTATTGCTATCTCTAGATTATAATTTTTTACTAAATTTGTAAGTGTGGCATAATATTCTAGCAACGTGTTTCTAAGTTTATGTGCTAATAATAAATCATCCATATAGTGAAGTATTTCTAAGTGACTGGATTGCTTTGTTAACAAAAATTTGACACATAGTTAGGCTGTTAGCCATCCCTTGAGGGAGTACTTTCCATTCATATCTCAAATAGGAACTTCATGATTTAGTGCAGGGATAGTAAATGCAAAATGTGGACTATCCTCAGGATGAATTGGAATTGAAAAAAAAAAACAAACTTTAATATCTATAGCTAAAACATACTTGGTTTTTGGCAAAGCAGACTATTGGGGAATCCCTGATTGAGCAGGTCCCATAATAAGCATCTCATTATTAATGGCTCTTAAATCTTGCAATAATCTCCATTTACCAGATTTCTTTTTAATGACAAAAAAAAAGGAGTATTATAGGGAGATATGGAAGGTTGTATATGTCCCTCCGTTAATTGTTGTTTGACCAGGTCATGGGCTGCTTGTATCTTTTCTTTACTCAGGGGCCACTGAGAAACCTATACTGGTCTTTCTGATTTCCAAGTAATTTTTATTGTCTCAGTGACCCCTTCTGAAAACCCAATCCATGTCTATTTATTTCTTGATCTATTTGAATTGGTGCTGCTATACCTTGTTCTTGTTCTCCTAATCTTTTTTCTTTCCTAAAATCTTGTCTAGCCCTAATAGTGGGCGCATTTGGATTGCTATTATTTGTTAATTGCAAACCTAATTGATCTAGGATATCTCGTCCCCATAAATTTATAGGAAGATGATCCAATAAATATGGCTGTATAGTTCCTTCACATCCTTCAGGATCCTTCCAATCTAACACCATTGCGTTTCTATGGGGATTAGTTGCCACTCCTAGGCCTCAAAGTGTTTGACTGGCTTGTTGTAATGGTCAATGTTTTGACCATTCTTGATGAGATATGATGCTAAGGTCTGCATGTGACCAGTAGCCCATTAAATTCATATGCTTGAATATTTAGTTTTAGCATTGGGCGAGAATCTAAATTTAAAGACAGCAGAGACCAATCTACAACTGTGGAGCCTAATCCCCTGGAACCTCTTTCTATTGTACTACTGGAAAATTTATCATGTAGGCTGGGTATTATTAATAACTGTGCTATTCTGTCTCCTGGTGAAATTACTGATATACCCTTTGGAGAACTAGCTATAATTTTTATTTCACCTTCATAATCGGGATCAATTACCCCAAGACTTATCATAAGTCCTTTTGTAGTAGAAGAACTGTGTCCCAAAAATAAGCCTACTGTTCCTTGGGGAAGAGGTCCTTTTACTCCTGTGAGAATGATTTGAACTCGCATCTCTGGTGTTAGTACTGTGCTGGTGGAGGTGCAGATGTCCAACCCTGTGCTCCCTCTGGTTCGTCTGATGAGAGATCTGATGGATAATGTGTCCTTGGCACTACCCTGGTGGTGTTGCTGGGTTCCTCCATGGTGTTTCTGAGTTCCGCCAGTGACCCATATATTTGAGGTTGTGGGCTATGTACTTTATAAAGAAAAGAGGTTTATATATTACAGTTTGGGAAGCTGAAAAAATAAAAATTAGATATTCTTATTAATTCAGCCTCTGATGAGGGTTCCTTCTTTGGCTATATAACATCATGGCAGATCGCATTGTTGCAGGAATACAAGCAAAAAGGAGAGATCACATGATGAGCTAGGAAGCCAGAGACTGTGGAGAAGTCTTACTCTTTCATAATGACTCTCAAGATGCAAGAACTAACCAGAGTCTCTTCTAAGGGCAGCATCTTCAGGTCTCCCTTTCTGAGGGCAGTGTCCTCAGTGACCTACCACTAGCTCCATCTCTTCAAGGTTTCACCATCCCCCATAACACCACACTCAGGAGCAAGCTTCCAACACAGGAACCCTGGGTGGACAAACCACACCTAAACTAAGCACTTGATAACTGAAGCTTTACACTCAATGCACAAAACTCTCACAGTGGGGAGAAAAATCTGGAACTCCTGCAGAAGCCCAGCAGATTGGAGAGGAATCAACATCCTATAAGCATCCAGAAAGTACAAAGGGAAAGAATTAAGTTTTAAGATGATAATAGTAGTTCTCAATTAATTTATTTGGCAATGATAACCAAACACCTTGCTGGCTTAACTTTTACAGAGGAGCAGGGGAGGTTGGCTGCCTGTACATGGTTCCAGAAAAAGGAAAACATTAATGATAAAGAGGGAGAGCAACCAAACACATCAGAAATGAGTGCTTTTCTTTTTTAAGATCATCTTTTAGCTTTGATATCAGTGAACCCTAAACAATGATCCAAGACATTACCTCTGTTCATCCTGATAAGAGCTGGCAAGAGTCATGGAGACCACTTGAAGCCCTCTGCCTTCATGTTCCACTCTGAACCAGGTTGCTGACATGGAGATCTGCAAATGGATACAGGTCCTAAATGGCAGGCATCAAGCAGGGTGCCAGGACACAGAATTGAACCCTTCCCTCCAGGAGGCTACTGGAAGTGATGAAATGCAATTGATGACTTACACCCAATGGGACACTGCTTCACAGAATGCCATAGAGATCAGAAACATATCCAGCCATACTATCTAGACCCTCCCTGCATGTCCAGGTAATGCAGTATACTGGTCACAACCAGAGACTGTGTCACAAGACTGCAGTTCAAATCTTAGCTCTGCCATTTACCATCTGGGTGATCTGGGCGGCTCCTCAATCTCTCCACATCTCAGTTCCTCATCTGTAAGAACTGGGGAGTGATGATGTCTACCCTCTGAGATTATAGTGGGAAGTAAAAGAATCTGTACATACAAAAGTAGCTCATATTGTGCCCTGGATATGTGACCACGTTCATCAATCTAACCCAATTAGCCCAATGTACAAAAGCACATTCATCTTTGCCCCATTTATCCTATCTCCAGCCAAAAGAAACGTTATGAAAATGAACTTTTCCCTCAAAACTTTTCTGCCAACTGAGTGAAACTAACCTTTAACTTCCACCTCCCAAGGGATGGCTGGTCTGAGATCTTTTCACCACTATGTGGATTTCTATTCACAGAAATTCCTTACAACCTCTTAGGGAGGTGTGATCCCAGCTAGAAGCCTCATGATCCTGATAATAAAATTAAAAGGTCATAACTCTGGACAGCTCTGGTGGGGAACAACCAGCTGCTTTTGGGGTTGAAGCAGCCACTGTCCACAGGAAAACAGCTGCCCCACGTCTACCTGCACCCAAAAGTCCTACCTAGCACACCGCCAAACAATTCCCTGTAAATCTGTCTGACCATGCAGAGAAGAAGTGTAAAAGGGAATGTCAGCACACATGAAGAGTCAGTCACAACAAGGCACTTGGGGAAATAGATATCAATAAAGATGTTAGGAGATCAGGCAAAGTACAAAATGAGTGATAAGATCAGGGATAATTTAACACGGGGGTAGTTGAATGCACTATCCTTGAAAGAATCAAGTGTATACTCACCATAAGAGTGAAATTTGAAAACAATAGGCAATGCAGACATAGATGATTTTAGTAATCATGCTCTCTTTAAAATGAGGCTTTGGGAGAAGAATTAGAAAAATGTGAGTTTTGCATTTTGTGTCCAGAACATGAGGTGATGAAAGGAATATATGCAGCAGGTGACATGCGTATTTCTTCCACCATTTCTGGGAGCATGTTTTGAAACCCTATCATTTAGAGTTTGGGGATAAAAATAGGTGTACCCTGGGTTTATGTATATAGATATGATGAATAAATAGACCATATGGTGAATAAAAAATATAACAGGTTACTATTTTAAATAATGGATTCAATTGATATTTTAAAAAATACATAAAATCTAGTATTCACATACAAACATTCAATCCAAGTAGTTATACATGTAGTGGTAATATTAGGGTTACTAATTATAACAAACTGTGTTTGAGTTTTGATCGAAAATGATGAAGGAATTCAAAAGTTATGTGAAATAAAAGAAATCTCATGAAAAAGCAAGTAAAGCAACATGGAGAAATACATGGGATCTGATACAGGGAGTGAATGAAAGTGAATCATATGCATATCAATTTGTAAATTGTGGATGAAATGATACATCCTATGATGTATATATTCTGAAGAAATAAGAATACAACAATTTTGAATAAAAATTTAATTCAAAATACACATCATGTCCCATATGAATATACTTTCATTGATGTTAAACTGGGTCACTTACTGTAGAAATATTAGGGTTAGCACTCAATATTCACTGAAGTTCATCTTGAGTATTCCAAAATGAATACGTATGTCAAGAAAATGAATATTTCGGAAAAATATCTCCTGAAAAGTTGTTTATAAATCCACACAGATGGACATGAAAGAATCAAGGTAGTATAAGTATATGACACAAATAGTTCATGTTTGCAAATTCATACTATATATATATATATATATATATATATATATATATATATATATATATATTTAATACATTAAAATGAAATAGTATGTACGCCAATCGAAATTCATAAGGGGATATATATCCTTCACATATGTACCCAAAATATTCATTTCCCTCTACATTGTTTCATATCTAAATTTGTTGAAGTATAAAGCTCACCACAGCTTGACTTTTCAGTTACCTCAGTGTATTGGGGGGCAGTGATCTCTTCATGAAATTTGTAGTTACCAAAGTGAGAGTACTCTCAAGAATATACCTGTGATGGCAGTAGAATTATATATATATATATATATATGTATATAAAAACATACATTGTGACCAAGGCGACAGAGACAGGGAGTCAGGAAGTTACATATTTGTTAATTTTGAAGATTCATGGAGAAGTAAAATGAGAAAAATGTGTCACAGGTTTTATAATATGTATCTTTGATGAAGCAAAGGCAAGTCCAAGTATACACCATGCGTCCTATCAAATGCCTCTACTTCTATTCCTTTAGGATTATTTTTATCGATGTTAGGATAAGTAGTCAGAGCCTAGAAGGTTATGGGTTAGTGTCAGAGATTCAATATTTCAAATGGCAAAATCAAAAATGAGTCTAATACATATGGGAACACGTGGCACATAAAAATCTTCCACTATCATCCACCACAATGCCTGCACATTACTATCACCCCAAAGAAGACACAATGAGAGGAGACGAGGAAAAAAACCTGTGAATACATATCTGAAATTGGAAATTCTGAGGTGCTCATAAACTTGGGTGTGGCAGAAGAGATCCCAAAAGTAGAGGACAGGGTAAACATTCCACAAACATGGAACTTTGCTGGCCTAATGACTTCTTGACTATCTGCCTCTGACATTCGTCCACTAGAAATAAAGCTTTGTGTTTTAGCTTCCTTTGTAGTGAGATCATGAAAGCTTGGTCTGAGTCCATGTGAACAGGAGGACATGGGTTCATATTTTCAAATAGGAATAGGAGGCAGCAGTCCTGAATCCTCTCTATGCAGGTAACTGTGGCCTTTGGGGTATGAATGTCTCCCTGAGTGGATTGTGAAGCCTTTGGCTCACTGCCCAGTTTTAATGGCATTTCTTTCAGCTTCCCTGAAAAATTGGTGTTTGTTTTTGAAATACAAAAAGGTCAACCAGTACACAGTGCTGGAGAAAGCTCTGTCACGTGGGGTGAGTCAGGGTCTGAAGTCAAAAACACAAACTGGGCTGATACCCCATATATCATACCCACTTGAGGGTAGCAACTTGTTTCTGAGCATCACACCAAATCCTCTCCCCACAAAAACATGCCTTTATATTTTCGGGTCTCCTGGTTACACCTTGTCAGTCACATGTCATTTGGAAGCCAATGACAGAACCACAGGGGCCCACCACAGATGTTGGATCACACACCTGCACTCCATTGCTCCAGGCCCAGTTCGCTGCTGGCTCCTACTCACTGGCATCTCTGCTCTTCACCATGATCATGAATTCCACTCAGTCAATAATGGCACTCACTGCTTCAGTCATGATGAGCAACAGGAGATCTAAAGGTTCTCCAGGGATTTCTGGTCATGGGATTCTCAAAAACTTCATGGTATTGGCCTAGCCATATTTCAAGAATGAAGAAGTGGACACTGTGGGTTTTGATTCATTCAGGAGCCATTAAGTGTTGAGGAATCTCCTTTCAGTAAAACCTCTCAAGATCGCATGCAGGCAAGGTTCCCAAGGAGTGGCGAAAGGTCACAGGAATCCAGGCCCATTGGGGTCTAAAATATGAGGTTCTTGTGAGTTTTGGCTCTCAACTGTAGCTGAGAAGGCTTTCACAGCAAAATCATGTGAAATCCTGGCTGAGATTCCCAGTGCTGTGGAGAAAGCCACCCTCAGCAAAGATCTCCTTTCCAAAGGCTCCTCTAATGCCTGGCCTTCTAAAATCCAAACACAATTCATGGCAATAGTTCTTTGAGATCAGTTCCAGAACTCAGTCTCTAGTGGCATCACACCAGAGTTCAAGCTGAGGTGGACCCAGTCATCTTTTCCAACCACCACACAAAAGACCACTATTCTAACAAAAACATTCCCACATGGCCCTCATCTTCTTTAATACAGACACTCATCATAACATTCTGGCAGGGGGTTTCTATAGGGTGAGCAGTCTTAGATGGTGTGCAAAGTAAGCTCTCATACCCATCATATGCCAAATGTCATGGTGGCCAAGACACCCTTCCTGAGAAACAGGATAGATATAATGGGCCTGTAGTTAATACTGCTCTGCTTCTCAAATTAGATGCCTCCTGCCTGCCAGGAGTAAATTCTTTATGTGTACTGGACTCATGAAAAACCCCAAACACTTGTGTGCTAGTTACTGGAGGGCTTGCAACAACTCATTTGACCCAGAGGATCCCTGTTCTGACTTCATAGGGGTCAGGAGCCTGACCAGAGGAAGGCAATAGACTTCATCCAATAGTACACTTCTTTTTCATCCTTTTAGTGTGGGACGGACACATGTGATTTTTCTTGAGTTTCCTGGGGTGCTGAGAATGTAATTCACAGCCACACACAGGGCCAAGAGTCTGATTCAGACACAGCTTTTACAAAGCACTTTACTTCAAAGGCACAGATTAAGCCTCTTCATTTCCATTTGAAACTGTTTTCTTGAGGAGTCCCAAAGGAGTGCCCTAAGGCAAACACCTCCCTGACATTCAGGGGAACAGAACAATAGGGAAGAAAGAAGCCTGGAGAAAAACTTTTCTTTAATTGAACACTGTGGCACTGACAGCTCCTAATCATGCAACTTGGGTTGCTATCTATCCAAGCAGGAATTCTCCAGAGAGATCCTTACCAGTCATGCTAATTTTTGAGTTTTCTAAGATGCTTGGCATGTCCTTCAGCAATCCAGTCCATGGCCATGTCACAGAGCTTGAATGTGGTGCACATCTTGGACACAAAACCACGAACCCCTTCAGAGAGTGGCCAAAATTCAGGAAGAATACAGGAACTTAGGATCTTGGTAGGTGTTGCCCATCTGCAAGGCAAGCAGCAGTCCATTCATAAATTGGCCATGAGGAGTCCTGCAAAGATTTCCACTAGACAGGACACATTCACGGCTGCATACTTTTCTCTACTCTCTTTTACCACAAACCGAGTGGGATCCACTGACATAAAAAGGCTCACTAGTTAACAGTCCATTTCAAAAAAAAACAATTAAAAAAAAAAACTTTTTTCCTTCATTTTCTCAGAACATGAGACAAAACCACAAATTGAAACACACACCCACTGAGACACACAAACCACCCCTGTATTTGGTCTGCACCTATCCACTCTGTCCTCTGACTGGTGGGTGAAAATATGTTCCTCAGTAGTGACCTGTCCTGTCTTAGCTCTGGTCTCCTTGGTCATCTTTGTGTAGTTGTCAGGAGCCAGCAATGAGTCAACACTTCTTTCTCAGGAAAGGCCCCTCTTGAGACCATTCCAGGCATTTGGCTACCCACACATCACTAGGTACCAACAAAGAATGACTCTGGCCTTGATCTAGACAATCAAGTGAGCCCACTGGGAGTGGAACTGCCTCTGGATGCCTCGCCTCCTGGATCCCAAGTTCAGAGAGTTCCATCACCAAGGAAGTGAGGTGAGGTCACTTCCTTCAGGGAAGTGAATGAGGTCACTGCCTTGGCAACCACTTTGTTTTAACAGTTGTTTCCAAGGGTTCCATGAGATGGAGGCTGCCCCACATTCCTGTGACATTTTCACAAGACATAAAGTCTATATACCCTAGGAGCCCGGTATCAGCAATCCACACACCTGATTGTGTCCATCTTCACTGCATTGAGAAGAGAGAGCCTAATTCAGCCTCATCCCTTCATCCTGACTGGGTTCTTGGCCATGGAAGATGACTTTAGACCTCACAGGTCCTACCTAGCTTCCTACATTTGCTCCAGGGATCATTTCTGCATCTATCTTTGAGCTTCTCAGCAGCTGTAGGATTCCCTACATACCTGTATGGCAAGATAAACTCAGGACCTGCTGTTATGTGAAAATCAATTGAGGGAACAGAGTATGGTTAAGGGTCATATCATGTTCGATTTGGGTTAGGAGTCATTCTGCTAGATGAATACGGGTATTTGACAACTGGGATATTTATACGAATGTAAGGTGAAATGTAAGTATCAAAATACAAAACTAGGTACGATCTGAAGCACACAAGTTTGTTGGGCCCTTGATTTGGATACATAGTTTTGAATTATGTTCTGCAGAGATGAATCCTCTAAATCCATAGATAATGGCCTAAGATCTTGTACCTGGTACTACTGAATGTAAAAGAGAACTTGCAGTGAAATAGAGAGAGTAGGTAGGATTCCAGTGTAGGGTAAGGAAGAAGAGTGAGTTTTGGATTGGGACCAAAGGCCCTTTTAGCAATCCAATGAATTTCTATTAAAGTGTAAATGGGAATGTCAACACACATGAAGAGTCAGTCACAACAAGGCACTTGGGTAAATAGATATCAATAAGGATGTTAGGAGATCAGTACCAGTACAAAATGAGTGATAAGATCAGGGATAATTTCAAAAGGGGGGTAGTTGAATGCACTATCCATGAAAGAATCAAGTGTATACTCACCATAGGATTGAAATTTGAAAATAATAGGCAATGCAGACATAGATGATTTTAGTAATCCATTCTCTCATTAAAATGAGGCTTTGGGAGAAGAATAAGATAAGTTTGAGTTTTGCATTTTGTGTCCAGAAGATGATGTGATGAAAGGAATACATGGAGCAGGTGACATGCGTATTTCTTCCACAATTTCTGGGAGCATGTTTTGAAACCCTATCGTTTTAGAGTTTGGGGATAAAAATAGGTGTACACTGGGTTCATGTATATAGAGATGATGCAGGAATAGACCATATGGTGAATAAAAAGTATAACAGGTTCCTATTTTTAATAATGGATTGAATTGATATTTTAAAAATTACATGAAATCTGGTATTCTCAAAGAAACATATAATCCAAGTAGTTATACATGTAGTGGTAATATTAGGGTTACTAATTATAACAAACTGTCTTTGAGTTTTGCTTTGAAAACAACATTTCTAGCAATTAAAGAATTGCAAATCAAAACTACTCCAACATTTAATCTTACTCCAATCAGAATGAAAATTATTGAAATTACAAGGAAAAATATATATTGGTGAGGATGTGAGGAAAAAGGCCCACTGTTACACTGTTGGTAGGACTCTCAATTGGTGAAACTAATCTGGAAAAGAATAAGGAGATTCCTTAGAAAACTTGGAAAGAAACCAAAATTTACTCAGCTATCCCACTCCTCAATTTAGACCAACAAGAGCTAAAAACAGCATAATACAGAGGCATATCCACATCAATGCTCATAGCAAAACAATTCACAATAGGTAAACTATAGAACCAATTTATATGCTCTTCAATAGATGAATGGACAAGGAAAATATGGTCTATTTACACAGTGAAATGTTACTGAACATTAAAAGAGAATAAAATTATGGAATTGGGAAGTAAATGGATGGAGTTAAAGAATATCATGTTAAGGTAAGTAAGCCAATCCTCCTAAATCAAAGACCTAATTTTTTCTCTGCTAAGTGGATGGTGATCCACAATGAGGAAAGTGGGAGTTAGCATGGAAGAAATGAAGAAACTTTGAATAAGACAACAAGGAGGGAGGTGATGGGAGATGGTATAGAGGTAGGTAAGATGGTGTAAGGAGATGAAAATCTTGTTGTACACAAATTAGAGGTTCATGGGTTTTTTAACTATACTTTCTGTACAACAAGAGAAATAAAATTGTGTGCTAATAGAGCAGAACAAATTAACAAATTAATTGATTTTTAAGAATTCAGGAAAGAGACTTGCCTTCTCTAGATCTATATATAAACATATATGTGCATATATATGTATATATTCTATATATAACATGCACATATTTAATGTATATAATTTATGAACAATATTTTTTTTATATTTCTATCATTTTTTTAAAGAAATGACAACAGAAGCATTACAATTCTTTTTTCATGTATAGAAAACAATTTTTCATCTCTGGTATATATATAAAGTATGGTGATACAAATTTGTGTCTTTGTACATGTACTTTTGATTATGGTCTCTATCACATTCCACCATTCTTGCCCCTTTTCTTTTCCTTCCACCCCTATTTTTTATTGAGAATCCATCTATTTCTCTCATGCTCCCCCTCCCTACCCCATAATGAATCAGCCTCATTATATTTTTTTTTGTAATTGGCTAACATCACTTAGCATTAGCTTCTCCAATGCTATCCATTTACCTGGAAATGCCAGATATGATTATATACCTAGAAGACTCAAAAACTCCACCAGAAAACTTCTAGAACTAGTAAATTAATTTAGCAAAGTAGCAGGATAAAACATCAGCACCCATAAATCAAAGGCATTTCTGTATATCAGTGAAAAATCTTCTGAGAAAGAAATGAAGATAGATAACAACCCCATTTATAATAACTTCAAAAAAATAAGATACTTGGGAAGCAACTTAATAAAAAAGGTAATAGATCTAAACAAGAAACACTAGAGAACCCTAAAGAAAAAATTTAAAAAGACCTTAGAAGATGGAAAGATCAACCTTGATCATGAGTAGGCAGAAGTAATATTTTCAAAATGACAATGCTACCAAAGCACTATACAGATTTACCGCAACCTGATCAAAATATTAATGGCATTCCTCACAGAAATAGAAACAGCAAACATGAAATTTATCTGGAAAAATAAGAGACCAAGAATAGATAAAGTAATCCTCAGCAGAAAGAGTAAAACAGGTGGTATCACTATACCAGACCTTCAGTGATACTACAGAGCAATGGTAACAAAAACAGCATTGCATTTGCAAAAAAACAAGCAAACAAACAAAAAAAAAAAAAAAAAAAAAAACAGACTGCAGACAAATGGTATAGAATAGAGGTCACAGAGACCAGCCCCCCAAAAATAATTATTATATATTAGACAAAGGTGTCAAAACATGCACTGGAGAAAAGATAGCCTCTTCAACAAACCACTATCTCTCACCATGCACAAAACTCAACTCCAAATGTATCAAGAACCTAGGAATTAAACCCAAGACTCTGTGTCTAATAGAATAAAACACATCCTCTAATCTTCATCATGTGGAATTAGGCCCCAATTTCTTTAATAAGACACCTATAGCATAAGAATTAAAACAAATAATCAATAAATGGGATAGAATCAAACTAAAAAGTTTATTCTCAGCAACAGAAACAATCTGTGAGGTGAAGACAGAGCCTACCTTTTAGGAGGAATATTTTACCCCTCACATATCAGATAGAGCACTAATCTCTAGGGTACAAAAAGAACTCAAAAAACTAAGTAAATAATAATAATAGTGATGATGATGATGATAATAATAGTAATAATAATAATATTAATAACCCAATCAAGAAATGGGCCAAGGATTTGAACACAGAGTTTTTAGAAGAGAATATACAGTCAATCAACATTTTGTAATATATCTGATTGATTAGGATCCTCACTTTTCAGGAACAGTTCTGAAAAGGTTCAGTTTCTAAGGAAGGGAAACATGAGCAAGAATTATTCTCAATTCCCCTTTATTAATTTTCAAATACAATTATCTATGTCATTTTCTAAACATAGCTGGACATGGGAAATATAGGTTTGGAACAGAGAACATTTTTATTAGAAAAACAGTGTAAAAGAAAGAAAAAAACATAATTATATGTACCACATTGAACCACAAGAGAAATGGAACCTGGAATTCAGAAAAGAAAGATTCAAACTTTTATACTTGGGAATGTGGATGACATGGATGCCTAAAGTGAAAAGATTGTTACAAACTTTTGAAAGAAAATTCATGTGAGTGGCAGATAACGGTTAACCAAATAGAATGTGCACAGTGTATTCCAGGGGCTTTGTCAGCTGTGCACTATGGAACATACAGGTATTCATAGCCTCCATGAAGAGCATTATTCATCTGTGCCCTCTGAAATTATTCCCATAGTATAGATGAAAACACATGGGTATCTGGATACTAAGTGGCAATTCAGCAGCCCACAGAAAACTACCCAGAGACAGAACTGTATGAAATTTCTTCAAAGACCATCGTGTATTTTTAGCTCCTAACACAGGGATGTCAGTCTGGAAAAATATTATTTTCTCTCCATTTTGAAGAGAGTGCATTGACAGTACATTTCAGGGGCAACATATATATACATTTTTTTCTTTAATGTTAAGAAACTCTTCAGAAACAGAGCTCCCAAGACAGATTTCTTAGAAGGGTAAATGCCTGGAGATTAAAAAATAAAAAAATAAAAAATAAATAAAAAAACAAACATCAGTGGCCCTGAGTGACTCAGTATGTAAATAAATCTAAAAGGCTTATTAGAACCTGAAAAGCCAAAAAGTAACTCTGTCTAAAAATAAATATGTTCATTAGTTGCTATCTCCACAACATGTCATTAAGTAAATAACAAATTATGTATGAATACTTCTAGGATTGGCCTAATTTTATTCCATATGATTTTATATTAAATCCCCAAATCTAGATGATAGAATTTATGATTAACAGAAAAAAATATTACAGTAAAAAATTTAAGGAGTGGATGTTTAGTAAGTATGTCATTTAACAATTTTATTACCATATGATTTTAAAGAAATTTATTCATTTTCCTGCAGCCATAGTGTGGAGAAATTCCTTATTTCATTTTCCTGTTATAATTAACAAAGATAAGCCCTAGAATCCACTTTAAATAACCTACCCTTACAATCATACAAGAAATCTATAATAAATGATGAGTAAAGAAAAAAGTCAATTTTAGAAATTTAAACCTTTTTCTTTTTTTGAAATCAATGTCTAGCTGCATTTTTGGATACTTTTCTCATTTTTTAAGCCAAAAATATATAAAAGACAGAAGTTTGAACTTCAAATTTATACATGAGATATGTTTATTAACTATAAAAATTCAAAATCTTTAGAAATTTTAGAAATACAAAATAGAAACCCATCATGGAAAAAATTAGGTAATATTGATGAACATTTAAAACAAATTAATAATCATTATCTCAAAAGGAGTTTAAATTAGTATCTATTTGTGGAAACTATTTTGCTATTGAATATACATGATACTCCCCATCACAGAGACTTACTGAAATTAGAGCATATGTGTTCATGATAGCATGTAAGTATGCAATGGTACTTACCCAAACACTTGAAGCCCAAGGGCATAGCTCAATACAATATAGATCTTGGAAGAGATAAATAATAATCTGTAGGAAAAATGGTCACAGGATGGCAATATGTAAATCAATGGATGTGTAACTGATGTGATTCTGCAATCTGTTTACGGGGTAAAATGGGAGTTTATATCCCACTTGAATCAAAGTGTGAAATATGATATATCAAGAACTATGTAATGTTTTGAACAACCAACATTAAAAATTAAAAAAAAGAAGAAGAAAAATTGTCACTGGGGCCAGTCACATTTCATAATATATCCAGTTTAAAAAAGGGCATAAAACACTATGTATAAATTTTACATAGGTGCCTTATGCAAGTGGTATTTCACATGTGTACATTTTTAGAAACAAAATATGTAGAACTTATGAGAAAATAGAAGTCACAAAAAGCACATAAAAGACTGAATTATACATCCCATGTAAATAATATAACTCATCATTACAAAGGTGATCATTTTCCCCCAAATTAACTGACAATATATCTCACCAAAACTGTTATATACAAATAGAAATATATCACAGTGAAGTCTACTTTTATGTGCATTCTATAAAGCAATAATTAAAAAAAAAACTATAAGTAAATATATGATAGAAGAAAGCATGAGAATAGGGAAAGGGGAATTACTGGATACTGAAGGGGAGTAAATTATATTTCATGTTTTATGATAATGTCAAAATAAACCCGACAATTAAATACAACAATAATGCAATAATAAGAAAATCATCAAGCTTTACTTTAAATGAAGTAAGAAATCAAAGCATAAATTTTTAAAATTCATCTACAAAGGTATATGTAACTTTTGCCAAAATCTTTTCAATTATAAGAGCAAAAAAAGAACTTATCATAGCCTACTATTCATATATATTTTGAAAATATAATATTACAATAATAAAGAATCACAATATAAATAAGATCCCCATATGAATATATATATATATATATATATATATATATATATATATATATATATATATATATATGTAAAAACAGTATGCTTTACTGCAATAGCACATTCTACATAAATCAAACCTTAACAAAAATAATCTCAGCTACTTAGCTAGGGCCCTACTCAAAATAAATTTAAACCTGTTAGGGTGTTTATTGGTGAAGAGTCCTTGCTTCCCCAATGCTGAAGTATAACACTAGATAAGTTCTCCAAAGCAGGTTTCGAGCAGAAAGTAGAAGGTTTATTAAAGGACAGTAGAAAAGACTTCTCTCAAGAAGACAAAGGGGACCAAAGTGGTAGAATCCATGAAAGAGATTTTTTTAAAAAACTTTGAAAAAATTTAAGGTCTTATTACCTTTTTTAGAGCTAAGGTCTTCCTTCAGCTATCCTGCATTCCTGTCACATTGCTGTCCTTTGTTCTGTTATCTTGCAGTGTTGGAATGTAGGTGGGAAGACCCAAAGTATGGAGGACAGGTGGGCTGAAGGAGTAATCTGGGCAGGAAGGGCTTTTGGATTAGCATCTCCATGTTTGTTGTGAGCTGCTTCATTAAAATTTCCTTGGGGTGGGCTTAGGGCCTTAGGGACATTTTCAATTCCCCTTATCCTGGACTCCATCCTCAATATGGAGTTTTGATTGATTTTACTGGAAATTAGACCCAATTTACCTAACTACATAAACTACCTATTCATAAATCTGGCTCCACTACCAAGGATATGGCTAAGTAGTAAAGTATCTTTGAATTCACCTAATTTCAAAAAAAAAATAATAATAATAATATATAATAATAATAATAATAATTATTATTATTATTATAATATAATTATAATACTAATAATATAATATATAATAATTATTAATTATAATAATAATATTAATAAAACTGATGAGGCATGAGTGGAGTGATTTACTCTTCACTTAAATGGTGTAGTCTATTTCAGTGTGAACTGCAGCCTTTTAGAAGGAAAAAAAAAATAGGAGAGAGGAGCAAAAGGAAAAGGGAAAGAAGCAGATCAGCAGACCAAAATTAAACAAAAAACCTTGTATGTTCTATTTTTTTTTAATAAATTGTTTTTGAATCCTAGACAGAGTATTAAGGACATTAG
The DNA here is from genome assembly GCF_048772815.1 of Callospermophilus lateralis. Lineage (NCBI taxonomy): Eukaryota > Metazoa > Chordata > Mammalia > Rodentia > Sciuridae > Callospermophilus > Callospermophilus lateralis. The sequence continues at coordinate 1,046,358 of NW_027514360.1, forward strand.
ATATTATGACCTTCAAATTATCTCCAAAGGAGGGAGGGATAAAGCAGGTGAGAGAGAGAAAGAGATAAAATCATAAAGTGGGTAAATGAGAGAAGATATTCAATGCTGAAGTTATGTTCAATTACATTTTGATCATAATTTACATTAAATATTATCTCTAACAGCAACAATTCATCTGAAACTGACAATATTTCATACTTTCTAGAATTTGTAAGTGGACCTATTTAAAATAATATCATCCTACAGACATTTAAACAGTTTCTGAGACATTATATTCAGTCTTCCATTTTTAATAATCAGCAAAGGCTCTGTCAAAATAAATTATTATTAAGACATTTGTTTTTTAACAAAACATTAAAAATAGAAGATTTAATATAATCAAATACAATATGTACATAGTGAAAAATATACGACATACCACCCATTCAGTTGTATTGCATGTTATTTGACAGCATTAAACATAATAATCTAGTTGTGATATTGTGACTTATGTCTGCATCTTGTGAAGATTAAATTTATTAGTTATTGGTCAAAATAAATTCCAGGAGTAGAAAAAGGAGTATGGCAAATCCATTGAACAGAGGTTTCCATGTGTTTGACATTCTGCCATTCTCAGTTCTCAGTGGTTCTTGGCTGCCCAATTCTTTATGTTCTATCATCCAAGTGTTAAACCACTGCACCAATTAGAGATTCTTCCCAGAGAGGTGTGCTCAGAACTAACTGCTGAGTATAGAGTCTTGAACATTAAAAAAACTAAACAGATACATGAGGTGGGAGGGAAAGGGAGAAGAAAAGGAAATTGCATGGTAATGGAGGGAGACCCTCATTGTTATACAAAATTACATATAAGAGGTTGTGAGGGGAATGGGAAAATTAACAAGGAGAGAAATGAATTATAGTAAATGGGGTAGGGAGAGAAGATAGGAGGGGAGGGGAGGGCAGATAGTAGAGGATAGGAAAGGTAGCAGAATACAACAATCACTAATAGGGCATTATGTAAAAATGTGGATGTGTAACCTATGTGATTCTGCAATCTGTATTTGGGGTAAAATTGGGAGTTCATAACCATCTTGAATCTAATGTATGAAATATGATATGTCAAGAGCTTTATAATGTTTTGAACAACCAATAAAAAAAAACTCTTATATACTTTCTTGTTTTGCATTCTAGCCCCTTGCCTTCACCCATGAATGTATTGTCCATCAGCCCTTTCTTTAATCAGTTACTATGGAATATTTTATCTCTGTGAGACATACATATAAATGATTTTAAAAAATAAGGAAAAATTGATTTAATTCAAGGACAATTTTGTGTTTATCCTTTCACTTGACTTTAGAGATAATAAAAATGAACTATGCAAGTCACTTCAGTGCAGAGTTCTAATATATCCATATTTGGAATGGTGCATTTTTAAACTTCATACTTCTTCATTCATTCATGACTTACAAATGAAATAGCTCTCATAGTTGGTAGGTTTGCACTTTTAGTACAATCACATTAAGCTGACTTTCTTTTTCTTCTACTACTTCTTTTTTTTAACAGCCATTCTTTGCAAAACCTATGCACTTAATTTGAAAATATCTGTTGGTCTTTGAACTTGACAAGAATAGTACATTTCCCATTATCATTTCTCATTGTGATTGATATCCATCTGCTTGTAGAAAACTGCTAACTCGGAATGTGCTATGCCCTTCAAATATTTTGGAAGAAGGCCAAGCCAGAGAAAAGCCTTTCAAAACTTTTATAGTTAATTGATAGATGGCTTACTCTCAGAATGGATTTCCCTTCAGCTAGTAATTTGCCTTCTAGCAACTGCTGCTCCAGATGAGAAGCAAATAAAATTTGCCAAACCACAGATACCAAGCATTACATGTCTGATTTGTGATATTTTCTACATATTTTCCTCCAAAAATAACCTGTCTTCCACCTTTTTAAGTTTTCACATTCTCATCCTTTTATAACTTAAAGAACAAGGGATTTTGAATGAGTAATAGAATATGTATTTATCTTTTGTTTCTATTTTTGACATTTCATGTATGAGCTAATAATCATACATGAAAGAGCAAAGAGATTTCATTAGGGCTTTTTACCTCGAAGGTCTTATAACAATTATTTTAAAAATTCTTATGTTGGCCTTGCTTATATTTTGGTTTTCATACAGATTTCTTAGTAAGTCTTATAATTTTATAGTATAAAAACTGTGGAAGGTAATCAGAAGGAAGGAAAGGAAAGGGATATCATAAAAATAGAGAAGAGACCCAGAAGACTAGAGCAAGGGAATATGGAGAGAGGAGAGAGGAGAGAGGTAAAGAAGATAGGTTTGAAGGAATGGAGCAGACCAAATTGTGAGCAGACCAAGTTCTGCATGTATAAATATATCACAATGAATTCCATTATTATGTAAAACTATAATATACCAATAGAAAAGTGAAAACTAAACCAAATAGAATTCAAGCAATGTGACTTGATTTGCAAAATGTAGTCTGAAGTGTATATGTACTTTTTCACTACTTGGTAATATGTATGTAGTCTCTATATTTACAGTCTCTAATTGTTGATTTATGATAAAACACTTTTTTGTACAATCAGGTTCCACTTTGAGTCAATATTTAAATTATTTTATAGCACAATTATTTCAAAATTCAGTTGTGGTCATAATTAAATATTTGGTGGAATTTTCCTACATTAGAAAATATATTTTCAATGCAGCTGGATTGACTGTAAGATTGTAGACCAGGCTAAATTTTTTCTCAGGCCTCCTTTTTCCTACTTCTTCATTTCTGTTTATCCACTAGAGGAAGGAAAAAGAAGATGTTAAATAGTGTAAGTGCAGAATTACTTCACAAGGTGTGATCCAAACTCTGGGTAGGATGCCTTAGCTAACTCTATGTAGGCCAAACATTACTAATTGACTCATACTATAGCTCCTTTGGAACTTGCCATTATTACAGAAAATTATACTTGAAGACTTAGAAAAGAAACAACAACAACAACAAAAACTGCTCATCACTGTTAATACTTTCTTTTAGGTGTCAGCGGGTATAACAGATGTATCAGAGAACAGTAATGGATTAAATTTTAGATTAAATATCAAGAATCAAATGTATATCTATATATTCATATCATCTGGAAGGAAAATCTGGACTAAACATGTTTTGCCTCTTCACATAGGAGAAAGTAGAGGATCCTCTGAGACAATGTTACACATCAAGTTATAATTTTATATCTGCATATTAATCACTTACTTAAACTCTTCAGATATAAATACACATCTCAGGTTTTGACCCATAGCAATAAGTGTAGCTGCAAGAACTAAAAGCATCTCTGTGTATCATATCCTAAATGAAATAATATCATACTTCTATAAGCAACATGAAGCGCCATCTACCTTAATTTTCACTGAGCACTATCAATCTCCATATCACTGCCAATGGGGGTCCTGTTTGCTCAACATATTCAGTCCTTAAACTATTATAAACAATAAAAAAAAAGTTGTAGAAATTTAGATAGAAAATATTAAGTGGTTTTGAATTTGAAGTAAATATTTGATAATATCTGTAATAATTTTTGTGAATAGAAAAAAGAACAATGTAAGTTTGGAAAAAATCTATATAGCTTTGATTAGGTTCATATAAATATATCAGTATAAATGTATATAACTGTATTATAATCTTTATGATAAATGCACAGTATTTTTCAAACTTCTGCTATCCATTTTTCTATTTGTGATTACTGAAGTCATCAAATTTTAATGAAAATAAATGTAATTTTCCAGAAGTATAAAGGGTAAGTTATGTTTTCTGAATATTATTTCTGAGGTTAACATTTTATGAAACTCAGTAAATATAAACAATTCGTGAGTGAGCAAATTTGAAAATGCTAAACACCTCACACATAGGTTTTATAACTGGTGGTGAAATAAGTTACTTGACAGTACTATCCAAAAGCAGCTAAAATATTTGATGGAATTTTTATACTCTGATTATCTGGGGTGAGTTAATGCTTATTAAAAAGGATTAATATGCTTTCATATTTGCCAAATAAGCATATCAGGAAAGAGAATGAGAATTGGCTGCAAGAATTTGGAGTAGGAAAATGTGAACTACTAGAGATAGGCACTCCGAAAGCTACATTACCTCAAAATGCCAATTTACCACATAGTTACATTTTCCTCCCAGTTCGGGCAGACATGTAGTATTAATCCTGTCAGATAGTAGTAGACTTACTTTGTATATGATATAGCTTTGAAAAATCCCACTGGTATGTGGGAGAAATTTCTGGAAACATTATTAGTATTCAGTTCATTTTTGGTCAAAACTTCTATATGTTATGCCTTGTAAGCTTTTAATTTGAGATTCCACACAGACTTCTGATTAAGAGCTTGTAATAATTAAGTTACTCCAAATTTATTTCTGATTAGTACAAAGTTACTGCACTGTGATTTCAAAATTATAAAAAAATTAACAAGAAAAAGATTATTCACCAACGATCTATCACCCCCTCACCCCACTTTCTTTCACCTTCAAGTTAAACTTTTCTTATAAATGAGGACTACCTCAAAATAGCTTGTAGTATGCAATGGCATTTTTTTTATGTTACACATGCCCGTACACACACACACACACACACACACACACACACACACACACACATACTTGCACGTTTATATACACACAAACATTCACCAAAATGCTATATATTATTTCCATTTTAGAAGTTTTAGTTGTTCATTCTAATTTGTAATCTCCTTTGATGGCCTTATAGACTAAGTTACTCTTGTTCTACTTTTCAAAATGAACTTAATCTAAATATTTTGAAGCAAAACATTAAAAAAAGAAGTGTGAAAAGATGTCCCCTTTCTTCCCTCACTTTAAAAACACAGCTAACCAGTGTCAGTAAGAGAAAATATGTGTTTGTGTTCTCTTCCTCCTCCTACTCTACTTTCCTTCTTCCTCTTTTCCTCGTCCACCTCCTTCTTCTGTGACAGAAAAATGCAAAATGAAAGATTCCTGTGTATACTAAATTTTATGGAGCCCATTTTAAGTTATTCAGGCATTCACATAATGTTCTGTGAAGTTTTTCCTATGTTAGTGGGCATGCAGAGATAGAGATGAATGACATTATAGAATATTTGACAAACTATTAGCAGTCTAGAATCCTTTGAGAAACACGTGTTAATGACAACTAGGACACAAATAAAATGGATATGTCCTGAATACTGAATGTGAAATGCTTTGAAATTAATTATTTTGCTTCCAAATTTAGCTCTCAACTGGCAGATATGGACCATCCCATGTGGTCTATATTCTAGCACATCTGCAAATTAACCTTAATAAATGATATATTTTGATAGTATTTTGAGTGTTATGTCATACTATTTTAAACTTCACATTTGATGAAAATATGCCATTGGTTATCTCATAGAGTTAAGTACAACGCAATTTTTGAGACTCTGCTTCAGCTTCTTTTCTTTGCTTTGCTATACTTTATTCCTATGGCAGTATCAGAAATTCTGTATGATGAAATAAAAGTCATCTAAATTAGGGAGAACTATGTGGCATCTCACATATCTCTTAAACAGCACATTTTTGAGATGCAGCCCATCAGAACCTGCTTATTTGCATATTTGCAATGATGTTCACAGCATTATCTTAACTCCCTTTTGGCAGAGTAAAACAATCACTTGATATTCCATTAAAGTGCCACATAACTGGAAAGTCACATCAGATGGAAAGCTAATTAGCTGTACCACTTTCACATTGTGAAAATGCATTTTTGCATGTGTGTGTCCTAATCAGGCCTTTATTGAATACCTCTAGTGCTCAATTTTTTTTGCATTAATTGTTTCAGATTAATTCTTTTGTGTTCTAAGCAATTAATAAGAGGCACAATGTGATACAGTTGCACTGCTGATTCATGACTCCCAGCCCTGAAGTCACTCTGTAGTGATCAGTATTTTTTCATCATCTCTGCGGAGCTATCTACTGCCAATTCTGGGCAGATGTTAAGGTTTTGTCAGGATTGATTTACAATGCATTTGAGGTGTTACCTGAAAAAATGATAAGGTTGTATATTTCAGATCCCAGTTTGAAGGCCCTTATTTATTTTACTGTCTTGAAATCCTGATGGACCCTTGGAATTATGTTCATATTTCCTGGTAGTGTCATGAAAAGTAATGTTACTAGATGACCTTTCATATGGGCCTAGGAAACAGTGCTTGGAAACTTACAAAATTTAAAGAGTTATCATATTTAATAGCTCAAACTTGAAAAGCAGAAGAATTTTGGAGAACCATTAAATAAAAAAGTATTCAAACAATTTGTCTATCTTAAGTGGAAATATGCTTGTTTACTTGAAATATGAATTCTTTCATTAAAATTTTAGTAAATTTCACTTTTAGTCACCAAGCAACAACTTTTAATAGACATAATTATTCTGTTCCAAAGACAAGATGTATTGTTTTCACAACTGTGAAAAATGGTATTTTTCTTTCATTCCCAGGGATTGATTTAACTGACCCTTGCTGTTTGTTTTGTTTTGATTTGATTTTAGAATTCCAAGTTTATTACAATTTTGTAATCTGTAAGTTTCTTAACAAATACCTTGTCCATAATTTTCTAGTTAAATAATTTAGTGGCAAAACTTGATACAAACTAGTGTGAAGCTATTTTAGACTTTATAATCATTCATATTCAGTTTTCATTGGACAAATATTACATAAATTTGAGTGCAATTTGCTACTTCAAACATTATAGTATGAAAAGTATATTACCTTTCTCGGGTATGAATCATTTTGAAGTCTAAATACATTTGGCTTCAACAGTTTGGGATAAGGTGATGGCCCACAACTGATATTTACATTCTTTGTCTGTTCCTGGAAGTCCACTTGCTCAATGTTAGCTTTGTGGAGTGGAAGACATTGAGTGGAGGGAGTGGCTTCATTGACCTTGGTTCTATTAGATACTAGTGGACATTGTTAATAAGTCACACAGTTTTGTAGAAAATTTTAACTTGTGATCATTACATATAATTGGAGTCTATTTAGTATAAATTGGTTAAATTTTTATTTTCATGAATATGCTATTCTCTATTAGTTACAGTTTACATCTACTGTAATTATACCTATTCAATTCATAATAACTATTAGCATACTTAAAAGGATCTGTGATGATAAGCAATGTGTAATAACAGTTACCTGTTTTTCTTATCTTGTTGGAAAGACATTACCTGTTAAAACTCTCCTGTTTCAATTTCTAGTATATATTTTGCTTTATGCCTTCTAATTAAGACAGTTTTATGTTATTATTAGCAGTTTTATTTGATAACTCTTCATTAATGCTGTGTCAATCATCCAGGATTACTAGGTCCACCACTTATAATAGTGTTTGATGTTTAAATCCAAATTGTCACTTTTATTTATCCATACTTTTGACTTGAAGAAACTTGAAATATTCTATTAAAGTTGGAGCAAGTGATAACTTTGCCCTGAGCCAAACCACTGTTTTTTACTATCTCCACAATTATGTTAATTATATTTTGTTAAAATTTCCATAGGCTTAGTTCTAAACTGAGGTCCAATATGAGTTGTTATGAATTGTAATTAATATTGACAACTTGTGTGTGTACATGCCTTTCTGTTTTTTTGTGTTTTTTTTTACAGTTACATTTCAAAGAGGAGATGGAGGAATAATGAGCAATGGAAGGTATGCTAAGGAGATTCTTTATTAGTATTTTTAATCAGGACTAGAAAAACTCTGTAGTAAGAAGCTATTATTGTGATAAATGATCACTTATAAGTCTGAGAATTCTAGGAGGAGTTAAATGGCTTACTACTAGGTTTAATGATCTATCTGTTGTGCACTTTAGAGGAATCAAGTCCAGATGTTTCATATCTCCCAGATGCCCCTGAAGAAATTAGTGGTAAATATCACAAGGAATGTGTTCATTTGTTAGCAGGATGTTTATTGCATTAATTAGACATTAGCAAATGAAGTTGCTGTTGTTTAAGACTCCTTATTGGCTCACACTAAATTGCTGTGAGTGAACAATTACATATAATCGATCACAAAGTAAATGATTCATGGATGATGAATAGGCTGTAGATTGATAGGACTGGATTCCACAACTTTGGATACTCAATTGAAATTGATAAAAGCTGATAACAAACCCATATATCCTCATCTATTTTCCCTTTGCCAATATGGAGATTGTAATTAGGCTCTGGTAATAACTTCCAATCTCCCATTTAATCAATATTTTAGCAAAAAGAGATTAAGTCTAATGAGAACTAGTGGATGTAGCAAGGAAGCAGTTGAATCTTCTTATTGCAGTTCCCATAGAAACACATGTTTCTCTTAGGTATTATACCAGAAGGGGTCTATCAACAACAACAACAAAAAGGTACAATGATTATAGATGTTCTATTTCTTTGTAAATATGTTAATAACTTGGAAAGGAATCAAAATCCCATTTTAACATTAAAGAACGGAATTCTTTATTAAATATGATGTGAAGGAAATTTTCCTTGTAGACTATACTCACATGCTGGAGCAGATCACAGGTGTCTTTTATTGCCTTCAGAAAAACACTTAATAGCCCCCTGATATTTTTCCATTTAAAGAACTTGGAAATGTGCTATTGATGGAACAGTATAAGTACTGTTCATTAATTTCTTTCAAGTTCTTTGCCTCTAAATCAAACATGAAGGCTCACAATAAGGGTGACAGGTTAGAGAGGACAGATTCATGTTGGGACTGCAGTTACTGGGAACAAAATAACCCAAAGTCCTGGAAATGGCTAATACCAAGAAGCCATTCTGAAAGATTGTTCCCTTGAGGTGTCAATTTATCATCAAACCTCGTGTGGGGTTACTACTATGGCCAATTCCCACCAGTTTCAGGGCAGAAGTCTGATTTCTTGTGGAGTTTGACAGGATCCCAGGCAAAGAGACTTCTTCCACTGACAGGGTTGATCAATATATAGCCTTAATGAATTGCCAAAGTTCTTTAATTTTGAGAGCCTACACATTTTAATTCTAAATTCAATTAAAATCTTCTTAAATTCCTTAATCCTTTCTAGTGCATGAGACAGGCATCAAAATCTTTCATTGAGCTCCATAGTCTGATTTCCTTTTCATTTCTGTTGTAGCCGCCCAGGCCTTCTAAATGCGGGTGATCCCAGCTATCCATGGCTTGATGATTCATGGCCAGCCACAACCTTGCCAGTGAACAACAGCAATAGTGGCCCAAATGAAACTGGAAATTTTGGGCCTGGAGGTAAGTTGTATTTTTCGAAATAATGTTGTTTTTAATTTTGTTTTTGATTCTGTTTTCATTTTCCAGATATTTTTAAGAGATGGAGAGTATTTCTTCCATAGTTAAAAGAATAAAGCACATATATTAATATTGCTGTATGTTTCCAAAATATTTTATTATAAAATTAGTGTGTCTATAATACCTTAAAAAATAAAGTAAAGAAGGTCATTATTAATGTGGAAGTATCCATAATATATTTTGTTTTTAGGAATATCAGTACAAGGTAACTAAAATCAGGGAATATACTGTTAATTAGGGTTTATGCTTTTGGAACAAATACTTCATTTTTCAAAATCTTATTCAACATGTATTTATTGAGTACCTCCTGTGTACCTGGCACTATGGCAGTCAGAAAGAATATAATATTGGTATAAATAGTGATCATCCTTTATCCCATTTTATTTCATGTGAGGAAGACAGTTAACTAGATGGGGTGGCATGTTCAGAGAGAACTTTCTATTCTACAATCATTAATTGCTATTCCAAAGCAAAGATAAAACAGTGCAAAGTGGCTGACACGATAAAACCTCCAAAATTTCACGCTAAACTCCCCTCCATAGGTTTTTCTAAAGAGACAGAGTTGTATCTAATATAAATAATGACTGCTTCCTCCCAAATGCACTTTTTCTTCTGGTCAATTGGATAGGTTAGTTTAGATAAAGATGAGAGGAGTAGAGAATTCCCTGATTGGCTCAGCAATTATACATAAGTTTTCTCCTGGTACAATACTATGCAGACAGTAAATGGACTTGAACTGCCTTATCAGTACCCTGATAAAAAAGGCTGAAATAAAGGCTGCTAGAAATAAGAGACTAGAAATAAGAGAGACATTGGGCTGGGGTTGTGGTTAAATGGTAGAGCTTTTGCCTAGCACATGTGAGGCCCTGGGTTCAAACCTAAAAATAACAAAATAATAAAGGTATTATTGTTGTCCATCTACAATGAAAAAAATTAAAAGACAAAATGACAGACATTCAATCTTTTTAAGAAATTAATAGGAGACTGTGGATGTAGCTTATTGGTAGAGGACTTCTCCAGCATGACCAGGGGCCTAAGTTGATTACCCAGCACTGAAAGGGAGGGTAGGTGAGGGGATAAGAAGGAAGGGAAAGACGGAACTTCCTAACGGTTGAGTTCAACGATGTTAGAAAGCACAAAGGGACAAGAAAGAAAAGATGTTCTAAGTCACATTAAGAGTTTAAACTTTGTCCAGAGGGTAATCAGAAATTATTGGTGAATTTTTAAGAGGAGAATGCTGAGATGTAAACACTTTTAAATCATTCAGGCTTCTTCTGGGTGGAGAATGGAAAAAGTAGAAAACTGGAGTGAGGAATTCGGAGATTCTTGTAAAGCAAAGCAAATTTAGATAGACACACTAGAAGATTTCCACACTTGGAGAATTAATTCGGAAGACCCAGGGCTGTGCTAAACTGTTCCAGTTCTACTAAAAGCTGCAGTGGATTTCACATGTATGACTATATAAGCATATACACTTAGAAAGAAGGGCTGGGCCTGTGGCTCAGTGGTAGAGTGCTCACCTAGTATGGGTGAGACATAGGGTTCCATCCTCAGCACCACATAAAAATCAATAAATAAAAATAAAGGCATTGTGTCCACCTACATCTAAAAAAAATTTTAAAAAAAATTGGAGTAATTATGGATCCTTGCATTTTCTCTTCAAGATGGATTAACAATGTATTTGCATATAAAGTAATACCTCAAATTATAAAGTTACTAAGTATTTCATAAGCCTGATTTCTATGAATATCATTTCAATTAACTCCTTTTCCTTCTTGAAAATAAAATATAAAGATAACCATCCCTACCTCGTAGGTGTGTAATAAGAATTAAATGGATGACAATATATAGTTTTCACACAGAGCTTAACTGCATAATCAACTCCCAAAGGTATCAGATTAAATGAGAAAATACAAAGAAAGCTGTAAGTTTCTTTGACTTCCTGCTTTCTCTCTGTATGCCTTTACTGTCGCCTGGGAAGTTTGTGTGTCTGAGTATTCCCAACCAAGGAAACAGATCATCTTTCCCCTAAAATGCAGATTGATTTTTGCCTAAAGGAATTCTGTTCCCAAAGTTTTTATCAGTCAATAATAACTTCCTATTTTACACTTTGTATTAGAACATCACAAGGTTCTATCTTTGTATCAAGAGATACATGCCTCAGATGGAGAAAACATTTTCTTTTTCTGTTGGCTAGCAAGCTAAATTAACATCTAAAATATCTTAGTCCAATTTAACTGAAGGTAGAATGCAGGGTTTTTCTTCCATTTGTACCTTATTTTTATGGCATGAATATCAAGGCCAAGACAAAGTTTTTCCAGTTTCTACCCACTCTCTTTTCAATTTGATAGTCATTTAAACACTTGTGCCAGAAATACTGTAGGACATTTTTGTATATTTAAATTTATGTCTTTTGCATAATTGTGAAATACATAAACATATTTACATGTTTAAAGTCAAGAGACTAGAGTTAAGCAAGATAATTTGAGAAGTGGATATAGAATGCACGTCTGGTAGATTTTTAATGCCTCTGCTATTTTATTTATACTGCTGTGTAGTCTGAAGTTGGGTTCATATGTATGATTTTATAACCACATTCACTTAGAAAAATAAGCATGGATACTGACATTTTCCATTTACAAATAGAATACCAATATATGAATGTAATGAAAATCATATTTTGAAAAATGAAAAAATTAATTATCTCATAATTTTGCATTTTACCAATGCAAACTATGAGAAATGCATTTAAACATTCCATCAGCAAGTGCTTACTCTCATAACAGTAGGTGAGGAATTATGGTAATGAAAGCATATATCCAATAGGCTCCTGTTCTCAAGTAACTTATGATGCCATGAGGAAGGCAGTCCTTCATACAAATAATTACATTGGGCAAAAATAAAATAAATCCATGAATACAAATAAAGCCAAGGTACTCAAAAGCTGCACCACTAATTCAAACTGGAGTCAAGGTTTCTCGAATTCATAGGTTTCCAAAACAAATGTTAACAAGTGCCAGTCAGACAGCATTAAGGTTGGCGGGGACAGCAAGAAATATTAAATGAAAAGTCCTTCCTAATGATGGCCGCACTTATTCAGAGCCAGCTTGTTGAATGGAGGGCTAGTCCAGAGTTCCAGAGTATTTCGTGTTATAAGATTCTCCTCCACATACAGATATTCATGTGTGATCCTCCAATGTTTCAGTGTTGGATATAATTTAATTTAGTTTTTGAAAATGTGGGAGTGATCAAATAATATTTGAAGACAATACATGCAGCCCAAAAATCAATATAGAAGCACTTAGGCTGGAAGGCTGACTATAATTTCATCTAGCAGAGAAAGAGAGATACTCTATTTCCAGAGCCATAACTTTAGTGTTTAATTGTTAGTAATATTATGTAGAATTATATTCTTGGACAATATTGTTCCATTTTTTAATTGTTTGAGCACAGAACCCTTTCAATAACATGTAACTGAAGGGACTCTGGAGAACCTTAAGTTCAAGATATGAGAAACTGAGGTCCACGTAGGAGAAACATTTCTATTCAATTAATATTCAAATATTCAGCAGTGAGAGATAGGTGGAGAGAGCCCAAAAACTTATGCAAAAAAAAAAGATCTGGTGGGGTTTTTTTGCCAATTTTTGATATAGTCTTAAATATTCAAGGTTCTGAGAATTAAAAAAAATGATACTAATACTTAAGAATGAACAATGTTTCTTAAAATCAGATTCTATAATTATTAATAACAAATAAATAATGACAGAAAAACAATTTTGATATTCTGAAATCCAAAAACAATTTCTTGCTTATGCAACCTAGCATAATTTAAAATGTGAATATGTGTAACAGTCTCACTGAGATGCCTTTAAAATCTTTACTTCAATAAACATCCACATATTTGTAAAACAGGTTGGTATTCCAGACTTTCAAAACTTCAGAAAGAGTGAAATTGCACACTGTACACAATATATTATAAATTTCTTGTCACTGTTGTTAATGAAGATTTTTTTTTAGTATTTATAAAATTCCAAAGAAAAGCTAATACTTCTGTAAGCACTTTTATTTCAAGTACTATGGGCATTATCAAATCTAAAAGTTTTAAAGACAGTTGAAATGTCTTATAATGAAGAGATCAAGTGGTTTCATGACCTCAAGTCCTATGAAGTGATATTTTCAGAACATACATTATTCAGGACTGCACTATAATTAGATTTATCTTAACTGTACATGATTAATACTAGAGTTAGTGATTTCTCTTTTAGATTCACTTAGTGTCTTTCTTCTGAAAAGGGAAAAGAGCTCAGGAGCGAGGTGGCAGATCTGAATTATAAAGCATCCTGTAAAGATAATTCAGCATACCAAAATGATAAATGGACCGATTGATATTCAGTGTTGTTCCTGAAGTTTAATTTTACTCTTGCTGTATTACAACGTGAAACTGTAATTCTCCACTTCTAAGTGTTGATAGCATAAATTAAACTCACTGATCACTAAGGTTGCTTTTTCTATAGTTAAATCCTGCTATATTATGGAAATGACTTATTCATGAAATTTTTCCTTTGTTATGCAAGAAAAAAAGAACACATTTTCTACCATCAGTTCTCCATTTCTGCAGTTATAAAATCAGATCACATAAATGTCAAGTAAAAACTTCAGAAAAATGGATTTCAAAATCAGGGTCGTATAATTTTGGAAATTTTTGCAACTATTTAGCAGCCATATTCCATATCTTTGGGGATGAAGTGGAAAGAGCTGTTTTCAGGCACAATTTGTAGATTCCCTCTGTTCATTGCTGCTGTATCTTGCTACCACTTTCCTTGATTCTCAAACATAGTGAACAACTGAAAGCATGTTTCAGTAGTGAAATATCCCAAATTTTTCATTCCTGGTTAGAGGAAATGGGGGAAGGGATGTGTTAAGCAGTGAGACGTGAAGGACGAGCAGTAGGCCTGCCTGTCACTGAGGTTGATAGCTTGGCGATGGTTGTATATCATCTACCCTTCATTGGTTCATGAAGCCCATCTCAGCTGAAATGCAAACGTGTGGCATGACACATTTATTTTTCATCTTCAATTCTCATAGTTTTGGGCTTCCTGTGTGTCATTAAATTGTTTCATTTCCCTATGTTCATCACGGATTTGCTGCCACCAGTTCCAGGCCAAGGGGATAAAACAGCAAAGATGCTCTCATATGGAGCCATTTATAGCAGCATTGACTTCACTACCAAAACCACTTACAACAGTTCCAGCCAAATAACACAGGCTACCCCATATGCCACGACACAGATCTTGCATTCCAATAGCATCCATGAATTGGCTGTCGATCTGCCTGATCCACAGTGGAAAAGCTCAATTCAGCAAAAAACAGATCTGATGGGATTTGGTTATTCTCTGCCCGAACAGAACAAAGGTAACAATGGTGAGTCACATTCTTCTGTCCTGAGAAGTTAACTTCATGTCATTTGTGCATGAGATAGAAATTAGTTTTTGTTGTTCAATTCAGTGATGCATTACCAGGTTCACTACCTAAACTAAAAAAACATACTGGCATGTATTTAGTACCTTGAACAATTCCTACCACCACCGCCACTGCCTCCACCGCCGCTACCACACACCAACACCAATCGGGTTCATCCTTTCAGCTGTTTTTCAATATAGTGATCAGCAATCCATCTGTACTTCCATTAGGACAGGCTAGAGGAGTCATTCCTCCACTCTCCCACGACATCCGCTTCTGAGTTGCTAACTGCATGTTCTGCATGGGCTTGTGCTGTGAACTAATCACATGATGCCACTATGACCTCTGACTTTAACCCTTAGCCTTACTTTACATCCCTGACTACCGATTGGCTGAGGGATTGTCTAATAGAATGCCACACAACCAGTCACAGGATTTCAGCACCACCAGCTCTCACAACAGCTCAGAAAGGAGTGGCAGTCTCTCAGGTTGGTCTCATCACAGTAAGGAGAAATATTTGTTTGTCACCAGCATATGACCTGTGTTCCCTAACAACTGATGAGGAAATATTGAATCGCAAGCCACTGTCAGGCATTTATCTTTCAAATGACAATAACATTTGATCCTGGTGAAATTATGCCTTGGTGGGGGTGGGCAATAAAAATCATTGTCATCACTTACGTACTAACTGCACAATAATGTATTGAAAGAAAAATAGTGCCATTTTACTAATTACTATTCCTTAAAGAGCAGATGAGTTCATTCCATCTTGAACCAAATATATGAGTCCAAAGAACTTTATAATAAAAAGATCATGCATGAAAGTTAACTCCAGGTCATTGATATCAAAAGATAAATTCAACTGAAATGAAAATAATCTCAGAGATGATTTCATATCGGGATGCCAATAATATAACTTCCTATTTTAGGACAACCTCTCAAATATTATGTAATAGTTATCAATTCAATGATTACTATGCTAAATATGAATGTTAATATGTGAAATTATTAATTTTTACTTCAAAAAATACAATATTTGATAACAATAACTATTTTATGCTGTCACTTTTAATATATATTTGAGAAATATCAGCTAAACCAAAAAGCGTAAGGAAAAACGCATTTTATTGGATAGAAATATATTCCTATCCTAATGAGTTATCCTCCCTTTGTATGTGAGGATATTGTATTAACGACATTGTAAATTCCACCTATTTACATCACATGCCTTTTTCTGCCTACTTCTGACTGGTTCCTGACTCCACTTACTTAATATGCTTAATTATATGCTAATTGTTTTTACGGAGTTTCTGTTTGGTTTTTTAAAATTACATATTAATAATAAAGGATTATAGTGTACTATGATACTGTGCAGTCTCCAAGGCATCAAGACTATGAAGAGTTAACTTTTTCTTATCATTAGTGTTACATTTACTAAATTACTTTTCCTCAGGAGATGGAACCTTCTCAGAATGAAAATGTTAATGCTCTCTCTTCCCTCCAAAATGAGTCATTTGCTCTTCTTGCCTATTGGTAGGATTAGGTACATTATAGAATTCAGAAAATTTTAAACATCTGTTATGAATTTAAACTGGCTTAATAATATAAGGGAATGTTTTGAATGACCTTCTATGTCATTTATGCGGGCATTTATTTATAATTAGTCCCACAATTTTTCTGAATAATTAAAAAGTAATTTTGTTGGATATTCCTTTTTATTTCATTAAATATATGTAAAGATCAAGCAATATATGAAAAGAAATCTCCATATTGCAAGCCATGGACTCCATAAGACCTGTAAATCTTTCATTAAATGTTCTGTATAGATTGATTTTCACCAAATTTAAAAGTTATCTTTTGAGTAATTGAAAGCAGAACAGGATTCACAATGGTGCTTGCTGCTGTTTGAATCCATTAATCTCTTGAGTGACATTTACATATATCCAGGAATTATATTAACTACTTCATCTACATTTGAATACAGGATTACTTGAATTGGTGATAGAAAGCATTTTTTAGTAGGTAAGAGTGAGGTGATTATTCCTTTTACAGTTTAGTCTAATTGAGTTTAATGTTACACTTTTGTTTAATTCTTTTTATTTATAGCTATGTTTCCTAGGGGCCAAATCTAAGAATTAACTGCCCCGTGGCTAGCTAATCATATATTATGGGATTTTTTAAATCTGTGCACATTGGTGTAACCAATTTAAAATAATCACAGTGACAAAGAAAATTGGGCATTTCTGAATTATTTGAGTGAACTTCTTACCCTCTTTGAAACACTTTTATAATGCATTCAATATGTAAGTTCTGAGTACTTCTTGTTAAATATCCAACCAGTAAAAACTATACAATAAAACTCAGATGTTTTAAAATAGTATTTTAAATCATAGTTGTATGTGTATATAATATAAAATATTGGTAACAATAGCTAAATCTTTTAATATTTTTTTAAAAATAGACCATATGTTTAATTTTAAAATGAATTGCTTTTATGATTTATTTTTTTTTACAGAGAAGTCATTTTTTAAGCTTTAACTATCCAACTATTTACATTTTTATTTTAAGAGAAAAGGGTCAAATATGTTTACAAGGCATCAATATCTGCTTCGTTAAAACATAATTTAGGTACTCTGGCCTTCAGATGATACAGGGTTCAAGGTGAAACAGCAGACTGTGGCTTGCTTCTCTAAAGATTCAGATCTCAAGAGATTTTAACAGTTGTCAGTTATATCAAGCTCACCTCCATCTCAAAGTGTTGTTAAGATGTCCTAAGATGCATGTGTTGATGAATAATAGTCCTACCCAGACTGATCAAATGAAAGAACAGATATTTCTCCAGAACAGGGGAAAAATAAGTGTTGGTTGTAAAGTCCACAGTAATTCTCTCTGTGCTTCAGCTATTTCCAGAACACATTTAAAAGCCTGTTGTTGTTTGGAAGCATAATAATGAGTAGCTTTCTTGAACCTGAGCAAGGGCTTCAACAATGAGGTTCAGAGCTCTAGAAATATTTTCAAGTTAAGCTGCTCAGTAGTAAATCTGATTGTTCTCTTGCTATGTGAAAGTGAATCACATAACATTCAGAGCCTTAGTGTCATCATCTAGAATACGGAGGTGTAAGAACTTCTTTCTTAGGCACTTTGTTCAGGTGAGATTCAAATGACATTTCTAAAATGCTGGAGAATGTGATTAGGATTGTGCATACATAAAGTTGAAAGGGAGTGATCAGGAAGAACAAATAGCTCAAGCATTCTTCTCTCAATCATTGAAATATAGTTCTGATACTGTAAAAAGGAAATAGACCTTAGTGATTGGTGGGTTAAGGAAATGAGGAATTGAGGTTCATTTACCTTAAAAACAAAAATTACATACTTATAACCGAGCAAGCTTATTATTATTTTTATTCTGAATATGAGGCCTTTTCTGACAAGTAAGACTTCAGAAAACAAGTGAAACTGGTTTTGCTATGAGGAAGAGAAGACAGGAGAAAGCAATTATGATTGGCATTTATTGAGTTTTTCTGTGCATCTGAGCACTTCCTATACAATATCTCTTATAATCCTCATGACAACTCAAGGAAGTAGTAACTTTTGCATGCCTATAATCCCAACAACTCAGGAGGATCACAAATTTTGAGGCCAGCCTCAGCAACTTACCAAGGCCTTACACAACTTAGCAAGATCGTGTCACAAAATAAAAACTAAAAGGGCTGGGGATGTGGCTCAATGGTAAAACATTCCTGGGTCCAATCCCAAGTACCAAAGAAAAAAAAGTGGAATAAGTTCATATTTCTTTTTACATGTATGTAAGTTAAGGCAATACCTTTTGAGTGAGGAGTTAAATTTCAAACTCAGAAACCAAACTCTTACTCACTAAACATAGGACACTTTCTTACCCTCCTCTTAATATCTTTTGTCCTGTCAAAGAATAGAAGTGAGAGGAAAGCTGAAAGCACTTTTTTTGTAGGGATCTTCTTTTAAATATTTATTTATGTATCCTATGTGGAAAATGTACACAACTCAATAATTGACTGTAGTGTCTAGTTTAAGAGTTTTATCACTTTCTGGCACTCAAATACATTATTACCAAATTGCATAATCTGACTCAGCAGTTGTAGAAGAAAAAGGATGGATTGACTTCTTAGTGAGATCTAAATGGCTAGATAGCCCTGCTACAAATATCCTATGCTTAAAATTTAGCTATAAGTTGAGGTGGAATTATTGGAAGTTACTGAGTCACCCCTGAAAGGTCATTTTCATTTTGCTCATGAAGTATTCAGTCTGCATCCAACTGAGGTCCATTTTTATGAAAAAGCTTTATTTACTTGATTTTAAAAAGTACAGCACTATGCAGATGATGAATTTTATTTTTATAGTTCATTAAGCATCATGTAATCTCAGATATGGCTCATACACTCTTCATTTATGTTCTGCTAATATTTGTGCATGAATTCATTCATGTAACAAATAGTACTGAAACTGATCACTATATTATCATTAATTTTTCCTCCTTTTTGGAATTTACAAAATGTGATAGTTAAAACATCTGGGAAATATTCTCACTATATGCAAAAGTAATTGTGCCATTTATTAGTCAAAAAGTCTATGAAATGTATCATTGTGAGAGGTTTATAGGTATTCTCCAGATTGTACTTGATTGATTTTTATCAGTGACTTTTGAGAGAAAAATGTTACTCTCCTGGATTAATTAAATTGAGCAAATTCTAATGGAAAAGTTAAGCCTGTATCCTTAGACACTGTATTTTCCACTGAGAGAGATTATTCAAAAGAGCATTTTAAACGCACTAAAATCTGACATTTAAAAGAATTTGTTATGGACCATTATTTCCTCTAACAGTGAAAACGTGGAGGCAGCAGACATGAATAAATCAATAAATGTTCTTTTGATACAGCAGCCATGTTTTTGGTTTATTCAGCTCTGCAGTTAATGCAATGGGAAAGAAACAATATCATTTTGAGTGATTTATAAAAATGTGTTTCTGATTATATAATTTCATTGTTTATAGCTTTTACCATCTCTAACATAGCGATTCTGGTATTTTGAAAACAAATACATCTTTCCACCTGATATTGCCTGTTCGTTCTGATATTCACCATCTCTAAATAAATGCATTATTATTTCCAGGTGGGAAAGGTGGAAAAAAGAGGAAAAATAAAAACTCCTCTAAACCACAGAAAAACAATGGATCAACCTGGGCCAATGTCCCTCTACCTCCTCCCCCAGTTCAACCTCTTCCTGGCATAGAGCTGGAACACTATGGAGTGGAACAGCAAGAGAATGGGTAAATGGTATTTTATATACCAACAAAATGGCCCAGCTTGCATTCCACTCTCTATTGTTCTCTTTTGCCCTGAGTTCTTGTTCTTTCTTAGCTCCCCTCCCACCCTGTTCATTACATTTTCCCTCTTTCCTGTTTGCACTGTCCGTGTATTTTTAGCTGATAAACACAAAACAGCACATATTGAGGACTGTGAATCCTTGGCCTTCAAGTGCCTCAGATTGTCTGCAATCATGATAATGCAGCCTACATTTATAATATTGCTTGTTAGTTTGAAAGCAAGTACCCACAGCTCTTTGAACTAAAGAGCCACTCCTGAGAAGGGCTGAAAGGAAATTAAAATAATCTTCCTCATCATCCCTTGCAGTTCTCTAATGACTTGATGTCTGGCCATAACAGGGCACCACGGTAGAGCGCCATCACAATGGGATAATTGTAGGGACCTGGGAAGTGGGTAGAACTTTAATCATCAGCTCTGATGGGAATTTGGGGGCAGGGACAATAAAAGAGGTTCAAGCCAATGCACACTCTGTAACAAAACCTTTTTAAGTTAGAAAATTTCCTTTGAGGACCTTTAAAGGTGATCAGTTTTCTGATTCTTTCTTTTGAAACATCTAACAAGAGTTAGTGTCCTCTGTAAGCTTAAGTGTTAATTGATTTTGAACACAGACACAGATAATTTTTTATTTGAAAGAAAAAAAACAGGTCAAAAGAATATATTCTCTTTTTCTGTATGAATAAATCCTATGTCTTCCTTATAATTCCTAGGTCACTGTTTATTTTGACTAGACCTTTATGTAACCTAAAATAGAGAATACAGACAGTTTTTCTTTGCATAAATTTTCTTTACTTAGAAATATATATATATATATATATATATATATATATATATATATATATATATATATATATATATCAGTTTATTTGAATGATAGATTTAAATCTTGTCTTGGTTCAAAAAAATATCATATGTATGTACTTATCATTTATTCTATCTGCTTTCTAAATCTTCTGAGGTTCCCAGAGTACTTTTCATAACTGTTTTCTATGTCATAGCTTTTGTTTTCTTTCAAAAACATTATTTTCCCATATATTATATATATATATATATATATATATATATATACACACACACACATCTGTATAGATATAACATGAATTATATATATAAATATATATACACACACACATAGTATGTATACATGTACACACATCACACACATACACACACACACACACACACACACACACACACTCATCACATATTTTTTGTATGTTTTTTTCTCCCTCCAAAGGACTTTATTTGTTTCTCTGGGATTATAGTGCCCATATATGTTCATATTATTATCATTTATATATTTTAGAAATATATTGACCTATGAAATAGGCAGCTAAGGGTACATGCTTTCTTTCCGTAACTTAAAAAAAATTAAATTTTTTATATGAAATTAATTTACCTCAAGGTATAAATGTGTTAGTCTCACATGAATTGTGAGCAAAGAAATAGCAGACCTATAAGGGCTGAAGGTGTAGCTCAGTGTTGGAGCTCTTGCTTAGCCTGTGTGAGGCCCTGGGTTCAATCCCCAGCACTGCAAAAGAAAAGGAAGAGCAAAGATACATATTCCATAAGAAAAGATTATCACACAGAATTTTACAGTCTGCATTTTTAACAGAATCATCACAAAATGAGGGAATGAAATTTAAAAGATGAATATGAAGAGAAAGCAGTGCTATTAAAACTTTATAAGCATAAAATTGAAAACACAGATCACACAAAAATTATGGGTAATTTGGAATTCTTTCTATTATCTTTTTTTGTTGAGTCTACTTGAAATATATGTACAATATAATAAGGCCAGTTACTCATTAAAATAAAACTAATTCCATCAAAGTGAGTACTAAACTTATCACTTGATTTGTTTTATCTAGCAGTAGAATTGGAAATACTAATTTGATAATGAAATAACATATGCTATTGCAGACTTTTATCTTTTGACAAAATCATTTTCAGAATATCAAGATATAAAGCAAAAACTTATTTCTTAAGGGGATTTTAATTTGTTTAAATATTCATCCAAAATATATGATATTAAAAAAATCCCTTTTTAAAGATTTCTATAATATCAACTTGATTTTTTAAATAGGTAAATTATATTTGTTGACCATATACATGTATATATCTACATGCATGTGTATATGTATTCATATGTATATTTGAAGTTTATTTAGGATGTATTTTAGTCCTTATTTACCTTTGAATTTTTATCACTTTACCTAGTATTTGCTGAAAAAAAGTCATTCTTGCTCAAAGTAATGGTTAGGTCTTAAACAGTTAATAATACTAACCACAGAATTAGATTTACTTCTATTTTAGGTTTTTTTTTTCAAAGAATATTGTAGGTTTTATTTCAATTGTTTGTGATGAAAACATATTTAAAGTCAATGCAAAAAGAACAAATTAAACTTACTAACCTGAGGCTGATATTGTTCCTTTACATATAATCTTTACATTTTGGTGTTTTCTAATGTGCAAACCTCACACTACCAAAAAGGAAATATTATTAGACTCAGGTTGTAGTCTGCTATTCATGAAATTAACGTTGACTATTTCACAGATGAGAACTTCTATAGAATCTTTTTATATTTTAGTGTGAAAACTTCATAATTTAGGCTTGAGGTTTTCTTCATATTCAAAGTAGAGAAACTTTAGAATTAATTTTTTGCTTTTGATAATTTTTACTTCTATCCATCAAGGATTCTGCAGTTATACTACTTACAGAGATATACAGATTATGACACTTTTATTTCTAACATCCTAATAGATAATTTAATCCACAAATATTTCTATCAAGTATAATAAGTGCTAAGCATTGTACTTGGAAGAGACATAGGAGACACAAGATAAATGTACAATTACTAGGGAAAACTGACCTGTGACCCAGAGGGGAAGATAGAAAGCACATTCTAGATAGTAACCCCCTTCACAACACTTATCCATCTCCATCTCTCTGTCTCTCTGTCTCTGTCTTTTTCTCTCTGACACACACGATTTTGTACAATGAGCTCTTGGGGAATTTTGTATACAAAATAATAATTTGTCTACCCCAAGGAATAATCATAGATGCCAGGTAAGCAGGTAAGTCTTCAAAAAGCTGATAGCTGCAGAATATGTCCGTGAATCTTGAATCATTTCTTCATAAAGAACATTGCCAAGTTGGGTGGTTGTTAGATGCCAGATATAGAGCAAAAAGTAAGGACAAAGGAGAACAAGAAATAAGTCTCTGATCTAATGGATCTTATGTACTAGAAATAGGTCATTAATAAATAGCTGCATTGAAACAATACTAAGGTCACTATTTGAACAAATGGAAAGAAATTTCTGTGGGGAAAGAAAAAATTAAAATTAATACTATGTGTGATGAGAAAATGAGAGTAGAAATAGCTCCATTGGTCTTCCTTTGGAAACCCTGCCCTATTCTAGTTAGAGGTATCTGCTTTTCTCTTAGTTGCCCCTATTCAGTACCACCCACTTCCATGCCCTACCCTCAGCACTTTATTTTAATTACTTGTCTGCATCCTTCAGCAATTGGTGGCTTCTGTATGTGGTTTTATGAGCTTTAACCTACATTTTGTATGACAACATCTGACATGGAGTCTTAGTTTTCATCTTGAATCCTTAATGCCATAGGAAAATTCTGATTTTTGAATACAGATGATGGATTGGAGAACATGATGCTGAAGGACATGAGATTGCAGGTGGATCACATACAAGATATCATAGCATATGATCTAGAAATCATATGATATAAAAATGCTAAGGCAGTAAAATAAGAGGATGAAAGTGGGTAGGTGCGAAAGGAGTAGATTTAGGCACAATTCCTAGCTGATAAAAACTGTGATCTGGAAAGTATAGTCTCTAGTTTTTGTTACAATTTTTAGTATAATTTCTAAGTGTTTAGAAATCAGCAATTTTCTTTCTAAGCATTTCTTGGACCAGTCTTTCCTTACAATACTAAATACCAAAAGTTATCAAAGCATTTTCCAAATAACAAAATATTTAATTGTTAATTCAATAATATGGTAACAATGCTAAATGTTCTCTCTCATCAATATGCATCTTCAGTTAGACAAAATAGTGTTAAAATGTATTAGTTCTTCACTATAAATATATACATTTTATTATAGTCATGATGCTAGGAAGCATTGAATAATAATTAAGTATAAAACTGGTGCTTTGCTTTGTTATTGCAATTAGAGATTGGCAAGCTTTTGCTAGTGTTGAACTTCATTGTATTTTTTATTAGTAATTTGATATTTGTATTTGGCCTTTAACAAGTTAGTTCACATGCGGCATTGATTTGCCATCATCTTTATCATTATTCATCAGTCAAGACATAACATGACGCCTCATATTTCACTGACAGAATGTCAAAAGAACAAGCACTTCCCTAGGAAAGGTTGACCAGAAGAACTATGGTTTGGCATTAGGAGAATTTTTATTCATTTTAATGTTACACAAGAAAAAGATGAAATTCTATCTCTCAAATAAGATGTGTATTATAAAATGTGAAGGAAACTATCAAAACAGATTTACATTTTTATAGACTTCATAGGCACATCTGTAGTCTTTTCATCCTTCCTTAGTAGCTGCATGAACTAAGCCTAAAATATATGTTCCTCTGGAATGGATCAAGACTTGACTATTTCAGAGATGATGAACAATTCTTTGCCATTTTGATTTGCACTATATCCCAGATTCCTTTCCTCTATTCTTTCATATTTTTCTTCTTTGAATATTCTTTCCTTCTTTGTTTATTTATCTAATGTTGGTACAAATCACTTTGAATCCATGGACTGTTCCTAGCTTTGCTTATATACTGCATGTAGACTTATATACAGAGTTGGTATATTAAAGTTCTAGAGTAACTTTGAAAAAGGACATAGAAGAATTGGTGATAAAATGTATAGTATGTTTGTGAGATAGGTGATGAAATATGTTTTAGTCATTTAATACACAATGCAATGCATTTACATAGTATTAAAAATAATGTTTTAATGGTTAGACACTTCTTTGCCTGATATTATTTGAATAATAAAAATGAATCTAATACAACTTACTACCATGTTTTTTTTGTTACCTTAACACATGTGATGCATATACCATACACTTTTCCTTTCTCTTATGTTCATCTTGTGTTTTCATTCCATAGGTATATCTCTAGTAGATTATTGAAAGTAAGAACAGTTTACTATTTATGGACTACACAAATTTTAGGAGATAACTGGCTAATTTCATTTGAAAGATTAAGTATATAGTTTTTTATTTAAAAGTATAATATATATGGGAATAAACCAATGTAAGAAAGTGCAATTATGACTTTCTGACACAAAAATAAATGTGCTCTTTTCTACTGAATTTTACAAAGTAAATGTAAATTTAATTGATGAACTACAATGGTAAACACATTCTATACTGAAAAAGGACAATTATTTTATGATTAGCTTTCTTGTATATTTTTTTGTTTGAGTTAATAATATGATATTTAAAGTTAAGTAAGAAAATAAACCTAAGCATTTTTATTAATTAATCAAATTGTGTGTTTTCATTTCAAATCAGTAAATATGCTTATAACCTACTATTTTTAAGGTATACTGTTAGGGGCAACAGAACAAGAACAGTTCCGTGTTATAACTCTAAGGTAGCTTAAATCCACTTGAGAAAAAGATACCATAAACATGTGAAAAGTAAATACAAAAATAATTTAAAGTGTTAAAAGAGTCCAACATTGGAAAGAACATTAGATGGTGCATAATCAATTTTCAAATAAATGTAGAAAAATATTGTCAGCACCAGTTAAGAAGAGTAGTTTAGCAATGCTAGTTGGCCTCATCAAGGAAATCTTTATAAAGATATGAGATTTCACCTATAGCATGAGGATTTATCAGATTAAGATAGGTAAATTTGGAGGCATCCAGTTTATTTGAATAACTTGGATTCTATGAACAAACCTACCAGAAAAGTACGTAGACAAGAGGAGACAAACCAATTTAGTTTGAGCAGAAGATTCATGTTGAGAAACTATAAAACCTATCCTAAAGGTAGACTAAAGATTAAATATATTTAATAAACAGAATAGATAAGAGAAATGAAATTGGTAGACCATTCTCATATTTTCATAGAAAAAAAAATGTAAGTGGTGCTCTGCTTCACCTGTGCCCATTTTTTTTTTCTTTCTTTGGAAGATATTGCCATTTAGGAAACTATCTGAATTGTTCCAAAACCATTTCCCTTCCACATATGTCACTTAAAATTTTCTCTTTTTAGTGATCACTGTAGCCTTGATCAACCCCAAAACAATATTAGGCCTTCCAAATCAATTCTATAGTACCCTGTATTTTTAATAATTTACTTAATATCAATCTACTGAATTGTATGCTATATGAAATAAAGTCAGGACCCTAACACATAACTCTTGGGAAAAAAGGATGATAAATTTGGGGTTACTTTAAAAAGAGATTTTATTTTTATAGACCAGTTTTTGGATCACAAAAAAATGAAGAAAAGCATAGTGATTTATCCCAACTTTCACATATGCATAATCTCCTATCATCTCTCACCAAGCTGGTGCAATTATTCTAGTTGATGAACTTGCATTGGCACATCATTATCTCCCAGAATGCATCATTTCCCACAGGGTTTACTTATCATGTGGTACATTTTGTGGTTTGGACAGATTCAGGTTGACATGTATCTACCATTATTGTATCATACAAAATATCTTCACTGTTCCAAAATCCACTTTGCTTTTTGCCCATCTCTCACTCCCCAGAGTCTGGCACTACTGATGTTTTTACTCTTTTCATGGTTTTGCCATTTCTAGAATGTTCTGGAATTGGAAATATACAATCTATACCCTTTGTATATTGACTTCTTTCACTTACCAAGGTGCATTTATGTTTTCTCCATGTCTTTTTATGACTTGAAGCCCAATTCTTTTAAACATTGAATAATATTCCATTGTCTGGATGTATCTGTTTATTTATTCAACTTCTGGGGATATCTTAGCTACTTCCAAATTTTGGCAATTATAAATAAAACTGCTATACATGTCCACATGCAGGTTTTTATGATATATTCAGTTTTTAACAAAATGATTAAAATGTTACTCAAGTGAAGATATTCAACTTACAGTGGATCTATATGAGTTACAGTTTTTTTTTTATAAGGGAGATCAAGACTAGTTATGCATAGCTGTGATATGGATAGTTAATTCTAATTTTAGGTACTAAGCACTAGCAATGGAGAAGAGTATTAAATAGTTCTTGGACTTAAGGATCTCACAGAATAATAGGACAAAAGAGACAGAGACAAATAATCCCAATATAACATGGTTAGTTCCACAATGTAGGTATTATAAAATTCTAATCAGTTGTATATGGAAATGGTAGAGAAGGTTCCACAAAACTAACCACCTTTGAGGTGACCAGAAACCCACAGGCAGATAGATGATTTGAGAACAGTCATACTCAGACCCAGAGTTTAGGAAACATTAGAAAATAGGCTGATGTTGGGGAAATAGTGAGAAACAGGGCTAAAATAACAGATTAATCCATTGGGGAAGGATCTTTTAAGCCAGCTAATGAGTTTTGACTTTTCTCATATTAGTTATGATCGTAAGTGTAGGTGTGATGTGAATTAACATCCTGTTGCCTGCATTAAAGATAGGGTGGAAAAGAAGAAAAGAGAATCAGAAAGCTAGTGAACTATTTTATAGAAGGTGACTGATCAATAATTATGGAAGAGGAGATGTAGGAGGCAGATTCAGGAGATATTTAAGATGTTGAATTAAGAAAACAATTAAATCCTTTATTATTCTTATCTTATACTTAAAAATCTATAAAAAAGTATATTAGGACTTATTTGATTTCTGAAAACATTAGGGTTACAGAAAAAGTATAAGTAGAAATTCTGCTTATTTTGTACCACAACAAAAACATATTCCTGGTCATATTATGGTCATATTCCTGGACCATAATCCCGTTTCTAGATGTAATTTGAACATGAAATATAAGTATTTAAAATAATTGTATTTTGTGCACTTAAAATATGTCAATGAGGTTCATTTCATATTAAATATTTTACTACAATAAAACAATTTTTTTAAAAATATATATTTTGTAGGGCAAGGTTTTGAACTTCTGTTTTCTGGTTTGAATTTAACACTCAATGTAAGAAGAAGCATTTGATTTTACTGATAAAATTAAGGGAAATAAACTAATATTGAGTATAATTTGTGTCATGAAGTCTTATGACTGGAATATCAAATAGAAAGGTTGTCATAAGTCTAGAATAAAAGCAAATCAAGGGGCTGGGGATGTGGCTCAAGTGGTAGCGCCCCCGTCTGGCAAGCGTGCGGCCCGGGTTCGATCCTCAGCACCGCATACAAACAAAGATGTTGTGTCTGCCAAAAACTAAGAAATAAAATATTAAAATTCTCTCTCTCTCTCTCTCTCTCTCTCTCTCTCTCTCTCACTCTCTCTCTCTCTCTCTCCTCACTCTCTCTTTAAAAAAAAGCAAATCAAGTTCTCTGATACTTCTTATATGGTCAGTCAGCTCTATTGATGTATTCTGCTGGTGCATAAGAGAAGGAAGCAGTTAAGTCTACAAGCACTAAATTCATTAATTGTCTTTTATTAGCAATTTGGTGTTTCCACATGAGTAACTTTGTTGGGAAGTTATTGCTTTTTGTAACTGTGGGGTAACAATTAGCAAAAAAGATCTTTAAAGAATAAATTGAGATACTGAGATAACAGTTGTAATTACAATTTCAAATTAGGTGATTTACTATAGTAGCATTGACAATGTGATCAGGATGAAGTAAACTGAGAGAACATTTTAGACACCGTGTGGTTGCTGTTTATTGTCAGTGTAGCCATTTTTGTTTGTCTATTAATGTGCATTTTTCCTCATCTAATTTCAGCTATGACAGTGATAGTTGGTGCCCACCATTACCAGTACAAACATACTTACACCAGGGTATGGAACATGAACTGGAAGAAGATGATGATCGGGTCCCAACTCCACCTGTTTGAGGCGTGGCTTCCTCTCCTGCTATCTCTTTTGGACAACAGTCTACTGCCACTCTTACTCCATCTCCACGGGTAGAGATGCAACCCATGCTGCAGGCTCACCTGGATGAACTGACAAGGGCATATCAGTTTGATATAGCAAAACAAACATGGTAAATATATTCACTGAGTCAAGGGATCCATGTTTTCTGCACATGGAAATGCCCTTTTATATAAATTCACAAGACATATTCATAAAACTATACACATGGGGACAAAATTTTGATTTTGTATACTCGTTAATCATTTAGAAAATGATTTAACTACTACAGAAATGTTAATTTGACCAAAGTCACATAGCTAGTTGGAGAGTAAGCTAGAGCAAGAATTCAGGTCTGCTGAAATTCAGTCTAAAGTGCTATTTGGCTACAGTGGAATCTTCTAATTTACAACTGATTTAGCTTCAATTAGCTTATCCTTGAACTCACTTTTAATGCCATGATGAAGGACTCCTTTTGGATTCTTCAAAATGCCTGTGATTAATTCTGCATGTGGTTGTGAATATGTAAATCCAAGCTTCTGCAAATCACTTATGGTCAGTGTCAGTTATTAAAAGACCCTCTTTGGGCAGAATTAAACAAATCAGAAAAATAACAAATGTACTAACAGAAAATGCATTTTTTAAAATCATAAAGAATAGATTAAAAACCCAAATTTCATTTTTTTTCTTTTGGTACCAAGGATTGAACCCAGGGTCACTTAACCACTAAACCACATGCTCAGCTGCCCCCCTCACCCACACCTCAGACAGGTTGTCTCTAAGTTTCTTAGGGCCTCACTAAATTGGTGTCTTTGAATTTGTGATCCTCCTGCCTCAGCTTTCTGAACCACTGGGATTACAAGCCTGTGCCACCACACCAGGATCTATAGTTTTTTCTTCTAATTATTAAAAAACTTTCATAAATTGTAGATGCAATTCATATAGGTATCTTGTACAAATATGGTAGATCATAATTTTATAGGGTTGGTTGTTTTTTCCAATGTTTTTCTCTCAGATAGTGATATATAGGCCTGCACCCTTGAAAACAAAATCTCTGTGACATTCTTTGAATTATGTTCTCTTGATTTATACCCTGTGCTTGAAATCATGGTAGCTTTTTTAAAAGATAATATTATCTTTCTTTTTATGGGAGGGTAATTCTAGCTACTAGAGTAAGTTGATTATGAGATGACTCTTATTCTCAGTGTTAATTGACTATTTTTAAAATATAACAGCTATATTAAAATATAACATAGTTAACTATACATACAAAGAGATTCTCAAACAGGTATGTCACTTAAAGCTGTATAAACATGCTCTTTCCTTAGGATAAGAGGGTCTTGAACATTTTCTCATTTTTTCTAAAGATTAAAGACAACCTCCTGTTACACATAATTATTTTATGATACATCACTGGTTAAAATGAAGCCAATTACTTAAAGAGTGATAGGATTCTCTCAAGGTTAACTGGTGAAATCACAACTTTAAGTCATTTGAAGCAGAGACTTTGGCTCAGGGGTTCTCAAATTTGTGTGTTTTGAAATCATATGGAGAACTTTAAAATATATTGGTCCTAAGTCCCACCTCTAGGCAGATTCTGATTCCATACTCTGAGCTTTGACTGAGGACAGCCCAAGTTGGGGCAGTTACCATGGAGGTGAACCTGCTTCCTATCTGCATAACTATGGGCAACTTGCTTACCACTTGCATGCTATAGTTAATGTGTTTAAAATGATGTCAGAAATAATAGCTCATGTATAAAATGAAAGGGCAGTCCTCACACCACTCTCATTTCTGATAAAAAATACAAATATCAGGGTCCTGAGACCACACTGAAATTCAAGAATTCACTAGAAAAATTTATAGAAATCTATTATTCTCAAAGACATAGTTAACTTCTGTAAAAACATATAAAGTCAGCAAAGAGAAGAGTTATGAGGCAGAGTCTAGAAAAATCCCCAAAGCAGAGCTTCTTGTTGTTTCTTCCAATTGGAGTCAAGGACAGCACTACTTTCCCTTAAGTGTGACGATACACAGGGGATATTGCCAGACTTGGAAATGAGTTTCAAAAGACAACAGTAAAAGAACAAAAGAAGAATACTGTTACCATAGCATGCCATTTAATTCTTATTACAATGTTTTTGAATGTTAATGGACTGCTTTTCCCATTTTATTGTTTCCATTTGAATTCTAGGCACATTCAAAGCAATAATCCACTCCCACAGCCCCCAGTTCCACCATTAGGTTATGTGTCAGGAGCCTTGATTTCTGACTTGGAAACAGATGTTTCAGATGATGATGCTGATGATGAAGAGGAAGCTTTAGAAATCCCCAGGCCCCTTAGAGCACTAGACCAGACACCCGGATCCAGTATGGACAATATAGACAGTTCTGTGACAGGTAATGGAACTGATTTAATATGAATAACTGACCTATTTGCAATATTGAAATGCATCAAAAATCAAGTACTTTCTTACTTTCTTATGTAAGATTTATTCCACTCCATCTATTTCTGTAACATTTTAAATATGTTAATGTTAAACACAAAATTCAAAAAGGATTTGGAAATACTTTTGCTTTGCTGCAAAAATGATAAGAAAATTCATGAATTTTAAAAAGCTTTAAAGACATGAAAGAAAACTCAATTATAGTCATGGCTTTAATGAAAAGTTCACTGTGCTAGGGAACCAAGTCTATTACATAAAAAAAAAAAAAAAAAACTTTTAGAAATGATATATTTTGTATATCAGGAGGAACATACAAAATGAATGCAATCTTAAAATGCTTCTTGATATTTCACACTGTAAAACCATTCACTGATGAAAATAAGCAAGTCTTCAGAAAAAGACTCTTCAGTTGCACAAGGTATTAATTTTAGAGTGGAAAATGCATAGTGAGATAAACCATGCATTTATGCATTTTATAGTGTAGAATCCAACAACTTCCCCTTTTCCAAGAAGTATATTTATTTTGACTTATTTACTCCTCTGGCTTCTGCTTGCCTTGTTCACCAAGTGAAAGACTTCAGTTGGTACCCTCCTCTGATGATTCCAGGACTGATGTGTAACCTATGTCCAACAATTTCAATTGGAAATTTTAAAATCTTAATATGTACACAATATATATGGTGAAAAGTAAAAATTCAGTATTTCTGTTCACATAGTTATACATTCTTTGATACACAGGCACACACACAAAAAATGCCTTTTACAAAATTATGAAGACCTAGCTACTCCATACTAAGCCTGGTCTTTGCATTTCTTTAGGATTTCTAAGGAAACTACACATATCTGTATTTTCCTGGATGACAACTTTCATCCTAGAAAGCATCTTATCACAGTCTTAATTTACTTTTAATCCAACAGTTTCCGAATTCCACAGACTTTGTGTTCCATATTAGTTCTGCAAACACAAATGGAAACTGGTTTAGTGCTGAGAAAACATGAGTGCCTTCACTTTTCCTGTACAGCCCTCTCTGCATGAGGAAGTGCATGATGCATGAGTCCACTATTCGGTTTTCCTTCTTGCTTGATGGATGGTCAGCTTGCCAGTCAAATTAAGATTTAAGAACTGCAGATATACTGGTGTGATTTGAAACCCAGATCCAACCCACAGTGACAGAGCAAAAGTTAAAATCTTTGAATTCAGAAAGCTGACTTATTAGGGCACTATTATGTTAAGCCTCTTTGCCTGAATTTCTAGCATAATCTCCTTAAGGGTAAAATTCTGCATATTTTTGCATATTTCACTAATGATACTGAACTCTTTTTTTCCTTTAGGAATGCAGTAAAAATGTGCAATAATGATGAAAAAAAGTCAGCTATGCTGATGTAGTTCTTTTATTAAATACTATAATTAGAAAGATGATAAATGTATCTATAAATTGGGAGAACACCACCCTGCACTTTTACATACACACCTGTCAGGAACAAGTAAGGATGTCTAAAATAGTCCACTGGTTAAGATGTCAAGTTTAAACATCTTAAGTAACCTGCATTTCTCCTGTTGGTAATATAATGTTAATTCCAAATGAAGCTCTTATTGCTAAGAAAAGAAAGTCTAAATTTTCCTACTTGAATTCACTGCTTAATTACTTCTGAATATAGAAACCTCAGGGTGTTTAGGCATGAATTCCACAATGCACTTATCCTATGAATAATACATCTCCTTAGCAGAAGTTGTACTTTACACTTAAGCAACTTAAGCACCTCCCCCATACACATTTTTTTGTCTTTCCATGCACCAATGACTTTGAGGAGAAAGTTTGATCAAAGATTTGATTTGCCTTCCAGGGTGTGTTGTGTGTCTATGTGTATGTGTGTAGGAAGTGTGAATGAGTATATGTAGGTACTAGTGTGGCCATAGGGGATGTGAGTATTAGTGTATGTACATATGTAGGGTGTAGAGTGCATGAGTATAAATGTGTGTGAGAACAAGGAAGATTGAAAGTGCATATACAGTGTGAGTGTGAATGGGGTGTGCACATCTATACAGGGTATGTGCATGTATTACACAGTTTTCAATTCTATACAGTTTGTGAACATGTGTGTAAAGTGTATGGTATACATGTGTGTATGAAAGACAAGGCACAATGTGTGTGGAATATGTGTGAGTCTATGTAGCGAGTGAATATATTTGTGTGTGAGGGAGAGCAACTAGGATGTACATGTAATTGTGTGTGTACACATGCCTGTACATATGCTCAGGTGGATGTTTATGTGGACCAAATGTAATCAAAACCAACGTGCTAATAAATATTGTTCTAATGATGTTCTTAGGTTTTGTTCAGCTATAAGGCTACTTTAATAGTGCTAATAGAGATAGGCCATAATACACATACTCCTTCAATGAGCTTTGGAGACTAGAGGACTCTGAACTTACCGTCAGTTTCTTAGAGTTCTAAACTCGCCTGTGGTGTAAATTAATCTTTACTTTCAACTGAAATTCCCTTATATTGTCATTTTCATGAAGCAAATGACCATTTTTATTAAATAGAACTAACAATTTCCATTCCTGGAGACTCTAAAGCCATCCAGAATGGATGTAACACTGGGTAACACAGTAACACTGGGTGGGCTGAAAGTCTTTATGTAAAATTTCAAATTTTACTTGGCTGAATTGTACTCCCAACTGCCAGCATAGGGAATACCAGCCACTAACAGTCTACAGAGCTTTATTCTGTAAAAAATATATATATATATATACATTAACTCCAAATATTTTCATAGCAAGTATGTAGTTTGTGAATGGCTACTTAAATCTTGAAATGATCATCAAGAATGAAAAAGAACAAAAAGAAACGAAAATATCAATAATTCCACATCCCATGATCTTAGTAATGGTAATATGTATTTGCAAGTCTCCTGTTTCATGTATTTATTCCCTAAACATTTATTTTAAGCCCATGACTTCTAGTCACTTGAATAGACATTTAGATTTAATAATAGCAACAACCAAACAGCAATAATAATAATAAAGTAGAAAACCTAGCTCCTAGTCAATGCATGATACCCTTCTAAGCAGTGGCTTGTTTTTTCCTATGGCTGGCTGAGCTAAGAATGGATTTAAATGTTAGAGTTTGTAAAGAAACAAGATGTAAGTATGAAATCAGAACTAAAGAATGCATGACAGAACTATAGAATGGAGAAGCCTAAATTATTTGGTTTCTTACATTTGTAGAAAGAACTCCCTGCCCTGATGTAAAGTTTTACCATCTACTAACTCATTTAATCCTCATAACCTCATTTTTATTGTTGTTGTTCTCATTTTATAGCTAAAGAAATTGAGTCACAGAAGGATTTACATCCTTTTTGAAGGTTATCTGCCAGATAAGTGGCAGAAGAATGAACAAAATCAATCAGTTTTACTTTAAAGATAAATTACTATGATCTCTGCCCTGGAAATGCCCAGTTCATTCTAATCCTCAGAATTAGCATATTGAAGAGGAAAATAATGTTCTGTTTTTTTTTTTTTTTTTACTTCTCTCTCTCTCTCTCTCTCTCTGTGTGTGTGTGTGTGTGTGTGTGTGTGTGTGTGTGTTGAGAGGAATAAGTATGTATTTATAAAAATAAAATATGCATTTTATCACTGGAAACGTTAATCCTTTCCCACAATGTGCTTAATTTTGATAAAAATATTGAATTTGATATGACTTTTATTATTTATTCTTCTCATATTTATCTCTGTGTGCAGTTACCTTTTTCTAATAAAATTAAAATCCATTAGCTCTTTTGGAAGGAATATTATTTTTATAATTTTTATTTTAATTTGTGCTTAATACTATTTGATTGTAATAATGTACATTTTTTTAAGTTTCATACCATCACACTGCATTTGGGACTAAGCAATGTCTATGCAACATTGTCTTGGGAAATATGGACTGTTTCTTCCTCAGTGTTCAACTTGTCAGCTTTGCTCTCTGAATACCAGGGAGGGGCAAGATTTCAAGATTTCTTTCTCTAACTTCCAAAAGGTGGTGGGAGTCAAGGATAAGTGTTTCCTGAATTTAATGACACCACCATGAAAACAAACCAAGGAAAGAGGAGAGTGGGAGAGGACAATGTCCTGAACATGTAGTCAAGATTCTAACTGCCTCACTGATTACAAAAAGACCCAGATTGAGTGTTGTAAAGTGAAACGAATAAAATTTTCCTTGCCTGTTGGATCCCACATGAACACTACAGCTGAAAGGAAATTGTGGCCCTGTATTTTCCACTTTATATCTTTGGAGGTTTTTACTGGAACTCCCATACCAGATGAGTATGAAAGTAATAAAACCAGACATCCTCACCATCTGACCTGAGCACACAGCTTTTGGGTCCTTGGACTCGGGAAAGTTTGATCTGACAGATGGTGAAGCCTAATGGCCTAACAATTTCTCTCCCTCACACACAAATACACTCACTCCCTACTCAGACTCACACACACTCCACACACTTGCCACACTTTGCTTCTGCTACAAAAGCATAATAATTGAGTATTAAGGCAAATTCCAGGAATAATGCTAAAATTAAGGAAATCATTATCTGATGTCTTTAAAAAGAAATTAAATATATACTTTGGAATTTAATGGATAAGAAAAGTGCATATTTTATGCACAATATTTTGAGATGAGTTAACAAGTATTATATGAACCAAGGGAAGAGATTTTTTAATTGCTTATTTTGCTTTTCCTATATGACACATTTCTCTCCCTTCCTCCCTCCCTCTCTCCCACTCCCTCCCACCTTCCCCCATGCCTTTCTCTCTCTGGAATATAGGTGGGACTATTGTATATTCAGACATTTGAGTGTAAAAAGAATTTCCAGAGACTTGAAATATTTCTCTGCCTCTAAACAGAAGTCAATATTTGGATTGATTTGATCAAAGACATTTAGAGTTGAAGATTTTACTTAGCAGGTAGTTAGGCAATGAGAACTTCATAGAAAAAATTTCAGGATTAAATATTGGCTCAAAAAATGGGGGAACATTAGTTTTTGTATCTCATAAAAATGGTAATGCAACAATTATCAGGGTCATATTAGAAAGCACAGACTTTACTCTAGCTTAATGGATCTAAGGATAAGCATTTATCAGCAAGGAAGGATTTAGCATATAACGACATGTAAATGAATTGATGACTGATCATAAATTAATTTTAGTGCTGAAGATGTAATAGAGACACAGCAAGATGCCACTTTATCATGGTATTTTATGTTCAGTAACATTTGAGCAACAACTTAATGTCCTGTGTGCATTTTTTCTTTAACAACTTGAATATATTTGAGATATTTTTTGACCTTTCAGTAATTTTAAAGCTGAGAAATTTGGAAAGATTGAGAACATAAACACAAATAAATTTCTCTATAGGACATAAATTCATTTTTCATTAAGTGTTTAAGTATGTATTGATTATGTTTGGGGCTATAATGTGTCAAATGAATACAAATCTCATATAATTTGTAAGAATCTCTGGCTGAACTCCTTTTACCTGGTGTTCACTTTTATTTTCATGTTTATGCTTACATTTACAAAAAAAAACTGTTACCACTAAATGACTTCCTTTTTAATTGATGAGTTACTCTTTTTTGTTTTCTTTCAATTACTGTCTTTTTTCCTCCCCCTTTTCTCTTCCTCCTCAAGGATTTCTACCCTTCTCCTCCTTCTTTCCCTCCTCTCTTTAATAATTGTTTGCCTGAATCTTCAGATCATTCTTGATGTTCAAATCAAAAGTAAGAGGAAAAATTGTAATGACTGAGAGGTAAAATCAATAAATGTTAAAAATTTTAACGATTTTATGGTAGGAACTTTAACATATGTTATAGACCTTTTTGTTCATACAATATGACTAAACTTCTTTAAAATTGTCCTACGAAGGTACTAATTCTATGTATCTCATCCCCAATTCAGAGGAAAGTTGAAGACTTACCAGAAAGGCAGAGTAATGAAGGAAAAGAAAATATCGATTTCTTTCTGTTTATATTGGTTGCAATCTATTGAAGCAACTAACTTAACTTCTCTCTTTCACTTGGGATCATTAGTGTTCTCATTGCCTAATATGGCCAAATAGCTATAGTATATTTGTCTTTAACTCTAAAGTCATCTGTCTAGTCGCTTTGCTCTTATTGGAAGTACAAGTAAAAGAATAGCTAATGTTGTCTCTTTATCAAGCAATACCCACTTGATGTCCTGCCTTCCAGGCCACTCTCTCTTCCCAGAGAAGGGAGTCGGTGAGCATCAGGAAAAGCTTCATGAACAAATGAAAAATAAATTCATTTTTAAATGAATTTAAATATGTTTAAATATTTCTTGATTATGTTTGAGGCCATATTGTGTCAAATTAAAGCTTGAAAGATTGAGAGAAATCAGAGCAAACACAAAAGTAGGAAAGTTGCTGATCTGTTTAGGGTAAGGCAGATGCATGTATGGAAATCCTCTTGTGTGGGACTCACTTTCACAGGGCGATAACAGTTTATTTGGGGGGAAAGTTGGGAAGTCTTACAAGATGGGATTTCTTTGGTAACATTGCTGTGATGGGAGATTTTTTTCTAAATTTTGCAGATTCAGAAACTAAATTTGTCAATATTCTAGATCCTCAGAGTAGAACCACACAGCAGGCAGAGTAGACTCAATTTCTTGGCTGATCATAGTGGATAGAAGTGGAATAAGAAAATTTTAAAAGAATAACAACAAAAATAAGAGCTTGGGCTAAGTGCATTGGGATGGGTGAATCTCAATAGAGATGTCACATATACACACACAAATAAATTGCCACTTGCCACTTAATGATATTTAGCATCTTCATTGGAAGACAATATTGCTTAACCTTGATATTCAAAAATATCAAAGCCTAACCAAGATGTACATCATATGAACTTTATTATATAATATATATCCTAATTTATATAATAAAAATTATATAGTACAATTTTTACTTTCTTACTTGAAGACGTTATTGCTTTTCCCATGGTTCCAAAGTAATCAACAAATATTCACTAATTTGTTTAATAAATTTTCTGAGGATGCTTGTAAGAACATTCTTTTTGCAACTAAAGAAAGGTCATTGCTAAGAAATTGTACATCAAATATAATCACTCAAAGAATTTACAGTGAATAAAAAAACATTAAATGCATTTAATTCCATATGCCCACTGTTCATTGAATTCCTACTGTTCAGTGACCCTGTACAAGAAATACTGAAGTGAAGAAGAGATAGTTCTTAATGTCAAGAGTTTTATTTCCTGGAACAGGAAAAATACATACAATATACAAAATATAGGGAGACAGGTGATAGACTACTGCATGCACAATGTTTTCACAACAAAGGAGGGAGTCACCCTAACAGAATGTTGAAGGTAGAACCCAGGTGATAAAGATGGTATTTTATTTGAACTTTAAAGTTTGGCAGTGATTATTAGATTTGGTGCAATACAGAGTATTGTCAAGAAATGGGAAGTGATGTGTGGGTGAGAGAGTGAGATTACACTAGTTGTGGGACAGAATGGGCTGCAAAGGTAGGCTGGCTTAATATTGGGGGGAGGTCTCAGATTCCTAATTTTTTATGTGCATTGGTGTTATAGGTAAGACTTTAAACAGAGGAACAAAGTATAAGATTGATGCTTTGAAAAGATAATGTAGATAACAATGAGGAAAGATAGAAGGGACTAGAAGGAAATCCGCTAAAAGGAGTGTCAGGATGAATTAGAATAACAATAAGGAGATGCTTGTTTGGAGAGTGAGCACAGACATTTAGAAAAACAGAAATCACATGGAAGGGTTTGGAACTGAGCTTTTGAATGTTTTAAAACTATTCCCAGTTCTCGACTTTCATATTCTTTTGTGACCCCTTGCTGAATCACTTTGATTTCTTCTTATCTCCTGTAGCATTATATTGCAAGACCCACTGCATCATTTCTTCTTTCATTTTGGGCTGTTGATCCTTGACTTGTGATTATTAACCTAGAAATGAATCTCTCAGAGGAGGCTCAGTTGCTTGTGTTATCTCAGGTTCCTTGCAGTGGTCTGTGTCAAGGGAATTTGTTTGGAAAGTAAAAAGTATATCTTTGTGCTTTTGGCAAATAGAATCAAGACTCTATCTTTCTCTGCTACACTTAACACCCTTTTAACTTCCAGATCATTCTAACCCTTTCAGTTTCAGTTTTCTCTGTTTTGAGAATGCATGCATCCGTGTTATTGTACCATGACAGCCTGAATTCTAAATTAACTTTTTGTAAGTCCTTTTTTTGTCCCTCTTCTAACAAAAGCAGAAGATAGGGTAAACAATACTTGATGATTTATTTTGTCATGAATTAATGGTACACCAACTTAAATATGTACTGCAATTTTAATTTTATTACATAATGAGTTAAGTTCCCAGTGTGCTTTTATCTAATATGTGTGTATGTATATGCATAAAATACTAAGTGACTTTCTAGAAAGAAAAAAAGTTGTCAATATCTTCAAAGTGTATTTTCTTTAAATATAAAGTTGCATTTTTTTTACTCTACTGCCATAGTTCATTTTGAAAAAGAAAATTGATAGAAATGCTGATAATAGTCTCCATAAAGGCTAATTTCATAAGTATCAGTGTTAAAGAGAAAATTAGAGTTCTTCAAATATTAAAAATCAAAGAAAGCATAAGAAATATTGAAATTAATAGCACTTTTGCAAACTAACATTTTCCTTATGTTCTATGTTTAGTTGATTTGATGTCATCTATACATTTTAGTTGATGTATTTTGTTATTTAAACAGTAATTAACTGTTCACCTTAAAATCTTAAAATAATTCCAGATCTTCTATGAAATACAACTGTACGTACAAGGTCCGGTATTCAAGTTTTTATGCAGATTACCATTGCCCTCTGAAGTAACTTCAAATTATACCCATACTATTTATTCAAGCAAGTCACTGATCAGTTTAAATTAACCATAATTTGTTTCAATAAAAGTGTTCATCCCTGACTTGTAGAAAATACACATAGCAGTTCTTGCTTGGAAAAATGATCATGTAACAATTTAAACAATGTAAGAAATGAACCACTTGGAAGATGTCTTGCACATGTGCTTCAAACAAATACCGATTTTACACAAGCTTCTTTCATTTGTACTAAGTGTGTTTAAAACACGGATAATGTTTAGCTAAGGAATCCATGATGAAACTTCAAAGTGGCAATTAGTCGAGGCAGTGTACTTGCTCATTCGTATAGTGTTTGCAAGCACATGAGATATGCAATATATACAAACTCACTAGACAACTACATTTGTTTTTAGGTTCAATGGTAAATGGATGGGGCTCTGCATCTGATGAGGATTGTAACTTTTCTAGTCATAGATCTAGTGTAGGTAGCTCCTCAGATGGTTCCATATTTGCCAGTGGCAGTTTTGCACAAGCACTGGTGGAAGCAGCAGATAAAGCTGGTTTTAGGCTGGATGGAACCAGCCTTACAAGAACAGGTTGGTAGACTCCAAAGTCAACACTCTTTGCATGAGAGAATCTTGTCCTTGGGACACTTACCTTTTTTCTCCTCTTCTTTCTCAGCAAGTCTGACTGCAGGGCTCTCTGTAATATGCATGAACATTTGGGATGCTCTGTTGTCTGAACTCTGACCTGATGCAAGTTTTGCAGAGCCAAAAATAGGCTCCAACTTACTACCTTCTATCCTTAATATCCCTTTCTCTTCACGGTTCTGCTGATTAATTGGAATATACTTCCTTTCTATATTACGGCAAATCAGCAACTCAGATTGCCATTAAATTTTCAATAACTCACACTTTGCAAAATCTGCACACATTAATTTTGAACCTAGTGATTAAAATTATTCAGCTTTTATCTCCATTACTTTCCTTTGCCCCGTCTCTTTCTACAAATGCAGTTTCTGGGAAACCTTCCTCAGCATGGGGTGAATAGGTGTAAGGCTTTCAGTCTAACAGTTCAAATGGCTGAGGGTCTTATTATTTGGCTAAGATTTTAATACAATAATTTATTATATGTTTTAAAGGATGCTAATTAAAGATACACCTACTGCATTTGCAAGTTGAATAAAATGATGACTACGTGTATATTGTACATTAGAGAATTTAATATTGATTTCTGAGAGTAATAAGTAATAATATAAAGGACCAATTATGTCATTTTCACATGCTGCTCATTCCACAAAAAGAAATGCAGTCTTAATTCTAAAAATAGATTAGCAGTTTGTAATCATTTGTTTTTCTGGGAAAAAAACCAACAATTTGGCATGATTATGTTCTAATATTTGTATATGTACTTCTTAACTTCACATTTAGGATGGTAATATATGAATTAAACTGAGCTCTCTTACAAAACTAATGAAATATCAAATGCATTTTTAAATCTTTGTAGTGTTCAAATATTAAATAAAAGTGATATGCTCCTGATATTTATTAAACTCTCAGGTTAGAAAAGTGAGCCTTGGAAATTGTCTTGAATTATATCATCAATGTTTATTTTGAGCACGTATTAGATATCTTCAAGCAAAATAAAATGATTTCTCAAGCATTGCAGAGGTTTATTTTCATATAGCATCCAATCTAAAATATGTTGTAATATAACTGTTATTTGAATTTTCTTGCTTTATAAAGCATAAGTCAAAA
The DNA here is from genome assembly GCF_048772815.1 of Callospermophilus lateralis. NCBI lineage: Eukaryota > Metazoa > Chordata > Mammalia > Rodentia > Sciuridae > Callospermophilus > Callospermophilus lateralis. The sequence goes on from NW_027514360.1 coordinate 1,088,652, forward strand.
ACTTTATGTTGCCTGAGTGCTTTTTGTGGCATTAGCTGTAAGCAGAACAGTGAGAAAGTGCAAGGAAACTAATAAATTAGACAGAATAGGTGCATTTCTTGCATGTGTGCTAATAGCTAATAAAACATTAAGCAACATCATGTAACATTGACTTAGGAAAATGAAACTATGTAGGATAAGTTTGTATGAAATGAAAACATGACAAGAGCATAAATATATGAACATAAACCATCCTTCTCTTACTATAATAAACAGTATTAAAAGACGTTTTGGAAAATGTATTAGGTAACCTTTTCCCAGAATAAATTTCACTTCTTTTGTACTAAACCACAAGAAAGGGAAATAGTACAATTCATTCGTCCATAAGAATTTGAAGTCTGCTCAGATACAGTAATCACAAAATACCTACTTCACTTTGGATATACAAGGTGATTTTAACCTGCTATCCTCTACACTGATGTTATTGAGTTTCCACTAAGAGATAGAGTTCATTTTGTTTGCATATAAGTGGTAAAGTCAATTTAGCATGTGTACCTGAGCAGACTTTTCAAATAAAACTACAAGGCATTTTTTACTTTGCTCAGATTTTTTAAAATTTCAGGGGTGAAAATGAAACAGTGTGCAATTCATTTAAGAAATAACCTCTTGAATTTTGAGAAATAATGTTTCATGAATTTGCATATAACTATAAAATTATCACTAAGATTTTCAAGGTAATATAAAAACTAATCAAGCAGTATGAAGCTTTGGATTGGTGGATTTGTTTTATGTTCAATTGTTTGAAATATTTTTGTGGGTGGGATGTTCTTAGCTTATAAAAATTGAACACATTATATGTAGCAGGGCATATATTTATTTTTATAGGTGCACCAATATTTGGTATCTTCCAATGGCGTCTCTAGGTAGGTTCACAGACTTAGCCTTAGGAAGAGCAGAAAATACAAGACATTATCAGTGCATTACAATGACCTTCCCTATACCCCACTCCCTTTGTTTTCTTTCTAGGAAAAGCCTTTACCTCCTCTCAAAGACCTCGACCCACCAGCCCATTTTCTACTGATAGTAACACGAGCACAGACCTGAATCAAAGTCAGAGGCCCAGGCCCACCAACAAACACAAGGGAGGGCGAATGGACCAACAGCCAGCACTGCCTCACCGAAGGGAAGAAATAACAGATGGTAGGCTGATTTCTGTTCCTCTTCTTTCCTCAATGAAGAGATGCATTCTACTTGGTCATTAACTCAGATTAAAATATCTATGGTAGATTAGGCATTGCCTCATTACATACAAGGCAGGAACCTGGCAAAATGGTCTTGCTTACGTGAAACACCCTCTCTCTTAACAATCTGGAATTATGTCTTTATGATTAATCCCCAAGAAAGAGAAGCTGTACCACTCTTAACTGTTGATTTTTCTACCCTTCTGAAATTTTTCTTTATTGTATTTTAGCAAACATTCCACTTAAAGGTTAGGAAAAAAAAACATAAGCAGCATGTGCACATGTCATAGTATCAGAACATTTATGATATGAAATTATAATCTCTTTCACTCTTGGAAAAGAACTTGAAATGGTTTAGTAATTTTTTTAGTTTCGTGAATTTCAGAGCTTAAAACATGCTAGCGGTTATGTAGTTGAAGAGTGTCTACTTGGGCTGCTATAACAGATAATCATAACTGTATAAACAGCAGAAAGTTTCTAAACAACAAATATTTATTTCTCATGGATCTCTGGGCTAATATTAGTGGAAGTACAAAGATCAAGGCACTTACTGATTTGGAATCTTTTGAAGGCTCACACTCTGGTTTACAGATGGTACATTTTTATTAATTCTCACATGATGGAACAGACCTCTCTGGGGTGTGATTAATAAGGGCACTAATCCCATTCATGTGAACTTTACCTTTATGACCTCATGAAGCCCTCATATTCCAATACCATCACCTGGGGTTAGGATTTCAACAGATGAATTTTAGGGATATACAGTCATTTGGACCATAACAAAGGGCTAGTATATATATATATATATATATATATATATATATATATATATATATATATATATATTCTATTGAAATTCAGAGAGTAAATATTTGGAGTTTTTTTTAGCATGTGGCCTGTGCCACAAGTACTCTGCACTGCCATTATTGCATGGGTAGAGCTATAGTAAATGAAAATATGGGTGCGACTAATATCTAATAAATCATTATTGATAGAATAGTGGCAGAATTTGGCCTATAGGTCATAGTTTGCCAACGTATGTCAATTAATTGAATAGCCAATCTTTGAATATTTGCTTAAATAGTTAGTTTCAGAAAATATTTTTACTGGAAGTTATCCATGGTCAATAATGAGTATTTCAACTGCTCTCAGAGCATAGTCTATTTCCCACATTTTCCACTTAATTATTATATCTTTTAAAGTCTGAATAAATATATTCATCATGAAACTTTATTCTAAGCATAAGCACATATGAAGTATATTTAAGAATATATAATTATATTTAAAGTGCCTAGTATGCAGTGAGACTCAAAAATGAGTTTCTTCCCTCTTCTCAACCTTATCTTTCCTAAGCATACAAACTTTATCTGAGATTGTCCAACTAAACACTAGGATTAACCTAGCCATGCTGAATGTTGGAAACATTTGGGGAGATCTTCAAATAAACCATGGAGACATTCATGATTATTCTGAGGTATAATCCTATTATAGGAAGTTTTGAAGCTCCATGGGTTAAAATTAATGGACATCCACCTTTGAGAAGCTATGACCTAGTCCTTAGCACTCTTACATCCATCATTATGAAACAGAATGAAGCTTTTTTTGGAAAAAAAAAAAAAGCATTTTCCTTTGTGGGAAGGGGCACTCTGTGTCAGGCAGCCATCTTTGTGCTTTCTTTTGTCACCCTGTAATGCTAAGAAGGCTTAAAAAAGCCAAACATGCTTGTTCTAAAAGCTTTCAGGTTTGTTCATATATCCTGCTTATTTTGTTTTCATGGGGAAGTGTTTCTATGGAATATGAAGATTAAGGGTCCAATTGAGTTTTTCATTCTCTCTAAATAGATACCCTGTGGTGAACAAAGCCTTTCTGCTCCACATGCTCTGGAGATTAGTTGAGCACTTAGAACAGTTTGCAGTGTTGATCTTATTCACTCTAAATAGAAAAGACTGCTCTCACTGATATGCTACAACTTGGAGAATTAATAATTTTATATATTTTTTTCTGCTCAGAATATTGTGGCAACAGAGAAAAAATATAGTGTGTTCTTTTTACAAATCTTTGAAGACCATATGTAGTATATGTGGATGGCATACAATTTAAATATACAAAAAGTAGAGTGCTCTTTTTTCTTCTATAATCCTTTTTTCTGCAAGATTTTTCAATATGTTCACATAAAACTATCTTCCTCCTAGTTTAAATCATGATCAATATATTGCTTATCTTTCTAAAAAAAATAGGTCCCTAAATTTCAATTTTGAAAAGTGATTATGAATTATGTGTTATTAGTAGATATATTTTAAGTGATATTGCAAAGGAAATTTGGCTCACATATCTTCCCACATGTGCAATCCAGACACATTTAATTGTGAAACAAGGACATTTATTTTGGAGGCCTTAAGAATATTGTTATTTTACAATAAATGCTTATGACATGGCACTTACATGATATGAATCCATGTGTCAGGAATAATTCAAAACTTCTTTACATAAAATCAAACTGTTCTTTTTGGGAAGATTGCTGCCTAGTAGTTTATAGTGTATGGACACTTTACAATAAAACTTTTACATTATAGATTTTACAATAGTGTTTTATGGCTATATTAATTAGGGTAATTATTGCTAGCTGCTTTACCAAACAACCTCTAACCCTCAGTGTCTTGGCACAGTAAAAGATACTTTCTTATTGACACACTCATCTATCAAGGTCAGGTGGTTCTCCTCTAAGGAGTAATGTAAGGGTGTAGGTCTCTCCAGAATTGAGATGGCATTATTTTCAGAAATATTTATGGTTTCTGAGTGAGGCAAAGACAGATAATGGGTGATCATTGGGAGTTTCTAATGACAAGAACCTATTTCATGTCTCATATGTCATTATCAAAAACTCTCTCCCATGGTGTCTAGTACTAGAAAGTATCCTCCATGTGTCCCAGAAGAATTGGAATGGATATTTCTGTGTCTGTCCCAAAAGCTATACCAAAACCCAGGCACACCTAAGGAGACATTGATGAATCCACATCTTCTATCCACTTGCATAATGAGTCAAAAAATACCTTTGAAGCCAACACACTGAGTAAAAATTGGCAGTTCTCTACCCAACAAACTGATTTTCCTTAGACTACAACCTGTGTTCCCTTTCCCCTGGTTTTTAATGCCCTGTTCAGAAAAGGGGCCCTTTCCAAGCTCTGTCAAATATTAGCTTTACCCCTTAAAATATATATTAAGTGTATTCCACATGGTAGGCAATAGGAGCCAGATAGACAAAATCCTCTGGTTTCATGGAGCTTACATTTGAGTGTAGGAAGATAGATAAAGACCAACAGTAATACATGAATATAAAAAAGCAGTTGATAAGAGGGTGATCATTGCCATGAGGAAAAAGACAAAAGGGAAAGAAGTTGAGAAATATGGAGGTAGGGAAGAGATATTTTTCAGAATGTTCTTTAGGGAAGGCCTCACATACAAGGTGACATTGGAGAAAAGACTAGAAGAATGAAAGCAAAGATATCCAAGGAAAGGTCCTTCAAAGACATAAAAAAAGCAATAAAATCTGGGGCTTATTTACCAAAAATGTTAGGGGAGAAAAATGACTAGAGCAAGCATAAAAACAAAATAGAACACGAAGTCAGACAAGCAAAAGAGCACATATGATGTAGGACCTTAAAGCTGCAGTGTTGCAATCAGCCTTACAGTATGTTGAGTGGGAAGCTACTGGAGAGAGGGGTGGGGAGTGGGGGGTGGGGGGGAGCAGAGGAGTGACATGATCTTCTCTGTTTTTCTTTTTAAAAAGATCGTCTCCACTGTTGTGTTATATTTAATGGGGAAAAGGTGTAAAACAGATCACATACTTAGAAAGCTGTAGAAGCAACATAGGGGATTCATAACAAGTCAGAAATAAGTGAAAGCGATGAGAAGTGAGGAATTCTGGAAATGGTGCTCACAGGTCTTGTTAATAAAATTAGTAAAGCAAAGCTTAAAGGTCACTTCATAGCTTTGGTGAACTTGTAGGATGAAATTGCCACAGGTGGGGAAGAGGAATATCATGCAAGACACACATTTTATAAAGGAGGAACTAGATTTCAGTTCTGATATGTGCAATTTGAAAAGCTTTCTAAATATCCAAGTGGAATTGTCCCATGTAGATTTGGTTAGAAGAGTCTGCAGTTCTTGGGAGGAAAGATCCAGAATGGAGATACTTCATTTCTTTGTGGTCCCAGTTTCTCAAATAAAAAATGAAGACAATAACAACATTTATGTCATGGGATTGTGGTCACCTGACAATAGCTAATTCTCAGTAGTCTAGTAAGATACTCTTTAGTGAATTGACTTTGTTGAGATGAATCAACCTACAATTGAATAATAAATTTAATTTAGATAAAATGTATTTGCTTATATATTTTTATTTTTCTATAGCCATTTGCAATTCCATTTCCCTTTCCCGTTGGTTTATTTCAATGTGCTTGCAATGCCCTTTCTTCTTAGAAGACACAGTCTTCAAGGATATTACTTAATTATGAAGCTATATAATTTCAGGTTATATTAAATAGTCTTCAGAGTTTTAGCTGGCATAAGCAGATACCATTTTGACCATTTTAGAAATTAAGCTGCTCTGATGGAGAGTAAAAATCAATGTGAAGATCTGTTATTTTGGAAGCAAATTTTATAATTTCTCCTTGCTGTCTCTCTAAGAACAATAACTCAAATGAAATAATTAATTTGCATTTATAATAATGTTTAGTGATGGGAGTCCCAAACTCATTAGATTATCCAACAAAGAGATATCTCAACATTACATTAGCTTTTCATCTTGGAAGAAATGTTTGGAATAAAACCTTATTTTCCCAGACAGAGACTCTGTTCCCCTCAATAATTAGAAATTCATAATATAATGTGAAAAGTATACATAAGAACTAGTAACCATCCAACCTGGGTGCTCCAGATTCTCTGTGCAGTAGAGAATAATATAATTTTGCTCCTAAGACAAAGTATAAATCTTAGAATGACCAGTTTAACATTCCTTTGAAAAAGCTATTTTTTGTATATAAGAAATTTATACTTTTCCCTTTAAAATTCAATGATAATATTATTAGAAATAAGAACCTGGTTATAAAAGTGTCATAACAATGCTATATTAAGTACAGTATCTTCTAATTAATGAAATAAATAGTATACATGATTTTTGCTTTTTATGAATAAATAACATAATTGCCAATACTCTAAGGATAAACTAAGAAGTACGCAATAGCATACACAAAATCACAATAAATCAAGCTAAATGAATATTTAGAAGGATTTAAAAATTATTTTAAACCTGGGTGTTGTGATGCTCACCTACCATACCAATGACTCAGGAGGCTGAGTCAGGAGGGTCACAAGTTTGAGGCTGGCCTCAATCATTAGCATTTAATGAGACTCTCAACAACTTACAAAACTACCTCAAAATAACAAATTAAAAAAATTGGGGATGTAGCTCAGTGGCAAAATTCCCCTGGGTTCAATGCCCAGTACTAAAGGAAAAAAAATAAATCATTTCAGCTGGTGTAATATTTAAGGAAGGAAGTATGATTTCACAGTGGAAGATTTTCAAGACACAAAGTTTTAGATATGAATAGCTAATAAAAGGAAAATGAAAAATTTGCTGATACTTGAACTTTAAAGTTTTTCATTTCCGATATTTAATTTAAAAAGCATTTCTAAAAAATTATCTATTCCACTACTTCTCAAATTTCCATGATATATTGCCAACTCTAGTACCATAAAGCATATTCAATCTGTATGCTGAACATTGGTTATTATTTATTAAAATTAATACATTGGAAGATTATAATATATTAGTTGTAACTCATTAGCTAACTCATGAAACGAATAGCCAGAATTGGTTGTCAGGCAGAATGTTAATTGCATTTAATAAATGTTAGCTTAACCCTTTGACTATTGCTAAATGTGCCACATACTTGGGTAAAGGCAATCATATGTTGCATATGATACGGCATATAGTTCTTAATTTCCCAAGGGTGATGTTTCCTATGGAGATTGGCAGGCTGGCTTTTGTTCTTTTATTAGCACAGTTGCTAGAATTTCTAGTGATGTTATTATTTTATTTTTTGCCATAGTATTTCTACTTTGAAAAGGGAAGGATGAAAATGAATTATGACCCTTAAGTTGCCCTTTAACCTTGAATGTTAGCCCCAGTGTGCAATTGAAAACATTTTCCATGTTTAACAGTTGGATGAATCCAGTCAATTTGATTTCAATGATGCTGTGGTAGAAGACAGCAGAGACACCAATAATATGCATTTTACATATCAATAATTGACTTTTATTTTTCTCTGTTTTTTTTTTGTTTGTTTGTTTTTGCATGGGTGATACTTGTACGAGGGCAGGAGTTTTTTTTTTTTCCAACTTGAACTAAAACCTGTATTTTTTCATTAAATTTTAGTCCATTCTAAACATTATTCAAAATTTTTAGATCTTCCACCACCACCAGATCCCCCACCAGGTCAGGGTTTAAGGCAGCGAATAGGCCCGAGCCAGCATGCTGGTCATGTGGAAAACTCAACAGAGAGAAAAGGAAGCTCTCTAGAGAGACAACATGCCTCCAGCTTAGAAGACCCAAAGAGCTCCTTGGATTGTCCAGCCAAAACCTCCCTAGAGTGGCAACGACAAACCCAGGAATGGATAAGCTCCACAGAACGCCAAGAAGACACACAAAACGCCCCACACAAACAAGGGTTTGGATCAGGTGTGTTCTGCACAGTCCCAAGCAAGTGTGGGCTGTGACCCTTTTATTTTCTACCAGGTATTCTAGAAATGGCAGTTGTTTAAGGGCATCCAAGAGATATTTGCCTTAAGTCAGTAAGTGAAGTAGGAATTTCTCAAGCAGACCTCAGAGGCATGTTCCTTGAAACTGATTACAGTGGTGATTGCTCCTCAAATTGACCACTCCATAGGTCTTTGAATCCAAGAGATCTCCAGCCTTCATCTACGGTCTCAGGGGACAATTTTGGCTTTTTTGCCTTTTACCTTTTCTATTGAGTAGCTTTAAGACCACTAAATTTCAGCTTTTGTGTCAGTTTAATCTCTACCTTCAAGGAGATTGTCATTTTGACAGAAGTAACCAGTCACTTGAAAGGAGAGCTCCTGTCAGTCAATTAGGTGAATTAATTGAGATTATAAATTTACAAATAAATGACCAACCAACAGACCTCATGTTGGAAAAGGTTAACTGATTAAATGTAGATGACTGTTCACATGGGGACAAGAATGCTCTTGTTTATAAATCACACTTCCTGGAAATGTTAAAACATAAATTTCATGGTTTCTGATTGGACATTAATTAGGGGTGGGGCTATTGCATTTTTTGGAATATCTTGCATCAGGATTTACTGAGTATTAATAAACATACACATGCACACAACTTTTGAAACATATTCCATATTCATTTGGACTCAAACTTTATTAGACACGTCCTCTCCCCATGCATTTCTGTAATTACATTTTGTTACAACACTGTGCTCAAGTTATTGAAAAATTCAATTTGTGCAAGGGCCAGAAGATGACAATTTCAATATCTAGATTTACTGAAATGTTTAGGAATGGTTGACCATTCAAGCTGTGAGAGAAAAATTATGTGATCCCTGTCATTAAAGACTATCTAAGGCAAGAAACAGTAAATTCAGCCAACATTTTTTCATCATCTAATCACTTGTTAATGGCCAAAACCTCAAAAGAAAGAAAGAAATAGAGTAGTTGGGGTGGAGAGGAAGATGTGGAGAGATGAAAAGAAAGAGCTAGAGAAAGACAGGAAGAGAGAGATAAGAAATAAAGAGAGGAGAAAAGGAGAAGGAAAGAAGGATTCAAAATATTAAATAATTATTCATAATACATTTGATCAGTTATTTGTTGGGAGACAATATACAAAATAAATATTATCACATTTGTTAAAATTGGGTGGGTTTCTCTTTTTCTTTTAATGAAATTCCTAGCCTTTCAATTAATATATTTATGTCCCAAGCAACAACAAAAATTTAAGAAACTTACTTAATTTGTTAATACAAAATCCTTGATCTAAATTGATTGAGAAAATATTGCTGTGGTTTAAACTAAAACAAAACCACGTTCCTTCTGTTTTGATGGGAATATTGAAGCCTCATTGAACTCTAGAAATTATTCTAAGATATGTTTTTTTTTGAAACAAAGTAGTTCACTGTAAGCTGCTCTCTTTTATAATGAATTTAAGTTTTGCAAATAATATACAACAGTGTATACTTATCCCAAGATCTCTTTTAATTTAATCCTGCTTCAGATCCTATTGTAGGAAATGTTGCTTGCACATGGAAATTCCTTTAACATCCAGTCTTGATTAAACCTCTTAATTTTAATTTTACTAAAGAATGAAATAGTAAAATGGTCCATTCTGAGCTTAACTTGTAAGAGTTAAATTCGTGTTATTTTCCCAGGCTGCAGTTCAATTTAGCCCTTTATTGTTTTTTATTTTTCTTTTTCAGAGGAGGCCTTGGTGCCCTATAGCAAGCCCAGTTTCCCATCTCCAGGTGGCCACAGCTCATCAGGAACAGCTTCTTCTAAAGGATCCACTGGACCCAGGAAACCAGAGGTGTTGAGGGGAGGCCACCAGCGCAATGCCAGTAACCTTCTTGACATAGGATATATGGGCTCAAATAGTCAAGGACAGTTTACAGGTGAATTATGTAAGTGTTTTAGGTCACTGAAAAGGCTACCATAGCCAAGCACGGTGTGGCACAGCTGTAATCCCTATGACATAGAAGGCTGAGGTAGGAGGATTCCAAGTTTGAGGCCAGCCTCAATTTAGTAAAACCATCAGCTACTCAACAGGACCCTGTCTCAAAATGAAAAATAAAAGCACTGGGGATGTAGTTCAATGGTAGCTCATCCCTGAGTTCAATCCCCAGAACCAAAATAATAAAAATTATGGTTTATTGTGATTCAGAAAAAATATTAGATTAATAATATTGTCATATTAAACAAATTTAAGAATGATAGAAAACTTTCCCTGCTACAGGAAAAAAAATCAATGATTTTTAAACAAGTTTGGTCATAACGTAGATGATTGCTATTTATAGCAGGTCGATGACATAAATATTTCATTTATATTTCAAGATGATTTATGCTATGTAAGAATTACTTTAAACATGGTGGTGCACACCTGTAATTCTAGCTACCAGAGGCTGAGGCAGGAGGATCACAAGCTTGAGGACAACTTGGGCAACTTAGTAAGATCCTGTTTCAAAATAAAATATAACAAAGGCTGGGGATGTAGCTCAGGATAGAGCACCCTTGGTTCAAACCCCATTACCAAAATAAACAACCATAAAACAACAGAAAATTGTTTAAACGTGGGCAAAGAGTCTCAACACTTACAAGTTAAATTAAATGTAGTTCACTGGATACTTTTCTTGCTCTTTTAAACTCAGCACAATAAAAAAGAGAGAAATTCTGGCCCTTTGGTACTTTAAAGAGTCTTCTTAGTAGTTCTTCCTATTCTTCATTTATTTGCTCTTCATTCGTTTTTTTTTTTTTTTAATTTATGGAGTCAGTCTTAAAAAAAATTTGATCTTTGATTTGAGTTAGTTCACAATATTTTTATTATAATGATATAGCTATTGATTAAGTTTATCTTTTTGAATGAAGAACTGGCATTGGTTTTCATATTTTCTAAATATAAAAATATGAGGTAATGGTGAAAAATAGGGATGTCAGCGTTCGTCCAATTAAAAACATTGAATTTGTGTTAATTCCATTAGGAAATTTACCAACTCCCTATTCCCTATTATAATGATGCCTGCTTAACATTGTCAACTGCTTCTTTGAATTCAGCTTAACCAAGGCTGTTAAGAGAACAGCCATGGCTTCTAATGTTCTCAACCACTTGCCTGATTATAGCTCATGAGAAGACAAAGCTACTTTTATGATCTCTTGAATTCCTCATGGAAAAATAGTTTATGATTACCATTATGCTCACATCACAGGCTGGAGGAGTTCATGAGCTAATGGAAAGGGAAAATAGTTTCAAACTTATTGTTTATGGATCTGAGTTATCATTATTGGCTATTATCAATCAGATCAGTATTAAGATTTATTTATTATTTTTCATTTGGCCCATGGGTACTTGAAATTTTCTTTAAATTTTATATTGACATAATCGTAGGTGTGCAGGGAGTGAAAATAAAATAGCTCTAGTTGAATTTTAAATCTCCAGATACTACAGTGTTTCTATTTTCCTTGTTTCTCTGGTTCAACGAAAATGAATTGCACAAACACACCAAGATCTTTCTGATGACTTCATCTTCATTTACTATCCAGTTGCTCTGATTTTGAATATGCGGGTCAGGATAGAAGAATGCATCATTTAACTCTTGAGCTTTATTCCTGACTTTTGTTTCCATCTCTTTTTAGAGTAACCGAGAGGAGACATACAAAGCTGCTCTGAAGGATCCTCAGGTCCCAACTCATGAACGTGATGACACTAAACAGTGCAATGAACAATTTCTTTTATTTATGTACTATTAAAAGAACTGTAAATGCAATGTAAAGACACACAGCCACACATATCCCACAGATATTTTACTTGTGTTCTTCTCTTAAGTACACCATCCACCTTAACTCTTTCTTGTCAGGAGTATATAAAAAAAAAAGAAAGAAAACAAAACTTGCCCTACAGGAAGAAAAGGATTTTTCTCTGTATATAATTTCTTTTGTGCATTGCTATGCAAGCTCACTCTTTTTAGCTCTGTTCCTATTATTGTCTGTTCTTATTGGTTTGTTTTACTATATGTGAATTAATAGGCTGTGGTTCCATATATTAACTTTTAATTGTGTAACTTTTTTTTTTGTCAGAACAGAAATTAGAAGTTTATTAAAGGACAGCAGAAAAGACTTCTCCCGGAGGAAGAAGGGGACCCAAAAGGTGGAATCCATGGAAGTGCAGTTGTTTCCCCTTTTTATAGTTCTTTCAGTGATGGTTTGTAGGTTGGAGGTCTACAGGTGGGCTTAATTATCACCTTTTGGGATGGGCTATCTCCAAGTCTGTTGGGGCTGTTTTCCCAGGCTCCATTAACATTTCCTTGAGGTGGACTTTGGCCTAGGGCCTTTTCAGGACTTCATTAACATTCCATGAGTTGTCCTGCGTTTTCCCTGAGTCATTCCCAGCATGGCCTCCATTTTAGATTTCACTCGATATTAGATTTACCTAACTACACTGACTACCTAACTTTTAATCTGGCTTCATTCCCCCTTCTAATTTGGGAACTCCTTACTGCTGTAAGGAAGGGGGGCGAAGAAAATCTTTCTGGCTTCTTCAGGCTGAAAAGGGATGGTGTGGGGCAAGCAGTTTGGAGTCCCCCTTTAAAATTTGGGTCTATTGAGTGGGTCCATGATAGAAGTCTGATTGAGAAGTAATTGGCTGGAGGGCCATTTGAGTGATGGGTGGTCTATAAGAGAAAAAAGAATTCATTAGTACTGGAACCAGACTGATGCAGCAATAAATCTCATAGCACAGGAATATGCCAATGAGTATGATGGCAAAGACAAAGACTAACAATGTTTTCCACCAGGAAGTACCAAGAACCAGGAGCTAAGATTGCTGAGAACATGGATTTTATCTGAGTATGTAAATCTTTAAGGATATTTGTCACATTGCCAGAATTGTCAGGGATGTAAACACAACATTAAGATACAGTTTAATGTCATCTGACTTGCAAAATCCTTTTACTAGTATGACCTCTGTGTCTAATAGAGAAATCTTTAATTCTGTTACTTAGGGCTGGATAACCATACTAGCAAACACCAGGCCTACCTGTGTAGGTTAGAAATAAAGGCCTTGAACTAAGAACTACTTTGGCAGTTCCTTTTGATAGTTATCAGGCATTCATGTCTGAGAATCTCTTTTGAAGAATCCAGTTTACTTATTTATGGAAGTTACATTTAAGTATTATTTTATTTAAAATGCCCAGGAATAGCTGTGTTTTGGCTTTGACTGTCTTTGCTAAGTGTTTAAGATGAAGCGAGTCAAACTGACTTTTGTTTCTATCTATTGTTAACAGTCAGCCAAGTTTCCTTGGGAGTCCTCGGGAACTTACAGCAGCTTCTCAGATCTGCTAGTGCCATTTGCGCTAGGATGGGTCCAGGCCTTGCTTGACCATGTGGCTTCCCTCAGAAGCATCAGGAATGTCTTCCTTTTCTGATGACCCTCCTCTTCACAGCAAATGCACTGACTGGCTTTCTGTCCTCCACTGGTCTCATTAATCTCCCTGATCGGGAGGTTATGTGGCCTAGAGTTGCAAAGCTCTTTGGAAAAGTCCCCTATCCCCTGACTCAGACTGACTCAGAGGGCAAGAGTCAAATTTTTAATTTTAAAACTTAATCTTAAACATTTAGCAAATAAGTTTTAACAGCCTTATATTAAGAGCACTGGGCTTTAATGTCTATCTCTCTATCCTGTAGGTGATAACTCCTTATCTTAAATTAACCCAGGTTGTGAGTTCTTAAAGCAGTACCTCTGCAAAACAGGCAATCTTTAGACCATTTATAAGAAAACTACAAAATAAAATTATCAAGAGTAAAAACATATTTAGTTCATATAATAGCTACCTTGAATTTTGGTGGAGTTATACATTATATCCCCTGTTTGAGATCCTGGTAATCATGACAAAAACTAACTTTTAATGTACTGAAATCTAGCCTATTTCTTTTATAGTCACTTTCACATGCAGTGAGATGGGACATAGAGCCTTATCTCAAGTAAGGGGCTCTTCAAGAATTTTACTATAGCTCTGAAGCTGATCTTTGCTTTTTAGACATCATTTTATAAAGCCTACATAAATTGTTGTAAACTTGAGCAAACACAACATAATATCACATCTAAAACATGAATTAAAGAAAGGCTGAAAGCTTCTAACATTTTGTAGAAAAGTAGCAAAGTACTTTTGTGTTTTACAATAAAACCTTTACATAGATTAAGCCCTCATTAACTTAAAAATACACTTAAGTTGTATCTCAGTGTAAAAAGGTAACATAGAACTGTACATATCTTATTGATAACAAGCCCAGTTATAGAACACAAATGATTTAATTATATCGCCAACATGTCTTTTTTTAAGCCTAAAATTACCATCATATAGACTCTTATCCAGAAACACATTTTTCCTCTATGAAATCCATACCTAGAACTTTCTAGTTTCTTTTTTATCTGTTAACCTCCTTCTGTTCATATTTTGAAACAATACTTGTAAATTTTGAATTTAATCAGATTATTTTATAGACATCAACATTTTTAGGTTTTATTTTTGAACACCTAGAAAAACTTATAAGCTTAATTTTAAAGACATCTTTACTTTTATCTGTTTACCCAATTTAAATTGAACAATTTGAATCATGTGAGTCAAAGAAATTTGGATCCATTTTTAAAATTTTTCATGAGCACTCCTCATCTGCCAATTGTTATATCACTGCATGATATATGAACATACACACATACAGACATACTGACATACAACACGTAACACAAGTGTAACACAACACAATATTAAAGGCCTTGTTGCTTTCTTAATTGTGTAACTTTTATGTTTAAATTTTGCACTGCAATTTTATTTGGTGATAAGCACAAATCTTTACTCCTTATGACATGAAGAAAAGATTGAATGTGAAGGGGGTTTCTGTACTGTAAGCTAGGTTGGATAATGCTGGTGTAACTCATTCTGTTAGATGGTTTTCAGCTGGGGTGTAGAAATAGGAAGATGCAAAGGAACAATGGTGTTGGCAAAGTCTGAACATCAGAAAACGAGTCTGTTTTTAAGAGAAGAAAGATGGATTTTGCTATTGACAAAAGCAAGGGGTCAAAAGAAGGAATTTTAAGTCTTTAGGCTGAATATGCATTAAAATATGCAGATAGCAAAGATGTACTAAACTTGCTTTAAAAAAAGATAATTAAAGTTTTATTTAGAATCAACTTTACTTGTCATTGTAATTGACCCATCTGAGAATGGCGACAAGCAAAAGGAAATTAAGGTGTTTCACAAGAGCTGTATTTATATTATAGCTTTTTAAAACAGCATTTTCTGAATTACCATAATTAATCTCTCCAACTCATTAAGTCAGAATATAACATGAAGTTCCCCAAGGAAACAAACAAAATGAACTCGCGACTATCTAGCAAGTAAAGAAGCAATTTATTATTAGGACATGCTCAGGCTGCTTCCAAACATGAAATCTATTGCAATATCTTGTTTTGTCTTTCTAATACATGTACAGTACACACTAGAGGATAAAACTGAATCACTTAAATTCATGATTGAAAAAATGCAGTCTATATACAACTTTGTGTTTCATTTAACTAAGATATAAAGTTGATTTCACCAAAGGTAGAGCCAAATTGCAAGTGCTTAAAAAGCAGTGCTCAGAGTATGTTCAGTTCACCATCCATAAGTTTATTGGAATAAATATTTGATGATACATTCTCGGAAATTGGCTACCAACTAAAATCTGTTTGACCCATTTTGAATGAGTAAATTGAAAAGAAAAAATTAAAAAGGAGAAAAAAAATGCATGTTTATACACTTTTTAAATAAAACCAAACCTTGTAAGTGGACACTAATAACAGTGTCCTCCCTCATTTGTTTTCACAACTTTGAGAACAAG
The DNA here is from genome assembly GCF_048772815.1 of Callospermophilus lateralis. Classification (NCBI taxonomy): domain Eukaryota; kingdom Metazoa; phylum Chordata; class Mammalia; order Rodentia; family Sciuridae; genus Callospermophilus; species Callospermophilus lateralis. The sequence goes on from NW_027514360.1 coordinate 1,104,542, forward strand.
AAGTTGAACATCAGCTACGTATGCTCAAAATAAATGTGACTTTGAAATATATGTTAGCTACTGTACATGTATAGTCAATCAGTCAAGTAGAAGATAACCTTCCTGAAATTCCCACTTGTGACATTTTCCCATGTGCTACCTACGCAATCTTAAATTCTAGCTCTGACTATATTTTCTTATGTTTTTCCTACGATATATTCAGTACTTCAAAACTATTCGATGTAACAATCAGGATCAGTTTTCAAGTAGGAGACCCTTTAATAGGTCTCATACTCTGCATTATTGGCTCAGTCACCGGTTCATGTCCTGTTGTCATAGCAAAGGGATGACATAGTTCAATGGCTCCATCTTTTGAATTCCCTGAGACTGCATCAGCACAGGCAAGCCTAGAATGTGATGTTATTTATGGACCCCAACATCTTCTCGGTGTCGTGTGTAGTTCATTTCTTCACTGAAGAGAAAAGGAATTCTGAGACACACTTATTAAACACTTTATCAGCTTTCTACCATCAGTGCCTGGATTTTCATGCAGTTTGATTTCTCTGGGATAAAGAGACTGGGAGAGGAGAAAAAGCTTTTGCAAAAAAATGAATACATAATAATTCACAACTCTAAGATGTGAGGAATTTATTTTTTATTTGTGAAGCTCCTTAATTCACCTCCTTTATTTCAAAACAAATATCTAAGAAGTTATATTCATTTGTATTTCATCTTTTTGCTCCTCAATCACTGAATTTAGTCTAAAATTTTATCACATAGATTATACAGATTCTTGACTCCTGGTAACTGGCATTTGTAGGCAATTAATAAACCAAGACTTAAAAAAATATGTCTTTATGTAGATGACATGTAGAATAATTGGAACATAGCATCATACCTTCCTGATTGTCTTGAGTACACAAAAAATTAACTGTTAGGTAATGCAATACAAACCCTGTGGTTACTTGGAATGTTCTTTTAGAATAATCCATGTTGCCCATTAAACTTAGTTTTAAAAAAATTTGTCCAAAAAATCTTCCACCCAATATGGTCATCCTTTTATAGAGCAAAATAACATGCTATGGCTATATAAATTCAGGAACACTCTTAAAAATCAGAAATCTTCATCAACATGATACACGTATAAAGCTACCAGTCAGTACAAGCCAGAATGTCAACAGAATAACACAAATCTAAGAGAAACTTCATAGATTTTTATTGTGTAGCTGATTGAATGAATGCGATTAGGAATTCACTGAGCTAACTCTGCTAACCAGAACCTACATAAACCATCAGAAGGAAAAGTGGGTGGGAGAGAATGTAACTTACTTTGCACTTACAGGCAACACTGCTGTGAAGTCAAGACAGACACAAGTACTGCTTCATTTATAACGGGTAAAGTCTCTTTAGAGAAAATAACCATGTCAGTGCCCAAACTCAAGTATGCCAGTGTATGCCAGGGAGTCAACCCACCCTCCTCTAAATCTTTTCCATGCCATTTTTTAAAAAGTTAGGATAGTACAGGGGCATGAAAATAATTGATCCCTTCAGAGGATTTGCATCCAATTCAAGAAAGAATATAGGAAAACAAGGACCAGCATGTTAAGTTATCATACAACCAAAGGGAAGTAAAACCATTACAAGTTTACTTGCTTTGAATAGCAGATTTAATGGTGTTCTATGTCATGGTTTAATGCTCTGGGTATTTAAATATATTTTCAATTGAATTTGAGTTGAAAGTTTGTATGTGCTTTGGTCGAACACTTCCTAATTTCTACTCAATAAAAATATGTAACTGTCCATTGACAATAAAACAATAATGATGCCAATGAGCTCCAAACAGGGGATTATCTCCACTGGAAAGCAATTGTGTGTCAGTATTAAAGATATGCAGAACCATAGTATTCACTAATGTTAGTTTTTTCATCTGCTTCTGTATACTGTGTTTATAGAGTTACATGACAAGAATTGGTGTAAAGCTACATGTCTTTCCACATTATCTTAGAGGTGAAGTTACTTTTATTTTCCTTCTTTATAATGTGTAAATCAAATGAAGCACCATGCATTTCTTTAAATGACATGCAATTTACTAATTCTTTTTAATTCCATGATTTTAAAATCATTTATTGTGACTTTAAAAGTGTTGCAAGATAAGGGATTCTGTGGCCGTGGGTAGACTTTTTATACTTTGTTTTATAGATGCATTTTTTTAAAAAACTGTAGTTTTTTTAAGTCACCAAACAGCATCCAAAAATCTTAATGTGTTTCATTTGATGTTAGATTGGCAAAGAAATTGGCATAAAATTGGTTAATAGTATTGTCAAACAATTGTGTATTGTGTACTCACTGGGAAAAAATAAAATATATTCACATTTCAAATTTGTAAAAAAGCCATTTAATGTAAAACAAACTTGCTTGTAGAAAAACCAAAAAAATAGACTATTTTGTCACTTTTAGGTCTTCATATTAATATTTTGTAGCAAAATGAATAATCTTGTCTTCTAATTCAGGTACGGGTTGAAAAGTGACAGCTAGGAATTGGCATTGACCTATAAAAGTCATTAAAATACAATGATTGAGACCATGACCTGTAGTTGGAATTTCACAGCTCATTCTATCAGCACTGTTTTCCAGATCTGAAGCCTCCACCACACCATAATGACCTTTAGATAGTTAAAATTACCACAAACATTTCTCAACAGAATTACTTTAATGAATTATTTTAAGTGTAAGTAAATATGAGAATTACAAGCAAGTACATAGTTCTTAATTGCTTTAGAATAGTTAATTATAATTGTTTGAGATGTTGGATATTGAACAATTACCTCTGGGGCAGACGGGTACAAAAGAATAATATTCTATCTTATTGTACTTCATAAATACTTCATCATTCTTCATGGTAAACTATAACTGTAGGATATAATTCTCCAAAAGTAGTTTCTGAGTTTTTAAAAATAATTATCTCAGTAACTGTAAAAAGCAAATGGTAAAAGAGAAAAGATACATTTATTCATTTAAAAATAGCTTTAAAAACACATGGTAAATGGACAATACGTTTTAGAGATCTATTTAACATAGATGCATCATAAAATGCTCTTAGAGTAATTACAAATAATGTTGCCTTAATATAATATAGTGGTGATACATACTATGTGGGGGTTAAAGATGAGACCTACCTGTTATCAATATGATGAAAAACAGACCAATTACAAAGCAAACATTGCTTTATTGAATTTTGTTGTATTGTAGAAACACCTACACATGGCAAAAATACAAAATTATCACAAAGGTTATTTTAAAAAACGCACTATTTTATCTTGATTACTGTAGATATTAGCAAAGGAAAAATATATATTTTAATATTGCAGAAAAGCATTTATATAAAAATATTATTTAGAATCTTTAATTGGTGAAAATAAATTCTCTCTCTCCCATGGAAGACAGCAGGTCACTATAACTGCCCTTAGACCATAGTACCATAGTACTCTTTCCAAAAAAAAATAATGATAATACCTGGACAGATACAGGATTTATAGCACACATTTATTTAAAACAATTTTCAGACATTCTTTTTCTAGACCCATTTTTCAATAATTTGTTTCTGTCAAATATAGTTCTTGTTTTTATTCTTTTTGCAAGCAAGCACTGAGACACAGTGCTTAGAATTAAATATTCAGAGTGCTTTAAAAGGAAATAATTCTTGTCTTGAGAAATAGATTAATATCTTTTATGAAATCTTGCCCTGATTTTTAAGAAAGTATTGTTTTGAGTAATGTTTTTATGTTAATGGGAAAGACCCAAAAACCAAAGTTTTCAAATACATTTCATACAGTAAATTCTGTGTTAGCATCATTTGTATCTCAAACTCCCATCAAATTACCCTTGTTTTATTCTTTCTCAAAAATAGTATGTGGGGTATTAAAAGTTATTTTAAAAACTAAGAAGAGGCTAAAGAACTGGAAGCTCGAGGTTTGAATATATGTAGAGTTTTCATCACTGCCTGACTTATTTATACATCTTCTGTGACATAAAACCCTTTGTCCTGGGACACCTCATGGGATTAATACTCTTCCAGGATCTGTAGTACCTATTCTGCCATTAGACTCTTTAGTGACCCCAAAGGTATTTTATGCCATACCTTGCTGCATATTTTTTTTAACCAATTTAACTCTTGGGAAAGAATCATGCAAATCCCAGGAACTCTGTGAAGGTGATGAGAAAAGTGAGTTATTAAATCATTGAATTATGTTTCAAGAACTTAATTGAGATCAGTACTCTGCACTTTCTCAACAGGTATGAGTGCATAATGTTCCTCAGCATTTCCACAATTCTGTGCTGTGAACACTTGAAATCATTAGGCTAAAACTAAAGCATAAAAATAGACTCATTATCTTTCCCCACCCCCAGTTCATATCTACTACCTCCCACAAAAGAATAATTATTATTTTTTAAGACTATTGCTTGATTATCACTAGGCTCTACATAAAGTGGAGTTTTGCTAAAATTAATAATGAATAACATGAAATTTAAGGGAAAAAGACTTATCTCAGTAAGATAATAATAGAACTAAGTCCCAGTAGAATTTTAAATATAGCTAACTAGAAACTACAAAAATCAGAATACTCAGAAATTTATAAATATAGATGCTCAGAAGTGAAAATGAAGGGTTACCATTAAACGAACTTTCACTGGCAGTGAGTACAAAGATGCTAATATTATCATAGAAATGAAAGTGGAATAGAGAATATAAAGATTTAAATTTGCTTGATTAATTTTGAATGATGGTAGATTGGTGCAATCAATAAATTTAAATATCCTAACAGGGTGATTTAAAAACAATTACCAATGGGTAATGATTCTACTAAAAGATGAAATAGGCAAATGGAAGCAGCCTGGGTGTTGGGGGGGAAGACACATAAGGCTAATATTCAACTTAAGAAAAAGGAGTAATATTTTCAGTAATATGCAACCCTTTCTTATGCAAGTAACCATTTACCAAGAATTAAATTAATCAGTAATAGAGATGTTATTTTTTAAATATTTAAAAATATGATGTTATTTTTTAAATGTATAAGAGAAATCCTTATATATGAATGGCAACAAAGTATTAAAAAATAAGTGTGTTCAATATCAGATAACTCCTACTAAAACTATTTCAATATTATATTACAAGTTAAAAATTGGGCTGGGAATATAACTAGGGCTTGCCTAGTGTTTGTTGAGACTGCCAAACCTAATTCATATAAGGTCCCAGCATGAGCTCGCATTCAGTTATCATTAACATCTTTAACCTATTCTTCAATTTCTTTAATGAATAAATTTAACTTCTTTCCTCAGAATATAGAACAATTGTACTTTCCTTCTTGATCATTGTATATATGCAATATAAAATATGATGTTAAAGTATCCTATCAAGTCATAAACGTTATCACATTGCTTTTAGGTCAGAATCATAACTAATGGAATGATGTTAGAAAGGTATTGAAGAAACAGGTCTTGATTTATATTTTTCCCATAAATTCTTCATGAAAACAGATTTCACATACCAATAAAGTAATTCTGAGGCTGCATAAATTACTAAATTACTGGTTAAGTTAAAAAAAAAAGTGACAGAGCTATTTGTGCCTTAGTGGCTAATGTCAGTGCCTAATAAATTTGTTATAAAATGTTACAGGATTAAAATAAAGATCATCACTTAGGATTGGATTAACAATAAAAAAGCAGGAGCCTTTTCCTAAAGCTATATGTGAACAATGGCACTTGAAAATGAAACACTGGCAATTTGACCATCTCCTGTGGGAAAAAGGAGGAAGGAAACAGCTGTGTCTTTGTAAGCAATCACACTGGAGAAGGCAGGCTTCTTCCTGGGGCATTAACAACATCTCAACAGGAATCAGAGATTTTTGTCAAGAGCCACAATTTACACAATAATTACACTCATTGGAGCAAATACTGATCCCAAATTGCCTACTACTTCTTGTTAGTTCCCCAAATCAAATGTTTTGTTCATGTCCCCAAGTTGTTTAAAAGGATTAGTTTATTAGTGTATTTGTTTAATAAATAGTAGCTTTTATGTGTGTGTGTGTGTGTGTGTGTGTGTGTGTGTTTTATCTTTCCAAGCAATCAATTCATAGCCCTGACATCATTTTCCTTTCTATTCATGTACAAAAAAAATTTAAATGTGATTTTGTTGTTGTTGTTGTTTGGTTTGGGGTTTTTTTCAGGAGGGTACTGGGGATTGAACTCAGGGGTATTTGACCACTGACCCACATTTGCAGCCCTATTTTGTATTTTATTTGGAGAGCAGGTCTCACTGTGTTGCTTATGACCTTGCTAAGTTGCTGAGGCTGGCTTTGATCTAGCGATCCTCCTGCCTCAGCCTCCTGAGACTCTGGGATTACAGGCATTTACCACTGTGCCTGACTCACTCATTTTTTATCTGCCTGAAATATAACCTTCTCATGTTTTTAAAATAGGAATCTGGATTCATTATTATCTGTAATGGGTAGCCAATATTCTAAATGCTCTCTGTAAAACCATTCATACACAAAAGCAGCTGTCATGTACATAGTGTCTGTATATACATGGGTCTGTATTTGAGCTTTTGAATGTGACCTGTTGGTTTATTTCCTTTTGTATGATTGTATACTTTGATAAATTTATAGCATAGCTATTCTTTAATAAATAGTATGTATCACTTAAAATTGTAACTAACAAACTGTAAAGTGTAATTACAAACTTTCTTCAAAAGAAACACATAAGCAAAATAAAAAACTACAGTCATTGAGGAGTAAAGGAAGGCAAGATAGCAGTCAGTGAACAGAAAACGGGAATCAGTAGACATTAGGCCTGAAATTAAAAGCTTATTAATTCTCAAAGTGAAACTGTTGTTCGAATTCGGAGCCTCATCTCCAGAAGCCTGACCAAATGTGACATTCAGACAGCTGTTTTAACCCATTTTTAATCTGTTTAAGATACTAGCTTCAATTACCAATGGAAAACTGGATCATTAGCAATAAACCCTGAAGAATTAGACATCATAACATAGAAACTTTCAATGGGGCCAGGATGCCCTGGTATCACAAGTGACAGGTGGACTATGTAGAGCATGTCACCCTCACCCTCTCTGGCTTGGTTGTAGACCTGAGATAAGAAAGGGGGTGAATGAAGACTTTGACAAAAGAAACTAAATCACTCTAAAAATGTAAATAACCAAAGAGCTACTTTCAATGTGGCACATTTTTGCCTACACACTGTTATCTCCAGACAACATTTAGAAAATGTATCCCTTTCTGTCTTCTGCTAATAGTGTAATAGTGCTTTAGCCTAGATTTTCATAAGAATTCTGGAGAATTCGAGAAAGACCAATTAATCAATGCCAGAGTGGATAATGATTTATGACCAGAGTGAAAATAGGACTGCAAACCTTTCAATGTGGTTCCTTCTCTCCATTGACCAGACTTTTCTTTTTTTTTGTCTTTTTCTTGGAATCACTCCAAACATCTTGCTGGCAAAGAGGGTGTATTTTTTGAGATAGCAAAGTTGTTTATTGAGCCGCAGTGTTCAATCAGCATCAGTAACTCCTGCAGTCCAAGGAAAATTGGAAAGAAAAAGCTTAGTGTAAATCTTCGAATATGGAGTAACCCATTAGCTGGTTCAGCCAGTCACAGAATGGGGCTTGAAATGTGAACATATCATATACAGGGTTATGTTGTGGCTGTCTGTTGTAAAATATATGGGATAGTCTCTACCTATCAAAGCATTTTCATTTTTCTGCCACATGGGCACACAGATATTTTGACAGTATTGCTGGCATAGCACACCCAACCAAAATAAAAGATCTATATTATTTTTCTGCTTTCCACTTTTGTCTTCAAGCTATTTCGTTCAAATATTCATTCAGTTTTATCATGTTTTTTTTTCCTGAATCATAAAATGCTTAACAATACCATATCATTGATGTATTCCATAGAACAAGACAGTATCTTATTTCTTCTGTGAGTGATTATGGACGAGTACCTTATATTGCAGAGATTAATGGTACTGTTTTAGGAAGAGCTGCTGTAGGATGGTGAAATGAACAGTAATAAAGTTGGCAGACTGAAGGCTGCTCTGTGTGTCTAATGTCTGAAAAAGAAGTCTGCTTTTATGCAAATACACATTGGCTGTGAAGCTTGTAATTCTGGAATCCAAACATCTAGCATGTGTCCTCTGTATGACCCAATATAAATTGAAAGACAGAATGTAGACAATGGGTGGAGAGTGCAAGATTGAGAAGGAAAATATTAATTATATTAGTGGTTATTTGTTAAAGGTCACTGCCTATTAAAGAAAGAAACTCAGGAATGGAACTTCTGCTAAATGCTCAATTATGATCTTAGCAATGAAAAAAGAGAGAACAATTGTTATTATTTTCTTTCTAACCATAATAAGGGTTAAATAATATCTAACACTGCCTTTGGTGCTTGGTAAACAGATGATTTCATTGTATCGTGCTGTTGTGAATACTAACACTGCTCCTTTTGTTAGAAAAGATAACAAAAAAAACAGGAGAGAGTGCCTGATAGAGCTGTCTGCAGCAATCTGAGTGTTGAGACCCAAGGATTACTCGGAACCATATGGAAAATGTTTCTGAGTCGCCAATGAAAATTTGAGAAGAAATGGGAACTCTTTTATATTATTGTCCTGGATGTGTATTGTTTTTGTCTCCTTCTAGAATTTCCTTTATCTTTTCATAACTTCCTCAATACTGGCCATGAGTACATCTCCCAGCCATGTTGATCCAATTGTGAGAATCGGACCAAAACTGGTTAAAAAAAAATTATTTTCTGATTCCTGGCTGAGTTCAATGATCCAGGAAGCTTGGGAACAGGATTGCACCAAATTAATCTAAGAAAGTACATCTCTAGGATTTGAAATCTTAACATGAAACACACAGAAACAGTTAAAATTCATGCGTTCCACCATACAGAAGAAATCTATATAACATTATATGTTGATAAGATGATGATAATAAGCAAATGGAAGCTCAATCCATACATAGAGTCCTATGGTCCTTCAAACCCTGAATCAAGGTGTTTGCCAGACTTAACTATACCCCAGTCTTTCCTATGTGTTGGATATTCACTAATTTCTTGTATTCCTTAAGTTATTCTGTCTTGTTAAATTGATTCAGATTGGCATTTGTCACTTAACAATAAGAATCTTGACTAATATCATTTATGAAATTAATGATTTTCAGGTAAGCTGTAAAAAAATCATCATCATGTATTAACTATGGTATAAACAAAAACTAAAAGTACAAGATTTAAGTCTGGAATTGACCCAAATGTATTTTTTCTTAATGAGATCATTTACATAAAACACATTTAAAAGGTTAAGTAATCCTGAGAATATTCAATAGTTAAGTATGGAACAGATAAACAAAGAGAGACAATTCAATCTGTTATATGTGATTATGTCAGATAGAAAATATTTAACCATTACTCTTTTTATTCTAGTTCACCAAATTTTTTTTTAGGTTTCCTAAATACAAATGAGTACAAATTTTGCTGGATGAGCACTAATTAAAAAATAAACATGACAAATTTAAATTGGACATATTTGAATTGTTTATCTCTTTGCAGAGCAAATTCTAAGACTTCCCCCACCTCCTTATTCATGTTTGTTTATAGAGTAGCTACCATCCAGCAAGTATTGCAGATGGAACTAAAAATCTAATGGAAGAAAAAAGTAGTGAATTCAAACAGCACAGAATACAGTCATAAATTGCTAGCATAAGTTATGCACTAATTCTAGAACTTTCTGTGAGCACAATGGACAATGATTTATCTATTTTATGACCTGTCCTGTTCAATACCACAACCAATGGAATTATGTGGCCAATGAAAAAGGACTGAACATTTTATTTTAAATAATTTACATTTAATTAACCACATGTAACTAGTGGATACTGTATGGATACACATGTACAGCATGTTACTTCATTTACAGTCCTAATGTGGCACAGGCCCTCACAAGTAGGAGGTATGTAGCAAATGTTGATTGCTTTGATTAGGTTGTTTATGATCATAGCAACTGCTACACAGAGATCTGCTATAATGAAGGGAAAGAAAAAAATAGGGGAAAATAGAAAGTCACTGCCCGGAGTCAGAGAATTTAAATACACAAGATTAGAAAGTTTCATATAAAGATAATATAATAAATAATAATTATATATACTACTTAATCAAGCAAAGAACTAATGAGATAGGAAAACTAAATACTGAATTTAGTAAATAATCCAAAAAAGACTGATCAATTGATTGATCAATTTGGGATGTGCCAAGGAGCAAACTGAGGGCCTAATGCATGCTCTAATAATCACTTTACCACTAAGCTGCAATTCCAGCCCCAGTAATACAAGCTCTTAAGTGGCTGATGATGAACATAATAAATAATGATGATTTTTCAAACACATGTTAAGCAGAAGTCAATTTATATATATATATATATATATATATATATATATATATATATATATATATATATATAATTTTTGCTTTGGGGATTTAAAATTTATTCTCACATAAATTAAAATTAATTCTACACCTGCCAAAAACCTAACTTAACACATAGGTCTCAAGAAAATTCATATTTTACACAGAAATAATAGAGGCAGCACATGGTGGGTTTGAAATCAGAAACTTGGGGTTCAACTGTTAGCTTTGTTCTTCATTAAAGGGAGAGGGGAAGGAGTAAAATGGAGGTGGAGAAGAAGTGGAGGAGATGGACTGGAAAGGGAAGTGAAGCCAGGGAGGAGGAGAGTGGAAGGAAGAGAAGAATATCTTTCTGTGAGAGTTATGTCATGAAAATGAAAGGAATTGAAATACAGGTAAGTGTCTCACAAAGGAATGGTACTCTGTCATCATATGTTATGTGTAAGTAGATTAAGTCTTTTGCAATCCAGGGCCATTCTTCATGTTTGTGTTAAGTTGGAATCTCCATGCACCATGATCTCCAGCTGCTGCTTCTCTGTCTCCTTCAACTTTTTATATATGGAACCATTGATTTCCTGTATGTGCTGATTCAGCCTCCCCAGAGTTTTCATAAGAAATCCCAAATGAGCCAGAATATATCCCCACAGCAACCACACCAGTGTCTTCCTAATTTCAACCTAATCCAGTGGAGTTTTGAATTGTTGTTTGCATACTTTTCATCAAGGGTCCACACATTACTTCTCCCAAGTGTTCCTTGCTGCTAGTATCTGTAAAAAGTTAGAGTAATGCAAACCTATCGAGCTGCTGTGAAGATTAACTTAAGGAATGGATAGAAAATGCTCAGGAAGAGTAGGAAGAGGTTAATGGAGCAGAGGAAGGGGATTGAGGGTAAAGGAGGAGGGACAGGAAGAACACTGGAATGAATCTGAGCAAAATTTCCTATGTAGGTATTTGAATATACCACAGTAAATCATAGACACACACACACACACACACACACACACACACACACACACACACACGGCACTAATTTAAGCAAATATATAGATAAATTGAAGAAAGATTAGTAGAATAGAGGAAAGGGAACACGGAGGGAGGGGAGGGAAAGGGGAATTACTAGGAACTGAATCAGAGAAAACTTTATTTCATGCTTGTAAAATTATGTAAAAATGAACCCTAATAGTATGTATAACGAAATAGAAAAAGGAAATGCTCAGGAAAATGATTCCCAAAGCAAATGCTCAATACTATATACTATATATATATATATATATATATATATATATATATATATATATATATATATATATATATATATATATTTGTACATTCTCTTCTTCCTGTTATAATTGCATTAATTATTTGCAGGCACTATCTTCTTGGGTCTAATGATCAGTTCCTGTTCACAGCCCACACTAATGTTCTGGTGCCTTTCCAGGTTTCAGGTTTGACATTCTCTTCATATTCCCACTTTGGTTAATTAGTTTAAAATTTTATTCACTTGTTCATTCATAAAATCAATTTACAGCTGATTTTAATTTTTTTTAACAAAAATGGCAAAAAGAGAATGCCTAAGATAAGACAAGAAATGTGACAATGAATGTAAGAAAAAATGTTCTACCCAGTTCAGTATTGGGAAGGATAGAGGTAGAGAGGACAATTATATCCATGCACAATAATTAAGACATGGGTCTTTACTCCTAAATAGGGGGTGAGAATGATGGGAAAAAAATTTCCTTGTTTATTTTTGGTTTTCCAGACCTTGTGACCATAATCCGTATCTTCAAGTGGTAAGGGAGACAGTGTTGTTAATTTCCATGGACAATAGAAATTTTTAAAAATATATACAATAAGGGAGGAGAGACTGGCACATACACATATCATACCATGAAGGGCTGTGTGTGTGTGAGTGTGTACACATATTTTACCTGAAGTCTCCCCCCTTATCATCTGTCATTCCACTCCTGTCTTACAGTCTTTTCTACATAAAATATACAGAAAAGTGTCACTTTTCTGTGTAATTTTTCTCTGCTCAAAGCTCTTCAGTGGCATCTTGCATTGCTCAGAATAAAGTCTTAACTAGTTGATATGACTGAGTTCTTAAAGGAACCATGCTTTCTGAAATAAATAAGCTAGAAAAGAAAAAGGAGAAGGACGAGGAGGAGGAAAAAGAAGAGTAAAAGGAGAAGGAGAAGGAAGAGGGGAAGAGGAGGAGGAGGAAAAGGAGAGGAGGAAGAAGAGGAGAAAGGGGAAGAAGGAGGAGAAGTAGTAAAGGAGAAGCCGGGGAAAGGGTATGTGTAGAGGAGATCTTGATGTATTCCTGGTGCTACAACAAAATACCACATACTAGGTAATTTGTAAACAATGGAAATTTATTGCTCATAGTTCTGGAGGGTGAGAAGTCCAAGATCAAGGTACCAGCAGATTTGGTGAAGCTCATCTTTATTTCCAAGGTGTCATCTTGTTATTGCATCTTCACCTGGCAGAAGGTGAAGGGTCAAAAGGGCCCGAGTGATTTCTCCCAGCTCTTTCATAAAAGCATTGTTCCCATTAATGAGGGTTTCACCTAGTCCCCTCCCAAAGGTCCCATCTTCTAATATTATCATCTTGGGGTTTAAATTCCAATATATGAATTTTGTAGGGGCATACACATTCAAACCATATCAGTGGAGAAGAAGAGAAGGAAGAATTGCTTCTAAATGATGTAGCAGAGAAAAGAATTCATGAATTCAAGGGAAGTTGTCCTTTAACTAGAAGGAGATCAAGCATAAATATGGTAATCAAGTCCTACAGATAGTAAACTTAGGTCAATCCTAACCGGATAATCTATGCAGTCTATATTTCACAAGAGTTCAGTTCATCACTTTGTGAGAGAGCTGAGAATTTGTACCTTTATGTCACTAATTATTTTTTAGTGGCTTTTCCTGAAGGAACATACATTTTCAGGCTTTTTGCATCTCATTTGTGTAGACAGGGTATGCTAATCATCCTGAAGACAGCTCTATGTTTAAAAGATGCAGATTTGGACTGGTAAAATATGAGTTAGTGGGGAAATCTGTGGATGATTATAAGAAACGTGTGGGAAACATGATCTGCTACAATTCATCCATATCAATGGTCAGATCCATTCAGTTGTCACATTAAATCCATTACACTGTTGCTTCAAGATGATGTCTGATAAAATTCCTAGAAAAATAAAAATGAAAAGGAAGTATTAGTGAGTTATACTATATTGTGCTCTATGGCAGGACTTCCATCATAGTTGGTCCTGTAGCCTAAGTAATGTACACCATCTCCCACCTTCACCATTTATTCTAGACTTCTCTGACACTTGGTCAACACTTCTGCTACCCTGGATTAGAGGAGGATGATTTCAGAAGCTCAGTAAATAGATAGCCAAGTTCATTGCTCCAGGGCCTAGTTGAGGCAGAACTTCATGGTGGAACAATGTGGTAGAGGAATGTGGCACATGCTACCAGGAATCAGGGAGAGAGAACTCTGATCAACAAGGACAAAATATAAGTCCCAAAGGCACACCACTAGTGACCCCACCTCCTCCAGCTATATCCCACCTGCTTAGAGTTAGCATCCAGTTAATCCCTATCAGCAATGATCAGGATGTAGCTCTCATAAACCAATCATTTCATCTCGAAACTTTCTTGCATTGTCTCACGAGTGAGTTTTTGGATGATACCTCATATCTAAACCATAATATTCTGCCTGTACCCTCAAAAGCTCATGTCCACCCCACAGTGAAAAATACATTTAGTCCATTTCCAAGTCTCAATAATTCAAGGATTGCCCAAACATTCAAGTTCAAAGTCTCCACTGAGATTCAAGGCAAACTCTCAGCATGAGTCCCTCTAAAAGTCTGAAGCAAATTATATATATCCAAAATATGAAGGCATAGAATAAACATTTGTATTCCACAGGGGATAAATAGGGGGATAGAAAAAAGAAACAAGATCAAAGCAAGAGAAAAATTCACCTGAGAAAAGAAGTCTTGTAGCTCCTAAGACCCTGCAAGCAGCCGCTGAGAGGGTGCTGCCTGGAGATGTGTAAAGGAAGCTCAAGTAGCACTGGATACTCTCCAGATTAAGAGATGCCAGTAATATGGAGTGTCTTTTGAGGAAAGCTGTAGGAATTGAGCAGAATTAAGCCAACAGAGAGGGAGGCCAAGTGGTCTCTAAACAGCAAGGACATAGGGGTGGAGCTGCACAAGATTTTTGGAGAGAAAGTTAGGATGCCATGTACCCCAGTTGCCAAACATGAGGCTACAAGACTTGAGTTTATCCTTTCCTTTCTTTAGTATATAAATGATATTTGACAAAACCCAATCAATCACTCAATGATTCTAAAAGTTACTACTTCCCCTATATTACTTGAATGCTGGAGATAATGCAAAAGAAAATAAATCCATTACCTCCAATCCCATCCCAATTCACCTCAGAGGAAGGTTAGATATAAGACGCTATTGAATTACAAGTTACAATACAGTTTCCACCAGTAATTGCATCTATGTTACCATCAGGCTGGTAAATGACCCCACCTCAGGATTCTCTCCCACTGTCCACTTTCTAGGACCAGCTCTGTTAACTCAGTTAATTCTCCAAAGTGAAATCCCAAGATAAGGAGTTTGAAATGAAATGAATTTACTAGAGAAAGTTCATTGAAAAAAAAAACTGGAAAAGGAGTGGGGGGAATTAGAAATTGGTTTGCCTATATCTCTTCCAAATTTCCAGTGTAATGTCATCAGGAATGAGACCTTGTGAATGGGATCAAGACCCTAATAAAAGAGACTTTCCCTTTCACCTTGTACAATATGGGGATGGTGTTCTTCCCTCTAGAGGATGAAGCCATGTCCAGACAAACAGATGTGCTGATTCCTCCATCTTGGAACTCCCAGCCTCTGGAATGGTGGAAAATAAACTCTATTGTTTATCAATGACCCAGTCTGTGGTATTTTAGGATAGCAGAACAAACAGGCAAAGTTCAAGCAAGAGTGTGATACCCACAAAAGCCCTATAGGTACCAAATTAGATTTTTGGTTTCTGACTAACAAATTACCACATTTTGTGACAATACAATGCCTACTTATTTCATAGCTCTACAATTTTGATGTCCAGCCAGACTCAACTGGGTTCTCTGCTTAGGGATCATAAGGCCCAAATTAAGGATTGGTCTGGTTAAGTTCAGACCTGGAAACTGAGGATGAACATGCATCAAAATTCCCTTAATTATGGTAGAACATAATTCCTTATGATTGCTGGATTGAAGTCCTTGTTTTCTCGTTGGCTGTTGGGCTGTTGTTACCCACCTCTGCTAAAATCTCTCTACAGCATTCACACAACCCCTTTATCTTCAAGGTCAGCAGTGGCTCGTGGATTCCTTCACATGCTTTTTATCTCTTTGACTTTTTCTTCTGCTACCAGCTGGAGAAAAATCCCTGCTTTTAAAGGACAGTCTCACCTGAATAAGCTCCTTGTATCGAAGTCAACTAATTAGAAAACTTAATTAAATATGCAAAATCCCTTTGTCACATAACAAGAGTTAGAGGAGGAACACCATGGGGCAGAGACCTCAAGGGCCATGTATAATTCCATCCACCACAGTCTGGTACAGAGCTGTCATGCACCAAATATATAAAACAATTAGTTTACCTAAAAACAAACAAACAAATAAAAAAAAACCTCATCTTTCACTGGGTTATTACAATATTAAAATGGATAATGCATACAAAAGTACAGATAGTCCCTAACTTAAGATGGTTTGACTTGAATTTTCAACTTTGGGATGGTGAAAAGCAAAGCACATTTAGTAGGAAATGAGCTTATGCATTGTATTTTGAATTTTTATCTTTTCCAGAGCTAGCAAAATGTGGTACAGTACTCTCTTGTGTTGCTTGTCATCTCCCAGGCAACCATGAGATCACAAACATAAATAACCCATTCTTTGCAGTGTCCTGCAATGCTATAGTTTTCAGATATAGTAGGTTTTTTTATTATTTTGCATCCCATCATGTCTGCAAAATGCCTATTAGGTGTATACATGAGATATTTCACTCTTAATTATAAAATAGTCTTCATATTAGATAAGTTTGTTCAACAGTAGGATCATGGAAGTGTTTGGAACACTTAATCTTAAAGATAGGCTAGGCAAAGCTGTGATGCTCAGTAGGACCAACCAGGTGTATCAAACACATTTTCAACTTAAGAAATTTTCAATTTTCATTTGGTTTATGAGGATATCACCCCATTGTAAGTTAAGAAACATCTTATTTAGAGGAGTGCTCTATTCATAGTAAGCAACAGCAAATCCCTCAGCTCGTAGATTAACAAGGTTTTTATAGCTGTTCTCTGAAGAAGGGCTTCTACTGACCACGCTTCCTAATATTCATGCCCTTATATAATTCCTGACCCTTGAGTCTAGGCTGACGTTGTGATATGCTGGTAACAAATAATTTGTGAGAGGGGTAATACTGTCTGACTGACTCCTGATCTTATGTCATAAGAACTCAGTTTCTAACTTTGTCTATGGGTAAAACCAATTCTGCTCTAGGGAAAACCAATTTTCTCAGACCACTATGCTCTGTGGATACTCCAACTAGTCATGTGAAGTGATGGCATGGAAAAAAAGATGCTTGAACAGCCCTAAGTGGTTTTAACTCAGGCAGATGATAGACCAGTGATTGAAGAAGTTATCTTGATCGTGACCCTGTTAAACCTTCAAAAGTCAATTAACATCTGGCTGTAATGCTATGTGAGACTCACAGAGCCAGTAAAGATAATAATAAATTCTTGCTTAATGTCAACAAGTTTGCTATTTTATTTTTGTTTTTTGTTTGTTTATTTGTTTCTTTGCAACAATGGACAGCTAGAACAAAGTTCAAAGCAAGTTACTAAATTAAGTTGTCATTGTAATATATTTTCATGGTGCAAATTCACATTACATCCTTTCCCAGGTTCTTTTGTAATTTTGAGATTGGTTGATCTAGAGGTTCTTTGTGATGTGGGAATCAGTCTTTCATTTGCTTTATGTAGACTTATTGTTCATTAGAACACACTTCCATTCCTTGACCATCTGTGATAAATGTCTATGTCTATGCATGGATGGTCAGATCTCAAATTAAATCTGACAACCAAACCAAGTGGTTGGACTTAATTTGTCCTCCCCTGGCTCCCACTTATTACAAAGAGACCTGATCATTCAAGTGCTTTCAAGCTACACATTCCTGTAGTTGGAAGTTATTACATGTTGATAGTTATCTTCAGTGACATTCACTAGCCTTGATGTGGCAGGGAATTTTAAATAGAACTGAGAAACAAAGGCAATGCAGTTATGCAGACACCGGAATGTGAAATAACACTCCAGTGACTTAATGAAATGGGATCAAGATAGCTCTAATAAAATATGAAGGCTTTCGAGTTTCAGATCCTATTATCTCCAGTGATACTCTACTGTCTGTCTTTTAAAAGTGCAGATGCAATCCAGTTAGAAAAATGTCAGAGTTCTCCTGCAACAACAGAATGCTGTACACTCACAGTAATGAAGATTTCCTTCTTCAGTGAACATGTTGTCTTTAGTCCCCAGGGTTGAGACGTTCCACCCAAATTTCAAGATCAGCTTATTTGACAAGTGATTTGATCTCATCCACAACAGAAGCAAATATCGTCTATAACATTAGTAATTCGCCAAAGTTAAATAAAGAAAATGGTCCAAGAAGAGCAATCAGAAGCAGAGCCTAGAAGCTAGTGGAGCACACTGACTGAGCATCTCTGTCCAGCAGTGCCTATGTGGATTATCTTCAAGGGCTTATTGATGATAAATGACAGCGAGGTCATTATTTCCCTGAACCCAATTCCAAAACCTCCTCTTTCTTATACACACAGTCATGCATAAATGACATTTAAAGATATTTGTGACTGTCTAGAAGCATGAAGGCTGTAGCTCCAAGCTTAATGAACAGTCATGTGTTTTGAAGGAAATAAGAGAATTACCCAGCCGCCTTGATGGCAAAACTTTTCATAGTGAAATAAGAGAAACTAAAGCTAGACCAATGTAGGACTCCAAAACTGGGAAATGGTGGTGGGGAGATATTAGTTCATAGGTTCCTTAATGGCTACAATGTTACTTGTACAAAGACTGTAAATCTAACTAACTTAGAGATCCATGTCTCTAATAAAGGAAGGTTTTTGCCTTGATTTTTTCCCCATTAAATGTCATCCTATCAATCTTTAAAAAATACAGCCAGGGTGTGTGTGCATGCTTGGAGGAGCTGAAGGATGTAAATCAACAAATAATCATAGAACTAGAATGGATTCTATAATTTCACTAGTTCAACCCTATTATTTTAGCTTATCCTCCATGACAGAAGCCTAGAGAATGAGTTGTGTGAGGCCAGGAAGCTCATCTGTGACAGTCAGGATCTGAATAAAATTTCCTTCCTCCAGTCTCTTGCCCATCTCAGTACTGCTCCTAGATGCTGGATATGAGGAAGGTCTGTTCTCGTCAGGAGCAGCTGCTTCTTGCTGTACTCACTCACCTTTAATGTGCCAGAGTCCCAGTATGGAGCATGATTACGGAGGAGAAAGAGGAATGTTCTGTGTTCCCTGAGTTTCAGGGGAAGTCGGATAAGCAGGGAGTTCATGGCAATGGCTAACATTGCCTAAGTTTCCAAAGGATGTTCTATACAGTGTTAGGGATGATTGACAAGGGAGTTTACAGAATATATATTAAAAGAAAATTAGTGGGTTCTCTGTCTTGAGGACCAGAAGACCAAAATTTATAGGCCCAAGAGGCCTTTCAAACCAGGTAACCCTTTTCTTTACTTTTTAACTTTTATTTCTCCTACATGTACATAGGCTGAATACTCTAACAATGTATAATTTTTCACCACTTCCTGTTGATCCATCTTTTTATTTCTAACAATTCTTTGGGGTATTATAAATACAACAGTAGATGAAGATAAATCTTTATTTTCCCAGATTTTGGGGGGGGGGGCGGGTAGTGGGGGCATGGTACCACGAGAAGAGACATTTGACACAATCAGGATTATATCTACTTGAAATCGTGTTGATAAGATTCTGACAAATTCTTGTCTTTCCAGGAAAAAAAAAAGTAAGGCATAACCATTTTCTGTTTTCTATTCCTCCTGCCTGAAGCATGTGTGCAATGTTTGGAGCAGCAGCAGTCATGTTACAGTCATGAAGGAGTGGCATTATTGACCCTGAAACATATCCAGCAATTACTTATTGTGAACTTATTTTTTTTTGAGATAAAAATAAACTTTTGTTCATTGCAACTATTTCCTCTGGGTTTTCTGTGATATGCAACAAAAAGCATTCCTAACTAATTCGTTCTTGCCTTTTTTTGAGAGAATTACTCAAATTCTCTCAGTTCTCTAGTTCTTCATGCTTTTACATATTCTGACCTTTTTGAAATGAATATCTCCCCTTTCCTATATGTAAAATATTTTTTCTACCTATAAGAAAATTATAAACCATAGGCTTTTCTGTTGAATCCTCCCTTAAATCTTCTGAGTTCACTCTATACTTTTGGGTGTCCTTATTACTATCTGTGGTTACCATCATTAGATACTTACTATAAATTTATTATAATCATATATGTAATCTACATTGGACTCAGGCTCCATGGACTCTGAGATTGTATGAGTATTAATATTCATTTGTAGCCTCAGTTGCCTCATAATAGCAGTTGCTAGAAAGACAATCTATGACCTCTCAATACTGTGGACACCCCACATGTGCAGGAAGAAGACCCATACTCTGAGTGTGGCTATCCCAGTCCCGGGTCTAAACTGGTAACTGTCACTGTCTCCAGGGCAATTGCTGACTCTAATGAGCATGTTGCCTCTCAGCACTGCCTGCTGCTAAAGCTACCTCTTCCTTGGAGAATGAGGTCTTGCTCTGGGAACAGAAATCTAGGGCAGTCCAAAGCTGCAAAAACACCAAAGTAACAAAACTGTATTATGCTCTCAAGTGTAATATCATCCATTCTAGAGTGTCTTCAGGTACAGCACAAATCCGGTCCCATGGTCATGTGCCAAATGCCATGATAGGCTAGCTAATCCACAGTATTTCTCTTCCATCTCCTGCTTTTCCCTTTAAATAAGCACAAAGCTCTCATCCTCTCCATTACTACTACTGAAGAGTTCATCAGAAGATGGACATTTGAAGTACTGGTCACTGATCACACATGTTACATAAAGGCAGACTGTGATTCCCAGCTTGGTGTCCCCAGAACACCCCGACATATTTATTTTACATCTGCTCCTTTTACAAGGTTGTAAGTTCCTCTGAGATTTGGAGATTTTAGTTTAGTTTTCCCCCCACCCTACATGTGTTTATTTTTTGTTCTTCTTTATTTCCTTCCTATCTCCATGTGCAGCCTCTGACATTCAGTGGGCCTTTGACCAATATTTACTTGATGATTTTATGAGGCTGAAAGAGGCTAAGTGACAATATTCCACCTGTTCAACCAGTCATTGGGGGAGCCAGAACTAGAAGCTTCTTTGACTTCCAAGCCCACACTCCTTACTCTTGAATGAGTCTTTAATGACACTTGGAGCAGTAAGAGTGGACATGTTTTTCACAAAAGAAAACATCTCTCTTGCTTGCAGATGAATCTAGTTCTTATAGTTTGAGAAAAGGGTTTATCATTTCCAACATATGACATGTGCTCAACCCCATAGTCCTAGGAGGCCATATGGCTTTCTGGAAGCCACTGGATAATCCTAGGAATCACAGTGGAGTCCAGCCTTGCTTCTGTTAGAGAACTGTTAGGTCCAAAATGAGTAAGTGGCCTACTAGTGGCATGGTGAAAAAGAAAACAAAAATTGGTAAGATTAGCACACGTGCAAAAGTATCTCACCTTGATGTGTGCACACTCACCCCCCCACACACACATATGGCTTCCCTATAAACATATCTTAGCAAAACTGAAGGTTGAGCAAAGGGAGCTCACAGAAGCAAAATGACAGCAATCAATACTTGAGTTGGCCTCCAGCTGGTGTTGAGGAAGAAAATCCCCTGTCAAATGACTCGCATGATGACAATCATCTTCGCTGAGAGTCCTGCAGTAGCGCCATTAGCCATCTGACTTAAAGAACGGGAGAGAGCAGCAGTGCCAATGTAGTGCATTATTTTATCCAAGCATCCTCCAACCCTACTAACTGAGTCGTCTCAACTCAACTGGTGACAGATTCAGTTGAAAAAAAAAAAAACACAAAAAGCTGCATAGGTGTACGAAGGTAGGAGAGACAAAATATTTTTGCTGTTCTCATTATTTTAAATTTTAAAATGAGACCTGTATTAACTCAGGCTGTCATAACAAAATTGCATTCATTGGGTGGCTTAAACAACAGAAATTTTCATGGGCAGGCAGGATCATTTTCTGATAAAGTTTTTTTGTTTGTTTGTTTGGCTTGTACATTGCCGTGCCTTGTCATTTCCTCATATGGCAATTGATCTGTACATGGATATGAAGAGAAAAAGATATCTCTGCCTCTCTCTTTGCGATGCTAGGGACCAAAACCATGGTCTCATGCATGCCAGGCCAACACTCTACTACTGAGCTTCATCCCCAGCCCTTCTCTTCCTCATCAGACCCATATGATCTCAATTAACCTTAATTATTTCCAAAAGGCTCCATCTCCAAATACCATCCCATTGGGATTTAGGGGTTCAATATCTGAATTTGGGGAGACATATTCCAGTCTATAGCTTAAAATGCATGTCCTTCTTGCATACAAAGTATATTTATTAAAAACCCAACAGTCCTGAAGTCCTAACTCATACCAGCATCAACTCAACTTCTAAAGTCTACTCTTGGCTAAACGTCATTTAAATGTGAGACTCATCCTAAGACCAGATTCCTCTCCAACTGTGAAATTGTGAAGTCAGATGAATTATGTGCTCCCAAAATACAATGGTTAGATAAGCGTAGGATATTCCCATTCCAGCAGGCAGAAAACAGAAGGAAGAAAGACACAAGATAGGTCCCAAACAAAGTCTAAACTCTACCAGAAACATTCCATCAGACATGAAGGCTTCTACATAATTCGTTTGTTACCAAAAGCTCCATCTTTGTCCCAGATGCCAATCTGATAACAAGGACATGATTTGGAGAGAAAGGAAAAAGAAGTTTTATTGCTTTGCTAGCTAGAGAGAAGCACAGAGGACTCTAGTCCCAGAGGCTGTGGTTCTTCTTCCCGGCTCCCAGGTTAGGGAGGGAAGAGGGAGAGGAGGAAAAGATAAACACATCCCTTTTAGACTAGGCCTCAGAGCAGTGAAGGCTATGTTCAAAAAGTGAAATGGTTCAATTCTCTCCCTTGTTTTTTTTTCAAATGTATGAAAGATGATATGTCAAGAGCTTTGTAATGTTTTGAACAACCAATAAAAAACAAAAAGAAAATTGCAATGCAAAAAAAGGAAAAAAAAAGTTAAGTGGACACCTGTTACACTAGAAGCTGGAGCCAGCAGCTACCAACTGCTCTCTGGAACTCTCCATTGCACTCTGATCCTCTCTGGCTGCTAGACCCCTCAGCGTTGCCAGCCCTGGTTTGTGGCTGCTTTTAGTACCAGCACCCTCAGTGTTACTAGCTTTTAGAGTCACCAGGTCCGCTGGTTCTACTCAATAGAGAAATCATGAATACACAAAATAAAACCCATTTCATTAGAACTTTTGTTGCAGCATAAGGGAAACAGTACTCAGACTATTCCACTGTTCCAAAAAGGGTGAGGAGAAGACTGCTCATATAGGAAAAAACAAACAAACAAACAAAAACGGAAGATGGAAGGCTCACACATGTGCACCATGTCCTGCCTATACTGCGGACGTCCTGCTTCCTCTCGAGAGGAGCTTCTGAGACCCACAGAGGGGACAGTTACAGTGGCCACAGAGGGGGACATCATCTAGAGAAGCTGTGGGGTGGAGTTATCTGAGATGAACACTCATCAAAAGTTGCAGCAGCTGAAGCAAAACTCTCTGGAACAGTCTCGGAGTATCTGATGTCACCGAGGCCAATGGCAAGACATTTAGGACAACCATGTGTATCAAAGACAGAAGAAAGAAAATAAGTGCCTCTTGGAAAACATGGGTCCTTCAGGTCCTTCAGGTCTGCCCCAGAGACCAACCAACATGGCTCTCTCGGGAGGGCATGTTCCATGTGTTCTTTGTGGTAACCACTTGTTCTGCTAAAATGGAGGAGGGAGCCACCTTGCTCCAGGCTTGTGAGGGAAGCAGCAGTCAGAGGTTCTCTGAATTCCTCGGGAATCATTCCTCACTTTTCTCAAACAATAACACATGTTGGCAGGCTTCCTTCACTGGGTCCTATTTTCTGTTTTCTTTAGTCCCAGCAGGCACTGTTTCTGTGGGTATAATCCTGGTTTTTGCTGAGCAGTCACTGCCTAAGCAAAACCAGTGTGTACATTGCACATTCATCAACACCCTGCGTGGAAAATCTTAAGATTCATTCATTTAACTGACAAGTTGCTTTTTTCAGAGTATTTTGGGTGACTTCTGGTGGGTCCCACAGCTGGAAGTACATATTTCATAGCCTCAGCCGAGTTTTTTTAGAGGGAAGATCTTTTGTGGGAACACCTGCAGGAAATATTTTAAACTTAAAGGCAATTTCTTCTATTACACACAGAACTCAGGCCTTTTCTAAATGCTAAAGATGATCCAAGGATCTTCTTATGAGAAAATATTTACTATCTGCTCTCTGGGTATACATGTTGCTTAAGTAGATTGAACCTACAGGTAAGAAATATTGGTCTAATGCCCACACTTTAACCCCACCAAAAAATTGCCTTTGATAAGGTAATATTTACCGGGACTTCACCTCTAAGCATATATAAAAGATTTATATTAAAAAGGATCTGTTTCAAAAAATAGTCTTCTGACTTACAAAGCTGTGGTTGATGGTAGTTCTATTTTCTTACCCAGCATTTATCTGAAGTCTCACTTGGTGAACTTGCACTTGCTTAAAATTTTAGTGGAATATGTATATTTGTCTCTCCAGAGAAATGTTATAATTAATTGAACTTAAGTAGTGAAATGGTGCTTTATAAAGCTTTGTTCTTCTTAAGTGTATTGAAGACAAAATTTCAGCGCTTCATAGCTTCTAACTGTTTTGATGCTATTCTATTTCCACAACCAACTAAGGCTATTCTGCATTACGTTTAGACTTTTAGCTTATAGATAGAACATTTAGTGAAATTTGAAATGGCTGCTTTTTCTAGTAAAGTCACAATGATGTTCAACTGAACTTAGTAAAAAAAATTC
Source organism: Callospermophilus lateralis (assembly GCF_048772815.1). Taxonomy (NCBI): domain Eukaryota; kingdom Metazoa; phylum Chordata; class Mammalia; order Rodentia; family Sciuridae; genus Callospermophilus; species Callospermophilus lateralis. The sequence continues at coordinate 1,129,303 of NW_027514360.1, forward strand.
AGGAAGAATACAGGAACTTAGGATCTTGGTAGGTGTTGCCCATCTGCAAGGCAAGCAGCAGTACATTCATAAATTGGACATGAGGAGTCCTGCAAAGATTTCCACTATACAGGACACATTCACGGCTGCATTCTTCTCTCTACACTCTTTAACCACAAACCCAGTGGGATCCACTGACATAAAATGGCTCACTAGTTAACAGTCCATTTCAAACCAACAACAACAACAACAACAACAAAAGTTTTTCCTTCACGTTCTCAGAACATGAGACAAAACCACAAATTGAAACACACACCCATTGAGACACAGAACCCACCCCTGTATTTGGTCTGCATCTATCCACTCTGTCCTCTGACTGGTGGGTGAAATAATGTTCCTCAGCAGTGGCCTGTTCTGTCTCAGCTCTGGTCTCCTTGGCCATCTCTCTGTAGTTGTCAGGAGCCAGCAATGAGTCAACACTTCTTTCTCAGGAAAGGCCCCTGTTGAGACCATTCAAGGCATTTGGCTATCCACACATCACTAGGTACCAACAAAGAATGACTCTGGCCTTGGTATAGACAATCAAGTGAGCCCACTGGGAGTGGAACTGCCTCTGGATGACTCGCCTCCTGGATCCCAAATTCAGAGAGTTCCATCACCAAGGAAGTGAGGTAAGGTCACTTCCTTCAGGGAAGTGAATGAGGTCACTGCATTGGCAACCACTTTGTCCTAACAGTTTTTTCCAAGGGTCCCATGAGATGGAGGCTGCCCCACCATTCTGTGACATTTTCATAAGACATAAAGTCTATATACCCTAAGAGCCCGGGATCAGCAATCCACACAGACCTGATTGTGTCCATCTTCCCTGCATTGAGAAGAGAGAGGCTGATTTAGCCTTATCCCTTCATCCTGACTGGGTTCTTGGCCAGGGAAGATGACTTTAGACCTCACAGGTCCTACCTAGCTGCCTACATTTGCTCCAGGGATCATTTCTGCATCTACCTTTGAGCTTCCCAGCAGCTGTAGGATTCCCTACATACCTGTATGGCAAGATCAACTCAGGACCTGCTGTTATGTGAAAATAGATTCAGGGAACAGAGTATGGTTAAGGGTCATATCATGTTCAATTTGGGTTAGGAGTCATTCTGCTGGATGAATACGGGTATTGGGCAACTGGGATATTTATACGAATGTAAGGTGAAATGTAATTATGAAAATAGAAATCTAGGTAAGATCTGAAGCACACAAGTTTGTTGGGCTCACGATTTGGATACATAGTTTTGAATTATGTTCTGCAGAGATGAATCCTCTAAATCCATAGACAATGGCCTAAGATCTTGTACCTGGAACTACTGAATGTAAAAGAGAACTATCAGTGAAATAGAGAGAGTAGGCAGGATTCCAGTGTTGGGTAAGGAAGAATAGTGAGTTTAGGATTTGGACCAAAGGCCCTTTCTGCAATCCGATGAATTTCTATTAAAGTATAAATGGGAATGTCAGCACACATGAAGAGTCAGTCACAACAAGGCCCTTGGGGAAATAGATATCAATAAGGATGTTAGGACATCAGGAGAAGTACAAAATGAGTGATAAGGTCAGGGATAATTTTAACAGGGGGGTAGTTGAACACACTATCCTTGAATGAATCAAGTGTATACTCACCATAGGATTGAAATTTGAAAACAATAGGAAATGCAGACATAGATGATTTTAGTAAACCATGCTCTCTTTAAAATGAGGCTTTCGTAGAAGAATAAGATAAGTGTGAGTTTTGCATTTGTGTCCAGAACATGATGTGATGAAAGGAATATATGGAGCAGGTGACATGCATATTTCTTCCACCATTTCTGGGAGCATGTTTTGAAACAGTATCATTTAGAGTTTGGGGATAAAAATAGGTGTACCCTGGGTTTATGTATATTTAGATGATGCATGAATAGACCATATGGTGAATAAAAAATATAACAGGTTACTATTTTAAATAATGGATTGAATTGATATTTTAAAAAATACATGAAATCTGGTATTCACATACAAACATTCAATCCAAGTAGTTATACATGTAGTGGTAATATTAGGGTTAATAATTATAACCAACTGTGTTTGAGTTTTGCTTCAAAAATGATGATGAAATTCAAAGTTATGTGATATAAAAGAAATCTCATGAAAAAGCAAGTAAAGCAACATGGAGAAATACATCAGATCTGATACAGGGAGTGAATGAAAGTGAATCATATGCATATCAATTTGTGAATTGTGGATGAAATGATACATCCTATGATGTGTATATACTGAAGAAAAAGGAATATAACAATTTTGAATAAAAATTTAATTCAAAATACACATCATGTCCCATATGAGTATACTTTCATTGAAGTTAAACTGGGTCATTTAGTGTAAAAATGTTAGGGTTAGTACTCAATATTCACTGAAGTTCATTTTGAGTATTCTGAAATGAATATGTATGTCAAGAAAATGAATATTTCTGGAAAATGTCTCCTGAAAAGTTGATTATAAATCCACACAGATGGACATGAAAGAATCAAGGTAGTATAAGAATATGACACATATAGTTCATGTTTGCAAATTCGTACTATATATATATATGTATATATTTAATACAATAAAATATAATAGTATGTATGCCAATCGAAACTCATTAGGGGATATATATCCTTCACATATGTACCCAAATATTCATTTTCCTCTACATTGTTTCATGTCTAATCTTGTTGAAGTATAAAGCTCACCACAGCTTGAATTTTGAGTTACCTCAGTGTATTGGGGGGCAGTGATCTCTTTATGAAATTCGTATTTACCAAAGTGAGAGTACTCTCAAGAATATACCTGTGATGGCAGTAGGATTATATATATATGTATATAAAAATATACATTGTGACCCAGGCGACAGATTCAGGGAGTCAGGATGTTACACATTTGTTAATTTTGAAATTTCTTGGAGAAGTAAAATGAGAAAAATGTGTCACAGGTTTTATAATATGTATCTCTGATGTAGCAAAAGGCAAATACAAGTATACACCATGCCTCCTATCAAATGCCTCTACTTCTATTTCTTTAGGATTATTTTTATCGATGTTAGGATAAGTAGACAGAGCCTAGAAGGTTATGGGTTAGCGTCACAGATTCAATATTTCAAATGGCAAAACGGAAAATGACTCTAATACATATGGGAACACGTGGCACATAAAAATCTTCCACTGTCATCCACCACAATGCCTGGACATGACTATCACCCCAAAGAAGACACAATGAGAGGAGAAGAGGAAAAATATCTGTGAATACATATCTGCAATTGGAAATTCTGAGGAGCTCACAAACTTATATAAACTATAGCTGAGAAGGCTTTAACAACAAAATCATGTGAAATTCTGGGTGAGATTCCCAGTGCTGTGGAGAAAGCCACCCTCGGCCTAGATCTCAGTGTCCAAAAGCTCCTCTAATGCCTGGCATTCTAAAATCCCAACAAAATTCATATCAATAATTGTGGGTTATTGATCCTGTTTCCTTCATTCACTAATCTTCAGTTTAATCATATACTATTATAGCTATCACACCTATTTCTCCACAGTTTACACTTGATACATTTCATTTTCTATGGATTTAAAAATATTATATTTAGTATCTTCATGTAAAAACTGTTTCCCTCTTTTGTCTCTTTTCTTAACATAAATATCCTTTGAGCAGTTTTACATCAAAATTAGTAACATTAAGATAACCAAAACATAATATGTTTACAGAAAAATTTCTGTGAAAAGCTAACCTTTATGTATCATACATTTCCAGTAAATGGTGAACAAGTAATTCATATCATCTCTTCACAAAGGCTTCTAAGAAATTGGATTGAAAAACAACTTAATAAATCAATGAGAGCCCTACAACAGGCATCAGACAGCAGTAGTCAGAGATGTAGGCCACTAGGAAGATGGACGTTCCTGAGAGATAGCCCCTTTTTGCCCTCTGTGTTCTGGAAACTTCTGCCAATCCTCCATGTGCATCTGTGGTGAAAGTTCCATTCAACAGTTTCTCTAAGATGGAAAGATGAGAGTTACTATTCAGCGATTACAATGTTGGAAGCCCTAGTATAACATCCCTTGCTCTGGGCAGGAGGCTGGAGAACCTGGCCATCTAGGTAATTAGCTCTCACAATTCTCAAGCTTTAGTGTGGACCTCCTAGCGCATTTCTTCTCAGCAGAAGAAAGAGAAGTTCATATCTGAAAGAATATAATATCTTCTTAGGACTCAAATATTTTTGAAAACATTTATTTAAATACACAAAGATAGGAAGTAGATGCCAGAATAAAAATGCATGAGCTAGAATCAGTCAAAAAACATTCTGTAGAAGTTGTTCCAGAGGGCTACTGGATGTTGGAGTTATAGATACACATTGTGATACAGTATGCAAGGTTAAGGGAAAGAAAAAAGTAACCTAAGAACTTAGAGCAAAGAATTAGAAACCATGAAAAAATGATACTACATATTTGAACTAAGAACAAGTTTGACACAGCTGAGCTAGAGAGAAACAGGGACAAGTAAAATATAGACATAAAGAATAGGTAGGAAAGGAGACAATGAGAAGATGTAATATCCTCTAAACCAAAATAATAAAAGAGTATAGCTAAAATGGAGCACAGGAGATTTTTGTATGAGATAATGGATGAGAATTTTCCAGAAGTAATGAAGTAAACAAAGCATAAAAATTTAAAAAAATAGGGGCTGGGGATGTGGCTCAAGCGGTAGCGTGCTCGCCTGGTATGCGTGTGGCCCGGGTTCGATCCTCAGCACCACATACAAACAAGGATGTTGTATTCGCCAAAAACTGAAAAATAAATATCAAAAAAGTTCTCTCTAAAAAAAAAAATTTAAAAAATAGCCAGAGATTAATCTCACATAAGTTACTGAGTGGCTTCTGAGCATTAAGGGCCAGAAGACAGTGCATCTTCAAGATGCTGAAGTGTACAATTTTCAAGTTGAATTCCTCCTTTGTAAATAAATATATTTTAATAACAAAGGTAACATCAAAGCATTTGCATATGAGCAATTAAAGATTCACTGCCAGCAAAAGAACCTGTAAGAAAATAATAAAAACTCTTCTTTAGGAAGAAAAAAAATAATAGGTCCCAAATGGAATCCCAGACGTGAAACAAGAAAAAAGGCAGAATATAAATCTGGGAATTAACCTAAATGAGTTCTGGTGATAAAAAGCAATTATAAAATTACAGTGGGATTTAAGGTTTCTAACATTAATATACATAAATATTATTTAGGAAGCTAATCAATGGTGTTAAAATGTGCTAAGTGCATGTTTTGTTCAAGAGTGAGGGAAATATGAGCAGAAAATCACAAACTTCAAGTTTAAAAGGCAGATTTAGTATCAGTATGTGAAATAAGGTGTAGATATTTAATAAAAATAATTTAGTTGAAGTTCTGATTAAATCGTTAAGTATGAGAAAAACAATACAAATTTGATAATAATCACAATGTAAAGTTCTTTACATAATGTTTGTTTTCACTACATAAGACTGGCCTTAAGTTATTAATTACCTTGTATATTAGTTTATCATATTTAAAAATAGGGTTATATGAGCCTATTGTAAAAGGTTTTTTTTTTTTTCCAATGTAAGAAAGCCTCAATTTTTACTATCACCTCAGGTACTGTGATGAAAACCTGGTAGAGAGATTATAAGCAATATTGATGGAAACATGACTTACTCATTTCTCCTTCACACCATGGGATAAAGAAGAAAAAAATGAGTCTAAAACAAAATAGCCATTATCTCATAAGGACTGTAAACAGATCTTTGACCTGACTGTTCATATATCAGAAAAACAATGACAAAATTTGAAAACCATTCACAAGAGTCATACTGTCCTGTGTCAAAAGACTAATATTCTATAAATGGAGGAACAAGAAGTTTAACAAAGTAAGTACATGAAGGGAACAAATTATTTCAGCATCAAATGATTTGATTTGAAGATATTTAAATATTTAATAAAAATAAAACTCATGAAAATGTAAAGAAGCACTGTGAATCCTAAAAGGGAATAAGAAAAGTTTCAAATGATTTTGGCTTTTTAAATATATTTTTCTTATTAATTTGCAAGAAGAAACTTACTATTCTTTTGCATTAGGATGAGGTTGGGTAGCACAACAACTTCAAAGTGCTGACTATTTTATTTTTGTAAATGTGCAAAACACTTAAAATATCAGAACCAAATGCTGCATATTTTAACAAGTAAAAGGAAAACTGACAATCAATAATGTATGATATTACACCACATAATAAAAATGTATGATTCAATTTTCTTTAAATACATTTTCATAAACATGAAATAGAATTGCTTTTATCTTTCTGTTAATAAATTTGAATTCATTGGGATATTATTTGATTTGAATGTCAGTAAAATAAAATCAGAGGTGATGAAAATATGTATAAGTCTGGTCCAAACTAGATATTTTAGAACAGTTAGATATTAGCAGACTATAACCTATGGGACATGAGTGGTTTGTATCTTTTTGTTATTATATTGTAAAAGTCTTACTAGAGTATGAAGCATGTACATAGCCTCTCTGTGTTTTTTAAGTAGATGAAAAAGATTGGGAGTGAAAAATAAGGGCATTCTTACTTGTATGAGGGCATTCATCAGTGGTTCTTAATTTTACTTCTTTGAAATAAGTAAAATCTCCAGATTTGGTTCCTGATAAAATATAAATATGCAATCTGTATCTGAATATCTGCTAATTTTGAAGACAATTTTAGAACAGATACCATTAGGCTTAGAATCCATCTAAGGCCCCAAATCTCAGCAATGCCATAAAAATACTTAACACTCAAAGGCTTTGTGGCTACACTTTAAAGTATGTTTTAAATTTACACCTAATTCTAATCTTTTCTGATGTTCTAACTTATTAGCCTTTAGTTTGTGGGTAGTTTTTTCTTTATACTTGACACATATGCTTGCAGAGGAGTGTATTCATGTGGAATCCTATTATATACTATGTGACAGACATGTTTGTAAGCACACGCACAAATTCTGTACATAAAAATACATCAAATATGATGGTGAACCTCCGTATGCAGGAATTTTGACTCTAAACAGAGTTAGTAAACATAATCGCATATGGTGAAATAAACATTAAAAATTCTTCAAATAATCTAGGTGTTTGGCCCTTGGAAGTTTAAAGTCACCAGAAGTTTGTACCACCCTGACTTGGTACAATCTAGGGTACTGGAAATACAAAACATACAAAATGGCAAAAATCTCTACTATCTTCAAGCTTACATTTTCATGTGGTAAGTATACAGTAAAAATGATCAATAAATTTATTTTTAGAGCGATGCATCAATAAAAGTTCTTTTATTTTTTTAAAAGAGAGAGAGAGAGAGAGAGAGAGAGAGAGAGAGAGAGAGAGAGAGAGAGAGGCAATCTTTTTTGTTGGTGGACACAACATAATGCCTTTTTTATTTTTATGTGGTGCTGAGAATAGAACCCGGGTCCTGCCCGTGCTAGGTGAATGCTTACGCTGAGCCACAATCCCAGCCCAAGGTAATTTTGATTTTTGTTTTTCACCTTCCCTTTGAGCATAGAAAAGAGAAACAGAATAAAAGAAATCCTCCCTTCTTTCTCCTCTCTTCCAGTCTTTTTCTCTCTGTTTTCTTTCTTCCCTTCCTTCCGTCTAATTGCTACTTTTTAAACCCAGTCCCCTTCAATGTTGGAATTATTTGTGCATAGATATGGTAGGTGTGGTGAGTTCTATTTTGTTGTTGTTGTTGTTTATTCATTTGGTTTAGTCCTGGAGATTGAATTGTAGTAACTTGGAAAGTTGAGGCAGGAGGATCATGAGTTTGAGGCTGACATCAGCAACTTAGCTAGGCCCTAAACAACTTAGAGAGAGCTGTCTCAAAATAGAATAAAATGAAAATAAAAATAGTCTGGGAATGTAACTCAGTGAATTCTAGATTACAAAAAAAATGCACAGAAAATGATGATATAACCAGCTTGCAAATATTTGAGGCACTGACTAAAATGGGTGACTATACTAAGTCTAGTGTGAGGGAAAAGTCCCTTAGCTGAATGAGAAAGCCAAGCTGGTAGTATAGATTTCCTTGAGTAGGTGTCTATTTTCTTTCATTTTCATCAGTGAGCTCCTTTTCATGACAGTCAACAACTGTTTGTCAGAACTTATCCTCTATTTCCTCAGTATAATTCTGTAGAAGTGTTGGCATCTTCTGCTTTGAAGACTTCCATTCACTGATGTCTGCATAATTGTAATGGGCTTAAGTTTGTTGTTGATTAGTATTTTTATAGGGACTCCTTTTACTTTTCACAGCATGAAATTATCTTTTCCTCAATACTCACCTTTTGCTATTCTGTTTTTTGTGTTCTTTTTCCACCATAACTTGTTTTCAGGCACAATTTCAATTCTTACTTCTCTGACATTGACTAGTAATATATATTAACAAACTTCAGTGATAAGTGTCTCTCTTCTTCCCTCACTGTCTCTCCTTTGTCTCTCCTTCATCTCTCTCTCTCTTTCTCTCCCTCTACACACACACACACACACACACACACACATATACATAAATTATGAAAAAAAGAAAATATAGTGGAAAGTAAATATATTATTTTAAAGATTGTATATATATATATATATATATATATATATATATATATATATAGAAAGAGAGAGAGAGAGAGAGAGAGAGAGAGAGAGAGAGGCAGAGAGAGAGAAAGAGAAAGAGAAAGAGAGAGAGAGAGTTGGAGAGAGATATAGAGAGATATATATCTTATTTCCCAGCACCATATTTTGAACTACTTGACATTCATTTTACTCTCTAAATATCTCTACTGGCAGGTATCCTGAGTACCTCAAATCCAATGCATCTGAAAATGAACTTATCACTTGCCCTTCTGCAGTTACCACTGCAGATGTGTCATGTCCCTATTCTAAAGATGGTTAAGACTAAAACCACCTTCTAGAATTAGTTTTGGAATCATCCTTGATGTCTCCTTCTCCGTATTTTATCAACTTCAATAATTAATTACTGTCAAATGTGAAATCTAGACAATATGTTCCCTTAGTTTCATCAACATGAGGGCCACCATAAGTTGTATCCCAGATTGGACACTGCAAAATTCCAGAGTTTCTACTTATATATTCTACCATAGATATGGTACCCATTAAGAATATGCATACTAATATTTATAAAGCATGTGTTTAACCCATTCCTTCCCTCTAATCAAAAACAAAGATTGTGTGAAAGCAAAAAGTGTTCAGAATATGAGGTATGATGATCTTTGAAAAGTATTGATCCGTATTTCCCTAGACATGTGACCTCTGAACAAGATATTTAACATCTCTGAGAAATAATTTTTGTCTTCCATAAGAATAATAGCAAGGTAAGGAATTTTTACAGCAGTCAGAAAAAACAACACTTGGTAGAAAAAAAATTACTGCTCGGTGGTTGTTACTCAGAATTCTGAGTACCAGGAAGCAGAATGAAGGCCATAGGTGCTTCATAGAATGAAGCCTCCAAGAATGAAGGTGACATAAGAATATGAGAGGATGCCAAGTGTGAATCTTTCCTGAGTCAAAATGTGCTTAGCATCAGAGAGAAGTGGACAGGATAATCCATTGAAATTGCTAAATAAATATAAATGTGTAAGATTAAATGTATAAGACTATCTTTGTACTTGCTTGTTCTTTACAGGGCAAATTTAAATGTTAGACTGGGCAAGCAGTTCAGTGGTAGAGAGTACTTGCCCAGCTTACGTCAGGCTCAAGGTTCAAATCCCCAGTAATAGAAAAACAAAATAACAGAATAAACACACTATATATAATACATTATCAATTTAGTCCTGAAGGTTGGTTTTAACCATGTTCTCATACTGTGCCCTGAATTGAACTTCTATAAAGATAGATATTAAGGTGAAATTAATAGTGAAAAGAGAATTTGGTGTTAAAGAATGTTGTTCATAAACCATTCGTCTAAACCTGTGACATAAATTAGATAATGAATCTGCATGGAAGCAGTTAACTCAACCCAAGTTTATAAAGGTTAAAATAAAAAGACTATCTTAAAATTATGATCTTTCTCTAGTAATTGAGCCAGCTCTACACATTTTCTTGTGATAATTAAAGTTGGTGTTTCTGAAGGTAAACTTGAGATTCAAAATCCCCCACATTTTTCCCCTTCACTTTTCCCCAGCCAAAGTAACTTTAACACTTAAGGCAAATAATGGAATTAAATAAATTATGGAAGAAAGAAAATGTAATGAAATTAAATTAAATATATTATTTTAAAGATTGCATCAGTTTCTACAAATATTTTGTCTTGATTATTGTAGATTATTTATGTAAAAAATAAGTATCTTGAATGATTCAAATTCATTTTCTTGTTAGAATAAAATAATTCTGAAATTTACTCTTAAAGCATGAAATAAATTAGAGAAAAACTATTAATGAACTTAAATATAGTTCTGAGTTTTTTCAGAACTATATTTAAAATTTGTGTCAAGCCCTGTGTTCAAATTCTCTATACTAGAGAGTGAGATTAAAATGATCATTTAACTTTTTAGAAAACATTTGCTTACCATTTTACTTTTCCTGTCAACAATGAAATATATTTTAACTAAATGTTGCTTTGGGTTTGGGGAGAAAATTGAAGAATGCCTTAATTTCTCAATAACTACAGCATTAATCAGTGGTTAATTGTAATTATTTAGCCTGTAGAAAAAGTGAAAGTAGAATTAGAATCTGATTACAAGTCAAATAAACTTTTTTTTATTATTGATTGAAGCATTTTTAAGACAGATACTCAATAGAGTTTGCTTAGCAAAATTTTAGTAGTGCCAGGTCACAGTGCTGAATAGTAATTGCAGTCAGTTGCTATGGCAGACTGTTTCTCTTTCTATGTTAACTTGTAACTATTAATATGCTTTAATATCAGAGGGCAGTATTAGTATTGCTTTTCCAATATCAGTGTATAATTACAATTGAAAGTTTTGAGAGGTTATTGAATATATTATCTGCCTCTGTGGACTTTCAGTATTATATTGAAATCAATTTATTCTGCAGTTTTGAAAATGTTTCTTGATATTTTATTTGGAAGCCATTGAAAATGATATAAATTACTTGTACAGATCTCTCCAGTATGGTTGATGTCTCTTGCTAATTGTTAAATTGTTAAAGGCATAAATCTGGAATCCTATTAGCTTCAACTCCCATTTTGCATTTTAAAGAGCACCTTCTTGTTTGTAATGTGGGGGAGAAATTGGAGACCAAATCTTTTCTCAACAGAATGTCAGAAAATAAATAAAACCCCTATTTCAAAATGTGAAAATGTTAATGGCATGCCATGTCTCATTTCTGATTTTGAGAAAATGTGATTGTTGTAGAGTTTCATCCTTTTCCTGATAGCTATACTCAGAACCTTGTTACAATCTTTTCTTCACAGAAATTTCTCATTGAAGGAGAAACACCTGAATTTGGCATTCTTTAGCTTCCCTTTCATCAGTGTCTGAATTATCCATACATTTTCTAAATTCTATGCTAACAGACCTCTGCAGTCAAATGGTAAATGTTATTAACCTCTAACAAATTAGATTCCTGATGAATGCATGTTCTTTTTTGCAACAGTGTCAATAAGTCATCTTTAAGCTTCCAGTGGGGAACCGCTAGTGGCTCTCTGAATGGGCCAGTTCATCTACATGGCCTTTGCTTTTGATGAGTCTGATGCCATTTTTTGATGGTTTATAAAATAATCATAAACATATTTTTATTTTTACTGAACAAGTATTTTTTTTAGTACAAGCTGTGTGGTTGTACTATGTTTAGATCTATGGATTATTAAATAACAAAACAGTTGTGTCTAGAGTTGTGTTTCATTTATTTAGTGTATATGGGTATATGTGGTTTTATAGAAGTAAATGATACATTTTGTACCTTTCTCAAAATCGGGGCATTGAGTTAATTTAAAGTCAATTTATAACTTCAATTAATAAGAAGAAACTTTAATATAATTATTAACTTCTATTTTATTTTCAAGCCTTTTTCCTACTTTCAGAGAAACATAATCAATTCTTATTCCATTGGGTCAGACATAACTTCTGTAACATGAGATGAAAGTTTTGTGATTTCCAAGCACATAGAAATGACCTCTTCCAAAACAGCATTTTCCTTTCCATGGTCTAGCTGAAGGTTACAAGCAGATTGTTGAGAAGGTATCTCCAAAGTTTGAGATAATAAAAACGACAAGACTTCAGCAATTTCTGAAAATGTATTGAATGCTTCCAAAGCAGCCCCAAATGTTTGATTTATCTCTGTGACCTTTGTTCATCAAAAAATAGATTAAGGAGAGAGAAGCATACAAATTTATTTAATATAAGTTTTATATGACATGAGACTCCTGATAAAGAGATGAAAGCCAAAAGAAACTGGAAAAGTGGTTTATTTTTATGCTTCCGTTTTAGAGAAATGGCATTGGAGAACCAAGAGGGTGTTAGCTAATGACAATAAACCAGAGGCCAATCATTCAGATTCTTTATTATATCCTTTTGTCTTCAGAGATAAGGATACTACTTTCCTCCTGGTTTAAGGGTGGCACCCCTAGAATGAAGCATTTGTGACCTGCTTCAGAGGAGAGAGAAGAAGGGAAGTTGAGAAAGACCTTTCTGATTCTGCTTTTTTCTCAAATGCCAACATGCATATTTTGGGGTAACATATTTTGAGTCCCATCACATTCTTAAGTTTTACACCTCAAGTTTCTCACAATCTCACAGGGTCTTATGTGTTTTTATGATGATGTTTACATTTTGTCCTATGTTTTATTTTGCTAAACAGGAGGATTGGTCTGTACACCTTATCCATCAGTACTCAGCAGGACTGAGTACTGCTCCAGCTATCAGTGAGCCTTCTTCAAAGTGTCCTCATACCCTCAATATTTTTGATAACTTTAAGCTAAAAAAGCAACAAGTTTTCTGATACTCTAGTCTCCTAAGTTGTATTTACATAACATGGCAGATGATAAAGAGAAGAGGGCAGTCCTTTTCAAAATTACAATTTCAGCAAATCCTTAACAGATTTTCTAGGTTCTCTGCTGCTTTCATTGCAGATAATTCTGTCTTTCAAGTAAGGAACAGTGTAGTATTAATGTAAGAAGGTAATATATTAGTTTTAACCATAAAACATAAGGAAAGAAAAAATAGGGTTTCAGAAGAAAGTTGAGTGTGAAAATTATGTTATTATAGAAATGAATTAGAGAATGTACACTTTTTAAATGAAACTTTTTCAAGATGAAGGCACCAGGAAGTGATGAATTAAGGATATATGGGAAGAAAAATAGGGAACCTCCACTCTAGGTATATTCAGGGACTGTGGATCTCTGAAGAAGATCTGGAATGTTTGACTTACAAATAATTTGCATGGCAGAATTCAAAGGATTATTGTGGGCTCAAACTGTTTGGACAACCAAGGAAATCATTCAACAATGCCATGTGTGCACAACAAGAACAAAATCTGTTAGAAAAGTCAGACTTATCATGAAATGCTATGCTAAGTATTATAATCATTAAAATACATTTTATGAATTATATTTGTTTCGCTGGAGAAGCCATAGAAATTACATGAGCTGGGTGATATGACTTATAACAGAAACTAATTCATCCAGCAGACCCACATGGGAGCCCAGGCCCAGGTAAGGCCTAGGACTGACCACACTGACCTGACAACCCTCATGAGAGAATTAACACCAATACTCCTCAAATTACTCCATGAAATAGAAAAGAAGAGAGTCCTTCCAAATTCATTCTATGAAGCTAGTATCATCCTGACCAAAACCAGTCAGAGACACATCAAGGAAAAAAAATTTCAGACCAATATCCCTGATGAACATTAACATAAAAATTCTCAACAAAATTCTGGCAAATCACATACAGAAATATATTTTTAAAAATAGTGCACCATAATCAAGTGGGAATTCATTTCAGAGATGCAAGTTTGGTTCAATATACAGAAATCAATAAATTTATTCATCACATCAATAGACTTAAAGATAAGAATCATATGGTTATATGAATTGATGCAGAGAAAGCACTTGCCAAAATACAGCACCGTTTCATGTTAAAAACACTAGAAAAACTGGGTAAAATAGGATCATAACTCAACATTGTATATATTATCTATGCTAAACCCAAGGCCAATGTCATTCTAAATGGAGAAAAACTAAAAGCATTCCCTCTAATAACTGGAATGAGACAGGGATACTCTCTTTCACCACTTCTATTCAACATAGCCCTTGAAACTCTAGTCAGAGCAATTGGATTAAAGAAATTAAAAATATACAAGTAGAAAAAAAGAACTTAAATTATCATTATTTGCTGATGACATGATTCTATACCTAGAAGATCCAAAAGAATTCAGCAAAGTAGCAGGGTATAAAATCAATACCCATAAATAAAATCCATTTCTATATATCAGTTTTGAATCCTCTGAAAGAGAAATTAGGAAAACTACTCCCTTAATATTAGCCTCAAAAATAAATAAATAAGTAAATAAGAAAATAAGGAAAATAAAAATTGGGACTCAATTTGACAAAAGAGGTGAAAAATCTCTAGAATAAAAACTACAGAACACTAAAGAAAGAAATTGAAGATGACCTTAGAAGATGGAAAGATCTCCCATGCTTTTGGATAGGCAAAATTAATATTGTCAAAAAGGCCAGACTACCCAAAGCGCTATACAGATTCAATACAATTCCAATTAAAATCCCAAGATCTTTCATTATAGAAACAGAAAAAGCAATTATGAAACTCATTTGGAAAGAGATCAAAGAGTAGCCAAAGCAATACTTAGTGAGAAGAGTGAATCAGGAGTCATCATAATAGTAGACCTTAAACTATACAAAGCTATGGTAACAAAAATTGCATGGTATTGGCACCAAAATAGACTTGTAGACCAATGGTACAGAATAAAAGATGCAGAGACAAACCCACATAAATACAGTTATCTCATACTACACAAAGGCACTCAAAGCATACATTGGATAAAAGATAGCCTATTCAACAAATGGTGCTGGGAAAACTGGGAATTTATATGCAAAATGAAACTAAACCCCTATCTCTCACCAATCACAAAACTCAAATCAAAGTGGATCGAGGACCTAGGAATTAGACCAGAGACCCTGCACCTAATAGAGTAAAAAGTAGGCCCCAATCTTCATCATGTCGGATGAGGCTCTGACTTCCTTAACAAGCCTCCTAAAGAAGTGCAAGAAACAGAATTAATAAATGGGATGGATTCAAACTAAAAAGCTTCTTGTCAAAAAAATAAACAACCAATGAGATGAAGAGAAGCCTACATTTTGGGAGCAAAATTTTGCCACATGCACGTCAGATAGAGCACTAATCTCCAGGATATATAAAGAACTCAAAAAACTTAACACCAACAAAACAAACAATCCAGTCAACAAATGGGCTAAGGAACTGAACAGACAATTCTCAGAAGAATACATAAAATCAATTAACAAATACATGAAAAAAATGTTCAACATTTCTAATACTTAGAGAAATGCAAATCAGAACTACTGTAAGATTTCATCTCATGCCAATCAGAATGATAGTCCTCAAGAATACAAATAACAAGTATTGGCAAGGATGTGGTGAAAAAGGCACACTCATACATTGCTGGTGGTACTGCAAATTGGTGCAGCCCATCTGGAAAGCAGTAGGAGATTTCTTAGAATACCTCAAATGGAACCACTACTTGAGTTAGCTATCCCACTCCTTGGTTTAAACCCAAAGAATTTAAAATCAGCATTCTTTAGTAGCAGCCACATCAATGTTTATAGCAGCTCAATTCACAATAACTAAACTGTGGAATCAACATAGATGACCTTCAATAGATGTATGGATAAAGAAACTGTGGTATATATACACAATGGAATATGACTCAGCATTAAAAGAGAATAAAATTATGGCATTTTCAGGGAAATGGATGGAGTTGGAGAATATCATGGTAAGCAAAGAAGCCAAACCCCAAAAACCAAAGGTTAATGTTCTCTCTGATAAGTGTGTGCTGATCCATAATCAGTGGTGGTGGTGGGGGGGGTGGTTTGAGAAAAATGGAGGAAATTTGATTAAGTAAAGGGGAGGGAAAGGTGGTCATGGGGGCAGAAAAGATGGTGGAATGAAATGCACATCATTACCCTAGTACATGTGTGACTGCACATATGGTATGACACTACATCATGTATAACCAGAAAAATAAAATTTGTGCAACAATTGTATACAATGAATCAAAATGCATTCTGTTGTCATATCTAATTAGAATAAATACATAAATATTTTTTTAAAAATATAAATAACAACCCCCTGAATTTTTCTTAATAATAGAAAATAAAAATGAAAAAAAAAGTCATCTTCATCACACGTGATTAGGGACATTTTTTTTTCCAAGTCATTTAAAATGATATTGGATACTAATCTTCTAAACTCAATTGAAGTGAACTCTTTTAATTATTTAAAAATTTAGACTAAGCTTATTGTACTTTGATTCCTCTATAAAAACACTCTATAGAGTGGGTTCAATCATCTAATTTTTTCTACCTACACCTAATTTCAAAATGTACTGAAGTCAAATTATTTATTTGAATAAATTGATTTTCCAGAATCATGAATATATCTGGAGTTTTAGTTTGATTGTAATTTTGATGTGTAATTCTTCATCAACTTTTTAATATGAAAGTTACATGAATATCTGTGAAATTATACACAAACAGATATGATCCTAGACGATTTCATGTAGTAGAAGAATGAATTAAAATATGGGGTGAAAATAAGTGTAAATATTTGATGACTATTTTAATTCTCCAAAAGCAAATAATAAATAATAACTTCTAAATGTTTGTGTGTCATATGAAAAAGCTAAGAGCCATGGCAGATATTTGCTTAATTTTGCATAAAAAATAAAAAAAAATAGAGATCAAGAAGGAAGGATATGGATGGGCTAGCACTACATCAAGTCATTTTTTCCTTTGATATATTCACTTAGTTTACTTGAGTGGCTTATTATTATTTTTGTTCAGAGCTTCAAGTGGAAAAGAGCCCTTGAAAAATTCTTCCATGGTTTTGGAGTCTAGAGGTCAAAATAAAGGCATCAGCATGGCCACACACCCTCTGAAGGCTCTGGAGGAATGATCCTTTTCTTTTCTTAGCTTTTGCCATTTCTCATCTGTTGGAGTCTGCAAACAAGTCAGGATGGCGCCTGGCATTTTGCCAGAGAAATGTTAGAGTCTGTAAACAAGTCTGGATGGCGCCTGGCAAAATGCCAGGGGGAGTGGTTTGTGAGGTGGAGCAAGCGAGCCAATAAGTGTGGAGATTTATTATTGGTTGACTGCTGTATCTAGTTTATGCTAATTAAGATAAGCTGTGTGGAATGTATGAATACCTCTGTTGTCTTACAATAAATGGCTCCTACTCCTGCTGTATCAATCTACACAAGTTGTTCGTCCCCCCCAAACTCCACCCCGGCCCGCTATTTTGCCGCAGCTGAACTGTGGCACTCATCAAGTCCTCAGTGTTCCTTCGTTTACAGTGTTGTCACACCAGACTCTGCCCCATATTCACTTGGCCTCTTTCTTCTATGACTCCATATCTCCTGTTCCCTTCAAAGGACACAATGCATTGGATTTAATATCCACTCTGATCCTGTGAGTTCATTGTAACTGAACTAGTTATATCTTCAAAGTCTCTATTTCCAAATAATATCACATTCTAATATTTCAGTTGTATGTATTTTGTAAGACATTATTAAATGTACTGCAGGTATTATTGTCACTAGTTATATCTACTTATTGATATAAATATATATATATATATATATATATATATATATATATAGATACATGATTACATATATTTATGTATATATTATTAACCTGTGTTACATTGCCTTCATAATTTAGTTTTATGATGACATACTTTCCTATATTCATAAGATTGGGCTTAGTTGATGTTTTTGCAGTTATGGTCAATGTGAAATCATCCATTCAAAAAGTACTTGCTTTGTGTTTAGTAAGTGCTATAGATTTTGCTAGACTTGTTGGATAAAGCAAAGAAAAAAATGTAAAAGAAGAAAGAAAATGCAATGATAGAGGTGAGCCTCTATATACCCAATAATAATAAATGAAGAATTTTAATTACTATGTTAGATTAATATAAATAAATTCCAAAGAGAGAATATAACATGGTAGAAAAATGACAGCATTGAAATAGTGGGGTCAGTTATGAGAACTGCAAGCATTTCTATATAGAAAGAGATAGAAGCAATGTCATGTTGAAAGTGATTCTAGGGAGGAATTCAATCATTATGCTTGTATTCTCATCTCTTAGACAAATTGGTCATAATTCTTTTGACAGTAAAGAGTCTCTAGAAGCTTTTAAGCTGGGTGAGAAAAAGATGTTGGAATTATTTGATTTATGTTTTAAATTTCTTCATTTGCTTCAAACTTACACAAACTCAATTGTCTACAAATTCTCTAACTTTCTAATCTTATGCATAATTGATGTTGCTTCTATTTTTTGAAAGAATGTTTTTAAAAGGGATAATGACTTTGACCATCACGTCCAGCACACATCTCACCCTGCAAAAGTACCAGTGCCCCTGAGTAAATCTTGAAGATATGGTTGTCATGTGGAGCTTGGAAATTTGAAAAACTTAGTTGAAATTGTATTTGCAGTTTTAAGTATCTTATGTGTACTCTTTGATGAGAGGAATAATTGAATTGTTCTGATTTTTATTCAAGGGAAGTGTCATATTCCACCAACCACTACCAAATTTGTGGTACGATCAATTTTAAGGTGGAAGAGGAAATACTATTTTTCTAATCACATAGTATCATACTCTGTTGTTCAAAATCTCAGCTACATACACCATACACAAATAACCGTTCTTTGATCGCTGTCTTCTAGCTGCCGTGCTCTGGCAAACTTCTTTGAAGAACCTGGCCACAAGGAAGAGGAGGATCTTTCCTGTTGGCTCTAGATGGAGAGAACATTTAAGGTCAGTCCCCAGGGGATGCTTTCAACAGATATTAAACAGAAAGACTGAAGAGCTGTGAGCCATCAACCAGGTTTATGTAAAGATTTCCCAAACAGAAAAACACAAAAGAGGAAAGCACAGGGCATACCTTTTGTGATGAGCTTCTGAGTGGGTACAGCCTCTAGGCAGTTGATACCAAGAAGCATGACCCCAGAAAGCCAGTAATTGTGAGATGATATACACAGGACTTAACAACCTTTCAAAGAGCATAGAAATTTGTGTAAAAACAAGCCTACTGGCCAGAAATCTGGACATGTACCTTTTCCCCTCTCTCCTGGTTCCAAAGTAATAAATAGTGTTAAGAACCTTCTGAAACCAGCAGGAAATCATAACAAGCAACAATAACATTTTCAGCACAGAAAAAGTATAGTTGAATGTCACTAAGGTAGAAAGCATTTTGTCTTAGAAGGTAGATGTTTTCTAAGAAAGAATAGTTTTTTACTAAAAGACTATAAATATAGGATATTGAGAGAAATTTTGTCCTAGAAGGTAGATGTTTTCTAAGAAAGAATAGTTTTTACTAAAAGACTATAAATATAGGATATTGAGATATCTTGAAGGGATTGGCGGTAGGATAAACAGTCTTTTAAAGCCTGAATCATTTGCAGGAGTCAGAGCATGACTGGATAAAGGTACACAGGAGGAGACAGGGTTTTAGAGGAATGTTAAAGACCAAGTTCAACATAGTTTTCACAGAATCAGTCTTAGCACAGTGTGTTTCTCATTCTCTGCCTTATCTTTGCTCTGATACAATAAGCATTTACACGCATTTATACACTAGGATCCAGAACTGAAACTATTTTATGAGGATTGATGTAATATAATGGGCAGATTACTATCAAACTGTGATAATCTGTGATTTTTGGATCTGACACAGAACACAGTGTTTTCTAAAATATGAAAGCTTTGAGTTACATGAAAATTGAAATGTGAATAAGGAAGGGTTTGTGTACTGGCATTAGACAAATAGTATTCATCTAACATTATCTATGTTAAATACTGAAAGAAACACAGTCAGTATGTATTTTAGCATTGGAGCTGAAAGGTCACCCTCAATTTTTCATTTGGTAAAGGCATTTCTTAAGCTTTTTGTGTAACAGTCAATGGCATATATAAGCTTAAAATCTGATTCATATTCTGGTAGAAATAATGAAACAAATAAAGTACATCATTGGAAAAAGTCTGAGTTCAGTTCACAGACTTAAAAAGGATTTAATACCTGTGGCTGGCCTCATTTGTTACTGCACATAGGTATTCACGATTCTTCTCATAATTGTTCTTAAAATCCACTACTAGAGTGTTGTGCCAGAACTTGCTATAAATAAATAAACAAACAAATAAATAAATTGGTCCCGCAACTTCAGGGATATGTTAAAAGAACACAAGAGCCAACACAGAAATCTTAAAGCTGGAAGAATTTGTGTAACAAAATAAATAATGTGGGGCTGGGGATGTGGCTCAAGTGGTAGTGTGCTCGCCTGGCATGCGTGCGGCCCGGGTTCGATTCTCAGTACCATGTACAAACAAAGATGTTGTGCCCGCCAATAACTAAAAAATAAATATTAAAAAATTCTCTCTCTCTCTCTCTCCTCTCTCTCTCTTTAAAAAAATAAATAATGTAATTATTTATTTGAGTATCAAAATAAATAATGAGATTATAAACCAATGTATGAAATAAATATATGTGAGACTGTACTGATATGAACAAATGAATGGATAATTAAATTGGGTACAGTAAAGAAAAATCTCATGTGGAAGCAAATCAAATAATTTATATAAACACTCCTTCTACCCTTAAGGAGATGGAACATAACTCCCTACTTCTTAAGTATGGGATTCCCAAAGTAACCTCTGAAGATCATGGTATATAACGGCAGAAATAAAACAGTTTTACAGTGAAGTTCAACCTCAGTCGGGTGCTCAAGATTGACATCAACAGTGTTGTTATGTGATATAATGTTCTGAAATAACAATTTATCTTTGATGTTCCTCCTCAAAACACGTAACTGCCAGCTAATCATGAAAAAAAAATACAACAGAAAAATCTTACTTGAGGGTTGCCTACAAAATATCTTACCATTTCTTTTCAAATCTGCCAGGATAGGGCAGATATTCAACTTTCTGCTTTGATAGACAAAATAGAAAATTTATGACCTTTTTTGCACTTTTTGTTTAACAAAAAGCAAAACATATCAGCAAACTATAGGCTCTCCTTTTGCATACATTCACAAAAACAATGCCCTATAGCCATGAAATTCTTATCATCACTATCTCCCCTGTTTAAATGTCCTAGGACTTTTATAATGTTGCTGGGATTAGGGAGAGAAGAGTCTGTAAATTCAATGAGGCAGGGATACAGCAAGTGGTCTTGTTTTGGACCTCTATCCCCTCTCATAAAGCCAGTTCCTCCTGTAAATTTAGCAAATCCACAAAATCTGAAACCTTGGAGTAGGTTAAAACAATCTCAGGGCTATTAATTATTTCATCATCAAGTCATCCATTGCTTCTGAGACTTTTTACACAGCAGGTCCAGTAACAAGGCTTTTCATTGACTACACTGAGGACCATTCTTGATTTAGACTACATTTCTAATAATCTTGTGTGTCAGTATACAGTTGGGTTATTCATTAACTGTATAGGCTAATAATTGAGTTCTACTGTAAAAATTATTTTATTCTTCTGTTATCTATCCTCATAGTTCTTTTCTTGTTACTGTTCTTAATGGAAGAGCAACACTACTGGTTTTCAGACCCCTCTGCAAACAATCGCCCAGTGAATTTCTAAATGTTATTCCTCTGTGTATACATACTTATCTTAGTTATTTTTATTTTACAGTTTTAACCTTTCTGATTTCCAGGTCATCGTCATTATGACTGGGATATTTTATTTCCAACCAAGTCCTAGTTAAAATAATATACAAAATATGGAAACTATGTTTGCATATTTTTTCATTATACTAATGTGAAATAATTCTATCTCTGGTGCAAGCATCAGCTATGAGTCATTCTGAAATTGTTTGGAAACAGGTCACATGTGTTTGACTAAGTAGACACTTAATTTAGGTGATATACAAACTTCACATTCTTCCATCAAGCTTTTTAAAAACCATTACAAAAGATATTACAGTCACATCTGAATTCTGTCACTTAACCACAAAAGAACTCTAGCTTAATAAATCATGAAGAGAATCAATGAGGCTTGCCTTGAATGCCTGAAAGAAAGCTGCAATCATTCATATGAAGTAACACTGGATGATTGCTAAGTTATCTGAAGTAGTTGAGACTGCAGAAAAATCATAAATGCTTTGTACAACAATTATCACTATCCAATATATGAATTTAGCCATTTTGAAAGTATTTCCAATAAATCCACAGATGCCTTGACTGGAACTGAAGTGAACTGTTTTTTCAAAACTCTATTGAAACTCTCAGCTGCAAAGGTTGCTGTCTGAATGGAATAGTAATGTTCTTTTGTCAGGATGATAAATATTTTTGTGTAATTGTAGATCTTTTGATCAAATGCTTCTACTCAAGAGTAAAAACAACAAAGAGAATTCTATTAGCATGTAGGATAATGTAATTCACACAGAATATGACAGAATCACACAACTTATTTAATAATATAAACTACAAGTGATAGGACAGCTTTTTAGATGCTTAATGAGTTAATGTCTCTCCTTCATATTCAAGAAAATATGCTTCTAGAGTTTTTTACATGTGCCAAGTATTGGACTAGCTCAAGGAGAGAAATAAAGAATAATAAAATTGTTCACTCTCCTTAAGTACCCCTATATGAACAACAACAAAAAAAAAAAACATGAGGAGTAAGAAAGAGTGCATACATGTGTAAATTCAGAGACCAGGTATTTTCAGATATAGACATACATGAGATCAGCAGTAACATAGAGATTGTGTCTTAGTTTGTAAACAAACTATTAAAATCATATTTAATCTACAGAAAGTGCAATCTTTGAAGAGTTTTCATTTCATTTGATATATATATATATATATATATATATATATATATATATATATATATATATATATATATTCCAAACATATATTCCAAAATCAAGGGGGTGGAAGCTGCCCGGGAGGCAAAATTACATCTTAATCAAAGCACAGCAAGAGGACATAGAAGGTCTTAATTAACTTGCTGGTGACTGAAAGAACCTGAGATAATTACACATCCCATATGAGAAATTATTATTCATGTTGTATGGTCTGTGCTAATTAACATTGAACATATGCAAATTAATGACATGTTTAGAGAATGAAGATATTAGAAAAAGAGGAAAGGAGTTAGCTATTAGGTAGAAATGATAGACAGTGCATTGGTTGTAATTAAGTCACGGATAAATAAGCCAGTAACAATTGTAATTATTGATATATTTACAAGGGCAAATTTGATTTGCATTTTGCATCTGCTGTCAAAGGAAGGGGATGATATGTGAAAACATAGCTACTAGACTACATCATTGAGAGTCAGTTTGTACTTCCAATCTGCTCCTAAAAGTAACTTATTTTGCAATGTGTTTCAAATCATGAGAATTTTTGGCCTTAGCTTACTGGCTTATATATGGAGTGTAGGAGCTCATCTGCATCTGCTCCCAATGATGACTCCGCTTCATTTACATAGTTCTCTCTGAATCATTTTCACATCTTTCTTTGCACACCCTGTGTAGGAATCCAAAGGCTGAGTATTCTCTGACGTCAATTGAAATCTGGCATTAGGTCAGCTTGATATGGGTGTTGCAAAAAATCAGTTCTTTTTCTCATGACTAAGTACCAAGGAAAACAGATGGTAGGGTGAGGAATGCGGAGGTTGTCAAATAAAGTTCTTGCCAACAAGATTTGGTGCTAACATACTGTATTCAGTCAATTGGAGCATCTTGCTGACACCAAATATAGAAAAGAAAGGTTTCTCTTTTCCCATCTGAACTCCGACTGAAACAGGAAACTGGTGTTCTCATTTGTTGTGGGTATTAGTGAAATGGGAATGATCTCTGTAGACATAAATTTGATAATATTGATACCAGCCCTCTGGTCTTCCTTCCACTGACTTTGAAGATTAAACACCCAAGAAATGCTGAGGCAAGTGTAGAAAACAAGTTTTATTTAAGAAAGGGACAGAGACAGACTTCTCTGGAAAAAAGTGGGGCCAAGAGCTGTATGCCCTCAAAAGCGTGTATTTCTTGCTCTTTTATAGGTTCCCCAGAATGCTTCACCTTCTTTCGCCTTGTGTACAAGTGCCTAAGACAGGAAGAAGCAGCACAGGGGGTAATCATTTCTGTCAGGAAATGCTGTCAGATCCCAGAGGGGTTAGCAACCCTTTCAGCTGGGAAGTGTGATTCCCCCTAGAGGTTTTCTATTAGCAACCCAGTGATAACCAGTCATCATCCTGTCTCCCATCATTCATTATCAACACTGACTGCCAGGCCCCCTGCCTCAGTTTGTTGAAGAATGTGATAGTTCCTGTCTCCTCAGGCCAGGTAGGGGCTGCAGGCAGATTGCTTTTGGGCAAAGGAAGCATGTGGAGAGTCAGTACAGTGGGCTCATGTTATAGAATTATTCTCTTACCCTCGTGTTCCCACCATCCTAATCTATATGTCTCCTTAAAAAACATGAGATGGGGATGGGGGGGTCAGCGCAGTGGGCCAATTTTATAGAATTATTCTCTCTCTCTCTCTCTCTCTCTCTCTCTCTCTCTCTCTCTCTCTCTCTCTCTCATTATTCTCTTAACCTCATGTTTCTATCTTTCACATCTACTTGTTCCCTTACAATATTTATCCAATTTTAAATGTACATTTATTGGTTGTGGTGGTGAGGATGGGTCAGAGGGGCTTATCTTTTCTAGCTGAAATTATTTTGTATAAGAAATTTGAATCACAATATATTTCTAATTTGAAAAGAAAAGAAACCTTTAAGCATATCTTCTCTGTTGTCACACTGAGGAAGGAACTGTGCATCTCTGTTGGGGTGTGTCTAGACAGTAGAAATTAAAAAAAAAAATTAAAAATCTTAGTTAAAGACAAACATGACTGGAATAAATTGAGACAAAGTAGAGGGAGGAAAATAATCAATGGTGAGGGATGTTCCTGCTGCTAGGATGCAATTAATTTCCAAGCAAAAGACATAATGAACTGAGGTATTACAAGGTATGTTATGAAACCTGCTGTGAAGAAACAGAAAATAATAATTGTGCTAGCTCTGAAGGAATCTATTCTGATTATCTCAGAAGTTTATGAAGCAAGCAAGCTTTCAGGGATCACTTTTATGAATCTTAAGGAAGGCAATAAATTGGGTACCATGAATGTTATTGTGAAGCTGTGATGGATAATTCAAGGACAGATATGGTGTGCAGCATTGAGTGGTGTGAAACACCAGTTCCCAGAGTACGTGACATGGGTACCTGAGGAATACAATTATGTAATGGTCCTGCATAGACAGCACGTTCTGGCTGTAGACATACTAAGTAACAAGTCTGACATTGACCTTGAGAAAGACAATCTGAATGTGCCCAAAGTACGTCAGACCTAAGTTTGAATCCATATTCTTTCTGGTAGTAAGGGTCTAAATATAAGACCCAAGCAATTTTTGTTTCTGTTGCAGATAGCAACTCTTACGTCACATACTTAGTATATGATGTAAGCTCTTACAATTGTCTGGTACACTATTATAAGTTTATTCAAATACTTATATTTGAATAGGTTTACTGTCAATATTCACTCAGAAATACAACTCAGGTAAATGAAACATCATGATGTACAAGGCTCAGATACTCTAAAATGTTATTTAATTTTATTCATGGATTATAGAAGGATATTAAAAATTACAATGAAAAGAAAAATATTACAAAAAATGCAATTATTATAGAACTTTATATGAAAATATTTTATTTTTAAAATTCTTACTTCAGGAATAATAACACACTACATATCAGAACCCTCGAAACTGTGCTCCTTAAGGTTATAATCCTCAACAGAATATTTGATGTACTCAGAAATACCATGCCTGACAAGAATCAAAAGAGAGACAAAGAAAGCCTTCAGTGATGTTTAGAAAGACAGAGTGTGTCAAATAGTTACATTTTGATGAACAACTTTGATCTATATGTTTGATAATCAGCATTCATGTACATGTGCTTGTATTTAAAAATAGGTTTGTTGTCATTTTGAAGTTTTCTCAATCAATTGCTGTCAAAAGTATGACTACTATTATGTTGGGTTCCACAAATATCTTTTCTTATAACTCAGACAGATTGGAATCAAATAATGTAAATATTATGAATATATGGAGTGGTGGCAATAAAAAATTTCTTACATGATCCTCATATTATAATAAACCAAAGCAGTCATTTTAAATGAAATCAGTATATGTGGTGAAAAATCTGTACAAAATAACAACAGTTCAGATATTGTAAAATGTCAGGCATCCTACAAATAATGTTTGGGATTCTTATTATTAAAGGTAATTAGCAGCCTCCTATAATAGTTATTATATTTCAATAATAACACACAAAGCACTTAGTGTGCACCAAGAATTATTCTAAGCATCTCACATAAGTTAATTCATCGCATCCTTTCAAAAATTCCATGAGATAATAATATTATTATTATTGCTGTTATTTTTATTCCCATTGTACAGATGCAAAAGAAGTAGAACATACGTATTTCAAGTTAATAATACTTAGAATTATCAATATTTGCTACTCTAGTTATCTGCTTAAGAATAGATTAAAATAATATTGCACAAAAAGCAAAATCGTGAGACATGGTGGTCTATTTCAAGTGTTCTCTCCTTTCATTAATATATGAATTCAAAATGATATTACTATAGCAACTCTACTAATGTGTTTGTGCTCTGCAAGGTTTTTCAAGATTCCTTTTATCAGAATGAGAAAGTTCTTATTAATTATAATTTTTTGAGAGATTTTAATTAATTTCTACATAGTTTTGCTGCATCTATTAAATTGATTACAAGTCTTTTCTCTTTTATTCTGTTATTAAAATAAATTAGACTAATTTTCAGATTCATTTAACATTTGCATTCCTAGGATAAATCCCACTCAGTTACTATAACTACCCCCACCTTTTTTTTAGTTATACATGGACACAAATTCTTTATTTTGTTTATTTATTTTTATGTGGTGCTGAGGATTAAACCCAGTGCCTCACATGTGCAAGGCAAGCACTCAGCCACTGAGCCACAACCTCAGCCCATGTGTATTATTACTCTTTTTAAAAAATGTACATTGTTCTATTTGATTTGCTAATATGTTGTTAATGATGTTCCTGCCCATGCTTATGAGAGATATTAATAGTTCACAGATTTTTTCCTTACATAGTCTTTTTTTTGGTTTGGGTAATTTTGCCTTATCAAATTCATTGGAAAGCATTCCTCTGCCTTTATATTTTCTGAAAAATTTTGGGTAGAATATATAGGTCTTGATTTGTATTTATTTTGATAATCTTTATCTTTCTATTGGAGTGAATAGTCCATTAACATGTATTATAATTATTGTGGTTGGACTTAAGTCTGTAAATCTATTATTTCTTCTATTTAAATAAATATTTTTATTAATTTAATTTATTAAATTATTTCTTTTCATCTTTAGTATTTCTCTCTGATCCCATTTCCTATCTTCTTTTAATAAATTTAAAATTGCTTTTTTTTTAATTTAGGAGGCACCTGAGTTATTACTCTTAGGATTTTTAAATTTAATGTTAGATGGATTATATAATCATTCTTACTGTTTTCTTCACTGCCTACTTAGAGATAATATTTTGGCATTCTGGATAAATGTAGAAACTTTTTAATCTAGGCCCATTTGACACGCTCTTGCCCTTCTTTATCTTGCTGTATTCATATGTACTATATACCCATTTATTATAAAAGATAATTCAATATTTTATTTTAAATAACCATGTGAATCTTAAAGAAAATAGAAGCCATGCATTGTCTATATTTTCAATATTTTGAATATTCTTCACTTATTCAAAAATATCTAAGATTTATTTGAAATAATTTTTCTTTTTTGCATTTAATAATTTATTTTGTGCATCTTTTCCTTTATGGAGCCTACGGAGGGCAAATTCTTCTCATTTTACTTCATGTAAAAATGCTTTGTTTTCATTACTGGAAGATTTTTTGCTGTAAATAGTACTCTTTTTCATTCAAGAATCAAGTCTCATCCTCTTTTATTCATTTCTTTGCCGTTTTATTAGAAAATTACAGTTATACACAGTAGTTATGTTTATTTTGACAATTATCATAAGTGCATGGGGTTTGATCTATTCCATTTCAGTCCCCATTCCCCTGCCCCACTCTCTCTCCCTTCCTCCCTTCCTCTATTCTTTTTCTACTATTCTATTGGTTTTTCTTTAGCTCATATATTTATTTACTATTTTTTATCGGTGTTTTGTGCATATACATTAAGATGGCATTCACTCTGGTATATTTCTATAGGCATATTATATGATTTTGTTAAACTCATTCAGCATTTTCTCCCCTTTCACATCCCTTCTCCCTCCCCATCTCCTTCTTCTACTCCACTGATCTTCTCTTTATCTTTATGATATCTGACCCTGTACCTGCTTTTTTTTCTTATTTTTCTCTAACTTCTTCATATGAGAGAAAACATTCTACCCTTGACTTTTTAAATCTGGCTTAATTCACTTAGCACCAGGTTCTCCAATTTCATTCATTTACTGGCATATTCTATTATTTCATTCTTCTTTTTGACTGAGTAAAACTCCGTTGTGTATATATATACTACATTTTCTTTTCTTTTTTTTTTCAAGTTGGTCACTAGTAGCCTTGCCTTTATTTCCTTTGAAATTTGAAGGACACAAATGGAAGACATGTTAAGTATATCACATGTTATGCAGTTTTTTTGTATCTGAAGAGAAAAAAATTTCTTTTTTAAAAAAATTTGTTATATTGATTTTATTTTTTAAATACATGATAGCAGAATGCATTACAATCCTTATTACACATATGCAATATGATTTTTCATATCGTTGTATATAGAGTATGTTCACGCCAATTCATGCCTTTATACATGTACTTTTTTGTTTTTGTTTTTTTGGATTACAATTCTTCTTACACATATATACCACAACTTTTCATATCTGTTTGTATGAAAAGTATGTTGACACCCAATTCGAGTTTTCATACATGTACTTTGGATAATGATATTCATCACATTCCACTGCCCTTGCTAATTCCCTGCCCATTCCCTTTCCCTCCCACTCTTCTTCCCTATCTAGAATTTATCTATTCCTCCCATGCTCCCCCTCACTACCCCACTATGAGTCATACTCCTTATATCAGAGAAAACATTCAGCATTTGTCTTTGGGGGATTGGCTAACTTCACTTAGCATTTATCTTTTCCAGTGCCATCCATTTACCTGCAAATGCCATGATTTTATTCTCTTTTAATGCTAAGTAAAATTCCATTGTATATATATGCCACATTTATTTTTTATCTATTCATCCACTGAAAGGCATCTAGGTTGGCTCCACAGTTTAGCTATTGTGAATTGTTCTGCTATAAACATTAATGTGGCTGTGTCCCTGTAGTATATTTAAGTCCTTTGGTATAACACATTTTCTTAATCCATTCATCTATTGATGGGCATCTGGGCTGGTTCCATAATTTTTGTATTTTGAATTATGCTGCTATAAACATGGATGTGACTATATCACTATAGTATACTGATTTTTGTTTATTTGGATTAAAATAGTGGTTCCATTCATAGTTTTTTGAGGATTCCTCACATTGCTTGGAAATAAAATCCTTTGTTCTCTTTTCTTGTTTTGCTTTTTCTTTTAATCTTTTCAAGAAATTTTCTATTTTCTTCTGAACTTCATATTTTTTGTTGAGCTGTCTGTTATGGTCTAATTTTTTTCCCTATATATCTAGAAATTTTCTCTGAGTACACAGAAGATTTCACTGTTTATTTCTCTATCTTAGATTTCAGCAGTTTGACTCTTGTGTGCGTAAGTGTGAATTTTTTCAAGTTTGTTCTGTTTATTTCAATAAGCTTCTAAATCTATAAGTATATTTATATTTCCAAATTGGGATAGTTTTCTGGTATTGTTTTTTCAATATCTTGTTTTCCCTCTTCTCTTGAGAAACAAGATGTTTTGATAATAACCTACAGGTCCTTGAGGTTTAATATAGATATTTCGTTTTGCTCTTCAAAAATTTACTTTAGATATTGCATTTGGTTCTTTTTCTATATTTTATTTTTTTCTAGCAATTTCTCTTTAATTTCATGATGAGCATATTTTGCTTTATCTGAGCACTAGTGAGAGTTATATCAACTCCTCAACTGCAACCTCCAGGCAATCTCAAGGTTAGCATGTGCTTACTGCCTAGTGTCTTGAGAATGAACTCTATGTTCTTGCTTTCTGTACGTTGAAGATGTCAATTGGACTCTGAACATTTTTAATATTATGGTGCATAGACTGTGTATTCCTCAATAATGCCAAAGAACTAAATGATTTTTGTTTGTTAGGTTGGTAGTTTGCTTTTACAAAGCATACAGGGATGTCTGAAAATACTGATCTCAGTTCAGTAATTTCAGCCATAGTTGAAGGTGCTTTCATTTATCTTCCTGAAATGTTGGGGACAAGATGTAAACTCAAACTGCCTATACACTGTTTTTCTCTTCTTTGGTGCTTTCTTTTCTGGGATTTTCTTCTCAATCTTCAGGGGATGTTTATTACCTTGATCTCTCTGAATTTTTCAAGCACAACAGCCTATGTACTCTTTTATCAGAGTTTAGATGCCTATATGTTGCAATCAAAGCCACATCTAGGCCACCCTCAGGGAATCAAAGACAAAACTGGAAAACTCAGTTCATATCATTTTGCTTGTTCTCAGTTTTGACTGACAATATTTTGACATTAAAAATTTTTTCAGAGCACGCAGGCAGCTCTTTCATGGATTTTGCTCAGAGTTTATTATTTATTTATGTGAGAACACATAATAGCTGATATTTATAGAATGATCTACTTCTCACTTCTTAACATTAGATGCAAAATTCATATATATTCTAACTAAAATTTGTAATAGGAGTAAGAAAAAGTAGTGAAAAACAGCGTATCCCATGATTCTACAGGAGAGCAACAGTAAGTGTTAGTAAGAAATGTATAGGCAATTTGTTTTATCAGTCTACCAGGAAAATAATCAATTTCATTTACATGTCAAAGTATAATTTCATCCCTCACGTGGTTTCTTCATGTAAACACAAGAAATAATGCCAACAATGTTCTCAGACCATGTTTGGAAATGAGAAAATAGATCTTACTCTCTACAATTGGTCTTAAGAATAAACATGGAAAATGACCCAAACCTTATTTTTCATAATGCAATTGCAATACTACTAATATGAGCATATGAAATCTGCAGCTCTTTTAAAATCAGAAAACTAGTAAGTGAATAAAAACTAGCATCGTTAGAAAATCTTTATTTTTTTCATCACTTGAAATTTTATTCTCCATATATTGCAAAGAATTTTTGATCTACCTTGGAATTTTTTAAAAAGCATAAATTAATCATCTGTGTTGTCATGTTTTATGGTTACCATATTATTGTTTCCATGTTGAATACTGTCATCTCTTTAAAGATATTTTAAGCAGCAATTAAAACATAATACATGTAGCACTAATAATGCACATAACTCAATTGATGCAAAGACAACATGAACAATGATGATTGATTTTAGGCTTGTCAAGTCAATGACAGCTACATTGTGACTGTTAGCTGGCCAGTTGTCAATTTTAAGCATCCTCTCAAACTCAGATTTTAAAATGTAAAAATGTGTATCTTAGTGTAATAAAACATTGCTAAATATCTTGATGATTTTTTTTCCTAACAGAAAAATAGTATACCTTTTCAATTAAGTGATCCATTCCTCTAGATAAATATCTTTCTATGTGACATTTTTGTTGGATCATTAACATAGCATTTTGTTCTGTTCATTTCATGTTAAAATAAACAAATCATCATAAATTATTGTCACAGATTATATATTTTAAAAATAAAATCCAAGATAAGAGAGTTGGCTATATTTCTAAACCAAGAGTAAATTAATTTAAATTTTATTTTATACTGCTATATGTCTCCTCCCTATATTC
Source organism: Callospermophilus lateralis (assembly GCF_048772815.1). Taxonomy (NCBI): domain Eukaryota; kingdom Metazoa; phylum Chordata; class Mammalia; order Rodentia; family Sciuridae; genus Callospermophilus; species Callospermophilus lateralis. The sequence continues at coordinate 1,161,548 of NW_027514360.1, forward strand.
CAATGTATCATGTGTTTTAATATGTAAAGTTTTTGAAGTCTACTGAAAGTACGGCAGACAAAAATCCTGAACCTTATCTTTCTGTGTGCAGAAGTTTGTCATAGGAAATGAATAGAAATCTTGGCAGTGAGGTCAACTTGGGATACCCTCTAAATAGTAAAAACAATGTGATAGAATTTCTTTATGAGTGCTCTGAGTTCCACATAAGCAATCCCAAAAAGGCACACACTGGGAACAAACTTCCATTGACATCAATGTTTTGAAGATGGGTTTTCAATAGATATGTATATTTCAGTTTTTCAAATGGTTGTGGACATGTGATCTCTCCCCTAATGACCTCACCTCATCTCCCATTTCTCTTTCAGACCTTTTCCTTCACCAACTCCTTGCATTTCTGGTTTTTTATGCTGTTTTTTTCCAACTGTATTTCCTCTTCATTAATCCACAGTTCATGAATAAACTTTCCTCTTTATCTTGCTTAATGAAACTCTTTTTCATCTTTAAAAATAAGTTAGGCAATCTACTCTAAGAAGATTCCCCTGATCTATGTTTCATTCTAATCTGAATTGTAATCAAAACTTTGAGGTGGTCTCTCTCTCTCTCTCTCTCTCTCTCTCTCTCTCTCTCACACACACACACACACACACACACACACACACACCTTTTCTTTTTATCTAAGTTGATGTAAGTTGATCTAAGCTTCCTGGTTCTGTATTGGTCAGCATAGGCTGCCATAACAAAATACCACACACCAGTGGCTTTAAAACAGAAAATGTTTTTCCTTATCATTCTAGAAACTGGGATGTCTAGAATCAAGGTGGCAGCTGCTTTGATTTATGCTTTGGCCCTCTCCCTGGCTTCTTAATGACAACTGTTTCTCAAGTGTTGTCTCACTGGGAGGATATAGAGAGAAGAGAGAGAGTTTATGAACATGTTTTTGGTATCAATTCTTTTAAGGTCATTAATCCTATTATATCAGTGCCCCAATCTCATGACTTCATTTAATCTTAATGATATCTACAAGACCCTATCTCCAAACATAGCCATGCTGGAGGTTAAGGCTTCAAAATACTAATTTATTGGGAACAAAAACATAATTCTGTAACATGGTTATAAAGAAACCCCTTTAGAATCAGAGAACCACAGAGGTGAAGAATTATTTAACTAATATTACTCCTCACATACCCACTGATATTATAATTATTGTCATCATCATTATCATCATCATCTCCCTAATGTGTGGCAAAGAATAAGCTTTCATGGAGAAGCAAGCAATAGAGTCTCTATGAAATAGAAGTTAGGTGAGAATATCTTCCTATTACTCAGTTGTGTATGTTTATTACCTAAAAGCAACAACACAAAATAAATAAATACATAACTATTCTATAAATTTTTAAAAATGCAAATAATCTCCAATTGTTTTGTGGTCATATAAAGCAACTCATGAACACTATTACACCTTATGGCATATTTAGCATACTCATGGCCAACTGCTATGAACAGTAGAAGGAAGAAAGGACTGAGATTGCTTCCATTCCCTCAGATACCCCTACAATCCTTGGTGATTCCAAAATTCAGTTTCCTCCCCAACTTCTCTCTCCCTACCTCCCTTTCAATATACACATAATCTGCATGTAATTTTCTGTTATCTTCAGTTCCTTCTGCAAGATTCAATCTTTTCTGCCCACTGGTATATAGGTGTGTTAAATGCCTTTTGCCATGGGGAATACCTGACTCTTAATGTTCCTGTTCATTTCCTTTTAAAAAGTCCCTTCAATCAGCTTTCATCACTCACCCCATTGAGTAAAGTCTTCATTCTGGCAGGGCCCTAACCAATACATTTTTCAATGTTTCTTTCACCTAAATTACAGAGTTTTTTTGCAAATGACATAATTAAAAACATACTTCATGGCCTGACACAGTCAATGATTTGATTAATAAATATACCCCCCCAATAATAAGTTTTCAGTCCCAAGTATTTCTTTTTGTTATTGCTACAGATTTAGTCCACAAGGACTAGAATCACTTATGTGTCTGTCAAGTAGAATTTCCAGAACTTTGTTCTGAAATGGGACAGAATGGAGAACAAGTGTTTCCTTTGTGAAAAGGAGATGTATTGTCAGTACAGTAAATCAAACCTCCAATCAGCAGGCCCTTTGTTTGTAAGGACTCTCTCACACAAACTTTCCTGAAGACCATTTGGGATTAAATAAAAAGTTGATAGAGTTTATTGAGGAGTGATGTGCTGTGTTATATCTTGTACCAATAGAACACTGGATTTTCTAGCATATTAAGGTGAAACAGAGGAAATGAAGAGGGAACAACTAAATATTACAGGGAGAAGGAGAGATGAAAAACAAAATTACCAGAGCATGAATATCGAGAGTAATGGGAGGATTAAAATTCTGACATGGGACATATTGTCTCTTGATCCTTTCATTTTGTGAAGTATGATACTTTTTCATTCTTTCTGCTTCTCATTTATGTATAGGCCTGGATTGCTGAATTTAGATCATGCCGTTTGCTCATATAAATGCTCCTAGCTTAATGGCTTTGGCTGAATATGCCTTCTTTCAGAGCAGCACCAACTGGAGAAAAAAGTACATGTAACAATGAGTGTCTATGAAAAAGTTGTTTATACACTTTGAAATAAAGACATTGATGGAAAACTATAGTTCTCAGTATTCCTGAAAAGATATCCTTTTTTGTTTGTTTTGTTTTGAGGTCTGTAATGCCCACAGATACCTTCCTAGATGGACAGTGATATTAGATTTAATGGGCATGTTCAGCTACAGCTCACCTAGAAATGTTCTGTAGAAAATGATATAAAATAGAGCTTACATTGGAAGAAACACATTTACCATTATAGAAAAAATTACTCTTTAGGTTTTGTCTGAGAAATACCAAGACAATAGTAAAATAAAGCAGTAAACATATTCTTTAGTTGCTCCAAGTATAGTGAGTGTAAGGGTGGCAGGATAGTTTGTAGATCAGGGATTGGCCCCCAAACTGGTAAATACCACAGCCTTGAGAACAGAGAGCCCATGGCATATGAGTCTTTCTTTCTATAGCAGAAGTAATTTATAACAGAGTCTGGAAAAAATTTCATACAATTGCAGAAGGGTTAGTTAACTCATTTTTTTTCATGGCACATGGAAAACTATGCCTATGAATATGAATTACAAAATAGTTTAGTGTTCAATCATGTAGTCTTTTTTCCCCCTTTCTCACCCCATCCCACTTTCTATTGTTTAAGAAGTGCCATAATATTCCATATGGTAAATCAGCTTTCAGGAACCAGAAAACACTTCCTCTAGCTAATTTACCACCTGTGCATTCATTGTCTCAGAGTATGCCTGGTTCTGGTGTCTCAGGCATTGTGCCTGCCTTTCATGGAGAAGGCAGAGCATGCAGCTCTGTAAAGGATCCATTCATCAAAATATCCCACCACAACATTGCAGCTTGTTTTTTAACAGAAAAGATAATTATCTCAAATATTCAGTATTCCTTTTGTCCCCACTGAAATAAAAGAATTTCTGATTCCAATATTCTGAAAAGCTAAATTAGCAATGTAACAGCTCAGCTGCATGAAGTGTAATATGCAATGAAATCGCTGTGTTAAAATAGAGATCTAATGATACCTTCATTAACTTGATCACTGAAACAGCTAACCCTTTTCCAACAGAACAGTTTCTATAGACACCACATGCTTATGATCAAAATCGTTTTTCTGAGTGTGTTTTGTTCTTCCTTTGATTGTATCTTCCATCTTCATTCTGGTTGTAACTTACAATTAAACACAAGGAAAAGCAGTACATGGTAAAGTATACTTCATATCAGCTGGCTATTCAAATAAATGGGTCATCTCCAAAAATCAGATTTTCATAGTGGGTAAGTTGCAGATGACTGCCTAGAAAGATTCCAGTTTTTCTTTCTATTTCTGTTTTTGGAGGAGAGAAAGAGGAATGGGAATTTTATGCCACCAGGAACTTACCAAGCACTGCTGGAAGCATTTTTCATTTATTTTAGGTACTTACTAAACAGCCTAAGTGCTCTACAAACTTAAACTGCTGTGATACTTTGTACCATTAAAATGAATACTAGATTATCCATAGACTTTCATACACAAGCACAGTTGTACTTTTTTATTTATATATTGACTTGAAGCCATATAAACAATAACTTTGAGAAAGGAGAATTTGAAATTAAAGGAAAATTTTTGAATGTAGAAATTGTCATTTTTTTTCGCTACAACATTCATCATTTTCTTGTTGTGTTGTTGCTTAGCATTTTCCCCCATATATTAAATAATAAAAACAAATTAAGTTACTAATGAGAAATCCTATAAAATTTTATTCTACTTTCCATAAGACTAGTTTTATGTATGAAATTTTATGCATATAATTTCTACATAAATTGTGGAACTAACTATAGCAAAGAACTAATGGAGTATGAAGCCATATGAGATGCTCATGAAAAAGGAAAATTCAGTAACATGAATCCATTTCTACCAAAACTTTTTATATTTTGTTCATCACAAAATTTTTTGTCAATTTTGAATTTTGTATGAAATTATATATATATATATATATATATATATAATTTCTGAGTTTGCAGCAGCTCCTTAAATTTTGCACCTAAGGCAAGTGCCCTCTGACTTCACTTACCTGGTTGTAGTCATAGCCATGCAAAGAATGATTATGATCATTAAAATTATTAAACTATACATAGATCCTATTTTATTCCAATTATTAACAACTAAGAAATACTATAAAATTTCATGACACATATTCAGTTTTCTTTGGACATTATGATATTGTCAGTTATTGTAGCTCAAAAGATCCCCAAATAATTTGTCTTATGTCCTCAGCAGAATTTATGTTGTAATGGTCATTTTATGTACTTTAATAAACAATGTACTTTGTAATTTGTGAAATGAAATGCTAACTACTTCAGTTGGTATACTTAGTAGTTGAGAATGGTTTATATTGATTTATACTTTAATAACTTTTTTGATACTGTGACACAATATACAATTCATTTGTGATATTTAAAGTGACAACCAGAACATTTCCATCCTCAAATGATATTTTGAGAAGCTGCGTATTTCATATTAGTGTGTTAATACTCTAAAATTTCTATGTAACAGATGCATGTGTTTAACTTTGGTTAATTCAATTTTTTCCCAATCATTGACCCTAAAATCTGTTAGGATGTTTTTGATATATGAATTCTGTAAGTACATGGGATAACTCAGAATGTACTTTAGGAAATACACTTCTGAGTGAAATTAATACATACTATGTTGTTTTACAACAGTATTTATATTGTTTTCTCATCCTTTATATTATTAGAATTAAAATGTTTGTTTATTTTGCAATATTTTACATGTACATGACTTTAATTTACAGCTTTGAATACTAAAGAGGAGAGACCAAAATTATATCAAAGATGAAGTTAAATGCTATATCATCCTTAAATTCTATATTAATTCAACAGAAGATGATTGTTTAAGAAGCACATTAATTATATTCTACTTTTATATATAAATATTTATTGGAATATTTATTATTTATATACTCATTTATTCAAATTTATTTATTTTTCAACTTTCAAATATCTAAACATCCTTACATCTATCCTGTATTTTATCAGAGGTTTTGAAAAAAAATCTCCCATGATTTCTCAAAATGTCCAGTTTTTCTTGTCTTAGTGCATATATCTCTTCCTCAAAGAAATGTCTTATGGATGATTTGAGCTGTTATTTAAATGTTTCACATTATGAAGTCTCCCTCTTTACTAAATTATGAGTAATTTAAATATAGAAGTTGTGCTTTTTTCTTTGAATAAACCCCAATAAGCGGCATATTGTAGGTAAATATTAGGCACATTATTAGCATTTCAAATTAATTAAAGTAACCCAAATTATTGGATATTGTTAGTTTTCTTTTATGAATATCCTTCATTATGAAATAATTTTGCCTTACTTTCTTTGAAAACTGCTTACTGAACAATTAACAAATGGTCAGGGGAATACAGTCAATCATAGCAGAAAGTATATGGACTTTGGTGCCAGATATCACAGGGTTCAAATTCCAGAATTTTTATATTCATAAGTTTCAGGAAATTGAGAACTACTTTGATTACATACTTCTATAAAAAGGATATTTTTCACGGCTTTCTAAGAGGATTAAATGGCACAGTATATTTGAAAGAGCCTAATATCTTCTGTCAGTTCAATTCTCAAAAAATTCCTAATGAAGGGTGGAATAATATATCACCCCAAAATATGCCACTTTGGCATAAAGATTAATTTGAGCTAAAGGCACTTGAAAAACAGCAGATGCAAGAAGGGCATTCTAATCTGTGCTTTTCCTCCTGAAAAGAGTAGATAAAAGCTCCCATGTGAAGGATGCCCTCCCTGTATCCAGAGAAAAGAAACATTCTTCAACAAGGAGTCATAGTGAAGAGAATTCTGTATAAACAGACCTTGTAAAAATAATTCTTATCTTCTTTTAGCTTCCCCACATAATTTAGTTTCTTTCCACAATCACCTCTCTCAGTTCTACCTAATACATAAGTAGGTAGGTTTTGCCAGTTCTTTAAGTTGTCATTTCCTTATGAGGGTTCCCTTGTTATGTAAAATTATATACATCTGCATGTTTCTCTTGTTAATCTGTTTTATGTCAATTTAATTCTCTAGCCCAGCCTGAAACCTTTAGCAGAGATCATTTTTTTTTCCTCTCACTAAGTACTTAATAGGAGCTTTGCATCACATTTGGCATTGATTTTCATGAAGGTAGGTTCTCAGTACACCATGTACATTATATACACAGGATTCCACTGAGGGTAAGCAAAAAGGATAATATTTTCACCTGATTCTTGGCTCCTGGGTAAAATATCACTCAGATTCTATCATTTTTTTCCTCAGACAGGTTCTCAAAAATATATTTTTGTCATCATCTTTAATTTCACAAATGGTTCAGTTGCTAAAATATAGAGTCTAAAATAAAATCAGATCTTCAATTTTTAAGATCTTTTCCTCTCAGTCCTGCTGAGAGAGTGGATTGGTAGGATAAGTGAACCTTTCCTCCTACCTCCCATCCTGGTGCAAACTGTCTCTGACATCCTCAGTGTTTGAGGTTGTTTGGGAAATGAGAGGAAAGCTAAGGCCAAGGAGGAGGACAGCAATTATTATGTTTACAAAGATCATAAGATGTTATGTTTACAGAGACCATTTCATAAAATCTTGTTTTAAATAGTATGAATTTTATTGTTTTTTAACATTATGAGGGGCTGAAAGTTTGCTAAAATTTCATGATTTTCTTCATCACTTTCAAAACATGATGAAAAGATGGGAAATCATTCTCTAAGATGATGTCATAGTATTGCTATAATCCTCTGGTTTCACCAAAAAGAATGAGAGTGCAGTTCTGAGTGACAGTAAAATGTTCTACCTTATATGATGGGTACTACTCTCATTAGGCATTGGCTGGGTTTTCTAAACTGGCTCTTATTTTCATGAGAATAGTTTATACTTACCTGAGATTTCCTTGCTGAGTAGATATCCCCTGCATAACCCCCTCACAAAGAGCATTAATTTCACCCTTGAACTTTGGGTACTTCTCAGCCTTCCTGTTGTATGGGGCTTTCAGTGACCCTGCAGTTATTCTTCATCACAGGATTTCAAATAGCATCAAGTTTGTTTTCCTCCAAAGGGCCATATTGGTCCATGAAAAATATCCACATATCTTCCTTTCATATCTGAAATCATAGTTTTGACAGCTACTAGTTTTACTACTTTTTAGGAGCTGCAACAACAATGACCCAGAGACCAGGCAGTTTAAACAATGATTTATCCCCTCACAGTGCCAGAGGCTGGAATTCTCAGATCAAGGTTTTGACAGCTTTGATTTGTCCTGAGTGCTCTCTCCTTGGTTTATAATGACTGTTGCCTTCTATTATTTTCAAATGGTTTCCCTCTGTGTGCCTGTCCTAATGTCCTTGAATAAGGATATCTATCATACTGAATTAAAGCCAACTTTATTAATCTCACTTAGCCTTAATTATCTCTTTAAAGACCCCATTTCCAAATATAGTCTCATTCTGAGGAAGTGATAGTGCAGTCAGCCTCTCCTCTCTCTCTCTCTTTCCCCCTCCTATTCTCTCTGGTTATCTCCACTATTGGCTACATATTCACAGCCTATGCCTTTTACATTTCTCAGGTCACTGTAGAAACCTAGGTTCACTATCATGCAGACACAGGGAGATATATACCAAGCTTTCTGAGTTGTCCCATTGTATTCTCTCCTATTTCACTAAAGGGGGAAAAGGAGAGGAATTCTATAATATGTCAACCATTTTATCCAAAGAAATTTTCTTTTCTGGCCTTGTTTTTTATCTGTCACCCTTTTTACATGCTGTAGGTAGGTATTAAGTCAAGAATTGCAAAACTGGTTTTTGGAGCTCTCTGTAATAGGTTTAATATCATGGATTGAAATTATCTCACCAATTATTTTGTTATCAAATATTTCAGCACTTTGCTATGTTGAGAACAAAAGGTTAGATTTTAGTAAATAAATTTTATCATATTTAAAAATATTTGAGAAATATTTTGTAGACTTTCCAAATCCTCTTTTTCTGCAGAACTTTGAAACTAATGTGTAGTGGGGTGAACAGCAATTGTTATGTTTACAAAGACCAGAAGATGTTATGTTTACAGAGACTATTTGGCAAAATCTTGTTTTACATAGTGTGAATTTTATTTTTGTTTTTTTAACATTATGAGGGGCTGAAAGTTTGCTAAAATTTTGTGATTTTCTTCATCACTTTCTAAACATTATAAAAGATGGGAGATCATTCTTTAAGATGATGTCATGTTGTTGCTATAATCCTCTGGATTCATCAAAAAGAAGAAGTGTGCAGTCCTGAGTGTGAGTAAAACTTACTACCTACAAAACACACACACTCACACACACACACACACACACACACACACACACACACACACACACCACAGGCAATACAAAAAAACAGAAATCTGCAGTGGCATTGTAGCATTGTACAGATGATGCTTAATATTTTCTGGAGCCTCGGGAAGGAGAAAAAAGACAAAAATGATTCGGAACATTTTGGCAGTGTCTCTATGAATACTATGTGTAAAAATGTCCTCAAGGGTAAGAACATGATTCTTTGGAACATAAGTGTATAGAGAGTGGGGCTTACATAATATTTTTAAAATATATCTTCAGAGGATTTTCTATCATCATAAGTGTAAACCTTAATTTGTTTTCAGATAGACTGTTAGCTAATTTGTTTTGTCATTTTGATCTTTTGCTCCTATAAAGCTAGTATTTCCTTATGCACAAATATGAATTGCAATATATTTGAAAGTTACCCCAAATAATTAGTAAACCAAATTATGCTCCCAAACATGAACTTACACACAAAACAATAAAGTGAATTTCCCTCAAATGCAATAATTTCTCCTCATACTGATGAAATATATAATGAATTAGCTATAAATATATATTTGGCATTTTTGTTAGTCAAGATCCATTTTCATTTATCAGCAAAACTTTAAAGTCACTTTATTTTTTCTTTGTTTTTTTAATTCATGCATTTGTTTAAATTATTTTAAAAATTATTCATTCTGCTCAAATATCCCATTATACATAAATTCCTTTTAAATATTACTGAAACTATCTTTTCCCATAATTAACCAGTTCCTAATGGCCAGATGAGTCACCTGTACTACTATTTTGTCAGATTTGAGACTGAGAAGCTGTGAATGTTGAAAGCATCAAAGATATGATAAATCTAAAATAAATAAGTCTTGTTGGTTTTTCATGTAAACACTTCTCAGTTGTTACATTTGTATATAGAATATATTTCCACACCCCTCATTTAATCTGCTCTACTTATGATGGGCCAAACAGGATCTATGAAAGGATGATAGAGTGGAATAAGATTAAGATCTTCTAAATTAAAAAGATGTTGTGTTCCTCCACCACTACAGCTGAACTCTAAATAGTGGCTTCTTACCTCCTTCCATTCAAATGCATTACAGATGCAAAACTGACAACCCTGTTTCTTCTTGCATATGGAGGGCATTTACTCCCTATTACCACAAAAAATATTCTTCTTCAGAGAGAACCTCTTTTAAGTAAATGAGGGTCAAGACACAGACACAAATTCTGACATATTTGCTATTTCTGAAAAAAAATTAAATATGAATTTAAAGGCCAAGACCAACCATTTCCTTACATGGTAAGAGAATCCCCCAAGGAAGAACATTTCACAAGGAATCCTATAGAACTTTCAAAAGCTTATTTACTTATTTCATATTACATATGTTATCTCTACTCATACTTCTTCAATCCTCCCAAACTTAACTCTCTACAGGTTTCTTTACATAAAAAGCTATATTGCCAGAAATTTTCAAATAGTGGTTTTAAGATCATCAGAAAAGTTGAAGACTTAAATATTAACTGTGGTAATTTTAAAAAATTATTCATAATTCCATCATTACTATCATGAATTGTTGAAATATTGTTTTCTAGTTTATACTGTCAAATTTTTTCAATATTTTAATAAGAACTACATCATAAATATTTTATTATATTATTTGATGGCTTTAAAAATAATTTTTCATACTATGTAATATTTTATTATATATTATGTGTGAAATTTTATTATCATATATATTTGTGATGTGTGTTATTAGGTACTAAGTGATTCCCTGTTGTGGCTATTTAGAAGTTTTAGATTCCCTAGCCATATTTCAGATTATTTTATGGTTAGATTCTCAAATGTGTAATTTGTAAGTGCAGGGTATAAACATTTTAAAATTAATATTTATTGATAAAATCCATTCCAAAATCATTATTTACAATCTCATAAAAAACTGAAAGAGAGGTCTGTTTCAACATACTCATTCTGCCTTATTTCTTAATCCTAAAGGAAACAAAGCCTTAGAGAGTTTGCATGGTAGGTAGTCAGTGTAGAAATAGCATGAACATTTGATATTAATAATTACATTTGGATTTTGGGACTTTAGAATAATTATGTGTTATATGCTCTACTTTTATAGTTATTTACATTTGTGTTTGAAACCATTAAATATTTTTGTGTTTTATGTCTTGACATATATTAACTATTCTGAATCTTATAATTCTCTACCACCATAGTGATAGTGTTCTCATCATCTTGACCAAAAAAAATTAATTTGGGGGTAAGATAAAGTATTATTTCTATATGTATTATTGTTTTTAAAAGAAATTTTTGAACCTATTTCACCTGAAACTATTTATAAAGTCTTTTGTCAGTTTCAAGATTTTCAGAGCTCTTAAGGTATACCAATGCAAAGTGTAAATTATATATTAACTGTTGTCTCTACTTTCATTCCATAATTTCACTTCTAGAGGTTAAATTTTTAAAAATAGTAGCATTTTACCTTTATAACCTTAAGACATTAAATCAAACCAGCCTGCACACAAGTTTTCAATCTCTGACTTCTGTTTGTTCTTCTGAGTTCCAGCTTGCCAAGCCTGTTGTGAGACATCATGACAGCCAACTTTTTGAACATGTGATCCATGATGCTGCCTTTATTCATTCCAATAGCAGGTGAAAGTCAAGACACCATTTTTCCTTTAATGGATAGAGTAATCAGACCAATTTTTTGACATGTGAAGTCCAAGTCAGCCTCACTTGATAAGCAAAAGTTGTTTCTCTGCTCATGTGAGAGATGAATAAATTGTAAGAGAATGTGGGTTGCAATTGCCTGAGGCAGAAATATGGTCTCAAGAGATTTCTTTTTAACTTCCCTGTTCAATATTTAGTGGAACTTTGGGAAGTCAAAGCCAGAAATCCAAGGAGCCAGTTGGCAAGGCAGGAAGCAATTTGGCCTTGAGATTTGACCCCTTTTGAGGATAGAATGAAATTAGTCTTTAATGTCCTTTACAAAATAGAAGTGTTATAGAATAATGAAAGGTATTATTAGTTGGGTCACATCAAATTTGGGGACTAAAACGCCCCCTATCCCTTGCATTCTGAGGGTAGTGCTGAGGGATCAAAAGAGAACTAACATAATCCTTTCATAGATTTTTAAAGTAATTCCTGGAAAAAAAATTATAAATTTAGTTGCTTCTTATTATTTTTGAAGATAAAGAAGAGACATAAAATGAATGGTAGACTCTAAAACAGCAGGTATATAGTATTTTTAAGATGAACTAAAATAAGTAAGTTACAAATAGTCTTACTTTGTAGGGTTATTTTGTTGTTGTTTGTTTGTTTGTTTGTTTGTTTTAATCAGAAATTTAATTTTTACAAGTACAGATTTAGAGACAGATTTTTGAGGAAACCTACCATATGCGTGCCATTTCTTGTTAGATCACCAGTATCTAAAAAGAGGTTAGTACATAGGATATTCTTTTGGGTTAATGAATGAAACTTTGGCATGCATTTTGTCCAAATGTATTCTGATTATCAGATCTCTTTGACAGATCACCCTTCAGATTGATACCTTACATTGCTTTAAAACAGAACCACAGAACACAAGAAAAAGAGATTGGGTAGACTGAATTTCCATAGTATACCCTGATACTGATCTCAAACTTACACCATTATTAATAATCTAATAAAAGATTTACTCCTTCTACTCATGTAGCCAAATTCATATACTTCTACTTATCATGAGATTTTCAGTTTATATAATACTTCCCCTGCTAAACTGAGTTTATGGGTATCTAGTTATAGCCCATATTGCCTTCCTGTACATATTCTTTTGATTATTATCTCTTAAACTGTCCTCTCTTAAATTGTTTCTGCCCCAGTGAGTACTGAAGCATCTTAGTGGAGCTGATTCACAAAATGTTCATTGCAGACAGAATATTTTGGATTTACATAACATCTTAAATATCCATATACTGTTGAAAAATGCAAAATTCAAAATATAGAAAAAAAGTTCATACTCCCTCAGGTGTTTCCTCATGGAAACCACTTGGTAGAAATCAATTTTTCTCTGCATTTGACACCTGTGCATTTAACTGACCACTGAAGACTCTGATCCAACATCACTCCAGGAACAGAAATTGCCGCAGTCTGGCTGCAGCAAAATAACCGGGGGGTGACGAGCAACTTGTGTAGATTGATACAGCAGGAGTGGGAGCCATTTATTGTAGGACAGGAGGGGTATATATACATTCCACACAGCTTATCTTAATTAACATAAACTAGATACAGCACTCAACCAATAAGGAATCTCCACACTTAATGGCTCGCTGGCGTTACTTCACAAACCACTCCCTCTACAAAATGCCAGGCGCCATCTTGACTTGTTTACAGACTCTAACAAGAAATGCAGCATCCAGATGTTCTCTTGTTTCTTTCACCCATGGACACCAGTCATGATCTTTATTACCAAATCACTAATCTTGTTTACTTACTGTATTAGTTTCCTAAGATTGCTGTAATAAGTCACCACAAACCTGGTGGCTTAAAACAAGTGACACTTATTCTCTCACAATTATGGAGATAATAATTCATCATTTCAACAGAGACACTCTTCTTCTTAAGGTACTAGGAGGGAATCCTTTCTTGCCTCTTACAGCTTCTTGTGGCTCCAAACATTCCTTGGCATGTGGCTGCATCTCTCTAGTCTTTGTCTCAATCTTCATTTGATCTTCTCTTTGTGTTGGATTTTGAAATCACTTCAATCCAGGATGATCTCATCTCAAAACCCTTAACTTAATTATATTTGCAAAGATACCTCTTCTTTGTTAAATTGGATTAACATGTTCAGGGGATACATATATCTATTTAGAGGCCAAAACTTAACTCATTACATATTTGATATACAGATGGGACTAACAGTCAAGATCTCTACTGACCCTTCCTCTAGAGCAGCTCTGTCTCCCAAATTCTTCTCACCTTATCAAAACCTCTCTGTTCTTCCCTTATAACATCCCTTGTAGAAAAGTCTCAGTGGAGCATTAAGTTTGATTAAATTTGGAGTTCAAATGATAAGCAATTGAAAACCAGACCCTTTGAGCTATAGAGATCTTGAGCCTCATAAAATCAATTTGCTTAGCTCCCCAGTCTTGAGAGGAGGGCAGTGAAGTTTTAAATCAGTCTATTGCTGAATAACTTTTCTCACATAACTAAAAAGTGAAAATCAGCTAAATCTGATGCTATTTAACACAAATATATTTTGTAAACATTGGACAACTATAAATTGCTAAAAGTGCAGATGAAAACTAAGGATAAACTCCCTTTATTTAAGTAAAGGGTTTTATTTAACAATGGAAATTAGAATGTACAAATTAATGAGAAAACAACTAGATAGAAATAATTCAAATGTTGGCATCAACTGAATGTGACAGATGATTATTTTCTAAAACGAAATCACTACTGGTTAGACTCGTGGGAATACTAATTATTGAATGTAGTTCATTAAGGGTATAAGCCCCTTGGTGCTGTGTTTTGCCATGGTCCAACTATTTCCTCTATCCAAATAATTGTTTAACCTTTTCCTTATTTGGGGCATAATGGGCATTTGGTCTTCTCTCTATGCAAACTCTATTTGTTACTTCTTATTAGAACAATTAAAGGGGACAGTTGAGTTCTAATATATTGAAAATCAAACATAACGACAGGTCAGAAAGATGTACAGGTAATGAGCTCAAGTAATTAACAAAATCTCTTTAAGATTGTACAGTTTTCAGCTACAAGTTTGGTGTGGAGTCTGTGTATGCTGCTTCATTTTGATAGAAAAGAGTTTGCTGGAGTATGGATATTTAGCTCACACCTGGGGTTCTAGTGAGTTGCTTTTTGTATTTAAAAAGTTTTGTTTTCATCTAAGGATTATGTACTGAAATGATTTTTCACTCTGGCTGAATTTCAAGCAAACCAGGTACTCTGTGTTGCTTATTGGAGTGAGAAAAGTGGTAGCCATGAATTCATATCACTCAATTTTTTCAACTAACTCTAAAATTGAGCCTGAGAAGGAAAATGAACATTTGTTACAACTTTCAACATTTCCTTTTAGATTGGAGATGGCCTAATGTTAACACACTTATCTCAAGTGCATCATTATTATTCAAACATTACAGACATTGTTCTATATGGAAATAAATAAAACAGCAGAATTTACCTTTCTGTTTAGTTTCACATACAGAAGGTATGCAGGAATATTGTGGTTGCACAAGTATCTTGACTGTCATGTGTCACAGTGTTATGAACTGAATCATGTCCTCCCAAAATATATATGTTAAAGCATTTACCCACCCCCATGTATTTGGAGACAGGATTTTCATAGAGATAATTAGAAATAAATAAAGTCATAAAAGTAGAGTTTTAATTAGGTAGAACTGGTGTCTTTCTAAGAAGAGGAAGATATTCCAGAGATGACAATGTGAGCAAACACAAGAGAAAGGCTACAAGAGAGCAGATTGAGAAAGCCACCATTTAGGAGGCAGAGACAGCCCTCAGCAGAAACCAAATTTGCTAGGACCTTGATCATGTGCAAGCCTCTAACACCATAAGAACATAAATGTCTACTGTGTGAGCCACCCAGTGTGTTGTTTTAGTTTTGTCAGCCCAAAGCTGACTAATACGCATAACAAAGTTTGAATGGTTAGTGTTATCCCAGATAATTACCTCACTCTACACTGAACTGTCTAGCTTTAGTTATAACTACACTACCAATGTCTGGTGGAAATTATTTCATCTGTGACTTTGCTGAGATATGGTGAAACATTCTACTGAGTGCTGGAAATAATTTTGAGTTGAATCCAGTCCACAAAGGACAAAGCTGGCATCAAAAAACCTCCCCTCACCATTGGGTCCTCATTAGTCTTCTTCCTGACAGCTGAATTAGGTAAACCAGGACTAAGTATTAAATCAGGGTGGAATAAACTGCTCTCGTCCTTAGAGTTTATCTTTCTTACCAATGCTTGAGATATTTTCTCTCGGAAGTCAATGGAAATTTGTACTCCTGGTTTTCTGACCAATTAGAGCATTGTATTTTTCCATCATCTTGACATATTCTGCCATGGAACAAAGGTAGAAATAAAAGAGCAATTTACGATTTCTGTAAACAGTGATGCATAATTCTAGTGTATCTAGAAAATTACTATAAGACATTTTTCACATTAGAAATGATGGGCACACTGTTCATTCCTTATGTCTCAGAAATGAGTTTTTTAAAATGTGCCAGAATGGCTTTAATTTATTGTAAAGGACCAAAGAAACTATTCGGGAAATCCATAAATTACTGAAAATTCAAATCAGTTAACCATCAGGTGAGTCTCTTCTTTTTATTCAGCTTAGTTAGCACTTCTGTTATTTACTTTGAATTAACAAAGTGCTTATCGGCCTTATTAATTAACCCTTGTAATGTGCCCATGAAGTGGATGGATGGCAAGCATTAGTGAGACATACATTAGTGTAGTCCTTTGAGGGATACCATCAATGAAGCACACAGGTTAAATGATTGCTACACATTTGCCCATCAAGCCTGAAGGTAAAAAAAAAAGGCTCAGTCTCAATTTCCAATGTTCTAAACCTTGGCAACAGCAATGGTAAAACTAAAGATAAGATCATCCACAAGGATCTAATGTGTATTCCCCTTTAAAAATAAAAGCTCCCAAATGCATTTTCTTAGGGTACAGAGAATCCATCCATTGAGCAAGTATATTAGATATATATTTCTTTGTCACTTCCCCATTTAAGATGGGATCATCTTAAATGGTTATGACATAAATTGTTGTGGAAAAGATCGATTAGTTTAAAAGCTTTTTCCTTTTAACAGATCAGATAGTCATTATATTTCACCCTTTTGCGTGAGATTTTCATTGAGCCATTTTCGTCATTTATTCATTTGAAAAATTTTTCCCAAACAGGAGGGTCTACCAGTTTATTTACCAGTTCTGGCGCTAATTGCTACGTTTGGACTTCTGGGAATTGGAGACAGCTGCCTGACTCTGAAATCCACATCTTCAGAAGCAATATTTCTTTTTCTTATTTATTTTTATTTTTTTTTCTTCAGTTCTCTTCATGGTTAGAGTTTCTGCCTCATTTATAATCTCTTATCTCATTGGAGAACATCATCAGATGGATGTTTATTTGACACTGAAGAAGGATATGTTTTGAACCTGAGGGTAAAGAGAAAGAGACTGCAGTCCGTTTGATGGGAAAGCATGCTACGCAATATATTTTTGGATGACTCGATCTGAGTCAATCTTTTAATTCCACTTCCCGGCCCTGTATTATATTCTTTTGTGTGTGTGTGTGTGTGTGTGTGTGTGTGTATACATTCATATCCCCAAGTGACAATTTCAGTTGGAAATAAATACAGAGACAAAATACATTCAGGGTGAAATCATATTATTTCATTGTCCTCTTATAATTTAAACGAAAAACTGGTGAGGCATAAAGTTAAAACTGTTTTAATAAAATTAGAATTTATAGATATGAATTATTCAACTTTCTTGACTCCAAACAAGAGAAAACTAAAATAAAATACCATAAAGTGATGACCACTATTTATAGTAAATATTTTTATGTTTTAAAGTATTCCTACATTCAACATTTAATTTGATCCTTACATTGTTTGAGATGTGGTATTATATATTATCATTTCTATTTCTCTAGTAAAGAAAATAAAGCTCAAGGAATCTGAGGTTTATTGAAGTCATGTGCCTGATACAAGTTTTAGAATTAGCACAGGCACATTTTGACACCAAGGTTAGAGAATTCTCCTCTCACTATTTTATACTATGGTTCCAATATTCAAGCATACTCACAGATACACTTTGGAGGATTGTAATATCTCTTCCACACCTAAGATAATTAATATGAAAGTCATGACTGATATAATACCAATAAAATCTTGATAAGTATTTATCATATTAATCCACAAGGAGAGAACAAAATAGCTATCATTTTTGAAAAGTTGTTAATGATATTTTGTCCTCTTGTCTGCAATTACACATGTGGGTGGTTTCCAAATAAAAACTGATCCATAAATGCTGCATATGATTATTGCATAAGAGTAAAATTTGCTTTAAGAAGCTCCAAAGAATTGGTACTTAAGTGTAAATTCAGTACCTGCCCTCATGTTCAGTAATCTTGTTATGCAATTATAAAAAATTGGTACTATATTTGTATCCCTAATTTGCCATTAATGAGAGTTAGTGTGCTTCTGAAAGGACCCATCTCACAATAGATTCTGCCCACTTTATGAAATTACGGTTTAGGGAATACAAATCTCCCATGGTCACCTGTTGCCTACTCAACCAAGTCAAGTCCTCTTTTCCTGGCATTCAAGGCCATCAAGACTGGTCCAGTGTCTTTCTCCAGCTTCCTCCTAATTACTCTTATAATCAAGTTTGTGTTATTGCTAAACCAGTCATCTGCCCTTTCTTCAGATTTTCTTTGTGTTCTTTTTCATGGGTACTTTAAATGTCTTACCATTTTTTCTTATCTATCCATGCCCTGTCAAATCATCACTGTCCACCTCAAACACAGTCCCTACACAATATTATCTTTTTTTTTGAACTCTAGCTTTAATGCATATAATTCTCATTTGAACTGCAAAATGTACTGCTGTTGTTGCATTATATCATACATTTTTAAGTGTCTCGCATGATTACACTTTTTTTCTTTTTTAAGGGAATCAACATAAGACAACATAATGTTTGCTAACAATCATTAAATGTTAGGGTCAGACACCAGCTAAGCACTTCAACTACATTTCCTTGTTTAGGCAGCAACGCAGAAGCTGCTACTATTGTTATTTCTATTTCACAACTGACTACACTGCAGCCTAGAGATATTAAGTTATTTGTCAGTGTTATAGTACTTTGGTAATTTGCAAAACAAGAATTTAAAACCAGGCATTTCTTCCCCTAGAACTCAATTTTATCTTACCACACAATTCTATCAAGAATTATAATTGATGATGGAAGTTATGAACTAAAATTATTTCTATCCTAAATGCAATGGCATGCTCTTAATTGAATCCTGGAACAGAAAAAGAACAATGGTGGAAAACTTCTGAAATTCATATAAAGTCCAGAGGTCAGTTAAAAGTAACATAATCAACGTTGGTTTCTCAGTTTTGACATCTGTACTATTGTTATAAAGACGTTGGCATTATGGAAAGCTGGATATACAAGAAGTCTCTTTAATATGTTTACAACTTTTCTGTAAATCTAAATTTATTCCAAAACTTAAAAGATGTTCTAAAAAAATACGTGAATAATTTGTTTCTGCTCATAATTACAGTCCAGTTATATTTTCTCAACCATTTATTGTTTTTCTCTTCTGTAGCTTCAAGTAACTGTGTTACCTCTTTAGTTGAATTTGTTACACTGCTTATATTTGAGTGTGTTGGTTCATGTGTCTCACAGAGAGACACACACACAAAGAAAGAATATTTTTGCTGCTGTAATTTTGTCAACTTTATGATGTCAAGCACTGTCTTCTTATTTGATTTCTCTTTAAATTTTGCTAGTGTCCCTGTTATAATGAGAATGTGAATAAAATTTATTGAATTAATTTGAGCTTAGGGTGGGCAATTTCAAGGTGCTTTTTGGAGATGTAATAGATTTTCACATGTGCAGCCTTACTCTCCACTTTCTTTTTCACCTAGTCTGTATGGCAAGATGTTTAGTAAGCTTCATAGCTGTAGTCTGTGATTAAATAATAGTTCACTCATGTGATCCCTAAACTGTGGCATACGATATGTTTTTTTTTTTTGAGGAAATCACATATAGAATGTTTATTCCACAAACTGATATAAGATTCAATGAAAGACTTCAGCATTATTAATGTACATTTTTTCAAAATTCCATTAAGTAACAATGTGAGATAGAGTATTAAAATTTTAACAATGAATGATAGGCACCCTAAGCAAGTATGTAATGTTCCAATTATTCATTTACTGAACTTCATTCATTCATATTATAATAGTTGATTAAAAAACACACATCAGAGTGTCTGTTTTTGAAAAAAATTGCTTGGTGAATTTCTAACAATGCAGCATGCAATTTTTATTTATTATTGGTTCATCATACCCACATTTTACCCACATAGTAAGATTGTTATAATATTCAATAAGTTATAGCTAAAAATATGAAAAACCACATACCATAATTTACAAATTATATAAATGCTCTTATTATTTTTTCATCCTTCCCAGAAATATTTATCAGGAATTTACTATATGCTAATTAAAACTTAGTTTATCCTAATTATTTCAGATATTTCAAAAAAAACTACAAGACCTCATTTGAAAAGGGTAATATAGACCTCAGAAGTAACTACTGTTTCTCTAGTAAATAATGTGTATAGAAATCTGCTAAGGTCTTGGAGTATGCAAATATATTTGGGATGCATCAGAGAGTGCATATGAAAAAAAACATATTATTTATCATGTTATGTAAGTAAATGAAATATCATACCAAAAGGTTAAAAAATTAACTTTGGGGAAAAAAAGCAGAAGGATACACTAGTATTTGAAATAAGGTAATAATAATTTTTACTATAATTAGTTGTTTCTGGGTCTCATTTCACTCTTTTCTTTAATTATCTATCCATTTTTTTTAATTACCCCTATAGATGTTATTGGAAAATATTGGCATTCAGTGAATAATGCCACCAATTTTCTGCTCTGCAATATTAAAGAACTATTTCATATTTATTGCAATGAATAGTTTTATTTAAAGGTAACAGTAGGTTTTCAATGTAGAAATTACTAAAATAAATTTGGGTGTTCTCAAAAAGTATATAACAATCATATTTGATGAACTTTGTGTCATAGTGTATAAGAAAAGTTGCTTCCCTACCCCAAACCAGACATCATTGGAATAACCTTGTGTAGTATCAGCATGTACAAGTTTAGATGAGGACTTTTGATTCTTTTTTATTTTACTTCCCACCTACATCATGGCTTATTTTTTATAAGCAAATTTCTATGCTTGTTAAACCTCTCACATATCTCAGAATTCACTAGGAGGGATCCATGACAATCTAGAAACAAACATATGTGAGATAGTGTATATATTAATATATGAAGAAGTTCAAGAAAATATTGATCTGCTCAAGAGATGGTGCAGAAACTATAAAGAAAGCTAAAAATTGAAATTGAAATATAATACTCACAATAATTAATAAGAATCATGTAGTCTTTGGAAGCAGATTTTTTAAGTAGGAAGCTCTTGAGACTGATGTCCACTGCATCTTTTATATGAATATTTGCTCTCTTTTTGAGGGCCACCAGATTTTATCCAGTACACTTTTGACTTGATATAGCATATTCAGAAAGCCCACCATTCTCTTTATAAACCTACGCATGGTATATTATACATACATTGAGTTTTTGCACAGACTTTTACCTTCTTTTAATATATCTAGCCCTTAGTCTTGTCACATTCAAATTTATTCAGTCTTCATTAAGTAGTTTAATTAAATTCCCTTTTGTCCTTAAAATAAAATCTCCCCCTAAAATAATTTCTATATTCTAAATCATTTTATTGTAGTATGTAGAATATTTATAAGTACTAACAAATGACATTCTATGTCTCATTTTACTATTGTCTTTCTCATATTACTTCCATTATTAATTGAGCATGTTCCCCAAATGTTCATGTGTTGGGAACTTACTTTCCAAAGGGAGAGAGTTGGGAAATAGTAGAATGTTTAAGAAGTGAAATCTAGTAGATTGTGGTTAGATCATTTGGGGAGATGCCCTTGGAAAGGGTTAATGAAATTTTAATGGGACACAAGATAGTACATATTAAAGCAGATTAATAAAAAAGAGCAAGTCTTCTTACTGGATTTCTCTAACTTCTTTCTTTTCATGTTCTCTATACCACTCAAATGAGCCCTCACCATAATACCATCTCATGTGTAATGCAGGTGAAGGGGCTTTCACAGGAACTGAGAAGATTCTGGTACAATGCACTTAAATCTTCAGAACTATATACTCAAAAAATATTTTTAAGTTAATTAATTTATATATTTATTTATTAATTAGTTGTAGTTGAAAAAATAACTTTATTTTATTTATTTATATATTTTTATGTGGTGCTGAGGATTGAACCCAGCTCCTTGCATGTGCTAGGTGACCACTCTAGCACGGAGCAAAAACTCTAGCCCCTCAGAAAATAATTTTATGCATTTATATCTCTTTTTATACATTGGTCTGTTTCTGATATTTTTC
Organism: Callospermophilus lateralis; assembly: GCF_048772815.1. NCBI lineage: Eukaryota > Metazoa > Chordata > Mammalia > Rodentia > Sciuridae > Callospermophilus > Callospermophilus lateralis. The sequence goes on from NW_027514360.1 coordinate 1,183,773, forward strand.
TGTAGCATTATAAAACAGACTAAAAAAATGATTTTGAGTCTAAGGCCTCTTACTATGAGAGTGAGTAGAACATCTAAGGCTACATATTAAAAGTGCTGGTATAGTTTAGATGCAAATGGCTTAGCATTTATGATTCTTACTTTTTTTTAATTTTTCAAACGTGATATCTTGTATTTCTTATATTCCTCACGGTGCTTAGGTAAATGTATTGCCATTTACTTTGGGACTCAACTATGTGGAATTGATTCTGTTTAGAAAAGCAAAAGCAAAAGTGGCTCCTTAAAATATAGCAAAGACTCTATGAGAATGCTTTGATTTTTAATGGGAAGAATTGCTACTGATCATAGAGGAAATTTAAATACATGGCTACATTTTGATGATACCCATTAATCAGAAATGATCTCAAATGACTAGATCAAAATTCAGCCTCAGCAACTAAGTGTGGTTTCAAGCAACTTAGCAAAACAGTCTCAAAATTTGAAAAAGTAGAGAGAGGGCTTAGGACTGTGGCTCAGTGTTTAAAAATCCCTAAATGTAAACTGAAATACAAAAAAAAAATACAGTTTGAAATGTTACAATTCAGTGTTAATCATAAAAAATAGATTTCATATAATTATTTTCTTCAGTATTCAAAAATGAAAATAGTAATTTTTGATTTAGAAAACAAAAATTACATGCTTTTAAAGATGAGGTTTCTGCACTATGCATGTATGATATTTATGACTGATATTTCTACCAAATAACTTGATAATGCTTAAAAAATTTAAACAAAAGTTAAAGACAACTACTTATTTTCTATATTTAAATCAGTAATGTCTTTTACTGATCCTCATATACATCAAGGTGCAATGTATACATAATGACTTTACTATACTCTCACATTTGTCAAAGTGTTTATTATAAATTATTCATTTTTATATAAGGCATACATTTTGGACAAAATCTGTTCAATGTTCACTACTGGTATGAGTTTTCAGATGTTCAATAAATTTAAAATTTGAATAAGTTTTCAAAATATTATTTAACTTTTTAGGGTATCTGGGCATAATGAATTCTCAAAAAATCAGTCGTGTTTAAGAAACATTTAGTTATGACATGTAATTTTTTTCCATTTGTATTCTCTTTAACCAGTATTGAATGCTGAGTATTGGTGAATATATTTTGGGGCCATTGTCACATTGTCAATTTTCACATTTCCAAACTTTGTCTCTTCTATGATTATTGTGGTGAGTATTAGATTTCGACTCTTTCTTAGAGGAATGGTACGATGGTCTCATTTGTAAGGCTTCTCTCCAGTGTGCTACATTCTCTATATTTATGTGTTCTTTCTAGAATAAATAGCTGAGTGGTGAAAAAGAATTGATTTCTTATTAAAAGCTTTGATACATTGTTTTCATTTGTATGGGTCCATTTCTGCATAAATTCTGTTGTTAATGAGGGTTATTTTTTCTTTAAAAGTATTGTCACTTTATATACATTTCACATTCACCAGGGTGTCTTCTGCTGTAGTGAATAAAGTTTTATTTTTAATTAAAAGTTTTGCCACTTATGCACATTTGTACGGCTATTCTCCAGTGTGAATTCTGCTGTGGTGAATAAGGCCTGTTTTATGGCTAAAAGCTTTGCCACATTCCTTATATTTGTAGGGATTTTCTCCAGTGTGAATTATGTTGTGGAAAATTAAGGTTTATATTTGAGTAAAACCTTTGTCACATACTTTTCATTTGTGATGCAGCTCTCTAGTGTGAGTTCTTCTGTGGCAAATAAAATGTGATTTTCGACTGAAAGCTTTGCTGCATTCTTTACATTTGTAGAGCTTCTCTCCAGTGTGAGTTCTGCTGTGGTAAATAAGGTGTGATTTTAGACTGAAAGCTTTGCCACATTCTTTGCATTTGTAGGGCTTCTCTCCAGTGTGTGTTCTGGTGTGGTAAACAAGGTCTGTTTTTTGACTGAAAGCTTTTCCACATTTTTTACATTTGCAGGGCTTCTCTCCAGTGTGAGTTCTTCTATGGCCAATAAGGTGTGATTTTTGACTGAAAGCTTTACCACAATCTTTACATATGTAGGGCTTCTCTCCAGTATGTGTTTGGCTGTGGCAAATAAGGTATATTTTTTGACTGAAAGCTTTGCTACATTCTTTACATTTGTGGGGCTTCTCTCCAGTGTGAGTTCTTTTGTGGCCAATAAGATGTGAATTTTTACTGAAAGCTTTGCCACATTCTTTGCATTTGTAGGGCTTCTCACTAGTGTGAGTTCTTCTGTGGCGAATAAGGTCCATCTTTTGACTAAAAGCTTTGCCACATTCTTTACATTTGTAGGGCTTCTCTCCAGTGTGGGTTCTTCTGTGGTAAATAAGACATATTATTTTACTCAAAGCTTTGCCACATTGTTTATATTTGTATGGCTTCTCTCCAGTATAAATTCTCTGGTGGTGCACAAGTTCTGAATTATTATATGATTTCTGGTGTTCATGCTCACTTGAAGTTTTCCATATTTTCTTTTGTTGTAAATAGTCAATATTACAACCTCTATATTTTCCACATATCACTTTGTAAAATATATGTTTTATGCCCTTCTCTGGTGAATATTCTTGGGTATCTTGAGAATTCAGGGCAAATTTTTGACTTCCACATGTCAATCAAATAGTTCTGCAACTTAATCTCTGCCATCCACATTTCACTTAATGCAAATCCTGAATTCATTGCTTAAAACACAAGGAAGGTAAAGTTTCTGTAGTTCTCTAACATCACATCTTTATATAAGTTTTTCTGAGCAGGCTGAAGGCATTCCCACTCCTCTTCAGTACAATCAATGGCTATGTTAACAGTATCATTTTCTGGCTTTCAGGGTTCTCAGTGTTCTCCCTGTGATTTGTTTTCAGATTCTGCATAACACAGACACCCGGGCTCTGGATCCAGGACAAAAAGCCTACAAAAAAATTGAAAAAATGGCGGGCTCGGCATACGATATGTTGTAAACTTTACCAGATTATGGTTTTAGATATTATAGAGAACACAAGCCATTATTATGCAATATCCACCACCCAAGAGATGTAGAAATGCAGGGGTTTTGTTTGTTTCTCTTTGCAGTACTGAAAATAAAACCCACAGCTTTACACATGTTAGGGAAACACTCTACTGCTGAGCCACCCCTTACCTAGAAATACAGGTAGAGAATTCAGAAAAAGAAAAATGGGTGATTCTTCCTAATTATGAAACTGTAATCTAGTGCTTTTTTGGTTTTGTTTTGCTTCAGAATTCATTGACAATAGTCTAAAGTTTTTCAAAGGAAAAGCTTTTCATTATTATTATTCTATTATTATTCATTATTATTATTCATTTTATTTTCTGAAAATAATAATGAATATCAACCCATGCCCTTATATTGGCTATCAAATTTCTTTTGAAAACCAAATAATATTACATAAGATATATAGACACAAGATTTGTGACTTCATAAATTTAAAAAAAATTAAAATGAGGACAAAAAAATGTGTGACTTTAAAACTAAAATCCAGAGCCAAACTTCAGGCTCAGCTCTAACAGCAGTATGCCTCTCATGCATAACTCAGTAACAATGGATGAAGACAGTAGCAAGGATGCTGACAAACCCATCCCTCCTGTTATAAGTGCTTATATTCTCCTGAGCTTGAAGATAGTTTTTAAAATTAACACCCCAGAGTTAGTATGCCTTGTCTCATTGGTAAGTGTAACAAATCAGTGGCAGTTGAATTAGGATTCTTTGCCCTTGACACCTCAAATGCACTGCTAAGCCCAGTGAGTTAATGGGATATTGTGATGGCATATTAGAGCATCCTGATTTCTGAACACTATCATACCTAAGACAAGAGTGACAGGACACTTTAAGTCATCAACCAGGAAAGATTTCTCCACTCATGCCTTGAAAATGGGAATAAATGTGCAAATCCGTACAATTGTACTTGCCTTGCCATCTATCTTGTCAAAATGAAAATCGACATGGGAATCAAGTCAAATGTGCTTTAGCAGATTAGAGAGAAATAATGTATATTTTTTCTCTTGAGTCACACAGAACAGCTATCACTTCCTTCTGTGCTAATTTGTCTTGGGCTAGGAGTTCTGAAGGTGAAACTCTGAAGGTCCTATGAATGAGAAGTCAGGACAACATGAGGAGAAATAAACAATAAAAGAACAATGTGTGGATAAAATAATTTATTGTAAAGCAAACTACCCATAGTTCATTCATGTGATCCCTAAACTATGGCAAGACAATATAGTGTTCTCTTGAATACTATCAGAAATAATTAAAAGAGAAACTGTAACATTATATATAGAATATTTTCTAGCAAAAATTGAAATTCATTCAGTTATTTCTGTGGCTTTCATTCTGTGAAAAGATGTATTTGATCTCCAGTCATCTTGTGGCTCCTGTGTGTGTGTGTGTGTGTGTGTGTGTGTGCGTGTGTGTGTGTTGTGTGTTATGAGGAGATCACATAGAACAGGTTGGGGAGGGCTTTGACAAGAAAAGAAAAAGGTGATGGCTAGAACTTGAAGTCTATGAAGAATGCATTTTAGATATTGTCAAAAGTCAAACGTGAGTCACTGTCTAAACCACTCATTCATCACCCCGCCTACATGTTTACTTTTTCCACGAACACTATTATTTTCCATTCCATAGACCCCTACCACCATAATTTACTCCCTCCTGTACAATTCCTTATACTCTTTCAAGGAAATAATATGCTTCCCTCATTTCTAGGGCCTGATGTGATTTTTTTTAAAAAAAAGACATTGGCATATTCAAAGCAAAGGGAAGATATTTTTTAATTCTGTTTTGCTTCCATGAGATCACTTTTTGAAATCCATCAACACGACGTACATAGGAGACCCAAGATATTATAATCTCCTTGCCTCTGCCCTTGGGATTTGCCAGCAAGTCAGGTTGTCTAGGAAAATCTCAATACGGCAAGACTCAATGTCCAAGCAAGTATTAGCAGAGAGAAAGCAGGGAGAAATGTAACCCAGGTGACTGTCAGTAAATTGACACAGATTAACTCTTCTTTGTCTAGATTCCTGGTGGAATACTGGAGAGCTACAGAAAGTCGTTTGCAGACACAAAGTTGAAAATAGAACTGAACAATGATACATAGGCATCCGTGAATTGCAACAAGTGCCATACAATCCAACAATCAGGAGTAAAGTTAATTTGGCCCCAAAATATCCCAAGGAACAGTTTTAGCTAAGCTTCAAAATGTTCCTATAGCGGACTATTTAATTGAAAAAGCCATTAAACCATTTGATTGCAATGGGGAAAATTCCGTAAAATTGTGGCGCCATATTCATAACCACCGGTTTATTTTTTCTCCTTGTATTCAATTGAGGACACTAATTGAATTCATCTACAAAGCCCTGGATTTTATTGTGTATGGAGTTGGTTTCATTCCAGGAATCAATTCCCATTCTAAAAGGATGCCTAAAGTGTCCGGGTTTCAGCCAGATGTTTCTGAGAGGATAGTGATTAAGATGGTTGCTAGCTCCATGGTGAATATTTGCCTTGCCATTCTCAAAGACCACTTTCAAAAATCAAGACTAAATACTATCCTGGATTACATACTTTTGAATAAGATTTTAAATGATATTTTAGTTTAATATAAATTTTACATGTATCAAATAATTTAGAGAGGCATAAATTTGATTTGGATATTATACAATATTAAAGCCAGAACAAATAATATTTATCTATGGATAGATGAGTGAATGCTCTTGGGATTATGACTAATTTAATTAAATTTTCTTGAAAGATTGAAATCACAAAGAATCACTTTGGAATATTTGTTGCAATTTACCACATTTCTATATCTTTACTTCAAAAGATACTGTAAGGTGTATATTTATGATACCAACCAGAATATCTGCATTTTTGAAAGACTAGGAAAAAATTAAATAAGATTTTCCCCTATGAGAACCCATAGGAGTAACTCACACACATATCATCAGCAAAACCACAAACAGAATGTATAAATGGTTTAAAGAATTTTACTTGACTACGATTTGGCCAAAGTTTGCTTGCTGGAAAATTTTAATTCTCATGGTTGTATAAGTTTTGCAAAGAGCTCTGTTTTGTTTTTTTTTTTTAATGAAGACTGATAAAAATCCAGACATCAAAATATAAGAATCTACTTTTGACATGTATACTTTTATTGCACTTGCTACTTAAATTTCAGTCTTTAAATACTGTTACATAAATCTATCCATGCAAGGCAGTCAACTCAAGTGGTGTGATTGTCCTTTGTAATCTCTTTTCATCAGGAAGTACTAAAGTAATTTCAGTGTCTACGATGCACACTGTTGTACACATGGTCTGGAAATCAAGTTGGTTTCAAGTAGGAGAAATTTACATATCATAACCATGCTTCAAGAAAAAAATATGACTTCATGTAAGAAAATTGAGGATCAGAGAAATCATCACCTTAGTTGAAATTTAGCCAATAAGGTAGGCTCAGGGAAAGGTTAGGGAGCCCTTGGATGAGCATCCATGCTGATGGTAGTGTCGGGTTGATTTTGCATGGCTACAGCAAAGAAGCTGCACATGCAACTGCCTTATGTTGGAATTTCAAGTAAAATTATTTTTGAACAAAAGAAATTTAGATAATTTATTGCAGTATACATAGGGTGACCAACTGTCCCAGTTTGCCTGGAACTGAGGGAACTGCCAGGAAACAAGAGTTTCATTGCTAAAATGGGGAAAGTCTCAGAAAAACAAGGATAAGTCAATCACCCTGCTGGTCTACTTCCCAACAAAATATTTATTTTTTTGTATCCTGCAGATTGAACAGATGGGAAATAGTGTTCATTGAGGGCTCTGATTTATGTGGAACATGACCCTGTTCCACATCTTCAAATGAGTTAGTTTTTTAAGAAGCTGTATACCTCTTCTAGGTCTTAACTTCATGCAAAATAGAGGCAAAGATATGTGTTATATAATAACAATTCTGTGTAACTATCATTTATTCTTATTTAAAATATTTTTTATTATTTAGGAACTTATTTTCTATTCATTTATACTTTGCACCTAGAATCGAAATACAGGTCATAATAAATGTGCTACCTAGACTGGCAATCATGAAATCCTGTTTTAGGTAATTATGTTATTTTGCATTGTTTCCAGTACTATAAAGCCTGTGGACTCCAGAAAGGCAAGTTAGCCAGAAGTGGGATTACAAGTCCAAAGAATAAAGAAATTCAGGAAAATTATATACAAAGATTTTATTTCATGTCGAATTGGCGCCTGCATTTCTAAAGCAGTGAGATTAAAACATACAAAGCACCAGAAGGGCACAGCTAATTTCTCTCACTGATTCATCATGAAAATTACAAAATACATTTATCATCAAGGAAAAGACATTTGTGTAAAAAATGGACAAAGACTTTTTGCTGGGATGTTGTTAGATCATCCACCAAGTCAAAATGGTTGTACATTTTGTTAATATGTTACTGGAATAAAATAATGTTGCACATTTAGCACTGGATTATTTGGCCTGCTGCCAAAATTTGTAGCTCTGATTACAAGGTGCAAATTTAAGTAGTTCCTCACTGATTTATGTCTGATGCATTATAATTCACTGACTGACTGGTTAAGATACTATATTTGTTAATTGGAGAGAAAAATATTTTGTTCTTCTGTTGTAATACTTCAAAATTTGAGGCCAAGGTAAGAAAAATACATGCTATCATAAAATTCAACACATTATAAATGAGACCAAGGGCAATTATTTTTTTTAATTCTTGTTCCAAGTAATTATAATTAAAGAAAAGTAAACTCCATTGTGTAAGTTAACAAGACTTATATTAAATACCATTTCTATATGTATAAAGTCAGTTCATGTTAAATAAATGCCTAATATGTATTCAAGAAGAAGTGTTGTGTACTACTATCAGAACCCAGCCAATGGTGCCTTTTAAGTAAGGGTAAATTCATTATTTGCATTAATGTTCAGGGGTTTTCATGTCCTACCAAAAATGTAAGTAGCTCACTCTGCTGTTCAACCTGAAAAACGTGATAAACATGATTTCTTTGAATGTTATATATATATATATATATATATATATATATATATATATATATATATATATATACTTTTTAAGCTTTATTTTTCTACAGATAAAAATAGCATTACTTGCATGTATACATTTGAGTAAAATAGATGAGAATCTAGCACTTAAGTAAGAAATATGTGAAAAATTTGCATTAATATTCTGTATTTCATCCAATATCTCCTCTTAATTATTCACCTATAATGAATTAAATGGAACATTTTTAAGAGATGAAATTTTACATTACCAGTGATGTTTTTATTATTTCAGATACCTCCCTCATTAATTTACATCATTATGGAATTAAAATCTTTTCCTGTTTTAATAAAGCACTTGTGATTTATTGAGTTAACCATAGTAACTAACAGCATGACCATGAGATATTTTCCTGCCTGTAAAGAGAATTAAACTATATGTTTTTTTGCATGCAATAGTTTTTTTTGAGTATCCGGAATGTGAAGAAAAAAAAGATTAAGTAAAGGAAGAAACAAGATCCTCAAAAATAGATAATGAACAAAATTCAATTCCATGTAAACTAACTTGGTACTAAGTCCAAAGAGTTCCAGGAGTTTTTAAGGAGTTGGGAATAACTAATTAGACAATCATCTTTCAGGAAGACCAGTGTAATAGAATTGGGACAATTGTCCACAGGACATTATGGAGTTGAATAGAATCTGCTTGTTTCACAAAGATTATGGAGAAGAATATGGTGGCTAAGGCCTTATTGTCTTCTGTTTGAAGTACAAAGGATTTCTTTCTCTGTGCCCCATGTGTTAGACATCTGAGGAACATAGAAAACGAATGTACCCACTGACTTGTAAACAAGTGGGTTAGAATGGCTTCTCCACTGGAATGTCAGTGGAGGGCAGTAATCTGACAGGGTTATAGAAACACAGTGGTTTCAAAAAGACCTCAGTGCACAGACATCATCTGTATAAAAGAGTATCTAGTATCTTACTAATAGAAGAAGGGTACCAGCAGTCCCAAGACAGACTCCTGAGTCAGAAGGAAGCAAAACAGGTATGAATACTTATGGATGGGTAGATGTTCCTCCTAGAGGCAAACCATGCTGAAATGTATGATTGGTGAAAAAAAAAGAAACTAAATTCTTCTGTTGTTTATTTTCCATTTTGCTTTGAGTTAAAGTCTGAAACATGGTCAGGTAGATGCTATAGAATCTACTTTTCACTCCTGGCTGAACTTCATCCCCTGTCCCTCCTCTCTACTGCAGTCATAGTAGCCATTTCTTCTAGGTATTTACTCAAAGATTGCTACATCCAAGGAAGACATCACTGGCAACTTTGTCTAAAATAGGGAGACAACTCACTTCCCCATTCATCATGATCTTTTATTTTTCTTCACAGCATTTTAACACCCCCTGGCCTATTTCATGGTGTTGTACTGTTTCTTTCTGGAGGATTATAAACTCCACAAAATCAGAAAGGATTTTGTCCCTTTTATTTATTGCCATATGCTAAAGATACTAAAATACTGAGTGAAATAGTCTAATAATGAATAACATCCTTGTTCAACTTACTAATCTCCTCTTCACCTTAATAAAAAAAATTATTAATTTGAAAAATAGTTAAGACTCACTGGCTAGGAACTCAGTATGGATGTGTTGATTTAAAACCAGTTTTGGGTAAGAAAAATTGCAGAGGGTAGATTAACTCAGTGATTAGACAATATATTCATTATTCTGCACTCAAGGTTTAGCACTTATTATTCCAACAATTGGCTTATAGCATTAAATTTGTCTCAGTAATTAGAAAATCTTTTGTGAATTGGCCAAGTCTTAGCATCATAAAAAAAAAGAAGAAGAAAGAAAGAAAGAAAAGAAACAGAATTTTGTTACTTGCTTTTTACAGCTTCTCTTTTTATAGAAAGATCAAAATAGCAAGAACACAGGGTGAGTTGATTACTCTCAGGCAATATTAAAACATACACTTAAAATTGCTGTATTCAGGTTCCAGTGTACCTCCAAAAAGAAGTAGAGAGAGAGAAAATAGTATGTCATCTGTATCTTATTACCCATGGGGAGACATAGAGTTCAGGTAAGGGATTCAAATTGGAGAAAATATTCTATTCAAAATTGCATTTTACATGTCTAAGGCTTGGAAATTACTTAACAATCCTTTGGTAAATATATAAATTTTATCCAAGTCTTTTAGCTTATAACTTGTTTGTCAGAAAGTTTAAAAAAAGTCCTGTATTATCAAAGGTCACTGTGGCTTAAAATAATTATAAGGACTGCAAAACATATTTTAGTTTGAAAATATACTAACTTATTATTTGCTTCACAACGATATATTAGAAGAAATGACATGGAGGATGCTATCCTAGATCATGAAGGGAATATGAAAAATAAATATATATTGTTCCTCACAAACTTGTGAAGGGGACACTATCATATTATCTTTGGATATCATTGCACAAGGAGAAAGAGATGGTAAGACCTATCCCATGTCAGTCACGCCCAAATAGAATATAAAACAAAAATCAAAAACTAATGTTTTAGCTTATAGTATCACATAATGATTAAAGTGTTAGTTTATTGGTAATCTCTACATAACCTTTTTGAGTGTAAAAAAGATTCTTAAAGTATTGTTTTTATAAAGTTTAAATATATTAAGCTGTTTAATTATACCTTTTAATCTTTAATTTCCCATCTGGTCAGCTCTAGGAAAAAAAAAAAAAAACAATGCAGTCAACAGCATTTACTCTCACTACCTTTGCTATGCACTGACTCCTTATATGTCCAAAGTTGAATATTTGCCTAATCTAATCCTAAAACATCTTTAGTGCTATGTGCTCATAACTATATGGACACTATAAAGAATGTTCTAGCTAATTATATTTTTATGGTGTATGTGTGTGAATTAAAAAAAAAACAAAATATCTTTTACATTGCACGTGAAAGATACCTTTGCAAAAATTAAATGACTCATTTTTTCCTAGATATGTTGTATGAAAAATGTTGTGACCCAAATCCTATTAGATAATGTTGTCATCAATGAGAAGGACTGATGAGTGGGGAGAGAAGATGAGTATCCTTGTTACTTCAGAGTACACTATGAATCATACTCAGTGAATGAACTGTGCTCAACTCTACAGAAAACTATTAGGCTAAACCATATAGAATTTTCATTTTTGTAGGTTAAAAGTGTGTATTATCAGTTTCACATGTTATGTTGAAATTTATTTATTTATTTGTGCTTCTAAAGAAGATGCCCATCCTTTACCAAAAAACTTAAAAATATCAAGGGCAATTAAAGTCACCAAAGGCCTATAATAAAAACTAATAAGACAATTGCTTTTGATTAAGATTTTTTCAAGGGAAAACATTATTCAGAATTTTGAACTACTATACAATTTTGCATCTGTCATTTCTCTTGGCAATAGTACACATTGGAGTAAATGATGAAAATTGTGTTTTAAAGACTAGATTATTTCTCTATATCAGAACATAATGCCTCAAGGAACAGGATCTAATATTCCAAGCCAAGAGTTCATATTTTCAAAAAAATTCTTTGTTCTAATGATTCATTGAAAAAATGATTACAAGTTTAAGAAATTCATTTAAATTTAATTTGTCCACATTACCTCTTGGTTGGATCATAATTATCTCTAAGTAATTATATAAATAATTACTTCAAATGCTGCATTTTGCTATACATCATGAAATAACTAAATTAAGAATTTAAATTATGCTGCTTTAGTATTTATAGTTAATTATATTTTCACTTCATGAACAGCTTTTAATTGGGAATTTGAGTTTAAATTTAATAATAAAAAGCTGCGCTGATTGAAGTTATTCTTGAAAGATCTATTCAACCATTAATTGAATGAGGTAATATATTTAAAGATAATATGCTTTTTAAACAGTGTCTCTTAGCAGGTTTTAAGACCTACTAAGTCTAATGTGACCTATCTATATTCTTTAGCTTATTGTAAATATTCGTCAGTTTTTTACTTGATGTGTACAATATTAGTAGAATATTTTAAGAAATTTGTTTCCTGGAGCTACACAGTACAAATTACAGTGATAAATGATAAATAGTATAATTCCACTTAAGATTATAATTCTCCCAAATGAATAGGAAGAGTGGGTTATGAATTAAATATTTCAGGTGTCTTATAGTGTAGGAAGTATTTGGTAGTATTTTAGAAGATACCAAGTGTTGGGCACATTGGAAAAGAAAAATTTGAAGAAAACCTGTATGCTTTATCATTTAACCATTATCTACAAATCAGAAATACTGAGGAACATTATAATTGCAACCAGGAAATATATGATAGATAATATATTCTTTTGAAATAGGCTTTTCAAAAATTAAACTATATTTTGGTTAGAATGTAAAGTATGTTGGAATACACTTAGGTAAGTAAAATAAGACAAGATCCCCTATTTTTTTCATGGAATCTGATTATTATTTGGATATGGGTTGGTGGCTGAGTGTTCACAGAATCAATGGAACCAGTAAAGAATCTTCATTTTGCTGATAATTAGCATCAGGGCTTTAGAAAAATCTTTGAATTGCAATATCTCCATCTTATCAAAATTGCATGCAATCTTCTCCATTAAGCATCGATTTCCTTTATTCTCCCAGCTGAACATTCTCCTTTGAAACCATATGACACATGTTCCTGTGCCTCTTGATACGTTTGTCAGTTTCCAACTTTTGTTCTATTTAGTTACGTATGTGGCCATGTACAGATGGCTCTGCTGGAAAACAAACTTTCTGGGATGAATGTCTATTCTCTCACACTTTTATGCATTTAAAATAACTAGTACACTAGGCCGTGGGTTCAATCCCTAGCACCAAAAAAAAAAAAAAAAAAAGATTTCTTTGAGTGCAATCAATGACTACCTGCCTTGAAAGAAAGTTAAAATGCAGATTCCATAAATGCTAGCCCTATGTTAGCCAGCACAATAGATACCAACCACATACATCTATTGAACTCTTGAAATGTGCTTAGACTTAAATGTTCTGTAGTTGTAAAACATAGATTCCAAAGATATAATACAAAAATTATGAAATTTTTATTAATATTTAAATATTAATTATATGTTTAAATAATAATAATTGGATATATTATGCTAAATAAATATAGTTTAAAATGAATTTCACCTGTTTCTTTTTACCTTCCTAATGTAGTTTCAGAAATTATTCAATTATTTAGGTGAGTCCCTTTATATTACTTTTAGAGGCAGGCTAGAAATTTTAATAAAGTAGAATTCTTTTCTTTAAGAGAGAGTGAGAGAGGGAGGGAGAGAGAGAGAGAGAATTTTTAATATTTATTTATTTTTTTAATCATCAGCGAATGCAACATCTTCGTTTTGCATGTGGTGCTGAGGATGGAACCCGGGCCGCATGCATGCCAGGTGAATGCGCTACCGCTTGAGCCACATCCCCAGCCCAATAAAGTAGAATTCTTACACTATAGCTATCCCTACTTATGAAAAGATCTTCAGGTGATTACAATGTGTACAAACTTTTAAAAATCACCAGGTTGGCATATGAGTTATACATAGTGTATAGTTAGCAAGTGACTTTGGTGTTGGTATGATAGCCCATCATCTCATTATTAGGAAGTAAATGATCAACAAAAGTCTTTGCACTGGGTAATTCTGGGGAGACATACTGGTAAGGCAGAAAGGAAAGGTTGCCACCATTCTGAATACTGTTTGTACAAATAACAAAGCTTATTTGAGGTCATTAGAAACAATTAGCACCTTGTCTGCTATAGTAAACAAGAACTCTGTTTTCAGTTAATGATGTTTTTTGCCAGCTTCCAAAAAGAAACTAATATCCTGGGGGTGGGGGGGTGGGGACAAAGACAACTTTTCCTGAGGGCTTGGCTGTTTAATGGTGGTGAGTAAGCCGGATTAATTTACTTATTGATCCAATGTTGGTGTAAATTGAATGTGAATGGATTGTTGAACAATGAATAAGAATAAAGGAGATATTAAAAATTTGATTCAAAAAATAAAAAGTACAGTAGTTTCCTTGTATAAGAGGAGTAATAAAATAGAAATAGTTTAAGAAAAATAGATTTAGAATTAGTCTAATGAAAAACAGCATTTTACATTATTCTGATTACATAAAGTTACAGCTGCAATTCATTCTGACTTTCAGATGTAATAGAAAGGACAATATTATGAAGCAGAATGTAGGTAATGATACTTTCAGGGAAGAAAACACATCTATTTTAAAGCTTTTAATTTTAGTCTGATTTTACCCTACAGTCAAAAAAAAAAGCGCCAAATTTATGTTCTTGAAAAGCAGCTTGATTAAAAGTCATCACAGGACAGTTACATTCTTCGTGAGATCCTGGCTGAAGCATAGTGTATTTTTAAAAATATGAATAATATGTATTCATATCAGTTGATTAGCGGAGCCCATTCTTTTCCCTTTCAACAATCCCTTTAAGAGAAACAAACTACTTTGCCATCTTTGCAAATAAGACTTGGTGTTGGGTTGCAAAGAACCTTTTAGTCTTTTAGATTCTCCACAAGCTTACTGGGAATGACTTAATAGCCTTCTGAGAGAACTGAGGTTGCATTTTGTGCCACTGCAAATTTAAATCCAGGTCACAGAGATGTTAAATAGCAAATGACACATTTACTGTGCCACCCAGCTGCCTCCTCTAATGCACTAGGACTGCCTTCTGAACAAAGTCAGCATGCCAATGCTGGGCTGTGTGCAGTGGCTTTGTTTATCAGGGTGATGCTAAAAGAAGAAATTCTGCCCACAATTAAGAAGCTACTTAGCTCAATTGCTAATTCACCCCTGAAGTGTCAAATAAATGACTTGTCTCTCAGAAGGCGCTATAATCCTCACCCTCATGAGAGAAAAATTTTCAAGCTGTTCAGTGACTCAGAGTTGAGATTAAAATACTCTTAGAGAATCTAGCTCCCCATGCTAGATGGCAGAGATCACGGGATATCGTCGTCGGGCTACTGTAAGTAATCATTTTACAATATGTTTAGCCCCAAGAAAAACTTGTTAAAGTGAAAGCTGTCATCATGCTACATTGTGGTTGGATAAGAAAGATGCACTGTGCTGGGAAAACCCTAATAGTTTCTCTCTTTCATCATACCACAATTTCATATGTGCTTTCTTCCAAGGATTCTCACTATTGTAGCCTCTTCCTGTGAATCAACATCATATTGTCTATTAATTCCAAGAATAGAAAAAGATAAAACTGAGAGACAGATAATTTCAGAAGAGCAAGACCGGATGCTTTCATTCTTGAGGAACTTGGAGATCCAGAGCCCTGGATTTACAGGGAAAGATTATGGCATGTTCCAGTTAAGGGAGAGGGAAACATAATACTTGCCTGAAAACAGTTTTTTACTTGTTAATACTTCTCAGCCATTACTGAGTTATCTTGATGAAGCAAATATTTGAATCCTAATACAGCTGTGTCTAATATAGCTGGATATGAGAAAAAGAGGGTGATCATTACACACACACACACACACACACACACACAAACAGACACACACAGGAACTGTCCTATTTACTGATCTATTACTTCAAGTTTTAGGGCTTCATTTATGAAATTTTACAGGTCATTCTAATATTCAGCTAATTGACAAAAGTCTTGTCCTATGCCGTATATTGTTGTTTATCTACAAATATAAGAATTGTTTTATCATTCAAACCAAGTGTAGATTTCTTGGCTTTGCAAGATCAAAGTTACTTTGCAAGATACAGTAAATAAACAAAAATATATATGAACACACATATATGCATATATATATCATGAAAAATGTTCACTTATTTATATACAAAATGATCTCTCCTTTTAGGTATACTAAGGCATGTTTATTTACACTTTCTTTACATTTTTATTCCCAAAGAGCATCTTCTAAACTTCACCCAGAGTGATCATACTCGTCCCAGTAAACATAGGTGAGAATAAATATTTTCTCCATCAACATTTTTTTTTCTGTTTTCACTTTGTCTTTGAGGTATTTGAGGATACCAAAAAATGTCTACATTTTGGTAAATCACTCTATTCTAATAAGAATTTGGCTTTTTATTTTTTACTGAGGACTGGGAGATATGGTTCAAGCTAAACTATTTATTCATTCTTTGGACAATATTTATCTGTGCTTTATCCCTTCTATGTGCAAAGCACAAAGCTAAGTGCTTTGAAGGACATGAAGTTGAATCAGATATTTATATATTTGTTTAGCCCACATAGAATTTATATTCTTTTAGGGAAGATGAGCCATATACATAAATATCTATACTACAACAGAAAGCATAAAACATAAAGGAAAAGTCTGATCAATCTGACTGCATTAATATTTTAAAATTGTGGGCATCAAAAGGTACCATTTTATTTCAGTGACAATATAAGCTGCAGAACATAAGGACATATTTTTGATGGCCATAACTGATATATGAATACAATCCATAATACGTAAAGTACTGCCAAAAATTAATAAGAACAATGAGGTCACATTTGAAAAAGAGGTAGAAATATGATCAGGTAATTAATGGGTACTGAATTATGAATAAAACATGAAGAGTTTCTCTAACATAATAGATGTCAGTAAATGTATACTAAAACCATGAGATACATCAAAAATCAAGTTTGCAAAACAAATGAAGTGGTTCATATTTACTACTGGTGAAATTATAAACTGATACAATATCAGCAGAGAACAATTTAACAATTTGGCAATAACTAGTCAAGTTGAAGGTATGCATACTCAAAAAATGTTCTATTCCTAAGCATATGATAGTGTCAGTGTCCCATGAAGAAACAGGATGGCATAGTCAGACCAGAAGACTAAGGAGAATTTTATAAAGAGATTCTCTGCAAAGTTTTGGGCAGGCTTAAGAAAAATCAAAAAAGGGACTTTAGCATCCCAGGGCTAATGTCAGCAGGAGTCACTGCCAGTTCTAGGATAAAAGATACAGAGAGAAAGAGAGTTGTTACAGATGTTACTGGAACCAGAATAAAGTGTGCTAGCTATAAAGAAGTCTGACCAACAGGAGCCATTGTCCTCAATTAGAGAAAATAGCCACGGGAACTAACCCAGGCGGAAGAGAACCTAGGGAACAAATATTCATACCAAGCTCATGCTTTCCTTTCCTTGGGTCACCTGTGAGTGCTTTCCAGTATCCTAAACACCCATAAGTCATGTTACCATTTATTGCCTCAAACGTGTAACATTATTATGAGGTTGCTAACAAAATGTGTAATTAGCAAAAATGTAAAGAAATTTAAAAAAATAATGCACAGTAAATTTATAGGTGGGGTACCTCTGGAGGAAGAAGGAACACAGTTTTTGATACATAACTGGACTAAAAACAACAACAACAGCAACAACAACAACAAAAACTTTTGTATGAAATTCAAATTCAATTTGGCAGCCTGTATTTCATGTAACAATCCCAGTTCAGAAGGGGTATGAAATGGCCTCAGAAACTGTGGTAGTACAAATACTTCCTCTCAGTCTGTAGTTTGTCTTTCCTAATGTTCTCTGCTCTTATAGTATTTCTCAATTGGGTAGAAGTTAATTTTCTTTAGCTGGGCATTGAGAACACAGGTATTCATTTTATTACTCTGTATAGCTTTCTATATATATGGAACATCTCTTAAGTAATAGTAAAAATATCTGTGCAACAGAGTAGGAACTGAAATGTTATAAGAAAAGACTTCTGGAAGAAGTGCTTTTTGGAAGTTAGAAGACAGCTCATACTCAGCTCAGGACTCAGAGGCTTAAAAGTTTGGACTATGAATAAAATATCTAAAGAAGAACAGCATATTCTAGGAAAAGGATCAATATGAAGAAAGGCAGAAAGACCCGCATACACAGCATATGTTTAAAAAAGAATGAAAATAAGAATGCAAATAATAAAGGTAATGCAAAGCACAACAGTTGTTTTAAATAGCCAACTTGAGTGCTGTATGCCAGAAAATATGTTGATGTTTTGTTTTTTAATTTAATACACTAATCTTTTGCAATATGTATCATAATTTTCTCACTTTAAAAATGAGCTTTAGTTATGTGGGGTAACTTATGCATGTCCACAAAACTAGTAAGTGGCAGAGGCAAAGTTTGACCCAGATTACATGAGTTCACAACACACTACTATCTGCACTCTTACCTATAATAAATACTGAAGCTAATGTTAACATATACAGTACATCTACCCTTTGCTAGAAAGTGTTTTTAATTGCTCTATGTGTTTCCATAATTGATCCTTGAAAAAACTTTATGTTAGGTAATGCCCAACTTTATGAGGGGCAGCAAAGTAACTTGCCTGAGAATCACTGGCTACAAGGTAGAAGAGAAGTATTTTAAACATGCTCTGTAGGACTCCAAAACAAATCAACCATTTAATAGATAATGCCAAAGTAAAGTGAAGAGAAATATAGAAAATACGCCTGAATATTAACTCTGGGATTTAGATCAGGAAGTTAAAGTTAGAATTTCTTCTCTCAGCAATTGCTTGTTGCAAAGGGTATAAAAGTAATCATTGATGATATCTGGGGAAATGAAATGATGGGATCTATGTGTCAAGATTAATATTAAGATAATATGAACTTTTGTTGACAGGTTATTACCAAATATTTGGGTAATATATTGTAGAGATTTACTATACCATTGTTGTCCTATGCCAACACTTACCTGAGTATTTCACATATAACAAGAACTTAATAAATACATAGGACAAGTAATCGATATTTGCATCGCATAAATACAGAGATTAATGCCATAGCATATCCAAGTTAAAGAGTCGTACAACACATTATCATGGGGTCTGGGGTATGTTATAATATAGGAACTCAAAGGAAGTACAGAAGTCTTCTGCCACAGCCTTGTATTGTTAACATCCTGTCTACAGTTCTCAGATGAGGTAACTCCTGGGGTTCCTTGTGATATTGCCATATGAGATATTGAAAGGAATATGGGTTTCCTGAGTGGCCACAAGTTCCCTTCAAGAAAATATAATTTAGACATAGAATGTTGGGCTGTGATTATCAAGAGAAGCAGTATTTGTTATTTAATTCAACCCCACTTCAGAAAATAGGAGAGGTTTTCTGCTTTTCCCCAAACTGAACTGCCTGTCTTTAGTTGAACTTTAAATATTCTTGAACCTGTAAGTAATTGATATTCATTTTAGTCCATCGAGTTGGTTTTTAATCCACTCAATAAAAAAGTAATTATGTAAGAAGGGACGGAGAATGAACAATCATTTGCAGGTTTGTTTTAATGTGGAATTCTGGTGAAGTATGTGCTTTGGAATGATTAATGTGGTGTTTCTTCCTACAATACTACAAAATCTAACTCTTATTTAAGTGTTTTTCACACAATAAAAGGCTTATTTAT
The DNA here is from genome assembly GCF_048772815.1 of Callospermophilus lateralis. NCBI lineage: Eukaryota > Metazoa > Chordata > Mammalia > Rodentia > Sciuridae > Callospermophilus > Callospermophilus lateralis. The sequence continues at coordinate 1,203,207 of NW_027514360.1, forward strand.
GACAAACCATATAATAATTTGTGTACAGACCCACATTCCCAGTCACTAGCAATAGAGGCTTAAAAACAAAAATGATACCCAATAAAAGTCTCTTCTGAATTCCCCCAGTACATTCGAACATTGGACTTCTTTCCATGAAATTGTCACCCTGCACAGGCAATAAGTTTATATCATTTAAGTATTTCCAAATGAACAGGATCATTAAAATATAGGGGTAAAAACAAACAAAAAAGCTTCTTGGCTCAAGTATATAAAGACAGGCTATTCTGAGTTTTTGTTTATAGAATGAATACTTTCATTTGCACTTGACACTACCATTTATAATGAAGTTATTTATTTCCTAGCAGAAAGGCAAACAATAACCCCAAATGAAGATAATTTGAAAAAAAAATGTGTCTTAGCTGTATGTCAACATATAGATAGATGAGCACTGAGTTTGTAACTTTGATTACTCCTTTGATCACTCCTTTGATCGAGAGTTGCCTTAACTTTCTTGATAGTAGAAAAAAAAATTGTTGAATGATCCAATTGTCTGTGGGTAATGTAAAATGATGTTTATTCATTTGACTTTTCTTTTTACGTAGCATTGCAATGGTAGCTGTTCCTGTTCTTCTATAATAATTTGCAATCTGGGGTTTAAGTCTTCATTTTGCTCAATTTTTATATACTGAATTGATACATAATCAAATATATCATTTCAAATTTTAAAACTTTTATTAATATTTTTGTGGAAATAATATTATAGGCAAAATTTATTTTGATATTCAAATTAGTGAGTTAAATAATATAAAGATCTGGTCACACTGACATACGCCTGTGACGCCAGTGGCTCAGGAGGCTGAAGCAGGAAGACAGTGCATTCAAAGTCAGCCTCAGCAACTGAGCAAGACTCTAAGCAACTAAGTGAGACCCTATCTCTAAATTATATATATATATATATATATATATATATATATATATATATATATATATATATATATATATATATATAAAGGGTTGGGAATGTGGCTCAGTGACTAAGTGCTCCTGGGTTCAATCCATGGTATTAAAAAAAAGAGAGAAGGAGGATGAAATAATCACAAAAAGGAGAATAATAAAGAAAAAATAAGAACACACTGTCATTTATGCAGGGATAATCACTATGAGATAACAACAAGCATGTTAACTCTCTGTATCAACAGTATTTACACTTTAGACATCACTGTTCCATAATGAGTTCTGGAATTCAAATACTTGGCTTCTTTAACCCCTCTACCATTTAACCTTAACTCAATCTCCAATGGTTCAATTACACAAATTTTATGGATTTGGGAAAGAACACCAATATGATTCTTTTCTTGTAAGAGATTTGGGCATTTAATTCATTTGCACAAAACCCAAATCCAAGTATAAATTGCCTATAATTAATTCTTATTTTGATTCTTCTATTTTAATTTTTGGTTTTTGTTTCTCTTAAAATACACTGGCTTTCTCAATGGTAATTAGCATAGTACTTTCAAATCCAAAAAGAGAGGGGGTGGAAAAGCAATGGAAATAGAATTGAGTACTACAGGGTTACTCAAAACTGAGCTGCAAGAAGGACGAAGTTTTGAAAGAAAACATTTTTAAAATATTTGTTTTATTATTTTAACTTCCACCAAATGTTATAATTTTCATCAGTGACACTCAGCATTGCATATGTGAGCTTGCACACTGACATTTCCATAAAAATACCCCAAAGATGTCTTCATTTCCAAAGGCTATTTAATTTATATAATTGAAGATATGTTTAACATTTTTCTTCATTTGAAAATAAATAACCCTACCTTCCTTAAATATTACTCTCTGAATTTCACAGAACATAATCAGTTTACCAGATTCCATTATAATATGTTGGGTTACTCGACAACCATCTATTTTTTTTTAATTCCAAGTAAATGATTGAAAAACTCTAACATCAGTCCATCCCTACTAAAAGAAATTCCAAAAATAAAATATATTTTTGATATATTTCATGGGATTGGGATTAAATTTTGAAATATTTTCAGAAGTTCAATTTAGAAAATAAGGTTAAGTATGTAGCATAAAAAAAAAACACCAGGAAAACATAGTGTTTCTAAGGAATTTTGAGCAAATATTGTAAAATATTTTATTTACATATATGGATAAACTTAAAAATTATAAGGTGTATCCATTAACCAAATCTAAAACTGAAACCAATTCCCAGATTCAACTATATGAGGATACATTTTTAACCAAATAGTTTCTTGACAGTCTATTAATCTTTTCCTTATACTCAAGTGCTTTCATTTTGTTTATAAACCTTAAAATTACTGAGCAACAAATTATTGTATACAGTGTCTAATTCATAGGAAGAAGTATTTATCTTTTTTTTAAAGGGAGTTAAAAATAAACCTCTCAGATTTACTACTAAATTGAAGTTAAAGACATATCTTCATTAGGACATAGGAGAGAACAGAGGAAAGAAAGACATGTCAAATATGGAAAGGTCCATTCCTCTGTTTTAACTCTGAGCATAAACTCCAGCAGAATGGACTTTGCAGTGGCATGGCACATAAGTGAGAGCTTTCTTTGATCAACTCTATTTCTAGTAGTAAGTTTTTATGTTTTTGTTTTTTGGGTCAGGTGGAGGAGCAGATTTTTGTTGTTGCTATTTGCAGCTGACACTATGAATCAATTTAAAACTAATGTTTGTACAAATCATTTCACAATGAATCCTGGTAAATTTCTGAATATCAAAATGGATGTCGATTTAAAACCAGCAGGATTCAGAGGTAGGAGGATAGACAAGGAGAACAAGAAAGGCTGTTACTTTCATATTATCAAACAATCTGTGATTTTCACCAGTATTACTGTGGGTACTAGGCTTCTGATTTATGAAAGTGTCTTTGTAGGTTTTGCCTGCAATATACAATAAATCATTTAGCAGAGGGGTTTTTTTTAGTTTTTTTTAATATATTGGACATGATGAAATGTATGTGTTTTAATGTGTGTGTAGTTTATACTTTAATTTCTCCAATTATTAATATCAAAGATTGAAATAGATCTTCTATTTTTCTGTTAATATAAAATCTCTGTCTTAATTCTTATCTTTCTTATGATGTTCCAATATTAGTAAAGTTTTTGACCCCACTGTTTAGTTAAATTATTTTTATATTATACATATAATTTTTAGAAATGGTTTGCTTAGTAAATTTCAAATTGTAACCACACTTATAACTAGTACTTTATACTTACTATTATGATGAATTGGCTTCAATTTTCATCACCAGATCATCTTTTATATTTTTACCATTTTTTTGCTCTTTAATGAGTATATTAACTGGATGCATATTTCTTCATACTGTTTCATAAGAAGTGTGAAGGATCTGCATGCTTTACAAGCTCTTGAAAACAGAAGGTTATTTTACAGATAAGGAAATAAAGTTTTGGGGTCAAAACTCTTTATAGTATAATGATAGCTAACATATATGTAGCATGAATTATTCTCATCATTTCTACTTGTTTTCTGCATACCATAACAACCATTCTACCAGGTGGAAGACATTTACTCTGCCTATTTTTATAGGTGAGAACATTGAATCTTGGTGCAGCCAAGTCTCTTGACAGGGAATCACACATAAGTAAACGAAAGAGTTGAGTCTCCCAATCACCAGTACTTTGTACCCTTCAAAATTGCAGCTCAGTAGATGTGAATTTTAACTGTGCATGTACCTCTGAGGTCATCTTCTTAATATTTATTTTCTAGTTGACCTTTTATTTCCCTGCCTAGATGATTTCGAATTTTATAAATACAATTAATTCAAATGTTTATGAGAAAAATTTTCCCAGACTGCCTCTATGTATTACTATAATTTCATTCACTTTTTTTTCTTTGAATGGGAAGGGACTCTAATCATCATAAAGAACTAAGTGTGTGTGTGTGTGTGTGTGTATGTAATATATATATTTGAGTCCACAGTGTCATGAACACAATCATTTGCTAGTGATTTCACTTTGGCCTGTCAATGTGATTTCTTTTCCCTTAGGCAATAATGTTATATGTACCCTGAAAATAGATCATTATCCTTTATCTTTAAATACACACACACACACACACACACACACACACACACACACACACACACACTGTTTCCACATTGACTGTCTCATCCATTTCCCACTAATCCTTTGATCTTTGTCCAGGCTCTAAATATCCTTCCAATGTCATTGACACTGCAATCCTCTACAAATCCAGAACAAAATTCTTACCTTTTAATTTTCGTTTTATAGGTGACTTATCAGCACAAGAAACATTGTGTTTCTCACTTTTAAATGTCTTCCTATCATAAGTAATGTTCTGTTCTTAAAACAAAGATACCACTGAGGTGGTATCTTTTGTTAATTTGCTTTAAAAAATCTAAATTTATATTAAGAAATAATATTATGACATACAAATGTAAATAAATACATGATATGAATAAAATATCATTGTTCATTTTCTATCCAAATCATCTCTGCTTAATTGTTACTTTTGACAAATTATGTAGTACAATCAGCAAAACTATTGAATCTGCATCTACTCCTTGAATTCTAAATTGTCTACTATTTAAGGATCCTCTTAATCTGGTACACACCTTGTCTGTCAAACTTTACAGTACATCACATTCTCATAGTCAATATTTTTGGCAACAGAGATCTCTTCAGTATTTTTTCTCTGTTGCTGCTATTCCATAGATTTTCTTCAGGGTACAATTTCTCATCTAATCTTATTCATATCTAATGTTCCATTCCAAGACTCAGCACCTTCAGAATAACATCAGGGGCATATTTTCTTTTGAATGCACTCCATCTTTAGTCACTTAGGTTTTCTTTAAATTATTGCAGGTGATTGATTATGCCAAAATAGTGAGGAAATACACAGAAGGATAAAGAAAATTGAGTCAGGAGTATGCAGAAAGGCTTCTGATCCCAGTGCAGGTTAGACTCCAGTGAAAGCAGAGGAAGTAAAGGGGATCCCATAGGAAAGGGATGCAATGCTATTGTAAGAAAGTTGGCCAGACCATTGTTAAGCATAAGCACCCATTTTATACTCAATATTTGAGTAGGAGTTTTAAGGAAAGGGTCTTTCCCATGATCTTGAGTGCTGTGATAAGTCCTGCCTGCTACAAGTGATAACAATAATTACGTGAAAAGTCAGTGCATTATCCCTCAACAATGATTCAGTTGCCTGGGAGTGGGGGAAACTGATTAAGACAATATTTGGGGGTTTTATTCACTTCTAAAATATAGTTTATAGTTCCACTCTGGGCCAAACCCTTTGATTTGCTATTAATAAGATTTATGTGTCAGAGTTGGGTGCAGTAGCATACACCCATATTCCCAGTGACTACAGAGGCTGAGGCAAAAAGATCTATAGTTTAAGCCAGTCTCAGCAGTTTAGCCAGCATCTAAGCTAATTGGTGAGATCCTGTAGCAAAATAAATAAATAAATAAACATAACTGGGGATATGGTTCAGTGGTTAAGCCCTCAGGGGTTCAATTTCTCATAAAAATATTTTTGAGTTTGATGAAGTTCATTAATTTCTGTTCAACTTAGGGATAAATGAAGCAGAGAATGGGGAGTAAAAGCCTAATAATTGAATTAAGTAATGAGTAAAGTTAGCTAGATGTCATTATTAAAGATAGTTAATATTTTAAACTCTGCCTTTTGTTTTTCTTCCAATGAATTTCTGTTATGTAGATAAATTTTCCATATAGATTATGAATGGAACTAAAAATCAGTTTTAATAAGATTTACAGAGTTTTAATTATCTGTAAATAACATTACATTCAGATGTACATTAATGGTACTGTTACTTATGAGAGGTAAAATTTGAGTGGGACTGTTTACAGGTAACTTTTCCATTTTAGTGCTTAATAGATCATTCAGCATGTACAAAATGTTTGCAAGGGTATCTCCTGGGACCCCTAGGATTCTGTGTAACAAACTGCTACTTCAGTGCATTATCTACAAGGACTTTAATATCTTGCTCATTGAAATACAGTAGAGGCCGAGGATGATAGAAAATTAATAATATAGCAATGATAAATTTTAAGACATAAAATCATAAAATTTTGATAACCAAAAAAGAAAAATATATATATGAAGGTAAAATGTAAAGGGATTATTACCCACTTGGAAATCTGATGTTTTTATCTAACTAGCTAAATGTGGAATTGAGGAAAACACAAATATGATTGTCACATGGAGTACCTGAAAAGCCATACCTAGATGTAAAGAACTTAAAATTGAGTATGTTATTTTGCATATCTTTGAGAAATCATACAAGCATCTTTCAAAGATTTAAACTTATTGTTGACAAGTTACAGAAAAAAGTTAAAGCAAGTGGACTCTAAGGACACGACGTAGTTTACACTTGTACATCTGTGTGTGCAAGTACATGTTTGTGTGTGTGTGTTACAGACAAGTGAAGCACATGGTAGATCTCTCTAGAATTTAAAAAGAAAAATATTCCACTAATCCTCTGCCTATTTCTCAACTTCTTTTCAAATATCTACTTTATTATTTTCTCTCTTTGCAGTCCATATTGTTCTGCCTTTTTATCTGGTCACATTGTGGGTGGATAATGGAAACTCCACAGCCTCAAAGTTTAAAAGTCTACTTTTAAAATGATTTCCTCCAAAACAAGTAAAGGTAATGAATGGGATTCAAATTTAATGTGATATTTATGCTTCTGAACTTTCTTAGCTACCTATTTTCATTACAAATCTATGAGACTTCCCACTTTTAAAATCTAATGCCTATGCAAAATTACCCTGAATCTGTGTTTATTATGTGACATTAGTTTCTGCATCTAATTCTGAATACCTTCAGGGGAAAAATTGTTAAATTCAGATAAAATATAATGTATTCTTGATTAAGAAAGCAATTCTAAGATATCCCTCAGTAGAACTGCACTAAAACCCCTAAATTTTAAACCTCATTGTCTATGTTTGAAAGGCATTCTGCCTATGTCCTGGATCCATAGATTTGGCATTCCTTGTACTAAATTCATGGTCCCCCTTTTTGCTTACAGTTCCTAGTCCAATAAAAGAGATGTCTGTTCATTGTAAAATATAAAGACTGGGTGCAGTGACACACACCTGTAATCCAACCTACTCAAGACTGAGGCAGGAGGATCAGAAGTTTGAATCCAGCCTAGACCCTGTGTCAAATTAAAAAAAAAATGAAAACTTCTAGCGAAGTAGCTCTGGTAGAACACCCCTGGGTTCAATCCCTAGTACCACTGAATAAATGAATGAATAAATACACATATGTGTATGTACATACACATAGATACACACACACACACATAGACAAACACAAAGTATATATAAAGTCCCCTAAAAACTGCTTCTTCATAAATACAGTAACCAGGAGCACTTGTGTTGTAACCTGCTGTACAAAGTACTTTCAAATAGTGTGGAGAATCTGACATGTTGTTCAGAATCAGTTGGAATTGGAATTGATCAAATTGTAGTTTCAGGTTTCTTTCACAAGGTGGCAGGGTTAAAGACAAAACAAAACAACAACAACAACAACAAAACGCATGCACAGGATATGTTCTTTTAAAAACATATCTTGTCAGATTAGCAGTGAGTTTTCAGGGAAAGAGTATATACAAAATTCCTAGAAAGGAAGTGAATTTATTGGCATCCAGGAACAACCCAATTTTAAAGACATCTAGTAAATGCACAATTTTCCAACAGAAAAGGTTACCTCCAAGCTCTATGTCTTTTCACTGAACAGAGCACTGCCTAATGAGCTTGTCAATCCTGTTTAAAAATACAAAAAGTATATGCATATGGGGGCATAGCATGATGCACATAAAAAACACACTTGTCTGTATATCTTAATTAAAGAAGTTTAACTCAGGGGAACTAATTGTTTGACTCACTATTAGTGCATCTTTGGAGTGTTCACCAGGAACACATTTTTGTGCTAGGCACTCAGGCCAAGAGATAGATAGGGATAGGGAGGGGGCTAAGTGCTCTGTTTTAATCATCTTTAAAATACTTTGCAGAAATTCCAATTTAAGAATATTCCAGAAGGCACTAACATTTGTTAACTCAGCATTATGTAATATTCTATTCTCTGCGTTTACTTATACTCTTCATTTTATTAGTAAGGCAATAGATCCTAGTATTTCCAAATCCACAAGTATCTAAGCATATCTGTAATAGAATCCCATTATTTAAAACACACGATGTTTTGTCTTGGGCTAAAAATAAAAAGTAAAATTCTCTCAAATGCTCTCCAAAGTCCTTTAATGTTTATCCTGTACCTTTTGTGCCAGATTCATATTGTTACAAACTTTCCAAAGTTCTCTGAACTGAAACCATACTCAACCTCCTTTTACCTGGGGCTGAATCCTCAGACCCCATCCTAATCCTGCTGCTAATACCAATTTACTTTCAGAGCTCAACTCCTCCCCTTTTCCCCAGGGAAGGCCTCAATGAGGAACAGGTGAAAGACCTCTGGTTCAAGCTTTCCCAGCAGAAGGAACTTCTGCTGTAAGCATATATTACAGTTGATTGACTGCTGTCCCACAGTAGACTGAGCTCTCTGAGGGAAGTGATGAGGTCTGCATTTGAATTAGCAAATGCACCATCAAGCCAAAGTGTTCATAGACAAACATGATAAACAATATTTACTACTAGGGTTTGTAAATACTTTTTAAATGAATTTTGCTGTCTGATTTTAAGCTTATATTTCATGATGGAATAGTATTTCAAAGCAGAGTAAACTGAATTCTGTTTATTTTTGGTAGTCCTAAAATGCTGAATCCTTTTATCTGGCTTAGCTGGAATACAGTCTCACTTCTTTCAGGCTATTGCTGTTATCTGTTTTTAAACTGTACCCACAATATTATCATTCTAAAACATATTTACAGAAATCAGCCATGTAAAAAGTACATTAGGAAATCAGATTTTGACATGAATTCAAGTAATTTCTTTGTAATTCGAACACTGAAATACACTGATTCATATCAAAGCCTATTTCTTTGTCATTGGCTAGGTGGGTGACTTTGGATAAGTAACTTCATCTTTATAGACAAGTTTCCTGCATTGGTAATATGAGGGATTGGAAGAGATCATCCCTAAGGTCTTTTTCAGTTCTTACATTCTTTATCTTTTAGTTCCTAAAAGATAAGGAATTTTAACTCTGAAAACTGCTGCCATTTCACATCCTACACTTTGCAAAAGAGATATTTTCAATTCCCAGTGATGAACTGAATCTGCATACATACTTGTATTTATTGTGTTAGAGTAAAAGGATTTAGGGGAAAAATATATCTTTTTTTTCCCCCTAAATCCTTTTACTCTAATATATATATATATATATATATATATATATATATATATATATATATATATATATATAGACACACACACACACATATGTATATATATGTACACACACACACACACATATACATACACACACACATTCAAATTCTCCTCCTAAGGAAATGGGATTTAGTTGAATTATGAATAGAAATTAGAATACATGTATTCAACCTATACCCATAGCTCCTTCTCCCCAACTGTCTGTGTTCAATTCTTAAAACAGTTAACATTTCCACAGAAGCCACAGAAATTCTTCTCTAATTTGTAAAAAGTACATTGTAAGTTACATACATCCATATCAGTATTTTAGCATTTTAGGGTTCTTTCCTTCTTTATAGGATGTGTATGAAGACTTTTGAGTTTAGGTTTTCTTATTCGTTCATTAGCATGTACCTGCAGAATAGATTCATAACAATAATTCTAAACTTTAAGTGATCATATATCTTTGTGAAGTGACAGATTACACAGAAAACACTTGAATTCTATTCAAACTATTATGGAAAATAAGTTACCTTTGTCACCCTCTCCTATTTCATCTTCTGTCATTTTATTAGCTCATGTAAATTTTTAAAAATATCTTTTCTTACTTTACAACTCATTATGGTCAGTGCTGTCTATTTTAAGTCATCCATTCTTAAATTGATGACATGAGATTTTTTAAAAAAACTTGATGTTTTATTGTTCACATTTAAGTTTTTATGCCACCTAGAATTATTACATATAATGAGACAGTGAGTAAATTTAAAGTTTCTCCATATTTTTATCTAATTGTCTTGGTGCCATTTACTAAAATGTCTGTCCAGTTGTGTGCTGATAAACACCAGGCAACAAATGCTTAGGACTAGTATTTGCCTATTTCAATCGTCTAAATATTCCCAACTTTGATGATTTTCAGATATTAATATGACATTAGTGAATACAAATTTGGGCAATGATAGTTGATCTACAAGCTATCATCCAGACACACGGGAAATAAAAATGTCAACAAGAGCAAAGAAATAATAAAATACAGTCAAATAATTAAATGGTTTAGGTTTTAATTATTTATTACATTTATTTTTAGTATAATTTAATTGCTAGTTTATAGTTTAATTTAAAGAGTGAGCATATTTAATAACTAACTTATAAAATTTAATAATCACAAGTCAGAGGACATAAATCTGTGTGCACCATTGAATGTGTCTTTTTTCAATACTTCTGAAATGACACCTGTATTTTTATCAAGTATCTGTATATTCTATGCATAGAATTGTTTGAGTTCTCTATTATTTTGTATTTTCCCATGTGTCTCATTGCCTTTATTACAGACTGTTAATTGCTATAGATGTGTGATGTTTTTGTATTGTAAGTCATCTTTTTCTTTCTTTTTTATTATTAACACATTTTCAATCACACAAATTAATGGAATGCATTATTCTATTTTCACACTTGCATCTATTGTGCATTGGTCATATCCATCTACCCTTTTCTACCCTCTCATACCTTCCCCTTTCTCTCCCATCCTCTTGATCACCTTCTGTTATGGTCCCTCTTCTACTTTCTACTTCTTTTTCTAGTTTTCATATATGAGAGGAAATGTGAGAAACTTGTTTTTCTGTGTCTGACTTATTTCACTTAACTTGATGTCCAAGAGTTCCATTCATTTTGTTGTAAATGACAAGAATTCCTTCTTCTTTATGGCTCTATTACTTATACATCACATATATTCTTTATCCATTCCTCTGTTGACAGGCACCTAGACTGAATCCAAATCTTATTATTTTTATAATACATATTTAAAGTACATATCTACATATTAAAGTACATACTTAAAGTGTATATCATGGTGTATATTTGTATTATATTAAGGTATATTACTGTTGAGCATATTAACATATTAATGTGCTCACTTACTTTTTAAATTTGTGGTAGGAGCACCTGAAATCAGCTCTCATCATATTTCCAATATACAATACAGGTTTAAATACCATCATCACAATGTACATTAGATCTCTGGACTTAACACACACACAACTGCAACTTCTTACCATTTTATCTTTCTTCCTTTTTTTTTTAAACTAGGAATTGAACCCAGGAGTATTCTACAACCGAACTACATATCCAACCCTTCTTAACAATACTTTGAGACAGGATTTCATTAAGTTGTGACCTCATTAAGTTGAGACTGACCTCAAACTTGCTATTTTCCTGCAGTATTCTCCCAAGTCACTGGTGTTAGAGGTGTGCACCACCACACCCACCAACTTCATACTCTGATCAACATTTCAACCTGTACACTGCCCTTTTTCATTGAATTCCCTAGTGGACCCTAGTTTTATATTCCATTTATATGTATTTAACTCTTTTAGCTTCCACATGTAAATAAGATCATACAGTATTTCCCTTCTGTGTCTAGCTTATTTCCGTGATTTCACTTAGCATAATATCTCTACAAATTTGTTGTCACAAATTGCAGAATGTTCTTTTTTGATGCTAAGTAATAGTTCTCTTTATTCCGCTGCCTCTATCTCTGTCTCTGTCTCTCTCTCTCTCTTTCCATGTGTGTGTGTGTGTGTGTGTGTGTGTGAGTGTGTGTGTGTGAAAGAGGGGATGGAGAGATTCATCTATTAATTAACAAGATTTATCTTGTTTCCCTATCTTGGTTTTTGTGAATACTGCTGTCACAAGCATGAGAGTACAGATACCTTCCAAGATATTGATTTAACTTCCTTTGTCTTTGTACACAAAATGGGTTGATGATTGTACAGTAGTTCTATTGTAGCTTTTTGAGAAATCTCAATAGTGCCTTCCATATGGCCATATCAATTCACATTCCAACCAAGAGTACACAAGAATTCCTTTTCCATATCCTAGCCAACACTTGTTATTTCTTTTCTTTTGGAAAAAGTCATCCTAATAGGTGTGAGATAATATCGTAGTTTTTATTTGTAGGAAAATCTTCCGCACAGCCAAGAAAATAATCTATGAAATAAAGACAACCTATAAATTGGAAAAATATTTTAAAACTATATATCCTTTAATCCATTATATTTCCTTTGATTATTTTCTTTTCTGTGCAGAAGATTTTCCTTAATTCAAATTGTATTATAAAGCTATAGCTGTAATATGTTACTGATATAAGCAGATACATAGAGCAGTGGAACAGAAATAAACCTAAACACACTATCAATAAATTTTTGACAAGAACACCAAAAATACACAGTGGAAGAGAATGGTAACTAATAAATTGTGTTAGCAGAACTGAATATCTCCATGCAAGAGAAAGGAACTAGACCCTTACTTTATAAAACCTGTAAAACATCCATTTGAAATTGTTTCAAAACATAAATGTAGAACCCAAACTAGTAAAATCCAGGAGAAAATGGAGGAGTAAAGCTCCTTGACTTGAGCCTTGACACCTACTTTTCCAGTGTCACACCAGAAGCTCATGCAACAAGACAACAATGCACAATGGGGACCATAATGAACTGAAAGACTCTTCTCCAACTTTCCATGTGCTGTGGTAATTTTTGACCATGGCAATTATACATAAATATTCAGATCAGTTTTACAAATTAAACTCAGACACAAACACATGCATAAACATGCAAACATCTTTTGGGGTTTCTATTACTATTGAAAATAATATTTTTTTTTTTTGCATTTTTATGCTGAGTCTTTTGACCTTGATATTCAGGGTATTATTTTTGGAAAACCTTAATTTTCTTCATTACATTGTAAATTTTTTGAATAAAGGTCTTTTATATCTTTTACAAATTTATTAAAAGGCCCTTTTAATATTTTGAGCACCTCTTATGAACTTTTTAAACTAACTGAGTTGGTTTATACATGGAAAACACTTAGAATATTGTGCAGGATATAGATGAATTATTACATATATTTTTTAAAGCTTAAGTAAATGCTGAAATATATTTCATTAAAAAACTAACGAAGTATATAATGTGCACTATTGACTCTGTCACTATATATATATTAAGCAAAAATAATATGTATATCATAATATATATCACAAATATATCATAACACAACATATGTGTTTAGGTAATGTTAAATAATGATGTTAAGACCTGAAAATAAATATCCACCTTGGTAGGGATAGTGACAATTAGGCAAATGCTCTTCAGTGAGGTTCTTCGGCAGTTTAAAATGAAGCAAGCTTTGTGCAAGAGTGTTTGGCAGTTCCCCAAAGAGCATTAAACATAGAAATTCCATAAGTATTAGCTTGATTAGTGCTTCTACAAAAAAATGTCACTGCAAAGGGAATTTTGAAATTTCTTATCTCACTATTCAGGAGGCTGAAAAAATCCATGAACAGAACTGATTTCTCCTAAGGTCTCTTTTCTTGATTTGGGATTTAATAACTTTTCATGATGTCTTCACGTAATCATCTGTGCACATCTTGGGGGTGGCATCTTATACTCTTGAAAATTTTGAAGTTTTAGCATTATTATATTTTATAAACTTTGCTACTTGTCTATAGAATTATATTATGTATAAATTCTGTATGCAAATTTTTAAACCCAGTAATCTTGTTGAACTATTGTGTTTATTGTGATCATCGAAGTGTAATTTCTTTCATATTCTCTACATAATCATATGTTTGAAAGTAATGACTGGCTTGTTTCTCTCATTCCATTCAAATATTCTTAAATAATTTTCTTGCCTTATTGTTATGGGTAAGATATTCAGAACAGAACTTAAATGGATTTGTTAGAAGGAATAGCCACGTCTTATTTGTAATCTCATAGGAAAGACTATTTAAAAGTTCCTCGTTGAAGATGATGACTATTATAATTTCTTGCAGCTATTTTTATCCTTTTAGAGAGATTTCTTTCTTTATAAAATTTTATTAAATCCAAGATGAATGTGGAATTGTATCTAGTAATTTTCGGCATAATTTTAAAAGATAGTGATTTTTCTAATTTGGTTAATTACTATACTAAAATACATTACTTGAATTTTTTTCTTTTTTGGGGAGGGGTACCTAGGATTGAACTCAGGGGTACTTGACCACTGAGTCACATCAGCAGCCCTATTTTTTATTTTATTTAGAGACAGGGTCTCACTGAGTTACTTGGAGCCTTGAAGTTGCTGGGGCTGTCTTTAAACTTGAGATCCTCCTGCCTCAGGCTCCCAAGCCACTGGGATTACAGGCATGTCACACTGCACCTGGCTATCAGTTGTTTTTTTAATCCTCAAATGTCGTTTATTCCTTGGATATGCCACTTTGGGCATCATATGATAGTTTTAGACATTTATTAATTTGATCAGATAATATTTTCAGATCCACACAATAATTATAATTGTGTCAAAATATAAAGTATAATTTTTTAGTTATTGGGTCCACTGTTGATTAGGTATACATTACATAAGGGTAATGCTGTTATTCAAATCTTCTTTATCTTTACTGATTTTTTTTAAATCCATATTGCCTATTAATTTTTGAAAGATCTTTTATTTAAATAATAATACTATAAGAGTAGATTTCTTCTTTTTATTTTTTCCACTTATTTTACCTTGTATAAAAAGACTATCATATTGATTGATACAAGTAAATTTTGACATACATGTTTCTGATGAAACTATCAGCATTTTGTAGTTAATGTATTTATCTTTCATAAAAATGCCTTTTGGATGTAAAGCTTATTTTACCAGCAAATAATTCAAAAACTCTAACATTTTTATATTTTCTGACTGGTAGATCATTTTTCATAATTTATCTTTCAGCATTTTTTTAAGATTTATATTTTTTATTTGTAGTTAGACACAAAACCTTTACTTTTTTATTTATTTTTATGTAATACTGAGGACAGAACCCAGGGCCTCAAGTGTGCTAGGTGAGCACTCTACTGCTGAGTCACAACCCCAGCCCACTTTCAACATTTTTCATCCTACAGTTTTGGATATTTCTTTTTAAATAAGAGGAGATATCTAGCTTTTATAAAGTCTATTCTGATTTTCTTTGTTATGTAAGTGTATCATTATTTTTTATTTGTACTTTGATTTTAAATACTTATAAATCCTGTTTTGTTGTTCCATCTAATTTTGTACTTTATGAATTTCACCTTTTATATGCCTTTATTTAATATTTTTTTTATTTCTCATGTATTGAAAATTATATAATTTTGTAACTTTAATGCTTCTCTTAGAAATTTTTAAATGTCAAAATTTAACTATATTCTTAATTTCCTTCTAAATAATGAAGTATTTAGAACAGTAACTACAGCAACTCTACTTTATCTTTTATATTGTTTGATCACACATTTTAGTTTTTATTTTTAATAACCTTATAACTTATTATTATTTGTGAAATCATCAGTTATCAATTTTTTAGTAAGGATACACTGATGTTTAGTTTTCTTTGTCCTAAAATGTCTTTATTTTTTCTTTCTCCATATGAACTTTTAAGTATTTTTAACACTTTATGTTTTATATATATATATATATATATATATATATATATATATATATATATGTGTGTGTGTGTGTGTGTGTGTGTGTGTGTGTGTGTGTGTGTGTGAGAGAGAGAGAGAGAGAGAGAGAGAGAGAGAGAGAGAGAGAGAGAGAGAGTTACTGGAGGTTGAATAAAAGGGCTCTTTACCACTGAGCTACCATCTGACCCCTGGCCCACTTTTTTATTTTTGGGACTCTGCTCTCACTGAATTGTCCAGGTTGGCCTTCACCTTGTGGTCCTTATCCCTCAGTTTCCTTAGTCCCAGGGATTACAATAATTCAATCTTTTAGACTAATAGTTTTATTTTCACTATACCCTAAGGATGGGATTCCATTCTCTTTTGCTTCCATTTTCATAGTACAGAATTTGTCTTATTTTCATTTATTTTATATATGGAATCATCACAGAACCCTCTTTTCCTAGGACAGTCCCATTTTATGTCAGTTGTCTTGAAGGAAGAATATTCTCATTTTCTCTCCTCAAGTTCATGCTTTTTTATAATAAATTAGGTTATCTTTCCATAAGTGGTATTCTGGATATTTTTCTGCTCAAATGTTTCAAAAATTTTGAAACAATATTTTAATTGGTTGTACAGTTACATTATATGTGCATAAGTATTATTTTTAAAATATTTTTGTCCTCCTCAGATTTGCTTTATCATATTAATTCTATAGTTTGATATATTTTGGCAGGTATGGAGTATTCAATCATTATGTATAAACATTGCTTTTGGTATATCTACTATTTATCCTTAATTTAATTAAATTTTTTGTCATCAGTCTAGCCTTTATTGCTCTTATATTTCTTTCATATTTTCTATATTTTTCTCTTTTCTCCATATATTCTGTATTATTCACTTAGATTTATTCTCCAGCTACTACTTCTATTCAATGCTAACCTGACATTAGGTTTATTATATTAACAGGAACATTTTTTTTTTACTTCTAGAAAATAACATTTTTTTTCAAGCATTATGGGCTATTTTGTAATTAATTGCCTTTTTTGACATTCCAATTCCCTTCTATTTATCTCAATATACAAAATATCAGTTTTTATTTTATGCCAGATAATTTCACTATCTGAAGTTTTTATATTTATAGCTCTGATTCTCATAGTTCTTATTTCTGTCGGCTCTTACTCATGACAACTTGATTTATTATGCAATTACTGATTGATTTTTTTATGTATAAGATCATGTTATTTATAAATTTATCTGTGGAATTCTTTAAGACTTGGAATCTAGGGTAAAACCAGGGAAGATTTGCAGACCTTGTAACATGGCAATTACAACTTAGAGATATATTAAATTACATTGTTAGCTTGAGTATTTTGTTTTTGTTTTGTTTTGTTTTAAGATGTTCATGAACCTTTATTTTATTTATTTATTTATATGTGGTGCTGAGAATTGAACCTAGTGCCTCACACATGCTAGGCAAGCACTCTACCACTGAGCTACAACCTCAACCCTTGTTGCCCTTTTTAAAACTTACATTTTGTCCACACTATTAAATATACAGGACCAAACATCATATCAGGTCAGGTATTGGTTGTACATTTTTTCAAGAGCCATTATCCCTATTGCACAGATGCAATTGGGATTTATGTTTTGTTCATACTTGATGCTCACAATGTGGTCCTTTGGTACTGTCACTATATGGGGGTTAAGTAGTCTCCTTATGCAGGCCTATGATTTTCTCTCTTGAGGTCTACTCCCAGAAGGCCTTTGAAACAGAAGCCAATCTCACCTTGTGTCAGCAAATATCCACCAGATGTAAGCATGATATAGTGTTCTCTTTAATTCTCCATTTCTTGCATTTACTTAGTCTTTGACCTCACAGTATTTCTTGGTTTCTTACCACCTGTGATTAAAAAAAAAAGTTGTGTGATGTTTTTCAAAGCTGTAGTTCTATTTGTATTATACCAAATTAGAAAAAAAAAAGGGTTATGTTTTTCCAAATAAATGAGCTCCAATGTCATAACTAACGGTTTCAATGTTCTTTTCATTTTTCAAATACTCAAATGTAATATTCTACCTAGTCAGGAAGACAATGAAATAATTATCTGGAATTCCCATTTGAAACGATTTTAGGTAAAATGTTGGAAGTAGCCCATATTTTACATTGATATGAAAAGATATACTGTTAAAATATTGAATATTGTGCTAGAATGCTTTTTTTTCAGTGTAATTTTTGAAGTCTACTTTCAATGAAGGAATGGAAACATAATGGTGAATTCATAGTTACATAAATAATCAGGACATAAAAGATGAAGTTTGCATGCCACACAATAGGATCAAAACAAAAAAAACTATGTTATCAATGAATAACTAATGGTCATATTCATTAGGAAATGTTAAAAATGCTATAGTTTTTGTGAAAATTTTCTTTGATATACATTTTTCACATAAAATATATTAACTTATATATTTGATAATTTTGATAAGGCAGTTTTTCAGCTTTTATATGTTGGAGGTGAAAAGATATATTTTAGCTCCTGGTTTCAGGTATTTCTTTCTTGACTGGTTCCATTGCTTTGGACCTGAGGTAAGGCAGAATATCATCATGGAAATGCAGGATGGAGGAAAGCTGCTCAGTTCATGGCA
This sequence comes from Callospermophilus lateralis, assembly GCF_048772815.1. Taxonomy (NCBI): domain Eukaryota; kingdom Metazoa; phylum Chordata; class Mammalia; order Rodentia; family Sciuridae; genus Callospermophilus; species Callospermophilus lateralis. Next base: position 1,221,635 of record NW_027514360.1, read on the forward strand.
GCCAGGTAGATGAGAGACCTCCTCAGGTATACACTTCTTCCAATGATGCCCCGTCATCTACAGTTTCCCAGCCTCCCTATAGTCCATTCAGCAGTCAAAGATTTAACCACTCATGAGGTCAGAACCTCAAGACACATTCACTTACTAAAAGCCCCACCTCTGTCTTCAAAACATAACACCAAGGGAGGAACATTCCGGATCCAAACTACAACAAACTACAACTTGGATTTTCCTGACCCCAGGCTAAAGTGGAAAGGGGAGAAAGATAATCATCTCCTGCCAGTTTCAACTGGGGTCATTTCTAGGACATTGTCTCACCCAGAGAGTGAAACTCAGATATAAGGTTGTAATAATTTCTTTGATCCATGTATGTGGCATAAATGGGTTTATGAATTCCTTTACTTTATCTTTGTCAGTGCCTCATGGGAGTTAAACGGATGCTTTTAACCCAGACTTCAGTCTACAACAATGTTGTCATGGAGGCATGACCTTCATGCGATCGATAAAACTCTTGATTTATAATTTTATAGACTTATAATCAATAATGTCTTCTTTGATATAATGAGAGCAACTAAGAGCAGAGCAGGGAGGAAGAGCAAGAAGAAAAGATCAACATCAATCAGAGACATGAGGTGGGAGGGAAAGGGAGAGAAAAGGGAAATTGCATGGAAATGGAGGGAGACCCTCAATGTTATACAAAATTACATATAAGAAGTTGTGAGGGGAAGGGGAAAATAAACAAGGAGGGAAATGAATTACAGTAGATGGGGAAGAGAGAGAAGATGGGAGGGGAGGGGGGATAGCAGAGGATAGGAAAGGTAGCAGAATACAACAGTTACTAATATGGCATTATGTAAAAATGTGGAGGTGTAACCGATGTGATTCTGCAATCTGTATTTTGGGTAAAAATGGGAGTTCAAAATTCACTTGAATCTAATATATGTAATACGAGATGTCAAGAGCTTTGTAATATTTTGAACAACCAATAAAAAAAAATAATCAATAAAAAATCGATTGTATTCCAAGAACAAAACCAACTTCGTATCCAGAAGAAAATATGTAACCAGTTCCTTCAGAATGTTTTGGAAAACTACTGTTTATTGGTTCATTGAATTTAGTGATCTGTTTGATATTTAGTTTCATACACAGTACAGACATTTTAGAATTAGCATACAAACGTACATAACACCTCCTATTAAGAAAGGAAAGAATTTATCAAATGGCACAACCTTGATATTTTAATCTAACACTTTGGCCATTGTCATAGCTATTCCATGTTAAAAAAGTCTACTTGTCAAGACTTGTCATATGCTGTTTGTATAGCTGGTAATTACAGAATCAAGATGAATTATTCTCTGTTTTTAAAAGCTATAAAATAGACACCAAACAATTAATATATCTATACCTCATGTTCTTTGAAGAAGAAAAGAGTAAATAAATCTCATTTCAAAGCCATTTTTCCAGTTCCCTCTCTCCTTCCACCCATCTCCACAGGTCTGTACATTAAAGCCTGTGATTCCTTGTCTTACAGTGAAAAAAAGCTGCCAAAACACAAAGAGCCCTGGAATTCTCACATAGCGTTTATTCCCCATGAATAGGCAATCATCCACTCTGGCAAACTGAAACATACTTGGGAGGGATGCCATAATTTACTCCCTTAACTTGACCCTTTGCTGATGAAACACTCCTTTTCCTAAATTGGTGTTATTGCCAGTGCTAAAAAGTAGGTCAAAGGAAAAAACTGACAGTTTAAACAACAAAATGCCTAATTGATATTTTTTACTTAGCTTGAAAAAATACCAACCATGTGGTCGTTCACGATTTTTTGAAAAATGTTATTCACCATTATCATCAAGTACGATCTTGACCCCTAAGTATGAACCATTACAGATATTGTATAACTTATTAGAGTGCATGCTCTTGAATCTCTGTAAGTTCAGGGTTAAATCACAATGATGGGAAACTACATTTCTTTCATAGGAAAAGCCTGAAAAATACATAGATGCACTGCATATATTACATATAATGACAAAGAGATAACAATCATTTTCTTAGAAATTCAGAGTACCAACTTACCATTAAAAGCTTTATCTATTTTTCTATAAATAACTCTCTCATCTTGTTATTTTAAAACTATTTTTATGGCATATTACATTAGGCCTACTGTAGAGATGGCAAGTCATTGCACCTTTTGGATTTTTTTATAAAGCTGTTATAATATTCTCCTTCTGACCTTATTTTTTTCTGGCTTATTTTCTGTTTCAAAACCTCTAAAATATGTAGAAGACAGAAACAGATAAACTATAGAAGTAAAATTCTAGTTAATAATCAAAGAGCACTAATGCCCATTGGCAGGAAGTAGTCAAGTGATCACTGTCTCTGGGAGGAACCAAAAAATGCTTAATGTACATTATTTCCTTTAGTTCTCAAGACACGGTGAAGGTACTATGTGTGTTATTCCTATTTTACAGCTAAGGAAACTGAGGCACAGATAAAAGTGCTGGGCTTCACACTAAATATATGTGACTTCAGAGTACATTTCCCTGCCTCTACACCTCTTGATTTAAGGAGCTGGAATTCCACAAATGGAAATTTTATTCCATTTGGACCAATGTTTAAGTACCATCTAGTTTCAAAAACAACAGGGAAAGAATGGATGCCAGTTTCTTTAGAAAGTGTTATGGTTTTAAGGCCTCATAAATCCAGAAATGAATAAAGTATAAAAATAATATGAGCTGGTGGCACATGCCTGTAATCCCAGAGGCTCGGGAGACTGAGTCAGGAGGATCTCAAGTTTAAAGCCAACCTCAGCAAAAGTGAGGTGCTAAGCAACTGAGTGATCCCCTGTCTTTAAATAAAATGTAAAATAGGGCTATAGATGTGGCTTGGTGGTTGAGGGCTCCTGAGTTCAATCCTTGGTATCCCCTCAAAAATTAATGTGTATATTTCACTATTCTAAACCCTTGAGTTCCAAATTTCTTCATTTTTCTATAATAACTAGATTTAGGTTATTGAACTGGAGTGATTCTTAATAAACCAATAGTTTTGGATGGGATATTTACTTCTGTGGAATTACGTGATCTTTCAAAAGTAAGAAATATTTATGTTCACCAGTAAATTAAAGCAATTTTAATCATTTTATTTACACTTGATGAGTGGCTTTTAGAAAAGGGATGCTTTTAAAAATTTGAAGCCTATTCTAAGATTCTTAGATATATTGGTGATTCTCCATACTGGGGTAAACTTATTGATAACAATAAAACATTGGTGATATGTGAAATATAAAGAAAGAATCAAAGTAATTCCTTATACTGGTGCACAGAACATTCTCTAGAGATAGCATTTTTTATTTTGAGATTACTCAACACATGCATACATCCATATTTTATTCAAAAACACATACAAACTTTATATATATATATATATATATATATATATATATATATATATATATATATATATATATCATTCATATAATTAATACAGGCATATATGAAACTTTTACTTAAATATAACTTTAAAAATATCACAATCCTCAGTTGCTTAAAAATTCCATTTCATAGACCATATTATACATAAGTAACTTTAAGTTCTACCAGAAAATTGCTTATTTAAATAAAAAATTTTCTTTTAAGCATAGAATCTCACTTTTTTAAAAAGGAATCAAGGCAAGTGAGAATTATTCAAAGTATTCACATGCATAAAGCATGCCATTAAAATGCATCTTCTTTCATTGCCATATGTTAAGAAATACCACCTTAGAAGGATGAGAAATTATAAAGGCATATGAAATTTGGAACTGAGTGTGCAGTTTCAAAAGGAACTAATATATTATCAAAAGCAACATCTTGAAATAGTATTTTGTATAGTTACACACCTGTTGAAATTTCAAGGTAGAGTGAAGGAATGCTCCTGGGATTCTGTCAGAATAGGTGAGTTTTCACAGATGTCCTCAATTTATACATCTAATATATTAACATTAGAAATAATTTTTTGTTAGAAAAGGACAATGCTAATGTCAAGTATCTGAAGGATAAGTGGAAATTCACATTGCTATTTTAAATCTATACGTTATAAAATGTGAATCTATATAATTTCAGTTGTTAGATGAGCACAGTATTAAGGACCAAGCTCCTGTTCATTCTTGGTATTCATGCATTAATACATTGAGGAGTTAGGGAGATTGGAAATGTGTACTGAGCCATTAAAGAATCTAGAAATAATGATAAGTAAACACTAAAACTCTGTAAACTAAGATTTTATAGAAATAGGGTCATATAAAACATTGCTTTTGTTCATTCAGCTCAGTCTTAGATGACACCACCATTATTTGCCAGTTACCAATGACTAGAACCCAAACTCATTCTTTTCTCCTCTCAGCATCCATCTCAAGTCTATATTTTTATTATATCTCATTTCCGTCTCCTCCTACATGTTGTTATTATCACTGTAAATTTTTGGACTTGTACTTTGAAACTAAATTCCAGCATTATTTCTACTCTATCATGTTGTATGTGATTAAATGTCCAAATGACTGACATTAACAATGACTGCTATGGAAGTTTGAAATAAAGGAGGGTTCACACACACACACAGACGCAAACACACACACACACACACACACACACACACACACAACAAAAAACAGATAATTTGAAATAAATATGTGTGTATGTCTGTGACCAGAACACTGCACAATAAAGAGAGAGTTGATAGAGAACTTTAATAGAGAGAGGAGAGGAGCCATTGAAAGTACAAAGTCTTGGACTGATCCTTGAGGCTAAGAAAGTATTTAAGGTACTGGTAAGAGCAAAGTTTAATATTTGCTTTAATTTGAACCTTTCCACAGGGTAGTTTTCAGGAGGAAGATTTGCTTAAGGCACTGACAGTACTTGTTGTTAAACTAAGGCTGAGATAACAAACTAGAGATAAGTGAAATGATTGGGACAAAGGCAGAGAAAAGAAAAAATCTGCATCTGTCTTTTTGATAGTTTTATTGAATTTTTGTGAAAGAGGTATATTGTATAATGTACCTATGACCTACTTCATAAGCAAAGTCATATAAAATAAACAAGTCAACCACGTCTTCTCACATCTTCATAGTAAAGTGAGATGAAGTAAAAGCATTTCACCAACTGTCAACTAGTTTCAAAGGATGTTATTGTTCTGACACAGAGATACATGCGTTCTTTAATACCTATATGTGTTAGTCAGATTTTCATCACTGTGACCAAAATACGTGTCACAAACAAGGTGAAGGAGGAAAGATTTATTTTGATGCAATTTATTTTATTTATTCAAGGTTTCAGGCCATATTCAGTTGGCTGCATTGCTTTGGGCCTGAGCAGAGCATCATGGTGGAAATTCCAGGTGGAGGAAAACACTTCAGCACAAGGCAGCCAAGAAGGAAGGAGAAAGGGAGGGAGAGAGAATGAGAGAGATAGAATAAGCAGACAAGGAAAGAAATCCTCTCCTAGGGCATGCTTCCAAGAACCTACTTTCAACCATACCCACTGCATAGAGTTTCTACTAGCTCCCAATAGTCCAATCAAATTATGTTTCCTTCAATGGATTAATCCAGTAATGAGGTCAGAGCCCTCATTATACAATCACTTCCCAAGGGCCAAACCTCCCAACTTACCTTTATTTGGGGAACAAGCTCTTAACAGACAAAAGAAACTTTGGGAGACTTTCCAAATCCCAACCATAAGATTATATGTGGATAAGAATAAATGTGTGTATATGATATTGTATTCTAGATTATTAATAGTTTGACAGAAAATATTGTTGCTCTAAGAACATTCTTTGTTTCACAATTTTCATTCATTGTGAATCTGACATTTCATTATAGATTGGATCTATGATCTAAATTAAACTCATATTTATTTCATGTTGACATTTATTTCACATAAACATAAAAAAAATTCCTTCACAGACATAAGTTAAATTGACAAGTGTATATTCTATTTTTAACCTATTGTCTATAAATAAATTTCATCTAGTTTGGAATATCAGTCTAACATTGCTTCATTTCTTTTTGTGCAGGGGATATAATGTATATATAATATACTAGTATCAGAAATCAAATCCAAGGGGCTGGGGATGTGGCTCAAGTGGTAGCGCGCTTGCCTGGCATGCGTGCGACCCGGGTTTGATCCTCAGCACCACATACAAAACAAAGATGTTGTGTCCGCCAGTAACTAAAAAATAAATATTAAAAAAAAATTTTAAAAAATGAAATCAAATCTAAGACCTCCTTGATGCCAAAATTTATATAAGTTATAATTCACAAATTACGTATGAAATGATAACATTAGATCTTTGAAAAAAAGAGAATTAATTTCATGCTTACAAGGCTTCTCTCTCTCTCTCTCTCTCTCTCTCTCTCTCTCTCTCTCTCTGGATGTATATTTTCATATATTCATGACTACATACATGTTTATACCATATGTATGTGAGTGTATGGGTGTGTTCTCCAACACGAAAGTATAGAATTGTATTCCATCTTATTTATAGGAACAACAACAATATTGATAGAGGGTAACTTTTTTTCAACTTCATGATTTATTTTCACTTCAAAGCTGTGTAACGATCATAGATTTATAAGAGCAAAAACAAATTTAAAGGATGCATCAAATTTAATTTTCCTATGACTGAAATATAAGAAGAATAGTGATATCTCATTTGAATTTCAAAATCTCTACATGAGATTTCAAACAAATGGTGATAGTTTCATTACCATTGTTCATAACTGTACCCCCAACAAACCACTCCTTGAAAGAATAGGGGCCCTGGAGAGGCTTGTCATGCCTAATTCAATGGTAACAGCTCGTGGTCACTGAAGCATGGGGAAATCTGAAAAGAAGAGGTTAGATGATAAGTAAGAAGTATTGCTGGGCTATTATCTTGACTATTTTCTATACTTCTAATACATGTCTTTCCCTTTTATTAGAAGGCCAACAGTTAAAATGGAACAACCAATTCACTAAAAGAAACTAATTCACCAATATAATAGAATGAAATTGATTTGTGAGATAGGAAAAGTCTGTGGTTTGTGAAATGGATGTTATTCAATTCCACAATGAGTGAATATTTTAGAGTATGTTCTCATTGCAACTCCAAAGTGTTTGAACGTTATCTAGTTTCTTCTGCTCTATTCTCTGTGCCTTTTCTTCTGAAACAACCAAAAAAAATCACTCAGTACCAAATGCATAAACTAAAAGATCAGAATGAAATAGCTTTCTGTTTCTCATACGTGCCAATACTTGTTATACTGAAAACGTTTTCAATTTCATAATACCATGTATATTTTATGTCATAAAGTTGTTTTCATATTTTTAAGCAATGCATGTTTATTATAATATTTCAAGCAATGCTGAAGTATAAGAAATAATTATAACTTTTCCTCCCACTGTTGAAGTTTTATATTTATATATATATATGCATACTAGGTATATGCATATGTAATACTTCTATTATTTTAAATTTCCTCTTTCACCTCCATTCTTTAATTCTAGTTATCTCTTTTCATTATAACATTAAGTATGTATATGATATATACTTTATTTATTTATTTTTGTACCTAGAAATGAATCTGGGGATACTCTCAACTACTGAGCCACATCCCCAAGCCTTTTTTATTTTGAGAGAAGGTCTCACTAAGTTGCTTAGGGTCTAAGTTGCTGAGGCTGGCTTTGAGGATATCAACAACATTATGGCTTAGTATTCTGAGCCACTGGGATTGCAAGAGTTTGCCATAGTGCCTGGTTCCAAATATATAATGGAGCACAACATTTCTTTTCTCTGGTTGTACAGGATGTAGAACCTCACCATATATGCAGTCACACATGTACCTAAGGTAATGATGTTCATCTCATTCCACCATCTTTCTTGCCCACATACCCCCTCAAAATTCCTCCCTGCCCATTGCCCAATTAAAGTTTCTCCATTCTACCCGTGACACTCACCACATTAAGGACCAGCATCCAATTATCAGAGACAACATTTCAGCCTTTTTTTTTATTTGCTTACATTGCTTAGCACGATATTTTCCAACTTCATCCATTTACCAGCAAATTTCATAATTTCACTTCTCTTTATTGCTGAGTAATATTCCATTGTGTAAAATACTACAGTTTATTTATCCATTCTTCTATTGAAGGGCATCTAAGTTAGTTCCTATTGTGAACTGAACTGCTATAAACATTAATGTGAAAATGCACAGCTACAAAGTGAGAATGAGACCCTACAAAAGAACTTTAAAGTCATGATGGAACGCTATCAAGAAAACATGATGAAACTGCACAGGAAATTAAGAGTGGAGGAAAACTACTGGGTGGAGCAAGAGGAGAAACATTTCAAAGTCGAAGAAAAGATGAGCCATACAATAAAAGAGCTGGAGACCTAAAGAAAGAGAGCCCAATATATTGAAGAAGAATTGCAGAGAACCATTCATTCCTGTCTGGGGAAGATTATTTCCTCTGAGAAAGGAGCACATGCTAGTGAGTTGGCAGCTCGGATGCTGAAAGAAACCTCAGTTATTTCTGGAAACAAAATGCGCACAACAGACAAAAATTAACTGAGAAGGAGCTTAGATTTGAACTTGTAGAAAAAGATCCCTATGATGCACTGGATGTTTCCAACTCAGCAATGGGCAGAAAGCCTTCTCCAAATGGGCCCTCACCAATAGGTCACACTTCATCTGAAAGGAGACCTCCTCATTTTGAAAACAGTGGTACACTCACACTCTCACCTTTCACTCCAGTGGGAGGAGGAAGAGGGTCAAGGGGCCCTGGAGAATCCTCTGGACCATGCGACTAGCAGTAAAGGAAGAGAATCCAGCTGTCATAAGTTCACTGATTTTCAGAGAGCACCTTCTCAGACTGGGCCCCTCTCTCCTCCAGGGAAACAGGCGAGCAGGCTGATGATCCCTCCACCAGGCCAAACATATTCTTCTCATGCACGTCTTCCTCTACAAAGGCTAGATAGGTTTTACTCAAATTGTGGTAGAGCATCAGGACAAGCAGAATACAGAATTCCTAACATGCCTCCTTTGGACTCTGATGTGCCTGATTCACCACTCCATGCTGAAAACCAAGCAATTGGCTCTGGCTCTGTGTTGGCACATTTCCCTCCAGTCAGAGGTGCCTTGTTTCCAGTTGACCCAAGGAGTCAGTTCATGAGAAGAGGACCTTTTTTTTCCTCCACCTCTCCCAGGAAACTTGTATGGGAACTTGGAGATTATGCTCCACCTGGCCCCCAACCCACTCCATTTCCAAAGTGAAGTGTCTATGCAGGGAGGGCGTTTTCCTCACAATTTCCCCCCAAGAGCAGGAATTCAGCCCTCTACACCCCCATTCTGAAAGTACAAGTGAGTTCCCTGAAGGGTTCCTTCCACCTGCAAATGAGCCTGTTACTCAACATCCAGAACCAAACCAGAAACCTCATGCTGTTGCTCTCTCTTCAAATGTAATTTGACTTATCTCTCATTTTTAGTTTTTAAGTAACTGCTTTTAGTTCAGTAATTGACTATACTTTGGCTACAATTGAAGCTCAATGAAATTATAATTCTTAAGATAGTATTTTGTAAATAAAGAAGGTTTATGTAGGAATCTTATGAGTAAATTATACCTATTTTATTTTATTCCAGAGAACAACATTTAATCTGATGAAGCCACTATTACATAAACAAGAATGGGAGTTCTAGCTACTTGTAATCTAGCTGATGGAAATATCTTTTAAACTCCCAACAAAGAAGTGTATTTAGTATGACTGTAGCAACTGTAAAGTGACTTTAGGCTTCATGAAAAATTGTCACTGATTTAGAGACTGGTTGGGCATTTCAGCTAGTTTTTCCATATCAGAATAACTAGAGCATGGGAGGACTAAAGGAGAGAACACAACTAAACATGTCACGGAAACAGGAGATCTCAACTACAAAGAAAAATGAAGACCTCTTATTTATGTTGGTTGCTGAAAACATTACATAGCTCTTGAGATATCATATTTCCTACATTAGATTAAAGTGAGTTATGAACTCCCATTTTGACCCCATATACAGATTGCACAATCACATGGTTTACACATCCACATTTTTACAAAATCTCATATTAGTAACAATTGTATTCTGCTACATTTTCTAGCCTCTACTATCCCCCCTCTCCTGCCCTCCCATCTTCTCTCTCTATCCCATCTGCTGTAATTTAACGTTTGGGAATTGGAAACCACACTTTAAACTGACTCTGCTCCCCTTTTTCTCTTCTGTCAAATTACTCATCATCTACTTCTATTTCTCCTCCTCCTCCTCCTCTTCCTCCTCCTCCTTATACCTTTAATTCATTCATCATACACTCATGCATTGGTTCATTCATTCCTTTCACATATGGTGTTGGGGATCCAACTCAGGACCTTTGAAAGTGTGAAGCCAGTACTCTAGTGCTGAGCCAAAACCCCAGCACCTGTCTTTTTGATTTTATGACTGTTTATATGAAATTCAGAATCGCATTCTGCTATGGTTCACTGATATGTGGATTGACCTAGTCCTTGTTTTCTGGGAGACTTTTGGAAAATATACATGAATTATTAGGAGGTTGAAATGAAGAATCAAAGAGGAAATTCCCCAATTTCTTATTCTTAGATTCCATACTCTGACTCTGCCTACCTACTGTAAAAACTTTTAAACTCTTACTCCCCATTTCTATATCATTGCCAACAAGAGAACGTTCACTGCCCTACAACAAACCAGAGAACTCACATTGAACCATGTTTCCCCAGTAGAAACCAAGACACAATACTTATTAAAAAAATACCCTAGTTATGAATTAGTAGGTAAAGCTTTATTTGAGTGTTAAATGTGCTCTAATTATGTGTTTTTGTGTGTGTTGATGTGTGTGGTGTGTGGGTGTGTGTGCTTGTGTGTAAAACAAGCACTGAGGTGTAAAATAAATGCAGGATTGCAACGGCCTTCTTAAAAATAAGAAGCAACTTTATCACATTTGAAGCCCAGTGAAGAATCTGCCTGATACTTAACCTACAATTAATTGAAATGTGAAAACTTCAGGCCTAGAAAAACAAAGCCAACATACATACTGAATCTAATCAGTCTGTCTCACCTGTTTTCTAATCACTCCTTTAAATAAACCTAAATTGCCAGCATAAAACATCAGTTGTTCTAAACGAATGGACGGAAGTCCCCCGTCATGGGCTGTGTAAAATACATGGAGGATCCGGCACTGCTTGTTATCTAGAATGACTTCTGCCTGAACTACTATTGGAGAATGGTTGCTGATATACTGCAGTTCTTATACCAGTAAACTGTAATGAAGGTAATTTCAGGCTGCAAAGGAATCAATTGATTTTACTAACTGGTTTTTGGAAAACACTGCCATGAAAAATTATCAATATGTTCATAAAGGCATCTACATGTCTCCTCACAAGGGTTTTACTCAATGGGGGAGGTGGTGAGCTCTGGATATAACTGAACTGTCCATTAGTAGGTAGAACAATATAATGGTAATCAAAGTGCACATTCCGGTTTGAACTCAATCTAGGTAACATGGATTCATCTCTGTGTAATAGGCCTGCTTCTGTAAAACACAATGTAGAGCTCCAAAAGCAGAACGATTCTTTCAGAATACCATGTTATGTTTGTAAATAGATAGACAGATAGATATACAGAAATCAAAAATCTGAACACGGTCTGGAAGTGTACATTTCAATAACTTACAATGTCAGTAGTGGGGGATTAATAGCAGATCAAGAAGACTGTGTCTGCATGCGAAATGGTTCAATTTTTGAAAGAGTTTTTTAAATGAAAATGGACAAAAAAATTGAAAGGGTTACAGTAAGTGTTGAGGAGTGACTTGGCAAAAGGAGCACAGAGGTGAGAAAGAATTAAGTAGAGTTTAATTGAACCAGGTATAATTTCTGTACACATGACTCCATGAACAGGAGCAAAGGGGACACTTAAAGAAATCATAGGACTAAGGAGAGATCAGGATTAGGAGGGTTTGTACTAGTCTAGAAATGCTGACCTGAAAACCAATTAAGTTTTCAACTCCTTCTTTGGAGGAACATTAGCTGTGCCGTGCTTTTCAAAAATGACTTGTCATAACTGATTTATGCCCATGTTAGCAACTCTTCTGAAATTACTTTGAAAGTAGACTAATGTGAGAGTTTCTCTTTAGAGATAATTCAAGTTACTTGCATAGGAAGTGGCAGCAGGTCTGGGGATGTTGTAGCTCAGTGGCAGTGACCTTGCCTAGCTTGGGGCTGGCCTGCCATGGATTTTCACCCCAAACACTTGCAAGAAAAGAAAAGGGAGGGAAGGGAGAGAGAAAGTTGGAAGGGAGGAAGGCAAAGTTGGAGGGATGCAGGGAGGTAGAAAAGAAGGAAGAAGAAAAGGAGAAAACCCAGGAAGGGAGGAAGGAAGCAAGGAAGGTAGGAAATAGGGAGAGCACAAGGGCAGGGAAAGGACTGAGTCACTCAAACAAAAGGCAAGGGACACAAAGACCAATAGAGGCCATAAAAGCTGTTTGAACAGTTTAGTCAGCTTTAGAATTTGAGTGACATCAAACTGAATGTTATTATGACTGGATGGAATCTTCCTACTAACCCCACCTTGGCCTGGCCTAAACCAAATCAAGGGGTGGGTGGCATGGAGAGGAATTCTCTCTGGCTGGAGTGGGAGGGACCTAAACCTGTGGCACATGAGGATGCACTGGGTAGGGAAGCGGACAAGACCCCCCTGATGGGCAGTTGAGCACAACAAGGCTCCTGGGAGCCTTTGATCATGGCTCCCACCGCCATACGCCCACCACCCACCATACGCTCAGCCCCTGAAGGGGATCACAGTGGTCTGCTCCGTTGCCTGGTGCAGGTTGGAGTTCCTGACCAAACACCTGAGTGTCCACAGCCTGTGTTGGCCTGCCTGGGCAGGCTGTGGTTGTGGTGGCAAGAGCCAAAGCTGTCTTGGCGTGATGGAGGAGCCAAGGGTTGCCTCTCAGCCATCCTAGTGGGTGGTTCTGGAAGAAACACCCAGGGTTGTGGCAGCATTGTCCGAAGACATGAAGCCAGGCCATCTTCCTTATGGCTTTCCTTGGGAGTTGGTGATGTGTACAGCTCTTGGATTTTTTGCTGTTCTCTCACTTTTCTGGAGAGGTTTTCAGTCGTTTCGTAGCAGGCTTTACGTGGGAAGAGAAAAAAGGCTGGCTCTAAATCTTGCTGCACTTATTGAGGCAAAATGTGGACTTCCTGAAAAAGTGAGCCTTGTTGAAAAAGAACATGAAGGCTTAGAATCATCTTTAAAGGATTGCAGGTTTGAGAAGGGTTCAAGAGAAGCACAACAGCTGGAGGCAACAGACGAAAAGCTGCATAGGCCCGAATCCAGCCATGGCGTTGAAATGCTCTTTCTAGAAAAGAGCTCAAAGCACAGAAGGCTCAACATGGTCAAGAGGATGAAACGATGGCGCATCTATCAGGAAGGATACAGTCCCTCCAAGGTGAATCTGAATCCCTCAGATCACAAATATCTGAAGGTAAAACAAACTGGAGACTCTTTCAAGTGAATGAGGAAGAACTGAAGCTGGCAATCAAAGAGGTTTTGAATGAAGGATCCCTACTTCCGCCAACACAGAGACCAACAATACAAGGAGAAGCTGAAGCACAGAGGCAACAAGGAGGTGTCCAATATAAAGCAAAAATCATATTAGAGGACTCTAAAGTAGCTGGAGGACAAGTTCTAAGGGACACAGAAAATCACATGGAGTCTCTGAGTGAATGCTTGCTGAAGATGAAGGATAGATCTTCTCCAAGCCTGGGAGCCCAAAGGGATGGTGGTCACCTGGAACTGGGAAAGACGAGTGAACCCGAAATTGGTGCTCACTTGGAGGATGAGTCCAAAGGAGCTTTGAGGAACCTGGTTTATGGTGATAAGCTAAAGGCCTCCTTAGAAATCTTGGAAGGAGGAAGAAATCAAAAATGTACTTTCTCATCTGAAGTGGAGAAAACCACGGAAGACCTTACAGAACACCTTAAAAGTCTGCAGACTGAACAGGCATCCTTGCAGTCAGAAAATGCACAGCTGCAAAGTGAGAATGAGACCCTACAGAAGAACTTTAAAGTCATGATGGAACGCTATCAAGAAAATATGATGAAACTGCACAGGAAATTAAGAGTGGAGGAAAACTGCCGTGTGGAGCAAGAGGAGAAACTTTCCAAAGTCGAAGAAAAGATGAGCCATACAATAAAAGAGCTGGAGACCTACAGAAAGAGAGCCCAATATCTTGAAGAACAATTGCAGAGTACCATTCGTTCCTGTCTGGGGAAGATTGTTTCCTCTGAGAAAGAAGCACATGCTAGTGAGTTGGCAGCTCGGATTGCTGAAAGAAACCTCAGTTATTTCAGGAAACAAAATGCACGCAACAGACAGAAATTAACTGAGAAGGAGCTTAGATTTGAACTTGTAGAAAAAGATCCATATGATGCACTGGATGTTTCCAACTCAGCAATGGGCAGAAAGCCTTCTCCAAATGGGCCCTCACCAATAGGTCACCCTTCATCTGAAAGGAGACCTCCTCATTTTGAAAAGACTGGTCCACTCACACTCTCACCTTTCACTCCAGTGGGAGGAGGAAGAGGGTCAAGGGGCCCTGGAGAATCCTCTGGACCATGCGACTAGCAGTAAAGGAAGAGAATCCAGCTGTCATAAGTTCACTGATTTTCAGAGAGCACCTTCTCAGACTGGGGCCTCTCTCCTCCAGGGGAACAGGTCAGCAGGCTGATGATCCCTCCGCCAGGCCAACCATATTCTTCTGATGCACGTTTTCCTCTACAAAGGCAAGATAGGTTTTACTCAAATTGTGGTAGAGCATCGGGACCAGCAGAACACAGAATTCCTAATATGCCTCCTTTGGACTCTGATGTGCCTGATTCACCTCTCCATGCTGAAAACCAAGCAACTGGCTCTGGCTCTGTGTTGGCACCTTTCCCTCCAGTCAGAGGTGCCTTGTTTCCAGTTGACCCAAGGAGTCAGTTCATGAGAAGAGGACCTTTTTTCCTCCACCTCTCCCAGGAAACTTGTCTGGGAACCTGGAGATTATTTTCCACCTGACCCGCAACCCACTCCATTTCCAATGCGAAGTGTCTATGCAGGGAGGGGGTTTTCCTCACAAAATCTTCCCCCAAGAGCTGGAATTCAGCCCTCTTCACCCCCATTCTGAAAGTACAAGTGAGTTGCCTGAAGGGTTCCTTCCACCTGCAAATGAGCCTGTTACTCAACATCCAGAACCAAACAAGAAACCTCATGCTGTTTCTCTCTCTTCAAATGTAACTTGACTTATCTCTCATTTTTAGTTTTTAAGTAACTTCTTTTAGTTCAGTAATTGACTATACTCTGGCTCCAATTGAAGCTCAATGAAAGAATAATTCTTAAGATAGTATTTTGTAAATAAAGATGGTTTACGTAAGAATCTTATGAGTAAATTATTCCTATTTTATGTTATTCCAGAGAACAGCATTTAATCTGATGAAGCCACTCTTACATAAACAAGAATGGGAGTTCTAGGTCCTTGTAATCTAGCTGATGGAAATATCTTTTAAACTCCAACAAAGAAGTGTATTTAGTATGACTGTAGCAATGGTAAAGTGACTTTAGGCTTAAAAAAAAGTGTCACTGATTTAGAGACTGGTTGGGCATTTCAGCTAGTTTTTCCATATCAGAATAACTAGAGCATGGGAGGACTAAAGGAGAGAACACAACTAAACATGTCACGGAAACAGGAGATCTCAACTACAAACAAAAATGAAGACCTCTTTTTTATATTGGTTGCTTAAAATGTTACATAGCGCTTGAGACACCATATTTCCTAAATTAGATTCAAGTGAGTTATGAACTCCCATTTTGACATCATATACAGATTGCACAATCACATTGTTTACACATCCACGTTTTTACAAAATGCCATGTTAGTAACTGTTGTATTCTGATACCTTTTCTAGCCTCTACTATACCCCCTCTCCTACCCTCCCATCTTCTCTCTCTATCCCGTCTGCTGTAATTTAACGTTTGGGAATTGGAAACCACACTTTAAACTCACTCTCCTCCCCTTTTTCCCTTCTGTCAAATTTCTCATCATCTTCTTCTATTTCTCCTCCTCCTCCTCCTCTTCCTCCTCCTCCTTATACCTTTAATTCATTCATCATACACTCATGCATTGGTTCATTCATTCCTTTCACGTATGGTGTTGGGGATCCAACTCACGACCTTTGAATGTGTGAAGCCAGCACTCTAGTGCTGAGCCAAAACCCCAGCACCTGTATTTTTGATTTTATGACTGTTTATATGAAATTCAGAATCGCATTCTGCTATGGTTCACTGATATGTGGATTGACCTAGTCCTTGTTTTCTGGGAGACTTTTGGAAAATATACATGAATTATTAGGAGGATGAAATGAAGAAACAAAGAGGAAATTCCCCAATTTCTTATTCTTAGATTCCATACTCTGACTCTGCCTACCTACTGTAAAAACTTTTAAACTCTTACTCCCCATTTCTATATCATTGCCAACAAGTGAACGTTCACTGCCCTGCAACAAACCAGAGAACTCACATTGAACCATGTTTCCCCAGTAGAGACCAAGACACAATACTTATTAAAAAAATACCCTAGTTATGAATTAGTAGGTAAAGCTTTATTTGAGTGTTAAATGTGCTCTAATTATGTGTTTGTGTGTGTGTTGATGTGTGTGGTGTGTGGGTGTGTGTGCTTGTGTGTAAAACAAGCACTGAGGTGTAAAATAAATGCAGGATTGCAACGGCCTTCTTAAAAATAAGAAGCAACTTTATCACATTTGAAGCCCAGTGAAGAATCTGCCTGATACTTAACCTACAATTAATTGAAATGTGAAATCTTCAGGCCTAGAAAAACAAAGCCAACATACATACTGAATCTAATCAGTCTGTCTCACCTGTTTTCTAATCACTCCTTTAAATAAACCTAAATTGCCAGCATAAAACATCAGTTGTCCTAAACGAATGGACGGATGTCCCCCGTCATGGGCTGTGTAAAATACATGGAGGATCCGGCACTGCTTGTTATCTAGAATGACTTCTGCCTGAACTACTATTGGAGAATGGTGGGTGATATACTGCGGTTCTTATACCAGTAAACTGGAATGAAGGTAATTTCAGGCTGCAAAGGAATCAATTGATTTTACTAACTGGTTTTTGGAAAACACTGCCATGAAAAATTATCAATATGTTCATAAAGGCATCTACATGTCTCTTCACAAGGGTTTTACTGAATGGGGGAGGTGGTGAGGTCTGGATATAACTGAACTGTCCATTAGTAGGTAGAACAATATAATGGGAATCAGAGTGCACATTCCGGTTTGAACTCAATCTAGGTAACATGGATTCATCTCTGTGTAATAGGCCTGCTTCTGGAAAACACAATGTAGAGCTCCAAAAGCAGAACGATTCTTTCAGAATACCATGTTATGTTTGTAAATAGATAGACAGATAGATATACAGGAATCAAAAATGTGAAAACGGTCCGGAAGTGTACATTTCAATAACTTCCAATGTCAGTAGTGGGGGATTAATAGCAGATCAAGAAGACTGTGTCTGCATGCGAAATGGTTCAATTTCTGAAAGAGTTTTTTAAATGAAAATGGACAAAAAATTGAAAGGGTTACAGTAAGTGTTGAGGAGTGACGTGGCAAAAGGAGCACAGAGGTGAGAAAGAATTAAGTAGAGTTCAATAGAACCAGGTATAATTTCTGTACACATGACTCCATGAACAGGAGCAAAGGGGACACTTCAAGAAATCATAGGACTAAGGAGAGATCAGGATTAGGAGGGTTTGTACTAGTCTAGAAATGCTGACCTGAAAACCAATAAAGTTTTCAACTCCTTCTTTGGAGCAACATTAGCTGTGCCGTGCTTTTCAAAAATGACTTGTCATAACTGATTTATGCCCATGTTAGCAACTCTTCTGAAATTACTTTGAAAGTAGACTAATGTGAGAGTTTCTCTTTGGAGATAATTCAAGTTACTTGCCTAGGAAGTGGCAGCAGGTCTGGGGATGTTGTAGCTCAGTGGCAGTGACCTTGCCTAGCTTGGGGCTGGCCTGCCATGGACTTTCACCCCAAACACTTGCAAGAAAAGAAAAGGGAGGGAAGGGAGAGAGAAAGTTGGAAGGGAGGAAGGCAAAGTTGGAGGGATGCAGGGAGGTAGAAAAGAAGGGGAAAAAAAGGAGAAAACCCAGGAAGGGAGGAAGGAAGCAAGGAAGGTAGGAAATAGGGAGAGCACAAGGGCAGGGAAAGGACTGAGTCACTCAAACAAAAGGCAAGGGACACAAAGACCAATAGAGGCCATAAAAACTGTTTGAACAGTTTAGTCAGCTTTAGAATTTGAGTGACATCAAACTGAATGTTATTATGACTGGATGGAATCTTCCTACTAACCCCGCCTTGGCCTGGCCTAAACCAAATCAAGGGGTGGGTGGCATGGAGAGGAATTCTCTCTGGCTGGAGTGGGAAGGACCTAAACCTGTGGCACATGAGGATGCACTGGGTAGGGAAGCGGACAAGACTCCCCTGATGGGCAGTTGAGCACAACAAGGCTCCTGGGAGCCTTTGATCATGGCTCCCACCGCCATACGCCCACCACCCACCATACGCTCAGCCCCTGAAGGGGATCACAGTGGTCTGCTCCGTTGCCTGGTGCAGGTTGGAGTTCATGACCAAACACCTGAGTGTCCACAGCCTGTGTTGGCCTGCCTGGGCAGGCTGTGGTTGTGGTGGCAAGAGCCAAAGCTGTCTTGGCGTGATGGAGGAGCCAAGGGCTGCCTGTCAGCCATCCTAGTGGGTGGTTCTGGAAGAAGCACCCAGGGTTGTGGCAGCATTGTCCGAAGACATGAAGCCAGGCCATCTTCATTATGGCTCTCCTTGGGAGTTGGTGATGTGTACAGCTCTTGGATTTTTTGCTGTTCTCTCACTTTTCTGGAGAGGTTTTCAGTCGGTTCGTAGCAGGCTTTACGTGGGAAGAGAAAAAAGGCTGGCTCTAAATCTTGCTGGACTTATTGAGGCAAAATGTGGACTTCTTGAAAAAGTGAGCTTGTTGAAAAAGAACATGAAGGCTTAGAATCATCTTTAAAGGATTGCAGGTTTGAGAAGGGTTCAAGAGAAGCACAACAGCTGTAGGCAACCGACGAAAAGCTGCATAGGCCCGATTCCAGCCATGGCGTTGAAATGCTCTTTCTAGAAGAAGAGCTCAAAGCACAGAAGGCTCAACATGGTCAACAGGATGAAACGATGGTGCATCTATCAAGAAGGTTACAGTCCCTCCAAGGTGAATCTGAATCCCTCAGATCACAAATAGCTGAAGCTAAAACAAACTGGAGACTCTTTCAAGTGAATGAGGAAGAACTGAAGCTGGCAATCAAAGAGGTTTTGAATGAAGGATCCCTACTTCCGCCAACGCAGAGACCAACAATACAAGGAGAAGCTGAAGCACAGAGGCAACAAGGAGGTGTCCAATATAAAGCAAAAATCATATTAGAGGACTCTAAAGTAGCTGGAGAACAAGTTCTAAGGGACACAGAAAATCACATGGAGAATCTGAGTGAATGCTTGCTGAAGATGAAGGATAGATCTTCTCCAAGCCTGAGAGCCCAAAGGGATGGTGGTCACCTGGAACTGGGAAAGACGAGTGAACCCGAAATTGGTGCTCACTTGGAGGATGAGTCCAATGGAGCTTTGAGGAACCTGGTTTATGGTTATAAGCTAAAGGCCTCCTAAGAAATCTTGGAAGGAGGAAGAAATCAAAAATGTACTTTCTCATCTGAAGTGGAGAAAACCACGGAAGACCTTACAGAACACCTTAAAAGTCTGCAGACTGAACAGGCATCCTTGCAGTCAGAAAATGCACATCTGCAAAGTGAGAATGAGACCCTACAGAAGAACTTTAAAGTCATGATGGAACGCTATCAAGAAAATATGATGAAACTGCATAGGAAATTAAGAGTGGAGGAAAACTTGCGTGTGGAGCAAAAGGAGAAAGTTTCCAAAGTCGAAGAAAAGATGAGCCATACAATAATAGAGCTGGAGACCTACTGAAAGAGAGCCCAATATCTTGAAGAACAATTGCAGAGTACCATTCGTTCCTGTCTGGGGAAGATTATTTCCTCTGAAAAAAAAGCAGATGCTAGTGAGTTGGCAGCTCGGATTGCTGAAAGAAACCTCAGTTATTTCAGGAAACAAAATGCACGCAACAGACAGAAATTAACTGAGAAGAGCTTAGATTTGAACTTGTAGAAAAAGATCCCTATGATGCACTGGATGTTTCCAACTCAGCAATGGGCAGAAAGCCTTCTCCAAATGGGCCCTCACCAATAGGTCACCCTTCATCTGAAAGGAGACCTCCTCATTTTGAAAAGAGTGGTCCACTCACACTCTCACCTTTCACTCCAGTGGGAGGAGGAAGAGGGTCAAGGGGCCCTGGAGAATCCTCTGGACCATGCGACTAGCAGTAAAGGAAGAGAATCCAGCTGTCATAAGTTCACTGATTTTCAGAGAGCACCTTCTCAGACTGGGCCCCTCTCTCCTCCAGGGGAACAGGCCAGCAGGCTGATGATCCCTCCGCCAGGCCAACCATATTCTTCTGATGCACGTCTTCCTCTACAAAGGCAAGATAGGTTTTACTCAAATTGTGGTAGAGCATCGGGACCAGCAGAACACAGAATTCCTAATATGCCTCCTTTGGACTCTGATGTGCCTGATTCACCTCTCCATGCTGAAAACCAAGCAACTGGCTCTGGCTCTGTGTTGGCACCTTTCCCTCCAGTCAGAGGTGCCTTGTTTCCAGTTGACCCAAGGAGTCAGTTCATGAGAAGAGGACCTTTTTTTTCCTCCACCTCTCCCAGGAAACTTGTCTGGGAACCTGGAGATTATTTTCCACCTGACCCGCCACCCACTCCATTTCCAATGTGAAGTGTCTATGCAGGGAGGGGGTTTTCCTCACAAAATCTTCCCCCAAGAGCTGGAATTCAGCCCTCTTCACCCCCATTCTGAAAGTACAAGTGAGTTGCCTGAAGGGTTCCTTCCACCTGCAAATGAGCCTGTTACTCAACATCCAGAACCAAACAAGAAACCTCATGCTGTTGCTCTCTCTTCAAATGTAATTTGACTTATCTCTCATTTTTAGTTTTTAAGTAACTGCTTTTAGTTCAGTAATTGACTATACTTTGGCTCCAATTGAAGCTCAATGAAACAATAATTCTTAAGATAGTATTTTGTAAATAAAGATGGTTTACGTAAGAATCTTATGAGTAAATTATTCCTATTTTATGTTATTCCAGAGAACAGCATTTAATCTGATGAAGCCACTATTACATAAACAAGAATGGGAGTTCTAGGTCCTTGTCATCTAGCTGATGGAAATATCTTTTAAACTCCAAACAAAGAAGTGTATTTAGTATGACTGTAGCAATTGTAAAGTGACTTTAGGCTTAATCAAAAAGTGTCACTGATTTAGAGACTGGTTGGGCATTTCAGCTAGTTTTTCCATATCAGAATAACTAGAGCATGGGAGGACTAAAGGAGAGAACACAACTAAACATGTCACGGAAACAGGAGATCTCAACTACAAACAAAAATGAAGACCTCTTTTTTATATTGGTTGCTTAAAACATTACATAGCGCTTGAGACACCATATTTCCTAAATTAGATTCAAGTGAGTTATGAACTCCCATTTTGACATCATATACAGATTGCACAATCACATTGTTTACACATCCACGTTTTTACAAAATGCCATGTTAGTAACTGTTGTATTCTGCTACCTTTTCTAGCCTCCACTATCCCCCCTCTCCTGCCCTCCCATCTTCTCTCTCTATCCCGTCTGCTGTAATTTAAAGTTTGGGAATTGGAAACCACACTTTAAACTCACTCTCCTCCCCTTTTTCCCTTCTGTCAAATTTCTCATCATCTTCTTCTATTTCTCCTCCTCCTCCTCCTCTTCTTCCTCCTCCTTATACCTTTAATTCATTCATCATACACTCATGCATTGGTTCATTCATTCCTTTCACGTATGGTGTTGGGGATCCAACTCAGGACCTTTGAAAGTGTGAAGCCAGCACTCTAGTGCTGAGCCAAAACCCCAGCACCTGTCTTTTTGATTTAATGACTGTTTATATGAAATTCAGAATCGCATTCTGCTATGGTTCACTGATATGTGGATTGACCTAGTCCTTGTTTTCTGGGAGAGTTTTGGAAAATATACATGAATTATTAGGAGGTTGAAATGAAGAAACAAAGAGGAAATTCCCCAATTTCTTATTCTTCGATTCCATACTCTGACTCTGCCTACCTACTGTAAAAACTTTTAAACTCTTACTCCCCATTTCTATATCATTGCCAACAAGTGAACGTTCACTGCCCTACAACAAACCTGAGAACTCACATTGAACCATGTTTCCCCAGTAGAGACCAAGACACAATACTTATTAAAAAAATACCCTAGTTATGAATTAGTAGGTAAAGCTTTATTTGAGTGTTAAATGTGCTCTAATTATGTGTTTGTGTGTGTGTTGATGTGTGTGGTGTGTGGGTGTGTGTGCTTGTGTGTAAAACAAGCACTGAGGTGTAAAATAAATGCAGGATTGCAACGGCCTTCTTAAAAATAAGAAGCAACTTTATCACATTTGAAGCCCAGTGAAGAATCTGCCTGATACTTAACCTACAATTAATTGAAATGTGAAAACTTCAGGCCTAGAAAAACAAAGCCAACATACATACTGAATCTAATCAGTCTGTCTCACCTGTTTTCTAATCACTCCTTTAAATAAACCTAAATTGCCAGCATAAAACATCAGTTGTCCTAAACGAATGGACGGATGTCCCCCGTCATGGGCTGTGTAAAATACATGGAGGATCCGGCACTGCTTGTTATCTAGAATGACTTCTGCCTGAACTACTATTGGAGAATGGTTGCTGATATACTGCGGTTCTTATACCAGTAAACTGGAATGAAGGTAATTTCAGGCTGCAAAGGAATCAATTGTTTTTACTAACTGGTTTTTGGAAAACACTGCCATGAAAAATTATCAATATGTTCATAAAGGCATCTACATGTCTCCTCACAAGGGTTTTACTGAATGGGGGAGGTGGTGAGGTCTGGATATAACTGAACTGTCCATTAGTAGGTAGAACAATATAATGGGAATCAGAGTGCACATTCCGGTTTGAACTCAATCTAGGTAACATGGATTCATCTCTGTGTAATAGTCCTGCTTCTGGAAAACACAATGTAGAGCTCCAAAAGCAGAACGATTCTTTCAGAATACCATGTTATGTTTGTAAATAGATAGACAGATAGATATACAGGAATCAAAAATCTGAAAACGGTCTGGAAGTGTACATTTCAATAACTTACAATGTCAGTAGTGGGGGATTAAGAGCAGATCAAGAAGACTGTGTCTGCATGCGAAATGGTTCAATTTTTGAAAGAGTTTTTTAAATGAAAATGGACAAAAAATTGAAAGTGTTAAGGAAGTGTTGAGGAGTGACTTGGCAAAAGGAGCACAGAGGTGAGAAAGAATTAAGTAGAGTTCAATAGAACCAGGTATAATTTCTGTACACATGACTCCATGAACAGGAGCAAAGGGGACACTTCAAGAAATCATGGGACTAAGGAGAGATCAGGATTAGGAGGGTTTGTACTAGTCTAGAAATGCTGACCTGAAAACCAATTAAGTTTTCAACTCCTTCTTTGGAGGAACATTAGCTGTGCCGTGCTTTTCAAAAATGACTTGTCATAACGGATTTATGCCCATGTTAGCAACTCTTCTGAAATTACTTTGAAAGTAGACTAATGTGAGAGTTTCTCTTTAGAGATAATTCAAGTTACTTGCATAGGAAGTGGCAGCAGGTCTGGGGATGTTGTAGCTCAGTGGCAGTGACCTTGCCTAGCTTGGGGCTGGCCTGCCATGGACTTTCATACCAAACACTTGCAAGAAAAGAAAAGGGAGGGAAGGGAGAGAGAAAGTTGGAAGGGAGGAAGGCAAAGTTGGAGGGATGCAGGGAGGTAGAAAAGAAGGAAGAAGAAAAGGAGAAAACCCAGGAAGGGAGGAAGGAAGCAAGGAAGGTAGGAAATAGGGAGAGCACAAGGGCAGGGAAAGGACTGAGTCACTCAAACAAAAGGCAAGGGACACAAAGACCAATAGAGGCCATAAAAGCTGTTTGAACAGTTTAGTCAGCTTTAGAATTTGAGTGACATCAAACTGAATGTTATTATGACTGGATGGAATCTTCCTAATAACCCCGCCTTGGCCTGGCCTAATCCAAATCAAGGGGTGGGTGGCATGGAGAGGAATTCTCTCTGGCTGGAGTGGGAGGGACCTAAACCAGTGGCACATGAGGATGCACTGGGTAGGGAAGCGGACAAGACTCCCCTGATGGGCAGTTGAGCACAACAAGGCTCCTGGGAGCCTTTGATCTTGGCTCCCACCGCCATACGCCCACCACCCACCATACGCTCAGCCCCTGAAGGGGATCACAGTGGTCTGCTCCATTGCCTGGTGAAGGTTGGAGTTCCTGACCAAACACCTGAGTGTCCACAGCCTGTGTTGGCTTGCCTGGCCAGGCTGTGGTTGTGGTGGCAAGAGCCAAAGCTGTCTTGGCGTGATGGAGGAGACAAGGGCTGCCTCTCAGCCATCCTAGTGGGTGGTTCTGGAAGAAGCACCCAGTGTTGTGGCAGCATTGTCCGAAGACATGAAGCCAGGCCATCTTCCTTATGGCTTTCCTTGGGAGTTGGTGATGTGTACAGCTCTTGGATTTTTTGCTGTTCTCTCACTTTTCTGGAGAGGTTTTCAGTCGGTTCGTAGCAGGCTTTACGTGGGAAGAGAAAAAAGGCTGGCTCTAAATCTTGCTGGACTTATTGAGGCAAAATGTGGACTTCTTGAAAAAGTGAGCCTTGTTGAAAAAGAACATGAAGGCTTAGAATCATCTTTAAAGGATTGCAGGCTTGAGAAAGGTTCAAGAGAAGCACAACAGCTGGAGGCAACCGACGAAAAGCTGCATAGGCCCGAATCCAGCCATGGCGTTGAAATGCTCTTTCTAGAAGAAGAGCTCAAAGCACAGAAGGCTCAACATGGTCAACAGGATGAAACGATGGCGCATCTATCAAGAAGGATACAGTCCCTCCAAGGTGAATCAGAATCCCTCAGATCACAAATAGCTGAAGCTAAAACAAACTGGAGACTCTTTCAAGTGAATTAGGAAGAACTGAAGCTGGCAATCAAAGAGGTTTTGAATGAAGGATCCCTAATTCCGCTAACGCAGAGACCAACAATACAAGGAGAAGCTGAAGCACAGAGAGAACAAGGAGGTGTCCAATATAAAGCTAAAATCATATTAGAGGACTCTAAAGTAGCTGGAGAACAAGTTCTAAGGGACACAGAAAATCACATGGAGTCTCTGAGTGAATGCTTGCTGAAGATGAAGGATAGATCTTCTCCAAGCCTGGGAGCCCAAAGGGATGGTGGTCACCTGGAAGTGGGAAAGACGAGTGAACCCGAAACTAGTGCTCACTTGGAGGATGAGTCCAAAGGAGCTTTGAGGAACCTGGTTTATGGTGATAAGCTAAAGGCTTCTTTAGCAATCTTGGAAGGAGGAAGAAATCAAAAATGTACTTTCTCATCTGAAGTGGAGAAAACCACGGAAGACCTTACAGAACACCTTAAAACTCTGCAGACTGAACAGGCATCCTTGCAGTCAGAAAATGCACAGCTGCAAAGTGAGAATGAGACCCTACAGAAGAACTTTCAAGTCATGATGGAACGCTATCAAGAAAATATGATGAAACTGCACAGGAAATTAAGAGTGGAGGAAAACTGCCGTGTGGAGCAAAAGGAGAAACTTTCCAAAGTCGAAGAAAAGATGAGCCATACAATAAAAGAGCTGGAGACCTACAGAAAGAGAGCCCAATATCTTGAAGAACAATTGCAGAGTACCATTCGTTCCTGTCTAGGGAAGATTATTTCCTCTGAGAAAGAAGCAGATGCTAGTGAGTTGGCAGCTCGGATTGCTGAAAGAAACCTCAGTTATTTCAGGAAACAAAATGCACGCAACAGACAGAAATTAACTGAGAAGGAGCTTAGATTTGGACTTGTAGAAAAAGATCCCTATGATGCACTGGATGTTTCCAACTCAGCAATGGGCAGAAAGCCTTCTCCAAATGGGCCCTCACCAATAGGTCACCCTTCATCTGAAAGGAGACCTCCTCATTCTGAAAAGAGTGGTCCACTCACACTCTCACCTTTCACTCCAGTGGGAGGAGGAAGAGGGTCAAGGGGCCCTGGAGAATCCTCTGGACCATGCGACTAGCAGTAAAGGAAGAGAATCCAGCTGTCATAAGTTCACTGATTTTCAGAGAGCACCTTCTCAGACTGGGCCCCTCTCTCCTCCAGGGGAACAGGCCAGCAGGCTGATGATCCCTCCGCCAGGCCAACCATATTCTTCTGATGCACGTCTTCCTCTACAAAGGCAAGATAGGTTTTACTCAAATTGTGGTAGAGCATCGGGACCAGCAGAACACAGAATTCCTAATATGCCTCCTTTGGACTCTGATGTGCCTGATTCACCTCTCCATGCTGAAAACCAAGCAACTGGCTCTGGCTCTGTGTTGGCACCTTTCCCTCCAGTCAGAGGTGCCTTGTTTCCAGTTGACCCAAGGAGTCAGTTCATGAGAAGAGGACCTTTTTTCCTCCACCTCTCCCAGGAAACTTGTCTGGGAACCTGGAGATTATTTTCCACCTGACCCGCAACCCACTCCATTTCCAATGCGAAGTGTCTATGCAGGGAGGGGGTTTTCCTCACAAAATCTTCCCCCAAGAGCTGGAATTCAGCCCTCTTCACCCCCATTCTGAAAGTACAAGTGAGTTGCCTGAAGGGTTCCTTCCACCTGCAAATGAGCCTGTTACTCAACATCCAGAACCAAACAAGAAACCTCATGCTGTTGCTCTCTCTTCAAATGTAATTTGACTTATCTCTCATTTTTAGTTTTTAAGTAACTGCTTTTAGTTCAGTAATTGACTATACTTTGGCTCCAATTGAAGCTCAATGAAACAATAATTCTTAAGATAGTATTTTGTAAATAAAGATGGTTTACGTAAGAATCTTATGAGTAAATTATTCCTATTTTATGTTATTCCAGAGAACAGCATTTAATCTGATGAAGCCACTCTTACATAAACAAGAATGGGAGTTCTAGGTCCTTGTCATCTAGCTGATGGAAATATCTTTTAAACTCCAAACAAAGAAGTGTATTTAGTATGACTGTAGCAATTGTAAAGTGACTTTAGGCTTAATGAAAAAGTGTCACTGATTTAGAGACTGGTTGGGCATTTCAGCTAGTTTTTCCATATCAGAATAACTAGAGCATGGGAGGACTAAAGGAGAGAACACAACTAAACATGTCAAGGAAACAGGAGATCTCAACTACAAAGAAAAATGAAGACCTCTTTTTTATATTGGTTGCTTAAAACCTTACATAGCTCTTGAGATACCATATTTCCTACATTAGATTCAAGTGAGTCATGAACTCCCATTTTGACCACATATACAGATTGCACAATCACATTGTTAACACATCCACGTTTTTACAAAATGCCATGTTAGTAACTGTTGTATTCTGCTACCTTTTCTAGCCTCTACTATCCCCCCTCTCCTGCCCTCCCATCTTCTCTCTCTATCCCGTCTGCTGTAATTTAAATTTGGGAATTGGAAACCACACTTTAAACTCACTCTCCTCCCCTTTTTCCCTTCTGTCAAATTACTCATTATCTTCTTCTATTTCTCCTCCTCCTTTTCCTCTTCCTTCTCCTCCTTATACCTTTAATTCATTCATCATACACTCATGCATTGGTTCATTCATTCCTTTCACATATGGTGTTGGGGATCCAACTCAGGACCTTTGAAAGTGTGAAGCCAGCACTCTTGTGCTGAGCAAAAACCCCAGCACCTGTCTTTTTGATTTTATGACTGTTTATATGAAATTCAGAATCGCATTCTGCTATGGTTCACTGATATGTGGATTGACCTAGTCCTTGTTTTCTGGGAGACTTTTGGAAAATATACATGAATTATTAGGAGGTTGAAATGAACAACCAAAGAGGAAATTCGCCAATTTCTTATTCTTAGATTCCATACTCTGACTCTGACTACCTACTGTAAAACTTTTAAACTCTTACTCCCCATTTCTATATCATTGCCAACAAGTGAACGTTCACTGCCCTACAACAAACCAGAGAACTCACATTGAACCATGTTTCCCCAGTAGAAACCAAGACAAAATACTTATTAAAAAAATACCCTAGTTATGAATTAGTAGGTAAAGCTTTATTTGAGTGTTAAATGTGCTCTAATAATGTGTGTGTGTGTTGATGTGTGTGGTGTGTGGGTGTGTGTGCTTGTGTGTAAAACAAGCACTGAGGTGTAAAATAAATGCAGGATTGCAACGGCCTTCTTAAAAATAAAAAGCAACTTTATCACATTTGAAGCCCAGTGAAGAATCTGCCTGATACTTAACCTACAATTAATTGAAATGTGAAAACTTCAGGCCTAGAAAAACAAAGCCAACATACATACTGAATCTAATCAGTCTGTCTCACCTGTTTTCTAATCACTCCTTTAAATAAACCTAAATTGCCAGCATAAAACATCAGTTGTTCTAAACGAATGGACGGATGTCCCCCGTCATGGGCTGTGTAAAATACATGGAGGATCCGGCACTGCTTGTTATCTAGAATGACTTCTGCCTGAACTACTAATGGAGAATGGTTGCTGATATACTGCGGTTCTTATACCAGTAAACTGGAATGAAGGTAATTTCAGGCTGCAAAGGAATCAATTGATTTTACTAACTGGTTTTTGAAAACACTGCCATGAAAAATTATCAATGTGTTCATAAAGGCATCTACATGTCTCTTCACAAGTGTTTTACTCAATGGGGGAGGTGGTGAGGTCTGGATATAACTGAACTGTCCATTAGTAGGTAGAACAATATAATGGGAATCAGAGTGCACATTCCGGTTTGAACTCAATCTAGGTAACATGGATTCATCTCTGTGTAATAGGCCTGCTTCTGGAAAACACAATGTAGAGCTCTAAAAGCAGAAAGATTCTTTCAGAATACCATGTTATGTTTGTAAATAGATAGACAGATAGATATACAGGAATCAAAAATATGAAAACGGTCTGGAAGTGTACATTTCAATAACTTACAATGTCAGTAGTGGGGGATTAATAGCAGATCAAGAAGACTGTGTCTGCATGCGAAATGTTTCAATTTTTGAAAGAGTTTTTTAAATGAAAATGGACAAAAAATTGAAAGTGTTAAGGAAGTGTTGAGGAGTGACTTGGCAAAAGGAGCACAGAGGTGAGAAAGAATTAAGTAGAGTTCAATAGAACCAGGTATAATTTCTGTACACATGACTCCATGAACAGGAGCAAAGGGGACACTTCAAGAAATCATGGGACTAAGGAGAGATCAGGATTAGGAGGGTTTGTACTAGTCTAGAAATGCTGACCTGAAAACCAATTAAGTTTTCAACTCCTTCTTTGGAGGAACATTATCTGTGCCGTGCTTTTCAAAAATGACTTGTCATAACGGATTTATGCCCATGTTAGCAACTCTTCTGAAATTACTTTGAAAGTAGACTAATGTGAGAGTTTCTCTTTAGAGATAATTCAAGTTACTTGCATAGGAAGTGGCAGCAGGTCTGGGGATGTTGTAGCTCAGTGGCAGTGACCTTGCCTAGCTTGGGGCTGGCCTGCCATGGACTTTCATACCAAACACTTGCAAGAAAGGAAAAGGGAGGGAAGGGAGAGAGAAAATTGGAAGGGAGGAAGGCAAAGTTGGAGGGATGCAGGGAGGTAGAAAAGAAGGAAGAAGAAAAGGAGAAAACCCAGGAAGGGAGGAAGGAAGCAAGGAAGGTAGGAAATAGGGAGAGCACAAGGGCAGGGAAAGGACTGAGTCACTCAAACAAAAGGCAAGGGACACAAAGACCAGTAGAGGCCATAAAAGCTGTTTGAACAGTTTAGTCAGCTTTAGAATTTGAGTGACATCAAACTGAATGTTATTATGACTGGATGGAATCTTCCTACTAACCCCGCCTTGGCCTGGCCTAAACCAAATCAAGGGGTGGGTGGCATGGAGAGGAATTCTCTCTGGCTGGAGTGGGAGGGACCGAAACCTGTGGCACATGAGGATGCACTGGGTAGGGAAGCGGACAAGACTCCCCTGATGGGCAGTTGAGCACAATAAGGCTCCTGGGAGCCTTTGATCATGGCTCCCACCGCCATACGCCCACCACCCACCATACGCTCAGCCCCTGAAGGGGATCACAGTGGTCTGCTCCGTTGCCTGGTGCAGGTTGGAGTTCCTGACCAAACACCTGAGTGTCCACAGCCTGTGTTGGCCTGCCTGGGCAGGCTGTGGTTGTGGTGGCAAGAGCCAAAGCTGTCTTGGCGTGATGGAGGAGCCAAGGGCTGCCTCTCAGCCATCCTAGTGGGTGGTTCTGGAAGAAGCACCCAGTGTTGTGGCAGCATTGTCCGAAGACATGAAGCCAGGCCATCTTCCTTATGGCTTTCCTTGGGAGTTGGTGATGTGTACAGCTCTTGGATTTTTTGCTGTTCTCTCACTTTTCTGGAGAGGTTTTCAGTCGGTTCGTAGCAGGCTTTACGTGGGAAGAGAAAAAAGGCTGGCTCTAAATCTTGCTGGACTTATTGAGGCAAAATGTGGACTTCTTGAAAAAGTGAGCCTTGTTGAAAAAGAACATGAAAGCTTAGAATCATCTTTAAAGGATTGCAGGTTTGAGAAGGGTTCAAGAGAAGCACAACAGCTGGAGGCAACTGACGAAAAGCTGCATAGGCCCGAATCCAGCCATGGCGTTGAAATGCTCTTTCTAGAAGAAGAGCTCAAAGCACAGAAGGCTCAACATGGTCAACAGGATGAAACGATGGCGCATCTATCAAGAAGGATACAGTCCCTCCAAGGTGAATCTGAATCCCTCAGATCACAAATAGCTGAAGCTAAAACAAACTGGAGACTCTTTCAAGTGAATGAGGAAGAACTGAAGCTGGCAATCAAAGAGGTTTTGAATGAAGGATCCCTACTTCCGCCAACGCAGAGACCAACAATACAAGGAGAAGCTGAAGCACAGAGGGAACAAGGAGGTGTCCAATATAAAGCAAAAATCATATTAGAGGACTCTAAAGTAGCTGGAGAACAAGTTCTAAGGGACACAGAAAATCACATGGAGTCTCTGAGTGAATGCTTGCTGAAGATGAAGGATAGATCTTCTCCAAGCCTGGGAGCCCAAAGGGATGGTGGTCACCTGGAACTGGGAAAGACGAGTGAACCCGAAATTGGTGCTCACTTGGAGGATGAGTCCAAAGGAGCTTTGAGGAACCTGGTTTATGGTGATAAGCTAAAGGCCTCCTTAGCAATCTTGGAAGGAGGAAGAAATCAAAAATGTACTTTCTCATCTGAAGTGGAGAAAACCACGGAAGACCTTACAGAACACCTTAAAACTCTGCAGACTGAACAGGCATCCTTGCAGTCAGAAAATGCACAGCTGCAAAGTGAGAATGAGACCCTACAGAAGAACTTTCAAGTCATGATGGAACGCTATCAAGAAAATATGATGAAACTGCACAGGAAATTAAGAGTGGAGAAAAACTGCCGTGTGGAGCAAGAGGAGAAACTTTCCAAAGTCGAAGAAAAGATGAGCCATACAATAAAAGAGCTGGAGACCTACAGAAAGAGAGCCCAATATCTTGAAGAACAATTGCAGAGTACCATTCGTTCCTGTCTGGGGAAGATTATTTCCTCTGAGAAAGAAGCACATGCTAGTGAGTTGGCAGCTCGGATTGCTGAAAGAAACCTCAGTTATTTCAGGAAACAAAATGCACACAACAGACAGAAATTAACTGAGAAGGAGCTTAGATTTGAACTTGTAGAAAAAGATCCCTATGATGCACTGGATGTTTCCAACTCAGCAATGGGCAGAAAGCCTTCTCCAAATGGGCCCTCACCAATAGGTCACCCTTCATCTGAAAGGAGACCTCCTCATTTTGAAAAGAGTGTTCCACTCACACTCTCACCTTTCACTCCAGTGGGAGGAGGAAGAAGGTCAAGGGGCCCTGGAGAATCCTCTGGACCATGCGACTAGCAGTAAAGGAAGAGAATCCAGCTGTCATAAGTTCACTGATTTTCAGAGAGCACCTTCTCAGACTGGGCCCCTCTCTCCTCCAGGGGAACAGGCCAGCAGGCTGATGATCCCTCCGCCAGGCCAACCATATTCTTCTGATGCGCGTCTTCCTCTACAAAGGCAAGATAGGTTTTACTCAAATTGTGGTAGAGCATCGGGACCAGCAGAACACAGAATTCCTAATATGCCTCCTTTGGACTCTGATGTGCCTGATTCACCTCTCCATGCTGAAAACCAAGCAACTGGCTCTGGCTCTGTGTTGGCACCTTTCCCTCCAGTCAGAGGTGCCTTGTTTCCAGTTGACCCAAGGAGTCAGTTCATGAGAAGAGGACCTTTTTTTTCAACCAAACAAGAAACCTCATGCTGTTGCTCTCTTCAAATGTAATTTGACTTATCTCTCCTTTTTAGTTTTTAAGTAACTGCTTTTAGTTCAGTAATTGACTATACTTTGGCTCCAATTGAAGCTCAATGAAACAATAATTCTTAAGATAGTATTTTGTAAATAAAGATGGTTTACGTAAGAATCTTATGAGTCAATTATTCCTATTTTATGTTATTCCAGAGAACAGCATTTAATCTGATGAAGCCACTCTTACATAAAGAAGAATGGGAGTTCTAGGCACTTGTAATCTAGATGATGGAAATATCTTTTAAACTCCCAACAAAGAAGTGTATTTTGAATGACTATAGCAATTGTAAAGTGACTTTAGGCTTAATGAAAAAGTGTCACTGATTTAGAGACTGGTTGGGCATATCAGCTAGTTTTTCCATATCAGAATATCTAGAGCATGGGAGGACTAAAGGAGAGAACACAACTAAACATGTCACGGAAACAGGAGATCTCAACTACAAAGAAAAATGAAGACCTCTTTTTTATATTGGTTGCTTAAAACCTTACATAGCTCTTGAGATACCATATTTCCTACATTAGATTCAAGTGAGTTATGAACTCCCATTTTGACCCCATATACAGATTGCACAATCACATTGTTTACACATCCACGTTTTTACAAAATGCCATGTTAGTAACTGTTGTATTCTGCTACCTTTTCTAGCCTCTACTATCCCCCCTCTCCTGCCCTCCCATCTTCTCTCTCTATCCCGTCTGCTGTAATTTAATGTTTGGGAATTGGAAACCACACTTTAAACTCACTCTCCTCCCCTTTTTCCCTTCTGTCAAATTTCTCATCATCTTCTTCTATTTCTCCTCCTCCTCCTCCTCTTCCTCCTCCTCCTTATACCTTTAATTCATTCATCATACACTCATGCATTGGTTCATTCATTCCTTTCACGTATGGTGTTGGGGATCCAACTCAGGACCTTTGAAAGTGTGAAGCCAGCACTCTAGTGCTGAGCCAAAACCCCAGCACCTGTCTTTTTGATTTTATGACTGTTTATATGAAATTCAGAATCGCATTCTGCTATGGTTCACTGATATGTGGATTGACCTAGTCCTTGTTTTCTGGGAGAGTTTTGGAAAATATACATGAATTATTAGGAGTTTGAAATGAAGAAACAAAGAGGAAATTCCCCAATTTCTTATTCTTAGATTCCATACTCTGACTCTGCCTACCTACTGTAAAAACTTTTAAACTCTTACTCCCCATTTCTATATCATTGCCAACAAGTGAACGTTCACTGCCCTACAACAAACCAGAGAACTCACATTGAACCATGTTTCCCCAGTAGAGACCAAGACACAATACTTATTAAAAAAATACCCTAGTTATGAATTAGTAGGTAAAGCTTTATTTGAGTGTTAAATGTGCTCTAATTATGTGTTTGTGTGTGTGTTGATGTGTGTGGTGTGTGGGTGTGTGTGCTTGTGTGTAAAACAAGCACTGAGGTGTAAAATAAATGCAGGATTGCAACCGCCTTCTTAAAAATAAGAAGCAACTTTATCACATTTGAAGCCCAGTGAAGAATCTGCCTGATACTTAACCTACAATTAATTGAAATGTGAAAACTTCAGGCCTAGAGAAACAAAGCCAACATACATACTGAATCTAATCAGTCTGTCTCACCTGTTTTCTAATCACTCCTTTAAATAAACCTAAATTGCCAGCATAAAACATCAGTTGTTCTAAACGAATGGACGGATGTCCCCCGTCATGGGCTGTGTAAAATACATGGAGGATCCGGCACTGCTTGTTATCTAGAATGACTTCTGCCTGAACTACTATTGGAGAATGGTTGCTGATATACTGCGGTTCTTATACCAGTAAACTGGAATGAAGGTAATTTCAGGCTGCAAAGGAATCAATTGATTTTACTAACTGGTTTTTGGAAAACACTGCCATGAAAAATTATCAATATGTTCATAAAGGCATCTACATGTCTCTTCACAAGGGTTTTACTCAATGGGGGAGGTGGTGAGGTCTGGATATAACTGAACTGTCCATTAGTAGGTAGAACAATATAATGGGAATCAGAGTGCACATTCCGGTTTGAACTCAATCTAGGTAACATGGATTCATCTCTGTGTAATAGGCCTGCTTCTGGAAAACACAATGTAGAGCTCCAAAAGCAGAACGATTCTTTCAGAATACCATGTTATGTTTGTAAATAGATAGACAGATAGATATACAGGAATCAAAAATCTGAAAACGGTCCGGAAGTGTACATTTCAATAACTTGCAATGTCAGTAGTGGGGGATTAATAGCAGATCAAGAAGACTGTGTCTGCATGCGAAATGGTTCAATTTTTGAAAGAGTTTTTTAAATGAAAATGGACAAAAAATTGAAAGGGTTACAGTAAGTGTTGAGGAGTGACTTGGCAAAAGGAGCACAGAGGTGAGAAAGAATTAAGTAGAGTTCAATAGAACCAGGTATAATTTCTGTACACATGACTCCATGAACAGGAGCAAAGGGGACACTTCAAGAAATCATAGGACTAAGGAGAGATCAGGATTAGGAGGGTTTGTACTAGTCTAGAAATGCTGACCTGAAAACCAATTAAGTTTTCAACTCCTTCTTTGGAGGAACATTAGCTGTGCCGTGCTTTTCAAAAATCACTTGTCATAACTGATTTATGCCCATGTTAGCAACTCTTCTGAAATTACTTTGAAAGTAGACTAATGTGAGAGTTTCTCTTTAGAGATAATTCAAGTTACTTGCCTAGGAAGTGGCAGCAGGTCTGGGGATGTTGTAGCTCAGTGGCGGTGACCTTGCCTAACTTGGGGCTGGCCTGCCATGGACTTTCACCCCAAACACTTGCAAGAAAAGAAAAGGCAGGAAGGGAGAGAGAAAGTTGGAAGGGAGGATGGCAAAGTTGGAGAGATGCAGGGAGGTAGAAAAGAAGGAAGAAGAAAAGGAGAAAACCCAGGAAGGGAGGAAGGAAGCAAGGAAGGTAGGAAATAGGCAGAGCACAAGGGCAGGGAAAGGACTGAGTCACTCAAACAAAAGGCAAGGGACACAAAGACCAATAGAGGCCATAAAAGCTGTTTGAACAGTTTAGTCAGCTTTAGAATTTGAGTGACATCAAACTGAATGTTATTATGACTGGATGGAATCTTCCTACTAACCCCGCCTTGGCCTGGCCTAAACCAAATCAAGGGGTGGGTGGCATGGAGAGGAATTCTCTCTGGCTGGAGTGGGAGGGACCGAAACCTGTGGCACATGAGGATGCACTGGGTAGGGAAGCGGACAAGACTCCCCTGATGGGCAGTTGAGCACAACAAGGCTCCTGGGAGCCTTTGATCATGGCTCCCACCGCCATACGCCCACCACCCACCATACGCTCAGCCCCTGAAGGGGATCAGAGTGGTCAGCTCCGTTGCCTGGTGCAGCATGGAGTTCCTGACCAAACCCCTGAGTGTCCACAGCCTGTGTTGGCCTGCCTGGGCAGGCTGTGGTTTGGTGGAAAGAGCCGAAGCTGTCTTGGCGTGATGGAGGAGCCAAGGGCTGCCTCTCACCCATCCTAGTGGGTGGTTCTGGAAGAAGCACCCAGGGTTGTGGCAGCATTGTCCGAAGACATGAAGCCAGGCCATCTTCCTTATGGCTTTCCTGGGGAGTTGGTGATGTGTACAGCTCTTGGATTTTTTGCTGTTCTCTCACTTGTCCGGAGAGGTTTTCAGTCGGTTCGTAGCAGGCTTTACGTGGGAAGAGAAAAAAGGCTGGCTCTAAATCTTGCTGCACTTATTGAGGCAAAATGTGGACTTCTTGAAAAAGTGAGCCTTGTTGAAAAAGAACATGAAGGCTTAGAATCATCTTTAAAGGATTGCAGGTTTGAGAAGGGTTCAAGAGAAGCAAAACAGCTGGAGGCAACCGACGAAAAGCTGCATAGGCCCGAATCCAGCCATGGCGTTGAAATGCTCTTTCTAGAAGAAGAGCTCAAATCACAGAAGGCTCAACATGGTCAACAGGATGAAACGATGGCGCATCTATCAAGAAGGATACAGTCCCTCCAAGGTGAATCTGAATCCCTCAGATCACAAATAGCTGAAGCTAAAACAAACTGGAGACTCTTTCAAGTGAATGAGGAAGAACTGAAGCTGGCAATCAAAGAGGTTTTGAATGAAGGATCCCTACTTCCGCCAACGCAGAGACCAACAATACAAGGAGAAGCTGAAGCACAGAGGGAACAAGGAGGTGTCCAATATAAAGCAAAAATCATATTAGAGGACTCTAAAGTAGCTGGAGAACAAGTTCTAAGGGACACAGAAAATCACATGGAGTCTCTGAGTGAATGCTTGCTGAAGATGAAGGATAGATCTTCTCCAAGCCTGGGAGCCCAAAGGGATGGTGGTCACCTGGAACTGGGAAAGACGAGTGAACCCGAAATTGGTGCTCACTTGGAGGATGAGTCCAAAGGAGCTTTGAGGAACCTGGTTTATGGTGATAAGCTAAAGGCCTCCTTAGAAATCTTGGAAGGAGGAAGAAATCAAAAATGTACTTTCTCATCTGAAGTGGAGAAAACCACGGAAGACCTTACAGAACACCTTAAAAGTCTGCAGACTGAACAGGCATCCTTGCAGTCAGAAAATGCACAGCTGCAAAGTGAGAATGAGACCCTACAGAAGAACTTTCAAGTCATGATGGAACGCTATCAAGAAAATATGATGAAACTGCACAGGAAATTAAGAGTGGAGGAAAACTGCCGTGTGGAGCAAAAGGAGAAACTTTCCAAAGTCGAAGAAAAGATGAGCCATACAATAAAAGAGCTGGAGACCTACAGAAAGAGAGCCCAATATCTTGAAGAACAATTGCAGAGTACCATTCGTTCCTGTCTGGGGAAGATTATTTCCTCTGAGAAAGAAGCACATGCTAGTGAGTTGGCAGCTCGGATTGCTGAAAGAAACCTCAGTTATTTCAGGAAACAAAATGCACGCAATAGACAGAAATTAACTGAGAAGGAGCTTAGATTTGAACTTGTAGAAAAAGATCCCTATGATGCACTGGATGTTTCCAACTCAGTAATGGGCAGAGAGCCTTCTCCAAATGGGCCCTCACCAATAGGTCACCCTTCATCTGAAAGGAGACCTCCTCATTTTGAAAAGAGTGGTCCACTCACACTCTCACCTTTCACTCCAGTGGGAAGAGGAAGAGGGTCAAGGGGCCCTGGAGAATCCTCTGGACCATGCGACTAGCAGTAAAGAAGAGAATCCAGCTGTCATAAGTTCACTGATTTTCAGAGAGCACCTTCTCAGACTGGGCCCCTCTCTCCTCCAGGGGAACAGGCCAGCAGGCTGATGATCCCTCCGCCAGGCCAACCATATTCTTCTGATGCACGTCTTCCTCTACAAAGGCAAGATAGGGTTTACTCAAATTGTGGTAGAGCATCGGGACCAACAGAACACAGAATTCCTAATATGCCTCTTTTAGACTCTGATGTGCCTGATTCACCTCTCCATGCTGAAAACCAAGCAACTGGCTCTGGCTCTGTGTTGGCACCTTTCCCTCCAGTCAGAGGTGCCTTGTTTCCAGTTGACCCAAGGGGTCAGTTCATGAGAAGAGGACCTTTTTTTTCCTCCACCTCTCCCAGGAAACTTGTCTGGGAACCTGGAGATTATTTTCCACCTGACCCGCCACCCACTCCATTTCCAATGCGAAGTGTCTATGCAGGGAGGGGGTTTTCCTCACAAAATCTTCCCCCAAGAGCTGGAATTCAGCCCTCTTCACCCCCATTCTGAAAGTACAAGTGAGTTGCCTGAAGGGTTCCTTCCACCTGCAAATGAGCCTGTTACTCAACATCCAGAACCAAACAAGAAACCTCATGCTGTTGCTCTCTCTTCAAATGTAATTTGACTTATCTCTCAATTTTAGTTTTTAAGTAACTGCTTTTAGTTCAGTAATTGACTATACTTTGGCTCCAATTGAAGCTCAATGAAACAATAATTCTTAAGATAGTATTTTGTAAATAAAGATGGTTTACGTAAGAATCTTATGAGTAAATTATTCCTATTTTATGTTATTCCAGAGAACAGCATTTAATCTGATGAAGCCACTCTTACATAAACAAGAATGGGAGTTCTAGGTCCTTATAAATTAGCTGATGGAAATATCTTTTAAACTCCAAACAAAGAAGTGTATTTAGTATGACTGTAGCAATTGTAAAGTGACTTTAGGCTTAATGAA
The DNA here is from genome assembly GCF_048772815.1 of Callospermophilus lateralis. NCBI lineage: Eukaryota > Metazoa > Chordata > Mammalia > Rodentia > Sciuridae > Callospermophilus > Callospermophilus lateralis. Next base: position 1,260,485 of record NW_027514360.1, read on the forward strand.
AAAGTGTCACTGTTTTAGAGACTGGTTGGGCATTTCAGCTAGTTTTTCCATATCAGAATAACTAGAGCATGGGAGGACTAAAGGAGAGAACACAACTAAACATGTCAAGGAAACAGGAGATCTCAACTACAAAGAAAAATGAAGACCTCTTTTTTATATTGGTTGCTTAAAACCCTACATAGCTCTTGAGATACCATATTTCCTAAATTAGATTCAAGTGAGTTATGAACTCCCATTTTGACCCCATATACAGATTGCACAATCACATTGTTTACACATCCACGTTTTTACAAAATCCCATGTTAGTAACTGTTGTATTCTGCTACCTTTTCTAGCCTCTATTATCCCCCCTCTCCTGCCCTCCCATCTTCTCTCTCTATCCCGTCTGCTGTAATTTAACGTTTGAGAATTGGAAACCACACTTTAAACTCACTCTCCTCCCCTTTTTCCCTTCTGTCAAATTTCTCATCATCTTCTTCTATTTCTCCTCCTCCTCCTCCTCTTCCTCCTCCTCCTTATACCTTTAATTCATTCATCATACACTCATGCATTGGTTCATTCATTCCTTTCACATATGGTGTTGGGGATCCAACTCAGGACCTTTGAAAGTGTGAAGCCAGCACTCTAGTGCTGAGCCAAAACCCAAGCACCTGTCTTTTTGATTTTATGACTGTTTATATGAAATTCAGAATCGCATTCTGCTATGGTTCACTGATATGTAGATTGACCTAGTCCTTGTTTTCTGGGAGACTTTTGGAAAATATACATGAATTATTAGGAGGTTGAAATGAAGAAACAAAGAGGAAATTCCCCAATTTCTTATTCTTAGATTCCATACTCTGACTCTGCCTACCTACTGTAAAAACTTTTAAACTCTTACTCCCCATTTCTATATCATTGCCAACAAGTGAACGTTCACTGCCCTACAACAAACCAGAGAACTCACATTGAACCATGTTTCCCCAGTAGAGACCAAGACACAATACTTATTAAAAAAATACCCTAGTTATGAATTAGTAGGTAAAGCTTTATTTGAGTGTTAAATGTGCTCTAATTATGTGTTTGTGTGTGTGGTGTGTGTGCTTGTGTGTAAAACAAGCACTGAGGTGTAAAATAAATGCAGCATTGCAACGGCCTTCTTAAAAATAAGAAGCAACTTTATCACATTTGAAGCCCAGTGAAGAATCTGCCTGATACTTAACCTACAATTAATTGAAATGTGAAAACTTCAGGCCTAGAAAAACAAAGCCAACATACATACTGAATCTAATCAGTCTGTCTCACCTGTTTTCTAATCACTCCTTTTAATAAACCTAAATTGCCAGCATAAGACATCAGTTGTTCTAAACGAATGGACGGATGTCCCCCGTCATGGGCTGTGTAAAATACATGGAGGATCCGGCACTGCTTGTTATCTAGAATGACTTCTGCCTGAACTACTATTGGAGAATGGTTGCTGATATACTGCGGTTCTTATACCAGTAAACTGGAATGAAGGTAATTTCAGGCTGCAAAGGAATCAATTGATTTTACTAACTGGTTTTTGGAAAACACTGCCATGAAAAATTATCAATATGTTCATAAAGGCATCTACATGTCTCTTCACAAGGGTTTTACTCAATGGGGGAGGTGGTGAGGTCTGGATATAACTGAACTGTCCATTAGTAGGTAGAACAATATAATGGGAATCAGAGTGCACATTCCGGTTTGAACTCAATCTAGGTAACATGGATTCATCTCTGTGTAGTAGGCCTGCTTCTGGAAAACACAATGTAGAGCTCCAAAAGCAGAACGATTCTTTCAGAATACCATGTTATGTTTGTAAATAGATAGACAGATAGATATACAGGAATCAAAAATCTGAAAACGGTCCGGAAGTGTACATTTCATTAACTTGCAATGTCAGTAGTGGGGGATTAATAGCAGATCAAGAAGACTGTGTCTGCATGCGAAATGGTTCAATTTTTGAAAGAGTTTTTTAAATGAAAATGGACAAAAAATTGAAAGGGTTACAGTAAGTGTTGAGGAGTGACTTGGCAAAAGGAGCACAGAGGTGAGAAAGAATTAAGTAGAGTTCAATTGAACCAGGTATAATTTCTGTACACATGACTCCATGAACAGGAGCAAAGGGGACACTTCAAGAAATCATAGGACTAAGGAGAGATCAGGATTAGGAGGGTTTGTACTAGTCTAGAAATGCTGACCTGAAAACCAATTAAGTTTTCAACTCCTTCTTTGGAGGAACACTAGCTGTGCCGTGCTTTTCAAAAATGACTTGTCATAACTGATTTATGCCCATGTTAGCAACTCTTCTGAAATTACTTTGAAAGTAGACTAATGTGAGAGTTTCTCTTTAGAGATAATTCAAGTGACTTGCATAGGAAGTGGCAGCAGGTCTGGGGATGTTGTAGCTCAGTGGCAGTGACCTTGCCTAGCTTGGGGCTGGCCTGCCATGGACTTTCACCCCAAACACTTGCAAGAAAAGAAAAGGGAGGGAGGGGGAGAGAGAAAGTTGGAAGGGAGGAAGGCAAAGTTGGAGGGATGCAGGGAGGTAGAAAAGAAGGAAGAAGAAAAGGAGAAAACCCAGGAAGGGAGGAAGGAAGCAAGGAAGGTAGGAAATAGGGAGAGCACAAGGGCAGGGAAAGGACTGAGTCACTCAAACAAAAGGCAAGGGACACAAAGACCAATAGAGGCCATAAAAGCTGTTTGAACAGTTTAGTCAGCTTTAGAATTTGAGTGACATCAAACTGAATGTTATTATGACTGGATGGAATCTTCCTACTAACCCCGCCTTGGCCTGGCCTAAACCAAATCAAGGGGTGGGTGGCATGGAGAGGAATTCTCTCTGGCTGGAGTGGGAGGGACCTAAACCTGTGGCACATGAGGATGCACTGGGTAGGGAAGCGGACAAGACTCCCCTGATGGGCAGTTGAGCACAACAAGGCTCCTGGGAGCCTTTGATCATGGCTCCCACCGCCATACGCCCACCACCCACCATACGCTCAGCCCCTGAAGGGGATCACAGTGGTCTGCTCCGTTGCCTGGTGCAGGTTGGAGTTCCTGACCAAACACCTGAGTGTCCACAGCCTGTGTTGGCCTGCCTGGGCAGGCTGTGGTTGTGGTGGCAAGAGCCAAAGCTGTCTTGGCGTGATGGAGGAGCCAAGGGCTGCCTCTCAGCCATCCTAGTGGGTGGTTCTGGAAGAAGCACCCAGGGTTGTGGCAGCATTGTCCGAAGACATGAAGCCAGGCCATCTTCCTTATGGCTTTCCTTGGGAGTTGGTGATGTGTACAGCTCCTGGATTTGTTGCTGTTCTCTCACTTTTCTGGAGAGGTTTTCAGTCGGTTCGTAGCAGGCTTTACGTGGGAAGAGAAAAAAGTCTGGCTCTAAATCTTGCTGGACTTATTGAGGCAAAATGTGGACTTCTTGAAAAAGTGAGCCTTGTTGAAAAAGAACATGAAGGCTTAGAATCATCTTTAAAGGATTGCAGGTTTGAGAAGGGTTCAAGAGAAGCACAACAGCTGGAGGCAACCGACGAAAAGCTGCATAGGCCCGAATCCAGCCATGGCGTTGAAATGCTCTTTCTAGAAGAAGAGCTCAAAGCACAGAAGGCTCAACATGGTCAACAGGATGAAACGATGGCGCATCTATCAAGAAGGACACAGTCCCTCCAAGGTGAATCTGAATCCCTCAGATCACAAATAGCTGAAGCTAAAACAAACTGGAGACTCTTTCAAGTGAATGAGGAAGAACTGAAGCTGGCAATCAAAGAGGTTTTGAATGAAGGATCCCTACTTCCGCCAACGCAGAGACCAACAATACAAGGAGAAGCTGAAGCACAGAGGCAACAAGGAGGTGTCCAATATAAAGCAAAAATCATATTAGAGGACTCTAAAGTAGCTGGAGAACAAGTTCTAAGGGACACAGAAAATCACATGGAGTCTCTGAGTGAATGCTTGCTGAAGATGAAGGATAGATCTTCTCCAAGCCTGGGAGCCCAAAGGGATGGTGGTCACCGGGAACTGGGAAAGACGAGTGAACCCGAAATTGGTGCTCACTTGGAGGATGAGTCCAAAGGAGCTTTGAGGAACCTGGTTTATGGTGATAAGCTAACGGCCTCCTTAGAAATCTTGGAAGGAGGAAGAAATCAAAAATGTACTTTCTCATCTGAAGTGGAGAAAACCACGGAAGACCTTACAGAACACCTTAAAAGTCTGCAGACTGAACAGGCATCCTTGCAGTCAGAAAATGCACAGCTGCAAAGTGAGAATGAGACCCTACAGAAGAACTTTCAAGTCATGATGGAACGCTATCAAGAAAATATGATGAAACTGCACAGGAAATTAAGAGTGGAGGAAAACTGCCGTGTGGAGCAAAAGGAGAAACTTTCCAAAGTCGAAGAAAAGATGAGCCATACAATAAAAGAGCTGGAGACCTACAGAAAGAGAGCCCAATATCTTGAAGAACAATTGCAGAGTACCATTCGTTCCTGTCTGGGGAAGATTATTTCCTCTGAGAAAGAAGCACATGCTAGTGAGTTGGCAGCTCGGATTGCTGAAAGAAACCTCAGTTATTTCAGGAAACAAAATGCACGCAACAGACAGAAATTAACTGAGAAGGAGCTTAGATTTGAACTTGTAGAAAAAGATCCCTATGATGCACTGGATGTTTCCAACTCAGCAATGGGCAGAAAGCCTTCTCCAAATGGGCCCTCACCAATAGGTCACCCTTCATCTGAAAGGAGACCTCCTCATTCTGAAAAGAGTGGTCCACTCACACTCTCACCTTTCACTCCAGTGGGAGGAGGAAGAGGGTCAAGGGGCCCTGGAGAATCCTCTGGACCATGCGACTAGCAGTAAAGGAAGAGAATCCAGCTGTCATAAGTTCACTGATTTTCAGAGAGCACCTTCTCAGACTGGGCCCCTCTCTCCTCCAGGGGAACAGGCCAGCAGGCTGATGATCCCTCCGCCAGGCCAACCATATTCTTCTGATGCACGTCTTCCTCTACAAAGGCAAGATAGGTTTTACTCAAATTGTGGTAGAGCATCGGGACCAGCAGAACACAGAATTCCTAATATGCCTCCTTTGGACTCTGATGTGCCTGATTCACCTCTCCATGCTGAAAACCAAGCAACTGGCTCTGGCTCTGTGTTGGCACCTTTCCCTCCAGTCAGAGGTGCCTTGTTTCCAGTTGACCCAAGGAGTCAGTTCATGAGAAGAGGACCTTTTTTTTCAACCAAACAAGAAACCTCATGCTGTTGCTCTCTTCAAATGTAATTTGACTTATCTCTCCTTTTTAGTTTTTAAGTAACTGCTTTTAGTTCAGTAATTGACTATACTTTGGCTCCAATTGAAGCTCAATGAAACAATAATTCTTAAGATAGTATTTTGTAAATAAAGATGGTTTACGTAAGAATCTTATGAGTCAATTATTCCTATTTTATGTTATTCCAGAGAACAGCATTTAATCTGATGAAGCCACTCTTACATAAAGAAGAATGGGAGTTCTAGGCACTTGTAATCTAGATGATGGAAATATCTTTTAAACTCCCAACAAAGAAGTGTATTTTGAATGACTATAGCAATTGTAAAGTGACTTTAGGCTTAATGAAAAAGTGTCACTGATTTAGAGACTGGTTGGGCATTTCAGCTAGTTTTTCCATATCAGAATATCTAGAGCATGGGAGGACTAAAGGAGAGAACACAACTAAACATGTCACGGAAACAGGAGATCTCAACTACAAAGAAAAATGAAGACCTCTTTTTTATATTGGTTGCTTAAAACCTTACATAGCTCTTGAGATACCATATTTCCTACATTAGATTCAAGTGAGTTATGAACTCCCATTTTGACCCCATATACAGATTGCACAATCACATTGTTTACACATCCACGTTTTTACAAAATGCCATGTTAGTAACTGTTGTATTCTGCTACCTTTTCTAGCCTCTACTATCCCCCCTCTCCTGCCCTCCCATCTTCTCTCTCTATCCCGTCTGCTGTAATTTAACGTTTGGGAATTGGAAACCACACTTTAAACTCACTCTCCTCCCCTTTTTCCCTTCTGTCAAATTTCTCATCATCTTCTTCTATTTCTCCTCCTCCTCCTCCTCTTCCTCCTCCTCCTTATACCTTTAATTCATTCATCATACACTCATGCATTGGTTCATTCATTCCTTTCACGTATGGTGTTGGGGATCCAACTCAGGACCTTTGAAAGTGTGAAGCCAGCACTCTAGTGCTGAGCCAAAACCCCAGCACCTGTCTTTTTGATTTTATGACTGTTTATATGAAATTCAGAATCGCATTCTGCTATGGTTCACTGATATGTGGATTGACCTAGTCCTTGTTTTCTGGGAGACTTTTGGAAAATATACATGAATTATTAGGAGGTTGAAATGAAGAAACAAAGAGGAAATTCCCCAATTTCTTATTCTTAGATTCCATACTCTGACTCTGCCTACCTACTGTAAAAACTTTTAAACTCTTACTCCCCATTTCTATATCATTGCCAACAAGTGAACGTTCACTGCCCTACAACAAACCAGAGAACTCACATTGAACCATGTTTCCCCAGTAGAGACCAAGACACAATACTTATTAAAAAAAATACCCTAGTTATGAATTAGTAGGTAAAGCTTTATTTGAGTGTTAAATGTGCTCTAATTATGTGTTTGTGTGTGTGTTGATGTGTGTGGTGTGTGGGTGTGTGTGCTTGTGTGTAAAACAAGCACTGAGGTGTAAAATAAATGCAGCATTGCAACGGCCTTCTTAAAAATAAGAAGCAACTTTATCACATTTGAAGCCCAGTGAAGAATCTGCCTGATACTTAACCTACAATTAATTGAAATGTGAAAACTTCAGGCCTAGAAAAACAAAGCCAACATACATACTGAATCTAATCAGTCTGTCTCACCTGTTTTCTAATCACTCCTTTAAATAAACCTAAATTGCCAGCATAAAACATCAGTTGTTCTAAACGAATGGACGGATGTCCCCCGTCATGGGCTGTGTAAAATACATGGAGGATCCGGCACTGCTTGTTATCTAGAATGACTTCTGCCTGAACTACTATTGGAGAATGGTTGCTGATATACTGCGGTTCTTATACCAGTAAACTGGAATGAAGGTAATTTCAGGCTGCAAAGGAATCAATTGATTTTACTAACTGGTTTTTGGAAAACACTGCCATGAAAAATTATCAATATGTTCATAAAGGCATCTACATGTCTCTTCACAAGGGTTTTACTCAATGGGGGAGGTGGTGAGGTCTGGATATAACTGAACTGTCCATTAGTAGGTAGAACAATATAATGGGAATCAGAGTGCACATTCCGGTTTGAACTCAATCTAGGTAACATGGATTCATCTCTGTGTAATAGGCCTGCTTCTGGAAAACACAATGTAGAGCTCCAAAAGCAGAACGATTCTTTCAGAATACCATGTTATGTTTGTAAATAGATAGACAGATAGATATACAGGAATCAAAAATCTGAAAACGGTCCGGAAGTGTACATTTCAATAACTTCCAATGTCAGTAGTGGGGGATTAATAGCAGATCAAGAAGACTGTGTCTGCATGCGAAATGGTTCAATTTCTGAAAGAGTTTTTTAAATGAAAATGGACAAAAAATTGAAAGGGTTACAGTAAGTGTTGAGGAGTGACTTGGCAAAAGGAGCACAGAGGTGAGAAAGAATTAAGTAGAGTTCAATAGAACCAGGTATAATTTCTGTACACATGACTCCATGAACAGGAGCAAAGGGGACACTTCAAGAAATCATAGGACTAAGGAGAGATCAGGATTAGGAGGGTTTGTACTAGTCTAGAAATGCTGACCTGAAAACCAATTAAGTTTTCAACTCCTTCTTTGGAGGAACATTAGCTGTGCCGTGCTTTTCATAAATGACTTGTCATAACTGATTTATGCCCATGTTAGCAACTCTTCTGAAATTACTTTGAAAGTAGACTAATGTGAGAGTTTCTCTTTAGAGATAATTCAAGTGACTTGCATAGGAAGTGGCAGCAGGTCTGGGGATGTTGTAGCTCAGTGGCAGTGACCTTGCCTAGCTTGGGGCTGGCCTGCCATGGACTTTCACCCCAAACACTTGCAAGAAAAGAAAAGGGAGGGAGGGGGAGAGAGAAAGTTGGAAGGGAGGAAGGCAAAGTTGGAGGGATGCAGGGAGGTAGAAAAGAAGGAAGAAGAAAAGGAGAAAACCCAGGAAGGGAGGAAGGAAGCAAGGAAGGTAGGAAATAGGGAGAGCACAAGGGCAGGGAAAGGACTGAGTCACTCAAACAAAAGGCAAGGGACACAAAGACCAATAGAGGCCATAAAAGCTGTTTGAACAGTTTAGTCAGCTTTAGAATTTGAGTGACATCAAACTGAATGTTATTATGACTGGATGGAATCTTCCTACTAACCCCGCCTTGGCCTGGCCTAAACCAAATCAAGGGGTGGGTGGCATGGAGAGGAATTCTCTCTGGCTGGAGTGGGAGGGACCTAAACCTGTGGCACATGAGGATGCACTGGGTAGGGAAGCGGACAAGACTCCCCTGATGGGCAGTTGAGCACAACAAGGCTCCTGGGAGCCTTTGATCATGGCTCCCACCGCCATACGCCCACCACCCACCATACGCTCAGCCCCTGAAGGGGATCACAGTGGTCTGCTCCGTTGCCTGGTGCAGGTTGGAGTTCCTGACCAAACACCTGAGTGTCCACAGCCTGTGTTGGCCTGCCTGGGCAGGCTGTGGTTGTGGTGGCAAGAGCCGAAGCTGTCTTGGCGTGATGGAGGAGCCAAGGGCTGCCTCTCAGCCATCCTAGTGGGTGGTTCTGGAAGAAGCACCCAGGGTTGTGGCAGCATTGTCCGAAGACATGAAGCCAGGCCATCTTCCTTATGGCTTTCCTTGGGAGTTGGTGATGTGTACAGCTCCTGGATTTGTTGCTGTTCTCTCACTTTTCTGGAGAGGTTTTCAGTCGGTTCGTAGCAGGCTTTACGTGGGAAGAGAAAAAAGGCTGGCTCTAAATCTTGCTGGACTTATTGAGGCAAAATGTGGACTTCTTGAAAAAGTGAGCCTTGTTGAAAAAGAACATGAAGGCTTAGAATCATCTTTAAAGGATTGCAGGTTTGAGAAGGGTTCAAGAGAAGCACAACAGCTGGAGGCAACCGACGAAAAGCTGCATAGGCCCGAATCCAGCCATGGCGTTGAAATGCTCTTTCTAGAAGAAGAGCTCAAAGCACAGAAGGCTCAACATGGTCAACAGGATGAAACGATGGCGCATCTATCAAGAAGGACACAGTCCCTCCAAGGTGAATCTGAATCCCTCAGATCACAAATAGCTGAAGCTAAAACAAACTGGAGACTCTTTCAAGTGAATGAGGAAGAACTGAAGCTGGCAATCAAAGAGGTTTTGAATGAAGGATCCCTACTTCCGCCAACGCAGAGACCAACAATACAAGGAGAAGCTGAAGCACAGAGGCAACAAGGAGGTGTCCAATATAAAGCAAAAATCATATTAGAGGACTCTAAAGTAGCTGGAGAACAAGTTCTAAGGGACACAGAAAATCACATGGAGTCTCTGAGTGAATGCTTGCTGAAGATGAAGGATAGATCTTCTCCAAGCCTGGGAGCCCAAAGGGATGGTGGTCACCGGGAACTGGGAAAGACGAGTGAACCCGAAATTGGTGCTCACTTGGAGGATGAGTCCAAAGGAGCTTTGAGGAACCTGGTTTATGGTGATAAGCTAACGGCCTCCTTAGAAATCTTGGAAGGAGGAAGAAATCAAAAATGTACTTTCTCATCTGAAGTGGAGAAAACCACGGAAGACCTTACAGAACACCTTAAAAGTCTGCAGACTGAACAGGCATCCTTGCAGTCAGAAAATGCACAGCTGCAAAGTGAGAATGAGACCCTACAGAAGAACTTTCAAGTCATGATGGAACGCTATCAAGAAAATATGATGAAACTGCACAGGAAATTAAGAGTGGAGGAAAACTGCCGTGTGGAGCAAAAGGAGAAACTTTCCAAAGTCGAAGAAAAGATGAGCCATACAATAAAAGAGCTGGAGACCTACAGAAAGAGAGCCCAATATCTTGAAGAACAATTGCAGAGTACCATTCGTTCCTGTCTGGGGAAGATTATTTCCTCTGAGAAAGAAGCACATGCTAGTGAGTTGGCAGCTCGGATTGCTGAAAGAAACCTCAGTTATTTCAGGAAACAAAATGCACGCAACAGACAGAAATTAACTGAGAAGGAGCTTAGATTTGAACTTGTAGAAAAAGATCCCTATGATGCACTGGATGTTTCCAACTCAGCAATGGGCAGAAAGCCTTCTCCAAATGGGCCCTCACCAATAGGTCACCCTTCATCTGAAAGGAGACCTCCTCATTCTGAAAAGAGTGGTCCACTCACACTCTCACCTTTCACTCCAGTGGGAGGAGGAAGAGGGTCAAGGGGCCCTGGAGAATCCTCTGGACCATGCGACTAGCAGTAAAGGAAGAGAATCCAGCTGTCATAAGTTCACTGATTTTCAGAGAGCACCTTCTCAGACTGGGCCCCTCTCTCCTCCAGGGGAACAGGCCAGCAGGCTGATGATCCCTCCGCCAGGCCAACCATATTCTTCTGATGCACGTCTTCCTCTACAAAGGCAAGATAGGTTTTACTCAAATTGTGGTAGAGCATCGGGACCAGCAGAACACAGAATTCCTAATATGCCTCCTTTGGACTCTGATGTGCCTGATTCACCTCTCCATGCTGAAAACCAAGCAACTGGCTCTGGCTCTGTGTTGGCACCTTTCCCTCCAGTCAGAGGTGCCTTGTTTCCAGTTGACCCAAGGAGTCAGTTCATGAGAAGAGGACCTTTTTTTTCAACCAAACAAGAAACCTCATGCTGTTGCTCTCTTCAAATGTAATTTGACTTATCTCTCCTTTTTAGTTTTTAAGTAACTGCTTTTAGTTCAGTAATTGACTATACTTTGGCTCCAATTGAAGCTCAATGAAACAATAATTCTTAAGATAGTATTTTGTAAATAAAGATGGTTTACGTAAGAATCTTATGAGTCAATTATTCCTATTTTATGTTATTCCAGAGAACAGCATTTAATCTGATGAAGCCACTCTTACATAAAGAAGAATGGGAGTTCTAGGCACTTGTAATCTAGATGATGGAAATATCTTTTAAACTCCCAACAAAGAAGTGTATTTTGAATGACTATAGCAATTGTAAAGTGACTTTAGGCTTAATGAAAAAGTGTCACTGATTTAGAGACTGGTTGGGCATTTCAGCTAGTTTTTCCATATCAGAATATCTAGAGCATGGGAGGACTAAAGGAGAGAACACAACTAAACATGTCACGGAAACAGGAGATCTCAACTACAAAGAAAAATGAAGACCTCTTTTTTATATTGGTTGCTTAAAACCTTACATAGCTCTTGAGATACCATATTTCCTACATTAGATTCAAGTGAGTTATGAACTCCCATTTTGACCCCATATACAGATTGCACAATCACATTGTTTACACATCCACGTTTTTACAAAATGCCATGTTAGTAACTGTTGTATTCTGCTACCTTTTCTAGCCTCTACTATCCCCCCTCTCCTGCCCTCCCATCTTCTCTCTCTATCCCGTCTGCTGTAATTTAACGTTTGGGAATTGGAAACCACACTTTAAACTCACTCTCCTCCCCTTTTTCCCTTCTGTCAAATTTCTCATCATCTTCTTCTATTTCTCCTCCTCCTCCTCCTCTTCCTCCTCCTCCTTATACCTTTAATTCATTCATCATACACTCATGCATTGGTTCATTCATTCCTTTCACGTATGGTGTTGGGGATCCAACTCAGGACCTTTGAAAGTGTGAAGCCAGCACTCTAGTGCTGAGCCAAAACCCCAGCACCTGTCTTTTTGATTTTATGACTGTTTATATGAAATTCAGAATCGCATTCTGCTATGGTTCACTGATATGTGGATTGACCTAGTCCTTGTTTTCTGGGAGACTTTTGGAAAATATACATGAATTATTAGGAGGTTGAAATGAAGAAACAAAGAGGAAATTCCCCAATTTCTTATTCTTAGATTCCATACTCTGACTCTGCCTACCTACTGTAAAAACTTTTAAACTCTTACTCCCCATTTCTATATCATTGCCAACAAGTGAACGTTCACTGCCCTACAACAAACCAGAGAACTCACATTGAACCATGTTTCCCCAGTAGAGACCAAGACACAATACTTATTAAAAAAAATACCCTAGTTATGAATTAGTAGGTAAAGCTTTATTTGAGTGTTAAATGTGCTCTAATTATGTGTTTGTGTGTGTGTTGATGTGTGTGGTGTGTGGGTGTGTGTGCTTGTGTGTAAAACAAGCACTGAGGTGTAAAATAAATGCAGCATTGCAACGGCCTTCTTAAAAATAAGAAGCAACTTTATCACATTTGAAGCCCAGTGAAGAATCTGCCTGATACTTAACCTACAATTAATTGAAATGTGAAAACTTCAGGCCTAGAAAAACAAAGCCAACATACATACTGAATCTAATCAGTCTGTCTCACCTGTTTTCTAATCACTCCTTTAAATAAACCTAAATTGCCAGCATAAAACATCAGTTGTTCTAAACGAATGGACGGATGTCCCCCGTCATGGGCTGTGTAAAATACATGGAGGATCCGGCACTGCTTGTTATCTAGAATGACTTCTGCCTGAACTACTATTGGAGAATGGTTGCTGATATACTGCGGTTCTTATACCAGTAAACTGGAATGAAGGTAATTTCAGGCTGCAAAGGAATCAATTGATTTTACTAACTGGTTTTTGGAAAACACTGCCATGAAAAATTATCAATATGTTCATAAAGGCATCTACATGTCTCTTCACAAGGGTTTTACTGAATGGGGGAGGTGGTGAGGTCTGGATATAACTGAACTGTCCATTAGTAGGTAGAACAATATAATGGGAATCAGAGTGCACATTCCGGTTTGAACTCAATCTAGGTAACATGGATTCATCTCTGTGTAATAGGCCTGCTTCTGGAAAACACAATGTAGAGCTCCAAAAGCAGAACGATTCTTTCAGAATACCATGTTATGTTTGTAAATAGATAGACAGATAGATATACAGGAATCAAAAATCTGAAAACGGTCCGGAAGTGTACATTTCAATAACTTCCAATGTCAGTAGTGGGGGATTAATAGCAGATCAAGAAGACTGTGTCTGCATGCGAAATGGTTCAATTTCTGAAAGAGTTTTTTAAATGAAAATGGACAAAAAATTGAAAGGGTTACAGTAAGTGTTGAGGAGTGACTTGGCAAAAGGAGCACAGAGGTGAGAAAGAATTAAGTAGAGTTCAATAGAACCAGGTATAATTTCTGTACACATGACTCCATGAACAGGAGCAAAGGGGACACTTCAAGAAATCATAGGACTAAGGAGAGATCAGGATTAGGAGGGTTTGTACTAGTCTAGAAATGCTGACCTGAAAACCAATTAAGTTTTCAACTCCTTCTTTGGAGGAACATTAGCTGTGCCGTGCTTTTCATAAATGACTTGTCATAACTGATTTATGCCCATGTTAGCAACTCTTCTGAAATTACTTTGAAAGTAGACTAATGTGAGAGTTTCTCTTTAGAGATAATTCAAGTGACTTGCATAGGAAGTGGCAGCAGGTCTGGGGATGTTGTAGCTCAGTGGCAGTGACCTTGCCTAGCTTGGGGCTGGCCTGCCATGGACTTTCACCCCAAACACTTGCAAGAAAAGAAAAGGGAGGGAGGGGGAGAGAGAAAGTTGGAAGGGAGGAAGGCAAAGTTGGAGGGATGCAGGGAGGTAGAAAAGAAGGAAGAAGAAAAGGAGAAAACCCAGGAAGGGAGGAAGGAAGCAAGGAAGGTAGGAAATAGGGAGAGCACAAGGGCAGGGAAAGGACTGAGTCACTCAAACAAAAGGCAAGGGACACAAAGACCAATAGAGGCCATAAAAGCTGTTTGAACAGTTTAGTCAGCTTTAGAATTTGAGTGACATCAAACTGAATGTTATTATGACTGGATGGAATCTTCCTACTAACCCCGCCTTGGCCTGGCCTAAACCAAATCAAGGGGTGGGTGGCATGGAGAGGAATTCTCTCTGGCTGGAGTGGGAGGGACCTAAACCTGTGGCACATGAGGATGCACTGGGTAGGGAAGCGGACAAGACCCCCCTGATGGGCAGTTGAGCACAACAAGGCTCCTGGGAGCCTTTGATCATGGCTCCCACCGCCATACGCCCACCACCCACCATACGCTCAGCCCCTGAAGGGGATCACAGTGGTCTGCTCCGTTGCCTGGTGCAGGTTGGAGTTCCTGACCAAACACCTGAGTGTCCACAGCCTGTGTTGGCCTGCCTGGGCAGGCTGTGGTTGTGGTGGCAAGAGCCAAAGCTGTCTTGGCGTGATGGAGGAGCCAAGGGCTGCCTCTCAGCCATCCTAGTGGGTGGTTCTGGAAGAAGCACCCAGGGTTGTGGCAGCATTGTCCGAAGACATGAAGCCAGGCCATCTTCCTTATGGCTTTCCTTGGGAGTTGGTGATGTGTACAGCTCCTGGATTTGTTGCTGTTCTCTCACTTTTCTGGAGAGGTTTTCAGTCGGTTCGTAGCAGGCTTTACGTGGGAAGAGAAAAAAGGCTGGCTCTAAATCTTGCTGGACTTATTGAGGCAAAATGTGGACTTCTTGAAAAAGTGAGCCTTGTTGAAAAAGAACATGAAGGCTTAGAATCATCTTTAAAGGATTGCAGGTTTGAGAAGGGTTCAAGAGAAGCACAACAGCTGGAGGCAACCGACGAAAAGCTGCATAGGCCCGAATCCAGCCATGGCGTTGAAATGCTCTTTCTAGAAGAAGAGCTCAAAGCACAGAAGGCTCAACATGGTCAACAGGATGAAACGATGGCGCATCTATCAAGAAGGACACAGTCCCTCCAAGGTGAATCTGAATCCCTCAGATCACAAATAGCTGAAGCTAAAACAAACTGGAGACTCTTTCAAGTGAATGAGGAAGAACTGAAGCTGGCAATCAAAGAGGTTTTGAATGAAGGATCCCTACTTCCGCCAACGCAGAGACCAACAATACAAGGAGAAGCTGAAGCACAGAGGCAACAAGGAGGTGTCCAATATAAAGCAAAAATCATATTAGAGGACTCTAAAGTAGCTGGAGAACAAGTTCTAAGGGACACAGAAAATCACATGGAGTCTCTGAGTGAATGCTTGCTGAAGATGAAGGATAGATCTTCTCCAAGCCTGGGAGCCCAAAGGGATGGTGGTCACCGGGAACTGGGAAAGACGAGTGAACCCGAAATTGGTGCTCACTTGGAGGATGAGTCCAAAGGAGCTTTGAGGAACCTGGTTTATGGTGATAAGCTAACGGCCTCCTTAGAAATCTTGGAAGGAGGAAGAAATCAAAAATGTACTTTCTCATCTGAAGTGGAGAAAACCACGGAAGACCTTACAGAACACCTTAAAAGTCTGCAGACTGAACAGGCATCCTTGCAGTCAGAAAATGCACAGCTGCAAAGTGAGAATGAGACCCTACAGAAGAACTTTCAAGTCATGATGGAACGCTATCAAGAAAATATGATGAAACTGCACAGGAAATTAAGAGTGGAGGAAAACTGCCGTGTGGAGCAAAAGGAGAAACTTTCCAAAGTCGAAGAAAAGATGAGCCATACAATAAAAGAGCTGGAGACCTACAGAAAGAGAGCCCAATATCTTGAAGAACAATTGCAGAGTACCATTCGTTCCTGTCTGGGGAAGATTATTTCCTCTGAGAAAGAAGCACATGCTAGTGAGTTGGCAGCTCGGATTGCTGAAAGAAACCTCAGTTATTTCAGGAAACAAAATGCACGCAACAGACAGAAATTAACTGAGAAGGAGCTTAGATTTGAACTTGTAGAAAAAGATCCCTATGATGCACTGGATGTTTCCAACTCAGCAATGGGCAGAAAGCCTTCTCCAAATGGGCCCTCACCAATAGGTCACCCTTCATCTGAAAGGAGACCTCCTCATTCTGAAAAGAGTGGTCCACTCACACTCTCACCTTTCACTCCAGTGGGAGGAGGAAGAGGGTCAAGGGGCCCTGGAGAATCCTCTGGACCATGCGACTAGCAGTAAAGGAAGAGAATCCAGCTGTCATAAGTTCACTGATTTTCAGAGAGCACCTTCTCAGACTGGGCCCCTCTCTCCTCCAGGGGAACAGGCCAGCAGGCTGATGATCCCTCCGCCAGGCCAACCATATTCTTCTGATGCACGTCTTCCTCTACAAAGGCAAGATAGGTTTTACTCAAATTGTGGTAGAGCATCGGGACCAGCAGAACACAGAATTCCTAATATGCCTCCTTTGGACTCTGATGTGCCTGATTCACCTCTCCATGCTGAAAACCAAGCAACTGGCTCTGGCTCTGTGTTGGCACTTTTCCCTCCAGTCAGAGGTGCCTTGTTTCCAGTTGACCCAAGGAGTCAGTTCATGAGAAGAGGACCTTTTTTTTCAACCAAACAAGAAACCTCATGCTGTTGCTCTCTTCAAATGTAATTTGACTTATCTCTCTTTTTTAGTTTTTAAGTAACTGCTTTTAGTTCAGTAATTGACTATACTTTGGCTCCAATTGAAGCTCAATGAAACAATAATTCTTAAGATAGTATTTTGTAAATAAAGATGGTTTACGTAAGAATCTTATGAGTCAATTATTCCTATTTTATGTTATTCCAGAGAACAGCATTTAATCTGATGAAGCCACTCTTACATAAAGAAGAATGGGAGTTCTAGGCACTTGTAATCTAGATGATGGAAATATCTTTTAAACTCCCAACAAAGAAGTGTATTTTGAATGACTATAGCAATTGTAAAGTGACTTTAGGCTTAATGAAAAAGTGTCACTGATTTAGAGACTGGTTGGGCATTTCAGCTAGTTTTTCCATATCAGAATATCTAGAGCATGGGAGGACTAAAGGAGAGAACACAACTAAACATGTCACGGAAACAGGAGATCTCAACTACAAAGAAAAATGAAGACCTCTTTTTTATATTGGTTGCTTAAAACCTTACATAGCTCTTGAGATACCATATTTCCTACATTAGATTCAAGTGAGTTATGAACTCCCATTTTGACCCCATATACAGATTGCACAATCACATTGTTTACACATCCACGTTTTTACAAAATGCCATGTTAGTAACTGTTGTATTCTGCTACCTTTTCTAGCCTCTACTATCCCCCCTCTCCTGCCCTCCCATCTTCTCTCTCTATCCCGTCTGCTGTAATTTAACGTTTGGGAATTGGAAACCACACTTTAAACTCACTCTCCTCCCCTTTTTCCCTTCTGTCAAATTTCTCATCATCTTCTTCTATTTCTCCTCCTCCTCCTCCTCTTCCTCCTCCTCCTTATACCTTTAATTCATTCATCATACACTCATGCATTGGTTCATTCATTCCTTTCACGTATGGTGTTGGGGATCCAACTCAGGACCTTTGAAAGTGTGAAGCCAGCACTCTAGTGCTGAGCCAAAACCCCAGCACCTGTCTTTTTGATTTTATGACTGTTTATATGAAATTCAGAATCGCATTCTGCTATGGTTCACTGATATGTGGATTGACCTAGTCCTTGTTTTCTGGGAGACTTTTGGAAAATATACATGAATTATTAGGAGGTTGAAATGAAGAAACAAAGAGGAAATTCCCCAATTTCTTATTCTTAGATTCCATACTCTGACTCTGCCTACCTACTGTAAAAACTTTTAAACTCTTACTCCCCATTTCTATATCATTGCCAACAAGTGAACGTTCACTGCCCTACAACAAACCAGAGAACTCACATTGAACCATGTTTCCCCAGTAGAGACCAAGACACAATACTTATTAAAAAAAATACCCTAGTTATGAATTAGTAGGTAAAGCTTTATTTGAGTGTTAAATGTGCTCTAATTATGTGTTTGTGTGTGTGTTGATGTGTGTGGTGTGTGGGTGTGTGTGCTTGTGTGTAAAACAAGCACTGAGGTGTAAAATAAATGCAGCATTGCAACGGCCTTCTTAAAAATAAGAAGCAACTTTATCACATTTGAAGCCCAGTGAAGAATCTGCCTGATACTTAACCTACAATTAATTGAAATGTGAAAACTTCAGGCCTAGAAAAATAAAGCCAACATACATACTGAATCTAATCAGTCTGTCTCACCTGTTTTCTAATCACTCCTTTAAATAAACCTAAATTGCCAGCATAAAACATCAGTTGTTCTAAACGAATGGACGGATGTCCCCCGTCATGGGCTGTGTAAAATACATGGAGGATCCGGCACTGCTTGTTATCTAGAATGACTTCTGCCTGAACTACTATTGGAGAATGGTTGCTGATATACTGCGGTTCTTATACCAGTAAACTGGAATGAAGGTAATTTCAGGCTGCAAAGGAATCAATTGATTTTACTAACTGGTTTTTGGAAAACACTGCCATGAAAAATTATCAATATGTTCATAAAGGCATCTACATGTCTCTTCACAAGGGTTTTACTCAATGGGGGAGGTGGTGAGGTCTGGATATAACTGAACTGTCCATTAGTAGGTAGAACAATATAATGGGAATCAGAGTGCACATTCCGGTTTGAACTCAATCTAGGTAACATGGATTCATCTCTGTGTAATAGGCCTGCTTCTGGAAAACACAATGTAGAGCTCCAAAAGCAGAACGATTCTTTCAGAATACCATGTTATGTTTGTAAATAGATAGACAGATAGATATACAGGAATCAAAAATCTGAAAACGGTCCGGAAGTGTACATTTCAATAACTTCCAATGTCAGTAGTGGGGGATTAATAGCAGATCAAGAAGACTGTGTCTGCATGCGAAATGGTTCAATTTCTGAAAGAGTTTTTTAAATGAAAATGGACAAAAAATTGAAAGGGTTACAGTAAGTGTTGAGGAGTGACTTGGCAAAAGGAGCACAGAGGTGAGAAAGAATTAAGTAGAGTTCAATAGAACCAGGTATAATTTCTGTACACATGACTCCATGAACAGGAGCAAAGGGGACACTTCAAGAAATCATAGGACTAAGGAGAGATCAGGATTAGGAGGGTTTGTACTAGTCTAGAAATGCTGACCTGAAAACCAATTAAGTTTTCAACTCCTTCTTTGGAGGAACATTAGCTGTGCCGTGCTTTTCATAAATGACTTGTCATAACTGATTTATGCCCATGTTAGCAACTCTTCTGAAATTACTTTGAAAGTAGACTAATGTGAGAGTTTCTCTTTAGAGATAATTCAAGTGACTTGCATAGGAAGTGGCAGCAGGTCTGGGGATGTTGTAGCTCAGTGGCAGTGACCTTGCCTAGCTTGGGGCTGGCCTGCCATGGACTTTCACCCCAAACACTTGCAAGAAAAGAAAAGGGAGGGAGGGGGAGAGAGAAAGTTGGAAGGGAGGAAGGCAAAGTTGGAGGGATGCAGGGAGGTAGAAAAGAAGGAAGAAGAAAAGGAGAAAACCCAGGAAGGGAGGAAGGAAGCAAGGAAGGTAGGAAATAGGGAGAGCACAAGGGCAGGGAAAGGACTGAGTCACTCAAACAAAAGGCAAGGGACACAAAGACCAATAGAGGCCATAAAAGCTGTTTGAACAGTTTAGTCAGCTTTAGAATTTGAGTGACATCAAACTGAATGTTATTATGACTGGATGGAATCTTCCTACTAACCCCGCCTTGGCCTGGCCTAAACCAAATCAAGGGGTGGGTGGCATGGAGAGGAATTCTCTCTGGCTGGAGTGGGAGGGACCTAAACCTGTGGCACATGAGGATGCACTGGGTAGGGAAGCGGACAAGACTCCCCTGATGGGCAGTTGAGCACAACAAGGCTCCTGGGAGCCTTTGATCATGGCTCCCACCGCCATACGCCCACCACCCACCATACGCTCAGCCCCTGAAGGGGATCACAGTGGTCTGCTCCGTTGCCTGGTGCAGGTTGGAGTTCCTGACCAAACACCTGAGTGTCCACAGCCTGTGTTGGCCTGCCTGGGCAGGCTGTGGTTGTGGTGGCAAGAGCCAAAGCTGTCTTGGCGTGATGGAGGAGCCAAGGGCTGCCTCTCAGCCATCCTAGTGGGTGGTTCTGGAAGAAGCACCCAGGGTTGTGGCAGCATTGTCCGAAGACATGAAGCCAGGCCATCTTCCTTATGGCTTTCCTTGGGAGTTGGTGATGTGTACAGCTCCTGGATTTGTTGCTGTTCTCTCACTTTTCTGGAGAGGTTTTCAGTCGGTTCGTAGCAGGCTTTACGTGGGAAGAGAAAAAAGGCTGGCTCTAAATCTTGCTGGACTTATTGAGGCAAAATGTGGACTTCTTGAAAAAGTGAGCCTTGTTGAAAAAGAACATGAAGGCTTAGAATCATCTTTAAAGGATTGCAGGTTTGAGAAGGGTTCAAGAGAAGCACAACAGCTGGAGGCAACCGACGAAAAGCTGCATAGGCCCGAATCCAGCCATGGCGTTGAAATGCTCTTTCTAGAAGAAGAGCTCAAAGCACAGAAGGCTCAACATGGTCAACAGGATGAAACGATGGCGCATCTATCAAGAAGGACACAGTCCCTCCAAGGTGAATCTGAATCCCTCAGATCACAAATAGCTGAAGCTAAAACAAACTGGAGACTCTTTCAAGTGAATGAGGAAGAACTGAAGCTGGCAATCAAAGAGGTTTTGAATGAAGGATCCCTACTTCCGCCAACGCAGAGACCAACAATACAAGGAGAAGCTGAAGCACAGAGGCAACAAGGAGGTGTCCAATATAAAGCAAAAATCATATTAGAGGACTCTAAAGTAGCTGGAGAACAAGTTCTAAGGGACACAGAAAATCACATGGAGTCTCTGAGTGAATGCTTGCTGAAGATGAAGGATAGATCTTCTCCAAGCCTGGGAGCCCAAAGGGATGGTGGTCACCGGGAACTGGGAAAGACGAGTGAACCCGAAATTGGTGCTCACTTGGAGGATGAGTCCAAAGGAGCTTTGAGGAACCTGGTTTATGGTGATAAGCTAACGGCCTCCTTAGAAATCTTGGAAGGAGGAAGAAATCAAAAATGTACTTTCTCATCTGAAGTGGAGAAAACCACGGAAGACCTTACAGAACACCTTAAAAGTCTGCAGACTGAACAGGCATCCTTGCAGTCAGAAAATGCACAGCTGCAAAGTGAGAATGAGACCCTACAGAAGAACTTTCAAGTCATGATGGAACGCTATCAAGAAAATATGATGAAACTGCACAGGAAATTAAGAGTGGAGGAAAACTGCCGTGTGGAGCAAAAGGAGAAACTTTCCAAAGTCGAAGAAAAGATGAGCCATACAATAAAAGAGCTGGAGACCTACAGAAAGAGAGCCCAATATCTTGAAGAACAATTGCAGAGTACCATTCGTTCCTGTCTGGGGAAGATTATTTCCTCTGAGAAAGAAGCACATGCTAGTGAGTTGGCAGCTCGGATTGCTGAAAGAAACCTCAGTTATTTCAGGAAACAAAATGCACGCAACAGACAGAAATTAACTGAGAAGGAGCTTAGATTTGAACTTGTAGAAAAAGATCCCTATGATGCACTGGATGTTTCCAACTCAGCAATGGGCAGAAAGCCTTCTCCAAATGGGCCCTCACCAATAGGTCACCCTTCATCTGAAAGGAGACCTCCTCATTCTGAAAAGAGTGGTCCACTCACACTCTCACCTTTCACTCCAGTGGGAGGAGGAAGAGGGTCAAGGGGCCCTGGAGAATCCTCTGGACCATGCGACTAGCAGTAAAGGAAGAGAATCCAGCTGTCATAAGTTCACTGATTTTCAGAGAGCACCTTCTCAGACTGGGCCCCTCTCTCCTCCAGGGGAACAGGCCAGCAGGCTGATGATCCCTCCGCCAGGCCAACCATATTCTTCTGATGCACGTCTTCCTCTACAAAGGCAAGATAGGTTTTACTCAAATTGTGGTAGAGCATCGGGACCAGCAGAACACAGAATTCCTAATATGCCTCCTTTGGACTCTGATGTGCCTGATTCACCTCTCCATGCTGAAAACCAAGCAACTGGCTCTGGCTCTGTGTTGGCACTTTTCCCTCCAGTCAGAGGTGCCTTGTTTCCAGTTGACCCAAGGAGTCAGTTCATGAGAAGAGGACCTTTTTTTTCAACCAAACAAGAAACCTCATGCTGTTGCTCTCTTCAAATGTAATTTGACTTATCTCTCTTTTTTAGTTTTTAAGTAACTGCTTTTAGTTCAGTAATTGACTATACTTTGGCTCCAATTGAAGCTCAATGAAACAATAATTCTTAAGATAGTATTTTGTAAATAAAGATGGTTTACGTAAGAATCTTATGAGTCAATTATTCCTATTTTATGTTATTCCAGAGAACAGCATTTAATCTGATGAAGCCACTCTTACATAAAGAAGAATGGGAGTTCTAGGCACTTGTAATCTAGATGATGGAAATATCTTTTAAACTCCCAACAAAGAAGTGTATTTTGAATGACTATAGCAATTGTAAAGTGACTTTAGGCTTAATGAAAAAGTGTCACTGATTTAGAGACTGGTTGGGCATTTCAGCTAGTTTTTCCATATCAGAATATCTAGAGCATGGGAGGACTAAAGGAGAGAACACAACTAAACATGTCACGGAAACAGGAGATCTCAACTACAAAGAAAAATGAAGACCTCTTTTTTATATTGGTTGCTTAAAACCTTACATAGCTCTTGAGATACCATATTTCCTACATTAGATTCAAGTGAGTTATGAACTCCCATTTTGACCCCATATACAGATTGCACAATCACATTGTTTACACATCCACGTTTTTACAAAATGCCATGTTAGTAACTGTTGTATTCTGCTACCTTTTCTAGCCTCTACTATCCCCCCTCTCCTGCCCTCCCATCTTCTCTCTCTATCCCGTCTGCTGTAATTTAACGTTTGGGAATTGGAAACCACACTTTAAACTCACTCTCCTCCCCTTTTTCCCTTCTGTCAAATTTCTCATCATCTTCTTCTATTTCTCCTCCTCCTCCTCCTCTTCCTCCTCCTCCTTATACCTTTAATTCATTCATCATACACTCATGCATTGGTTCATTCATTCCTTTCACGTATGGTGTTGGGGATCCAACTCAGGACCTTTGAAAGTGTGAAGCCAGCACTCTAGTGCTGAGCCAAAACCCCAGCACCTGTCTTTTTGATTTTATGACTGTTTATATGAAATTCAGAATCGCATTCTGCTATGGTTCACTGATATGTGGATTGACCTAGTCCTTGTTTTCTGGGAGACTTTTGGAAAATATACATGAATTATTAGGAGGTTGAAATGAAGAAACAAAGAGGAAATTCCCCAATTTCTTATTCTTAGATTCCATACTCTGACTCTGCCTACCTACTGTAAAAACTTTTAAACTCTTACTCCCCATTTCTATATCATTGCCAACAAGTGAACGTTCACTGCCCTACAACAAACCAGAGAACTCACATTGAACCATGTTTCCCCAGTAGAGACCAAGACACAATACTTATTAAAAAAAATACCCTAGTTATGAATTAGTAGGTAAAGCTTTATTTGAGTGTTAAATGTGCTCTAATTATGTGTTTGTGTGTGTGTTGATGTGTGTGGTGTGTGGGTGTGTGTGCTTGTGTGTAAAACAAGCACTGAGGTGTAAAATAAATGCAGCATTGCAACGGCCTTCTTAAAAATAAGAAGCAACTTTATCACATTTGAAGCCCAGTGAAGAATCTGCCTGATACTTAACCTACAATTAATTGAAATGTGAAAACTTCAGGCCTAGAAAAATAAAGCCAACATACATACTGAATCTAATCAGTCTGTCTCACCTGTTTTCTAATCACTCCTTTAAATAAACCTAAATTGCCAGCATAAAACATCAGTTGTTCTAAACGAATGGACGGATGTCCCCCGTCATGGGCTGTGTAAAATACATGGAGGATCCGGCACTGCTTGTTATCTAGAATGACTTCTGCCTGAACTACTATTGGAGAATGGTTGCTGATATACTGCGGTTCTTATACCAGTAAACTGGAATGAAGGTAATTTCAGGCTGCAAAGGAATCAATTGATTTTACTAACTGGTTTTTGGAAAACACTGCCATGAAAAATTATCAATATGTTCATAAAGGCATCTACATGTCTCTTCACAAGGGTTTTACTCAATGGGGGAGGTGGTGAGGTCTGGATATAACTGAACTGTCCATTAGTAGGTAGAACAATATAATGGGAATCAGAGTGCACATTCCGGTTTGAACTCAATCTAGGTAACATGGATTCATCTCTGTGTAATAGGCCTGCTTCTGGAAAACACAATGTAGAGCTCCAAAAGCAGAACGATTCTTTCAGAATACCATGTTATGTTTGTAAATAGATAGACAGATAGATATACAGGAATCAAAAATCTGAAAACGGTCCGG